>NC_142026.1:102848396-105248396 GCF_982192425.1 Myodes glareolus
TTTTTTTGACTAGTAGTCAAAATTCTGAGTTTTAGTTTCTGATTTTCCAAGCTGCCGATTATGATGGAGGGCTTAGTCCCAGTGACGTTCACGTCATTTGACAGTATCTAGTTACCTAACGTAGTTGCTGTAAATAACCTTGGCTATTAGCCACTTAAGCAGAGCCTGGGATCCCCTTCAGTGTTCCTTACTTTGGCGCCACATTTCTTCATTAACTAAGGCATTGATATTGCTCATGACAGAACTCCCTCCACATCTGAGACCCTTATCCCAAAGGCTGTAGTTGATCTGCTGCTTTAGTGAAGAGAATGTAGGAAAATGAAGAACATTACAGTGTAGGTGAGTTTCTTTCCGTAGCCCAGAAGTGAGTATTCAGATGCAAACCCAGACGGATTCACATAGTCTGCCTCTGTCCTGTCCATCGCCCCCTCCCCCCACTGTGCTGTTAACACTTCAGCGCTATCCTATTGCTCTTGGTATAAAGGTGACCAAACCTCATTTATAAAGACATGCACAGCCTGACTCTTACATTTCCTCACCCTATTCTCCATCATTTTCTACCCACGTCTGCCTCAAAGTCTTCTGGTGTTTTCCATGATACCCTCTTCAGTAGTAAGACCTCACCTTAAAAATCCATTGCTCCTTTGTCACCTGGGTTGCATTAGAACTCTCCTAAAAGGGAACAAGTGTCACTTCCTTAAAAAGCTCTTCCTGATGGCTCTAATCAGGTCAGCTTCACCCACGAAAATATAAGACAACTTGCATTTCTCCCCTGTAGAACTGATGATAATTAAATTTCCACGTTTCCTGTGAGAATGGTGACTAAACATTCGTGTCTCCTACTAGATTTTATTTTCTCAACAGGCAGCAACTATGTTTTCTTTCGTTTTCCTCTCTCGGTGGCTATATCATAGTGTCTGCCAAATGATCAGTGTTAATATGCAGTTTTTAAGTGGATGAATCAGAAATGACAAATGAACAAAAGATTCTACCAGCTTGGAATTGAACAGCTTATATCTCTGCAAGCATGTGGAGATACTCATTTTAAAAGCAAACCATCCCTGATATATATTTGTAGCTACAGGCTTTTCTGAGTTGCATATTTAAGGTTGCTTTGTGGAACAAAGCAAGTCTTGCAAAGGTCAGAACAGAAAGACAAGAAATGAATTTGTTCTGCTTGGAGACTCATAGCAAATCTTTACATGGCTGGAACATTCTTTTTTTCTTCTTCTTCTCACTTGGTTTCTTAGCAACATTATGTTACCATTATCATAGGGCAATATACAGATAGTATCTACGGAAATACTGCTTTTTAAGAGTCAATTTTGAAATAATATACTCGGAATTGCATTTTCAAATATATATGTGTGCATATGCATGATGTCTGCAGAAAATATTCTATATTTATATTGTACAATATTTAGTTTTCATATTTCCCCAATTTTTTTTAGCAACAACATATATATTTCTAATTTCTGGAGAAAAGTTTTCCTAAGTATCTGAATACATAGTTTTAACTATGTTTTTTAGGGTTCAATTTAATGTTTTAATTAAAAACTTACTTTTCAGAGCAGTTTTTGGTTCATGAGAACATGCAAAGTACAGTTTTCTTTCTCTTCCTCTCCAGTAACGTATTCTTTCTCTGCCACCATTGTCCTCAGCAGCACGGTGCATTTATATCCTTGGTGAACCTCTATTGATCCATGACGCTCACTCCAAAGTTAGTTTCTATGACAAATACCACTCAAGGCCCATCACAGAGTTTGGATAGATGATAAAGTATTATAGACAGTCACCACTAACAAGGAGCAGAGTTTTCATTCTGTAGTATCCCCATCCTTTTTTCCCCTCTCATTCCCTTCTTCAGCCTCTGAAATCACTTGGCAATTACAATCTCCCTTATTTATTTTCTGTTTTGTCAAGTCATGTACTTGGAATCATACAGTAAGAAACTGTGCTAGGTTGGCACTTTTCACATTCTAGTATGTGTAAAATATTCTGGCAGAGTATTATAGTGAATTTGGTATGGCTTGTTAGCTCATTTCGTTTAGCACCGAGTCATGTTACCTTGTTTGGGTAAGAGGGCTTGTCCATCATGCAGAAGGGTATTTAGGTTGCTCTTATATTTTGGTAATTGCTTATTTTGAAATATTTGTTATAAAAATTTGTGTATGTGTTTGTGTAGTATAGGCATATGTGCATGTGCATACTCACATGGACTACATGCACTTTAGTGTGTGTATTCACAGAGCCTAAAAGTCGGCTTCAGATCCTCTGGTCTGGGAGTTACTGGTGATTGTAACCTTAAAACATGGATGCTGAGAATTGAACTTGGGTCTTCTGCAAGAGAAACAAGTGCTGTTAAATGCTGGGCTCCCTCTCCAATCCCATCTTTTTGTACCTGTGAATAAAGTTTCACTAAATATATATCCTCATGCATGACCTTAAAAACTTTTAAATTCCTTAGAAGACTACCAAGAATGTGACTGCTGGGTTGTATGATATAAATGGGCTTAGGTTGGTCAGCAACTGCCAAACTCTTTGCAACTGGCCATGTTTAGTATTCCACCCTCAAGGAATGAGTTCCTGCTGTATCCTATTTCTTCAGCATTTGAATTTTAGCTGTATTCTGTACTGGGACAATTCTAGCAGTATCTTAACTGTTGTTTTCATTTTCATTCCCTGATGATATTTAGTATATAGAACATAACTTCATATGCTTAATTTCCATTTGTATGTAGTCATTGCAGATGACATGTCTATTAATATCTTTGGTTTATTAATAAAAATAAGTTGTTCCTTTTTTGATGTATTTTCCTCTTATTGAAAAAATATTTTTCCTTAGAAAATATATGCTAATTATGCTTTTCTCTCCCTCTGTTTCTACCAGTTCCTCAATCCCTCTTCTACCATCCATATCTACTCCCTCTCTGTCTCACAGAAACAAAAAGGTTTCCAAGGGATACAAGTAAAATAAATGATAATAAGATAAAACAAAAACTAATACATTGGAATTGGACAAAACAAACAGTGAGAAGGAAAAGAGCCCAAGAAAAGACGCGAGAAACAGAGACTTGTTCCACCCATGAATCCCATAAAAACACTAAATTGGAAGCCACCATAATCTATATGCAGAGGACCTGGTGTAGAACAGAGTAGCTCCTGTGCATGGAATAAGTCTCAATTTATGTAGCATTTTGAGTGTCTTATGTATCAGTGTTGTCTTGTTTTGTCATATATAAAGATCATACTAGGTCTGTTGGAGGAACATTCTACAATTCAGATTCATTTCAACGCCTGATTTTAAAAGTTTTGAAGTGCTTAATATCATGAGTCTAAATTTCAAGCCCTGCTTGTCCAGTGTATGTAAGGAAGTGATTGTACTTGCCCTGGTGTTAGAGTCAGCCGTCCTGGATACTGTGTAATCTTTTGTCACCAAGTAACAATACCATTGCCTGACCTTTGTATGTTTTCTTTATATACAGCAACCATGATATTACTCCTTCTTTGTTCTAGGATACTGCTCTTTTTTGATTCTTTAGGAATGTTTTCATAGGATAATGTGCCATTCAAACAAAGACTCTTTTATTTCTTCCTTCCAGAATACTTAAATGATAGCTTTATATCTTCACTATGTTGACTATTTCTTCTAAAACTGTTATGGGAATTCGTTAGTTGTCATATCATTATTAAGTATTGGAACTTTTAGAAGGATTAATGCTGTGATTAATCTATAGTGGAATTGATGCCACTAAAATGAATGCATTTAGGGTCCCTTTGCCTACTTGTTCTGCCTTCAACTCTGTAACGATGGCACAGTGAGAAATCCCTGCCTATATGTCAGGACTTTAATCTTGGACTCTCTAGCTGGCAGAAATGTTGAAAAACTAATTTCCATTTTATTTTTGTAACCTATGCCCTTTCAGTCTTAAGAGCACAAAACAGACTAAGATAATATTGTTTTATTTGGTGTTGTCAAAGAGTAGTTAATCTCATTCTTGCACTTAGTTGGAAAGCCTTGTGTTAACTCCACTAAGTAGTATGATATTTGATGGAGGTTTTTTGTTCGTTGGTTGGTTGACTTTTTCTTTTCTTTTTTTGTTTTATTTTAAATTGTGTGTGTGTGTGTGTGTGTGTGTGTGTATAAACTCATCAAAACTCATCATTCCAGTTGAGAAATCTAGACTCTGTTCTTAATTTTCTGTATTTTATTGCATGAGTTAATGTTATATTTCATCAAATATTCTTAAACTATTGGCACAATCATACAACTGAGTTACTAGCCTGTTGAAATGATGGATTGCAAATATGAATATGTGAATGCTGAATCATCTTTTATATTTGATAAATTTCAATCTGTTATGGTCTATTACTATTTTTACTTGTTTCAACTTGCTAATGTTTTGTTGATTTTTTTTAGCGTCTTTTCTTTCTTTTAATGAAAACAGATATTTTTTTAATAGAATATATTCTGATCGCAGTCCCCCTCCATTCCTCTGAGATTCAACCTACCTCCCTTCCCATGTGGATTCATACCCTATCTGTCTCTTTTTAGAAAACAGACATCTAAAGAATAATAATAAAAATAAAAAAAGCATGACAAAAACAAACAAACAAGAATAGGTCAAAACAAATAAAAGAAAAAAGAGCATAAGAAAAAGCTTGAAATCTATATGCAGGTGCAGAGACACACATGTTCCTAACAAAGGAATTTTAAACCAGAGAATCAGAAGTCGTAATATATGCACAAATGACTGGTAAAGTAAAAACCAAAAGCAAGCAAGCAAACAAGCAAAAAAAACCAAAAGTATAGTGTTCTCTTAACTGTATAGACAAAGGACTTTCCAAAGATGCCTTTGAGTTCATTTTTTGTTAGCCATCTACTTCTGGACAAGGGGGCTGCACTTCAGACCAGTTTGTATCCCCAGTGAGACTGTTGGCGAGAACTCCTTTTCGTTTGTGAGTAATTATCAATTGGACTTAGTGTCTGTGCTAGTGGTGGGGACTTTTTTCCTCAATTCCTCTCAGCACTGAGACACTGTCTTAGGCAGACTCAGGTCCTGTGCATGCTGCCACAGTTTCTGTGAATCCATATGAGATTTTTGTGCACTAGAGTTGCTATCCTTCGCTTTTGCTTTCTTGTAAAATATTTATGTGGCTTTGATATTAGAGTAATGCTGGCATTATAGAAGGAACACAGTTCATATTCCTCTGTTTTTATTTCTTTTGAAAGAGATTATAAAGAATTAGTATAATGTCGTTTCTTAAATGTTTGGTTAAATTTAACTAGGAAACCAATCTGGATCACATGACTTTGATTTTTGGAGACTGTTGATGCTCTTTCACCAATAGATATATAATTATTTGTACAATCCAGCTTCTATGTAATATGGTAATGTGTTTCTTTGAAAGAATTGTTCCATTTCATTTCACATGGCTAAGAATCATCCTTAGTAGTCTTCCATTAACCCTTTAATGTCTACAGGTTCTATAAGTTTTCCTTTTGTACATTTGAAAGTGACTTATGTAGTATTTCTTATTAAGATTGACTATGGATTATAGTTTTTAACTATCTTTTCAATGACCTAATCTTTTTACATTAGTACATTTAATTATATACATGTATGAAACAAAATTAAAAAAATAAGGAGAAATTTGAGTCAGTAGCACGTAAGGAATGTACAAACGAATAGCAATAAAATCAAATAATGAAAAAGTAAAAGATAAAGTGCTTTAGAAAATTAAGGAAGATTGCTAGACTTTCATCTCCTTGTAACTTCCAAAATTTTAATCTTATTCATGTCTATTTATTTGTTTTACTTTTTAATAGCCCAGTGACCTCGTAAAGCCCTTCCCTGTGCCCAAATTTTGAATATAATCCTGAATGCATCCTGCTCACAGTTGTTATTTATTAATAATAAGAAAATGCCATGACTTTATCTACAGTGTGCCTATCTACATGTTCATCTAGTCATTAAGAAAACTTGGCAGTTTCATCTACTGCTACTATTGGCTTGAATTCTGCACAAGATCCTTTAAGTATTATTTCACTGAATTTCTTTTCCGCTTATATTACTTGAGTATCTCTTATCTGACTCCCTGTGGTGGTTTGAATGAGAATGGCCCTCATAGGCTCTTATATTTGAATGTTTCATCCACAGTTGGTGGAACTATTTTTGGATGGATTAGGAGGTGTAGCTTTGTTGAACGAGGTCTATTACTAGGGCTGGCCTTTAAGCCTTAAAAATTTACACCATTCCGAGATAGCTTCTTCTCGGCTTTGTGCTTATTCATCAGGATGTAAGCTCTCAGCTCCAGCTCCAGTTCTATGCCCTAACTTCACTGCTGCAGTGTTCCCTACCATGTTTGTCATGCACTTACCCTCTGAAACTCTAAGCCACAATAAAGTGTTTCTTCTGTAAGTTTCTGTGGTCATGGTGTTTTTCAAAGCAATCAAAAATAGCTAAGAAATAATCACAAACAGTTTATTATTGGATGGTATACGGTGTTAATGCTGTCTTGAATTTTCTGTGAATTAAAGGACTATTAACATATAATCTATTTATCTCTGAAATATTTTTAAAATATATGTCCTTTCTACCTTGCAATATTGCTAGAAGAGTAAAAGTAATATAATCTACTGTAAAACAAAGAGTGGCATTAATATGACTGAATTCATATTAGTATTAGTGAAATGACAAATAGGGAGATATCAAAGCTCTTCCCTAGAAAAAATATGCACAAGACTCATACAAGATGAAGCCAGTCAAAAATCTCAGTATAGATGGGGGAGGTGATCACAGAATCCTACCATTACCTGAGGATTTATTGGAAATTAATGGTGCTGAGAGAAGGATTATCTGGTTTCATCAGGGTTGTGCTCTCTGAGAAGGAAACCATTCTCTGGTACATATCTCATAGTCATGCACATAAAGAATTAAATGAACTAGCAGGGTATCAACAAGATAGTGTAAAAGAGCATATGAAAGGTGGATGTAATAGAGGATTTTTACATATTTAACAAAATAATTTTAAAATGTCAAAGAGTTAGAGAGATGGCACATAGATAGATGTTAGATTGATAGATAGATAGATAGATAGATAGATAGATGATAGAAAGATGATAGATAGACAGACTCATTCCTTGATATGGAAAAGGAATCTCACTTCCATATTATTGAATCTCATGGTGACTTATTTTAAAACATGAAAAGGGGAAAATAATAAATTTTGGGAGATAAGTAGAAGATAAGTAAGGCACCTTAAACTGTGATAATCATAAAAAGTCATGTGAACATCTTATAGTTTGTATATAATGTGAGGTTTCTGTACCTCTATGACATCTGTCTCCAAGCCTACAACCTTTTCTAACAAAGACTATATTAGACAAATTCAAGTGTCAGAACTACATAAAACCCAATCAGTAGACTTTAAAAATGCCAAGATCATGAAAAATGAGGTCAATTAAGACCTGTCTCTATTTGTAGGGAGACTGAAAAGGTTTGATATATGAATGCTGTGTGGAATCCTTTTTGCAACCCTCGATCAGGAAAAAGGGAAAGGTGCAAAAATCTGCTGGGACAAGAACGGAATATGTAATTTAGTTAATAGTGTGGTATTGGTGTAATTTCATGACAAATCACCATGCTTATGCAAGATCAACACCAAATGCCTTACTGGTGGCTTTTTATCAAAACCAAAGTCCTTGCCTGGCAGTGGTAGCATGGAACTTTCGTCTTAGATCTTTAGAAGCAGAGGCAGGTGGATCTCTGTGAGCTCAAGGCCAGTCTTGTCTGTAGAGCAAGTTCCAGGATAGCCAGTGCTACACAGTGAAACCCTGCCTGAAAAAAACCAACCTACCAATCTGAACCATCCATCCAAACAAACAACAACAAAAAACCAATGTCCTTACTGTTCTCTAACATTCTTCTTTGTAAAATATCTTGATTTCATTATCTTGATGGATAAAAGTGCATAGACACACATGCACACACCATCAGCCTTACCATCACCGTCAAATAAATAAATATAAAAGAGAGTTTAAAATAATTGTTAGAGAGAAAGAGTCTTTTTTTCCATACAAGTATTGTTATAGGTCCTCATATTCCAGTCGGTAACCTTATGCCCATGCATATGTGGGCAACACTATATAGATAGATAGATAGATAGAGAGAGAGAGAGAGAGAGAGAGGATAGACAGATGTAAAAGGACATGTAGCTGGGAAGGAGACGTGATGAGAGATAGGCTCTGGGGAGATTTGGGTGGGGAGTGAGGCATGGGTTTGATTAATATGCATTGTACACATAGATTTAATTTCTTCAATACACATATAAGATATTTTCAAGAATAAATAAAAAATTCTCATTTCATTTTTGAATGTAGTTTTCAATCACTTCGAGGGGATCTGAGACAGTTTTGTTTGTTGGGTCACAAGACACTATGTCTTGTGAAAAATGGTGGGGGATTGGCCTTTCAGTAAGTCTCACCAAGTCTTCATGCATATGGTACTGGTGACTGGAGGGTTGGTAAGTACACTTGGATTTGTTTCAGAAGGAAAAATGTTAGAAAGTTTTGAAATTATCCTGACACTAGGATCTCGACAGAAAAGCAAAGGGTTTCTTTGATGCTTGGGTCATAATAGGAAAATCCACCCTAATCAGGTTTCCAGGAAAGCAAGGTAAAATGCTTCATGTAAATATTTTAGGAATAAAATGAAAACAGTTGTTTTTTTTTCATAAAAAAATAACAATGTAAAATTTTCTCCTATCATGGAGACAAAAATTCTAATAAGGTAAATATGGTGTTTAAATAAATATTGAACAATAAGCCACTTCCTGAAATCAGGAAATGACTTCTTAGTTAAGAGAAATATTAACTAAAATGGTGTTGAATGAATTTACAGATCTTTATTTTCCTCCCTTTTTATCTCATAAATTCTAAGATATGACTCATGTTATTTAAGGATTTATTTTCTTCTATTGTTGATAAAACCAATCTTTGATATAAAAGTTATAATCTTATTCATCCTATTTCTCACAGAATGAAGAATGCAGTTGTTATTTGAGTATGTAAAATGTCTACTTTTTGGAAGTTTTTCATTTTATATTTGGAAAAAATGATGCTATAAAATGCCATTCGATGAGAAATAGCTAATATATTTATTTCCTTTCCCATACAGAGTCAAATAAATGTGCCTCAGGCAAAACAGTCTGTCAAATGACATTCAGAAAGCAAACACAGTGCATAGAGGGACCATTACTTAAAAAAAAACTGGTTTTTCATTATAGTTCTACTCAAGGGTTCAAAAATCTTGGAATTTTTCATAAAGCAGTAATTTCCTTTAGAATATACATTTGAAATCAAGTGTATTTTGACATGAGTGGAAGGTTTCATATTGAAAACTGTGAAAAAGACAAGCTATTTCCCAATATTACGTAGAGAATGAATTTTTTCTTTTTTGGCCTGTGTAACGATGCTGCTGACAGTGTTCTTTCTAGGACTGGATGGAGAAACACTCTAAAATTTTACCTGTGTGATTTCTGGTTTCTATACTCCATCAGTATTGTCAGTAGTCTTGTCTTGCTTCAAGTCCAAGAATCAGAGTGTTTTTGGAATCAGGGACAGCAGCCAACTCAGCCCACCAGAGGGACCACCTGCACATATCAGGCTTCATCCTCTCAGAAAGAAAAGAGGACTGCCCCCATGCTTGTTTCTTCAGTTTGTAAAAGGAGATATTTCTTGCTAGTTACTATGGTATTTCAAGACCTGAGTATCAAAACGAAAGGAAAAATAAAGATGCCATGAAAGAATTGTTGCAATGTGTAAAATTTTGAATTAATGTATTTAAAATAAACTGTTTTGTAATAGTTTTTGTTTTCATTTGCATGGTTGTCATTGTTTTGTGAAGTATTTTGCATGAAATAGCATTTACGTCTAAGGTCTTTTCTTCATAGTTTTTTTGAAATATGTACATATAATTCAGTAAATATGACAGGAACTAATGCTTTGTACACACATGTCAAAGCTTGCATATTTGCGTGTGTCTAGTTACTTATATTACACAGAATATTTAGGCAAACATTGCATTCTTTGTATATTATTGCAAGACTATATGATGCTATATATATTTGCTTTTAAAATGATAAAAGTCTTATACATAAATTTTTCTATAAATTATATCTCTTGTGCCAAAAAGTTACATAACGCACTAGAGAAAAGTGAAACAGAGGTTTTCCTTTTGGTCACAGATCTATTTTAAGCTAAACAAACCATAAGCTAGAAAGTGGCATATTTCAATCAAAAAGAATGAAAGATTGAAGGCAAACTTATAACTTTAAGTTGCTTTGGTTTGTGTGATTCTCATTAAGGGTTCAGATAGGTGTTGTTGTTAAAGAACACACTGATCATGTACATTAAGTTTGGGAAGTCTGTTTAGATTTCTGATATTATATTTTTGATTGTGAGTCCCGCCTTTAACAGTCGAATCTCTCTCCAGCCCTTCTGTTTTTAAATTGTTGTACTTGATACACTCAAAAAATGTAGTTGTGTTAAAGAGAGTTTTTAATTGAACATCCAAAATTCACTTTGTTTTTTTCTGTTAATCAAAAGAGGAAAAATTTGTGCAGTGACACATTTTATCACTCTGATATTTTTGTGTCCCTTTCATTAATTGCATTAGATACTTTGAACCACTAATTTAAGTTCTCCTTAGTATTCATTCAAGGCTTTTAGAAGAATATGTGAACTATGAGTCAAATGAGATCTTGATGTTTTATGCAGAAGGGACATATATTATTTCTTTGAGATCACTGGATTATTAATGTGCTTTCCATTTCACAGCTGCTCGGTATTGCAAACCATGGGGGTGGTGTTTCTTTGTATGTTTTGAGTGCAGTGCTAAGTGAGATAGAAATCAGTAATCCTAGACATTCTAGACACACTGTACAAGTGCCCTATATCTTCTGCACTAAGAAAGTTGACTGCCATGAGAGTTATGAGAATAGAAGAGGAGACGGTAAGGAGGAAGCAGGTACCTTTTTCTTTTGGCACACAAGGAAAGCCTATTTCTGGAAGCTTTATGATAGCACACTCATTGAAATCAATTGATGAGTAAGATCATTCCAAAACAAGCCTTACTGATTTTTTTTCCTGGCTGTGGTTCAATATAATTTGAACAAATAACAATTTCTACCATATAATCAGGGTTCTACAGTGTGCTGTCAGATCTCTATACAGTGAATGTTTACTTAAGGCATAATTAAATATGGTCAGATACAGCTCAAGATAGACCTTTGTTAGAACTGTATTTTATTCAGGTTCTTTAAAAGGTGGCAGATCTATTGCCTTTAGAATTGCAAGGAAAACTTCCGTGTGCTGGTAATACCCAACTCACTGACTTGTTCTTATGCCATCCATCCATCTGTATACAGTCTGAGGAGTTTTTGCAGTTATGACACTCTTGGTAGTGATCTTCATCTTCTGAAGACAGCAATAACACAGGGACCTCTTCGCCTCAAAGGATGATGAGATAGTCCAAGCAGCCAGCCTTCTGAGTCCTGTTAGAACAATTCAATCATTTTCTCTAGACAGAGAAAGTAGGGATGCTCACAGCCGCAGCAACTGAAGACCCTTCATCATTGTTAAGACCTTGGCTTGAGTTTTCCTCGAATAGTTATTATGTAACCGTGTCTGTCAGGCACTGTTGAAAGTAGCTCCAACCTGATTTGAGGAATGACAGCTGGAGGATGACTCGGTAAAGTAGCACCAGGGGCTCCAGTCGACGGCTTCTAAATTGTCAGGTGCTGTTAATAAGTAATGGGAAAATTTCTCAGTGGGTGAATTTGCTATCTTAATTAGTTCACTAGTTTTTTTTTTCTGGTAGACTCTGTCTACAAATATCTTTAGCTATTCAATTTAATTCATTTTCTTTAGCAGCAAGAGGTCAAAATATGCTACAACAAGTAGCTTTTGTTCAGTTTTTTTTTTCAGAGAAATTATACACAGATGAATTTGTTTCATACATTAGAGTGCATGGACTATTGTAGCATAGTTGTGACAGCATGGGTTGAGCACAGAATATGTATTTATTACAGCGGTGGAGGATGAGAAATCAGGGAACCGACTGATGCGTTTTTGTTGAGGGTTCTAGTTTTATTTAAAAGATGGCTACTTGGTCTTTACATGGTGGTTAAACAGATTGATCCCTGGAGTCCTATCCTTTGCTTACAATGTCACTAGCCCCATCTGATCAAGGTTGCCATCTTTATGACTTGACACAACCTTCATCAGCATACTTAGAGACCCTATCTCATACTGGGGGTTTACACCTCAACATATATATTTAGGGGACATAAAATGGTCAGGAAATTTGAGATATTCTTTTGAAAATCCTGGAAGCTGAAACCTCTGGAAATTCTCATCTATGAAGACATATGATACTCTCTGTGGTTGTCTTATGACAACTCTGCCCATGCTTGGGGACCATTCTCCTCAAGTTAGCACTGCCCGTGCTAGAGGACTATTTCTGTGCTGAAACCAGGGTAATAAAGGGGCCTTTATACTGTTTATTTTGTTCCCTTTAAATGCCTGTGATTGGAAAGTTGATTTTATATGAATTTCTAGTTTTCACTCTCCTTCTCCAAACAAACCCTTCTTTTCTGTGGAGCTTTATCAGGCCTGCTTCATGCTCACTGCTGTATCTGAATTCTTCCTTGTTGTAGGATGCTGCTTTTTTGTTCTCAGCTGCTCAGCCCTGAAATAACCAAACAGAAACTGTATTAATTAACTCACTGCTTGACCCATTAGCTCTTACATATTAATTTAACCCATCTCCATTAATCTGTGTATCAGCACGAGGCTATGGCTTACCAGGTAAAGTTCTGGCATCTGTCTCCAGTGGGGCTGCATGGCTTCTCACTGACTCTACCATCTCTCTTCCAGCATTCAGTTTAGTTTTCCCCAAATAGCTTTGCTCTACCCTACCACAAGCCCAAAGCAGCTTTTTTATTAACCAATGGTACCCACAACATACAAAGGGGAATCCCATATCACTTTCCCTTTTATATTTAAATATAAAGGAAGGTTTTAACATCAACATAGTAAGATTACATATAGTAAGACAGGTATCAAGCAAGAATTATAGTTACAATATTTATATTTGCTTTATCTTTTATTATAACTAAGAAAAACTATAACTATAACTATCTATTTTTAAACTCCATCAAAGACTCTAGAAGGATAGAATATTACCTAAATAAACAGGAAGTGCATTGTAAGCAACTTCAAAAACTCTAGAATTGACAGAGACATCTCACTGCCTGGACAGTCACTTAAAGTTCTTCTGTAATGTTGGGGCATCCATCTTTAACCTACAGACCCATAATATTCAGCAGACTTATTCATGAAGTAGGAAGGTTCAAGATAGTTCCACCTATATTGGCAATTTGTCAGTCACTTTTTTTCTGTGCTCTTCAGAATGTCTGGAAGTCTCTTTCATTAAGCAGGAACCGTGAAGGACCATCTCACCTCTAGGCAAATTCAACAGTCATTTCTCTTTGTAGGTCCAACACGTCTAGTTCATGTAGCACAATATCAAGCAGTACAGGTAAGAGCAGTTTCTTGCCCAAAAGGCTAACCAACGCTATAAGGAGCTTCTTTGGTGCCCATCATCCTCTTGAAGTAGCTTGGCGCTGCCAGGAGCAGACGTGTCTCATTGTCATAAAAAATCCAAACTTCTTAAAACATTTTAAATGATATATTCTATAGTCTTTGAAATGTTTGAAGAATGCCTTTCATCTGAAATATATCTATACATCTAGAAAAATCTAACTAACATGACTGCAAGCTTGACTATTATAGGTGATTATTAACCTATATTTTTAATTATACATTACATTTTAAATGAGCTGCACAATACCTTAATCAAGAGCAAAAATATACATATAACAAAATTGACCTTAAATTTGTATCAGTAAACGAAGATCTATACAAATGTAAACCACTATAGAATATGTCCCTTTAAATGTAAACTAACATTTATAAACAATTATATAGGAAGTTTGGGCATAGTTCTCTCCAAACTTCTTTCTGCTTTTTATTGGACTAAGTATTTTTGGGGGTTTTCACAGCAACCTTTAAGGGGGGTTTTGGACCATCAAATCAAATTAGTCTGGAAGGAATCCACAGGTTCTCATCCTCCATGGAAACAAAATAAGAACCTCTTTCCAAAGCAATATATCCTAGATTTAAATTTTGAAGACAAGGTACCTTTAAAGTATATATGTTGTTTGAGCTTAGCAGCTCATACAATGAGCTTAGCTCCTTTACAGTCAAAAATTTCAAAGAAAACACAATAATATACATAATCCAGACTCTGTGTATATTCTATCTTTACATGGCTTATTTTTCTTATCTTAAATTAACCCATCTCTATTAATCTGTGTATTGCCACGAGAGTGTGGCTTAGTGGGTAAAGTTCCAGCGTCTGTCTCCGGTGGGGTTACATGACTTCTCACTGACTCTGCCTTTTTTCTTCCAGCATTCAGTTTAGTTTTCCCTGCCTAGCTCTGCTCTACCCTATCACAGGCCCAAAACAGCTTTCTTATTAACCAATGATATTCACAGCATACAGAGGGGAATCCCACATCACTGCCTACACTAAATTTACAATTGCTTTGAAAGAACGTTTTCACATTGTGTTTAATATGTATCTATTTTCCCTAATCATACGAGACCCATGTCTTTGGCCTATTAAGGCCTTCTGCTTGGAGCAGTACTTATTGTCTATATGATAAGTTGGAACCAAACTTTTTTAATCTATCATTTCTTGATAGACGGCTCACTGTGGAGCAAAGGCCAGGACACTTGTGTTTAGTTCATTGGTTATTGGTTAAGGATGTCTTCCCTTTCTTGCCACACTGAAGCGTAGAGGTTTTGCTTCTTTGCTTAAAAGGTGAGCACAATGCTTACTTTTAATTCTATACAATATGAAGCCAAATAATAAATATCTGTCTGTCTATCTTTCTATGTATCTATGTATCTATGTATGTATGTATGTATCTATCTATATATCATATATTTATCTATTGTGATCATCACTATCCATATAAAAATCAATCATTAATTATCATGGCCTAGTTCTATTTAAAAACTCTGATGTGTGAACTTTGGTTAAAACTGCCTTTCTAATTTGTAGACATTTATTGCATAGACTCTGATCCTTTATGATTTATGTTTTGCATGTTAGAGTTGATATTATCTCAAGTGTTATGAACTAAGTGGCATGTTAATAGAAATAAAAAATGATTTTTATATCAACACTGCATCAAGGAAAATTAGGTAATTAGGTTGATGCAGATTGTAAAAGCATAAAATGCTTTAAAGGCAATGTAGCAAGCTGCATTTACAGATGGACTCCTTGTCACTTCAATAGTCTTAATACAACTACCTAATTAGGCACTGATTAATAATACTTCTAGAAATATCTCCTAGATCCATTTTAGAACACACAATCACAAACATGTATAAACAGACAGACAGAGACAAACACACACACACACACACACACACACACACACACAGACACACACACACTATCCCTTGGTTATTTATTATTTTATTTGCAAATACCCACACAGTGACTTGTCTGTTCTAGGCATTGAACTGGAGATAAGAGTACAAGGATGACAATTACTTGTAGTACATAGACCTCATCATTGTGCAGGAGGGTTACATTTAAGAACAAAGATAAATTGTTGGTAAGACACAATTTTTTAATTAAAAATTTCATGCTTTATTTAAAAAATAAATAGTTTCAAACATGGTTTAAAATAATGTCTTTGCATTTCTTTCTATAACAGTCTTTTAAAAATATTGATGCATATGTTTCAATCATAGTGATCAAGCATATATCATGCTAATTAATTTATGCAAAAAGAAACATAGCCTGTATCCTTTGGAAAGATTATGTCATAAGATGATTTGAGGAAATTTTCAGTAATTGGATTACCAGTTAGCTTAAAATTGGTGAAAAGCCACTGGATCTTATAGCAATAATGACTTCCTTTTAATTTCCCTATATTAAAGTCTTACAGAAAGACAGAAAAAAATAACGTGCATAGTTGTTATATTATTCAATAAAGTTAACAGAAAGATTTATTTTAAGATATTAATCCAAGTAGCATTTATAATGATAGATGGTAAAGCCTGAAATTACATCAGGGAACTGGTAATATTTTTTATTACTGTATGACCACATCTGCCCCATTATTGTTATAAAATTGGACTTAATAGGTTTTTTTTAAAGGAGAGGGGAGGAGAAAATGTGGGTGTGAACAGATACACACATTTGAGAAGATTTGATAGAGTGGAATGAATATGATCAAAATTTATTGTATGAAAGTCTAAAATTATAATAGGAATACTACTTTAAAAATAATTAAATAAGATATAGAAAAAAATAGACTTACAGAAATTAAGCTTTACTTTTTATTGTGATTCAGCAATTATAGGACATTGCCACTTGGCTCCATTGTTTCATTGGGCTTGGTGTAACAGAACTTGGTTTTGGTGGCAAGCCTAGAGTGTGGCAATGCAGCTCACCTTATGGATAGTGAGAGACACAGAACAACCTTGAGAAGGGGCATATGCTAGAGACAAGATATTGTTTTCGGGGTCCCACTGCCTTCAACAAGATCTTATAGTCTAAGATATCACAACATCCTAATATCTCAGCAAACTCTGAACTCATCAGTTGGTTAATCAATTGATAAATAAGGTCACATCCTGCACTGTCCAATGACTTTTTCAAATTCCCAATGAACACTCCTGAATTGAGGGCCAGCCTTCAAGACATGACCTTTCAGGGACACCACAAATTCAATAAATTTTGAATATATCATAGATTTTCAAGAATTTATTTTTTTTGTCTAATGCTACTAAAATACACTCCAATTTTAATGAGCAAAGTTGTAAGAATAATTCAACTACCAAAATTATGCAGTCTTATCATTTCTCTTGTAGCTATATAGATAACAATAAAGTAAAACTCTCGGTTTTAATGTATAAATCTGGTCTCTACTGCATTTATATTACTCTTCATAACAGTAGCAAAATTACAGTTATGATGTAACAACAAAAATAATTTTATGGTCACTGCAACATAAGGAACTGTATTAGAGGGTCAGGGGATTGGGAAAAATATTTAATAATTATCTAAAGAGATGTAATATACCATTGCCTTGGTAATTGGGAAGGGATAGAACATAGGAGTCTTATTTTGTTCAAGCTCCTCTTGTGAGCTACTGTGCATTTAAAGGGAAAACTGGTAAGCTGATTGTCAAGTCCTTCCGAACTAAGGACCTTTAAGTGGTCAGATAGCAAAATTTTATTTCCTAGAGAAATCAACACTCTCTGGAGCCAAGAAATAGTAAACATTTTTTATTAGGAAGCCATTATATTATTGACCATCACTATAGGTCAAAATATATAAGGTGAAAATATTTCCCTGGAGATTGTGACATGTGGTTGTGAAACTGTGTGCATCAATGCTCAAAAACTATTGCTATGATTGTGCGGTTCAAAATGAGATATGCTGTATAAATCTGTACTGGGTATACGTATCACAGACTGATCATGAGCCACACCCAGAAATGGAATGGTGGGGATAAAAGAGTGTGTAATTCTAAAATGAATATTTGTCGACAGCCTTTGTTCATTTAAAGCAGCAGTGCTCAACCTGTCGGTTCTGGCAAACCTTATCCCTAAAATATATTTACTTTACTCTTCATAACAACAGCAAAATTACAGTAATGGCATAACAACAAAAATAGCTTTATAGGTCGGAGGTCACCACAAGATGCAGAACTGTGTTAAAGGACCGAAGGATTAGGACATTTGAGAAGCACTGATTTAAAGGGTTGAAAGTAATGGGATAAAACCCAGAGATGTGAACTTCCTCTCAGATTGTGCCTGCGTTTTACAACTCACGTGCTGTTGGCTTTTGTTTGATACATTTTATACTCCAGGAGAAAGGGCAAAATATTAGCACAGCGTGTCTTTCAAGTTTAATATTATCTCCTCTCTGTGTTTATAAGGAAAGGGGATACTCAGGAAGGCTGTGGTTGCATTTATTCTGATTTATTTAGTTAATCTTTAATTTTTAAAAATACTTTTATTCATATATGCATGCATTAATGTGCGTGTGTGGTGCATGTGGGAGGTCAGAGGAGAACTGGATGCCAGTTCTTTCCTTTTACCGTGTGGCTCTTTAGGATTGAACTCTGATTATGTTTGGCAGCAAAAAGTGACTTTAAGAAATGAGTGAATCATAAGGTGAGTTTTTAAGGTCATATCCTTACTTGAAACTTTTCCATATTTTCCAGTTTTCTAAAAAGTTTGATGTCATTCCATTTTAATTTTTTTTTCGTTTAGATCTTTTCAAGGTTTTGGAAATCGAACTATATCCCTGAATTTGCTGTAGCTGTTCATCGACTCTTACACTGACCCCCGAAGCTTCGGTTTCTCATTTCTTCTCCCTTTGTATAATTTTCAGGCTCAGCATCTCATTTATTGTATTAGTTTTAACTAGTGCAGTTTCCGTAGGAAAGACACTAATTATAGCTTCCTGTCTCTAGCAGCTGACTCTGCAAAAGAGCTCATGTGAAAGTGGTGTGCTAGAATCTCATTGAGAATAAGGTGAACAAGCAAGCAGAGGGTCTAACACAACAGCTGCAGCTGGGAATTGTCCCAGGAAGACAGCTAGGAGGCTAGAATGGATGCATGCTTTCCTATTCTCATAGCCATGGAGGCTGGGGGGTAAAGTGATGGAAGTTCCCTGGGACCATATGCCAAGTAGTGCTGTCCGTCTGTGGGCCACCTCAGATGAGGAAATACTGGAGTTGAGCTCAGGAGTGAGTGTACCAGAGCATGATTTGCAGGAAGCTGGAAGAGGGGTCCACGAGGAGATGGGCAGAAAAGCAATATTCTTTTAGCTTCTTTGTTGAATTACTTTTTGTGTTGGAGGCTTCTTAGAAGCAAGTATGTTGTTTCATTTTCTATTCCTAAACTTTATAACACCTTACCCAATATCGTAAAAATAGTGCCTTCATAAATATTTATGCAGTGATTGGATAGATGAGTCAGTATTTTATTTTTAGTTTTACATTTTACATTTTATTTTTTAAAAAAATATAACCTGTGTGTGTGATGGGACTGCACATCAAGCCACAGAACCTGTGCACTGTGATGCTCTCTGTGGCCATGACCCCAGGCCTCTCCTGTGCATCACATGAACATTCTCATGGACTCAGACAGTAGTGGTTGGAGAACTGAAATTGTTACACGGGCTCTGACTTAAGATAACACAGAAAAGACTAAATCTCACTCCTCATATTGAAGAGGATCGCAAAGTAATTGCTGATAATAGCTCTTGAAGGTTCCTAACATGATGCATTTAATTTTTTCCAAGATTACAATCTTGTGATCTAAAAATTAATGACCCCAAGAGAGAGGAGTATTTTTAAATCAATACTGTGAATTATCACATGAACACTACATATGTGTTCATGGATAGAACAACCTTTTTGTGCTTGGTTTCTCTATCGCTTTCTTGGCAGTAATATTTCCCTTATATTTCAGCAGAGTCCCTTTTCCAAGAGTTCACATCTAACATGTTTATACTCTAAAAATCGTCTTTAATTTTGGTTAAAGTACAAATTTGAAAAGTGTATATTATAGATTACATCATGGTATACATATTTTTATCTTTTAGAAATTTATTAAAATTGACACATGAAGTACACTCATGTATACGTGTCATTTTACAGCATGTTATTTGAAACATATGCATTGGGAAATAATTAAGTGGAGCTGGTTAATATATTCATTATTTCATATATATTTTCTTATGAGTATTTAAGGCTCTGAGCAGCTTTGAAGAGCTGCAGTACACTGCCATTACATATAATAATTTGCTCTAGAGCAAATATCTTGAGCTCATTGCTCCTATCAAACTCAGTACTTTAAAACTTTCCCAGCAACCTTTCCCCAACCCAACTAATAGAAACAGAGTAAAAGAACTCCTATATGGATTCATTCCTCAGGTGATAGAATAAGATCATGAAGTATTTATAATAGATGAAAAGTTGACTTTAAGCTTGACAATGTAAAGAAGTTGTTCTACATAATATATATGCTGATTTGTTTAACTTAGACATTCCATATGAATGCACCTCCCATGACATTGTGCTGTCTCTTTAATGTGCACATTTAGAAGCAGAAACTTAACTCTTCTCATCATACCATTGAAGAAAAGAATATGGTTAAAAATGCAAATGTATAACTTGAAATTGTAAAATTATTAGAATAAAGCATGAAGGAAAAGCTCCATGGCACTGGAATCAGTGGTGACTTTTGAATATTACTCCAAAGCACAGAGAATGAGGGTGAAAATAGGACTAGATTACATAAGAGTTAAACAAAATCAAAAACAAAACCCTTTAAACTTCTGTATGTGGAATAAAAAAGTCATCAGAGTGAAGAAGCTGACTACAATTGGGGGCAGTGTTTACTTATTACACAGTTTGTGGTATTTTAATATCTAAAACACAGATGGGATTTTTAACAGGCCAGTAACATACACACGTGCACACACACATGCTATCTCTCTCTCTCCGTCCCCCCCACACTCTCTCTTCCTCTCTCTGTCTCTTTCTGTCTCTGTCTCTGTCTCTCTCTCTGTCTCTCTCTCTCTCTCACACACACACACACACACACACCCTTGATATAAAAATGAAGAAGGGACTTGAATCGATATTTCTTAAAGTAAAACAGGCAGGCAAACAATGACTACATAAAACATACTCAATATTTCATTGCAAACATGTAAACCTATAGACAATGAGAGGTCAGCTCATCCGCATTAGAATAATTGTTACCAAAAGGAGAAAGATAATGAGTGTGAGAGAGGATGTAAGAAAAAAGTAAATTTATTGCTCCGCTACTCAAAATGCAAATTCATAGAACCTTTATGAAAACGTTTGACAATTCCTCAAACACTTTAGAGACACCATATGAACCAGCAATTCCACTACTGGGAATATGTCCAAAGGAAATAAAATCACTAAGTCAATGAAATATCTGTACTTTCAGGATTGTTGCAGCACAAGTAACACAGTGCCAAGACATAGATTCAAGCTACATGTTCATCCACATACCAGTGAATCAACAATGTCTTTAATATATACAGATTAAGATACTTTTTAGTGTTGCAACAACATAAACTGGAAGATACATACGTGACACAAAACAAACAGGTACAGAAAGACAGACATTATTTGGTTTCACTAATTGTTGAATTCACTTCTCTTAGTTTCTTTCAAGCCTCTATTGACCCTATAGAGGTTCACTGAAAATTATTGAAGGAATGCAGTGTGGAGAGCAAAGGTGGCATTCCGTAAAACTGGAATCAAGTGAGAAATAAACCAAATATTTCCTGTTATATAGCAGTAATTAAACTTTTAAACAATCTATTTTATCTCTTAGATTTACAATCATATTTTTAGGTATTCTCAGGTCTTATATTGTTATCATTTTGAGTGTCCTTACTGATATAGCCCAAATAAGTGCCGTGATTAATTCATGACCCATAGTATTTACACTGTACACCACATTATAATAAACTATGTGCTTTAGTATGAAGGGCAAACATTTTCTTTTGATCGTATTCCTTTAACTGACAGGCTTTTCTTTGGGGAAAATGACTTTCATGACAGTCGGAGTTTAGTAATTAGCCATGTGAAGGAACATCTTTCTTCATTTTTAGCTTTCTAAATATAAATGGATAAGCATCAAAGTTCAATAAGCTCAGTGCTGGTTTTATACATAATTCACAGGTCTATGATGGAAAGACTCAATGGTATTTTCTGCTTATTAGCAAAGTACATAGCAAAATAATCTGAGTAAGAATTGTTCAATATTTCTCAAGTATAGTGGTCACAAAGAAGAGAAAACCTTTGGGAAACTTAATATTAATAAAAAGGAGATCAGAGAATTAGTAGCTGACATTCCACTCATTCATTCTGCAAACATTTATTATGCTGTAAAGAAATCTAGTGCATTTATCAGATAAACAGGAACAAAGCACACTGCTAGAAACACTAGCCTTTTCATTGAGTTTCACAAATGTAGGAGAAAAAGAAGAAATGCAAGACATACGCAGGCACTTTAAAAGACAAGAAAGACTATATTCAATCGAGAAAAATCAGACTCATAAAATACTTAATCCATGAGATTTCTACTCTGTACCTGTAGTATACGTTTGGGTAGACTATAAAGGAGAAATTTTTCTTCTCCTGTTTTTTCTTAGAGTAAAGTAAGAGATGAATCATGAGGGAAATTTAATTTCAAAGGTATATGGGAATCAATGCTTTCAAAATAAAATGTGAAATATACTTTACCATGCCATTCTATGCTGTACAGAATCCATCATTTATAAAGATACCAAGGCTGACAGCTCCTCTCTGCAATGCAGGACACAACCAAGAGCAATCAAAAGGCATTTTAATTTTTAAAATGGTCTCATCTGCTTTTCTGTTGCCTTTGGTAGTTTGTACAGTTTTAAAACATATGTTACATGCCAAATTGTCTGGCTTTATCTTCTTCGTGGAGGAAAATGTCACCCCAGCAATGCTTGGCTTTTTATTAGAAATGGGGATTTTTTCCCTTTGGAAATGTTTCTATGAAAATAAAAGAATATTAACAATTATATTAGTAGTTAAACAAAAATTAATGAGCCTAAGTACTGTGTATTGCCAGCCACTGCCAATTAAGGCATCCTTGAAAAGTCAGCAGGGGCCACAGCTTATATGATGAGGCTTGACTTCATAAACTTGCCTGAAACCCAGTGAAAGACCGAGTGCTCAGATGAAGTGCTCTAGCATGGGTGAATTTCTTCAGGTTTTCTATGGCACAATAATAAGGTTATTAATTTGAGTCTGTTGGGTTTTTATTATGCCCCTGAAGAACTATAGTGACTGTTGCTTTGACTTTGGTCCAGTCGTATTGCACATATGGAAAAATTCTCTATACTTTCTTCTTGTCAGCATTTAGACCTCTGCTTGGTCCAGAATGTTCTTATGGTAGTCTCCTTGTAGCTCTGGAGTATATGTTCCAAGCCCCAAATGATGCCTGAAATTGCAGGTAGCTCTGAACACTGTGTGTGTGCACAGTCTCTTTTCCTGTTTACAGAAGCCTAGGGTAAAGTTTAATATATGCATTAGAATTTGTAATTCATATATACTGTTAATAAGAGAAATCTAACAATGGTTGTTAGTGAACACTGTGTGAATGTGGTTTTCTCTCTCTCAAAGTGATGAAGTGAACCATCTATCATCCTCCTGCTTTAGAACCATTGCTAGCCTAAAATGCCTAGGAAAGCTTTACTGTATAGTCTATTATCGAAGTCAAGTTTGGGATGTCATAAAATATTATACAAGAACTAGCATCTGTGAATTCACCTTTATAATAAAATGTAGTATATTGTGACAATTTTGTTTTTAGTCTAAGATCCTTTTTTTATCAAGTCATAGCATGGTCTTTCAATTTCCTGCATTTATGAATTTTCCTAAAGAGGTTTCATGTCTAATCCTTGCAAATTAAAATACTGTGAACAAATATTATTCTATCACAATACATATGGCTGGGGGAAACATTATGAAATATTCTTGGATGTTTTAAGTCTGACATTTAAAGATAGGGGTGGCACATGCAAAATGCTGCCAAGGTGACATCTTGTTTCCTGAAGATTCTGGAGACTAGTTTAAATAGCGAACACTTAAACTTGTGTTTTTATATGAATGCCAGTTTTAGAGGACTTTGACTATTGCAAAATGACCCAGAAATAATGTGTGAAAACAGAATTATCTATCACAGTTTCCTTGCAGTTGGGTATCTCCATATTTATCAGAATACCAGGTTTGCCAGGCTGTTTCAGGGCAGCTACCATTACTGCAGTCTCCTGTCAGCCACCCTTATGTGTGGCACGTGCCATGTCTGAGGCTAATGTAAATGAGACAGATATGCTGGTGTTTTTGCATTAAGGAGGCAGTTTGTGAGTGACAAGGCTATTTGTGTACCCAGCACATAAATATTGCCTGATGATGTCTGAGTTCACATGGATTCACCGTAGAAAACTTGCATAAATGCCAGGGAATTAATTGCATCGTTTAGACTTATGGTGGAGCTATTAACTTGATGGCTGTGTTTTGAGGAATTATAGTTTGGCCTTATTACTTCCACCCTGCAGGGTGTAAATTCATTTTTTAGCAATTATCAGGGTTACATCATTTTGAAGTTTTTCAATGAAGGGCATTGTAAGCTCTGATGATATATCTCTCGATTTTTCAATCTCTTATGACCTACTAGTCAGACATATTGGATTAGGAATGATTATTAAAGTGATGCCTATATCCTTGATTTTTTTTAACTTGCCATAATAAGTTGTGAAAATATATGGTTTGTTTCTTTTATTCTCTCAGTAAAACCATCTTCCATTGCTCCCAGATGTAGAGTAGTTGTGAATTCAAGATGTTTTATCCAAAACTGTGTGATCTTATAATCCTCATAACACAGACATAATAAAAATGTTGCTGTTAACTGAGCCTGATAATATAATGAGAAGTTCATTCATGGTTAATACGCAGTCTTATATTACCTAGGAGAATTAAAACATATATCTTTATGCTTATTTCTATCCTAACATGTTTAATAAAATGACCTTTGGATTGTAGTTTAATACCCTGAAAATTGTCAGGAGTAGCCATTGGAAAGGAAAGTTCTGCTTTTCATGGATTTAATCTATATTACAGAGTCAAGTCAAGAACTTCAGTTGTTTTTTGGAAAAATTATCAATGAATAGAATCTTGGGTCAGGGAACCTGGCTTGCAAATTAAAATGTTGAATTAACAATTTGAACAGGAACTGAATGAGTTGGAAGGACTGAGTATTTCCAAGTGTTTACAGGCTATCCGTATCTCCAACACACTCTACTGACCCAGCACAAATGTTCTGGCATCATGACGGCCCTGTGGGAGCCCAGGCAGTTCTCCCTGTTGTCACACTGAAGTGACTGAGCTAATGTCTTTTAGTGTCATTTCAATTCTGGTAAGATTTGTCACATAGACAGTAGGAAAACTTCATGTAAAATATTCAAGGAAGCAAGTAATTGAAACAATAGCAACTGAACTTCCCTGCTTTTCCGTTTCCTACATTATCATGTATAGGCTTAATATCTTATTTCTAATTTTTTATTCTTTTTGAATGAAATATAATGCTTTTGATCTTCACATTTGTTGGAGGGCTATAATAGATTATTGTAATTATTCAGGAAAATTATGTAATCTCAAGCCAGGAAAATGCCCAGTACCTGTTTGCATATGCTGTCTGGAATGTGGGATATAACTGGAGTTCAGAGGGGCTCTAAAAATAAGAAATCTAAGTCATTTATATCTGACCACACAAAGTGAGTCTGTGATTGAGAGATGTACTGTTTGGGACAGTGAATTTTTGATGTATGAAGCATTTGTTTGTTTGTCCATAATGCCACCGGAGGAACTCTAAGCACGTGTAGTTGCAATTCCAGAAAACACAAACCACAAAACCCTTCCAGTGCTTCATCATAGCACAAATTTTAAAAATTCATTGTTAAAGATTACATTTATTTACTAATGCTCATTTCAAATGGTTTTACATTTTCAGAAGACTAAAGAGATAATTTTTTTTTTTATAAAGCCAGCCCACATTACCTTGCCTCGGAAGTTCTGATAATACACCTTTACATGAGAAGATATTTTGAATGGTCAAATGTTAATGTAACTAGGACAAAATATGTAAGTCTTTACCAATCCAGCTTTGCTTGGAGGTTCAACACAGAGATCAGTTTAAAAAACAAATGTCTTAGGGCAAGAGACCACGGGTACTGAAGCACCAACCTATCAGATGTATTCTTTTTTTATTTTTTAATTTTTATTGATTTTTGTTGAACTCTACATTTTTCTCTGCTTCCTTCCATGCCTCTCCCCTCCCCTTTATCCCTCTCCCAAGGTCCCCATACTCCCTCTTTACTGAGGAGATCTTGTCTTTTTCTACTCCCTACGTAAATTAGATCTATGTATGTTTTTTTTTTTTTTTTTTTTTTTTAGGATTCTCATGGTTGTCTAGGTTCTCTGGGATTGTAATTTGTGGGCTGATTTTCTTTGCTTAATGGTTTAAAAACCAGTTATGAGTAAGTACATGTGATAATTCTGAGGCTACCTCAATGGACCACAGGACTAAAACTTCTGCTTTTGCTATTTTATTTAACCCCCCTCTCTCAAATATAGTCAGTTGTCCCTGTGTCAGAACTACTGTATTTGAAGAGTGAGAATAGTATAGATTATTGCCCTAACAAGGCTAACCTGGCCTAACCTGGCAAACAAGGACATGGCAGCTTTGTCTGATGACTTGGACAGATAGTGTGAACATGTTGTTTCTCGTGCAGTTTTTAGAGTGTATCGGGAGACGTGAAACGGAGGGAGCAAACTGTTCTTTCCTGAGAAGAAAGAAATTTGTATGTATTTCCACATATTGCGTGCTCAACCACCTTCTCTGAAAATACCTTTTAATTTCAAACCTGTTTTTATGGAACAAGTAATTATAGACAAGAATATGTAAGGGAGAATGAATGATTTTTTTTTAATATATTTTTTAAAACATAGAGTTACAGAAGCGTTCAGGCTAGTTTTCCTTGAAGTAAAATGCTCATGAAGATCTCTAAAGAGTTCTCCTTCTGGTGGCGGAGTTTGGTCAAGAATCAATGCTAAAGGACCTCAAGTCTGGCCATATGGGTCAAAAATTGGAGACATGTTGGGCCAGTCTGTGAAAACAATGAGCAGGAAATTATTTCATATTTGTGATGATTTAGAATTGTGGGTGCACTTGATGTCAATATAGTAAATTTTGGAAAGCAATGGGTGTTATGATCTGGGCTGAACCACAGGTGTAAGTGCTGGGAATGGTACCGAGGACCTGAAATGCTAAGATGGTTGGATTCGTTGGTATTTTAATGTAAATTATAATATTTTAACAATATTTCTCTATAAGCATATGAGGCAGGATGATCACAAGATGGTATTTGGTCTCAAGAATGTTACTAGAGATCAACAGAGTATTTCCATACTCATAAGCGGAGCTGGAGAGACAGTTGTATGAACAAAACCATATCTATATCATGTCTTCCTGCTGCAAATTTTTCATGAAAATGAAAGACCCTCCCCCAGGTATATAACCTCTAGAAAGCATAAAAGTAAGGCTCAGGTTATGGATTTGATTGAAAAACAATTGCATCATCACATGAAAATTTTTTTGCTTACTTTTTAGAAAATTTTTTTTACTTCAGTGAGAATTTTATATAACGTATTACATTCATGTTTATACCCACTCTCAATTTCACTCAGACCTGTCTACCCACCCAACACTATTTTTTCTCTCTTTTTAAAACCTTTAGAGTACAAGGTGTGTCCTCGAAATTAATTTCTATTAAACTTCCTGAAGTTTCTGCTCATGAAACTACCTCTCTCCTTCCCACCCCCAACTCACTTCCCTCTCACAAATTTCTTTCCACTAAATGGTTCAAATTCGGCCCAACGAGGATTGTCCCTTTCAGGTGACTTTTCCCCCAAATAACTGCTGTTTGGGCTGCCTGCAGTGTGCCAATGCTTACCTCTGGCGTGGTCAGGTGGGGAGTTCCAGAGGTGTGTGGTGCAGGGAGAGCAATGCTCAGAGGAATAATTGTGCATCGACACTGACGGATTCCCAGGTCTGTTTTCTTCCATCTTCCTCCTTCCTCTTGTGCCTATTAAATTAGCTCAGACAGATGATGATTTTCATATACTTGCCCAGTTTACAATTACCACCAGGGCCTATAAGACTTCTGTCTACTTTTAATAAATACTTTGAATAAATCATAACCCAAAGAAGCAAAGCAAATGTAAACTGAAGCCAGAAACAAATAAGAGAGAGTCTATTTCATTTCAATAGCATTTCTTAGAGGTCAGGAGCGCAGCTTTATAAATATCTGTTCAGGGTCTGATATTATATTGTATGTGTGTCCAAAATTAATTCAACCTATAAAGGTCAATAATGTAAAATGTTTTATTCATGTGTTCAGGAAAGAATTTTTGAAGCACCATGATACAATGTCGCATTGGTTTACAGCTCCAAAGGTGTACTGATGGAAGAGGCTGGGAAATTTTAAAGACAGATTCATCATTTCATCCTTGAAACTGCAACGTGGGAACCATACTGAGCTCTCAGATTCTGTCCTTGTATAACTTATACTTAGTAGCTGTCCCTCTAATTTTGTTGACTAACCTTCTAATAAATATGCAAATAGCTTATGCCTAGGAACCAGTCCATAATATGAGATGTAACCTCTTTCCTTCCTCTGAATTTTTCTTGACATCACTAATCAGGAAATGAATGATATGCACATTTCATATCTCTTATTAAATTTTCCTCTGATCTAATTGCCTTTTAATTTGCTTTGATACCTGGTGTGCACTGACTATATCCTTGTCACTTAACAGTTTGTTTAAAAAAAAGGAGAAAAGCATGAAAGTTGCAAAGAATAAAAATGCACATATATGATAAATTTATGCCAGTCATAAGTCTACTTTCTTATTATAGCTTTTAAATAAAAATATCTATTAATTATCACAACTCCTGCTGTTACTCTTACCACCCACCGCCATTCTTCTAGAGGCTATACTGTAATCTGAGACCTTCAGTGTAGATCCTGTGTGGGTTTCAGCCACCCTTGAAGTTCAAGTTGTCTGTTTTCTCTTAAGCTCAACTACCTCATGAATAGTGAAGGATTGTTTATTCTTTTATAGAGTAGGATAGAATGATATAAAACACAGTGTGCTTGCTAGCTTGCCTACTAACACCCTCCACCACCACTCCCATTGTCACAGAACCTCAGTTTCTAAGCGATGTCATTAAAACGCCCATCTCTAACTTTTGCAGAGAGTCGATGAATCAAGTTTTCTACCCTGAAATGTATTGGTATTTCATATTTTGGTCATCAATCCCTATTCCAGACCCATACTGATGTTTATCTGAGCTCCTTGTCCCTTCGCTCCCAGAATCCTACATGGTTGCATGCAGTTCATAATTTTTCTAATGCTTGTTTTTGTCTGTCGAGTCAAGTATTAAATCTTTCACACCCATGTGTCACTACAATGTGAGTTCCAAATCTGTTTCCTGGTATTCTGCCATTTATACTCTGTGATTTCCTAAACAGAACTTGTTTTATTCTTGTGATTTCATCCCTGCTCTGCTCTTTCTCACATGGTTCTTTCTGTGTTTAATGCCCACTCTGGGAGTCTATTCACTTCCCATGATTCCTTCTTGCATTACAATATTTTCTTCCAAAGTCTTGAACCTTTAGATTACTTTTGTTTCTAATGACAGCACATGTTTCATCTTTCCCCAGTATGAACTAAGTTGGTGGTATAGCTGGCATTTCCCCATCTTATTATAGGGTAACTTCTTCATCAGATAAGCACAGAATGTTATTTGACATTTATTTTCTGAGAGCATCCAGCATAGCACACAGCAGGTGGTCAAGGCATAGTTGATTTATCCAATATCTCCGTCACAAAGTGTCCCCACCTTTTCTTATTCCTGTTGTGGCATTCTGGAGTTATGAGCTCACAATATTCAAAGCAAATTTTTAAAAGCGAATGTCTTTATAGCTGATTCATCTTTTGAGAAAATGCCAGAGATCCATAGAACTTCAGGATTGTGAGGGGCAGGGAAGGAAGTGCTTCTGGGTTGGGTGTGTGCCCTAACATTGGATAACATGAATTAGATGAGGTGACCCACAAATTGCTGCGCTAGAAATACAGAAACAGGAGCACTGTGAGCCGAAGTCCAGCCTGGACTGCGTGATAATTGCCAGGTCAGCCTGAGATACATAGTGAGACTTTGTTTTGAACAACCAAGCATTGAACAAAGAATAAATGAAATCATAGAGGTTTTACCTTTATAACTGAACTGCTGCATGTTGGTCAGTGTGAATTCTGTCAGCAGTGACCCACATAAAACTGTAACAATAACTTATTCTGGACTCAGTTTTAACTATTCCCACTCCATCCCTTTTCTTTGTTATTCTCAGACAAACTATCAATTTGCACCACTTTGTTCTTAGGAAAATGTCTAAGAACTTTCCACTTGTTCTAGAAAATTAGATAATAGGGGACATAAATGGCAAGGGACAAAAGCTGATGTTTCTCTGGACTTCGAACCCTGGGGCCTGTGCCCACAGACTACTCTGGGAGCAAGGCTGAAGTGTGCAGATGGAGACATTCTCTGCCTATCTTCAGGATTTGGCCTCCATTCTTCTGTTGACCACCTGTGGCCAGGACTGTGGCCAGGACTGTTTTCTGATTTCTTTTTCCCTAACAGCAAAAACTAGTTAAATGTGCAATCAGAATATGGTCATAAATATATATTTAGTAAATAAATGGTAGTTTTCATCTTTATTTTATGTGCCTCTGTGGTTTCCCCAACTTTGGCTCTAAAGGGTAAAATACCAGAGAACCTGTAATCTTTTAAAGATAGAACTTTTCCTAGGGTAGGTCATCTTTTGCTTTATGTTGAATGATTTTTTTTGGTCCTATTGGGTGAAGAATGATAAATGAGAGGTTAGCTATATTTTAGAGGCTGTATCTAGTTTTTCCTGCACATTTTAAATTGTATAAGAGTCCCAGAAGCTAGCAGGATCCAATGTTGGGGTACTGCAGTGAAAATAAACAGTCAAGACAATATGGATAGTTCACAAAGGGAAATTCAATTTTCCCAGCTTCGTTGTTCCTGAAGTCAACAAACCGTGTTTCCACCTCTAGATTTTAAAATGTAATATTAGCTCATTCCATAGATTTTCTTTCTTTTTGCTGTTAAACTCCAGTTATGGAGTTGTGGCTAGTGACCAAAACCAAGTCACTGCTCTTGCTGAAACAAGATTCTGTTCCAAAAAGACACCATAAACTAATTTACAGCATGTTGAGATGCTTGAAAGCAGGGAGGGTCAGTTTCTTTCAGAGTAGTCAAAACATGCGTACCTCTGACATTTAAATACATCCTGCATCAGGGGGGTGCGGAAACTGTGTGGATACCCAGGAGCAGGAAATTCAGAATAAAGTGAATAAAAAATGCAAAGACCCGGGAGTGAGAACATGCTTGAAATAAGGGAGAGTTTTAAAAATGTAACACACAGAAAAACTAGGATATATTTAACATTTAAGACATAGATATCTGTTTGTCTTTAGAAATAAAAGGTGGACTTACTGAATCTCAGCCCCCTAGAAGTTCATTGGTTATAGGGAACAATTAAGTTCAGCCATTGCACCAACCTTTCATCATTAAAATTTACAAAGCAATATCCTAGCTAATTGTCTCGGCTTTTGTTGAGGCTTTACTGCATTTTATTGTCATTTGGTCTCCAAAAATACTTATACAATTTAATCTGATTTTAAAACTCTTGCTAAATGAATTGTTCTATAGAACAAGTACTGGGACATTTTTAAACAACAACAAAAGTATTCTTAAAATCTCCTAAAGTTGTCAATAGTTTGATGTGAACCTGATCATTTTATCATTTATGGAAGCAGTCACTTAGAAATTTTGGTCATTTCATCCTGATTTTTTATAGCAATAAATATTATAAAAGTTTGCAGGAAGTCATTAAAAGATAATAAAAAGTTACATCTGCATAAAATTTTTTTAGTTTCAGTTAATTCCAAGAAAGTCTTGAAGAAAATGCAACTCTAGAATAGTGTGTATTTTACTTCATGTCCTACACTGTCCATTAGGCAGCAATTTTAATTATTTTAACGTAGAATAAATACTCTTTATTATTTATTTTGTATTTGCCTATGTGTGTATATGTGTTTTGTGTACGCATGCTAGATATGTATATAGACTTCAGAGGATCATTTCAGAAATCAGTTATTTACTTCCAACGTGTGGATTCCGGAAATTGAACTCAGGTTCTCAGGGTTAGCAGCCAGCGCCTTTACCCACTTAACCATTATGCTTCCCCAAATACTCTTTTATTTTTATGACTAATTCAAATTCTGAATTTTGAGTTATAGTGCACTCACTTTCTTATGTATTCTATATGACATTAAATATTTTAAATTCTGGACATTGCAATTTCTCAGCTTGCTTTCAGTTTATCTCTGCCAGTATTCTTGGGAATAAGCTTCAGAATTTCATATGGCTTTATGTGTTGTAGTAGATCATTTCCTAGAAATCATATGCTTCCTTGATTCTTTCACAAGTCATTGACTTTGTGGTACAAAAGCAAAGATACTAAGACAGTGACTACGACAATACAAAAGAGAAATATTTTTGAATATATAGAACGCAAAGATGAACATAAACAACGAGTTAGGGATGAGCAGGATTTCATGTTTGTAAAACATTCCAAAAATATTATACAAGAAGACCACATCTGAAGTTTTAAGCTGTAAAATGTTCCAAAGTATGTTACTTTCTTTTGTGTTCAGTGAACCGGACTATCTTTCTCTATCAGAGGACTGTGAATGGTTTGCGGATGCTGTAGATTAAACCCATGGTACGGAATTAGTGTATTGAAATGATTTCCCCCTACAGACAACCTGACTAGATAGAAGTCCCCCTTTTATTGTTTGTTTGTTTATTTTTTAGACTGTAATTTAATCACAGTGTCTCTTTCCTTTCCTTCCTCCCCCCTCCAAACCCTTCTGTATCCATCTTCCTATTTGCCTTCCAATTTGTGGTCCTGTTTTATCAATTGTTATTATGAACATCTTTGCATTTGTCTATTCCAAATTTAGTCTGTGTGTCTGCTTTTATGGTTGACTGTTTGGTACTGGACAACCAATTGGTGTGATCTACCCTGGGCAGGGCCACATCTCCCAGCTTTACTCAGTTCCCTGTCGTTCTTTGTTCAGGGTTGAAACCTCCTGGGCATTTCCCCATTGAGCTTGGCATGTTTGTTGGTGTTCTCCTTGTTCGGTTCATTTTGTACAGTCGTGCTGGTGAAGCTTTATAGCATAGCTTCTGGTGTTACTAGGAGACACAGTCACACAGCAACATCCCAGAAGCTCCAACTCTATTGATCAGTCAACCTGCTCTTCTCAAGTGTTCCCGAGCCTTAAATGTGGTATTGTAAATGTATCCAGTGGGACTGGGCTCTACAGCTTGGCAGTTTGATTGGTTGTCGTTTTCTGACTACAGCTGTTGTAAAGACAGGTGTTCTTGAAGAAGGTGAAGACTACACTTAATACCTTAAAACACTAATGCTCATTGGAAACGTCAGTGAACAAAGGGATCTGAACCTGATGACGTTTGGCACCGTACCCTCTGACTTCTTTTGTTTCCCCTTTAAAACTTTCATCCCAGGAATTTTTACTTCACTTTTTGTCATTCCCTTTCCTGATTTTGAGGATTTTGCGTAGTTGCCATAGGAATGTCTCATTCCTATCTCAAACTTCTACAAGCTCCAAGGTACCTTGTTCCCAAAGCCAGACGAATGTCTCAGTTGTCACTTTAGCTATCTTACCTTTGCAGATACATATTTTTGGCTTTTACCTCCCCAAATCTCCTCACATGATGCACCTTTCATTCATCTTCACTGATTTTCATGGTGCTTTCTTTGTCCATTACAGTGTCCTGTCTGTATCTTGTCTTCAAACCTGTCCATGGTGGTTATGTCTTTACGAACAAGTCGTGTTTCTCTGAAATATATGAAATCGGATATTTGATACCATTTCTTTTGTCACTTTACTTTGTAATTTGAATTTTTATTGTATTTAAAATTTTTTTTTCTTAGCAAAGCGTCACTATGGTGCTTGAGCTGGTCTTTTGCTTGTACCTGTGGATAGAAGTGATTCTATGCTGTGGGTACAATGATAGTACAAACATGCGCTGCTTTCTCACTAGTCATGAAAAAATCAGTTTATTAGTTAGCAGTTAAGAGTCATGTTTGAGGAATCAGCTCATCCAACATCAGTTTTAAATTCTATTTAATTTACAAAGGTTTTATAATTCTTCCAAACCTTTCTTCATAAAAATGTAAAAGTAAAAGTTGTTACTTTCCAATATTATTACATTAAATTTATATTGTAGTGTGGTTGGTATATAAGTAGGCACTCAAAAATACTTCCCGTTGCTAATTGTAGGTAATTTCTGTGTTGTATCATATTATTTCAAAATGTACAATTTTGCATAAAGCATTTTCTTACGTCCACCCCATCACTATAGTTGTAGCTTAAACATTTCCTTTCTCAGAAGCTTTCTCTAGACTCACTCCACCCTAACCCCTTTCATCCTGCCCTACAGTCTACTTGAAATTTGAGCAACTGACTGTGGGGTGTCCAGCAATAGTACAACAGTGACATTCTAATTCATAGAACAACTCCGAAGAATGGTTACAAAGACTGTAAGAACAGAAAACTTGTAGGTCTGCTGTGAGATGTTGTCTTTTATATAGATGACAGAGAGCTGCATTGTGAAATCTTAACAACGTGATTGCCTAAACAAGACCCGCATAGTGATGACTCCAGTTGACATCCTAGTGAGGATGGAGGAATTCTCGCGTGATTCCAGCTTTAGACAGTGAGCTACAGGTTCCTGAGAGAGGGATATCCAGTCTTCTCCAGGAAGAAGCCCTCTGAGGATACCAGTCCCAAGTGGTCAACTCTAAAGTCATGTAATATAGGAGCGGAGCTAAACTGTAGGTTGTATTTTTGAAGGTTTTGGCAGGAGCATCTTTTCATACTCCTTTGCCATTAAAGTTCTAGCACTTCTTTTTTTAAGCTTATTTACACTTTTTTATTATCAAACGTAATGTATTTTTAAATGCTCAAATGTAAATCAATCCTTTTCTCTTAATTATGATTAAGATATGGTCTCCAGTAGAATTTGTTTTCAGCAGAGCATGCCTGGTTTGGAAGTAAGACCATTGGATTGACTACTGTGAATAGGCAGTTGGGACATAGGAGGGAATAGTCAAGATTTACAACTATTAGCAGGTCTCTGTTTTTACTTTTAGTCAGTCTGTGTGTAGTTGAAAGAAGGAGAGCTAATTGCTAAAGTCACCCCTCGGTTTCCTTATTTAAGGTCATGCAAATTTCCTGGAGAAATATTTCACATGTGAGCACTATTGATGTACTCAAAGCTTGGAGTGATACTAAAAATGATTACATAAAACATCTCACTGCTGTCTTTTTGTACTTTTGTGATGGCAAATATTTCTAAAAGGAAGGAAAAGGTGTTTTAAGAAGAGAGCAACTAAATCAAGTACAATGATTTAGCAAAGAGAATATTCACTCTCCAAATAAAAGGATATTCCCTGAGTCATCTTCAAGTCTCCAAACATCAAAGGAACAGGTGATCCTGAAGAGCAAGATTATTCAGATAAAGAACCCTAATGAAGATGTTTTAAGCTTCTATACCAAGCAAGAAGAACACTTTGGGAAATAATTTCTTTCAGCATTTCCCATCAACCGCAGTGACATTGTATCCATTAAGTAGGTCATACTAGTTCTGTCCTCCACCTTAATTGACCTCTTAACAGCATGTGTTCAGCATGTTCAAGAAGGAAAGTGATCCACTTCTGCTGGAGTTATTGTATTGTGTATTATCTCCTTACTGCTCTGAAACCTGTGAGAGATTATAGACTCAGAAGTGTATTATGCCACTTAGATGTATTTTTTTATAGTTTTGCAACTTTATTTTTAATTGTATTAAATAACAGAATATGTTTATTCTTATCTTCAACCTTTAACACCCCAATCATTACTTCATAAATCATAGGACCATCCTCATTACAATTTGTATTGTAGAAGACATTTTAAACACATGAAGACCACTACTATTAAATGGAAGTTCTATAAAGTGGTTTGATCTGCATCTAAAGGAACGTATTTAAGAAATTTATATTCATGTCTGTTTCTCAGAGACAGCATCATCATTGCTTTTATTGTTTTTTTGCCAGAAGTTGGGCATGTGCTGTTCTATCTCATGTCCCAACAGAAAACTCCTTTCTGACAGCATCTTCCCTCTCTTCGTGCTACCCTCAACTTTGTGGTTGCTTTTGAGGAGAGGCCAGTGCTTTGGAATGGCCACCACAACAGAAAATAAAAATGATCAGCTTTGAATATAGGAGATTTATTTCCATTTCAAGGATAGTAGACAGGGAAATTCTCATAAGATGAGATTTGGACTTTTTAAAAATGGTGAGCCTCTCAATGAATGAAGCAGTATTATGAGTGAAGGGGACCAAGACCATGATGGGATATCCATAGACACAGCTTACTTGAGCTAGTGGGAGTTCATTGATCTTGGTCTGACAGGTGGGGAACCAGCAGAAGACTGAACTGGGCCCTCTGAATGTGAGTGACAGTTGTGTGGCATGGGCAGCTTGTGAGGACACTGGCAGTGGAACTAGTACTTATCCCTAGTGCATGAGCTGGGATAAGTGGCTCTTTTAGAACCCATTCCCTGTGGAGGAACACTTTGCTCAGCCTAAATGCAGGGGGGAGGACATTGGTCCTCCCTCAAGTGCTGTGACAGACTTTGTTGACTCTCCATGGGAGGCCTCTTTCTCTCTGAGGAGTGGATTGGGAGTGGGTTAGGGAGAAGGTGGGGGAGTGGGAGAGAGAAATGGAATTGGTATGTAAAATAAGATGGTTTCAAAAATTCAACAAAAAAAAAAAAGAGAGAGAGAAAAGAGATGTTTAGTCTCAGGCCTTCCTGCAATGAGATGTGATCATATTTATCTGCCCTACTCAAGTCTTTCCAGAACTGTTCCCTCCCTTCCTCACTCAACTTGTTCTGGCCTCCCCTCCCCCTGCTTTTATTCTTATTAAGTCCAGTTTGTCCTGTGGATTTCAACTTCAAGCAAGATCAACTTATCAGGGGCTACACACTGAGAGAAAACTGATCCGTGCTCTCCCAGCTGCCAACTCTCCCAGTTGCCAAGAATTCTTCATACAGGGGTTCGGAATTCACACTAAACTCCCCTGGTGTTAGGATTTAATCCTGCTTGGGCTTGCATAGGTCTGTGCATATTGTAACCACTGTGAGTGCTTATGTGCAGCTCCCCTGCTGTGTCCAGAAGAGAGTTTTCTTGTAGTCATCCACTATCTCTTACATTCTACAGTGATCCCTGAGCCTTTGAAGTGGAGCGGCTGGGATGCAGTTTATATATGTTCCCTTAGGTTTGAAATACATGAAACCCTACAGTCTCTTATTCTCTGCACCTTTGTCAGTTATGGGTCTCGCCATTGATCATCATCTATTTCAAACAGAAATATCTTTGATTATGATTGATAGAGGCCCTAGTTAATGGTTATATTAATGTCATTAGTAGTTGTATACATAATATGTCCCTTTAACAGAATAATATTATTAGGTTCTCTCCAAGGGTCTTGCCTGTCTAACTGTAGTTTCTTAGTCTGATAGTTATGCCACATATGGATGCTTTCTTGGGGAACTGGTTTTAAATCCAATAAGGAAATTGTGGATTACTCCCATGATGTTCAAGCCTCTATTGCACTAGGGGAATGTTATGTCTTGACAGCCCAGTCATTAATGTACCATGCAGAGTTCACAGCTAATTGATGCTTCAGTTTCTCCTCCACTATGCACATAGAACCTTCTAGTAATGTGTAAACTAGCCAGCAGAGATTTGATTTCCAGTTCAATGATGTTGTTTCTCCAAGACATCACCTACTTGAGTCTTAGAATGTGGAGAAGACATTTGGATTTGTGTGAAGTAATTATTCCTACCAAAGAAAGTCAAATATTGTTGCTGTCACATTCTGGTTGTGGGAGTTTGGTATTTTCAAAATGTGTATTTTTTTCTGTGTAAGTTGGAGGCTGCTATGCTTCTAAGATATTGTGAGAATTAAGTTCCATATAGAACATGTAAACAGTTAGAAATTGAAAAATGTTAGCTCTTATATTTTTTGTTCTTTTTGAAGTTTGTTTTTCCAGATAACTTTATATAAGTTCAACCCTGTTGACCAGTGCCTTTCAATAGTTACTCTTGAATTAAGCACCTGTAATGGAAAATATTCACCTGTTCCAGTGATGTAAATACATGTTAAGTGCTTAAACATTTGATCAGATAGAAACGGACCAAAGCTTTTCCCTTCTCTTTTTTAGTATGGCATACCTAAAGATATGTTTGTACATAAGCACAGGCTATATTTCCTATCCTTAAGAAACTACTTTCAGATCTTTCACCCTTTTCTATTAACCTTTACTTTATATATTTAAGTAGCAGGTTTGCATGGCTGCCACTTACATTTCCAATGACTAACATTTTTTTCTATTAATCTCCCACTATAAGATTTGAGAGTTTGGCTTGTTGAAGCTACCAGTTGTATACTTTCTATCCTTTATTTTACCAACACAATTACATTTGATTAAATTTAGCATTGTTATTATAATTTCAAAGCATTATTTGAAGTTGTACCATACACATTTTTCTTTATTCTTTGTTTCTTTTGTTATTAATACCTGTTTTTGTTACTATGAAGTTTTCATCCACTAATTTACTTCTAAATTCTCTTTCAGAAATATTCTCACAGGTATAGTTCAGTGATAGAGTGCTTGCCTAGGTTATATAAGATGCTGGGTTCAATGCCCACTCTTGTAAGAAAGATCTAGAAGGAGCTAAGAGGAGGAGTGAGTGAGACATGCAAGGATGGAAAGGAGAAGGCAATGAGTAGAAGGAAGATGAGGAGGAGAAGGGAAGGAAGGGAGAGAAAAACCATGAGAAGTGAAGAGAAAACAGACACAGAAAAATTTCCTGGAATGCAGTTTCTTCCTAGTTGCTGTTTCTTAAAGATTCTGGATTGCATCTTTTTAATTAGCAGTAGCTGAGCTTGGCTGCTTTACAGGTCTGATTCAGAGCCAACATCCATAGTAGCACTAGGTGAGTGCTTTCTAGTTTTTCTTAAGCCACTTGAGTCCTGCTTTGGATGGCCAGATTTTCCTTGATTTTTTTATGTGTTCTCTTTCTTTAATGCAGTATAAATCCAGAACCCTCCAAGTCAAGGTGCGTAAATCATTTCTCTGGATACTTTTCATGCCTGAATGTTTCCTTCATTCATGTTGTTATTTGCCTGACTAGGAAATTGTAGTATGAAATATTTACTACTGAGGATTTCAAAGTAATCTTTTTTTAAGTTTAAAGTTCATGTTGAAATGTTAGGTAGCATTTTACTTTTCATTAAAATTTCACTTAATTTAAAACATGTAAAAGTCCATTTATTTGGCAATATTTGTCATAAGACCATGGTCTTTCTTTGAATAGGAATTTGTCATTGTCTTTCTTGTCATCCTTGTATATGAAACACTCAAAGTATCTTTCCTTCATGGTAGAGTTTTCCCATCTTCCCCTTAATCTTGTGTCATTGGCAGGTCCATTCCTATTAGGCATCTTTCTGTGAAGATCTTTTTTTTAATTTAACACTTTTTTGCTTAGTACAATGTGCATTTATATCACACAAATGACTCAGTAGGAAATCAGTGGAGTGTACTGTGGTCTGTGTTTGCGCCAGCTGTTGATCTCAACTGCACCAGGAGTTAGAAATAATCGTGACATGTTCTCACTCTAAAATTAAAAAAAAACCAACAATTATGTGCTATATTGAAACAAAAACCAACAATAATAAATATCTCAATGCTATTTTCATGTTTCATTTTATAACACCGTAGATGATCATTTGCACAATTGTAATATATTGGGGTGTGTCCATAGGCCAAACTTAATGAAACAGAGAAGGCTGGTCTGGAAATAAAGGGTGGCTAAGCAAGGATATGGTGCCAAATTTAGTCCAGTGGGAAAGCTTTAGAGACAAAAGAGATATTACTGGGAGATTTTCTGTCCTTACAGCTCAGGTTGTCAGTGAATAAGCTCTAACTGGATGAAGTAACTTGAGCTAACTCTCTAGGCAGAAGCCGTAGGAGCTGATGTTGGGACAGCACACTTCAGGAACTGGTGTTCACAGGAATGGTCAAAGAGGGCTAGAAAGTATGAAGAATGATGGGAACATATGCGGGAAAATTTTATTAAAAAATCACCTGCAATAATGTGTATGTTCTATGATGCCAAATTAACTGACAAAGACTGTAGTCATTAAAGATGCTGAAGAAACACTGCTTTTGTCTTAGTCAGGCACTCAAAGCCCTTAAATTGTTTGACTCCCATTTTTCAATTTGTGGAGGGAGAAGAGAAACAAAAGACTTAATGCTTGTTACATGTCTGTTACCACTATTGTGTAAAAAGACAAGCATAATGAATTACAGGATTCTAACATCCTTGGCTCTCCAGGCTCAGTATTATAACATCTAAAATTATTGTTGTATAATTTGACATTTTTTTTAAAAAAATGATTGCATAATTCTTTCAAAAAGGATTTGTTGTAAATTATTAAATGGGACCTCATAAAATTAAAAAGCTTCTATATGGCAAAGGACACCATGATTCAGACAAAGTGACAAGCTACACATTCAATAGATGGCTAATATCCAAAATGTGTAAAGAACTAAAAGAAATCGAAAAAAACAACTAAGACATCAGGAAAACAAATGACCCAGTTTAAAATGGAGCACAAATCTAAACAGAAAATTTGCAAAGGAATAAATTCAAATGGCCAAGGAACACACACACACACAAAAAAAAAAAAAAAAAAGGAAAAAAGAACTGTTCAACATCCATAGTCATCAGGGAAATATAAACCAAAACAACTTTGAGTTTTCATCTTACACCAGTCATAATGACCAAGATCAGTACAACCGACAGCCGCTGCTGGACAGGATGTGGATCAAGGAAAACGAATCCATTGCAGGTGGGAGTGCAAAGTTGCACAGCCACTGTGGAAACCAGTGTGGCGGTTCCTCAGGAAGCTGGGAATTGATTTAACTCAGGCTCCAGCTATCCCACTCTTGGGCTTGTACCCCAAGGATACTTCATCCCACCACAGGGACTCAGGATCAGCCATATTCATGGCTGCTCTGTTTATAAAAGACAGAAATTACTAACATCTTAGAATCCAAATCAATCACCGCAATTGCTAATTTCAAATAAAGAATATGTGTTATATTTATACAATGGAATATTACTCAGCCATCAAAAAATGAAATAATGAAATTCACAGGTAAATGAATGGAACTGAAAAATCACCTTGAGATAGCAGAGACTCAGGATATACGCACTTACATGTGAATATTAGCTGTTATATAATCGATAAGTAAAACATAATTTGTATAACCACATAGGTCAAGGACTACCTATGGGGAGGGAAGGATCATGGTAGGAAGGGAAAACTAAAATGCATAGTTATGGCTAGACAAGAGGAGATGGCTGGAATAGGAGGATAAAATGGGGAGTGTGAGGGAGTAGGGGGTGAGGGAGAGAATGCAGGGAGATATTGCTAAAATCAAGGACCATTTGAGGGGTTTTATGGAAACCCAATCAAGAGAAGTGTCCTAAAATATACTCATATATGAAGGCGATCAAAATGAAATCACCAAATAATGAGAAATACAGAGTTCCAGTTGGGCATCTTTTGTCTCCAAATAAAGATTTTAGTTCCAGGAATGGGTTGCATATAATCAAATTTTTGGCCAAAGTCCCATGGGGACCTCCAAGCAACCTAGCCTATTCCCAAGGCTATTGAGAGCTCTCAAATGGAGAACTCAGGAAACCCTGTGGAAGACACAGAAGGAATGTAGGAGCCAAAGTGGATGGAGCACACTGAGAAAATAGTACCTATATGCAACAGGACTGGCACACACAGGAACTCAGAGAGGCCATGGCAGCATGCACAGAGCCTACACCGGACTGCATTAGCTCTGTGGTTCCTAGCTCAGAAAAGAGAGGTGAATATACCCCTCTATCCCTAACCCAGAAACTATCTCCAACTGGAAGCCATTTGCAAATGAAAAATTAGTTTTCTCCAAGTGAAACAAACCTTGGGTAGGCTTCATGCCCAGCAGTAGATGGCCAGCACAAAACAAACTCAATGGCATCTCTGGCCTCACAATTTAAGTCAGGGGTTTTTGTTGTTGTTGTTGTTACCTTACAGGTCCTTTGCCATATACATTATGGCTTCCTGTTTTGTATTTGCATGGGATTCCTGTGTATGCAAATGTGTATTGTGGGTCAACATTTGTATGTGTTTCTTTTATAGTTTGCTTCTTTTTCTTCATTTTGTCATATTCCAATTTGTTTGGTTTTTAATATTATTTTATTAATGTTTTTATTAATTATTTTTCTGTTTATTTTATAAAAAGAGACTGAAAGGCTATGAATCCTGATGGGAGGGGAGTTGGGGAAAAACTGGAAGGATATCGTAAGGGGAAAGCTTAATCAGAATGTGCTATATAGGGAAATTATTTTCAATAAAAGTATTTATTGTATATTTAATTTGTGCAGTTATTGACATGGATTCACAACTTTGAGCAAGGAATTCACATTCTCTAATATTAATGAACTGTACTGTGAGCCTGGCAATATCAGAGAATAGACACTATGAATTAAATAGGATGAAGTGTAGTAGTTCTCGAGAGCTACTTTTTCTCGGGTGCTGGAAGAGGACCTCCTTGAAAATTAATGTTGAAGCTAAAGAATGGATGCCAGAAAAGTTCTACATAGAGGAAACTTCACTTCAGAAAGGAAGACCCTCCAGTAAATGGGAATGTGAGGTCGGGGGTATTGAATCCTCCCAAGGCAGGCTTGTTTGAAGTGTCAAGGCAAGAAGAAAAGGTGAGCTCAGAGTTCTACATGGACAAATATTGAAGGAAGTCCAGGACGTGGGGAATGATTATGTGGGTTATTTTCTTTTCACTCTAGGAGCCCTGGGAAGCCACTGAAGCATTTTTAAAAGGCCAGTGTCATGATTTGCTCCTTATTTTGGAAGATTCTTTTACCTCTGGGGAAAATGTGGGCATGGAAAGGTATGCCGACAGCAGAAGTGTGTCATTTCTTTGGTGTACCCTTGGAAAGTCCTGGGCTTGTTGGTAGGTAGGCAGAATGAGGAAATATTTAGCCTGACATTCACAGATCATAATTATGGCAATGGTTCAGAGATGGAGCACAGCTTGAACTGAGCTGTCTACTGTGAGGCGCTGATAGGTGAGTCTTGGTGGGCTGTATGGCCATTTGCTCTTCTTTCCTTGTTTATGTATTTATTGTGAAATGTGTGTCAGGGGTGTTCCATGTGCTTCATAATGCCTGTAATATAAATATAGGCAACTGTGTGTCATTCACTCAGTTTGTGTTTAATGGTTGATAACATTTGTTCCCCCCACCCCCAACCACACACACATACTTTTAAATTGTGCTTGCTTATCATAATTTTTGACAGAAGACCAAGAAAAAATTTGCTCATATCATGCCATCTGCTGCTATTTAATTTCTTTCATGAAAATTCTCCAAGGGAATATCTTGTTTCATAGATGCCAATTTTGTTGCCACAGTGATGGTTATAACTGGGGTTATAAAGAAGATCTGCCATTGGTCATCAGACTAGTTTATAGAATACCTATTTTTATTTTTAACCAGTGTGAACATTTAAGAATACAACTGTTGGGTTTGAGGAAAGAGATTCTTCCCTTTCCTCTTCTGTAAGTGGAGGTGGGGTTTCAAAATTTTCATGTGTTACATTCTTGCCTTCAGTTCTGTCTGCAGCTCAGATTTGTAAGCTATTTCTGGCTTTAAAAAAAAAAATCAATCAAGCAACTGGTCTGGCAGTCTAGTTGGTCTAAGCAACCTCTTGTCTTTGAGTGCTACATTGCAGTCTCAGAATCATGTCTACCTGTTTCTACCCTAACTAGAAAAAGGCATGGTAAGAGGAAATGGGAGTTGTGTTCAGGAGGAAACAGGGGTTGTGTTCAGTTTTCACTGTTTCTGAATGCACCCCTGCGGCCCCGTGAATTAGTGAGGTTCTTAATACAAAGCCGGAGGGGCTTGTTTTGTCACCACGTGAAATAATTCCTTAGAAACAAAACTATTAGTGCAGTTTTACAATATAACTCACAGCTCTAGAAATGGTCCTTTTTTTAGAATTATTGATTCTTATTCCAATATTATGTGGAGAGGGGTTCATAAAATTGAATAGGCTTATAAATTATTTTTATCATTTCTTCTCATAATAAAAGAATAAAAGTATGTCGATTGTGGAAAATTGGAAAAATGCGTGACATTGTAAAGATGAAAATACAAACAGCTCATAATCCAACTGAAGAAAGACAATTATTGTTGCTAGTGTTGGAAACTTTGCTTTTACCAATAAACACATATGTATACTTTTGCATAAATAAATCTATATAGACATGAGATATTTGTGACTTTGTAAAGAACTTAACACATCAAAAGTAACCTGTTCTGGTTACTTCCACTTTTGTATGTAATTATAGGTAAAAGGGAGGAATTTAATTACATTTTGGCATATTTTATAAACCATAGTATACTTTTATTCTCCTACTTAGGTGCTCTGTAGTTGTTCTAGTTTAGAATCACAGATTGCTTTAATAAATGAGGCTAAGTGAGTAGTTTTCTACTGGAAACATGCCTAACCACTCCATTTGCATCAATTCAAAACATGAAGTTAACTTCTTTACATGATGAACATATAATCATTAATTACTTACATATTGTCAAGTAGTATCCTAAATGCATACTGGTGTGTGTGTTTGTATGTGTGCAAGTGTGTTAGAGACTGTTAGGGAAACATAACCACTGTTACAATTAAATTTATATATAAAGTCATAAAAGCATGAGGTTTGTTACAAAGTATTTCTCATATGCTAATTAAGGCTGTGAGGTCTGTATGTTTGCAAGCTGCGCCAACCAAACCTTATGGTAGAGTTGGAGAACTTGAAAGGCGGTGAGCTGATGGGAGGCACAGAAGTCCAGATCTGAAGGCTTAAGGGCAGGAGCATGGCTGAAGCAGACTGACATTCGAGCTCAAGGAGGCTCAGTGACGAGAGCCGTCTCTTCCTTCACAGTTTCGCTCAGGCCCCTAGGAATTGTGTGATGTCATCGCATGTAGGCAGGGCACTTAGCTTCTCTCACTCTGTCACCTCAAATCGTCAGTGTCAGTGACTTCTGGAAATAGACTTGTTGATACACTCAGAAATAGTGCTTATTTATAAACAACTCATTCTAATATCTACATAAAATTGTCCATCACAATAGAATAGATATTTATTATCATTATCATGTTATTATTGTTGTCATTTATCACATTTTACGCTATTTCCTTGCCAAGGTAAATATCAACTTTACATACATATACATTCCATGAGACTTCCCAACATGCTGTCTCCTCCTATCTAGGACTTATTTCTATTTTTATGTCTGATACAATCGACTAAACTTTCTAGAAATGTATGAACAATGGTAAGATTGTTTTAGTTCTGATTTTATTTTAAATGCTTCTTTTATCTTTTTACATTTTTAACTTTAAAATATTCCTCTAATTCACTTTAATATTAAAATGTATTAAATGCCATTTTCATTTCCATTCCTATTCTTTTGCTGATAGCATTTTGACAGTGAATTTGTAGATTTCTAAACATTAGACTTTCTTTTATTGCTATTATGTATTCCACTGTGGCATTGCATCTGTTCCATTATTATCATTATTATTATTATTATTAATGAGTCTGGATTACTTATACATTATAACACAGCATCTACTAGAATCAGAATTAGATATGTGTATAAAACTATGGGAAATAGATTTCACACCAATCATAATCTACTTTTACATCAATAAATGTATGTCGAGAACTAGTATAGAATGTCACTTTTATTCTGTGTGCTCTCTAGAGTGTTGTAGAGAGTAATTGTGGTAACAGAACACAGTGGAATCTGTATTTGCATGTTCATTTTGCTCCCCTTTTAGTGAATTTTCAGCAAATTTTGTTGAGGAGAGATGGTGGTATGCCTCATCAGACTAATTAGGTCCATTTTTGTAAATTGAATCAAATTATGTGGTATGACTTTTGAAACTTTCAGATGTATTTAATAAACTCTATTTAGATTTGATCATTATTTTTAAGACTATCAGAATCCTTGTTGAGTTAGTTGTCAAGGCCTGTCATTGAAACATCACACCTTCCTATTCTTTTCTAATCTGTATTTTAATTGTCATTGATTTTGTTCCGTCTTTGTTTCCTTTTGTCAGGACACTGGATGTCTGAACCATTAAAACTTAAAAAACTATTTCCCTTTAGACCGGACTTTATGTGGAATATCCAAGCTGTAAACATTATCATCTATTTACTTAAACTTGAATTAATTTTTGTTATGTTTTCAGATTATGCACTTTGTACTTGTGGTTGTTTGTACTGTCATTGTGTCCATGATCAACTCTTATTCCATTGTGCTGACAACACACACACAGGCACACATACACACACACACACACACACACACCATACACATAATATATAGATGCACATATATACATACTCAAACATATATACACCTATACACATGCACACATAATATACTCACATGCACATATACCCATATACATACACACATACACACATATACACATGTACACTCATATACACACATACCTCAGAGATATATGTGGTGGTGATGATGATGATGATGATGATGATGATGATGATGATGATACTGATATCATTCAAGAACAGCTTCTCCATGTTTTCCATGGCAGGAGTTTTGGAAGTCCTTATTAGAGATAAAGCTTCCTTTTTCTTTTCACCATTATCTCTTTTCTTTGTCCCATTAATGATTTTTTTTAAAAAATGGTATGTTGTTTCCTTTTTGAGAGTTTTTGTTTTATTTTATGGATATTGTGCCTACATGTGTGTCTGTGTTTGCCTGTTGATCATGAGTACCAAAAGAGGGTGTAGGTTTCCTGGAGCTAGAGTTACAGGGAATTTGTGAGCCATGCTGTGGGTGCTGGGAATTGAACATACTTCCTCTGGAAGCGCTCTTAACCACTGAGCCTTGGTGTCAGTTTTCTTCCTGTGATATTTTTACAATTATAGTCAAGTCCTTACTAGAGTATTCTATGAGGCTGGATCATCAGCCAGCAGTCTTGTGGCTGCTGTGGATGTAGAAGTCAGAGGAAACTACAACAGAGGTGCTCTAAAACCTTGGCTCATCTGGGCCATCGGTCCCCACTGGAGATTTTTCGGGGGGGGGGGGTTCTTCCTTGTTCAAACCTTATTTTTCTTAACCCAGAATGAATCTGCAGCCTCTCATTTCCTGTGGAAACAAAAGCAAAACCTCTTCTCCAAAGTAACATATATTTTGACTTAAATTTTGAAGTCAAGGCATTTTCAAAATATGTAGATTGAATCAATCCAGCAACGTTTATAATTAAATGTCTTTTAGCAGCTGTTGTTCCTTCCTCATAAGTCAAGCAATTCAAAGACACACAGTAACATACAGTATCCAGACTCTGTGTATTTTCCATCTTTATGTAGCTTTTTATTTCTTTTATTTTTATTTTTTAATTTTGAGGCTAGGCTTCTTTGTGTATCTTTAGCTGTCCTGAAACTTACTATTTAGATCTTGCTGACCTGGAACTCACAGAGATCATCCTACCTCTACCTCCTAAGTACTAGGATTAAAGGCCTGTGCAACCAAACCCGATGACTTGGTTTTTTAAAGATTTATTTATTTATTTATTATTTATACTGTGTTCTGTCTGCCTGTATGCCTGCAGGCCAGAAGAAGTTGCCAGATCTCATTACAGAGAAAGAAAAGAGGGGTAGAGTGAGGAATGGGAAGTTTGCATGTCTAGAAACAGCGTATGTATAGTCCTTTTTTTCATACATTAATCCTAGTAGACTTTGGTAAAATTGGGTCATCTGAATGGCAGACTTTAAATTATACCTGAGTATGTGCATTGCTACTGGTGCTGTATGAGGGAGTGTAGTTTGGTGATCTGTTAGCAGCTTTAGAGACCTACATTGTTAAGAAGGCACAATATAGCCTTTATGCATTTAAACAAATTATAAATGTGTATCAGTACAGAATATGTACAATTGGTTTTATTTTAAACCATCAATTAACTGAGACTTGCAGGGATAAAAAAGAAGTGACTCTATAATATATGTGGATGCACTTTTGTTCATAAACTGGTTATAATCAAAAGATGAAGTGTCGGTTTTCAGAAGCTATAATCATGGAAAATAAAGAAATTTACTTTAAAAATCTGTAGCTCATTTTTATCTTCAGTGCCTATTCTAACATGAAGATTTATCTTTGTCAGAGTGGTAAATATTTCCATAAAAACACCTCATTTGAAGAAGTTCTTTGGTAAGCTTTCGTGTAAGTAGAAAGAATAGCGGGACATAATTCAGTAGATTTCAATCAAGACTGAGTTAAAGGATAGAAGGTGGCGTGCAGGAAGTGATTCCTAATGATGCTCCTTAAGGACATGCTGAATTAGATATGTCTTAAGTGATTCATCCTAAAGAGTGACTTGGGGACTGCTTAGAAAACTCAGTAAGAGAGCTGACTTCACAAGTATGCAGAATTGAGATCAAATCCCTAGCATGCATGTAAATGCCAAGTATGGCCTCCTGCCACTGTAATCCCAATGCTGTGAAACATGAAGACAGGAGAGAATCTTGTAGTTTCTGGCTGCCACCTTAGCTCCAGGTTCAAACAGGATGCCAAAGTTGTCCTTTCACCTTGTGCACACAACCTATGTGTGCGCGGCACACACACACACAGTGTGCAAACATGCCACACATACTCCCAAAAGAAGACTCAGAAGATGAATTAGAAACAAGTTTGTATACATCAAGCATGGTTTCCTGTCATCTGTTCACCAGATGAGAACTCAAACAGAGCAGAAAGAGAAGCAGTATTATATGTTAAATGAAACGAGCCAGTTTACAGCGAGACCTGATGCAGTGTGACTAGTGGTGTAATTAGGATTGTTCGCAAAAGAAAAAAAGAAAAAAGAAAAGCTAATTGATTATGTCTCTATAATGACAGCAACCCATCCCATAGAAAATACACTGCCTTTCATTCAGAAGGCTCATTTCTGCAGTCGCTTTTCAGTGTATCCATTTAAAAATATCTCTTATTTGTTCATGTCGCATATAGTGCTCCATGATGATTATAAAAAGAATTTTGGAGTTCAAAGAATAAATCATGTGGGGATCATCTTCCGTCTTCCAGTGAGGGACTAGTGTGATGGAGCCTTGAAAGGGCTTTAGTAATCCAAGCCATCACTGTGATGTTTTCCTGAATCTTCAACATGCAGTTAGTAAGACTTTCTGAAATAAATGATGGGAGTGAAATAGGCAAATACTTTAGGTACATTGTATAGGTTTGTAATGAAAGGGAGTATTTAAAATTCAATGTTACTATTGTTTCTAACACTGGAAAATGGAAAGATCTTCCATGCACTTGAATAGGTAGAATTAACATAGTAAAAATAGCAGTTTTACCAAAAGAAATCTACAGATTCAATCTAATGCCCATCAAAATCCCAGCAAAATTCTTCACAAAACTCGAAAGAACAATACTCAATTTCATATGGCAAAGCAAAAACACCAGGATAGCCAGAACAACACTGTACAAAAAAGGATCTTCTGGAGGCATCACTATCCCTGGCTTCAAACTCTACTACAGAGCTATAGTACTGAAAACAGCCTGGTATTGGCATAAAAACAGACAGGAGGACCAAAGGAACTTAATTGAAGACCCAGATACCAATTCACACACCTACAAACACCTGATTTTTGACTACGAAGCAAAAAAATACAAAATGGAAAAATGAAAGCATATTCAACAAATGATGCTGGTATAACTGAATATCAGCATGTATAAGAATGAAAATAGATCCATATCCCTTGCCATGTGCAAAACTCAAGTCCAATAAAAACATCAACATAAAGCCAACCACACTGAACCTCATAGAAGAGAAAGTAGGAAGTACACTTGAATGCATTGACTCAGGAGATTACTTCCTAAATATAACCCCACTATCACAGAAACTGAGAGAAACAATTAATAAATGGTATTTCCTGAAACTGAAAAGCTTCTGTAAAGCAAAGGACACAGTGAAAAAGACAAAATGGCAGCCTACAGAATGGGAAAAGATCTTCACTAATCCTGCATCGGACAGAGGGCTGATTTTCAAAATATACAAAGAACTCAAGAAATTGGTCATCAAAAGAACAAATAATCCAATAAAAAATGGGGTCTAGATTTAAACAGAGAACTCTCAACAGAGGAATCTAAAATGGCTAAAAGACACTTAAGGAAAGGTTCAACAGCCTTAGCCATCAAAGAAATGAAAATCAAAACAACTCTGAGATTCCATCTTACCCCTGTAAGAATGGCCAAAATCAAACACTGATGACAACTTATGCTGGAGAGGATTTTGTGTAAAGGGAACACTCTTGCATTGCTAGTGGGAATGCAAACTGGTATAAGCCCTTTGGATATCAGTATGGCTATTTCTCAGAAAATTGGAAAACAACCTACCTCAAGACCCAGCAATACCACTTTTGGGTATATACCCAAAGGATGCTCAATCTTACCACAAGGACATGTGCTCAACTACGTTCATAGCAGCATTGTTTGTCATAGTCAGAACCTGGAAACAAGCTAAATGCCCCTTGACCAAAGAATAGATAAGGAAAATGTGGTACATTTACAAAATGGAGTATTACACAGCAGAAAAAAATAATGACATCTTGAAATTTATGGCCAATTGGATGTATCTAGAAAGCATCATATTGAGTGAGATAACCCAGACCCAGAAATACAAATATTATATATATTCATTCAAAAGTGACTTTTAGACATAAAGAAAATAAAAACCAGCCTACAATTCACAATCCCGTAGAACCTAGACAACAATGAGGGCTCTAAGAGAGACATATATGGATCTAATTTATATAAGAAGTAGAAAAAAATCAAGATCTCCTGAGGAAATTGGGAGCATGGGGACCATGGAAGAGGGTAGAAGGGGGGGGCAGAGTAAGGGAAGGGAGTGGAGAAAATATATAGCTCAATAAAAATAATAAAGATATTCTATGTGCCATAAAATGAATTCAAGACTAATGTATCACAAAATGTAGATGACCTTGTACATGATACTTGAGTATCTATATTTGTTTTCATATGAAGAAACCCTACATTTATTTTATAAATAGAATGATAAAAATGTTCACTGGGTTAGTATTCATTTTCAGCAATTCCTCTAAGTTGTTTTAATCTATTTTTGCATAGCAAAAGATATCCATTGCATATTTTAAAAATATAATTATATACAATGTTATCAGACATAAGTTCAGCTCCAAAACATTGTGATACTTTGACTATTATGGAAGAAGTTATTGCCATTTATATAAGGGTAAAGTGATTATCTGTGATTCCCTTTCATCATCTACAATTTCAGTTATGAAATTTAACTTAACTCTTATGTATTCAAACAGAGGAAATAAATTTATTTTTTTGATAAAAGAAATTATACTGTTTGGATCTTAAAATAAATGTGTCACAATTTATAGGTATTGTTAGTGAGTTTAAGAATCAATACTGTGTGTGGTATTATAAATTGACATTTAATAATATGTTATATAAATAACATTTTTGTTTTTATTTAATATTCAAATCTGGCTTGCATATATTTATGTATATTTGGGAGTGATCTTTTTTTTCTGAACAAAAATTCAAAATTTTTTCTTATAACAAGAAGTTGTTGTAGTCTTATTTTTGTCAATAAATAAAGACTTCAGAAAAGGAATTGTAAAGCAAAAATTTATAACCATTGATTATAATTATTTATATAATGATGTTTAGTGTGTACTCCACAACATTGTAAAAGAAAATCAGGTTTTCAATGAAGAACAAAAATAAAACAAAATGTTCATTCAAGGAGACTCTACACACCCATATTGTATTACACTTTTTTTTAACCCCACTTCAATAATTTTAAATTGGGGGAGCTACAGGTTTTAGTGATAGAACAGTTCCTTAGAATGAGTGAAGACTTGGTTGCATGAGCATGAGTGGAGACTTGCTTGCACGAGTGAAGACTTGGTTGAATCTCTCATACATGATAACTCAAACACAAACTTTAGTTTAGGTTAAAGAAATTTAGCAGTCACTAGATAACATAAAAAAACTCTCCCATTTGTATTAAGGCAGTTCAGAAAATTCTTCAGATAATAGTTCTTGACAATAATCTGCTGCAAACAGTCTATGCCCACTGTTATCCTACTATGTAAGACAGTGGAACACTGGGGCCCAAGGCAGCCATAATATAAAAATGGTGCCATATTGTGCCTTAGAGTATATTTCAGATGAGAGTCTATTTTCTGGATAACTGATTGTAAACACAGTTCTTTCTATTGACTGTCTAGGGTCTGTATATTGAAATTCTCATCTTATGTGCAAATCAGAAACAATTTTAACTAAATTCATAAAGGTTGATTCAATTTTAAGTGACGGAAGAAAGTGATAATGAGATTAGTGAGATTCTTAAAATACCCTCAGTGGATTTTCTGTCTTGTAATGGATTTTCTTGCATACCAGTCTGCTAACATATTCTCTGTGCATTTCCCACCATTGCATTCTGAATGCCTATCTTTCTGAGCAGTGTCAAAAGGATTTCACTTAGTAGTCAGACTGACTGTGAGGACAGTTGGCCTCTGATAGGATTACAGGCTGGTTTTGTATAAAATTTGCTTCTGATTAGCAGCTACCGATTTTTAGTCTCCTCTAGCTTTCATCTATTGGTACCTCTTAACATTTATTCTGATGGTCCCTTTGTAGTAACTTTGGTTTTTGTAAGATCTTGTGAATTTATATTGAAAAGCGAATAAAAGATGATTAGAACAATTTTTCCATTGATCACATTTTATGTTTTACTTTTCTCAGAAAGAAAACTCTGCTAGAAATATGTAAATTTAGCTTGTAAATATTCAGGTGGAAACAATTAATTTGATAATAACCTTATCTTGGATGCCTACTTTGAATAACAGTTAGCAGTGAATTTCTGTATTTCTCTATTTCTCAGATACACTTATGTATTTGAGACAAATACATGATGTTTCTCTGTGATGTAGAAACAGCCACCATTCGAAGGAGACACAACACAGAGTTTCCATCATTGGGTGGCACCATATTGTACTTTTATGAGCTACATAGATGGGTAACTTGCCAATCAGAGGTTACTTTAAGCTCACAGTTGCTACTTATTTAGTGTACATCTTACATCTTGTCCACAGAGATAAGAGAGATGATCTCTAAAAATGGAATTTTGGAAAAGGCTGAAAACAGTCATTGATTTTGATCTTATGCTGCCTTTGACATAAGGTCAAGAAAAGTGAAAAATCCAGTTAAGGCCAAGCAGTGATGAGAGAAAGAAAAGAGAAATGGAGTAAAAGAGGTAAACAGGGAGAAAATGAGCCAGGAGAGAAGGGAAGAGATGGACAGGGTGAGGGGAGGGGAGGGGCAGGGAGAGGGAAACAGAGAGGGGAGGAGAGGGAAACAGAAAGAGAGAAGGAAAGAGACAGAGGGGGAAGGAGAGGGAAACAGAGAGAGAGTAGTAGAGGGAAACAGAGAGGAGAGGTGAGGGACAGAGCTAGGAAGGAGAGGGACAGAGAGAGGGAAGGAGAGTAACACAGGGAGAGGAGGGGGAAAGAGAGGGATGGTGAGAAGGAAGAAAGGACGAAAAGATTCTTAGTAGCAAAATAGCAACCTGAAGACTCAGTAGTGTAATTGGATAATGAACTTTTGGAAAGGTTTAAATTTGCTCATCATAAGACAGGCAGATGAGTCACGACAAAAACATATTCTTCCATGATGATAGGAGGTAGGCCGGCCAGCTAGTGCTTGCCAAACTCTGGGCTTGAGACGTTGGCAAAATTAACAGGAGCTTAAAATGCTCCTATCTTTGAGTAAAGATAGTTTAAGATACTTGGTGAAGCATTTGACATATGCACAGCATGTGTTTATTTTAATGATTGTTTATTAACAGTGCTGCATTACTCCCAAAGGATGACATATTTTACTATCACTAAGATCATATTTTGTAAAAGTATTAAAGAATTGAAATATGTTAACTACATAATATTGCATAATAAAGACTATCAAAATCTATACCATTGTATCTTTAGCCTACAGACATGTAAATTGTAGGATATTGCAGAAGAAATACTTCATGCACCTGGCCTATGCCCTATGCCTTGACCAGTATAGATTGCTTATAACACACTTTAATTGTAGAAAATAATAAAAATTGCTCATTAACAAAAATGAAAATTGGAATTAAACTTAAGCAAGTAGTGTTTCATTTGTATAGAATGAGAAAGGAGAGAATGTATATAAAATTAATATTTTTAGTAAAGTTATCCACAAATCAGTTTAGTTAAAATAAAATTGATCACCTGATGAATTCTTTCAGAACAGTAAGACATTTTGTTGGGTTTTGCAAATGGAGACTGCTTGTTCATTTCTTGGCCTCCCAGACCCCCCCAAAATCACACAGATTAACTATTAACTATATCAATCACAATACTGTTTGGCCTATTAGCTCAGGCTTCTTATTAACTAACTCTTACATCTTAACCCATTTCTATTACTCTATGTATTGCACCAAGGCTGTGGCCTACTGGTAAGGCTTCTGAGTCTTTCTCCTTTGGCAGCTCTGTGTCACTACTGTGACTCTATCTCCTTTCCTCCTCAATCTCTGCTTTGATTTCCCACCTTGCTCTGTTCTTTCCTGTCACAGGCCCAAGCAGCTTCTTCATTAACCAATGGTAATAAAACATATTCACAGCATACAGAGGGAATTCCCCATGGCAGGGAATTCCCTCACTTGTCTGTATTGACAGACTATCTTTCCATTGTAGAGTTGTGTTTTTGAAGAAAGTAAAATGTTGCTGAAAAAAAAAATACTTGTTCAGTGAAACAGTAACAGAAAACAGTGGTAGGTAAAGTGAATCCTTCTGCTCCATTGAGGCAATATATTATGATGCAGATTGCATTGATTTGCTGCAGATACCTATTTACTGCCAATAGCTGTTGGTGGTGTTCTCTGTGAGCGTATATATTTTTTTAAAAAAAATTCCTTACACTGTAAACGTCAGACTGCAAGATTGTTTAGGGTGGTTAATGAGCAGCTAAGCTGGTCAGATTGTTTGGTAACTGTTCTATGACCTTAATATTTCCTTCTAGCATTACAGACAAATTCATTGATTGCATTAAGTATTTTTCTTTCTATGGGACACTTAGAAGTAGAATGGGCAGTTCTGCAGTTTGTCTCCAAGCTGCTTGTATTGAGATGTGTGTAATTGTGGAAACACTCTGTCTGTCTTCAGTTCTGCACTTTACGTGGCATACTGTAGCTCCCCATGGGAAGGAGCAAGGAAGCTATTGTCTGTTTTACTTTAGTGTTCATATTAACACTAATTTAGGATAATAACCTTTATGATGAGCTACTCTTTGTAGCTTTAAAATGAGTTTGTGAAAAGCTGTAACAGTAAAAGCAATATTATAAAAACAGGTCTGCTGTTTTCTTTATGTCCTTTCAGATTTCGATAGAATTAGCATGGCCAGACTGTTGGCACTCTGATGTCCATGCTCTTGAGCATGTCAATACATTAAAGGCCAATTCCTAAGAATTACAGAAGTTTAGAAGAGGCACAATCTTACTGATGGCCTGCATTCTCCTAATCAGAAGTTCAGGACATCTATGGAAACTGTCTAAGGTCAGATGTAGTTGGTAACAAAATTTGGATTGGACTTACTGCTGCCTAGTTAACTATCATTTCCTTCTGCCCTGGAAGCTCTGTATGAAGACACTAAATAACTTAGAGATCAAAAACTACAATCCAGGAGCAAGACTTTGTGGATTCAAGTTGTTGACCTGTTTATCATGAACTCTGTGACCCTGGGCCAATGGCTTCACCTCGCTGTTCAACAGTTCCATTATTTCCAAGATAATGCTATGACTTTCCTGGGGTGATTATGAAGAATCAATAATTCACATGTTTAAGGTTATAAAATCGTGCTTGGACATATGCAGGGAAAATGTATGGCTCTGGAAATTATTATATTAAGGTAAGTAGCAGTAACTCAGAAAGACAGTTACTGAATGCTTTCTGTTTTACATAAATCTAGTGTGTGTGTGCGCACTTGTGTGTGTATGTATATATGTGTTGTGTGTGTGTGAGTAGGAGTACAGTCCATGAAACTAGAAATGAGACCAAGAGAAGAGAAAATGATGCTGAGTGAGGGGGAGAACAATAGAACACGTGTAATATGACAACGGAAGGAGGCTACAGAAGGTTGAAGGATAACAGGGAATGGGAAGGAGAATCTAAAAAATCAAAATTTTTTTTTGAAAATGCCATCGCAAAACCTAACACTTGTTATGCTGATTGAAACAAAATAGTTAATTAGATAAGTAAGATAGTCTGCCTAGAGTGAATCAAATGTTATAGAAATAGAAATTTTCTTCATATATGTGCCTAGAGGAAAAAGAATTATCTTGGTGAGAAGACATGTTACTCCTTAATTGTTTATGCCATTTTTGTATTATATCGATGTTTGAGTTCATGTCTCTCACTGAATATAAAGAAAACACAGCCAGGATATCACATGTGTTCTAAACATTAATCAGGGTCATATGTGATGCTGTTTTTATCTTTAGCCAGTGCATTTAACCACATACCTTACATTTCTGTTGCTTGCACATTTTAAAATTGAGCCCTTTTTGAATCAATAGTTCTTAAAATGTACCTTTAAGCAATAGAGATACTTTTTAAGTCTTGCAGTATATACAGAGTGAACATGGCAGAGGGGGTGCTGAGCTGTCTTTAAAGCTTAAAAATGGTGACACTTTGTGCTTCACAGCTCAGCATTTGGCTATATAATGGGTTTAGCTTTGACTTCACCTATAATATTTCCTAAACAGAATTACTGGCATAGTCCACAAACAAGGTCATAGCATGATTGAAGTTCCTATAGGATGTGTTGTCTACATATATTTCCTTCAAATTAAAGCAAGAATTGGTTTTCTTTAATTTATTTTAAAGACAGTAATCTATGTAACTGAAGGTTATGAAAAACCTGCATGTTTTCTTTACTTTAACGGCCTTTGTTTTCACTGTATTTGGGGGGGATGTTATTAACCATTTTACCTAGGTTTTATCTAGATTTGAGGGAAATAGCTTCTGGCTTAACATTTTGTGTGTGTGTGTGTGTGTGTGTGTGTGTGTGTGTGTGTGTGTGTGTGTGTATTTGAAATGACAACTACATCATTTGTGTGGTTGTTACAGTCCTCATCTATATTCAACTCTGGCTGCTTCTAAAAGAAGGGAAGAGTCTAACAGCGGCTACAGGAGGGTGAGCTAGATCACACACTTTCAAGTGTAGACCTGGCCTTAAAGAACAATTTGCCGAATGTCACTGAAAGGATAAGGCCCCAAAGAGATATTATGTTCTCTATTTTAATGCTCTCTGAGTGGCTTGAAAGCGATGCTTGACCTGTATATCATAAATTCAAACCAGAACCTTTTAGAGAAGTCATTTATATCTCAGGCTTTCATGCTTCCATTGCCTCCCGTGATAGAGCCTTTCCTCATATTATTACTTAGGATAAGTGCCTCCCAGGGGGCACTGTGGTTGACATATGTGGAGAGTTGATATGAATGGCGTATTCTAAATGAGCGGTCCCGCTTCAGTCACTAAGCATGATTTCAGGGAGGCCATTAAATTTTGGCCTTTTCCACCCCAGAATGACCTGAATTGGAGGGCAAGTCAGTTCTTTCTGCAGCAAGTGAAGCTCTTACTTTGCCAAAATGTCGCTTTTTTGGCATTTATTCCAAGTGCTAGAGGAGAGATAAGGAGAGTGGACTGTATAATGCATCTGTCAAGGGTGATGAGAGCAGGCCTTCTCTGTGTGAATAAAACACAACTGAATGCCAGGCAAGAGGAAGAAAAGCATTGGGAATGATGGGGAAATACTAGCAGCCTGAATCGTAGATGAACATCTAGTTTGCCTGATGTAGCTAACAACTTAAAGAAGAGACTCAATCCAGCTTTTTACTGAAATATTTTCTGCAGGTATTTATGACTAAATAAAGGATTAAGTTATATAATTTGAAGACAGAATAGAGGTTAGGTAGCAGAAGACCAGTTAAGGCATTTCTGTCCTCAGGTACCAGAAACCCACTGCACTCAGGCTCAGACATCAATTTTGTTTCACCATTTCCTCTAAGATGACAGTCACAGAGTAACATCTAGGTTTTTGTAATTTGACTTCAATATGTTATCAAGGATTCGGTCGTTTCTGTCTTTGTGCTCTTGCATATTCTTTTTGATGAAGATGAGATACAGTTAGAAAAGAAAAGGGCATCTTTCAAGATGGTTTGAATCCATTTTGAACCACCAAAATCAGTACTGAGCAATCCTATGACTTCTTGGCTTACTCAGGAACATCACCATCTGGATCTGGAAATATGTCTGATAATTCAGAAGAAGTGAAAATACCTAAGCAAAATGGAATTATCAGGAAAGGGAAAGGATGCATTCTGGGTAGCTATGTCATCAGCTTCAAGGCACTGAAAGAACCCCTGAAAATATGTAAAAAGAAAACATTCTGACTCATAGTTTGGAAGCTTCAGAGCTTGATTGGCTGGCTTCATTACTTTGGGGGTATGGCAGGTCATGTGTTCTCCTCAAGGCCTAGACATGAGTTATAGTGAAGGGATGCAGATGATCCTGCTATTAGCTTCAAGGACATGCCTCACTTACAGGAAAACTTCCCCACTCACCTTCCTCTCTATCTGCTGCATGTTAAATATTTACCACCCTCCAGTGCAGCCACTAGGGTATTCATTAGGTAGCATAGAAATCTGTAGGGATGCTCATCAAAGCCAAATTACCAAGCAATCACTGATTTCCACTGAACTCAGAAGAAAATAATGGAAACAGGCCTGGTTTGACAATTATTTGACAATTATTACATTTTTGTTGATGTTGGTGGTGGTGATGTGGGAGTTCCCTCCGTATGCTGTGAATACCATTGGTGAATAAAGAAACTGCCTTGGCCTGTTGATAGGGCAGAGAGAAGGCATGGATCCTCTGCTTGAGACAGACACTGGGAACATTACCCAGTAAGCCACAGCCACATGGCGATATACAAATTATTAGTGATGGGTTAAATTAAGATGTAAGAGTTAGCCAATAAGAAGCTAGAGCTAATGAGCCAAACAGTGATTTAACTAATATAGTTTCTGTGTGATTATTTTGGGGCTAAGTGGCTGGGAACCAACAAGCGGCTCCCTCATCCTTGGAACATGGTGGTGGTGATGCTGATAATTGAAGCTAGAACCTTGGATATGCTAGGTAAGTGCTTTGCCATTAAGCTAATATCCCCAGTCCAGTGATCAAAGCAGAAAAATTGCAAGTTCAGGGTCTACTTGGTGTGTTAATGACCACAGCTTGAATTACTTAACAGTATCTTTCTCTTAAAAGAAAATGAAAATGGAAAGGACCGATAAGGTCACTTAGTGGTAGAGAACCTGCTTAGCCTGTATGAGAAACTGATTTCATCCTCAATACTAAAGTAGATAAAATGAAAAAAACAACCCAAAACAAATAAAAAGGAAAACAGGCAAAAAGAAAGAAAGAAAGAAAAGAGAAAGCAAAATTGTGGATGTAGATGTAAAGAAAACAGGATCCTCAAGCGTCCTGATGAAATACAAAATGCTGAAGTTACTAAGGATATCTGTTTGGCCACTTCTCAGCTACACAAAGATTTCTATATCATCCAACAGTTCCAGTTCTAGGCATATATGTAAAAATTGAAAGCAGAGACTTACATATATACAATTAAAACAATTTTCACAGCAGTGTATCTTTTAAACATTTATTTTATAATTTCCTACATCTTATAATATCCATTGATCAAAGTGTCCCACCCATTGTTCTCTATCTCCTTCTCCCTTTCATGAAATGCTTTCCATCTTCCCAAGCTGCCTTCCTACTTTCATGTCTTTTTTTTCCTTTTTGCATGTGTGAGTGGTTTTCTTTCTGTTTTTTTTTTTTTCTGCACGTACTTAGGTTTGCTGCCTCAGAATGGGTAGGAGTTCTTTGATTGAGTTATTTACCAGTGGCTGTAATGCAGAGGAGTACGACTGTCCTTCCTCCTTAATCTTTATATGTGTGTAATTCCTCTGGGAGGGTGGCACCCATTGAACCCCCTCCATATCCGTGATGGAATTTTGATGGGCACTGTCTTATTTAGGTCCTATACAACTAGCCATTTTTGTTGCGTATAACAATCTTGCCATATCTTCATAACATTTCACAGCGTTTCTCCCATCCTGCTGTTTTCTTTCTGTACTACCTTCCTTGATGGTTCCTGAGCTTTTGGGGATTAAGATAGGTCTAATTTAAGGCTGACCACTCCAAAGTCCTTGTTCACAGTACATTGACTCTTCACAGGTGTCCACACTTACCATCAACCAATGCATTTACTATCACACTACTTACCTTCCGTTTGTGGAGAACAACCAATAGACTTGGCAATAGCCTGGGTTGTTTGGGTGTTCCCACGGGACACCCTTGGCAAGAATATGAATATATATAACCATTACTGGCCCTGGAAGCTTTGTTTAGTGATAAGACTTGCCTAGGTGGTGCTGTCTTTCCCATTATTTGATGATTTCATTTAGGTTGCTTTTATACATGTAGATATTTTAGGAAGTTTCTACTGTTCTAGGTTTTAATAAGACTTTTCAAATGAACTTATTTTTAATACAATATTTGTCTTTCTGAGGCTAAGATAACTCATTTTTGATAATTTTATTTAATTTTATCCTTTTCCTATGAATTTCATGATTTCATTATTGGCAGCTGAGTAATCTTCCATAGTAAATATGTGGTATATTATCTCTTCATTCAATGATTGGTGGACATCTAGGTTGTTTACAATTTCTGATTATTATGATTAATCAGCAACAAACATGGTTGAGCATGTATCTCTTTATTAGAATAAACAGTCCTTTGCCTAAGAGTGGTATAGCTGGATCCTGAGGTAGACTGACTCCCATCTTTCTGAGAAACTACCTTGAGCTGCGCTATATTGAGAGATTTATTCTTTTGAGTGGGAACATACTTTCTGTTCCAGTTGATAAAACATCCCTGGAATGGTGGTAATAATTACAACACATTGCCAACTTTGATAATGCCCCTGAATTTTGTATTATAAACCATACAATTATATATTTTTGCCACATGAGTTTTGCAGATCTCTTCTTATTCCTTATCCACTGCTATAACAGATCATCTATGACTTGACATTTTACAAACAGAAGAAAAGTCATTTCGCAAGTCTGTTTCTTAGAAAGCTCAAAACCAAGCAATCAAAATGTCCAGAGATTAAAGAAAACTTATTTTATATAGGTCTGCCACGTTTTAGCCATTCTTATAATATGGGTAGAGTGGGAAGAAGCCCCCAAAGGATCTAAATGATCTTTGAGTCATTTTGTATACACAAAGCACTCATAGACTAGTTATCTATTAATGACCCTGCCTTTTCACACTGTTCCATTAATGATTTTCAATACGAAATTTGTAGCTAGCACAAACATTGAAATCCTTGTAATTCTATGGACAAAGAAACAATACAAAGATGACCTGAAAACATGTGTTAGTGACTTCAATAATTTGTGAATAAACTACAACAACCAAGGGACTGTTGTCATCACTCTTTCTCCTTATCACTTAACAGAAGCAAAGAACCAACTTTGGAGCATTGGTATAATTTGTCCATCAACACGTTTTGCTACATTCTCATGGTTTTTCCTTTATACTTTTTACCCACAGAAAATTTGTTGTCTTTAGACTTTTGTAGACTTTTGACATTAAAAAGAAAACATGGAGATACACCACCTTTGAAAACTTTGCTGTTATAAGTTTCAACAGTAAATGAAAGGCAAAACAAAATATATATTTCCACGTGTGTCATGTTTCTATTTTTCTTCAATTTCTCAGTTAGTTTTAGAACTAGATAGAAATTGACATATAGAAGAAAACGCTAAGTTTATCTATCCTCAAAAATATCTATTTAATTGTGTGTGCATGTGTGCTTGGGTGTGTGTGCCTGAGTGTATGACTGTGCAGGTAGGAACCAACAAAAATCAGAAACAGTGTCGAGTCCCCTAGATATAGGAAGTTCGGGAAGTGTGAGCAGCTACGTGGATGCTGACAAACAAACCCAGGTCCTCTGTGACTACAGTAGTAAGTGCTCTAAACTTCTGAGCCATCTTTCCAGGCCCTGACTCTATCTCTTGTTTTATATTTTATGAATGAAAAAGGATGGAATACAAAAATACAATAAAGGTGAAAACAGTAGTCTCATTTTTGAATATCAAATGCAGCTCACGTGAAGCAGGACTCCACTCCAACAACATGCATAAAAGGGTGAGACTTCTTCCAAAACCCAATTGGTCGTCATACTTCCTTAAGGAGGCAAATCCATCTTCTCCATACTGCTGAAGCTGAACTCACCATCCAGTTTCAGATGACCCAATGAAACTAAGAATGCTAGTTCATCTTTCTTCTTTCTCTTTCTTTCTTTCTTTCTTTCTTTCTTTCTTTCTTTCTTTCTTTCTTTCTTCCTTCCTTCCTTCCTTCCTTCCTTCCTTTTCTTCCTTCCTTCCATTTATCCATCCATCTATATATCCATGGATCCATCAATCCATCTGTCCATCCATCCATATATACATAAATACTTACATATGTGCAATATATAAGCTCTTCACTGTGTATTCCAAAACCATAAAGAGAAATAATGAGAAGCTAGGGACACCTAGCAGGGACAGCTTAAACTGCATTTACCCAACCCTGGCCATAAAGGAGCAGTATGTGATTTTAATGTCCCCCAATCCAGAGTAGCTGCTAGTTTATTCTCCTGTTCCAAACTTCTGGAATTGTAAGGGAAAACATCTAGATTTTCATGTAGTATTTGAACTTGTAATTTGGATCAGAAGAATTCCATAGACCTGCCATAAACAAGAATGTCTGAAACACCAGGTGAAAACAAAACTTACCTTATATAAACTGTTTGGTACAGATTTTCTTGTTTTTTGTGTTTTTTTTCAATGACAAACATTGGCTAGCCAAGTCAATTCTATGTGATTACTTAATGGTCAGACAAATTATTTTTCTGGAGTCCATTTGTCCCTTTAGTTAATAATAGATTCATGTACTCCAATTGCTGTTCTTTGATCTTGGCCTTTAAGAGCTCTGGTGATATAAGACCATACCCAATTCTTAGCTCTTGTCTCATTATCTTCTCTTCAAATGCCTTTCACATATTATCATAGAAGAAGGAAGGAGGCCCATTTGGTCATCATCTCAAGTCCCAAAAGGCCCTGAATCTTAAATTTAGGCACCTGTTCTTTCTTGACTGTGAGGCCCGTTAGCTCCAGAGATTGAAAAATAGAACGGAGAGAAGAAGAATGTCAAAAAATTTGAAAATTCATGGTTGCATTTCTTGCAGATTTTGCACTTTTATGACTGTACAGGTGCATTGCCCAATACTTTAGCTTTGTTTTACATGCATGAGCATGATAAACCTGAAATCTTATTGTCTTCAAAATTTCTGTTTTGCTTCTTCTTCTTATTTCTTTTTATTTTTCATGCTGTAACTGCTTCAGGATGGATAGTACTTAAAACTTTTTAGAGCAATGAGCACTCTCTCCTGTTTTGGATGTTCCTATGGCCCCTAAGACTGTGCACCACAGGCAGAGGAGTGTGCTAAGTTCTCCCTGTGTGAACTTCCAGCTCCCCATATCCTGACCTTGTGAATCATTACAGACTTTCAGAGTCACCTAAGTTTTCATAATAAGTGAACAGATCCTAGGATCCATTTTTTTTTCAGAAGAAGAGAAGCAACAAAAATAGCAGGGCAGCACAGGCTGTGTAGATTTGAGAAAGCTTCCTGGATGTCACATGCACAGACTATGACTGTTTTCAAAGGGTAAGCCAAGCCTGAAAGCTATTCAAAGAAGGAAAGGGGCAGAGGCCAAGAGAGAAAGAGAAGCAGAAAAGAAAGCAGTGGAGGGCTGCAGAAGCAGCCATGGAGAATAAAGACTAGTGACAGTAAAAAAGGCTTGCTGTGGAGGGAAATGTCAGAGTCTTAGACGGGCTGTGAAATAGATCTCATGCGTCCTTAAAGCACTGATTCTCAACCTGTGGGTCTCAACCTTTTTGGTAAACATGGGTATTTGCATTACGTGAGTAAAATTACAGTTATGAAGTAGTGATGAAAATAATTTTGTGTTTGGAGATCACCACAACAGAAGAAACTGTATTAAGGAATTACAGCTTTTTGTTGGAAAGCAATGCCTTAAAGGGAAGGTGTCTTTACAAGGATACACGTGGATGGAAAGAAGAGGTGGAGCACAGAGAAGTGACTCACCTTCGCTTCATCTGTGGTCTTCAGGAACCATGGCAACCAACCCAACTCACAAAAGGAATGCATAACACATATCTGCAATAAGGCAGTGTAGATAACTGGAGTTTGATACTATTATAGTGTGTCATCCAGACTAAATTGATTGAAAGAAAAGGTCCTTTTAGGTACTTCAAGGCAAAAGAAAGACACTGCGTTTCCAAGTAATAGATACAGGAAGTAATCTGTGAGGACCTGGGGATCAGCATCTTTTGCGATTGGTGTTCTATGCTCCACCTGTTCTCCCTTTATCTGCTCCTCCTTATCCCATTGTCTGTTCTTCTGCTTCTAACTTTTGCCAGTGTGTTTCTTTCTCTTTCTTTTCCCCTTTCTTAGACCCTTTCCTCCCTAGCTTCCCTGTCCCCTCTCACATAACCTCAGCAATCTCACTCCTTTCCCACATCTTAGCCAAGTCAGTTCGACAGTAGCTCTCCACCTTTTCTTCTTGGCATCTGTCATTTCTAGTTCCTTTCAAAGTTCATATTTCCTAGCCTGTCATTTTGTCATCCTACCAGTACTGTTTGGCACCGTGTGTCATTGTTTCTCTTTATACATTCTGTAAATAGAATCCAGCTGAGTTAGCTTGAGAGCTCCCTCCAGATTTGTCCACAGATAAAGTCATGGGCTATGAATTGGCTCTCTTTCCATATGTTGCTGTTTTTGGACATCTACCTAGCAGCAAGACCAGGGTACTTGTGTTGTCAAATACAAATTTCTTATTTCTTTTCCTTTTTTTTGATAGGCAAAAATGTAACATATTTTCAGGGATACTCTTTTTTCAAACATTTTATTTTATTTTATTTTTGCTTTATAAATAATACCATTCAAAATTTCCACCTCCTCCCATTTTCCTTCCACTCACCCTCCTCCCTCCCCCACCAGTCCTAAGAGAGGGCAGGGTACCCTACCCTATGGGAAATCCAAGGCCCTCCCCACTTCTATCCAGGCCTAGGAAGGTGTGTATTCAAACAGACTAGGATCCCAAAAAGCCAGTACATACAGTAGAATCAAATCCCAGTGCCATTGGCTTCTCAGTCAGCCCCCATTGTCAGCCACATTCAGAGAGACCAGGTGAACAATTTAAATACAAATTTCTTAGGCAAGACAAACTGGTTAGGGTCAAGCCTTAGTTAGAAGTGATGCTTTGAAAGCTCCAATGGGGCCGAATTTTTGGACTATTTCAAGATGGTGGAACCAAATGTAAAAAATAACTATGCTATAGAGTGCTGTGTGGTGTGAGACAAATTCTAAGCTTCACTTGTAAGATACAAGATCAGACACCTAAGGAAATTATGCGAACTATATGAGAACACATATGTGGGACTTGAGAGGTGGATAGACCACTGTGACGTCTGTTATTTTGTGTGGATGATAGCACATCTTAGAAAGACAGCTGTTCCCATTTTTTCACGCCCGGTAAATCATCTCCAATTCAGTATCATGCTTGTGACAAAATTAGGCAGGTCAACTGTGTGTTACATGAGAGGTTCATTTCACCTGATGTTCTATCAGGTACATTTGCAGCCACATTTGCATCTCAGACATGTGACATTAACTGATGCTCATAACGATAACCCTGAGTCATTAAGAAAGTGTTGTATTATGTCTGGTATAGTACATTGGAGAAGTAAAGATTTGTGATGGAGAGAAAGCTAAGTCTGCCTGGATCCCTGCTGTTTTGGCGAATTTGGAAAGAGATGAGCTATTGTGCGGTTGCTCATAGGAGCAGAAAGCTGAATGGCAGCTCTGCTTAATCTTCATGGAACTGATAGCTTAAGAAAATTGTCACCTTTTAACCAAGAAATTCAAATCCATTTTCCTATGGAATTTTATGCCTTCCATCACACATTTCTTCAGTTTTCTATTTAAAATTAATATCTCCTTCTTCTGTCCCTTGCTTGCTTTTTAATAAGAATATTTCATGTCTAGATTAAAGAATTTTTTCACTCACGCTTAATGACTCATAACCGAACTAGTCATGTGACTGGGCAGAATTTGATTTACTTTCCTGTGAACTATACATGATTATCCTCAAGTTATACTTTGAGAAAATTGGAGTTCATGGAGCCAGAGTGACTTGCCCAAGGCTACATACTTACAATGCCTCAGCTTTGCTTCTTTTTGCAGGCATTTCTTTCTCACTTGATCTTAGCCACAAGGCCAAGTAATGGTTGACATTTCTTTTTCAATTCACTATTTAGTGCTTAAGTTTTTTTTTTTTTGGATAATTTTGATCTCAGCCATTTTTTTTTAATTTCTCTCTAATGTTTTTCTTTAGAACAATTTCCAATATAATAATTCTGAGATCTCTCTCTATTTCTCCCCTTTATGTTTCACAGAACACTAAAAGTTAAATTAAGTAATTTGTTGTTTTCAAGAGTCCCCAAGTTTGCTTTGCTCACTGTATTGCATGTTTCCGTGCATACCTGTAGTTTACCATGTAATAAATTTATATGGATCCTATCTGACTTAATAAATATGGCCTGAGCATTTCCTACTCTCCTTGCATTGTACATCAGCCTTCCTCTTCCATCGTAAGTCCTGTCATCTAGTTTAGGGCAGTTCTTAGCAATTGGAAAGCTTACGAATCTTCCATTATCTGCATTGTTGAAGAGATACTTCTTGTGGTATACTTTTGAGAATGTTGCTGCTTTGCTCAGAATGTTTCACAAGATATATCCGTGTAACATGATGGGCTGGCTTGTTGGGGTTTCTGTCCCACCCGGTACCCCACAGCCGGCAACTCCTAAGGAAAATCACACACAAGACTCCATAAGATTATAAACTGATTGGCCCATTAGGTCAGGCTACTTATTAGCTCTTATAACTTATGTTACCCCATTATCCTTATCTACGTTAGCCACACGGGCTCAGTACCTTTCTCAGCAGGGCAGGTTACATGCTGCCTCTTCGGTGATCTGCGCAGGAGTGGCTGAGGGAGCTTTCGCCTCCCTAGCCTTATCCTATTCTCATTGCCCCGCCTCTACTTCCTGTCTGATTGACCCGCCTATACTTCCTGCCTGGCCAATCAGCGTTTTATTAAAATACATGATTGATAGAATACAGATAATTCTCCCACACCATATCCAAATTGGAAATAACTTGCTTAATGGGTGACAGTGTTATGCTGTTTACTTCATCTGTCAAAACTTTGGCTTTATTTTAAAAATCAGCATGATTGTCGTTTTCCATGAATTGCCATTGCTTTATATAAGTAGATTCCAGTTTTAGGTATTAACTGGGTCCCAGTCTGTTATATTATAGTGATTTTTAGATTGACTAAACACCAATTCCACAGATGGGATAATCCAGGCCTACTGAAACAGACTTCCTCTTGGGTCATAGAAGGATGCACTCCTACAGCTCTCTAGCCTCTGTTTCCCCATAGCCACTAAGAAACAAAGGCAAACAACCTCCTCCTGGCTTCATAGAAACCATTCTGGATAACTCTTCTGAGAGATTTTCACGTCTTACAATGATCTGCTGGGATACACAGTGGTTGTATCACTTTTGTAGCTTTCTGATGCTTGTTGGATTCTTCAGAAACTTTTGGATTCTCCCCATTTCCTGTCCCTTGCCTGCTTTTACATTCTTATCCAGTGATACATGTTTCTTCTGCTTAGGTATTCCCCACTCCACGTTACTACCCATAATATTTATTGTCAGATTCCTCCAGACCTTTCTTTGCTTCCCAAAGGCCCTGCTGTTGGAACTTTCTGTGGAGGAGAGTTGCTACTCAAAGTAATAACATCTCATCAGGGCATCGTACTCCAGGGATAGAGGCAGGAGAATCACCATACATTTGAGGTCAGCCTCAGCAACATATAAATTTTAAGGTTATCCAGGACTACCTAAAAAGAATACATCTCAAACAAACAAGTAGTTAACAAAAACAAATGTACCTTCCTTCTGCTGTTCATATAAATTAACACATTTTGAGATACTCTTACAAGATTGCTACTGATCTCATTTTTACATAATACTGCGATAAAGTCTGAGTTTTACTTTACATGAGTTGACTCCTTCCATGAGTCTTGTGTAATGATTTTTGGGTAGTTTCATAAATTCTCAACCGGCTGAATCACTGGACCAAACATTTCTTTTGTTTTCCTCTCCCCTTCGAATTTTAGAAGGGAACATACAATTTCTTATATCCAAATTTTAATAGAGAATATAAGTTTTCTTTTAGTACCACAAAATAGGGTGCAGTTTCTTTCTGGAATAAAGTTAAAATTCTAATAAATATTTATCTTCCTGCTGCCTCTGCATGTTTCACTTTTCTACAAAAATGTATTGAATGGGTCAATTTGAAACGTCACAAAATTCTTTCTGTGTGCTGTAGGCGTGTTTCAAGAGGCTTTGAATGGAAACGTCTGTTAATTTTCAGTTCATGAAAAATGTCCTGTTATTTTGTATTGCAATAGATCTTAAGATTTTACAAAGTACCATTAGGAGAAACACAGTGAGTTGATCTATTTAGGTCCATACCTTTAAAAAAAATATAAAGGCTAAGTTAGGAGTGATAAGATTTCTTGGTATGGGCTTGGTTATGACAGATACATTTAAGAAAAATAAGAGATTCCCAAGAGACCCACATACAGGCTCGGGGTGAACTGCCCTGGACTCTGAGGAAGAAGTATTTTCCTGCTGAGCTCCATGGCACACTGAGCAGGGCAAAGAGCACACTATGTAGGCCCTCCCTGGACTTCAAGGAGAAGCATGGACCTGCCTAGCGCTTTGTGGTACCCTGCTGATGGGGCTGTGTTAAAGTAAACAAATATATGTGAGAGAGGGAGAAAGAGAGAGAGAGAGAGAGAGAGAGAGGGAGAATGGTTCATGTCATGTATGTGGATGGATGCATATCTGAAGAAGCGAGAGCCACAGGGAGTGGGGTGAGGTGGGTGACTTTATTGGCACTCAGTGACATAGTGATGTCACTGAGCTTGTCTGGCAGCCTACGCCTAGGTTCATGGCCATGCTAGAACCACAATCTAGGTTGATATCCAATGTCCTGATACCACCAAGGGCAGAGAGTATAGAGCTGTACAGAGTTGGTCCTACCCTCTCTTGCTGCAACACTAGAAAGAACTGGTCCTGTCACTCAACTACTGAAGAGTTCAGGAGAGAGCTGATACACCTCATCTGGGCAGCAAATACAGAACTGAACATGTTCACCAGGGGAGAGGCGAGCTGGCCATGGAGGTGTGAGTTTGGAAGAGCAGTTCTCAGGCCTCTCCTTTGCCATGTGTTAGCATGGGTGAGGGAAAGATACCTTCCTCCCCTTACCCCTTGACACCTTCAGCAAGTGGTGGACCTGACTCAGCCTCTCACCAGCTACAGTGCTGTGGAGAACGGGCCTTGTACCTCACCTGGCCAGCAGAATAGGGTTGACCCTGTAGACAACAATGCACGTGAGCCAGCCCTGAGTGTGTGAGGGAGGCATACCTGATGACGCCTCTCTCATCTGCATTGTGGTGTTGGGGGTAAAGGAAAGGTGCCCTCTCCCTTCCCCTACCACCACCAGCTGGCAAAGAGAGCTGATCCTTTTACCAGCTGCAGCACTTGGAAAAGCATGGCTTGTACCCCTTCTGGGCAGCCCAGCAGAGTTGACCCAGTTGACAAGGGCACAGTTGAGCAGCCCAGAGAATGCAAGTGTTGGAAACCTGACCCCGTCCCACATCTATCTTATGGTAGCATGAGAAAGGAGAAATGCCCCCTCTGTCAACACCTGAGGCAGGTGGGAGAGCAGACTCTGACGTCATAAGGGGAGAGCTGCCCCTGCATCCCAACAGCAGCAACACTTGAGAGAACAGGCCCTGCATCTTGCCTGAGCCACACAATAAAGCCAACCTTGTTTGTGGAAGTCTGGGTGAGCCAGCTGTTCCTACTACTCAACTCTGTGTGGAAGCATGGGCTTTGGAGAGATGCCCTTTACCCCTTGTCCCTCACCATCTACAATAGACTAGGGAGCTGACCTTCCCCAGGGAGAAGATTTTTCATGAGTAATTTTGCATTCAGTGTCACCATAGAAATATGGCTTTTCCCTGCTATATTGATGCCAGCAACTTTGCTTCCAGTCATGTGTTTTATCCCTCTTAAGCAGAGGCACACGTCTGGAAGTTTGGAAAGTTTTTAGGACCATCTTGAGGGTTATGATTGCAGAATTAATTTAGCATTCCAAAAGGAGATTTGAAAAGCGTCAAGTTTTTCAAAGGGCTTCTATTTGCTTCTTGTGCATTCCTCATCCAAAGCGCTTGAGCAACAGCTGGAAGATAAATTATAAAAGTACATGATAAACAAAACCAAGTCATCTTTTTAATTGATTTTAATCTAGTATCATCTGGGCACCGTAATGCTCTTGACTGATAGCAGGGTGAGCAATATGAGTGCAATTACTTGGCAATTCAGCGTGACTTCAACATATACAGAGCCTCCATTTATTACTAATACAGCTTAATGTCCAAAGTGGCAAATTATTGGTGGGAACTGTTGAGGAGCAAGCAGTAATTAGTCATCCGGCTTTGTTCAAGTTTAATTTCAAGAAACAAAGGAGGCAACTTGATTACTGGTAGTAATAGCAGTGAATTATGGGAAACTGTAACTGAATAATTTATTGATTGATAGTAACTGAAAGTCATTATCCCCTGATGGTTGTTGGAACAGCTACTGCGAAGCTATGCTACTGATGTTCATCGCAGAACTCCTGCCGCAGAAACCGTTTCCTAATTATGGCTTTTATTCCTTGCAGCAGAAAATAGAATATAGATAAAAGAAGCATGAATCTGAAACAGTGTTGCTGATGGAGGAAGTTGCCCTCCCTCAAATCCCAGCCAAAATGAGAATAAAGCATTCTCTTTAGTCACCTAAGGATACAGCACATACTATTTGGTGATGGGTATTGAGTTTCCTGGTAGTGTTCAACATCAAAGCTTGGCAAGGCCCCTTCTGTAATGAAGTAGATAATAACGGCTCTTTTGCAGGATAACAACCAGAAAATATAACTTTGACAATTATCATGCAGTGTTTTTCAACACGTCCCCACCCCAGTCTCTTTCCAGAAGAGTTGTGAAGTAGATAATAACGGCTCTTTTGCAGGAAAATAACAAGGAAATATAACTTTGACAATTATCATAGAGTGTTTTTCAACACGTCCCCACCCCAATCTCTTTCCAGAAGAATTGGTCTTGAAATTTATTCTGATTAACACAAACTATCAGAAACACATTCAAGAGAGGATTCACAATGCATTCTGATATTTGTTTGATATATTTGAGGTTGAAAACTACTGAGTATACAATCCAAGTTTAGTAATTTTTTTAACTATCTAGTAATTTTTTTAATAAGCCATAGTTGTGTTGCATTTATCATGGTGAAATATTATTTGGTAAAAACTCATGGATTGAAATTTACTGACTGATGGGTTTTACCAAAGAACTCCACACAGTTGTTTCAATATATTACATGGAATGTTCAGGGAAGAAATAAGATACAATTAAATATTTCTGTTATAGGAGCAGAATTTTGACAACTTTTTTTCCCATGTATGTGGTACTTAATGGAACTTTATAAAAATATTGTCAAGCTCCAAAGGCATGTTATCATTGTGTTTCTGTCACAATTTACCTGATCAAATGTTTGTTGTGTATTTTTTGTGCATAGAACTGTAATATTCCCATATTACAGTACAACAGATTTGCCTATTACGTGGAAATTTCACAAGTAACTTATTCACACTCTTGCTTTGTTCATTATTAATCATTTCATACAACACTAACTACATCTTTAATGCAGCACTTGGTCTTTTTACCTAGATTTATATATGGGCATGTGGGTGGAAAGTCTGTGATTAAGTAGATAGGTTCTTTGCACTGTGAACATGTCTGCAAACGTGATATATATTTGTTTTGACAACTCAGAAATGACATGCTAAATGCCTTCTCGAGGTTGTTGATTAACAATACCCCATCAGAAAAATTCAGTGAAAAATAATCTCCCTAGATCTGTATAAGATTAACTAGTTTACCTGGAGATGAAAAGGAGAATCTGGATTGGTTAGGTCACATGGTTTGATAATGCCCTTCTGGATGGTCTTGTAAATTTTCATCCTTCTGATTGTAAATGGCTGGCAAATTATATTTTTAAGGAGTGAGTAACTATGCAGTTAATCCTTTTATGTTAATAGTTATGAGTAATGATATACTATAAATACTAATTACTCATTTGTAATATTAAAAACCCTTAGAAAATGGAAACATGGGTAGGGAAGTTAATGTAATCATGGAGTGAGAAATACATGAATTTCCCTGATAACATACAGGGTCCAATCTGAGATTTGCTTTAGACCCCGTTAATAGTTGAGAATTCTGTGGTGTGTATGGCACTGGTTGAAGTTGTAGTTCTCCTAGTTTAGAGACAAAGGCTTTGCTTATTACAGCATAACAGAAATCATGAGTGTCTTTAGAATCCCTTTAAGTTCTTTGGGGTTTACACGACAGAAGACCAATCGCTTATGTCACCTCTGGAGAAACTCCTGTTTCAGGAGTTATTTTCTTTTCCCTTAACAAACTCTATCACTATTGTAAGTCCTGTAATTAATTCATTATGGGGAAGGGAAAAGATTAGTCGAAAATAACTATTTAATCACATAACAGTCAGTAGGTCTGCTTAAAATTTCTGTTGGTCCCACGTTTTGAATTTTCTTTAAAGATTACTTGGCATTTGCATAGTCTTTTAATGAATTGGTCAGTTACATTTGAGTAATTTGTTGACCTTCATGGCCACTTTCTAAGTAGTTAGAACACTTTTTTTCCCAGAAGCACTCTCTTACTATGGTTCTCTACATTCTTCAGATTTTTATGTTCAGTTCTTTGACAGTTTCATAAACACATGTGATGCCTCCATGTTACGCTCGCTGACGCTCCTATCATTTCCTTCTTTCCTGCATCAGTACATCTTCATGGCCACCTGTCTGTTTCCCTGATTCATGACTTGACCGTATTGTGTGATACATTTAATTTATTCAGTGCCATCTGTGTAACTACTGAATTGGAACTCTTATTGGTGTCTAGTGGGGTAATCAGTGAATACACAACTGGGCAGTGGATAAAAGGAGGACAGTGACTCCCTCTGGCCCGGAATTCATCTGTAGAAAATCATTAAGCAGAGAAAGGTGATTCAGTTCCTTCCATTATCTGGTCGTGATATTGACATGGCTATCCTTGTGCAGACCCAGTGCGGTTGTACGTATTTGTTGAGACTTTATGATTACATTGGCTGTGTGTTTCCTGCAGGATAGTATTGCAAACCCTTCTGGCTCTTGAAATTTTATGACCCCTCCCCTGTGTTCCTGAGCCTTAGAGGGGATGCTATATCTGTGATTTGAGCATCAACACTCAGTCACTTATTCTGAGCAACTATGTCTCTGTCTTCATCACTATGGACTGGCACAAGAGGATTTTCTGATTATGACTGAAAGTGATAATTGTCTATGGGTAAAAAGCAGTGGTTCCCAAGCTTCCTATTACTACAACCGACCCTTCAATACAGTTCCTCATGTTGTGGTGACCCCTGACCATAAACTTATTTCTGTTTCTACTTCCTAACATTAATTTTGTTACTGTTATGAATTATAATGTAATTATATATGTTTTCCATTGGTATTAAGTAACCCCTGTGAAAGGGTTATTTGACAACCCTCCCCCCCAAAGGGGTTGCTTCCCACAAATTGAGAACTGCTGATATAGAACATATATTTACAAGGTGGTTTGACCCTGTGCCATGTTGTAACCCAACTATCATGGAGTTAGCCATTCTTTCACTTAATACAGTTGAGGCCCACTCTATAGGAGGGAATCTGAATGTGGTATTGTAAAACATTTGGAATTCATGGTGTGGGAGGTTATCATACCTAGGCAGTATGCTTCATTAAACTTTTATTGTATTCCTTATCTATTTGTATTAACTCTGCTTTTACAGTCAAATTTGATTTATGCCTTTTGGTGTGTTCCATGAGGTTTTTTTTAAAATCTAATGATAACATTTTATATTAAGCTGCTTTACAATCATTCTTCATTCATTGAAAATTATTGAGTGGGGTAGTATTCATATTAAGTAACATTCTAGCTAACCGAAAACTAAGACATGCATGGGAAACAATGCATTTCTAACAAGTTTTCACAGCACTCCAAGACAAGTAGTCTTTAAACTGAAGCTTCAATCAGAACTCATTGTTCATTGATGCCAGTGAATCCAGATGTAATCCTTTGCATGTGGTCTTTAATGAACAGAGGTGATTTCTAAGTTTTTCACAGTATGAAATGTTTGACTCTATATTCCTTTACCAAGTATTTCACCTCCACTTGTTTCTTTTTACTAAAGTCACTGTCGTGTTTTACTTTAAATATCTTGAGTGCAAAGTATGTGGGAAAATAAGAATTGCATAGTAATTGGTCGTTTAAATTAATATTAATTTTAGGACACCGAGCTACAAAGCTTTATTGCACATGTACACTCTTAAAGTTACAATTATTAAATATTCAAAATTAATAAGATAAGATATAATGACTTGAAGAAATCAAATGATTGATAACTATAATTAATGTGTGAGAGTCACTAACCTAAACGATAATCCAACCTAACACTACATTTTACAAATGGCAAATTTACAGTGGGCGCCTAATTGCTGACTGACTTTTATCTCCATATTATTATTCTTTCATTAAATATATTTTATTATAGGTTTTAAGCATGCAGGTTAAGAGAAAAGGGGGCTCTCAGAAGACACACCCAAGTGTGGGCACTGGCTACCTAAGAGATTAAACAATGGATTGTCTTAATATTAGTCATATACACCATTCTGATGACTCTCAAGTTACATCTCAAAGGGTTGCTAAGAAAAAAATATTCCAATCCAGAAACCTCCAGAGCCGCCTTAGGCTCTTACTCATCAAATGAGGGAGAAAAAAGAAAAACCATATTATTATTTTATAATCAGGGACCAGAATCCTGGTTTTCTGCCTGCCAGTTCATTGCTCTTGCTTAACTTTCTTTTTGCCTTTCACCTAACATGACATTAATTTTAAAGATGTAGCATCATTTTACATATCACTAAGAGAATAAGTATTTCAAAAATTCTAAAGTTTCAACTCATGGTAGTCTCAGCCCCATCTCAAACCCATCACTCTTGTTGGTTTGAAGCATTTTTTTTCTGTTATAATGGATCTGGTGCCTTTTTCTGCCCTTCTGCACTGAACAGCGTGGTGGCAGGTAATCCTTTCATATAATGATTAGGAGCAGCATGAAGGTCAGGTTCATGCAATTGTGGATGCTTTTCTTTTCTTTGTTTCACAGAATATCTGTCTCTATACATGAAAGTCGGTAGGGATCTGCTGATGCGTGTTTTGGTGAGAGTAAGCATGTGTCCTTTCCCTTGTCACTAGGCTGTTTGGGGTAAATGACTTTCTCGATCCCCTATGAGAAGACATTGTAAAATGCCATTATGCTCATATTCTGTGCCACCAATGCTCATGGCTCTGTCAGGAAGAGGATAATCTGAAAAGCAATGTATGAAATGTCTATGTCTTTTCGAATGAGGAGGCATTGTTAAAGACATGTTGGTTTCAGAGATACTGGTATCGAAAGCAGTAATAATCTGGCTCTCATATTGTTGAAACACCATTCACATTTACTAGTTGTTTCACATGGAAGATTTCTTTTTGAATAGAGTAATAAGGAATAATTTAAATATATTAGACTAGCACATCTTCTGCTAGCACATCTAAAGTGTGAAATTCACACGAAAGTCAGGATTGTGTATACACCCCTTTGTTTCTTTGTTTGTTTTGTTGCTCTTTTTAACCTTGGTAAATCTAAGAGTCGTCTGTCCTCCATATTCATGCATGGTGCTTGGTGCATTTTTTTAACCTCACAAAGCTTATTTAACTGTAATGAATGCCCTAACTGATCATGAAATCTTTCAGCTGGAAAGATTTTTTTTTTCATTATTTCTTCAAGATTAAAATACATTTAAAATGAACATGATTTTTAAATATTTAACTACACAAAATATTTTACAATATTATACTAAGTTACCTAAGTCATATAGAATATTCAATAATCAACAGACTATTTTCTTAAATCCCTATTTTGAAATGTGCTGAGTGTATATAGAGAACATGAGTTTAATTTCAAATAAGTCTGAAAATGGCTTCAAGCGCACTAAGTCATAATTACTATTTTGACAGTTACATCTTATAGACATTTATTTTAATTGCATATGTTAGCGATTCATTTTGGTATGGCAGCCTCTGTCATTGTTGTGTTGTCCAATTATGCTTACAGAAGCTGTGTCAGAAATTCAACGTGTAATTCGGTAATTAACCTGAATCATCAATTAGCTCTTGTGAATACAGATGTCCTATGAATTCACCCAGGCTTTTTTCTCTTTTTACTAATTTAGTAAATCTCACTGCATTACCTCTGCCTACGCACCCTTACCTGCAGTTATCATTACCTCTTCTTGATTACTTCAGACGGACACTTTGGATCTGGTTTCTTTCTGTCTCTGTGATTGCAGTGTTTTTGAATGCCAACATTTCTTCCACCTGGGCTCTGCTTATAACCTGGTCTTTCTCCTGGATTTACTCTCTGCCACCTCTATTTCTTTTACCGCCTTGAAATGCAAGTCATAACTTCCCATACCCATCGAGCTTAAATGATTGTGGCTCTGCTTCAGAGGTGGCCCGGATCCTTCGGAAGGACGGCAAGGCTAATTGCCACCCACCAGACCTTTCCCTGAGCCTGGCTATGTGCTGATTCTCAGGACTACTCACCAGGATGAATTTCCTGAAGGCTGGTCCTATGTGTTCTCTTCCACGGAGCTTTTGCATATGCAATGTTTTCCCTGCATAGAGCGTTCTGCCCACTTTACAGAGCTTCTTTTGAGCATGCCCTTCCTTTCACCTGTCAGCATCCATACTTGTTCTAGAGGAAGACTCATCTCCTCCTTGACTGTTCTTGTCTAATAATGCAAGTCTAGATTGGTTGGTTTGTTTTAATTGGATCTGTGTGTTACACAACAGCAATCTTCACAAATACTGGCTTTTTTCTCTATTCTCTACAGTGTTGTCAGCAACTGGCAGTTTAATGTGCAATTGTTACTTGTTTAAACAAACAATAATAGGACAATGAAGTGGGCCAGGTTAAACCTGGACTACATTAAGGTTGACTTTTAAAAGAAAAGTTTGCTATGACAAACAACATTTCCGTAATAGAAATCATTTCCAGTAGACTTTAAAGGCTTTAAGAACACATGGTTTGGGAATTTTCTTAACTAAAAAAAATGTTTCTTATCATTTGCAAGTCGAGCACATTATATATTTGGTTGGGCACTGTCATTTCCTAGTTTTGCAAAGTCAAGCAGTGAATTATCTTTCCAAATCTGTTCCCTGCTCTAAATATTTTTTCTAGCATGTCACAAATTGCAGGTGTGTGTATGGGAGTGTGCCCTGTAAAGCAGTATTTATGAGGTTTAACTATTCTATAGGTCTAGCCCATTCTGTTAGTTATGAATGGAATTTTTATAACATTTTTTAAATAAATTATAAAATTTAAGTATTATTCTACCTATCAGATTATCCCCTTTGAAAACAGGCTTCACCTGCTGCCACCCTCTAGGTCCGCTGTGATTCTAATGCTAATCGTGATGCGCTTTGCACTCTTACCCTCTTACCATCATCACCCTGTCTGTGTTAGTCAGGGTGCTCAACGAAACAGAACTGATAAAATGGTCTCTCTTTATGGAAAAGTGATTTAGTAGACTGGCCTACAGGTTATGGTCCTGCTGTTCCAAAAATGGATGTCTCCTGTTGGAAAGACCAAGATTTCAGTAGTTGTTCAGACCTTGAGACTGAATGTCTCAGCTGATTTTCAATATATTCATAATCCTGGAGAACTAGGCTCTAAGAACAGTGAAGGAGTGGACTTGGCCCTCGAGTGAGGGGAAGCAGACAAAGCAAGGGCTTCCTTCTTGCATGTCCTTTATACAGTTGCCACCAGGGGTGGCCCCGGTTTAAGGTGGACCTTCCCACCTCAAAAGACCTGGATTTAGGGTAGATCTTCCCACATCAAATGATTCAATCAGGAATATTCCTTCAGAGGTATACCCAGTTGCTTGGTTTTTAGTGAATTCCAGATGTAATCAACTTGATAATCAAGAATAGCCATTATATCTTCGAAACAAACAACGAAATGTCTCTTCAGTACCTACAAGGATTGGGTTAGCAACTGCCTCCCCCCTTGTTCAGTTTGCAGATCTGAATATATTAAAAAAATTACTAGTATTAAATATGGTTTCTCTCCTAGGGTTTCTACTGCTGTGATAAAACACATTGGCCAAAAACAAACTGAGGAAGAAAAGACTGATTCTTTTTCTTACAGTTTGTAGATGATCATCCAGGGAAATTTGGGTAGAAACTTAAGTAGGGCTGGACCCTGGAGGCGGGAACTGATGCAGAGGCCATGGAGAAGTGCTTCTGGCTTTCTGGCTCCTCCTGCCTTTCTCAGTCTACTTTCTTAGAGCATCCTATGCAACCCACCCAGGGGTGGCACCATCTCCCAAGGGCTGGCCCCACCCACATTAATTATTAATCGAGAAAATGCTCCACAGCCAATATGGTGCAATCATTATCTCAATTGAGATTCCCTCTTCAAATATGACATGACACAAGACAGCACAGTTTGTAAGGATTTATTTCCCTGTTAGTATACAAGCAATATGAACATTTGCCTAAAGGTTTTAACAAACTACAGTCTATTTTTTTATTGGCCATATTGAGAATAATTTAAAGAAGGCATTGCTCTTTTACAGTTTTTCAAAATTAGTGAAAGAAAAGAGAAAGTAGTTTTATTTTTCTCCTATAATTGAGTTTTTATGTGATTATTGATTGGTGTTCAGTAAATACAATTAACATAATAAGTCTTCCCATCTTTAAAATGAAGATTCTGAAAGATTAACAGTTTTAGTCGATAGTTAATATTTATTCTAGTGCTTGGGCAATCATAATGACGTTTACATGTTATCTTATCTTTATAGTGACATTCTGAATATGGTTCAAGCTACCATAATAAAAGGCCAGGTGGCTCAAGAAATTGACACTTATTGTTACAAATTTGGGGAGGTGGAAGTGTAAAACTAGGGTGTCAACACACTGGAGCTGGTTCAGGACCTTCTTCTAGTTTGCGGTGGTCAACCCTTCATGATGCACTCATAGATCAAGAACTGAGCAAGTGGGAGTTTTGAGATGCCTTTTCCTGAAAGAATATCAACACTAAGGGCTCACAGCGTTCCATTTGACCACATTTAACCTTTCAAAATTTCTTTAGAGTAGTTTGCTCTGAAAACAGCCATATTGGATGTGGCTTCTACATGGGAGATCTTCGGGGACATAATCATTCAGCTCAAAACACCCTCCAAGCTAAATTCTGTTGTGATTATACCATATTAGCAAAAACAGTGGAAAGTGTGGTGATGTGTTAGTTACAGTAGTAAGTATTTAAGTTGGGACTGGAGCCCAGAAAGAATCTCTGAAATCCCCATGCTTAATTGCTTTCTTCTTCTTGTTGTTGTTGATTGTGATTTTTTTGTTTTATTTTGTTTTATTTCTCTAAACAGAGCTTCTCTGCAGCTTTGGAGCCTGCCTTGAAACTAACTCTTGTAGACCAGGCTGGCCTCAAACTCACAGACATCCACCTGCCTCTGCCTCCTGAGTGCTGGAATTAAAGGCATGTGCTGCCACCACCATTTTTTCTATCCTTAATTGTATCTCTCTTCTCTTTGCTAGTGTGAGGTCACAGGGCCAAGGTGAAAGAGTAAGAGGCCTTGTGATATGGATGTGAAAGGAGAAAGTGGTCTGATCTGAGAAGATTTGTGTTCCATCCTTAAAATCCAAGAGACAGTTTCAGTGAGTTTGCATTTACATCTACACTGGTCGCATCTTGGAAATGCTGTTTCCTTGAAGTCATCCACCACCTCGAATTGTCACAACCTTCCTGCCCCCTATTCTCCACAGATTCCTGAGTCTTAAAGGGAGGCATGTGATATAGACATCTGTTTTAGGACAGAGTAAGCCGAAGTCTCTGACTGTCTGCACTTTGTTCAGTGTGGGTCTCGGTATTCATTACCATTTACTGCAGGAAGTAGCTATTCTGATGAAGGCCGAGTGATGCGTTGACTGAGGAGAGGGTACCAATACATCATTAGCAGCTCTTTGTGAGAGCATGTATAAACTCTGCACCGACTCGAGCCAGACAAAATCCCAACTACAAGATTTTAAAATTACCTTACTCCAGGATGTTACTGACTCCCCTGCTTTGTAAACTCTGCTTCTGTTGGACTACTTGTAAAGGCCTTCCAACCCTTCCTGTCACTTACTGAGCCAAAGTCCCTAGGAACGCAATAGTTTAAAACTTCATTTTAAAACCAGTGTTCTCCTTATGAATCATATGTACTTAGTATGGTAGCCACTGTTTGTTTAAAAAAAAAAAGCACCCAGCTTAGGCTAGAAGCATGTTCTTGAAGATGATTATGCCTAAGTGAGACACTGGATCATGGATCATGGCTAATTCCTTACTTAATGCACAAAGTTGATATGCACCAAACCCTTTAGCATTTATTTTCAGCCAGCAATAGAGACATGCATCTTTAATCCCAACACTTGAGAGGCAGAGGCAGGAGGAACTCTGTGGATTTGAGACCAGCCTGATCTACATAATGAGTTCCAGGAGAAGCAGAGCAATGAAGACATAACCTGTCTCAATAGAATAAAAAATTATATTAAAGTAAATTCTGCTTTAGGTAATTGATTTTACAAGGCAGTGGGTGATTCTTCATGTCTCATAATTTACTGGCTTTGAATATTTTTCATCCGTTGAGTTTTGGCTTCTTTCTCTTCTGACTTCTTCTTATGTCTTTTGTCTGCCCACTCCCTCCAAATATCTACCCCAATTTCTTTACAAACTCCACTTTCTTTACCACATAAGGCCCTGTCTTGCCTGTTACTGAAATCAGGTTACCCTTTCCTGCTTCACAGAGGTCAGCCTATCTTGTCCTCTTATTTCTCTCTTTGCTCTTTCTTGTGACATAGGAAGTATGAATTCATTCCTGTGGCTTGATTTCTGGGGCTTTGATAAATGGAATGGGATCAGAATTTTTTGAAAGTCTAACTCCTAAGGTTTGTTACCCAAGAACTCACATGGTACAAAGAACTTAACCAAGATATACTGCAAACCAAGTTCTACAATCGTTTTTAAAAAATATTCATTTTTAATTATGTGTGTGTTTGTGTCTGTGTGTGGGTTGGGAATGGGACTACAGGTGCCTGTGGAAGACCAGAGGTACCAGATTTACCTGGAACTGAAGTTATGTGTGACTGTGTGCTGCCCAACATGCCTGGAAATCAAATGCAAGTACTATTAGCTGTAGATCCATTTTTCCAGCCCCTTTGATCAGTCTTAACTGGAAACTCTTTAAATTATTCTTCTAAAGGGAGATTACCAGCACACATTTATTGTAGCAGAAGTTCTGGAAAGAAAATTACTTCAGTGTGACCCTCTCCTAATTTCAATGAAGCTAAAAGCATGACCCATATGTTTGGCATAGTTGTGTTAATGTTCTTTCCATGTTCTCATACCAAGAATACTACCATAGTGTGCACCTGTTCATTAGTTGGTATTTAATTTCTCATAGTTCCAGTTTTGGGGGTGGGATTGAGACAGGGTTTCTCTGTGGAACAGCCCTGGCTGTCCTGGAATTCCCTTTGTAGCCCAAATGGGCCTCTGACTCACAGAGATTCACCTGCCTCTGTCTCCCCGTCCTGAATACTTTAAAGGCATGCTCAAAAGTCATATCCTCTTCCCGGCTTTGGTTTTATTTTGTTTTTGAGACAGAGTTTCACTTTGTAGCATATCTCTGGCTGTCCTGGATCTTAATCTGTAGACCAGGTTGACTGCAAACTCACAGAGATCTACCTGCATTATTAGTTCTGTGAGAGTTTCATATGTGCTTTGATGGTATTTACCCCACCAACTCTTCCCAGACTCACCTCTTCTTCCTTATCCATCCAAGATTGTGTGCTGTTTTATTTATTTTGAATCTTTAAGACAAGTTTGTGCCTCAAATTTTCCTTTTGCATGTGTTGTCTTCCACTAGAGAGTGGTCAACTCATAGTAGCTTGCAATTGCCAGCAGTTCTGTAACTAGAGATGGAATTGTATGTACAGTTACTCTTGCCATCCTTGGATTTGGTCTGGCTTGAGATTGCACAGGATTCACATGTGCTTTCCCAATCATTGTTAGCTCATATGTGTAGCTGCCTTCCTATATCCAGAAAACACTGTTTCATTGTAGTCACCTATGGCCTTAGGCTCTTAGACTCTTTTGCTTACTTCTTTTGTAGTAATCCCTCAGCATTGGGCGGGGTGAGTGTGTGTCTGTGTGTCTTTGCATGTGCTCATATCTGTGGGAGTATGTACTTTTCTTTTAGGGATGAGCATTTTTTAAGATACAGAGAACTTTCCTAGAAAAGGTATGAATAGCCTTTAAGAACCTCTAGACGCCTTTGCTGTAATAGCATTAGAAAGACAAGTATAGGTCAAGCATATCATGTGTTTTGAGATGAGAATATTAAGAAAGGATTAGAATTGAAATTTTTGGTTTAATTGGTGAGAGGATGGATATTGTGAATTAAGTCCTGGAAGGGAACATGAGTGTTGAATGAATGAGAGTACATAATAGAAGGGAAAGTGAGTACACAGGTAAAAGATTTTGAGGTTTTCTGACCCTTACAATGTTTTCAGATGCTGGTCCTGACAGGGTTATAGACAATACACATAAGGGCGTGTGTGCATGTGAGTGTGTGTGTGTGTGTGTGTGTGTGTGTGTGTGTGTGTGTGTGAGAGAGAGAGAGAGAGAGAGAGAGAGAGAGAGAGAGAGAGAGAGACTATCTGTCTCTGTCTGTTCGTCTATGTGTATTTTTCTGTCAAGATACCCTTAAATTACCCAATCTGTTGCCATCATCTCAGGACACTCATCTTGGCACCTGTGATTGATGACATAAGCTGGCCTTCTCGAAAACTCTTTCAATTTGAAGTTGCCGAGCAGGAGCAGGCCTCATGTCCTGCTGCGTGTGAAGACAGGGCACTCCAGAAATTAGAGCATGTGGGGCTTTTATTTCTACAGTTCCTTTCAAGTCTGTCGTTTTCATTAGTGTTCTTAGAAGTTCTTTCTGAGAAGACAGGCTTTGCACCTGCCTGCCAAAGTTTCGAAGGGACAAACTCTTTAATAAATTGAACGAAGGCAAGTGCAGAGAACTTGGGTTTCATTGCTACTTCATTTCTTTTATATACATAAATAAAAGAAAAATCCACATGTGCCTTAAGTTACTTGCTTCCTTTGAAGGTAAAGGTTCTTCAGAAATGAATATAAAAATTTGAATCCTAAGAGATTCTTGAATTTTACTTTTAAATATCAAGCATCCATAGAATGAGCACCTTACGAAACAACCCCAGTTAAGTTAACTTTAAATTAGTTATGGGAAAACTCAATAATTGAAATCTTCCAATATTTGCAGAGATGACATAGCAAAGTATAGCCACAGATAAAGGGCTAGTTGTTGAGACTTAATATCATTATCAACTCAAGTAGATCATGAAGCATCTAAAAAATGTAGTGATGCACAACTCTTGGTATTTCTGCGATGGCATTTCTAGAGATAAATTATAGAAACTCTCATGAGGAGTTCTTTCCTCTCTGTGGTGGTTTAAAAGAAAATGGCCCTCATAGACTTATAGAGAGTGGCATTATTAGGAGGTGTGGCCTTGCTGGAGTAGGTGTGTTTTTGTTAGAGGAAATGTGTTGCTAGGTGTAGACTTTGAGGCTTGGGGCTCAAGCTAGGCCCAGTGCCTCACCGTCTCTTCCTCCTGCCTTTGGATCTAGATATAGAACTCAGCTACCTCTCCAACACTATGTATTCCTGTGTGCCACCATGCTTCCCACCCTGATAACAATGGACTAAACCTCTGAACTGTAAGCCAGCTCTAATGAAATGTTTTACTTTATAAAAGTTGCCATGGTTATGGTGTCTCTTCATAGAAATAGAATTTATAACTAAGACAGAAGTTGATACCAGAGACTGGAATATTGCTGTCATAGGCCCAACCATGTTTTTGTTTGGAGGAATGTGGACGCTGGGAGTTTGGGTAAGGAAAGCAGTGAAATGCTTTAAATGCAGCTTAATGGGCCATACTAGCAGAAGCATGGAAGACAGTGTTGCTGAGGGTGGTTTGAACTGTGAGGTCCTGGCTCAAGAAGTTTCAGAGAAAATGAATGTTATTATGTGGCCTAGAGGCCATTCTTGTGATTTATTGGCAAAGAATGTTGCTGCATTTTGCCCTTGTCCAAAGCGTCTGCCTGAGGCTAGATTGAAGAGTTTTAGATTAACTGAATTGGCAGAGGAAATCTCAAAATATCCTAGTATCAACTCTTGTGTTTATTAATGTTCAATCTTATAGGGATCGTTAATGAAATGGAGCAAGCTGATCAAGGAAAAAGAGGGGCTTCGGGAAGTAAACTCTGATACTAAGGAGAATAAAGGGGGTGGTAACCTCAGAGCAAGACCCTATCCAGCTAAGGTTTCAACTTGTAAAAAGGGATTAAAGAAAACCTTAGGGCCATGGGTGGTGGCGCACATCTTCAATCCAAGCCCTTAACAAGCAATCCTGGTGGATCTTCAAGGCTATTCTGGTCTACAGATCAAGTTCTAAGGTAGCTAAACTCAGGATATGAAGGAAACCATCCAAAACAGAAAATATGTGAAGATGTAACCGAACTTGGAGACCATGTTCTAGCCTCAGCATGCAGAAGAATTGATAGCTTCAGCGAAATGCTTATGACTTTAGAGTCAAAGATTACAAAAAGGGGGATATGAAATTTCTCTCCATAGCTAAGGAAAGCCACTGAGGCCAGATCTGTATCAGTGTTGTTCCTGAATGGAGGCCTAGAAAGATCACTGTGAGAAGCTGTGAAGGTGAAACCTGGATTGCCTTTGAGACCCCAAGATGTTAGAGATAAAAGAGCCCTGGAATACCTACCAAGGAAAGCTGATAATGGGGAGTAGATCCAGCCCAAGGTTAAAGTGTTTTGCAGTCAACAAAGCCAAAGGGATTTGGAGATCTGAACAGCATTTTGACACCAGACATGGAGATGTAGTTTAGAATTTGCCCATCTGTTTTCAGTCTTATTTTGGCCCAGTATTTCCTTACTATGCTCCCTTTCGAAATGATAATGTATATCCTGTGCCATTATATAATAGAAGTATGTGCTCACCAAGCACATATCCCTCCAGGCTATATCTTGACTTGGCCTTTATATTCCATTTCTATACTTCCGGCCTATCTGATTTGAACCCTTCACTCTGCCATGTGTTCTGACCTCTGTGCTATTCCCTTCACATGCAAGGGAGTCACCTGACTATAGAATGAAACCATGAGAATAACTAAATCTCAGGGTAGGAAGGTTTTTCCCGACATCTTTGGTCACCAAAGCAGTCATTATGACACACTAACTTGAATTTCCAATTCTTCTTTTATCTTGGAGTCCTCTTTTGAAGCTTTCCCTACCCAGTGGCAGTCTTTCTCACATTGGTTTTCAGGCCCTCCAAAGCTGTCACACTGTTCATCAAAATCTCTCCTTATGGAGGGAATTGACAGGTGACTTTCTAAGTATTGATACTGATAACACTGAACATCCTGAATGTGGCATCCTGAAGGTATTTTATCGTTTTTTTTTTAAAGTTTTTTTTCTTTATTTTACATTTCAACCACCATTCTCCTTCCCTCACTTCCTCTCACCCTCCTCCTCCCCTTCAACCCACCCGTTGGTAAGGGCTTCAACGGAGAGTCAACAAAGTCTGGCACATTAAGTTGGTGCTGGACCAAGCCCCACTCCTCTGCATTAAGGCAGAGCATGCCATTCCACCATAGGGAATGGGTTCCACCAAGCTAGTCATGCACCAGGAGTTGATCCAGTTCTTAGTGCCGGTTGCCTCACAGATAGTCCAAGCTTCAGAACTGTCTCCCACGTGTGGAGGACCTAGTTCTGTCCTATGGATACTCCACAGCTGTCAGTCTAGAGTTCATGAGTTTGCACAAGATCGGTTCAGCTGTCTCTGAAGATTTCTCCATCATGAGCTTGACCTCCCTTCTGCATATATTCGCTATTCCCTCTCTTCAGCTGGAGTCCCGAAACTAGGCCTGGTGCTTGGTTGTGGATCTCTGTGTCTGGTTCCATCAGTTACTGGATGAAGGCCCTATGATGATAGTTGGGGTATTCACCAATCTGATTACAGGGGAAGGTCGTTAATGCTTTAAATTTATTTTCACAAAAGGACATCCACTAGTAATGTTTAGGCCAGAGGGTGGCGATAGTAAGTCTCGGCAGCTCAACCAGATCACAAGAGCTGTGAAAGTTCATAAGTTAGTAATTAACTACAGATATCATTGAATATAACATTATATGAATAAAATCCAAATGAAACCAAAATCTAACTAAAAAATTATCATGTCACAATTATCTTAATATATCTTTATGCTGTACATGCACTTGCAGTTATTTTGAACAGCTTTATTGGTTGATTATCTAATGGTCCATCTTCCTCTAAGTCCTCTCAACCTGCATCTTGTAGTTTCCTTGAGAACAGCCATAGCAAACTGTATTTGCCTTATGAGAGTGAGCCTGCACCACAGTTTAGAGTTTGCTTGATTGTTTTACTGGCATCTACACTTAAGAAATTCCTGAGGAAAACATTAGTAATGACAGCAAACATCAACCACGAGTGTGGTACATGCCTGTTACACTAGAACTCGGGAAACTGAAAACAGGAGGAATACAAATTAGATGTGACACTTAGCTATACTAAGATACTACACCTTTAAAGATGAGTTGAAATTAGATTAAATGAAAGAGAATATGTTAACTATAAGTTATATAGTTCTCAGTAACAAAAAGTTGAGGAGATATATCCAAGTATTTAAAAAGTGTTATTTAATTTGTAAAATAATAGCACTCACCCTGTTCTGACACATGCCATCTTTGTGGTGGCTAATTTTGTCTACTCGACACAAACTTGAATTGAGTGAGAAAAGCGACTTGAGGACTCATCTTTAGAGGCTGACCTGTGGGCCTGTATATGGAGGCCCTTTCTTGATGAATAATTGACATAGGATTCTGTAGTGCCACCCCTTGGGCATGTGGCCCTCACTTCTATAGAAAAGATGTCTGAGCATAAGACTGGTGGAAAGCCAGTAAGCAGTGTCTCTTCATGGCCTCTGCTTCAGTTCCTGCCTTCAGATTTCTGCTCAGACTCCTGCTCTGCCTTCCCTAGATGATAAACTGTAGACTGGAAGCTGAAATAAATCCTCTGTTTCTCAAGTCAATTTTTTTTGTCATAGTACATGGTATTTATCACAATGTAAAGCAAACTAGTACAGTCTTTATTTCACTTTCTCAGTGTTCCTCAAATTGTGAAAAAACAAATCTCCTCTAATCTTAGAAACCAGCAGTTGGTTAGTTGCCACTATTGCCTCTTAATGGGACAGCTAAAGTGTGGGTGAAGTAGGTTAAGCCACAGTACCAAGCTATTTGGCTCAACATCCTAGGTATCTGTGTGAATATGTTTTCTTCTTACATGGCATTGCCATGTGAATTAGCGAATTAAGTAAAGTGGATTACTTTCTCATATGTGAGTGTTTCTTATTCAATCAGTTGAAAACCATACCATAAATGGGCATATCTTCCCTGGAACAGAGATATCACTAAACACTAATATGCTTTTCATCGTCTTGTGACTGAATTCACATCTTGTTTGTTCTTTTTCTACTGATGAAAGCTAGTAGAAGTCCTGTAAATTACATTTTGGTTAAAAATTATCATAACCATTTGTGCAAGTTGATTGATTGAATATATATATGAATTTATATATATATAATAGTTTTGTAGAGTTATAATGTCTTGGATGAATTTACATATACTTTGAGTCAGTAGCATTTATCATAATTATATATATGTCTTTACATGAACATGCTTTACTTTTTAGAGAAAAATGAGATAAACATGTACATAAATTACTAAAAAAAGTCTGTGTGAGTCTGTTAAATATTTCAGCTGCCCACTTTTCACATATTCCCAATTATTATCCAATATATTCAACACAGAGAAAAAATTGTTTCCATTATTATTCTCTTGAATTGAGACACCAGCATTTACATTTGAAATAGGAAAACCGAACATTTCAATGGCATGCTGTCTTTTAATGCGTCCTCCAGAATTAACTATGGCTTAGTAATTGTAATATTTTCACCCACAATGCTGTTGGAATGTTTCTACTGCACAGGCAAAGTAGGTGCATGAATAACTGCAGGTGCTTGATTTTCAAAGCTTAAGGAACCACTTGAACATCGACAGCTACATGGTATTATATCGCTTAAAGAAAGATGTAGTTTGAGTGGATTCCATAGTTGTTTGAAGTATGTGGCTTCATAACTCTCTAACGTTTCAAATTCAAGATTTAATAATCTCTCACCTGTCAAACCATCAAACGCCCTTTCAGAACAGAATGCTGTAGCACCATCATTTCTATGGCTGCCACAGATGATATGGTCTTAAGCCATTGATATGGATAAAGAATCCGGTGAGCATCAGAAAAGAAAAGGAAGACTCTTGCCTGGACTTAATATATTTTTGCTCTCTCAAAAGGCATGAGAAAATTAGCCTTAATTTATTCAGTTTTACTTTTTTTAACTTACAGCATTATAGAATATGAAAAATAAATTAAAATGAGTAGATATGCAAAACAGCCTTGAGCTCTTTGTATGAACAGTGCTGCCTTGATGCTCAGTTATTGATTTTCTTTGCGTGTCTTGACTTTGAGGTGAAAATGATGGGAAAGCAAAATCAATATGAATTAAAATTTACATATGGACTGTTCTTCAGGGGGAGGCAGTGATTAAGCTTTCCCAAAGTATATAGGCTTGTCTTTGCCGAACAGTTTAAAGACATGTATGAGAAGTCATTGGCACTGACAATGCTAGAAGAAAAGTACTTTATTTCTGCACTGGTAGTAATAGAGTCCTGGTTTCTAATTGGTAATTTATAGTATAAATGAGCTATAAAGTGAGATTCTTTTCAGTGCTTAATCCTTTAAGTAAGTGCAGATTCTACATTAATGTCAAATTCCATGCTACTGAATGCTTATCTGCACATCTTGAATATATATGGATGTGCATATGTATACATATATGAGTATATGTATGTATACATATACTATTAGTATTTCTTTTAGTATTGCAAGTTCAGATGATCACCAATTTCAGATACAGGATTGACTAAAGTCTGTACATTTTATATGTGAAAAATCTGTATAAAGTAGTGCAAAATTACAGTAGAAAGAAGGCTTCTCAGTTTTTAAGTTGTTAGTCTTCTTAATCCTATCATCCAAACAAGAATTAATATAATGCTTTATATTAACTAAGTTTCCCTGCAAAACTGAAATTTGCATTTTGACTGTCTATATTTATGTCTTACCAAATTAATAAAATAAATTTTATCCTGATAGACAGATGTCTTTCTGTCTATATAAATGACTATAATGAACAAAGTAATAATTTAGTCAAAACAGTGTCATTAAAGAAACTTCCTTAGAAATTGTAAAACAACTTAATAATGCAATAATAAAATAGACCCAAAAAGAATATGCTCTTATACCTATCTGCACTTAGATATGAATTCATACACACCACATGACCAGATGATATTGGAAAACACTTTTTCTTTTGCACTTGGTCACTGGAATTTGGAATGAAATTGTGTGGTAGAATGATATGTCACATGAATGAGGCAAAAAAGAAAGGAAGGAAGGAGTGAAGGAAAGAAGGAAGGAAAGAAGGAACGAACGAACGAACGAATGAACGAATGAACGAAGATGAATTTTTTGATCTATCATCTTTAGTGATGGTTTTTGCTCACATTTGTGGAGGGAAAGAATGAAATTTAGAGGAAACATGCTCTTTTATTTGGGGAAATGAGGGAGCAATATAGAGAGTGGTCAATCAGAAACTGCAGCCAAGTATTGATAGATTAACTTCAGTCAGCCTAAATGCTCATTGAAACACAGACTACAGGCATTCACAGACACGCAGAGGAAGTGAGTGTGGCACTAAATGGTGTGGTCAAGATCTACTTTACCTGCAAAGATGGGTATTTCTGTTGTTGAAAAGCAACATTGACACTTTGTAAAAATAAATTTTATCACAAATATCTACCTTTTAATGGCTTGAGACATAATTCTGTGGTTTAAAATAGTTGTTTGGTTTTGGAAATGATCAGCAAATGTTTTGTGTATTAATTGAGAGTTCCCCTTAGTCAAAGAGAAAATATTTAATAATAACTTTGATATGTTAAATTGCATGCCAGTTGTGGACTGAATCCAGATTTTTTTCCTCATGAAAGTCCTTCAAATGTTTTCAGTTGTGTATACATAAATGTATTGGTTTTACCATCCACTTAGGAGATGGCACTATTCCATACATTCTCCTATTCTGTTATGTTTCTCTCCTGCTCGTACAGAAAGGAAAGCAGAAGATGGTCCCTGATGTACTTTATAAAACAGGAAAATTTTCTATTTTATCGCCTGTGGTTTGTCTTTAATTTAAGGACATTACATACATGCATCACATAGCAGCATTTCGACAACTATTATCACTTATTTTGCTATTTTCTGTTATGCTGTGCTTCAGAAAAGTTCACCCAATGTAGATAAATTTTACTGCAATAAGCACTAATTTATTTGTGGACTTCACAGAGTGATTTGTGACTTCTACACCTGCAGGTGAGAAATGGTAAAATAAATTGTAACTATACTCACATGCACGCAATGATTTTTCATGTTACCACATCTAAAACAATACCTTCTATAACTAATTCTACATAATTCACCTTGCAGTAGCTTTACATGTACATTAGAGATGATTTACAATATTTGCAAAAATATTCATAGTTTATTCAACACAGTACTTCATACACTTATTATGTACAAATGGTGGACTTTTTGGAATCAATATACCAGGGATACCAGGGAAAAATTGCTGTTGAACATTTGTAATGGTTTTGTTTGATTATATTGGAATTATTGTACTGTGTTGCCCAATAATCTACCCAAGGGTTTTAGACCTAGCTTTTGAAAGAGACACACCTATCCAAATTGCCACTTTTTAATAATAAGATCAAGCTTATATAACAACTTGACTCATTACTCCAAAGAATGTCTATTACATATTCTAAATATGCACAATAGGTAGATATCTACCTGTTTGAACAAACTTCTATGATCAGATGTTGAATACTTTTTAAGATCTTTCTATAAAAATACTAAAACTATTCTTGGAAAATAGCATTTGGAAGGTTGTAGTTAGGCTATGTCAATCATTCGTCACCCGGACTGAACCTCACTGGTATGTGCTGTGAATTATTGGACAACGAAATGCTTTTATGCAACAATTCTGTTGAATCTCAGGAAATTCCTAGTGCTGGCACATATTTGTAGAACTATATTAAGGCCTGGAATTCCCACAAATGTTTAACTTTCATATTAGTAATTTCCCTATACTTTTTTCTCATCATTAATGATTCCTGAATTTCTTTTCATGTCTGTCTTTTGTGCATCAGGAGGATAGGAAAAGGACATTCCTGATTTTTAAATGATATACTACCGTCATAATAACTTGCTCTGACCAAAGGCTGATGAGGTTCACTTCTCAGTGTATAGAACAAAGGAATTCACACTTAGATTGTTTTATGTGAATATTCTTTAGTTATTCCCTTTGTCTTTGTAGTACATGTTAGATAGGAAAATTAGGAGGTAATCAAAACATTAAGTTATTAGTTCTGATCTCACATGGCTGAAAATATAGAGTATAGTTTATTTTTTTAAATGTTAATATTGGAGACATTTTCTGTGTTATAGTTAAAACTTAATTTGCTCTAAATTTCAAATGAAATACAGATATTTTGTGAATTACACTTTATTTCTAAAATGTGCTTTCTTTCTTTATGTATCTAATATTTACATACAGAAGCGCTTTGTTAATGATTAAATTCATTTTTCCAGAGTTGGAATACTTGAGAGTCTATCTGGGGGATCTTTGTCATGTTGTTTGGTGTCAATGAATTTTATCTAACTCTATTAGCGGAGTCTGTAAGAATAAGTAATTTGTGTGTTTATTCAAAGAATGAACCAAAGATATTTATAAGTGTTTATGTTGATATTAGTTGTTTTAAGAAAGCAGACTGCATTCTTCTACTTAATTGTGGTTAAATCAAAGTTAAAGTCAATGTAAATGATTCTAACAATTATATAAATTCTATGGCATTTTCAGCTATATTAAAGCTGATACCTACAACTTTTCACTACTGTTTTTTGGAGCAGAGAAATATTTTCCAGAATACTGTGTTTTAATTTTTTATATCATTAGGCACATATAAGGGATTATAAGTGCATTCATACCAGGCTCATTTAGTCATGCAATCTTAAGTATAACTTAAAAGAACAATGTGGCTTCATGTTGATCCTTCAATATTAAGAGTATTTAAAAATATAGCATGCTTAATAGTTAAAATAATATATAATATTTATTATTTTTACAATTAATTTTTTACCAACTTTTCCTTTAATTTACATATGAAGTGTAAAAATAAAATATGAAAATTATTCAAGTAAATAGGGAGATGCTTCACTTGTAATGACAACCTGAGAGTAGGGCACTACCTAATATCCACTACTTGTTTAAAATTTCCCTCTGGGCGACTAAATGTCAGGTACTGTTTGCTTTGTGTCCTAATTTCGCTTTCATAATTTAGTAATCTAAAGCTCGTTTTTTATTTATTGTCACATATATGTTGTACAGTATGAGAAAAACTGCATGTGTGAATTTGAGGAAGTGGTTTTATCACAGGATAAAGTCACTTTGTTCTTTATTCTGTGCTTTATCAAGTGCTTCAGCGACTTTATCCTCCGAAAGGACTCCATGGCCACACCTCATGGAGTCTACATCAGAGTTTTATATGCTAGAAGTGGTTTATGGGTTTATAGAAGGATGCGATTGTGTGGAGACCATAATATTCTGCAGAAGTTACCCCTTGACCTCAGGGCATAATTTTATAGAATCATGGGCTAAGTATTGCAGTAAGAAAGGCAGGGTCCTGGAATTAGGAAATTCAAGGTTGTTTGGTGGTTTCTGTGGCTCTATTCTCTCATTTTAAAATGGTGGAATGACACAATGGTGTGCAAAGATTCTGCCTAGCTCTAATTTTAACTACAGTATAATTTCATATTAATTTTATTTAGAAATTTTTCTGCTTTAAGCCAGAAAATGCCACAAGTATTCTTGCTCTTTCCTATTTCAAAAGAGGAGGTATTGTGTTGTTTCTGAAGAACATTCTATGTATCTGTGTATTGCATGTAAATAAAAAATGTATATAAAGTATGTAAGTTACTGTAATTACTAATAAGTTTGTAATATAAAATTATAGCTAAAACACAAGTCATGTTTATTGTATATAGAAATTAACAGATACTCATTTGGAAGGAAAATTTGGATTTTGGTTTAGCGGTCAAAATCAACTTTACTTCTATATGTGCTATGGTGGGTTAACTTATTTAAAGTACTAATTTTATTCATAATTGTAATGGCATTTGCTAAATGAATGAACGAATGAGTTGACTTGCAAAATAAGTCAGTTAGCTCATGTTTATTATTGCCAACGTAAAATTGCCTATAAAACATTATGTTGAAATAATTAGTATTCAAGAAAAAGACCCAAGGATCAGAGACCTAATATAAAGGCACTGGATCCAGAAGCACTGGCAGTATTTCACAAGTGGCCAAGAGCTATAAAACAAAGTGCATCTGACTAGAGCTGCTTCCAATTTGCACTTTCCTCTTGGGCATCTGTTCAAACCTGCTTATGAATAGAGTCTGACTGATTTGTAGAGGGTGCAGGGAGGGTGTTGTTGTATTTCTTCCTTGCATGAAACGTGCTAGTATAAGTCACATCACTTCTGTTTTCTTACATATTAGTTTCTACAAGCCGTCCTCCGCAAATTAAAATATAGTCATCAAATTGAAATGGAAAGTAAAATTTGTTGCCTTTGTTTCTTTGTTTGGTTTACATGCAAAGAAACTTCTCTGACTGTATTATACTTTCTCTCTCTCTCTCTCTCTCTCTCTCTCTCTCTCTCTCTCTCTCTCTGTCTCTCTCTCCCTCTCCCTTTCCCCCTTCTTCTCCCCCTCCCCCTCTGTGTTTCTTCTCATGGCCTTTGAATATTCTTCTCAAGAGTTTCTGACTGACCTCTTGGTTGGTATATTCTTTCTTTACCTTTCCATTGATGCTTCTTTTTGTCTCTCCTACAAGCAACAACATTTCACATTTGATTCATCTGACTTGTTCTGTCCAGGTTGCTATACAGAAATACCATAATGTGGGTAGTTTAAATAACAACAGAAATGCGAGAAGCAGGAGACTCTTTCTAATGTTCTGGGCTTGTCTAACAGCCCCAACTTCAGGCTCTGGTATATTTTGTGTTTGATAAGATCATTTTGTGTTTCTGGTTAATAGATGTCATCCTCACTTGTCCTCACATGGTGTAAAGGCAGGTCACTTCTCTATGGTCTCTTTTATAAGCCACTAATCCATTCTTCATTGAGCTTTCCCTGACATGAACTAATTATCTCCCACAGAGTCTCAATGAGTCTCAGTGCTATTGCACTGGTGATAATGTTTCAGCATACAAATGGAGGGGCCACACTTAATTCAGATTATAGTATTCTTAGTTTGCTTCATTTCTATTCTTCCTATGAATCACTAGCTTCATGTACTTATAAATACACCTCAAATGTTTCTAATCAATTGCCCCTAGACATCTCTATAATCGGGATCCACATTTACCTCCACGTATTGTTTAACTCTAACTTTCCACTTTCCTTGATTTTGATGGTGGTATTTGTTGTTAAGCAAAACCTGAATCTCTCTATCTCTCTTTTTTTTTTATCATTTCTTCTATTCATCGTCTGTCCAGTACTGTGCATATTTTGTTCAAAGATGCTACCAGTATTCTGCCTTTCTAACTTTATTTGTATGGCCATTGCTTTGGAGGAGACTGAATAAATGTCTTCATGTGTAAATGAGGGGCACACTAAAAGCTTTCCTTACCCACAGTTCATCTCTGTTCAACCTTTGCACATGAAGTCTAGTCAGTGATTTCACCCTCTTCAGTTTTTAAAAGCTTGTTTTGGTCCCTGTCATTAAGACCCTTCACAGTCTGGTAGAAGACAGTTTTCCATATGCATCTTTTCCTTTTCTGGGGCCCCTCATTTATCTGAATATGGGAGAAGATGCTGTAGTTTTGCAAAACTTGGCTCTACTTTTTCCTTTTGGCTATATGTCAGCACTGTTAGCTCACTTTACTGTTAAGATAGAGCAGAGTGATTAAATTCTGTGTGGCTTCCGGACAATGGTGCTATGAAATGTCTTGGGACTTAGACTTTAACACATTGAGTACAAGTCCTCTTTCCTTTATTTTCTTACTTATTGGAATCCAGGGAACATTTTGGTAAGGGAGAAGATGGAAGTAGACAGCATAAAGTAATCAGTATTTAACAGCATTGTGCAGTAGCCACAAAGCTTGATGCCTTTGGAAGATTTTATAGAAATGAAAAAGAAAATAACTTAAGCTTCTCTTAAGCTGCAATGTTCCTATAGTATCATGTCCTTAAGTATTTTTTTAATGACCTGAAACACACAATGTCAATCCTGGTTGCTCATAAATGCTCCACTACTAACCCACACCTTCCCAGTGTAGTCTTAACTAACACATTACATTTTTTTCATGGATTTTCTGATTTGTTCTTAGGGATTTTCACTTTGCAGGGTGGAGAAAACTCAAAACTCCTTTTAGTTAATGAATCTGTCCAGAAATATCAAATAACTCTTTGTCGATCTACATGTTCTGATATGAGATAATCTCTTTTTCTTTGACTGGACTGTCACTCACTAGATATGCCAGACTTTTCCATTTCTGTTTTCCTACATAAGAGCATAATTTAACCTGTTTTAATGCAACACCAGAGAAGGGGTTATTATATAGTAACAGTCAAAAATATAATACAGGGGCCAGTAGATGTCTCAGTGAAGTGATCGCTATATATACACGAGCACCTGAATATGAGTCACAGATATCTTTAAAAAACAAAAAAACAGAACTGGGAGGTGGAGACAGGTGAGTTTCTGAGGTTTGATAGACAGTTAGCCTCGCCTACTCGTCCCAGGACAGTAGAGTCCGTATTGCTATACCAAAGGTAGAAAACATCCGAGGAATGACACCCAAGATTATCTTCTGGCCTTGACAGGTACACACCCCTGTACACATACATGTTTATCTGTCTTGTACAGATACACAATCACACACATGGGAAGCATGGCACTTCTGTTGAAGTTTCTTTAGTCTCTTTATCCTGCCGTTCACAGGTAGTGCTGCCTTTCTTCATATGGTAAAACTGTGAAATTGGTATTGTGTTCCTTTCTGTATTAAAGAGACAGGAGAATGGAGTGGAAAGCTTATCAGGACAGAGTGATCTGTAAGTTACAGGCATAAATTCTGTCCAAATCTCACTGTTTCGGAAGCCCTCAAACTGCCATACTTACATACAAGGGATGCTGTAAAGACCTTGAGCTTAAGTCTTATTTGTTCCTCTGTTAAAGTAACAAGGAGATGACGAATAATGGATGTGAAGAAGCTAAAAAACAAAACAAGACAAAAACTGACATGTGCTGTGGCTTGATATAATTGAGAACATTTCTAGATGAATATCATTTTTTCTTCAAAATTTTCTTCTGTGCTATACCTTTCTCAGTGAAAAGACCATCCATATGAGCTCTGTCAACAAATGAAACACCAAGCTGTATCCTTGCTCATCATCACCATGTTTCCTTTCCTGTCTCCACACTTCAAACAGTGCTCACCGTCATCATTTTTCTCAGCTGTTTCTCCTCATGACCTGAAAAGTAAAATTCAAAAGTCTTGAACTGAGGTCTTCATAGTTACACTGTTTATTCTGGAATAAATCATTCCTCCCTGGTAATTAGATATCATTGGATAGCTCCTCATTCTTCTTGATGCCACTGTGGAAATTACCTTTTGCTGTTATCAAGCTTTTACTAAATAATCCTTGTCAGTTTGTTCCAGCCTGATTTTCACGACTGACCATCTTGACTCAGGACCTGTGACTGTCACCCACAAACTTTACACTTAAATAACTGTTCAATGTGGAAACTGTCCTGTCTTACTTTTTTTCTTCTTTAATAATTTAATTGATTTTTACGAGTAGCATGCTGGATACAGAAATGTTGACAACATTGTTCATATAGTTTCTCTCCCTCAAGAGCCCTTTCCTTCTGATGAGGTAAGTAGGAAATGTATCTTTTGACGATAGTCCCAGCATGGTTGTTTAATGCTATCTTACTTCCTCATGTCCCTAAGTTTAAGTACTCAGTTTTTAACTGCTCATAATGTTCCATATAGATGGTCAGTCTGAACTAGAATGAGCAGATTTATGATGTGCACACTATGGAAGCAGAAACAATGGAAGTATCTGAAGATTTTTAATGGTCTGTTTATTCACTTTGTCTTTGCAGACTTGGAATGGGACCCAGAATTTTTCCAATACCTTTAGAACACTCATCCACTCTACTGCGGTGAAGAATCTTAGCACTGTATAATAGTAATTAAAATAATGGACTTGGTTATTGTTTTTCCTTTATGTATCTTTGTTTATATGTCTGTTACTTTTGCTTCACTAAAATTCCATCCTTATGGGAAGATTCTGTTTCTCGGTTTGCAGTCTTAAGAATTGATGTTTTCTGGAATAGATAGATATTTAGTAAATCTTTAAAGTGCTGTGACTATACTCTTCAATAATGACAGCAGGCCAATGAATGGATTAAGTGTGTTGTAAAGTAGCTTCGCAGTGTTCAGTTCAGTAAACTGTGCTGGCCAGTTTTGTGTCAGCTTAACAGAAGCTAGAGTCATGAGAGGAGGGAACCTCAATTAAGAAAATGCTTTCATGAGATCTGGCTACACAGAGTTTACACAGCATTTTCTTAATTAGTAATCGGTGGAGGATAGCACAACCCACTGTGGGTGGAGCCATCCTTGGGGTTGTAGTCCTGAGTTCTATAATATAACAGGATGAACAAGTTGTGAGGAGTAAGCCAATAAGCAGCACCCCTCCATGGCCGATGATGAACTGAGATGTGGGGGAGTAAATCAAATAAACACTTTTCTTCCCAAGTTGCTTTGGTCATGGTGTTTCATCACAGCAGTAGGAAAGAAATTGGTACCTGGAATGTGGGTGGTATTGTGGTGACAGATCTGATCTTGTTGGTTTTTAGAGAATTGCTCAAGGACTTTAGAACATTGAACTAGAAAAGCCATTGAGTGTTCTAGGTTTGTTGAATTGCTCTCTTGGAGGTTGGAAAAAAAAATCGATGTTGAGAGAGTTGCAGATGATGAGGCTTGGCTTGTCAAGTACTAGAGAGAGAGTCACTTAAAAAGTATCTGGGCAATGGCATATTTGCTATTTTGAATTAAGAGTCTGTGGACTGGTCTTCTGGGGCTGACGTGTCATCTGTGGTTAACAAGAACAACAAAAGTAGCATCACTGAAGTGACACCTTTGCCTGAACGGGAACAACTGCTGCTGGTTAGCTGGAGCTGAGAAATTAGCAGTAGTTAAGAAGAGACTAGCAGTGTTGTGGTGAAATCTTCTGGAAACTTCCTGAGAGTCATCACACAGAAGCTGTGTTCCAGAGGTGACCAACCAAGGTTGTATCTTGTCCTAGCAGCTGAACTTGATAATGTGTAAGAATCACGTAGGTGGTGCTGGTTTTGAAGGTGTAAAGGGTTTGTGAAGAGGTGATTAGGCTTGGCTCTCTGAAAGATCAGGAGAGGCCATTGGTGAAGGTGCAACCTAAGAAGCAGTTGAATTCCCATAATTTAAACCACCAGGAAGAGAAGTTGAGGCTTGAGACCATGAAGATAGCCAAGGAGACCTTTTGGTGAATGTACAGTCCAGTTACAACAAGAAATTCCAGCATTTTGCATGCCAGTACCATGAGTACCCTCTCCCATGGTCCCCATGATCACAATTTACTCAGGAGATCTTTTTTTCCTTCCCATATAGATTAGATCCATGTATGTCTCTCTTAGCGTCCTCATCGTTATCTAGGTTCTCTGGGAATGTGAATTGTAGTCTGATTTTTCTTTATTTTTTGTCTAAAAGCCACTTATTAGTGAGTACATATGATATTTGTCTTTCTGGGTCTGGGTTACCTCACTCAATATGATGTTTTCTAGATCCACCCATTTGCTCACAAATTTCAAGATGTCGTTGTTTTTTATTTTTTCCTCTGCTGTGAAGTACTCCACTGTGTAAATGTACTACATTTCCCTTATCCATGTTTTGGTCAATGGATATTTAGGATATTTCCAGGTTCTGACTATGACAAATAATGCTGCTATAAATATAGTTGAGCACATGTCCTTGTGGTACGATTGAACATCCTTTGGGTATATACCCAAAAGTAGTATTGCTGGGTCTTGAGGTAGGATGTTTCCTAATTTTCTTGAAATTGCCATATTGATATCAAAGAGGCTGTACCAGCTTGCATTCCCACCAGCAATGCAGAAGTATTCCCTTTTCCCCACAACCTCTCCAGCATAAGTTGTCATCAGTGTTTTTGATGTTGGCCATTCTTACAGGTATAAGATGAAATCTCAGTGTTGTTTTGATTTTCATTTCTCTGATGGCTAAGAATGTTGAACATTTCCTTAAGTGTTTTTCAGCAATTTTAGATTCCTATGTTGAGAGTTTTCTGTTTATGTCTATACCCCATTTTTTCAATGAAATATTTGTTCTTTTAATGACCAATTTCTTGAGTTCTTTGTATATTTTGGAGATCAGCCCTCTGTCTGATGTGGGGTTGGTGACGATCTTTTCCAATTCTATAGTTTGCCATTTTGTTTTGTTGACTGTGTCCTTTGCTTTACAGAACTTCTCAGTTTTAGGAGGTTCCATTTATTAATTGTTTCTTTCAGTGTCTGTGCTACTGGGGTTATATTTTAAAAGTGGTGTACAGGAACCCACATTTAATGGACTTGAATTTTTAAGAGATTTTGGATTTTTTAAAAAGACAGAGCTTTTATTATTGTAGAACTTTAAGACTATTCTGAAGCCATTTATGACAATTCTGAGCCCTCTCAGTCTCAGCAGTAATCCTCCCCCCTTACCCCCTGGGAACCAAGGACCTAACAATTGCACACACACATCCTGAAATGTTAGGAATTTTCATCATCTCTATGAGTCCTTGTGAATATTCTCCAAATAGAATTCAGTTATTAAGTAGGGGCAAGATAACTCTTAGGTGTTGACTCAGTTACTGATGTTTTGACTTAGGCCCTGAGAAAGGGGCAAAATGACCCTCAGATATTTCCCCCTTACTTCATCCAATCTGGCAATCAATTATCCAGCCAATTATTGGTAATAGCCCTTTTAAATAAACCAATTATAATAGTTAAAGAACAATCCCCCAAATACCCCCTTCCTTCTGTGGCTTTTTCCTTTAAAAATATCCTGTACCAGCTATTTGGGGTCTTTCTAGCCTCTTGATTGCTGGAAGACCATGTCATGACAGAATTAATAAAATCCTCATGCTTTTATATCAGCTGTGGTGTGAGAGATGGTCTCTTGGGGTAACTCCTCCTTGATGATTGGACTCTAGGGTCCAACTCTATGTTTAATTTCTAAAGACTGGGACATCTAAAGTTATTTATGTTTTATATTGTGATGCTGATATTAGCATGTCATGTTAGGGATAAATGAAAAAGGCATGGTTCTAATTGAAAAGTGATTTGGTTTTCTGTCAAACTGACAAGGGGTCAGTTGTGCTGGCTACCTTTATGTTATGCTGACTCACACTAGAGTCATCAGAGAGGAGGCATCCTCAGTTGAGTAAAATGGCTCCGTAAGATACAGCTGGTGACAAGCCTGTAGGGTATTTTCTTAATTAGTGTTTATAGGTGAGGGCTTATCTCATTGCACTGTGGATACACCCCTAGCTGATGGTCCTGGGTTCTATAAGAAAACAAGCTAAGCAAGCCATAAGGGATAAGCCATAGAAAGCACTCCATGGCCTCTGCATCTGCGCTGGCCTCCAAGTTCTTGTTCTGTTTGAATTCCTGCTCTGACTTCCTTCATGATGGACAGCGATATGGAAGAGGAAGCCAAGTAAACACTTTCTTCCCCAAGCTACTTTTGTCATGGTGTTTCATCACAGCAATAGTAACCCTAATTAGGACATAAATCATGGTCTTATATATGATACAGTACTTTAATTTCGAACCATATGTTCAACAGAAAATGCATGAATGTATTTGCCTGCAGACATGGACAAAGGTATCCAAATAACAACATTTGTATAGGCAAAGAATTTTAGAGGAAGCTCCAATCCCTAGCAGTATTGTAGTGCATAAATAAATTATGGTGTATTAAAATGATAGAATTTTGTAAACTGTAAGAAATACAGTGCCTAAAAGTAATAACTTAAAAAGATATAAATTATTAGAAGGATGTATTTCCCTTTTTCAAAAATAAGGAAAAACATTTAAAAACTGACTCTATATTATTCTATTTATATCTAATTATAAAATTAAGATAATAATTTTTTTTTGATAAAGGAAGTTAATGGTTGGGGGATGAGAAGTTGCCACTCTGGGGAAGTACATTCTGCCTCATGACCTATTGATAAGTGATTGTATGCTACATACATTGTGGCAATAAATCATAAAAGGTATATGTTACAATTCATCAAAAAAGTTTAAAGATATGTGAAAATATGATATAATGTAGCGAAAAATTGTCTAGAACAACATGGCTATAATTTTCTGACATGGCTTTTTGGGTAGGTGTTCTGGGACAAATCTTCAGTGTCTTGGAGCCTCAGCTACTTCCTAGACTTCTGAGCAGATAAAGATAATTTATCTGATCACTTACAGTTTCTCTAGCTCTGCAGTTCTTTGTAAAACCTGAGAGGAGACGTAAGGACTCAAAGGCATGTCTTTTGTGAGCCTACTTCCCACAGTGCTTTAGTACAAAGTAAAATACAAATAATCCAACTTTTTAATATATTCTTTCTTAAATAAAGTTTCAGTGGCAAAACATTTTCATGACAGGAAGCAAAATGACAAGAGTATTATAAAGCACTGACCCTGGTATTATTTTAATTGAGTCGCAGATGCAATGCATTCAGTTGGCATAGGAACAAGTAACCAATTCTCTGCTTGCAGCATGTAGAGCATGGGGGGGGGGTTTCCTTATCAGTCCAAACTCCAGTGACTATGGGAGAGTTCAGAATGAAAAGCCATCCATAAAAATCATGTCCTTGTTGCTTCTAGTCCACCCAACAAGTAAAACCAAAGACAATGTAAAAAAAGACAATGTAAAAACAAGTAAAAACAAAGACTCTCCAAAATTCAAAGGAGAAAGGTTACCATCTTGTGAGTGTATACAATGACAGTGTTCACATTATAAATTTTTTATATGAATTATAAATGCCTTAAATGACATGCAAAGTTGTAGTCTTACTGAGAACTATAAATGGATGTCCAATTATTGAACATTTCCTAAAAATAATCTTGTCAGAATTATCTTTGTAATTGTTTTATTCATACTCTTCTTACGTATACATTTAGTCAAAATCCCATATTATAAGTTATTTACTGTATGTTTATTATTTTAGTTTATGTTCTATTGAACTAATAGAATTTGTGATAGATTGTTATAGTCTTGCCTTTTTAAAGTATATCAGCTAAATAATTAAACCTGAGACTAACTTATACAGTAATGTAATTTTCTGAGGCAGTATCTCTATAGCATTAGGTTGGCCTGAAACTTACAATTTATCCACAAGTTACCTTAAACATATGATCCTCCTACTTCTGACTATAAACTACTGGGATAGCCAGAAAATACAACTATATCTTGTGTTACAGAGTTCTGGTTACTGAACACTGTGCTTCACAAACGCGAGGCAAGAGTTCCATCAACTGAGCTGTATTCCTCTTCCTAAAGTATTTTTTGCAATTCTCAAAGTCTGACAAAGTAAAATGTCACTTCGGCTATGAAGAATATATTATGAATTCTGCAACCTCTATTACTGTCATACTTGTTTGATCAAATCATGTATTCAGTATTCAATTTAATTTAATGGATGCCCTAAACTAATAGGAGAGAATTTTCTTGTTATATGTGTTTGTAGTGCATCTTCTTACTCCTTCAATGAATTAGGGAACATTGGCTGAAAGACCCCTCTGCAGACACTTGGAAGGGTACAGACTGAGTATGAGATGTGCGTGGAATCAGCCACCACCAAGACTCAGAACTGAAACAGCAGGACTAATGACTGAGGTAGATGTAAAGAGGAAAGAGATTAGCTATTGTGAATTCCTGTCTTCTTAGGTGATTTCAATAGAAATCCAAGTTTCCAAATGTAATAATTTTGGTGTCCCTCATACATGTTCTTGTGTTTCTTCTTCACTGGAGCCCTTGCTTCTTAACTCCCTGAAACCGTCACATTTTCTCCAGAGTTTCCTTACCAGAAACACTTCAGTGTCATCTCCTTGTCCCATTTACAGAATCCAATACTTGAAGAGAGAGGCAGCATTCCTTTTAATTACTTCTTAATGCTGTACAGGACCTAATATTCCCCCTTAGAAACCTTTCCACTTCTCTTGCTTCTTATTCTTGACCTAAATATAAAGAAAGCATGATTGTTCCTTCTATTATATTAATAAACTGATAAGTATAAGGTGCAGACATTTTCCTTCATATTCAGGATTGTGGCCTTTCATTCAGTTTTCAGCATTTGAGGTCTTTTTTTCAGTATCTCTCTTTCTTCTCCTTTTTCTCTTTCATTTTGAGTTGTCAATTCTGCCTTCAGTTTTATTTTGCTGTATTATTTATTTCTTTTCCTTGCTCTTAAGTTTACACTAACTTACCAAGTTTCTCCATTCTCACCAATTTGTAGTGGACCTCTCTCAGGTCTCATCCAATTTTTGTCTCTTTAACCAAGGCTCCGTGAAACAACCTCTACTCTCTGTTTCACCCACCAGCATCAGTAGGCTTGTTCTTCCCAATCGCAGGGCTCTTAGAGCCATATATGTAGTTGGCTGGTACCAGTGCAAAGTAAAATCAGGGTCCCTTCTGCCACAGCAGAAAAAGGTATCATTAAAGGAGGTAAAATACTGAAGCTTCCCTTGATGTTTTATTAAACTTTTTTGTTTATTATTGGGTTGTGAGTAGCTTAAATGTTTGGTTATTTTCATGGGTTTTACCTTCACCGTTCTGTATGCAAATATTAAGCCAATTATTTCATACAGAACTGTTGACATTAAACAATATGTATTCTGTGTCTTATACATGGATATGCTTCTTTCTGATCAGAATTATGGGATGTTACACATCTCACTTCGATTTCTATTTTGATATATTTGTATTTTATTGACTCCATCAGTTCTTATTAAATAAGTAAGACTGGAAGCCAAACAAACTGCAGATTCCATCCTCTATTCTTTTCTCTCTGCGTTTGCAGAAAAGTAATACCAGCCAAAATGGATATGAGATAACTCTGTTCATTACTGTCACTTAGAATGACATTCCTTGTTTTTTGCTATCAAAATTTGAAGGGAAAGCCTGGTCTCTGAATGACTGGCCACAGCCCCAGTGCATCAATCTAGAAAGGGTTGTTACCTTCTGCTTCAGCTCACCTTCAGTTATGTTGAAGTCACACAGCTTTTGTGCCCACTGAAATTACATTCTCAGGGTCCGTGTTAAATGACTGATGAAAAATGGAAGCAGATACAACTTGTATGTATAATTACCAGGAATGGGATGATGTTAACAACCGATTATTAAGCTAAACATGGGGCCATGCGGGACAAACTATCACCTCTTGAATGGTTTTGTAAACTTACAGCAATATCTGTAGTTCTAACACCATGATGAGAGATCATTAAAATTTATTTTTTAATTGCTTATTGATTAATTTTATCACTAAATTCCCTACTCTGAACCTTTGCTATGATTAAATATGACTATTTGATAGCTCTGGTTTTATTTTTGTCTTAGTGTATTTTGTATTGTTTCCAACATTGTCCCCCAATTTTAATGTTTATTTTTTCCATCCTACTTTCTTTTCCTAATTATACTTTCTTTTCGTAAAACATCAATGCATGCATTCTTCATAATACTATTCCCAATTGTAGAGAGCTGCATGATGGTGCCTTAAAGGTGGCACTGGTTTCCGCCTTCCACCTTCCCTACGGTGAGTGCTCTCAGGTGTGAACAATTCCATACATGGCTAAAGCTAAGAATCTGGCTTGCTTCCACATTTCTGAACCTATCTGCATTTCCCACGTGGCTTGCTGGGGTTGGGTACCCAGAGGTTATTTAAGCAGTAGGCTGGCTTTGCCCGGGGCGAGAGGTGTGAGATGGGCGAGAGGGGCGAGAGGGTGAGAAGATTGTTCTACGGTCCTAAATAAAACCACAGTGAGAAGAGTCCGGTGTTGCGTCTTCCTTGCTGGCGAGGCGGACGTAACACCCAATACTACAGCCACTTATTTTTTCATAGAATTTGTGCTCGAGGCCATTTATATCATGTGTAATATTCTGTAGTGCATCATTACTTGTTCACGTGTGACCGTGTTCTTTCTTCCTCATTATGTTTAGTGTTTCTTGATTGCCTGGTCTGCTCCTGACGGCTAACATGGTTATGTTACTAGGGTTTAAGAATTATTATTAATGCTTTAAAATTTTAAGGTAGTACACTTATAATTAAGCTAGTTTCTCTTTCTTCATTTCATTGGATCATATCTTATTTTAGAGATGGATTTTCATCCTGATTTATTTTTGTCATTCACTATGGTGGTGGTTTTTATGTGAATTTCTAAAATTTAAATGAAGTATTTAAACCTTATCTCAGAAGTGATGGGTTGACTCTGCTCTTAGAGTCTCTAAGGGAATTGTTAAGCAGATTTTCTACAATGTGCCTTTTCCCCATTGGGAATGGCAAATACTTAAGTAGTTTTTCTTAAAGACAACAGATTTCAGAAGTTCATTTTAACAAATTAAAGAGGAAACTCTCAGAACCCTATGTGCAAACTTGATTCGAAGGCAGGAAATGCAGGAATAATTGAAGAAAATTTATCAGATTTTATTACGCTTGCTTTTTTGTTATCAATAAATAGCTCTGTACAGAAACCTTGACTATAAGAGTGTGAAATTAGCAGACTGTATCCTGCTTGTTGCCTTGTAATTTCCACAATTACTCCCAAGCCATTATTTTATAAAGTAGCATTGAATAGTACCTGTGTCCTCCCTAATACATACATACACAGTGTTTCTTCACAACGTGTAAACACATATGAACAACCTGTGTTCTCCCACAACACACACATACAAGTATATTCTTAGTAACTAAATAATCTTATATTTTGTGAACAATTCATGTTTTTGATGATTTCTGAGTTACCTTTTCAGCTTTAAATGTTGCTTTCTGAATGTATTTATGCAATTGTAGGAAGACATTGTGTTAAAGCTTAGTTTTAATTCAAATCTTGCTATTTGTTATTCAAATTTATTTTAAAAAGATATATTCCAATACTATGCCAAGTATAAAATAGGTGTATCTTCTTTATTTACCAGTAATATAACTACACTAATCATATGTATTCATTTACGTGTACATACACATCATCTCAGAGTTCCAATTCTTCTGTAATTCAAATATTAAAGTATAATAGTGCAACATTCACAATCATTAAAGCCATTCTTAGGATTCTTTTATTTTCCTTTCTTTTATCGCAAAGGGAGATGGGTACCCATACTTACAAAGGTTATCATTTTCTTAAAATAAATTTATTTTCATCCCCCGCTCCCCCCTGTTTCTTCCATGTGTGTTTATGTATACGGTATGTGCAAGTGAATGGAGTTGCCTTTGGAAGCCAGAGGCTATGGATTCCCTTTGAGGTGGACTTAATGATTGTGGGCAACCTGAGGTGGTTCTGAGAACTGAACTCACATCTCTGCAAATGGAAAATCCACTCCTTTTTATTTTTTATTTTTTTTATTAAAAATTTCCACCTCCTTCTCTCCTCCCACCTACCTCCCCTCCCCTCCCCCCACTCGCCCTCCCCCTCCTTCTTCAGGCCAAAGAGCAGTCAGGGGTCCCTAACCAATGGGAAGTCCAAGGTCCTCCCCGCTCTCCCCAGGTCCAGGAAGGTGAGCATCCAAACAGACAAGGCTCCCACAAAGTCCGTCTATGCAGTAGAATCAAAGCCCAGTGAATCCACTCTTAATTGCTGAAGCGCTGCTCCATCCCCCAAATTCTACTTAATCTAAGGAGGAAAACCTCTCTCTCTCTCTCTCTCTCTCTCTCTCTCTCTCTGTGTGTGTGTGTGTGTGTGTGTGTGTGTGTGTGTGTGTGTGTGTGTGTGTGTTTGGGGATGAAGAACGGCATAAAAAAGTATCCTTGGCCCGACATTGCATACCATTTCTTTGTGCAAACATCTGGAAAGCCTAGTGTGATGGTGACAACTGAATTGACAGAGCTGCTTGCTGCATTCACTGTCACCAAATAGACTGGGTACTAAGAGCACCTCTTTCATGGCAAATCACTCAATGCTGTGTCTTTTCATTTCATCCTGTAGGATAGAAAGGGAAACCACATTTGTTTTGAAGATGTGTTCTGAGCATTGTACACCACACACGCTGGAAAACAACAGCTCCAAAAAAGGAGCACACATTATTAGAGGAGAGAAGAGAGCAGCTGCACACAGAGTGGGACCTAATTGCAGATCCTGGATGGATTTGATAATCAAATGACGATTCTGCATACACGAGTAGTAAAATAGCAAAACATTAATTACCCCTATTATTGCTTTCATATATTGAGATGAGGGAGAAAATTAATGCATAAAATATTTTAAGAACAGAAAGCTAAAGGAAAGTAGTGTTTCCACATTCAAATAGCTGTGGTGGTGATGAAAATATGCCCTAGAAGAAAGGACTCCTAAAATAATAATGCTGACAGGGATGAAATCTGCGTGCTGTATCTACAATGTGTCATCATTTAAGGAAGATACAAAAGAAAGGGAGGAAATAATATGGGGAGAATGTGGTAAGCATTAAAATGCAGATGAATTTTTAGTGGAATATACCACTCAGCTGGCAGGAATATAAAACTTTGGTTATAAGCCTTATTATACCTAAGTACTGATAATTGTATGTCAGTAAATCTTATGATTTATCTCCAGAAATCATGACTGAAACTTAGGGAGTTTGAGGTGAGAAGAATAGCAAAAGGCAGAGGATAGAATTGTCTAAATGTACAGAATATCATCTTTACTTTTACATCGTGTTAGAAGAAGTGATCAGAACAGTGCTCAGATTTTTCTAAAACATGCTTCTCTTCATTAAAAATGAGCAAACCTCTGTTGTTCAAATATTGGCCTAGGTAAGAACTAAAATCCTCTTGTTTCCAGCTTAGTTATAACAAGAACATAATTAAGTCAAGTGTAGAGACTCAAGTTCACATGCCAAGAATTAGGGAGACTGAGGCAGAAGGACTGCAGTGAATTGGGAGGCCAACCTGACCTATATAAAAAGTGCCAAGACAGCCAGGTAGTATGGCTATGTCTCTCCAGCAGATATGAAAAGAAGAAAAGAAGGAAAGATGGAGGGGTGGAGTACATAGGGAAAGAGACATTGCAGGACAGAGGGAAGAGAGGGAAGGAATAAGAGAAGACAAGGGACAGGGGAGCTGTCATTGCTATGTCTCACACCCATGGCAACTACTAAAAATTCAATTAGGTCAAATGTATGATACTATCAATACCACACCAGGGGTATTGCTACTCTGATACTAGGTTTACAGGGGAGTGTGTACTGGTGTAGATATTTTAATATCTGGCTCATCAAGAAGCATTTCTCAGTTTTCTTTGGAGAGTTGAAACCACACATAGCTTTAGATTAAACTTTCCACATCCCATTTAGCTCTCGTTGAGGATTGGCATGATCTCTAGGGAAGGCTTGAACTTTCCCAGATCTTTTTCCTTGAGGCCATCTTGGACAGGAAGCACGCATTCCAGCGTCATCTACTGTCATATTCCACTTCATCCTTTAATGCAGCTTGGATACTTTCTTTTAAACCACGAGAGTCACAATTGCATGAGAAATGATTGTTGGTATTTTAAACTTTTTTATTAAAATCTCCAATATTAGAAATAAAAGACAGGAAATACTGGTGTTTCTTCAACCCATTGGCTTTCGAACTGCAAGTGGCATCATGTTTTAGACCCTCTTCCCTTGTCTTGATACTCCTTTGCCTTCATTCTTCATAGAGCTCCGTTTTCTCCTGGATTTCAACGTGTCCAGCACAAGTAATGAATTGTTATTTTTCTCAGCAACCTCTGACAGTCCTTTCATTAGCAGCTTTATTTGAAGCTATGGGTGGCCATGTGACCCAGCCTGACTGCTACAAGGATTTCATAAGTGTTCATGTGCTTGGTGGGTAGAGTCAGACAAAGAGCAGACAGTCTTCCCAGCAACCTAGCCCCCCTTGTACATCAACCGTGTAGAAATGTGATGCACATGATTTCATGGCAAAAATGAGCACAAGGAAAGAGAACCCAAGAAATCTCAGCCTCACATGCATAGATGTCTGACCCAGTAATGGCATCCTATCCATATATGTTATATGTTACACTTATAATATATATTATTTTTGAGGTAATATAACGACATCATTTCCTCTTTCCTTAAACGCCTATATATCCCCTCTTGCTCTTTTTCAAGCTCTTGGCTTTTTTCATTAAATGCTGTTACACACATATGTGTTTACATCTACCCAAACCTACTTGGTTAGATAACATCCTTCTTAAGTTTAAGTCAAGTGTTCTGATAGTTGGAAGCTTACATGGCTTAGAATGAAGTGATCTTATTTTAAACCGGGCAAGACAAGAAATTAAAGAACAGCGTAGTATCCAGTACATACATCCATTTTTCATGTGTTAGCTTTATTTTTTTTAGAACAGAAGAAAAATGAAAAATCCAAGAAAACAAACTCCAACAGTTATTTCATCGTCTCAGAAGATCATTTGAGCACTTTGTATTCGTTGTGAGTGAGAACCTTTAGAATTCCTCAGCCAAGTGGCCAGATATAGAATAACTTGCAGTTGTCATGCAAAGAGAACTCATTTACAAGAACCATTCTTAAATATACAGTTTGTTTTTTTCAATTCAGGCTGGAGATAGGCTGGTGTTATTGATATCGTAACCCAGCTAAAGAATCATGGAATGATATCATCTGTCCTTTCTCAGTCAGACTTGGCTGGCCAGCTAGACCTTGTGGAGCATTGAACTCATGAAGCCCAGTGGGCCTTGCTGTGTTATACTTATCAGCATTGAGGGTTGAACCTCAGAGGTTCATTTGTTAATCTTGCATAGAATATTTAAAGACAGCATTTGTCAACAAAGAAATAAAATCTGAATTTCTAGGGTAAGACAAAGTTAGTGTTGGTGCCAGTGATTCGGAGGGGAAGTGTGGTTTCCATTCCTTCCCAGAACAGGCAGGACTCTTGACATATCAATAAGTTGATCTTGACAGTGTAAGCAAAAGTCTAGAAGGTGTAGGCAAAATGACCAAGAGACTAGGTTCTGTAAGCATTGAATCCTAATGAAGTCATTCAGGATACCAAATCAGAACAATATAACAAAGACCCTAGTGACATATAAGGTGTTAATGTACAGAGGTTATGGAAGTTTTTACCCTGCATAGACCTGAAGGTGAGATTTTTCTTTCTTTTTTTTTTAACACCAGTGGGCCAATTTCATATTTTCATAATCCTTCCACTCTACGGAATACATTGTCAAACAACAAATGCTAACTCAGCATGAGGCCGGTGGCTTTAATCCTTTTAAAATCTGTCCCATGGACATGCATTATACGATACACCAAGACATAAATTACAGTGAAGCAAAGGTTTACATGGCCAATAGTTTGCTACAAATGATGTGCTGTAACATTTTTTCATTCTATTATTTCATGAAAGAAATGTCTTGAGTCAGGAAACTGATTGGATCAAACGCTAATAAGTCACGTCCTACAAGCCTGAAAACTTGGGCACAGTCCTATGCTTCTGAAGCTAAACTTTTGCTAGGTTGCCAGTCATAGAAGTCCAGTTCACCTTCCTGGATTCTTCTGAATTCAGTGTTATTAATCATACTGCCTTGGGTCTCTTCTGTTCTGAGCTTCTTTAAGAATCTTACCTACTATTTACTCAACCATTTCCTAGAAAAATCTCAGAACTATCATTAACTTTTCTATTACATTTATTCATTCATCCATTCATTTTGATAGCTCACTGTGTATGGGGGGAGGGTGGTGAGTGTTCATATATGAATGCATGCCTGCCATAGTGCACATGTGGAAATTAGAGGGCACCTTCATCTTTCTGGTTCTCTCCCTCCACCATGAGGGTCCCAGGGACAAAAAATAAAAACAAACAAAACAAAAGATAGATCATAAGGCTTGCCAGCAAGTGCCTTTACCTACTGAGTAATCTGCCAGTAACCTGGAGTCAAATTAGCTGAAACATATTGACACCCGGTGAAGTTCATTGTTTTCTGGTGTCAGACTGTGTCTTTATTGTTTGTTGTTATGGGTCTAGCCCACTTAGTAGAACACACAGTAACTGGCAGAACAGAGCACATTAGAAAAACACTCAGGATAAATCTGTAGATAGCTAGCCTAGAATGTTCCCAGTTTGATGTTTATGAGTCAGAAGTCCAGTTTAAGATGCTGCACTAACCACTACTGAAATGAAATCATACAAAAATACTGAAGTACAGGTGACATTCACAGAGTTATGTGCGGTACAGACATGCACATGAAGAAGAATCAGAAGCAGCATTCGACTATCACAGCAGCATCAATCAGCATGCCTGTGTGGCACATTTTGATGTATCTGATGCATTCTGATATATACAGACCTTTAAGCCCAGGGCTCTCTTCCAATCATAGTCTCTTGAAGTATCTTTGAGCCTTTCTTGCTCTGCTTCAGAGTTCAGAATTATGTCTGGGTAAAAGAAGCCCTGGAGAAGGCTGCTTTGCAATTGTCTTCCGTATCTGTGATGTTAATTATTTCCTCCCTTGTCATATTTCAGGCATGCTCCCATGAAAACGTGCTGTGTGCTTCTACTGTTCTCCTCATGTGCCTTTCCACAGATTTTACCCTGGGGCTTCAGCTTTAATTTGTCTTCACTTTCTTCAGTGTTCTCTACACCCACCCCGGAGCATGAGAACAAGATGTGACACTAGAGGAGGGCTAGTTGACTTTTGTTAACTTTATCATTTTATACATTTCGTAAAATTACATCCCTCTGGTTTTGGCATATTGTCACCGAGTCCTTAAAAGAGTTGTCTCAACAACCTCATAATCTGAAATTTCTTACTGATGAAAATGGGCAGAATTAGTTTCCACTTTCGAAATGGAATGAAAGTCAGAGGATTGAAAGTGATCAAAATAATAACTAATATTAACAGGAATGGACATAATGTCAATTAGACTTAACAGCAAAATAACAACCTGTAAAATTTTTGGGAAAGCAATATAAATAGTCAAAAATATATTTAAGAGCTAAAACAATGTTTTTAAAACTATGTACTCCTGGAGTAAAACCCTGAATCATAAGAATTAGATACTGTTGGAAATATTTTTATAAGTTATTTTCATTGAGTTTTTTTTCCTTTGACACAAGACTGAATTTTACCCTGGAGCTCAGTGTTATTTTTGCTATGGGTTAATATTTTACATGAATGCCTTATTTAACTTCACTTAGGTCATGCCGCAGGTAGCATGTGGGAAGTTCTTATTGCTGGTATTCTGTTGGCTGTAGCTGGAGGACAGCTCAGGGTCTTGCATGACTCTAAGGTGAAGGAAATTTTGCAGCATGATTTGTCATTGTGGAGGACCACTGACTTCTTATCTGTGACCCTGTGAGCCGTGGCTTAGATTAACAAACTTGCATGGCTTCAGAATGGTTGACATCTGCTCCGAAGGGTTCACTCACTGTTGAAGGCTCCATTGTAACCACATCTCAGCTCTTTCCTGTAGGAGTGCTTACGTATATAATAATTATGTTGAATGCTCTTATTAAACCATTGTTAGGCTTGAACAGCTATGCTCTTAGTTGTTTTGTTTCCCTCCTAAAGCAGCCAATTTATAGCATTGTTCAAATCCATATGTATTACAAAATGTATGACTATCAAATTTACACTGTAGTTTGCTTTCATTCAAATGCTTTTAATTTGATAGTTTTAATAATTACATGTTTCCATCAAAGGGTTAGAAAGAAATATAGTTGACAAACTACAATAATACATTAACAGCTGCTGGACTTATGAAAGGGCTTATGGTTATTTCTGAACTCTAATTGGTAAGTCTGAGCAGTGCTTCTATATCCTTTCAAGTTGCTAATCACCTATTAAATATGGCTATTACTTATTCCTCAAATACTTTTACTTTCATTGTATAGTAAATCAATGCTCAAAACTTTTTCATTTCTTTTGATGTGCATCAGTATTGGAGTCCTTTTGGAAAAACCTCAAAGAAAGGTGTAACTCGACTGTATTTAAACATCATTTTTTTCCCCCTAGAGTTGACTCTTACTTTATTTCTCCATGGAAAGGAATATGAACTAATGTCTTTAGCTCTGTTCTTGCCCCTATTCCTTAGTTCACCACTTGTCCATTTATCAAATGTTTCAAACAGAAAGAATGCCCATACCATTGTTGGGTTAAGAAAATTTTAGGATATAATGCATGAAGTATCAAGCTCACTGTTGGTATTGAGGTAGTCTTGGCCCATGAAAAGACAGTAGGCTATTTCCACTTGAGTTAAAATCATGCTTTAATGAACACTCAGTCTCCTTGGTTATTCCATAGTTCTAGTTATTCAAATAAAGTTCTGGAAAAAAAACTTTGGAAATTCTTTATAGGTCTCATAACATTTCCATTTCATCAAACCATTTTCACTTTTTTATCAAATACTGAGTGGTGCAGTAATAGTCTTAGAGAGCCAGAAACAAACACCAGTCAGCATTCTGATCTCAGGACCAGGGCTATGTTATTGGTCCTCATTGAATTTAAGTATTTAATTACTAAATATCATTGAATGGCTTCTTAGGTAAACATTTGCAAGTGATAATTGATTCCAGGGAGTTTTATTTTCTGTTTGCTTGGCAGTCCTATGGGGTAGCTCTCCTTTCTTGAAACATTTGTTAGAAGTTTAAAACAAAACAACAAGTAATCCGTGTTTTTTTTTTTTTTTATTCTGTCTTATTTCTGGACACGCCTCCGACTTTGGGTTGCATGCTGCTGCAGGTGTAAGCAAATGTATCACTATCTTTTTGCCATCTGCCTTGGAAAGATTTAAAACTAAAGCACTCCTCCAGATCATAGATTCCATGGCTTACACTGTGCTAGTGTGTGAATCTCCACTTAATCATTAATTAGACTTCAGAAGTTGTTCCTCTCCTTAAAGGATAAGCCTTACATCAACTTTACCCTTGAGTCCCACTTCTATTTTTTTGGTTCCCTATCAGCACTGTTTACTACAGTTGCCTAAAAATGAACAAATTCATACTTACCTTTCTCAGTCATAGGTTATTTGCAACCAATAAGGAATGAGTGTCTTGCTTAATGAGAGAGCATAGTATCAGCTTAAAAAGACCTATGAGGCAGTCATGTAGGCTCACTGTTTATATAAACCATGTTCAGCCATGAGCAACCTCTTAGGTTTATTCACCGGGCTTTATTATTTTTAAAAATCTTTCACTGATTGATAAATTAATAAATTTATTAATTAATAAATTAAGATTATATCTTTCCTTTTAAATATCATTGCATCCTTCCTTGTATTTTAAAAATGAAAATCTCGGGATTGAAAACAGTATCAAGCTTCATTATAGAGACAATCAAATCCGCTAGGTGGGGTAGCCATACCTGTAACCCCAGTGAGGACTGCTGCTTACCTCTGAGCCATCATTAATTCAAAGTGAAACAATTATAAATATTTATCATATTAGAAGTGGTTGTGTCTTTTTAAAAACTCAATAAGAATAAACAAAGTAAAAACAGAACAAAGACGAAAGGAAAGGATTGAATCACACACATCCATACATATAACACATATACAAATGTTTTAAGTGGAAATCACATGAGAAGAAGTATATATTTTAGATATTTTCACAAAATGTGTTAAAGCAAGTAAAACAGTGTTAGTCCAAGGACGTTGCTCCTATTGTTTGGGAGGACAGAGCTGCCATATTAAAATCAGATATTTCTCCATCATTTGTCAATGGTGCTTAAGATATCACTTTAAACAGAACACACTGGGCAGCTTTATTACACATATTTACAGTTCTCCACTTCTGGGTGTAGCACAGTCTATCATAGATCCCAGTCGCTCCAGCAACTTTCATTTTTTCGGATCTTAGTATATTAGAAATCAAGAAAATGAAAGAAAGCTCAATATTCTTAAGTAAGATCTCTTTCTTGGGAGTTTTAATGTGAACATCTTCCATCCTTTAATTCAACATATCTGGTACTATGAGTTTAGAGTCAAAGAGAACTAATTTCAAATCTTAATCTGTGAATCTTCAAACAGTGATGCAATTCTGACTAAAATTAAATACAGGGTCCATGGTCTCAGGTTTGGCACCCAAACTTCATTCACAGTGGTCTTCTGGAAGTGAACATGTGTTCTTGAGTTCTTGCTATGATTCAGTTACCAAGATGTGGCTGTAACTAAAATCACATTAACATATGACTATAACAGCTATGGCTCAACATAGCCTGCTATGATGTGCATGTCTGACTCTTTTCCTTCTGTCCCTTCTGTGCTATAAATAATTGTCATGACTAGCCTTGTCTTGAGTTGTCTGTGCAAGTGGATGGCTTCTAAACCAGCAATTGAATTTGGGATAATTCATCAGGTGTACCAAAATGAAACTCAAGATGAAGTGTAATTCAAGTTATATAAAACCATATTTAGAGTATTTAATCCGAATTCCTGTAGGGCTAGTTCATGAAAATAAAAATCTACTATAGATGAGTGAGCCTTCAGCACAATTTCGCTCTTAACTTATTAGGCAGTTATGCATAGTAACATCTGTTTCTGATACTTTATTATTTCCTGAAGCTGCATGTTTTCCTTTGCCACTATCAAGTTCATCCAATTTTTATTATGGCATTGGAGAATAATATACAATTAGTAACAGTTATTTCAGAATTAGCATGAACCTGTATAGCCTTATTTGTATAATAAATGGAGGGTTATCTACTCAAACTGATTCTCTATTATTCTCCTAGGTTAATGAGTAATTTGGTTGGTAAGCAAAGTGTTTCTCTTGGAATTAAAAATAGCTTTATATTTAATTAATGTTTTTAATGAGAATCTTTTATTGATGTGGCAAGTGGCACACATTGCTATTTTTTCTGAAATTGTATTTGCACTCTATTCTTCCTTACATGTCATCTGTAACCAATATGATTAAACTATATTTCTTAAAAGAGGTGTGATGGAAAATGCATGATAGTGTAAATGTGTTTTAAGTAAAATTTTCAATTTTAGATCCTAATTTTATAAGAAACTTCAAAATCTTCACTATGTTCAAAAAACTATTTGATGTTGGAATTTTACATGTTTTGCTCAAGGAACTTGTCTATTCTGCATTTTCAGATGACTTACTAAAGACAAAAAAGAACTGTCAGATTATGTCTGATGATTGTGTCATTGATAACACTCTACAGAGCAAAATGAACTGGAATTATAGGCAGGCCTCCTGAATTTCTGCTAACTCTACAGAACACACACTGGTAATGCAAACCTTTGAAAGAAAAAGAAAACTGATGGAGTAAACCACTTCAATTCTGTTACCTAAGTTTTGAATTTCCTAAGAAATCTCTATATTGGTTCCATTTTCTTCCCTTCTTTTTTCTGGGATAGAGTGCTAATTTAAAGCAAACAACTCCCACTCCACCCACCACAGAGGGGCACTTTCTGATGCTGGGGCTACTGGGAGAGAGAGAGCATCAATCCCTAAAAAGACATCACAGAAGTGGCACTTGCCTGCTCTGGGGTAATGCTCTTGTACACTGTAAAGATTTCTCATTCTTATTGGTTTAATAAAATGTTGATTGACCAGTAGCCAGGCAGAAATATAGGCAGGGCAACTGGACTAGGAGAATTCTGCAAAGAGGAAACTCAAAGTCAGTTACCAGTCAAATGCAGAGGAAGCGAGATGAGAGTGCCTTACTGAGAAAAGGTGCCAAGTCATGTGTCTAAACATAGACAAGAATTATGGGTTAATTTAAGTTGTAAAAGATAGTTAATAAGTATTAACTTGGTGTGGGACAATGGTCTGTATTCTGTCAATTATATTTTAAATAAACACTGGTTGGCCAGAAGCCAGGCAGGAAATATAGTCAGGACAACCAGGCAGGAAGTAGAGGCAGGGTGACAAAAGCAGGAGAATTTTGGGAAGAAAGAAGCAGATTTGGCAGTCCTGGCCCAGCCACAGAAGAAGTAAGATGTGACTGCCTCCTGAAATAAGGTACTGAGCCATGTGGCTAGCATGGACAAGAATAATGGGCTAATATAAGTTATAAGAGTTAATAAGAAACCTGAGTTAATTGGTCAATCAGTTTATAATTGATGTAGACCTCTGTGTGATTTCTTTGGGACTTAACGATTGCAGGAACCAGGCAGGACAGAAAACTCAGACAACATGAACTTATAGGCCCACCAATTTATAATTGATATAAACCTCTGTGTGTTTCTTTGGGGACTTAATGGTTGCAAGACTAGGCAGAACAGAAAGTTCCAACTACACCTCTCCCGATGGGACCTGAGCATTTGAGTTCAAGCATTCAAGCTCTGCTCTTTGGAGGCTCAGAGTGTGGATCTATCCATCAAGGAGGAACTTTTCTGTCTAGCTGCTTTTTGTCTCATTCCTTCAGACTTTGCTTCCACACTCAAGAACAGAAGAGGAGAGAGTGCCCTCCCACAACCTTCAGGGTCTGTAACTCAACTAGTATGAAAAGAGAAACAAGTGAAGAATTCTAATTCACTATCAGCGATTCTTGACTTTCCTTTTCAAAGTCAGAGGGAGGCGCTAGCAGGCATGTCAGAGGTAATAATACATTGCAAGTTTTATGGGAGACTTCCACATCCTCTTGATGTAACTGTGATCCTCTCAACCTCAAGCTGAATCTGCATGTTTAACATTATGCATGAAATCAAGCATTCTGAAGAGAGCTTGAGGAGAAAGTGACTGAATATCTATCCCACTCTGCTATTACTTATTGTTGCATTATTTTAAAATGTTGAGAGGAATGATTTTGCAGGAAATAATATCTGCTCCTGGAGATTTGTGTGGTCTTTCACACATTGAATCCAGCTTCTCAGGTATTTGGAGGTAGAACTTTTTAGAAGGAAATAAATTAGATTTGGTTATAAGGGTGAGACACTTATCTGACAGGACTAATCCTTGCAGGGAAATGAAGTGCTTTGTGTAGTGACATGCATAATAGGCCCAGCTACTTATAAGGGGGGTCATAAGTGTTTCTTGTGTCTAGGAATTTATAGGCCAGTCTGAGCAACATGAAGAGACCTTGATTGGAAAAATAAAGAGCAAAATAAAGCAAACAAGCAAGAAATTTAAAAAATGAATCAAACAGAGGTTACAGGACATACTTAACTCTGTGGCTTCATAGAGAATGGGCCCCTAGGAGCCTGGAAGGAACACAACAAGAGGGTACTATCTGCCAGTCGAGTAGAAGGGCCTCTGTCATCAAGGCTCCTGGCACCGGGATTATGGAGTATAAATGCTGTATTTCAGTCTAATATTTGATAGGAAGCTTGAGTAAGTTTAACCATGAAATGGTCTCTCTTACTATCTCTTCATTCTAGTTCCAACTCACCGGATTCCCATCGTTTCTTAGGAGTAAGGATTCCGTCCATTGGCAAGTGAAATCAAGAGAAAAAAGATGTGCACATCAGAGCTGTTATATGTATTGATGTTCTTCTCGAAGAATCAAGATGCACTCTTCCTTTGAGCTAGCAAGAAAGAATAAAATGAAGTAAATACTTCCATAAATCAAGATATGATGATGAATGACAATAATTTCAGCTACCCAGGAAGCTAAGACCACGATAGGCAGGGAACTAAGACAGGAGGATAGGCAGGGAACTAGGGCAGGTGGATAGGCAGGTGACTAAGACGGGTGGGTAGGCAGGGAACTTAGGCAGGTGGCTAAGACGGGTGGGTAGGCAGGGAACTTAGGCAGGTGGCTAAGACGGGTGGGTAGGCAGGGAACTTAGGCAGGTGGCTAAGACGGGTGGGTAGGCAGGGAACTTAGGCAGGTGGCTAAGACAGGTGGGTAGGCAGGTGGCTAAGGCAGGTGGGTAGGCAGGGAACCTAGGCAGGTGGCTAAGACAAATAGGTAGGTAGGTGGCTAAGACAGGTGGGTAGGCAGGGAACTAAGACAGGTGCATAGGCAGATGACTAAGACAGGTGGGTAGACAGGGAATTAAGGCAGGTGGATAGGCAGGTGGCTAAGACTGGTGGGTAGACAGGTGGCTAAGACAGGTGAGTAGGCAGGAGGCTGAGGCATGTGGGTACGCCGGTAAGTGAGGCAGTTGCTTAGGTGGGTGGCTGAGGCAGGTGGGATGCAGGGAGCTAAGGCAGGTGAATAGACAAGAGGCTAATGTGCCAGGAATTTTCTTTTGAGTCACCTTAGTCTATCTTAGGCATGTTCCTGGCTGAATCTTTTAATTTAAATTAACCTGTTTTTCTTTATATACCTTTCTTTCATGGCTTATTACCTTTCTTTCTTCTGCATATCTTACCTTGACTGCTTCTTTATGTCTAGCTGATACGTACCTGGCTTCTTACCCCATGGCATGTGTCCCTCATTCTCTCCTCCTTCTCTCATTCTTCCTTTTTTACTTTCTTGTTTGTTGTTTCTTCCTGGCAGCCCAACTTATTGCTCTCATGCCTACCTATTGGCCATTCAACTTTTTATTAGACCTATCAGATGCCTTAGTCACATAATGTGAAATAGCAATACATTTTACATAATTAAACAAATGCCACATAAACAGTAGTCACACACCTTTACATGGTTAAAGTAATATTCCACATCAAAAGAAGTAACACATCTTTACATAGTTAAAATAATATTCTACAACAGGTTAGGGCAGTTGGATAGGAGTCACGACCCTGCCTTGGCACTGAAATGGTTACAACAACGAGCAAAAGATAATGAACACAAAACAAAATCAACCAAACCTTCCAGGACTTTACTATTAAGTGTCTGTTTATAATCAAACATTTATTTAGAAAAATGGTAAATGGGACCAATTTAGATAGTGACAATGTACCAAACTGTACAGAAAGATTTTCATATAGAGAGAAATCACACCAATAGAAACATTTTACTTATGCTTAACTAAGATATAGGAAGTCAGAAAGCCATGCAATTTTTATGTCTACCAGCCAGTTAAGTGGGAGGTTAAGGCTAGAGAATTTAAGGTTTCATGCAACTTTGGACTACATACCAAGAACCTGTCTCAAATGCATACATACACACATACACACATGCATATATACATACATATATACAAAGACAAACCATCGATGTAATGTTTCTTATGTTTTCAGAAATCTCTCATGAAAACTACTTCTTTAGTGGTTTTTTAACCCTAAATTTTGCATCTTTAGTACCTTGCTTTGTGGAATTCAATAAAAATGCATTAACCACATGGTTGCAATGAAAACCAATGAATACATATTTAAAACAAATAAAACATTCTCATTTGTTGTTATATTTAGAAGATATAGAGTAAATAATAATTTTGAGCAAATACCTTTAATTGTAAGTTCTGTTTATATTTCTGCTTATTTTAGAGGTCTGTAATTGTAACAGCAGCTCTTAAGTTCCTAACACAATTTTTTGTTTAAATTTTGATATCCCTAGGTATATTTATGTAATTTGAATTGTGTTAAACAAGTGATGCTTTTGTTTACTTTTAGAAGTTCTATAGTTCCCCACTGTTGGAAGTAACACACTACTAAAATAACTTTATTTCTTAAAATATAAGCATATTTGTTTAAGTCAGTGATTAAAGCAGGAAAATATGCAGGCAACATTTCAAACCACAATGTTGATAATGAAAAGAAGTCTAGGGTCAAAGGGACATTTTCTGCTAACATGTTTTCTCTGAATCGTAGTGGCTCTGAAAAGACAGAATGGTGAGTTTGAGCTCCCTGCCTTTTGACAGTTGGGACACTAGGCACTGTAGCGTAGCACCCTTTTGCTTTAGGGATTCTCCTGTATCTATCACCTGGAAAACTGAAATGTAGATTATCTTCTTTGATGAATGGGAACACTAATGATTAAGCACATCAAAGAGTGAGGAGGACTGGATTATGTTTATATGATCATTCACACTGAAAATGCTTTTGAGGATTGCCAGCTGAGGCAGTAATATCAGGGGTTTTTGGAGTCAACATAGACTAAAACTTGTGTTTAACTGGAAGTCATGTTTAGAGTCAAAATTGTCTCAAATGGTACCACTTAAGATGACTTTTGTTTTGCACACTCCCTGGTGTACAGCATATGCTACAGTGGAGGTAGAGCAGGGGATGTATGCATGCCATTCCTCTCGTACTGCTCCGCGACCTACAATTGTCGCTGTTACTCTTAGTGATCAGAACTGCACATTGGCAACTGTAAATCTGAGAGTTATATTCCAGTAACAAGGAAGAAAAAAACCGACCAAAAACCTAGTGCTATAAATGCATGGAGTGCTCTCTCATGTGCCATTTACTTAGAAAACAGCAAAAATAAGACTTTAAACTCTATGTAGTCTTGCTTGCTACATAGTCCTATTATTCCTGATTCATTAAACACATTTGTGGGTATAATCAAACTTGTTAAAGTTCATATGCTCAAGGGCTGGAAAAGTGCTTTAGAAGAAATGTGAACAATCCAAGGGCAATTGCCAGCATGTTATTATGGGTATTTTTCAGCATAATGCAGTCCCTGCTCTACGCGGCACCCCTTCTGAACATTTCATGTCTGTAGGCATATGCAAATACAAATTCCTAATTGAGTTCTGATTATGTAAGCACTTGAGCTATATTTGCTTGTGAAATACTCACATTAGGTGCCTTGTGAAAACCATTTATTTTGAGGGTCAAGGTTGTATTTGGAGAGTTGGTGCCTTGAACCAGGAGTGGCCACTGATGCTTAGCATGTGTGGCCCTAAAATATCTGCCTTCTGTTTTTATTATTATTATTATTATTATTAGAGAAGAGAACATTTTCAATAAATGGGATTAAAGACTTTTCTACTTTCTGTAATTTCCTTTTGGGTTAATTCACTTGATGTTGTTGCTGAACGCTTCAATGGTAGAATACCCCATGAGTAGGAGCTGCACAGCAAATTGTAAGGTCAGTGTAAGGTTTACAGGCACGTACTTGCCACTTATGTGCTCTCTCGTTTTTTCTTGTTATACCTCTTCCCATTGCACTCCATCTAGCTTCTGTAAATGACTCTCTCTCTCTCTCTCTCTCTCTCTCTTTCTCTCTCTCTCTCTCTCTCTCACACACACACACACACACACACACACTACTCCACACAGAGACAAGCTGTTGAAATATTATTCACGCAGTCCTGAAATAGAATTTCTAAGGTTTCCTTTGTTCGTAATTAATTTTTTATCTCTTCAGGGAAATTAAGGATTTGATTTTAGTACGTCTTAAAACTCTCCAAATTCAAAACCTTTGTTGGGATAACAGGTTAACTTACTATAGAGGCTGCTGGTCTCTTAGGTGGAAATAAACATATATACTCAGGAGCAATATATAAAGGAAAAAAGAATATAAAATAGGGTGTGATGTGATTTTAAGTATGTTGTCAATATGAAAATAATGAAAGTGATGTGAAGAGAGTATACTTAGATTTATGACCTGCTTAGGGTTATGTAGGGAAAATGGAAGAACACATTAAAAGACTCATATTCCTCATAGTTCCATTACATTTCAGAGAAAGGAGTTTTAGAATCTGGTTTATGACACAATAAACAATGAACAAAAAATTCTTTATTGCTAGCCCTGGAACAATAACCCTTTTGTCTTTGTTTAGTGAAAGTGTGTTTTGAAAAATACTACCCTTGTTTTAAAATGAGTGACTTTGATATTTTTTCCAAAAAACCATGATGCTTATTATATGCACAATGTCAATCTATGCTTATTTTTATGTATATGAATGTAACAGATGCAGAATAAGTTATTTTAGTTAGAGTTATACATACATTTCAGATATTTGTTCTTATTCACAATTTATGTTAGTGATATTAATGTAGTTGTAGGGTAAAGGCAGTGTCTCCTACATGGTAGGCAAGTACAGATCACCATCACTGCATCCCTAACTCCTTTTCCTACTTCTTATTTTGAGATCACTCATATTGGGCTAGGTTAGCCTCAAACTCACAGGCAGTGTCTCAGGTAGATGGGATTACAAGCCTGTACCAGTAGAAGTGACCAAGAATTAAATATTACTATTCCTACTTTAATTATATAGGATCAGATAAAGGTATATCATCTGTAATAAATTTTGTATACACATCAGTTTGAATATGAAATATACAGGTGTGTTTGATGCGGGAGAATTGTCTGTATTGTGTCAATTATATTTTAATAAAACGCTGATTGGCCAGGCAGGCAGTATAGGTGGGTCAACCAGACAGGAAGTGGAGGCAGGGCAATGAGAATAGGAAAAGGCTAGGGAGGAGGAAACTTCCTCCGCCACTCCTGCGCAGACCACCGAAGAGACAGGATGTAGCCTGCCCAGCTGAGAAAGGTACTGAGCCCGTGTGGTTAACGTAGATAAGGATAATGGGGTAACAAAAGTTATAAGAGCTAATAAGTAGCCTGACCTAATGGGCCAATCAGTTTATAATCTTATGGAGTCCTGTGTGTGATTTTTCTTTGGAACTTGCCGGTTGTGGGGTACCGGGCGGGATAGAAACCCCAACAAGCCGGCCCTCATGTTACATGTGTTTTAAAGAGATCTTTGTTTTTATCTCCATCCATCGTCGGATGAAGGTTCTATGTATGGAGATAAAGATAGAGATGGATGGAGATAAAGACAGAGACCCACATTGGGGCACTGGACTGAGCTCCCAAGGTCCAAATGCGGAGCAGAAGGAGGGAGAACATGAGCAAGGAAGTCAGGACCGCGATGGGTGCGTCCACCCACTGAGATGGTGGGACTGATCTAATGGGAGCTCACCAAGGCCAGCTGGACAGGGACTGATGCAGCATGTGATCAAACCAGACTCTCTGAATTTGGCTGACAATGAGGGCTGACTGAGAAGCCAAGGACAATGGCACTGGGTTTTGATTCTACTGCATGTACTGGCTTTGTGGGAGCCTAGTGTATTTAGATGCTCACCTTCCTAAACCTGGATGGAGAGGAGAGGACCTTGGACTTCCCGCAGGGCAGGGAACCCTGACTGCTCTTAGGACTGGAGAGGGAGGGTGAGGGTGAGTGGGAGTGAAATGGGAGGAGGTGGAAATTTTTTTATAAATAAATAAGTAAATTGATGCAGGAGAATTGTCTGTATTCTGTCAATCATATTTTAATAAAACGTTGATTGGTCAGGCAGGCAGTATAGGCGGGAAAACCAGACAGGAAGTAGAGGTGATGCAATGAGAACAGGAGAATTCTGGGAAGCAGAGAGGTTCCTCTGCCACTCCTGCACAGACCACCGAAGAGGCAACATGTAAGCTGTCACACTGAGAAAGGTACTGAGCCCGTGTGGCTAACATAGATCAGAATAATGGGTTAAGATAAGTCATAAGAACTAATAAGTAGCCTGACCTAATGGGCCAATCAGTTTATAACCTAATGTAGACTCTGTGATTTCTTTCTCTTTGGGATTTGCCGGCTGTCGGGACGGAAACCCCAACAAGCCAGCCCCTTCATGTTACAGTAAATAAAATAAAAAATAAAAAGAAAGAAAGAGATCTTTGTTGCAGCTTAAGTGTTTATATTGTTTCTTTAGTCGTCTCTTGCATTTGGTGTTAGTAAAAATAAAGCATTGTGTAGTCATCAGAGCCATTCTAAAGTTGATTTTGAGAAAATCAGTATGTAAATATCTTATTTAATTTCTCTAAATGAAAACTAGTTACAGTATCATACTCACCCAACCTTTAGTGTATTTTCAAATCCTGTTTATTGTGGAAGGCAGGGAAGGATGAATTTTATATGGGTTTCTTAGAATACATCTTATTGTGGTGGTATATTTCTTATAAAGTCCCTGGAGTCGTCACAGCAGACTAGAATCTGTGTCGTGTCTGAAGTACAGTTCTGGATGGAGCTCTCAGTGAGTTTGCCAAGGACACATCTAGCCATCATCCTTTGAAAGTCAAGATCTGTTTCCATTTTCTTATCTCTGTTTACAGAGCTGCTTTACCATGAATAGTTCTCTCCCCTCAGTACTTTATAGGCTTATTTATATTTTCAGTCCTATTGTCTGCTGGAGTTATAAGTCCTCTGGAAGACTTAGTCTGTTACCATTGCTTATTTCTTTGCTGCCCTCCACTTCTGGATGACAATGACATTTCACTTTTTTCATGTTCATCAGCTTTGTTATTTCATTCTTGGTAGCTGAAGCTTGCAGTGGTGGGTGGCATTCACATCCTTTATGAAGACAGTATGTAGAGGGAGGTTGATTATTCACCTCATGTAGAGGCAGTGAGGCCTATGCGTTAATTACAGGAAGAGCCTTGCCAACTGGGACTGAGTATTTATGTGGCCCACGCAGCTTAAGTTGCTAGACACATTCTTTAGGCTGCCTTCCTGTGACTCACTGTTACGTTCCAGGTAACTGTGAATGTTTTGGAGGAAGGAAATAGAAGAGAGAAGAGGTTAACTTTAGAAGCAAAGGTAAAATTTGTCCAAAGTCTCACAAGAAAAGTTGAAGCACCTCTTTGAGATGAATGATCTCAACTTTGAGCGAGTGTGGATGTCGTTGGGGTGAATGCTCCATTTTACCAGAGGCGAGCTTAGAGAGATAAATTAGGTGTCCAGAGAGGCAGTATAGCAGAGATTTAGAGGCTGGGTATGAGTCTTGGTTCTCCCCTTTAGTTGTTTGGGGATGGCAGCAATTTCCTTCTATTCTCTCAGTTACAGAATAAACGAAGTATTTATACTTAATTTTTAGCATTGTTATGAGTGTTGTGTTCGCTAACTTCACCTGAGTGACCAAAACCTGAGGAAAAAAAGTGCCGAGGAAGATGGACATGTTTTCTTTTGTGGTTTCAGTAGTATCTGTTTGTGGTCACTTGGAACCAAGGGCAAGGGGCTTCTATGATACGAAGGCAGAAAGGTGATGATAGAAAGCCATAGCAGAGCAAAGCTGACCACCTCATGGCGGCTGGGAAGCAAAGAAAGACACCAGGTGAAACATCTGGGGTGTGAAGGTGTAGCCTGAAAGCATTGCATCCTCCAATATGCCTTCCTTTCCATACTTTTCGGCTCTCCCATTAGTCCATTCAACTCTAAGTCCATCCGTGGATTAAACCATTGCTTAGGGCTGAGAATTATACTGGGAACCGTGCTTTTTATAGATGAGTCTTCAAGGGTTTATTCACATTGAAACTTACAATTATTAAATAATCCTCAAACCCTGGCTAGAGCAGAGATGTATCACAGCAGATTCTTTAGTGTGTAAAATGTATAAAATGTGAATAAAAAGTTACTATCCAAGGAAAATTAGGACCCATCAGATTTCCAAGTTCAAGTGTTATCTTTCCAGAACAATTATGTGAATTGTAAGAAAGGCAGTCAAGTATTTATGGTGGAGTATTTAAAAAATGTTCATTATCATAAGGAGATTGATTTTATGCTAGCCAGATTTATATGTCAACTAAATTAGGATCCTGAGTTCAGCTCACTGAGCATTTTGATCCCTCTGTAATCACCATGTACAATCCATTCCTATCCATTTTATGGGATCAGGCATATAATGGTGATTGTCTAGGTTATTGTAAAGGTTGAACTTTATGCTGTCTTTGCCTTTATAAAATTTTGTGGATCATGTCTATGATTTATTTCAAAATGAATCCTTGTTCAGGAACACAGCATCCAATTAAAAAATTACTCCTTGGGGAAAATGCAAGTGGTTTTATAATGTGATTATAAGGAATGCATTGTGGTATGCAGCAGAAATTACCTACATCAATTTTGTTTTGTTTGTTTTAAGAGCTCCACCTTTGAGTTCCATCTTCTTTATTCTAGTAGTTTAGAAGCTACTTTTTTAAAAAGTCCGTTCTTACATTTAGTACCCCTGTCCATTCATCCACATTTTTTTTTAACATCGCCTGTTCTACCGTGTGGTTCAATTAGATTTAATTGGAAGCAATCAACAAAGTCAGCAGTGTTCTGTTTCATCATAGGCCGGTGTGAATGGCATCCGATGGCTTTTATGTGATTCTTAGTCCTCCTGCTCTGAAGAATAAAATCTTTGTTTAAAAGTGATCTCTGCTATCCAGACCCAAGTTCCCTCTCATCTCTATATTGCATCTCAATTTCCTCATTTCATTACATAAAGGACATGGGATATAGAAAGGGCATATGTAAGAGCTGCACAATTGATTAAGGATTTTAAAAAGTAATTCTTAAGAGAAAATGTCAAATGGTTTTGGAGTGCTGCCCAGCCACTACTCCGTGCCCACATTCGCATCGTACCAATCCTTCTCTCCCTGCCTCATCTGGAAATGCAGCTCCACTTCTGTTTCTGGAACTAAGCCAGCCCACATTTAAAACAGTAAGCCCTGAATCCAACTCTTACCTAACAGACCTGAGCAAATATGTTTCCTGGTCTTATTAACCAGGCCCCTGTTTGAGCCCTTCTGCTCATTTTCTCACGCTGAACCTATAACTCACTTTCTATTTTTGTTTAAATTTGAGTCCTGGCTTCAATTCATCACTATAAACAATTTTGTTCCTTACTCTATTGGCCACCTGTTTAAGCTGACAGTCTTTTATGCAGAATGTTTTTATTCCATTCTATGTTTAGAATGTCTTCCATAGAACATATAGCACATATAGGAGTTTGCCTCACTTTTTACATCACGCTCACCCTTTACTATTTGCTGAGAACCCCACCAGAGTCACTTGTGCAGCTGTAGAATCCAGGGAAGTGTTCAGATAACCAGATAAAAATCAATGCTAGGCTCAGGTGATTTGTCTACTCTTAGTAAGATTTAAAGAGGTGACCAGTAAAAGCCAACTTTCAGTCTCAGGTGACATACATGATTGAACTATTCCCATATAGAGAGGTAGTTTGCCAGATTATAGCTGAGACCATAGCTTTGCTAATCATCATGCCTCTTACCAGGTTAATTTCCCACACATTGTGGTAAAAAGAAACTTCTGTTTTCCCCAGAGTTGCCAAAAATGCATTCATAATCCTTATCCAGATATGCAAGCCTCTGTGTGATGTGCATCCATTCCTTTCAGTTGCCACCTACTTCATTGTCCTTCTCATATCCTGGTCTTTACGGAACAAGATCCCTGCATTATATCTAAAATTATCCACAAGAGCCACCTTGGAGCTTTTGTTAATTCTGTTGCCTGCTTCTGAAGTTTCCCCATCTACTCTATCAGAATGCTATCTAGTTCTCAAGGAAGATTTCAAAGGCCACTTTGTCTATGATTAATTCTTCCCCTCAAGTAGATGTGAACTTTCCCTCGAATGAATTCACGTCTAACTTATTTGGCATCTCTTAGTGAGTCTATGTTTGAATTTTTTGTCATAAAGTACAATTCATTTGAATTAATTAAAGGGGTTCAATGTATTCTTAAATGTATAAAATGTTAAGATGTAGTTTTGTGAGGCTAAGGAAAAATGTGTGGGTGAGTGTCTGTTGCTAGCTGGTCTTTCATTTCCAGGGAAGAACTGATAAAAATCAACTTATTCATTTCTTGGATGTAATTTGGTGACATATGCAAATCAAGGTCCTTAATAGTTTAATTATCAGTGGTGATATTTCTGGGTCCTTTGGTTGACTGGTAAGTGGAGAATGGTAGCAATCTTCGCAACCTTTCCTTTGATGAATACTCCAGTTTCAATTGATCAAGGAAATACTACCTGGGAATAGCCCCGAGATGCTGGGCTTCTCCTGCTTTCTAATTTCTGGAACCCAGTTGCTACCAAGTGTCTCCTTCTACTCTTCAATGACTCACTCAGCTACAGAAGAGAACTTTGATTCTAATCATGGCTTTGAACCTCTGGTTTGAACGAGTCTAGGCAGCATGGACTGCTAATCATGTATCTTTCTAATCTAACTTCCCATGTGGTTAGGTGTGGTAGATTTCATTACTGTCTGTGATTGTCTTTGGTCTCCTCAGGTAGACCTTGTAATGGGTCACCATGTTCAATTGTTTCCCTGGTTTTTGTTTTTTGCTTTAAAAAAAAAACTCTATTGAAACTGTAATTGAAGTGATACCCTGAGTCAGAAAGGATATACTGAGCATTTTAAGAACTGTAGATAAAGTGTAATGGTAAATCCCAAGAGGCCACAGTCCACTATGTCTGCAGCAAATAGAGTTTAGCACAGGAGAGCATCAACTTTAAATTCTAGATTTTTAACAGCTATATACAAAACTGTGCTTTATTTTATAACTTGTTGATTGGGACTGTGTGATTATTCCTGGCCACCCACACCTGAAATACTCACACAGAAATTATTACAACGCTGCTCGGCCTATTAGCTCATGCTTCTTATTGGATAGCTTTATATCTTAAATTAACCCAGTTCTATTAATTGTATATCACCATGTGGTTGTGATCTACTGGTAAGATTCCATCTGGCGTCTGGCGTCTGTCTCCTATGATGGCTTCTCCCTGACTCAGCCTACTATCTTCCCCTTTATCTGCTTGGAAATCCTGCCTTGCCATATTCTGCACTGCAATAGGTCCATAGTAGATTCTTTATTAACAAATGGCATTCATAGCATACAGAGGAATATTCCACATCAACTCCTCTTTTCTGTCTAAATAAAAAGGAAGATTTTTAACTTTATCATAGTAAGATTACCTATAACACCTATAGCAAAGCAGTTATCAACCAAGGATTACAGTTACAGTATTCAGTCTATTTACATTTGAAATATTAAGGAAAATACTCTATCATCTATTCTATCTTTGTGATCTAAATTTTATATCTAATCTATCTTTATCATAACTAAGGAAAACTATAACGGTCTATTCTTCAATTCCATCAAAGACCCGGAAGGATATAATATTATCTAAGTAAACAGGAAATAAATTGTAACCAGCTTCTAAAACTATATAATTAACAGTCACTCAAAGTTCTGCTGTAACATTGGGGCATCCATCTTTGTCCTACAGACTCATAATATCCAGCAGACTTTTCCATAAAGCAGAAAATTTAAAAGACTGTTTCACCTACATTGGTAGTTTGTCAGGCATTTTCTTTTGTATCCTGCAGAATATGTGGCAGACTCTTTTATGAATCAGGGACCCTAAAGTACTCTTTCACCTTTAGGCAAACTCAGCAGTCACTTTTTGGGGGGTCCTGCATGTCCAGTTCACATAGCATACCATCAAGCAGTACAGGCAAGAGCAGTTTCTTGCCCAAATGGCTAACCAACTCCATAAGGAGCCTCTTGGAGGCCCATCTTCCTTTTGAAGTAATTGGTGCTCCTGGGAGCAGATGTGTCTCATCATCATGAAAAGCCCTAAGTTTTTAAAATATTTTAAATGTCATATTCTGTAGTCTTTGAAAGTGTTAAAGATTATCTATCTAACTGAAATATGTATCTGTTTATCTAAAAAAACTAACAAGACTACAAGCTTGATTATTATAGATGACTATCTATTAGCCTGTATTTCTTAATTATACATTATATTTTTAAATGAGCTGCACAAACACGATACCCTAATCAAGAGCAAAAATATACATATAACAAAATTGACCTCAAATTTGTATCAGTAAACCAAGATTCATGCCAATGCAAAGTATCCCTATAGCATATCCCTCATTAAATATAAATAAACATTTATAAACAATATTTGAGAATGTGGGCATAGTTCTCTCCAAAGTGCTTTCTGCTTTTTGTTGGGTGAAGTAATTTTGGAGTTGGCAGAGACTTTACAGAGAGTCTTGGTCCATCAAACCACATTAGTCTAGAAGGAATCCACAGGTTCTCATCCCCTGTAGATACCAAAGCAGAACTTCTTTTCCAAAGTAGCATATTGTTAAACTCGAATTTTGAAGTCAAGTTACCATTAAAGTATATATTTTGGTTTGGCTTAGCAGCCTGTACAATGAAATGTCTCTCTGTATTTATCTCATTCACAGTCAGAAAGTTCAAAGAAAACACAATAACATACATAATCCATACTCTGTCTATTTTCCATTTTTATGTGGTTTATTTTTCTTAGTCTATTACTTTTTCTACATGTTTAATATTTATTTTATTTTCTTTACATTTTAAATCTTTGATGATCTGTATTTTTACATTATTTTTGCTGTCTCTTTAAAGACTTCAATTCTCTTTATAATTCTCTATACTCTTTTTCTTCTCTCTCCCAAGCCTATACACATTTTTTTAAAAATACAATGTGTCTCATTTAAAGGTCTTTTATGTCCGAATCTGTTCTATTGTATATCTGTAATCATTTTCTATCCAGGAGCACTTCTTAAAATGCTAAGCAGTATGTCTAGGATTAAGGCAGCTTGGCCTTTTGGCCCTGCCCACTCCAACATGGTGGAGGTCTGTTTACTGCCTCCGAGACTGCTAGGTGAGAGCCATATACCTCCCAGTCTGATAACCTCAAGTCTGGTAACCAGTTGGCCCATGCTGCCACCAAGTAACTTTCAGCACAACTGCCCACAAACACCATGGAAATACTTGGCTTCCTGAAAGAGTCAGAGTTCCTGCTGGCAGCATGACCCAGGAAGTCCCCGTTTCTTATGGTGAGTCAGTTAGCCTTTTTTTAAAGGAGCCTCATTCCTGCTCATCACCAGAAAACAGAGCCCACTTGAAAAAAAAAATGCTGGCAACCAAGAAGCTCTGTTTATCTTTGTTCTTCTGTGTCTAGAATCCCTTACCAAGCTCTTTCAGGTTTTACATGGATGTAGTCTACCCACATTGGCATGCCAGTCTTTTGACTGGGACTGCTTGTTTGTTCTGGGCCACCCACACCTGAAATAATGACACAGAAACTATATTATTACAACACTGCTTGACCTATTAACTCATGCTTCTTACTGGCTAGCTCTTAATCTTACTTCTATTAATCTGTGTATTACCACAAGGTTGTGGCCTACGGGTAAGGTTCCACTGGCATCTGTCTCCTGTGGCACAAATACATGGCTTCTCCCTGACTCAGCCTATTCTCTCCTCCTCTATTTGCTTGGAATTCCTGCCTTGCTCTATTCTGCACTGCAATAGGCCCAAAGTAGCTTTGCGCATTAACCAATGGTATTTACAGCATACGGAGGGGAATCCCACATAAATAGCTATTTGGTAATAACCTGTCGTGAGTCATGCACTAGGCATTAGGAATATTGTCGTGAAAACTGTAGTCGTGCTATCCTTAGCGGGACTGTTATTTTTGCTCTAGTTATAAAATAGTAAAGTTATAGCTTAGGTAAACATCATACAATCACTCCATTTCACATAGAATAAAAATAGAACGAGACCTTTTGAGTTTTCACAAAGAATACTATAGTTTTTTTTCACTAAATATCAAAGGAAACTAAGCTTAAGACTAGAATAGGGAACTTGTACCTCATGCTTATGAAATATTGGGAGCCTTCCTTGTATCTTCTCTCTATTACCTGCCTTATATATCTGCCTTACTAGCTCATACTCCATCATCATGAATAAATTTTCATGACTGATGTGTATGTAATTGTGTGTGTGTGTGTGTGTGTGTGTGTGTGTGTGTGTGTGTTTCAAGCCATGGCAACTCAGAATTATTTTGAAGTTGCTTACAGTCTTTAGGGGATAGGCACATTCAATTATCATTTATGAATTTAATTAGTTTCTACCATGCTTTTCTTCATGGCATCTAGCTGCGATCACTGGCAGCCAGCTAGTAATGTGCACGGCTAAATACCATAAAAATTGAAATGTACCTTCTTGTATGCACTGCTGGTCTCGATCTTTTGTTTCCTTGTCCTACCAGTAATTTCAGCCTTTCATTTCCTCATTACTATCAAAATTTCATTGGGGCAGAAGTGGTTCTAGGAAAATTCTTTCTGTGACGTTTCACTGCTACCTAATGTGTCATCATTTCATCTAATAGGAAACAGTTTTTTAAACTGGTAGTGGTGGTGGTGTGTGTTCACGTATGTGCACAAATGTTCTTCTACATATTTAACATGTGTGACAGCAATACTGGTTCCTCAAGTTTCTACTTGAACATAAAGTGTAGGAGTGGGATTCTTTTCTCTAGTGTTATACCACCTCTTGGGACAGCAGTAATCCACCTTGAGATACTGAAAGCAAACGCGGAAGCTGTGTGCTTGCTTCCGATGGCATCTCCACACTTAACTAATTGTGCCTATGAAGTGATGCTCTGAGGGCTCACTTAAGAAGAGAAGAGGGTTCAGGTGCCTCTCAGGGCAGAAAATGATGAATTTGGAATGCTCATTTCCAGCAGATGGACTCGGCCTGAAGAAGGCAGCCACAGAAGGCAGCAGGTGGAGAAGACAGCAGGAAAGCAGAGCCACTTGCTGGAGCACTTGACATTAATTATACCTGTTGGAATTCTCACCCAGCCTGTTGTTATCAAAGGCATTTTCACTATAATCGTCATGCAGGGAGAGCCAAAAGGAAGGAAGCTGATGATTCTAAATAAGAAATGGATCACTTGCCCAGTCACAGCTAGTAAACTGGGGAGGCCTGGAGTGGGGGAGGAAGAGTGTCTCTGTATCCAGTCCTTCAATAAAGCCCATCTCCAAAAATAGGAGTCAAGGTCACCATTATATAGAGTGGCTGTTAGGGTGCCAGTGTAGGACTTTGCAGGATGGTTTCAAACTGAATGTTCAGAACAATGGAAGCTGGAGTATACATTTAGCATTAACACATCCCATATGATGCTCTGGGTTTACACAGAAGAAAATATATGTTTGCTAATTTCACACCATTTGAACATAATTTCAGAAATCACTTTCATGGTTCTGTTGACGATTCTTAAGTGTCAGTTACACATTCTGGTTCACATTAAGGATTCATTCACTTAAAACTCCCACTACTGGTGTGTAACCCTGGTGTTTGCCTCATCCTGCCTGCTCATCATTCTGTCTGTCAAGACCTCTCCCAAGGTGAAGATTTGGTTCATCAGTAAAGATCAGCTCAAAGTTAATTCTGGAATATAATAACTGGTGATTGTCTCAGGCAGTCTTTATGCCCATCTTTTCCAAAGTCTGAAGACGTCACTTCTGTCCATAAATGTGTTTGACACTTTGTCCGATGAGGCTGCTTCGCTGCTCCCCTGAGCCCTTGTTCTCCAAAGAAGAATCCTAATTCGCTTCTGGAAGTCTCTTGCTACCCTCCCAGATCACTGTCTCCCTCTTAATAATTATGGCTGATTTTCCTCATGTAGGCATGTAAACCTCACCAGTGATAATGTGTTTACTACCCTCTCTATAAATGTTTTGCAAAATAAAAGATACATCTTTGTTTTTTTAGTATTTATTTTTATCTTATGTGCATTGGTGTTTTGTCTGCATGTATCTCTGTGTGAAGTGTCAGGTCTTGAGTTACAGACAGTCGTGACCTGCCATGTGGGGTGCTGGGAATTGAACTCAGGTCCTCCTGAGGACCAGTCAGTGCTTTTAACCACTGAGTCATCTCTATAGCCCAAGATACAGTTTTAAAAAAATATTTATTGTCTTTAGCTTTTTGCTCACTTATTAGAATTGTGGTGATGTCAGTTTTGTCAACTTGACACAAAGATAGGAAAATCTGGGGAGAGGGTATCTCAGTTGAGGAATTACCTCCACTATAGTGGTTTAAGGACATGTCTGTTGGGGCTTATTATTAAATAATAATTCATGGAGGAGGATCCAGCCCTGTGAGGGCAGTGCCATCCCTAGATTGTATAAAAGGTAGCTCAGAAAGCCAGTAACAACATTTCTCCATGGTTTCTACTTCAGTGAGTGCCCTGACTTCACTTAATGATGGACTTTGACGTGACAAGAGAATATAAGGGTTTATTTACACCCATACCTTCCCCAAGTCGGTGTGGTTTGTGTTTTATCACAGCAATAGGAAAGGAAACTAGTACAGACAATTACTACCTTATTAAGAATAATAAAATCTTCTGTTTTTTCCTTACCTTGAATATTTATGAATAGTGAGAATTCTGCACATTGTGGTGTGCGTTGACACAAGGTAAAACATACATTTTCATAAGGAAGAAGGGGGAGTTAAAATGTTTTTTTGAAGTAAAGGAAAGGGAAATAGAAACAAATGGGATTTTGAAACCATGAATATGGGTTAACAAAAAACCCAGCTGCAAATGAAGAGAAACCTAACCAGTAGGAGAGGATGGGTTTTCTCCAAACACAGGAAGAAGGAAGATAATCATTCACACACACACACACACACACACACACACACACACACACACACACACACACGTGTTGATACTGCCGCACAAAGTTAATCATGTAAAAGGTAGTCTTTAGGATTATTTTCTCATTACTTTGACTTCAGCATGTCTGCCCAAGCTCCAAATATCATTGGTCTATTTGAAATGGGCAGGGAGAAGTTACACAAAGACATTCAGGCTGCTTATCCAGAACGTGCCAGGCCCAGTATCTAGCTGCCAGTGTCTAAATGGCTAAATTAATGACCTAAAGCAACCATTACAGGAGATAGAAGGCAAGAGAAGAAAGACAGCAACTCTCTTTAATAGAGGAAGAAAGATGAAAGTGGATAAGAAATGGGGTTTGAGTTGTCCAGCAAGCATGACAGGTAAATGAAATAAATTGATGGAAATAAACAAATTCAAAGAGAACCATCTATGTGGAGGAATAGGTGAGAAAAATGAAGAATTCATTCATAGGCTGGAATATATGTGCTAGTATAAATGCAAAAAAATGATAGTCATGCATCATGATATCATAAACTGTAAAGTGGTGAAAAGCAAATATCTGCACTGTCATGCCATTATTGTCAAAAACAAGAAAATATTTACTTGTGAATGGCTGCAAGCGAATAAGAACTGATGCTACTGATCAACCTCGCTGGCCTGCAGATAAGACTGGATGGAGGAACTAGGGAAGGAAGAAAAGGAACTCTCCCTTCATTTCAGCAGTTTCTTAGGCAATGGAAAAGGTTTATCTGGTTTGCAACTTGTGCTTTGGATGTGTGTGCATTGTTAACACAAACAAAAGAAAAGAGATGAGAATTTAAACTTAGTTACATTATTGAAATAACTTCAAAGGAACATGAATTGAAAACATGGATAAGATGTGAATCCCAGATGAGGAGGAGGTTCTGCACTTACCGATTGTAAGTTTGCCAGCAGGTGGGAGACCCAGTTCTGTAGAGATTTTACAAGTCTGAACGATTATTTAGAATTTAATGACTGTGGACAGTTAGAATGTTCTAGAATCAGAGCCAAATTCTCTGGAGCTATATTTATTCCCATTGGTTTCTGACTCCGAACAAATAGTTATTAGACTAATAGTTAAAACTTAATATTTAAAGCATATTCTTAGCAGATATCTAGCTTCTACTCTCCTCAAAGCTAAGCGTGTCATTAGATAGCTTTGTAAATTCACAGTAGAGTCCATGCCTCTTGGTTGTCACTCAATTGCCTACCTGTAGTCCACCAATGTATTTGATAAATACCTGATAAATGCCTTTAGGAACAACCAGAACCTGTGGAACTGGACCATGACTACACATGTTTTGGCTTAGAATAAACTTTATTCTTATTTACAAAAGCAAAACTTGTATTTAAAAAAATATTATTTTGATCTTCAGTTATTACTTGTGAGGTGAGGATTTTATGTCTGGTTCATTTTCTCTCTTTTTATCAACATTGGCTGTAACATTTAATGTTTTCTTTTATCTTTGAGAACGTTGTAGAGGTGTACTGTTTCTTTGTACCTCTCTCTCTTCTCTCTACATTCAAACTCCTTCTGTGCCTACTTTCGGACTCAAGTTATCTTCTTTAGCTACAGCAACTATTATTAGTATTATCATTATTTGTGCATACACACACACATGTAAAACCCACTGAGTCTTCTTAGTGTTGCTAGTGTCTGAGCATTGAACCTTTAAACAAGTATTTAAGTTCTGTAATAAGATATGTTTTATAAGACCTTTGCTTTCTGAACCATAAGATGTGGTGATCCCATGTTCTATAATACATCAAAATGATTTATTCAGTTGATTTTCCTTTACTGAATACCCATTGTATTTCAAAGCCTTAGGGTTGGGTATAAGCAGAGTAAAGGTGGGGTTCTAGTTGAGGAGACAGGTAGGTGGGCAGGTGGTGATGGTCTCATATAGTAGTGCAGTTGTGTTGGAGCTGCTTAGGTCTCATACAGCAGTACAGCTGCCTTGGAGATGCTTAGGAACAGCAATTAGAAGAGATAATGTTGTTACATAAAGAAGGTTTATCATACAGGGCTTATTTAGAGGAGTACTAAAGTTAATTTTTTCCAAAAATACCATTACCATTTTTGGAAAAAATATAATTCTGTATTTATCATATATGCAATCCATTTTAGTACAGTCATCTTATTATTCGTGTAGTCAACATTTATTTTCCTTGGTTTTATTCACCTATTTTTTCTATGATTGAATGCACATTGCTTTTCTTTAAAGCTCTTATGTCTAGACAAGATGAACACATTTCTCTGCTTTGTAATCAATCACTTTGTGTTAGTTTGAATTGGGAATCTGTGGTTTAATTCCTACATATTTAAAGTTGTAGCCATGTTCTTGGGATATATGTGATAAAAATCACCTCCTTTAAGAAACATGTTCCCATCAAAGACTCTGTGTTGCCCATTGGTTAGATACAGAGCCAGTATGTGTAAGGTATAAGGAGGGTTTCAGGATCATTTTCTAAGCTTTCTTCTGTCTCCTTGATAAATGAGATCTCATGTATACTGAGACAGAGTAATCCACTTCCTATATGAATATTTAGTTTATTTTAAATAAAACTTGCTATCTTTGAAACTAGGTAAACAAGTTTTAAAGCTTTAAAACATTTTCAAAAGGTTGTAAAATAAGTCAAAATTGTTTTGGAAAGTCTCAGGTAAAAATACATTATTAAAATATTTTATAGCATTAATATTTAATACATATTTGATTTTAGGTCATCCGTGAACTCAGATGTTGTTGTGATACAAAATATAATAAAAGGCAAATTGCTAAATGAAAGTTTTAATTTATTGTGAAACCTGGTGAAGGGAGCTCAAGATTACCATCAAAGTAACTGATAATACTGCCACTTATCTCCATGAAAAGAGTGGATATATATAGTTATATATATATTTTAAAAAAAGAAAGATGTACAGGGAGAGGTTGTCCTCTGTGGAATTGTAGAAGATCTTGTGTACTCCCAGAAAATATTAATCAGTTTTAAAACCTTAAGTATCTTAGGTGTTAGTATCATTTTCCTGTTGGTTAATAGCATTTTCCCATTGTTTAACTTGCACTGTTTGCTCTTTGTCTTCTAGTAGTAGGGTTCCATCCTTGTCATTGAGATCAAAGGATTGTAGAGTCTGACCTTTCAAAGATCAGTACACAGTTACTGTGAGATTTACCTAGATGGTCATATATACATTGATTCTTAGAACAATGTCTGATATATGCTAAGTAAAGTGTATGTTAAGTCAATGTGTCATAAAAACAAATATTTAACCCCCTGAAATTTAAGAACAGTATATTCTGTAACTTTTATGTATGTATTGTCAGCTTATTTTTTCTGTTCCTCATATACTAAACCAAAAACTGTAATTTTGAAAACCTAACCTTAAGTAAATATTTAGAAGTGTCCTGGTTTGTCACTTAGTAGCTTTCTCTAAGCAGTGGCATGCTCATGATTCCTGTTGAAAACCATAGTAAAGCCAACAACAGAACTTCCTCCTTTGCTGTCTCTGCAAGCAGAACGTTAAGCCATCATCTTTCCAAAAAGTCATAATTTGTTACTAGTAGTTCAGTATTGAAAGCTAAAGAAAATATGGGAGGAAGAAAAGGAAGAAAGATATCAAACAGTGGCAAGGAGGTAAAAATATCTAGAAATCATAGAGCTTGTATAGCTTTTACCTTATTTGGGTGCAGCCAGGTCTTGCCTGCCTAAATCGATGAGAAAAATTTTACTGATGTGCCATTTCAGTTAGATTAAGAGACTTTCCATCTTAGGGTAGCAATCATAGGTCATCACCATAGGAAGACTCATCGTTTGCGTTTTGAGTTCCTTTGTATTAACAACTGCATGTCTAAAGGTTCCATTCATGGAATGCTCCTTGGATTACCATACTTGGAGATGTAATGAATCTGTTAAAATTGTGGCAAGAAAATAAAGTATAGAACTGTTAAAAGGTAACATGTTTTCATGGAACTCTTGTGCATATCCATAATTCATGCCCTTTAAATGCAAGAAAATAATTTAGGATGGCAAATTATTGTGAAACCAAAGAAACAAACATCCCTTGCAAGTTTCTTTCTGAGGGAGGTTATTCTAGTCATTAAGTTAGCAAAGAAGAAATTTCTGAGAATTTTTCAATATAATAAATAAATGAAAATTTCAGATTTTAGGAACAAGCCTAAAAGTAAAAATGTTCTCATATCCATCATGAAAATAAATCTGTAATATCCACTTCTGTCCTCCAGAGTGTTCGTAGTTCAGACTGAGGACATTCTCAGGAAGGAAATCGACCAGGCATGTTGTGAAGTGTTACAGGTGCACCCACAGCTGCCTCCCCAAATCAGTAACACTGTCGTGTTTCCAGAAAGAATATTTTCCCTGAAAGATGAAAAAAAAAATCAAGAAATGTGGTCTTTTTTAAAAATAAAGCTTTGAAGTGATCACAGCAGCAGGCTTTATTGGTTCCTGCTGTGGTTTTTCTTTAGATTAAAACGTTTTTTATGTTCAAAAAAAAAAAAGACTGGATCAGTTAAAATAAAAAATTTGCATGACTTTTCTTTTGAGTGATTTTGATAGAGACCAAAAAGAAGTTTCAAAAAGGGCTCTCGTCTCTGTATGTTTGTCTGTCTGATTCTGTGAGTAGGAGCAGAGACACTGTCCATGGGTGAGCCCATGGTGTGGTGTAACATTAGTTTGAGAGATTTTTGTTTATGCAGGCAGAACACTGGCCACTGAATTGTGCTTTTCAGAATGGCAACACAGTGGTAAGATTAGGTGACTGAGGTGAGGCTTGTCCCTGGGGTTCTGTGGAGGGCACTGATGTTGTGGCAAGCATTGTCTCCTGTCTGTTATATTCTAACAGAGAATCACAATGGAACTTAGAGGAGACTGAGTGGCTCTCATTAGCATTTCTCATTGCTCCACTGAGAGTGAGCCCCACAGAAGCTAAGAGAAGATAAAGCGCTTGTAATGCTTCCGATAATGAAAAGTTGGCTGGCTTGACCTTTGTGGCTACTCATCATTAAAGAATTAATTTTCTGGATCTGGAGCCACTCATTTCAGCATTTTAATGTATGTTTGGTTATTAAAAGGAAGGGATAGAAAAACTTTTTAAAAAGGAAGCAGAGAATAAAGTTATTAACCTATCTTGCCACCAACTCATTCCAAATAATAGAGGAGGCATAGAACATCTCCTTAGCTATGCCTTCTTTTAGGTTATAACAATTGAAATAAAATAAAACAGCTCACACAAGGAGGTGGGGGAGGATGATGAACTATGATACACACATTTAAAGTGAGTAGGGATGGTCAGGAAACCTCTTACTCAATCTATGTTTCTCCTTTTTAACTTGAATATGGCGGGGGGAAAGGACTCTATGTGCCTAAGAAAGTACATAAATTAATTTTACCCAAACTAAAATATATTTTTATGTACGAAAAAAGCATTCTGAAGCATTATAATTTAGAGGATTAATAAATTCATTTAATCAAAAGAGCTATCGTATTAGAAAAGTCACTGGTGTATGAATGGGCATTGGGTAAGGTTTTCCAGAGTAGCAGAAATAGCTTTGTTTGTTTGCTTGTTTGGCTGGTTGTTTTTTGGGGACTGTCATAAGTAATAAACCACAGTTTCTTGTTTCTCATAATTTTGAAGCCTTGGAAGTCAAAGATCATGGTGCTAGTAGACTGTCCTCTGAGACTCTGGGTTCTCAAGACACTGCCTTCAACTATGCCTTCATGTAGTGGAGGAGAATGCTAGTCTCTAGTCAGTCTTTGATGATTACACAAATATCACCCATCATGGTGCTGCTCTAAAGCCCTAATTCTCTCCCAAAAATTCTCTTTCTGGTATATGGAAGATGAGGTTCCAACATGTGAACTGTGGAGGGACACAAACATTAAGACCATATCAAGAACAGAAAAGTGTACATAGAGAGAAGCACATCTCTTTGTAAGGAACCTGTTTGCAGGATTATGGATGCTTGTAATTTTAAAACCAAAGTAAGGACTGCGTGGAAGGGGACACAGGAGCGCCTTGGAAGCTCTTTTTGGGAGATAGTCTGCCAAGAGCTCCCCTTTAATCTGGGAGGCTCCTCTTCCTGTGCTCTTTAGTCTTCCAATTAATTAAACTAGGCCCATTCTATTTGCCCATTCTGATGTTAATCTCATCCAAAAACATCATCCAAGATGATGTGAAGAATTAACCATATCATACTGTATGTTTGAAACCAGGTAAGAATTAGGGCAGAGGCCTTTGATGTGCAACTGTATTGGAAGCAGGGTATGCTTAGAATGTGTTAAGAGGTACAGCATACGAAGTCTATAAAAGTGTGACTTCTCTCTTGCACCATTTCAGTGTTGATAGCAGCATATTTTCTTTTCTGAGAAGGATGGTCAGGACAGCAGTGGAATGTATTCATTGTCTCTATTCATGTGTCATCTTAGTCTGGTTTTCTCCACCCAGAACTATCAAAAAGGAAATGTGCCACAAGAACTCTACCATTTCACTCATAAATGTATTTTAACAGTCTTAATATTGATTTTAAATCAGATCTTTATTAGTGATTTAAAGCTGCAAAGAAATAAAACCATTCCATACTTAAGATATGATGACATTTTAACTAATGATTATCTGTACAGAATAGAAGACTAACTCATTGGTAGAATTGTTAGATATATTCATTCAAGGGAAACATGCTGCCTAAGAAGTAAGGCCAATTTTAAGAGGAATAATGTACCCTATATCTCAAGGCCCTTCTGTATTGGTTAAAGTAACAAATGCCATATCCTTGTTTCTATAGTGCTAAGTGGGTTCATATTTCAGACGTATTTGGGCAAGCAGAGGAGGAAGAATGATAGGGTATAAAAATGTTCAGAAAATCCTGGGTAGCCAACAACAACAACAACAACAACAAAGCATCACTGGTACTTTTTTGTTGAACACTAGATACAGTTGTTCTTTCTTGACCATCTTTCTTGTGGATGAAAGCATGAATTTGTATTTTGAATTTACTTCAACTACCTATTAAATAGTCCAGATTAATGAAATATTGTGTAGTTCTAGGGTAAATTTCTAATTGGCTAATGGAGACGCTGGATGAACATGATAAGTAAACATAAAAACACATGTATGTAAGTAGAATACTAAAGTTCTGCTTTTTAGCACAAACACACGTGTACAGATGTTGAAATAATGTATTGCAAATATCTATATTCTTTGTCCCTTAGGTGAAGACTTGAGTCATTTAAATAACCATATTCTTTTAAAGTGTTCGACTACTTTAGAAATAATGTGACTTCTTTCCATATTTTTTCTCTCTCTCTTTTGATTTTTTTTGTTTTGTTTTTGGCTCTCTGCTTCTTTTTATTTATTTATTTATTTATTTATTTTTATTAAATTATAAAAGTTTCCACCTCAGCCCCCCCTCCCAACACTCTCCCACTCCCCCCACTCCCTCTCCTCCTCCCTCTCCATCCCCTAGAGCAGTCAGGGTTTCCTGCCCTGTGGGAAGCTCAAGTTCCTCCCCCCTCCCTCCAGGTCCAGGGAAGGTGAGAGTCCAAACAGACTGGAGCGCCAAAATCCAGTATATGCAGAGGAAGCAAGTCCCAGTGTCATTGTCAATGGCTTTTCAAAAAGGCTCCGGGCCAGCCACATTCAGAGAATCTGGTTGGATCACGATTTACAAATGTCTATTTAAGAAAGATAACAACTGACTATGATTAAATTTACAAAGTCAGTCTTAGCGCATGGTACTGTATTGCTCTGCATTTTTTCCATATGACCCATTATACTCTCATTGGCCCATGCTTTTGTAGAAAGTTCAGTTAACTCCACGATATACCTTACATACAGTGACTTTGGATCTCTGTGCCTCCTTCAAACTATCCTGATCTCAAGTCTGGATAGAATAGCCAATGAGAACTCATGAAGAAAAATGGCTCTTGCTATGAGTGTCACTGTTTTCTTTCTCTTTCTCTCTGTGTACTTAAATGTCATCTAATTATCTCCTACAAATGTCTACACAATTGTAAGTTAGTCAACATTATGACACCAATATTAGATGGTGATTTGTCTAGTGAGTTTGTGAATATTTGCATATCTGGAGCACTCAATAAATTGGGAATCTATTTGGATTTGGTCTTCATATAGACTTTGGATAACCTGGGGTTTGCATTTATAATTGCTGTTAAGTTTTCATAGTGTTTCATTATAGATACTGGCGTTCTTCTTGCTAATAACGACATTTAGATGAGTAGTTTGTAGTCCGAATAACACCTCCAAGAATGAAGCAAATTTCTTAGGCATCTCCTGAAATCGATGTCTTTTTTGAAGGCTGGAGTCTCTGATTCTGCTAATGAGATAGGGAAGGGGCATTTTGTCAAAGTGACAAGTTATTTTAATCAGAAAGGTCATGCACGTCAGATAGTATTACCGTTTCCTGAAGTGGCTTAACTCTGCCAAAGTCGGTGAGAATTAAGATTTCAATTACACATTACTAATGGCTTGGACACACGGTTAGAGAGGTAGCAATTTAAAACCCAAGTGTGGCTGAAGCATCATCTTAATTTATTGGCGTCATGGCTAGGAACTAGGAAATGCCAACAGTTTATAGACTTCAAATACCTAATAGTAAAGCCATGCTGGAATTACAAAACAGGAGACATTCTGTTATTTGAAGAGTCCAGTTATCTTCCATACAGAATTTCAGTATTAAAAATAATGCCTTGCTTTGGGTGGTAAAGTGAGTTCTACTTATTTTTCTTTACACAATACCCCATGCTTTTCTTAATCTATTGCACATCCTGACTTATGTTCATAGTGCTCAATTCGGATGCCAGCTCAATCAGTCAAAAAAAAAAAGAGAAAGACTTGTAGAATTAATTAGGAGGGTCATGCCCTTCCCCCAGGGAGGGGTGTCCTGCTTATCCTTGATGTTTTATGTCCTTTTACACATTAGTGTATGTTGTATGCAGAAGGTGAGGAGCGCTTTATCATATGAGTCTGATAATAGGCATGCAGACATATTAATTTAAGCAATGCTAAAGGACTGGTGCCATCATGTAATGCAGTCACATTGAGACCATGAGAGCTCTGATCATTGTGAGAAGCTTTCTAAGCAGAAAAGCAAAGCACGCTATGCTATTCATCTTGTTGGCTACTACAGCTGAATTCAGTCCTAGTTCAGGCCATTACTGAGTAGAGACCTTCTTAAAATCTCCTCTCTGTTTACATATACTTGGCTCCATTATTTATGAAGAGTATGTTAAGGATTTGGGCAGGGTAAGGAGGAAGAACAGTGGGGGATGGGAGAAGAAAGAGAGTTGAAGGGTGGAGAGGAGAAGAGAAAGGGGGAGAGGGAGAGAGTTAGGGAGAGAGCTCTGCATTACTCTCTGTGGGGTTTCAGGTAATTATATAAACTTCTCTCACAGGATTTGGCCCATGCATTTTGCCATAACAAAATTAGTTATGTAAGAGATAAGTGAAATATTATTGTTCAAATTTAATTTATTAATCAGAGGGTACTGGGATTAGAGAGTACTTAACTAAATTAAGAGGGTTAAAATATGGTTTTCTTGACACATGAGAGGGACAAGTAGAGTGAGCAGAATGTGGAGTGGAGATGGTTACGGGATCTAGTTCAATATAATATTCGGTATATTCATATTTGTTGAAATTGTCCAGTTTCAAAGAGATGTTGAAGAGACTATTAAAATATGAGGACTCCTGAAATATTATATTCAGGTTCATGAAGTAAGTTGAGTTTTATTTGCATTATATCTTATAATATACTGTTTTTATTTTTTTTAAACTTACTTAAGAAAAATATGACCAAGTTACCATTTCCCTACTGCATAGACATCTGAAAAGTTGTGTTCTAATCTGGGTGGTTGGGGATTCTAATTCCTGAGGGCTTGAATCTCTTAGTCTCTGGGAAAGCTAATGATACTGTGGGGATTTCTTGATCACCAAATTATGAGCTTACATTAAATCAGTATTGTAATATTCTTAACAAAATTTTCTAGACCTTCAAATATTATGGGATTTCTTAATTTCACAAGTGTGAACAGATTACTGAAGAATATGAATTTGAATTGAATATTAAAAGATTTAGCTGAATAAGTTGAGATGAAAATAATCTAGTTGTGATACTTAATTCATAGTTACAGAATAAAGAACACAGGCAAAGATAACCTTTCTGTGTTGTGCCTCTGTGTAGCTTTAGTGAGCCGGAGACAAGGGCAAGGACTTAGTTTTAGATACTGGAGAATTAAAACATAGAAAGACAACAATGGCATTTTAGTATCGATGCTAACATAAACACTTTTAATAATATTTTAAAGTTGGAGAATCTGTTAAATAAATAAAAAACGAGGGTAACCATAACTGCAATAAAACATAAAAAGTATTAAAAAAACCCCAAAGTTAACAGTATGATAAGCAGTTTTGAAAGACAAGAGAATTACTATCCATAGTGAGAAATTATTAGGAGGCTGTTACATTAATTCAAAGTAAAAATATAATTTTATGAATATGAAGTTATCTAGATGAAAATGCAAAAGGAACCCTAAGTTTGGGGTTCATTGTTATCACACTATTTTTTCCTTTCCCTTCCTCTTTCTGATCCATTCCTTCTCATCTGGTCATTCCATCATATTTTCCTTTCTCCTCAATTTTCCTCTTAAATATTGTAACTTGGTGATTATTGTGTGCCGGACTGTGGGATTTGGGAATAGGGTGGATAAAATATAATGCAAAAAAAAATCCAAAATAACCACAAAAAAAGCTAGCTTTTCTGACTCCCTGGCCTAATAACTGTAGCTGGAAACATTTTGGAAAATATTGGCTTTTGCAGCAAGGTTAGGGTGACTTTGAATTTGAAGAATGTAATTTGGAAAGACTTGTGGGACTTTCTTGTTGAGATGTCCAGCTAAGAATTGTGAAACCCTCTGATATCACTGTGTATTCCTTGAGAGAAGAGGCTGTGTGCTAAGTAATGAGCTTCTTTCCCAAGCAGAGAGCCTGGCTTGATCATATGGCCTGCCTTCAGCTGCCCTGGAGGGCACACTGATGAGAGATTGTTAGTGATCTTGAATCATACTGGATACAAGGATCTTCTAGCTCTGTGTCAGCAGATGCCAGTGCATGAGAGAGAAAGAGAAAAGGAGGGCAACAGGGGATCAGACTGGCAGAAGAGTGGAGGCAGAGAAAGGGAGTGTCTGTAGGGCATGCAACTTTTCCCTTGTCTGTGATCTTATCTGATACTGGTATTTAAATGTTTTTATATGTGGCAATGTTTTCCCCACGTCACCTCTTTTGTCTTTTACTTTGTTGTTGTTGGTTGGTATTTCAAGACAGGGTTTCTCTGAGTAGCCAGGCTGTGCAGAACTCAGAGATCTGCTTGCCTCTCCTTTAGCCTGCTGGCATTAAAGGTGTGCACAAACATGACCTGTTCAGTCTTGTAACTTCTAAACTGAATGACTTCCAGATTACAAAATGTGTTCTAATACTTTGGTTTCTTCATTCCTGTCTAGTCTCAAATATTTATGGTATTGAGAGAACATAAATATCATTTAGCAATATCTCTTTTGATCCAAATAGTGACAAAAAGATGATGTTGTGCTTTTCTAGTCAGAGTATTGAATCAGGATAGTCTCTAATTGAATTCTGAGACGATTAAATAGTTTTTCTTCATTTTTTGAAATGAATTTTCGGCTAGCAAATAAGGGTGGACCACTGTTTTATGAGACTCTCCACTCCTCAGTGCAAAGGCTCATGTTGTATCTGATTGTTATTGATGCTATGGTTACACCTATTGATTCTACAGTTCCTGCTTTTTCTAGCAGTAATTATGCTCTGATTTTCTCATATAATTGTATGAACAATAGAAACTGTGAAATGCTCTGCTATTTATAAAGTCAGATGTCTGTGAGAACAACTTATGAACAACTCTAAAATGTTTTCTAACCTACACTGTAATATTAAAAATGAAATATATATATGTATGTATGCATGATCTATCTTCTCATGCTTAGTTTATACGTCTATTTTGTGAACTACTTTATACACATTAAGCTGCTCTTTTGCTTTATAAAGTTTAACAATGTATTAGATAAAGGGTAAACAATATAAATATTCAGGAAAACTGTTAGTTACTATTCCTGATTCTTTTTTATCAACTCAGTATCTGAGATAATGATTAAAATTTTGGCCTAGGGAACCATTTGAAATTATTGTATGCCCACGGTTTTGATATGAATCAATTCAATCTTTTGCAGATGATACATAGCAACTGAAACATCTATTGACTGGGTTTGGTATAAATGGTTTCCTATAATAGTAAATACAAAATTTAAAAATTAACACTTAGTGAGCAAGATAAAAAGATGAAACTTTAAAAATAATATATCACTAGTCATGGTATTAACTAAACAAAGCTAGAGATAAAATTGATGAAATGTGTCAAAATTTAAAATTATAAATCTTTACATCAATGACCACTCCTGACCATATCTGAAAACTTCTAAGCAGGTGTGGGAGGTCCTTCTCTCCATGTACAACTTTCAATTATTAATGAATAAAGAAACTGCCCTGGCCTGTTGAAAGGGTAGAATGTAGGTAGGTGGGGAAGATGGAACTGAATTCTGGGAGGAAGAAAGCAGAATCAGAGAGAAGCCACCGCCAGAGTAAGACATGCGGCCGAAACATAGCCAGTAAGCAACTGACATGTGGCATTATACAGATGAATAGAAATGGGTTAAATTAAGATGTAACAATTAGCTAATACGAAACTAGAGCTAATGGGCCAAGCAATGATTTAATTAATACAGTTTCTGTATGATTATTTCAGGTGTAAGCTAGCCAGGCAGCTGGGAACCAACAAGCAGTCCTTCCTGTCACACTAAGCAAATACATAAACAAATATATATGCGCGGTGAATTTTACTCCTTCATAGGTTCTGGTATTCGATTAAGATCCTTGCTTAAAAGAGTAGACTACCTCTGGGTGCTGTTGGCACATACCTTTAATCCCAGCACTCAAGAGGCAGAGGCAGGAGGATCTCTGTGAGTTGAGGCCAGTCTGGACTACAACAGCTAGTTCCAGTGCAGGCTATAAAGCTACAGAGAAACCCTGTCTCGAAAAACTAAAAACAAACAAAAAACCCCAATTGGCTACCAATTTGTCATAGTGGAATTTTGTTCATTTGTTTTTGCTGTTTTGTTGTTGTTGTTGTTGTTGTTTTTGAGGCATGGTTTTTCGATTTAAGATTCCCCCACTGTCCTGATACTCTCTTTGTAGACCAGGCTAGCCTCAAACTCACAGAGATCTGCCCATTTCTACCTTCAGAGTGCTGGGATTAAAGTCATGCAGTACCACTGCCCAGCAGTTGTTATTTAATTTTATAAATCTGAAAAGTGAAGCGAGTCTACACTGCTGATTTACAAAGTGACCTATATTTCTTGAGTGAAGATAAATAAAACACCTGTGGTGCCATCCTACATATTCCTTAAACACATTCAGATACTGAAAAAGTTTCACAGATGCATAACACTACTGGCATTATTTCCTTGACTACGTGTTTGTTGAGGACCAATTTTTCGTTAAGCTCTCAAAGAAGCAACAAAGTGATCATTAAGCACTTTGAAAAAGTGTACTTTGAGGGACTATGGTATGTTTTGTCAAAATTGAGCTTGCCAACATTGTATTTGAGTAAAGAAACTCCAATCTAGATATCAGGCAAGACTTTTCTGAAAAAAAAACTGTTGAGACAGAAGAACAAAGGAAGAATTAAACACGTTAAAAGAGATTGTTGGAGCTAAAAGAACAAGGTGCAAGGAAGCATTTAGACTGCAAAGACTGCATTTAAAGTTGGAATGTTCCTAGGTGATCTCACGAGTAGCTGAGGTGGTAAACATCACTGCTCTAATAAGGTTCAGCTTGTTAGTACTTTCAGTGTAAAAAATAAAATGCCAAACTGGAAGAAGGGAGAGAGGGAGGAAGGAGGGAAGAAAGAGAGCAATGCCACTCAAATGGATACGTCAAAGAACTTAGTTAAAAATGAAGAGTGAGGGTTTCAATCTCTGACTTCTTTAATAGAGAAGTTGTCAGTATAGCCCCTTAAGAGTACTATATAAAGAGTACTATGTGCTAAGTAAAGATGGATTTTAGTGTATGGTTATGGGAGGGATATAAATTTATTAAATATAGCAAGATAATATTAAATTATTAAGACATTTGTAGAAGGAGGTAAGTATCACATCATAATTTAAAATTCAATATAAAATTTTGGTGTTTTTATTTTTTTTGAAATTATAATTTATTTACATTTTTCCCTCCTTCCTTCCTTACAAACCTTCCTGTATACTCTTCTTTTCTATATTCTTTCAAATTCACAGCTTCTTTTATTTTTACTAATTGTTATTTTATTCATACAATATTGGTATGGGAAGTTCTTCTGTCTATGTGTTGCTTTTATTGGTTAATGAATGAAGAAGCTACTTTGGCCTGTGATAGGACAAAATAGAGCTAGGTGGGAAAACTAATCTAAATGCTTGGAGAAAGAAGCCGGTGTCAGGGAGACACCATGCAGCTGCCAGAGGAGAAAGACGCAAGCTGTCAGCCAGAATCTTGCCCATAGGCTACAAGCCTTGTGATAAAATATAAAATAATAGAAATGGGTTAATTTAAGATGTAAGAGTTAGCTAGAAATATGCTTAGGCTATTGGCCAAACAGTATTGGAATTAATACAGATTTCTGTGTGATTATTTTGGGAGTCTGGGCGACAAGGAAATGAACAAGCAGCCTTTTTCAACAAATTGATTGATGGACTTTGCCTTTACCAGACAGAACAGATCTTCAGGTTTCCTGCTTCATGGAAAAGTCTGTTGGATGCTATGTGCCTGTAGGCTAAAGATTCAATGTTCCAATGTTACAGAAGAACTTTGGGTGACTGTCCAGGCAGCAAGATGTCTCTATCAATTCTAGAGTTTTGGAAGTTGCCACAATGTACTTTCTGTTTACTTAGGTAATATTATATCCTTATGGGGTCTTTGATGGAGTTGAAGAATAGATAGATTATGCTAAGCAGGAAAACTAAGCTGAATGCTAGGAGAAAGGAGGCAGAGTCATGGAGAAGACAGGTAGTCGCTGCCAGAGACAAGACACCTCCACTGGAGCCCACCGAAACTTTGCTAGTAGGCCATGACCTTGTGGTGATGCCCAGATTAATGGAGATGGGTTAGATTAGTATATAAAAGCTAGCTAGCAATACGCTTAAGCTATTGGCCAAACAGTATTGCAATTAATGTAGTTTTGTGTGATTATTTCAAGTCGGGGTGACTGGGTAACAAACATGAGGCCTCTGCCAACACATACATATTCCTGAATATAACCAGTCCAGTCAATATAACGCTACCTGTACATATATGTTCAGGGCTAACCATTTAGTATTGAACAGCCAATTGTTATGCTCTTCCCTGGGTAGGCCACCTCTTCTGCTCCTGACTTTCCCAATTTCCTATAGTTCTTTATATAGGGCTGAGGCCTCATGGGCTCCATCCAGTTTGGCATGTTCGTTGATATTTTCCTTTTCAATCATATTTGAAATATAAGAGAAGTGCATACATAATATATAGTTCACCCATGACTCAATAGCTCAATAAGTAATAAAAGAATAGAGAGAGTTAGTCTTTTGTCAACTGTATTAAAACTTTAGGTTTTGGTTTCCACCAAAGTATTTGGTTTTTCTTTAGCTAAGCCCCTTCTCATAGTACAAAGTGAAAAGTAGTAGACAGACAATGTATGTATTTGTTTCAACAGTGCAGTGACTATCTTGATTAAAGTGTGACTGGATTATAGGTTACTTATGTATTGTAATATGATCTGATGCTCTTTGGATTCTTTTGGGGGACCAGCCACCCAGCTCCCAAATGAGTCAAACACAGAGTCTTATTTTTATTTATAAATGTCTGGTCTTAGCTTGGGCTTCTTCTTGCCTGCTTTTCTTAACTTATATTATCTAATCTACTCTTTGGTCTCTGTGTTTTTCCTGTTGTCTTCTTTAAATCTTACTCTTACTCTGTGGATTGCTGTGTACCTTGATGGTTGGATCCCATGATCTCCTCCTTTTCGGGCTACAACTTTGACCTCTTCTCCCAGTTTTCTCTTCTATCTATCCTCTCTGTCTGCCAACTCCACCTATCCTTTTTCCTGCCTTGCTATTGGCGATTCAGATCTTTATTAGACCATCGGGTGTTTGAGACATGCAAAGTATGACAGCTTCACAGAGTTAAACAAATACAACATAACCAAAAGTAACACACCTTAAAAAAATGTTCCCAGCACTTATGGGATTGGGAACATGTGTTTCTGAGTATGCCAGTGGGGATATTTTCTGACTTAGAATTGAGAAGTGAGAAGGGAAAATTTATCCTAAATGCAGGAATCTTGCTTCCTAGGCAAGGACTTTGACTGTATCTAAACAGAGAGGACATGTGGAAGATCAAATCTCGTCACACAGCACCATTTTCATTGCCATCGATGCTCAAACTCTACTTCTTAAGCCTTTGCAGAAACTAAGATCACTGACTCTCCAGGGAACTTTCAGGCCTTTGGCCTCAGACTGTGTTTGTGCCATTCATTGGTCTGTCTTATTCTGAAGGTTCCTAGCCCTTTGACTGAGCAGCTAGCTACAGGCTTCCTGACTTTCCAGCTTGTAAACTCATATTGTGTGATAGTTCAGCTTCTGGTCATGTACACTACCCAAGAAATCCTCTTTCCTAATACTGTAAACATTCTTTTGTTTCTGTTTTGCAACATAACCATGCCTAAATGAAGCAGGAAGAAGTATAATCCATTTTAGACTTTCTAAAGAGATGGGCACTTACATAATGGTTCATGGATGGCTTATACGTTTTCTGTCGCTAGGAATCCTTTTGGAAAATGTAGTGTCCTAGAGCACATGTTTGTTAGTTCACAGTACTGTCATAGGAAATCTTCACAGAGGGTTTCACAGACTTCTTTGATTGCCGTCTTGGTGACTAAATCCATTGAATCTGGAGCCCAGTGTCCTCCCCTAAGGTCCTGAGACTATGCCAGGTTCACTTCTTACAGTTGTAAAGCTGAGGTTCTTATTTCAGGTCTGGCTGCTTGGACTGATGCTGATTTTAGAAACAATCTCATTCCTTGTGAGGACTCCTCCATCTTCATAGGCAGTGACAGAACAGAGAATGCATTTCCCCATAAGTCAGTCTCCTTTTTCTCCCTCCACTGACCTCACAAAGTTCACTGAAGATAACTAGACTTTTTTACAGCTCAGTGAAACACTCCTTTACACTCAGAGGTCTGCTGGCCTGGCATTCTTATAGGCATCTACTGCCACTGCTGAAGATTGGGCCACAGAGGATGTGTATTCCTCCCAAACAGACTTATAGTTAAGTATCATGTAATAGGTTAGGGTGATTTTTTTGGAATGTTTATTGTTCATTCTTTTTCTTCTTGGAAATTCATTTTCTAGAATTATTACATTAGTCTTTTAGTTCAATTTATTTATTTATTTTATTGAAACTATACTTTTCAGACAATATATTCTGATTATGATTTGTTCCTCTTTTCCTTTTATTAAAATATAAAATACTATTGAAAAGATTAATAAAGTAAAATAAAATAAAATACAAGTAAACAAACCAGTAGAGGAAAATACACAAACAAACAAAAATTCAAAGAAAAGCACAGGAAATACATACTAATGCTGAGATACATACCTTCACACACAGAAAACCCATAAAAACAAACTTGAGAATCATATATAAGCAAAAAATCTACAAAGGAAAAACAAACAAGCAAACAAAAACCCAAATAAAGCATTGAGGCTCTGGCTAGTTTCTGGTGGAGACACAGTGTCCTGAGTGTTATTGTTTGTGTTCCTGTGCTGCTATCTAGGCGCCTGAGTTTGGAATGACTGTGATTATAGGTATTGCTATCTGGTCTTTTTATTGTCAGCTGTGTGTTCTATTCCTTGGCTTCTTCTGTTGCCCTCTCTGGATCTTAGGAGAACTTGTTGACTGTGGTTCACCAGTAGGGAGTCCCTGCCCATTGTGGCCATGTTGGTATTAGGTGCTGGAACAAAGGAATGGAGATGGGTTAGAAAGGAGGACATCTTTTGAGAGTGTTCACAGGAAAGAGGAAAGCTGAATCTGCCAGGAGCATTTCTGGATTTCTAAAGAAGTGGTGTCAACAAGGGAATGAGGGCGCTTGCACTTGTCTGCTGTAGGATTGGGAGTGAGACTCAGGAATTTGTAATGGGCAATAAAAGGGAGAGTGAAGATTGCCTGTCTGATTCCTAGGGGTCTTCATGGCCAGAAGATTCTCAAGTAGAGAGTTGTTCTCTACCTATTTGTGGCTGACACAAAGGGATGGGGTCAGGGAGGAAAACTAGGTCTGGAGAGGTTCCATGGTGTCCCCTGGGAATGAAGGCCACGAGAGAAGGCAGGCCCCTGCAGATGGTCTTCTACAAGGCAGGGATGGGTGGGTGGAGAGGTGGGGGTGGGGTGGGGATGGGGATGAGATCAGTTAAAGAGTATATGTACCAATCACTTTTTTATTTGTTATGGTAGATAAACTTGGAAGACCAGCCCTGATTTACTTTCTACAGGAAAAATATTAACAAAGCAATATAGCATATAAAGACATCAACTAATAAATTAAAAATAAAATATTTTCATGTAATTTGAGTTAATATTCAATTTCTCAACAATTATTTAATCTCATGCCAATTATATGATAAAAATAGACCACCTGGAATAAACCTCAATAAAGGAACTACATTCCACAAATAAGAGTCAAATTGGTGTTTCCAGGGTGGGAAGGAGGCTCTTGTTTTGGATTCAATATGCGAAAGAATCCTTTTGCCTTCTTAGTTGTTGTCTTTGGTGAGCATATTTATTGTTGCCAGTTCTGTGTATTTATGTACCAGGAAGATCTTCATCTTGAAGGTTCTAAAGCCCGTGCGCTGCTCACACTAATGACAGACCATTGGCTTAGTAATGCCTTGTAACTATCTGAGACATTACAATATTCATAATGCAGATTACGTTTGAGCCACTGCTTATTTATTTTGACCCAGAACCTAAATAAAGAATTAATGTTCTTGCTTTTCCGGCGCTCCAAGTCTGTGATTCTCAACCTCTCTACTGCTATGACTCTGTAATACAGTTCCACATGTTGTGTGGACCCCCAACTCTGAAATTATTTTTGTAGCTACTTCATAACTGTAATTTTGCTACTGCTATGAATTGTAATGTAAATGTCTGATATACAGGATATCTGATATATAACCCCTGTGAAAGGGTTATTCGACCCACAAAGGGGTTGTGATCTTCAGGCTGAGAACTGCTGCTATAAGTGACTGCGCTAATGTTATTGTTTGTCTGGATAATAAAATCTTGCTGAGGAAATAAATCATGGTATTCTCTTAGAAGGTCCCTGAATAGTTGCATTAAAACTAGACTAAATTGCTAAAGACTTGTGAAATGAGTCTGTTTGTACTTGTTTCTATTAGAAGGATCTTTGGGAGGTCTTTCATATAATTGGGTTTAATTCAGATCTATTCTGTGCTTTGTTACAGTATTAGAACTCATTTAGGGGAAATTAATGAATGCAGATATAATCTACGATTACAATTATGCACTTGTGTGGTTGACTTTAAAGTGTGTGCATATTCCTGGACATGCATGAAGATTTTTCCCTATAACCTCTGATAGCTTTGAAGGAGAGGGGAGAGGAAGAAGGAAAAAGGGGAAAAGGGAGTAGGTAGAGGAAGAGAGGGATAGAGGGGGACAGCGAGAGCAAGAAATTGAGATTTATTATTTGGTTGTAGTATTGACAAACAGATGAGTCTGACAACTGCTAAGAAATCCATCTGTAAGTCAGGTGGCTTGCAATTCTCTACGTTAAGTAAAATTGCAGAGCAACTTAATGGAGTTGTCAGCCAATGTATGATTAAAATAATTTTTGATGAAGGATTGGTGACTCACGGTGTATAAATGAAAAGGAGGTCAATGCCTGGGTGACACTGCTGTAGTGAAAGGACTTTGTTCCTCTCCTGTTTATTTTTGTGAGCAGTGCATGTCCATAGTAATAGCAATAAAAACCAAAGAGGACTGATGCTGGGCCCTGCCTACTTATATTAATAAGTAATAATAGTTATACACAGACTATGTGAAAGAGATGTAGGAAAATGCAATTCCATTAATATTGTTAAGAGATTAATTTCCCATAATCAATAATAATATTAAACAAGGATTATAATTTAAAATGTTCACTTAATTATCCTCTTCTCCTAATTGTAATTGTAGCTCAACTCAGAAGAAACTTTTTAAAACCTACAGTTCTGTGGTCACAAAAATTTAGAAATACTACACTGATTCATTTTTACTGCTGTTATCTGATCAATAAAAATAATTAAACATTTTCATTTGTATATTTTGATAAAATTCACTGGAGATGGAAATGTGGAAGGGATTTAAAAGGAGCTAGGAAGACTGATGTAAAACTTTTGCCAGTTGTAAGGTTCTTCATATAATTATCTATGATTTTTAGGTTATGTTATATATATTAAAATTATGTAGTAGGCTATTCCAAAATATTAAGGGTTTTAGTATCTATAATTTACAACATTTGAAATTTAATTTCATTATGAAAATTTTAAATGCTAACCTCAAAATGTTTGAGGGTTATGTTATTTTAAATAAAATTAGGAGGTGAAGCCAAGTTTTGAAGATGAACCATTAAGGATGCTGTGCTATGGAAATGCTGGCTTTCTCAGTGTTGCTGTGGAGTTTTGCTATAGGAACTGAGGTCCTGGTTTTGACAGTAGATCTTCTTTCTCCACACTTCCATGAACATCAATGCCTATTCCAAACATTCCATACCTTTTGTGTGCCATACCTTTTGTGTTATTGATTCAAATGCTGATCATAGTCACTTCAAAGTTCATTCATTCCTCAGAAATATTTTGGGGTTGATACCCAGCCATGGCAGGGAAAGGTAAGGAAAATCCACACTAAAACATGTCATATAATTTCTTTCTTTTTTCTTTTCTGCTTTAGAGTGTATATAAAAGCTGCATTCTCACTCTTCTGTAGTTCTTATAAGTGCGCAGTAACAATATGGCAAAAGCAGTGCACATTTCTTAATTTTTAAAACTGTATTGTTCAAAACGCTTATATTCACTTGAGCCCTTGTAAGTCCTTATCTTTTTACTAGTGAACATAATCCCTTTGTAGTACAGGCTGCTGATATAACAGAGTAGTGACTGAATAGAATAAGTGGCTGTAGAAATGTCTGAAAATAAGGTAGCAAGGAAGTTTGAAGAACCTATTGACTGTGCTTTTAATAAAAAGTTGGTGTAGCTCATTTAGTGCTCATTGAGAGCCCTTTACTTTAAAGAATCTCAATCCAGCTAAAGCCGGTCTTCTCTAGGTAGGCGATGGCATCACCAACGGTTTGTGTAGCCCTTTCCTCCACAGTCATCGCCTCAGCATCTACAGCTTCTCCGCCAGGACTGGACTCTGGCTCTAGAAGTATCTTTCATTTCTGAGAAGCATTCTGATATCTGAGACAATTTCATTTTTGGCCTGATATTTTTACCTAGTGTGCAGGTAAGTCCTTCACTAGAGGTGATGGAGGTGAATCCAGCTGGGTGATCAGTGAATTGAAAGCAACATTTTCGAAACCCCTTTTATTGTTAACATACGCGCCGCCTTCCATGAATTTTGATTGTCCTTTAAGGTACCCAAAATGATGATGTATCCTTTCCAGATTTTCAAGCTTCTTTTCCCAGGTGATTGAGAGAAATCATTATGTATTGCAGCTGTTTCCCTATGTAAGTTCTTTAAATAATATACCTGAAACATGAAATTATTCCTTGCCTTATGGATTGCAAAATGCATATTGTATTGTGGGCATGAAAATAGCATCCATCTCATTATAATATATTTATTGGAGCTCTTGAATAAGAAGCTGCATTGCCAGTGTGCCATAGTGTGGTGCTTTGAAATAGAATGTTCCCAATAGGCTCATATATGTTGAATGCTTAGTCATCAGGAAGTGATACTACTTCAAAGGGATTAGAAGGTGCGGTCTTGTCAGAGGGAGCATGTCATTGGGGGTGAGATTTCATGCCAGGCCCAATCTTTCTTCTTGCTGCATGAGGATTCAGGTATAGAACTCTCAGCCTCATACCTGCCTGCCTGCCTGCCTGTCTGCCACCACGCTCCCTGCCATGATGGTAATGGGCAAAACCTCTGAAAGTGTAAGTAAGCCCCAATTAAATGCTTTTTTTAAAATAAGAGACTTCTTGGTCATGGTGTATCTTCACAGCAATAGACTAATGACTATACACATGGTATTTTGAACAGAATTTTTCTTCTGAGCGATAGATCTCAACAGTGGACATATAATATTCAGTAAACCTGAATTATAATTATTCATTATAAACAGATGTGCTGTCATTCAGCTTTCCGTTTTCCCTAGATAGAGCACAGGTGAAATTGATTTAGCCTAATTATGAAGGACCCTAGCACTTTCCAGAATTGTAAGTTACCGTTTGTTTGATAGTGACTAGCCATTTTAGCCTACAGCAAGTAAGGCAGTCTGTGTTTGAGAAATTTTGAAGCCATATAGTTTGACTTTTCTCTGGCTATGAGAGCCCCAGAAGGCGTCGTTGTATAAGGTCAGATAGGTCTGATTTGTCTTTAGTGAACATCTGTTTTTTCACGTGGCATTTTACCAGTTGTCATAGCTAGATATTATGAGTAATTGCTGAAGCTCACAGCACAGTGGCTACTCTGCCTCATGCCCCTTTCCTGTTGAAGTGTTTTTCTGTTGCTTGTGTAAGTTGATAAACTGTCATTTCCTGTTGGTTTCAGACTTGTGAAGCACAGACTGGGGGGTGAGAGTCATGGCATCCCTTTGGTTAGATTTTGGTTTAGGAGGACATGATTGGTATTCAATCTAGATGACTAATACTACCTTCTTATCAGCAACAAGGCAATTGTGCTTTCTTGTCTCTCCTGTGTTTAAGGTTAATTTCCTGCAGTTATGTTTTCTTTTCATTTACTACGCGGCAACCTGGCTCAAAATGCCTACTTACTGGCCTGTCTTGGCTCTTGAATTCCCATAATTACATAAGTGAATCATTTCTAGGTTTTGAATTAAAATTATAAATGTGAAATGGTTACTCTCAATGGAACAATAAGAAGCTAAAAGAGGGTTAGTAACTGCTCTCATTTTAGTATTGTTTTATCTGGAAGAATAGAAGGCTTGAAGGGATGGGACAGAAGGAGGGATGCTGCCAGTCAAGGAAAGAGTCAGGGCACATAAACAATTATCAGTCACGTTACTGGTATTAGATTTGAATGTTATATAAAACATACTATGCTTGTGACCTTAGGTCTCCATTCTCATCTTTTGTCAAATATCTTTTAATGTGACTTCTAAAGTTTCCACAAGTTTTACTGGTTATTGGCTACAATTTTGCAAACACTCTTTCAATGTCAGAACATCTAACTTAGTTTCCATAAAACAGTAGGTTGAACTTTTTATATCAGAAAATTATGTTTTATGAAGTATAAATATAGTGTTGTTCTAAAATAATAAAATTAAGGTGAAGAAAATAGATGTGGAATGTTTCTCTATTTAAGGGAAATGCATTAATTATTAATAGATGATACAAATAATAATAATATAATGTATTCATTGTATTAATTTATATATATAATGTGTAATTGTATTTATTAAAGAAATCTTGAGAACATTAGTTCATTTTTGAAGATTTATTTTTATGAGTATTATATTAGTCTTTCCCTGTATGCATGTATTTGTAGCTCATATGTACCTAGAGCATGTGGAGGTTAGAAGGGGACATTAGATCCGCTGGAACTTGAACTTTGAATGATTTTAAGTTTCCCTGTGGGTTCTGGAAACAAAAATTTTTTTCTTTTTAAAGAGTGACAGTTGCTCTTAACATCAACCCCCTCTCTAGTCCCTTGCATCAAATTTTCTTTTTCTTGTTTTACTCAATATAGTTATAAACACTACAAGTTACTTTTTTTTTTAGTAATGGATATTTAATGAGTACTCCTTGCATAATTCATGGGTTTCCCTCTGGGTTCTAGAGTTTAGTATTAGACTGACCAATTGATAGCAAGGATAAGATTGAAAGTCATGAACAAACATAAGATTTGATAAGCATACTGTGGTGTGAGATTGCCCAGCATAGGTTCACATACTTGCATATTTTGTCTTCAGATGATGATCTGCCAGGAAGTATTAGCAGGTGTGACTTTGATGGAATGGGTGCATCACTAGGGGTGAGCTTTGAGGTTTCAAGGTCCCAGGTCAGGACCATTGATTTTATCTTTTTTTCTTTGCTGCTTATAGATCAGGATGCAGTTCTCAATTGTTATTGAACATGCTGCCATGTTCACCACTGTGATGATAATAGACTCAGCCTATAAACTGTAAGAAAACCCCCAGTTAAATACTTTCTTTTTAAAGAGTTGCTGTGGTCATGGTGCCTCCTCACAGCACTAGAACAGTGACTAAGACAGAAGTTGGTACCAAGAGTGGGATATTGATGTGACAGGCCTGATCATGCTATTGTTTAGAAGAGTATAGAAGACTTTGGGACTCTGGATTCCAGAAGCAGTTGAACACTTTAAGCAGGGCTTAATGGGCTGTCCTAGTAACAGATTAAAAGATAGTATTGCTGAGAGCAATATGGACCCAGCTCAAGAGGTTTCAGAGAGGCAGAATATTAATAACTTGCTTAGAGAACATTCTTGTGATATTTTGACAAAGAATGTTGCTGGGTTTTTTTTTTGCCTTTGTCCTAAAAATTTGCCAGAGCCTAAATTGAACACCATTGGATTAATGGGTTTGACAGAGGAGATTTCAAGACACCCTAGTATTAGCTGTGTCATGTGGTTATTAATGATCACTTTTATGCAGATCTGTAATAAAAAATAAGCAAGGCAGAACAAGGGAAAATACAAAGTGTGAGATTTGAGGAAAAAGGAGGCACCAAGAAATATACTGTCAAAAACAGAAGCTCCAATGTGCAAGGAGATAAAAAGTTTAAAGAAAGGCTTGATGCTAAATGAAATAAAGAGATTGTTACCTCAAGGCAAGACCCCACCCAGCTGGTTTATTTATGAAAATGAATTAAAGGAAAGTTTAAATAGCAAAGAAAACTATCAACAACTGAAAGCTTTTGGAAATGCAGATTTCAACCCCAGCAAGTGAAAGAACTTGGCAACCTCAGCTACCTTGTTCTGGTTTTAGAGTCAAGTAATCAACAAAAGGGTTGGTGAACTTTGCCTCCTTGGCTAAGAAAAACTGATGAGGCCAACTATGTGTCAGGAGTGTCTCTGTTTTTTCTTTAGTCCAGTATTTCTTCGCTATATTCCCTTTCCTCCCATTGGAATACTAATGTCTATTCTGTGCCATCATATGTTGGAAGTATGTGATCTTCAAATGGAATTTAATTTTACAGGAGGTCACATTTAAGATATCGCCTGAGTCACAGAAGAGACTTTAGACTTTGAAACAGTCTTAAAAGTGAAAGATATGGGAACTTTTGAAATTTTTCTGAATACATTTTGCATTATGATATGGCTACAAGCCTATGGGGGTCAGGAGGCAGAATGTAGCAGCTTAAATGTGAATGCCACCCGCATAGAAGCTTATATATTTGTGTGCTTAGTGCCCAGTTCATCAGCTGTGAGGGAAAGACTAAGAGACATAACCTGTTGGAGTAGTTGTAGCTTTGTTTAAGGAGGTGGGTCACTCAGACTTTGTGGTTTCAAAAGCCTGGGTCTAGTTGGAGTAGTTGTGTCTTTGTTGGAGGAGGTGTGCTACTACCTCCTTAGCTTTGCTGTCTCAAAAGTGAAGGCAAGACCCTGTGGAGTGCTTGTTCTCTCTTTCTCTCTCTCTCTCTCTCTCTCTCTCTCTCTCTCTCTCTCTCTCTCTTTCTCTCTCTCTCTCTCTCTCTTTCTCTGTCTCTCTCTGTCTCTCTGTCTCTGTCTCTCTTTCTGTCTCTTCCCCCCTCCATCCTTTATATCAGGATGAAGCTCTCAGCTACTGTATGCTGCCATGCTCCTCACCATGAGGATAAGTGACCCAGTCTTTGAAGCTGTAAGCCAGCCCCCAACTAATTGCTTCCTTTATAAGATTTGCCTTGTCACTGTCTCTCTTCATAGCAATAGAACAGTGACTAACACACATAGTCTTGTTTAAGAGACTAAGATGACAATTAGCAAACACTAAACAAAGGCCGAGGCGAGGAGGCAACTTTGGACAATGGTTAAAAGTATAATTGGGATAAAAACATGGAGTATGAGAGGATTCCCCACATCAGGAAGAGATTCCTCCATGTTACCCTTGGTGGTGAAATGAAATCGTGATTCAAAAGCTGGATGGAAACTTTTATCTAAACATATCTCCAATGTCACAAGAAAAATTTAAAGAGGATAAAAAAGAAAGCTTTATGTAGTAGATTTTTTTTCTTCTGATGTTTGGGGTAATGCATCTGGGGAATAAATCAGTTAATAAAATACTTATTGTACAAATGTAAGAACCTAAGATTTATCTTCAGAACCCACAAAAGAACAAACAAACAGAAAACATCTATGCATAGTGGGTTACACTTATAACCTAACAGACAAATGGATTCCTGGGATCAATGACAAACCATCTTAAACTAATTTGTGAGCATTAGGTCCCAGTAACAGAACCTGTCTCAGAAAGCCAGGGCAATGGTGTTTGAGGAACAATATTCTAGGCTGAAAAATAACCACCACACACACGTGCTCACACACAAAAATGCACCTGCAAGCTTGCATGTGTCAGAATGCATACTAACACTCACACATACAAATGCACACACACATGCACACACAACACAGTGCCTGATATCATGTTTTATTATCAATTTTGTCTTTTCTATGTCATATTACTAATGAGAAAGCAGCAGAACACAAGAAAAAAATTGAATATTCTGTGGGATGGAGAGCCATGAAAAAGGGACCAAGGAGGAGACTGAGATCTTCTGTGTTCTCACTTTCAAATCTTTTGGGTACTTTCCTACTAAGACATAATGATGAATATCACAGAGGAAGGAAAATCACACATTACATAGGCATTTTTTAACATATTTTAGTTGGAAGAAAGAGGAAGGGACAGATAAAAATGTAGGTAGTTGACTTTACTCTCCAAATATTAAGGCAATGTTTAAAATATGCAAAATTGAAAAGTAGATAACAAATTACAATAATATAGGATGAGGGCTATATCAGAGGATAAATAAATGTTAAAGTATATGTTAACAACCTTTAAAATTAGGGTAAATAGATATTAAGGCTCAGCCATTATTGAATGAAATAACTTGTTTTGAGGCAGGATTTCTCTCTGTAGCTCTACGTAGCCCCATCTGGCCTGGAACTCGCTGGCTACTTAGACCAGGCTTACCTAGAACTGATAGAAATCTACCTGCCCCTGGAGTGCTGGGATTAAACGTATGCACCACCATATCAGGTGAATATGGTGACATTTTAGAGTCAATATATAAGTATATAAAACTGACTGCTTTAATAAAGGGGACTTTAAAGCTGGTTGGCTTCAAGTGTTAATAGCTGGCCAAACTGGACTAGTAAACCCAAGCTACACTCATACAATTGAAATAATCCAAGAGGCTAAAGAAGAGGGCTAATATTCCCCCAGATAGTCACTGTCACTTGTTGTGGTATTGTTCATATGGTATCTAATAAAGGATCTATTTTTCCTATCTCCGCAATAAATTATGTAACAAAACAAGTAAGAGTACATAATCTTAATGATATTAATGAAGGCTAATGCCCAAGTCTACCATGCATCCACCTTTGAGAACCACAAAAAAATAGTAGAAACTCGCTAAACATTCCTTCCCCTATCTGATAAAACAGTCAGTAATATACCAGTCTTATAGGCAGAGTCTGAATGAAGGTGGATAACGTATTTAACAAGCATAGCAAACAAAATACCATCTGGTCACTGTACCATTTCCTGCTATTCATTTTCTTAGTAGAATTCTGAAAGCATAAAGGCTTTATTTCTTTCTGTGTATATCATCTTTTTTTCCTACCAGAGGTACATTGTGCTGATTAATCTGATTGTTTCGTGATAATTAATCAATGGTGATATAATAATAGATGATGATGTGGAAAACTGATTTGATACATATAAAAGAATCCAAATGGAAGAATTTTGTGTTGAAAATGATAGTCTTGTGTGTGAGAAACAGAACCTTCCTATGCCACCCAAGTTTATCTCAAACTCATGGTTTCAAAGCATCCTCCTGCCTCAGCTTCCTGAATAGCGGGGATGATAGGTATCTGCTGTTGTCACCAGCTGGGGACACATCTGTTTCTGTTCTGAAGTACACAGGAGCAAACACAGTCATTTTATTGGATCCCATTTGCTTACTCACAATCCAAGAGAGGAACTTTTAGGGGTTTGTTTTAGCTGCAGACAATAGCAACACCACAGATGAAATAGGAGGCCAGCAGTTAGTAATTTTGACAATCAGTGTTTTTAGGATGATCTATATCCAGGATATGTTCTCTACCGTGTTACAGGTCTTATAAATTTTATTTATGACTCATAAAGTTTTATATTCTAGTATTTTTTAGAAGACATCCTTTATGCCATGTTCTGTCCTTTCATTATACTGATAACTGTCCATTTTGGTGAAGAATGAGATTGCAAGTGGTTTTTATGCTATTTCCGAAATATGAAAGAATTTAATTCTTTTTCCAATATGACAGTGGTGCAATTGAAACATATTATGTTTGGACAATAAACTAATTGCAGGAAAGAGCATAAATCAGGCACCCTCTCACAACACTGCAGTGGATAATAAAGTGAACATTTCTTGACCACATAGAAATTTCAGAAAGGGTGTCAGATTGCTTGGAGTCTTCCCTGCGACTTCCCCACAGACCACAGAACTCTGGCCAGTCTCCTACTGAGAATAGGGTAGCTAGTCCTTGGGCGATACTGGTGCTGAATTTGGTTCTTCTACTCAAAGGGCTTCCTGAAATGAATCTAAGTTTGCAGGGAGACAGGGAAAGTAAGATTTTTTTTTTCTTCTCAGATTTTGATATAGCATCTACCAGCTTCCTCGTGTACCCCAGGGGACTCTGAACAGTGCATAGAAAGGCTGTCTGTTTTTGTTTGTTTTTTTAAAAAATCAATTTGCTTCTAAACATCTTCAAATATTTACTACCTCGTGTGGAAAGAAGGATTTTTGTTTTTTCTGTCTTAGTTCTGCCTCTGGGAAGAAACATTCCTGTTCGCTTGCCAGCTCAGGGAGCATCTAGACATAAATTGCCACTTTACTCTAGGTGTTATGCAGCCACTCTATAAGGACATTGTGAGGCCTGGGCTGTGTTTTTCCAGGACTCAGCAGCCTCTACAGTCACAGTAGAAAGAAAGGCACACTTTCCATTGCTGCCCGCTCACAGGTTTTAATGATCTGCCACAGGTGTCACCCTAATAAACTGTACCCAGTTTTCATGTTGAATTAATACCAGCAGTGGCAGCATTATTCCTTTAGCAGGAAGAATTAAATCTCTTTACTGTTAAGTATGACCTTTCTCATGTACAAAATAGATTCCCACTTGGTATAAGTCTATCTGTCTATCAGTGCCTTTGGTCAATGTTATTGTAGGAAGAAATCTTTCGGTGAACTATGTTAATTCCCTTTAGCATCATAACAAGCTTCCAAAAAATTTAAAAATCATCCTTCAGTATGTCTGATGGCATATTTGCATGTGAACCAGATGTCAATCTTGGCTTTTCATGTTAAAATCTATCATGACGAGAGGCCTGCTTGACAAGGATAGCCCAAAGTTTTGATTCCTAGTTTTCGAGAAGAAAGGCGCAGGGTGAAAAAAGGCAATTTGGTTAGTTTAATGATATTTGGTGGATACTGCCCATATACCAGACTGTCTGCAAAGCTGGGTCCAAAGGAAAGGAGAGACTAGAGCTCTGTCTAAAGGTCTTTGAATGCTCTGGAGGAAATGAAGTTGAGAGCTTTGCTGAATACTGTTCACATCAGGGACAGTGCTCAGCCACACGACAAACTGACAAGAGCTTTCCCACAAAGATGCCTGCATCTGAAAAGGGAATAGCATATGACCTGGCATTGGAGACCATTAGAAATCTTTCTCCTTGACTGAACTATGTAAGCCAAGCTTTTATGAGACATACGAATAGAGGTAATAATTCTTGCCAACCTATGGGATTCTGAAGGGGTCAACAAAATGACTTAGGTAAGGAACCAAGACTCTGGTGACATGAATTTGCTAAAGAAACAAATTGCTTTTATTTCTTAGACTAGCTCCATGATAGAAACTGTTTTAAAGAAAATGCAATTTAAATGTGACAAAAGGCAGACAGATCTAGATGAAATAGCTCTTTGTAGATTTGAGTTCTATCAAAGTCTCTGACAGCTCTTCCTGCCATAGAGGCATAGGTTGAAACAGACTGTTTATTTACTGCTCAAATTCTAAAAAACAATGATCATATTTATAAATCTCTTCTGGGATTTTATTTTGTGGCTTGATACTTTAGTAGTTACCAGAGTCTCCACAGATTCATCATAACAGAGGAAACACACCCTCCAATACAGTCGGCTGACTGCACACTTACACTGTCATTCCTTATTGCTATTATTTTAACAAAGCACTAATAAAATTTATTGTTGGAATCAAGCACCAAACATACTTGCTTGAATTTCTTTTGATTTTCCAACGAATTAGTTGGCAATCTTGATAGATGAGAGGGTTTCACGTTTCATTATAAACCTCATACATCAGAGAAAAATCTAACAGCAGGCACGAAATGCTTCTGTGCTGACAACGTTCAGAGCAAAGGAAGGCAGTTGAAGGGGGAAACACTGACACAGACCAGGCGATGTATTAGGTATTAGCTTGTTTTAGTACCTTTTCCATTTATTTTCTCTTTCTTCTAGTTCTGTGTTGATCTGGTGTCTTGTGTTGATTTCTACTAAAAGAGAAACCTTGGGTGTATTAATAAGAGTATTTGGTAGGAAAAAGGGGTTTTGTTATGTATGCTATGCCTGTATTTATGTCTGTACACAACTTGCATATTTGGTGTCCTCAAAGGCCAGAAATAGTTTTGGATACCTTAAAACTGGGCTTACAAATGGTTTTGAGCCTTCATGTGGGTGTTGGGAATCAGACTGAGATGCTCTGGAAGAGCATCCAGTGCTCTTAATTCCTGAGCCATTTCTCTAGTCCCCAAAGTTTCTTTAATATATAAAATCCAACAGAATTTGTTCCTCACTGTCGACTGTAGCCTACACACCTAGCTCATACTAAAATTTTAAATGTCGTGGTATTTCTAAATAAACAGATTGATTTCCAAAGAAATCAAGAAAATGATTTCTTTGATACTTGGAAATTCTAAGTTCCTTAGTAAGATTTAAACAGTTCTTGTGAGTATTAAAACTGTAAAAGTATCATATATGCTAAAAATGTTGTGCTCTAGATTTAATGATCAAAGTTTTTCTTTTTTATTAGAATTTCAAATTATTGAAAAGATTGCTACATTCTATTGTTAAATGCCTTAGACATGTTTATATTTGGGTTACTGGTAGAGGCTTTGTTCTATTGCTACTGTAGATTATAGGTTGTCCTTATTTAAATCTGAAGGCTCAGATAATTCATTGGAATTGACATGTAAGAAGTGTTTCTTAGCATATAAATCCTACCAAATATTTGAGACCCTATGTTGTTCTTTTAAAGAATATTTGGGTAAACATGAAGTGATGGATTTCATCTTGATATTTTCAGACATATGGCATTATATATACCCCTTTCTTTTCCGTTTCCCTCTCCCACTGTTCTCCCCCGTTCTTTCTGTTCCATTCGTGCTGATCCCATTCCTCCTCAGAATAGTCCTCTCTTCTGCTTTCAGAGTGCTCCTCATCTCTCCTCCCTCCTTAGCCCTCCTTTCAGAGACTTCCCTCCCTCCTCATGGCCCGTGTCTACGTTCATCCTAACACACACACACACACACACACACACACACACACACACCATAAACAAACACTTGTTGCAGGGGGCTGCTTGTTTGTCCCGACTGCCCAGAACCAAAATAACCACACAGAAACTATTAATTAAATCACTGCTTGGTCCATTGGCTCTAACTTCTTATTGGTTAACTCTTATATCTTAATTTAACCTCTCTCCACCTACCTGCAAAGTTTCAGCTGGGGATCCATGGCATGTCCTTGACTCTTTCCTTCTCCCAGCATTCAGTTCTTACTTCCCTGCCTACCTAAGTTCTGCCCTATCAACAGGCCAAGGTAGTTTCTTTATTAATTAACCAAAGAAAGCAACACATAGACAGAAGGACCTCCTACACCATACACTTACGCACGTACATATGCATACTACATAAACACACATACATACCACATACACCATACACACACACACAACCACATGCTCCATACACACTATACATGCTCACAAGCCACACATGTACCATACACATACATGCACAAACACACCACACATACACCATACGCACAGACCATTCACATATGCCACACAGATTAGTCACATATGCCACAAACACACATATTATAGATCCCATACATGAGGGAAAACATGGTATTTCTTTTCCTGTAGTTGGCTTATTTTCTTTGTCCTAATCATCTCTAGTTCATGCATTTTCTGGCAAATTCTACAGTGATAATATTTTTATCACTGAAACAATTCCTTTGTGACCTCTACCTCATTTCCTTTAATCACCTGCCACTCAACCGCAAAGGGGATTCCATTCATACCTTAGTAAATGTGAATGACAGAGTAACAAACATGGATGTGTAAGCATCTCTTTTATATGTTGGCATAAAGTCCTGCAGGTATGTAGCTGACTCATAGAGTTGATCCATGTCTATATACTGGCTTCTATAGAGGTTGCAACATGTTAAATTCCTAGCAACACCATGTAAGCCTTCCCCTGTACCTACAAACTTACCAGCCTTTATTGTTCTTCATTTTCTTGACAATAGCTATTCTAAGTAGGATGAGATGGAACCTCAAACTTATTTTCATTTGCATTTCCGTGATGACTTAGTGCATTGAACACTTTTTCAGATACCAGTATCCTACCTGACAATCCTCTCTGCATTCTTCAAAACATAAACATTTCTCTAAGAGATAATTTTCATGCTGTAATATGGGATCACTTAGTTTGACAGATCATTTTACCTCATGAAAAATGGTAAAATAAGCTGAATATTGAAAAATAGAAGCAGCATTGTGTTTCTGAATGCAATATGATGTTGTCACGTGAGTTAATTTTTTAGAGACAAAGACTTGTCTTCTTGTCTAAGTCATGGCTTTATTATTTAAAGAATATTTGCAATTTTGTATAATTGATTTGATAGTTGATATGTAGCAATCTATTTACAGTGCAAATTTTTACGAACTTGGTCAAAAAGTCTAATATAAACTATAATTAGAAAATAAAGGCTTGAAGACATTAAATTGACATTCATATATTTTAAGCTGGCATGTTCTTAATAACAAATTTTATAGATAGTGTGCACTAAGATAAAACAGTCTATTATATTTCTCAATAATATTCCTGTTGGCTGTCTCTATAAACATTGCCAAGTTGACCTCACCCATAAAACCCATTGTATCTAATTATGGCTGCCAGTTGATGGCTGCGCCGTCTGGAACAAAGCCTTAAGCGTCAGGTCTGATGGTCCTGCAATGTTCTAGCAGCCTCCAGGTGATGATTCTGCCAAATGTCCTGGCAGGGGACTGCTCCTCAATGATCCTATTGACCACAATGCAGTCATTGACAGGGACAGTGAATAAAACCTCGTGGTTGTTTGTGAGATTTTTCTCTGGGAACTAGGATGTCATATAAACAGCAAGTTTGTTTTCACCTTACTTTTCTCCTTCTTTTCTCTCTTCAATCATATTTTATTGTTATTAAAGCTGTAAGCATCTTACATTGTTCATGTTGCTTTGACTTTGGAAGCTATAATAGCAGAAAAATGGAAATAAAAGCAGCTTTTAAGAAATGATTTGATTATTTTTATTTTATTTTATGTATTAGTGCTTTGCCCATGTGTCTGAATGCGCATTCAGGAGGCCCAAAAATGTATCGGTGGTTATGGGCTACCATGTAGATGTTGGAAACTGAACTCTGGTTCTCTTCCAGAACAATCAGTATCCTTAACCGTTGAGCCATCCCTTTGGCCCGAAAGCAATTTCTGATAATATATTTCAGATAGAACACTGCTATAAAGGGAGATTTTTTATTACTGACTTTTACAGTTTTATATTACCCTTTTAATTGAAAGAAACCATAAAGGAAAAATAGGGATGTAATTTTATGTAATTAGTTTCAAATTATATGGTGAGAACTGGTATGCACTATATTCATGATTAATACATATACACAGGAAATTTTGAACAACAAAAGTACAGTCTTTTCTGGGTTGGAAAGGCTTGGTTCATGCATATTTTTTGTGCAACTGCAGAAATAATTTAAAATAAAAAATCTGAATGAGAGCAACTTCATTAACTTCAAAATTGTGTACCAATCTGGGTCCTGAAATAATGGTATATATTTCATATGATTAGTACTCAACAAAGCAATAATATGCTCTAATTAAAACTGCAATGTGGGAGCAATGTGGGAATAATTAACAGACATGAGAGTTTCATGTCCAGGGCCAGTTCATACTGACTCTGTATGTATCAGAAGTTAAGTACTTTAGAATGTCAGGAAACTCTTTGATGAACATATAGTTAACATATGTAAAGCATATAAAATATTTGTACTAGAAGGCAGATGTCAATCAGTGGTTAAGAATGGAGAGGGCATATCACTAATATACTTTTGATCTAGTGCTGTTTCTCACTAGTTAATGTTAACAGTAGGTTGATTCTTGGAATCCATAGTGGCAACCGACATTTTAGTGGAGCTCATGTTCGGGAGGCACTATCAGGATGAATAACCAGTGCATTGTAATTATTTCTTCTCACTTTATGTTTTCTTCTAATATACTTTTTGTCCTGATCATGTGTATGCATACATATATGCGTGCATGCACACACACACACACACACACACACACACACACACACACACACACACACGTGCGCGCGCGCGCGCGTGCGTGTGTGTGTGTGTGTGTGTGTGTATGTGTGTGTGTCTGGTTTACATCTGGTGGGGCCAGCCATTTCAGGGCGTGTGTGTTGTGCTTGTGTGCATATGTGTGTGTAAATGTCTGAAGTGGATGCTGGGTGCCTTCCTCGATAGTTCTTTTACTGCATTAATCAAGGCAAACCCTTTGATGAACTTAGAGCTTCCTAATACTGCTAGTCTATCTGCAGCAAGTTCTGAGGATTTCATCTATGCCTCCTAAGTGCTGAGATTAGAGGCAGCTACTACACCTGTCCTGCTTGTACATGCTTTCTTGGCATCTGAACTCTGGTCCTCATGGTTACATGACAAACTCTATCCAGTGAACCTCGTCCCTATCCCCTACCTTACACTTTCAATGTTAAATATTGTCCTTTGCTTTGAACACATTAAGCATTGTTTCATTGTTTAAGACTTTATAGCTTTAATTTTATATTGGTTGCCTTATTTATATAAACATTTGTTTGCTCTGAGGAACAAGGAATATGCTACTGAAGTAAATAGTTCATTAATTTTTATGTCAGTCTTGGTGCTATTTACATGCATACAAATGAAATTAAACTGTCTCCCAGGAAACTTACAGAGGATGCCTTTCTAGTCCATGAATTAATGCAAATCATAAGGTTACATCATTTGAGTATAATCTGGATGCTTGGAAGAATGTGGAATAAGCAGAGTAGAGGAACTCTAGGCCCTGCATTATTCATGAAAGTTGGATCTTAGCACTGAGGAATAGAGCTACCCGTTTGTGCAGGTGCACTGTAAAGGTCAGCGTGTGTCTGGGTCAGCCTGTCATGTGGGAGGAAAAATGATTATGCTGCATCTTTATTTTGAGGAGGTGCAGTGTGCTCTTCTGGTGCCTACTGTATTTCTCCTGTTTATTGCTATTTAACTGCCATGCTTCCAAGTCAAGAGCAATCGGGCTTCATCTCTAAGGTGTTTTCATTTGAAAGGTGTATTATATGACTTGTACCCCCAAGAAAGGGAATGCACTTCCAGTTAAACTAAGACTTTTGGGAATCTAGAATATCACCCCCATTGTAATGATATTACAATGTGAAAAATAGAGAAGTACTTTGGATTTGTTGAAATCCAGTACAACTTTATTGTTTTAAGAATACTGACTGAGAAGGAAGTCTTGAACATAATCCAGAATGTCCCTACAGAGAATCATAGATTGGAGACTCTATGTTGTGCCCTCAACAGCAAATTAGAAAGGGGAATGTCAGAATATTAGGCCTAGTAGTAGGGAGCCTGTGCTGATTGTCTCTATTGCTCTATCTACCTTGTTTAATTACTGTGGATGATTTTTAATATGATACAAATAATAGTAAGAACATTTCAGCAGCATTCCACATACTCACAGCCTTATTAATATACTATTTCTTTATTTCCAAATGTATTGAAAAATAAAGAAAGAATACAGATATTCTTATTATATGCCATGCTTAATAGACAAAACAGGCAACTACCAGATCTCAACAGTTCATCAGTTTTTTTAGCTATCAAATTGACAGCCCAAGGTTCTGTGATAGTTTATCAAGCAAAATTTCAATATCTATCAGTTATTCACAATCTCAGTTCTTGGCACATTTATTTTGTTAATTAAAGCTGAAAATCTACAGACAAAATGAAGTGCCCAGAACTTGAATTTTAATAAATGCAGATGAGACCAAAATGAGAGTAGTCAGGCAAGGCTCCCAGATGCAAAGCTTGTCTTGTGTTTACCTTGCAATTCATTAGATTTTGCTCAGCTGCAAAAGTAACTCCAGGAGTAAAGATAAAAAGGAAAAGACTGCATTTGAAAGTATATAGAAATAAAATTCCATGAATATGAATCACCAGCTCTTCTCCATATTCCTACTTCAGCTTTGGGTGTGGGGAACAAGGTCCTGTCATGAAGGCAGACACAAGAGGACGGCAGCCTTATTATCTCTTTTTGCCTCCAAAAATACAGCACTTTGTCAGGTCTAAGAATCTTAGTTCTTTACATATCCTGAAAATCCACTCTTTGAGATTTATAGTCTTAAAATAGGAAGAGAGTTCATATGCATGCTTTTTCTCCCCTTCACTAGGTGAGAAGTATTTTTAAAATTTCAACCCAAATTTTCCAAATTAACAGACTCTTTCACACTGGTAAACTAAATCCTGTCATTGGATGTGTTGTTCATTAGGAAAGGTGTTAAAAACTGCACCAAAAAAAAGCAGCATGACTCATATTATTTACCACTGGCAACTGGCATAAAGTGTACCTTATTGCTCATGATTCTGTCTCTCCTGCTTATAAAAGCAGTAGAAGCAGCTGTTTGATTTACATTAATGTGAATGTTAGGTCTCCTAGGTCTCCAGTGCTTAGCACACAGTTTTGCCTAAAGAAGATGGTCAAAGTATTAAGGTTCAAAATGTGATTTCAATAGAACTGACCCATGAAATATTATCCTTTCAAAATGGTCTTAACTTATCTAATATGGAATGCTGTCTGATAATGATGAGTTAATACCAGCAAAAATTTGTATTCTTCCTCATTTTGTGAATAAAATTTTATAAATATTGTGTTCCTTCCCGAAGGGTGAATCATATCTTTAAATTTGTATTTATGAATTGCATATATAGATGGGACTCATGTTGATTTGCTGTTCATGCAGTAATACACAGTGGTCATCCATCCCCCTTCTTCCATCCTTGACTCACTCCTGTCACACTTCCCAGTGCACACTCATAACTATTGTGTATCCAACTTAATTTTTAGTTCATGTTTCTACTAGTGTGTGAGAGAGTATGTTGTTCTCCCTTTCTGTGTCTCAGCTTTATTTTTACCTCAATTAACACACTTTCCCCCAGTATTATGCAATTTTACTACAAATGACAGAACACAATTTTATACATAGATAATGCTCCATTGACTTTACTATATATTTTCTATATAGAAAACACATCTGCACACACACACATACACACACCCACACACACATAAACACACACACATATGTGGGAGAGAGAGAGAATTCTACATATGTATTGATGGGACGTGTTTCTTTTCTGTACTAGACTGTTATAAAAAGTATTGCATTGAACATTATCCTCATTATCCTGAAGATGTCTCTAGTATATACTACTTCCTTCAACTTGAGTGTGTGAAGAGGTGTAGCATAGCTAGATTGTACATTAGTTATACATTTATTTATATTTTTGGAGACCTCCGAACTTCTTTCCATGGTGGATGCATGATAGATCCCACCAATGGTATATAAGCATCATTAGATTAGAAATTAGATGAAATAACATGAAAACTATTATGAAGGATGCAAGTTCTGTTTCCAGGCACAAGGTAGATGAGCAATTTTGCTGCACATGTAAACTTAGAAGATTAAGTTTATCAAATAAAAATTGTCCAGAATGACTTAAACACTCATACTAATATTAATTCTTTCACAACTACCTGAGAAAAAGCTAACAGGCTTGCCCCCCAAAAAATGAACATCTGATGCTTATTTTCATTTATATAGACACCTCAAATTAACAATTATAATGAGTCAATACATTTTTTAGAGTGCTCCATGAATTTTCCAACAAAATCAATATATGGACATATAGATAAGAAAGACTAACCTGGGAAGAATTAATGGATGATTTGAATTGTTTTAAAAGGATATTTGTGTTGAGAAATATGTAAAAGTAGCCATTCCTTAGGTCTTTGGTCCTCAAACTCCTTAATGCTATGACCCTTTAATACATTTCTCATGTTGTCGTGACCCCCAGCCATAAAACTATTTATTACTACTTCATGACTGTAAATTTGCTACTGGTATGTATATATAAATATTTGTTATGCAGAATATCTGATATGTGACCCCTCAAAGGAGTCACATCCCACATTTGAGAACTACAGCCTTAGTGAATTAGCTACTGTCCAGGATTCAAACTCTTCACTGAGCAGGATGTGAATTTCTTTAGTCCTAATCATAGGTACAAACTAATTTCCATTTCAAAGCAGGGTGAACAACTAAGAGAACATTATACATTAGAAAGATGTGTAAACATGGGACTGTTGGAATTTTTTTTGTTACTGTTCATATATTTGGAGGCAAAGTCTTACTCTATAGTTCAGGCTGACCTTGAACTCATAGTATTCTCTGCTGAAGTTCCCCAAGTCCTAAGGTTTTATATGTGAGCCTCCATGCCCATCTCTTGCTGTTTTCTCCCCACCCAGTCATAATGATTCTTAATTCCAGTTCAATTATATGAAGGACATGCATTTACCAAAACATTTATTAAGTGCCAGAAAATTGCTACATAGAACTAGAGACAAATTATATTCTGAATGATATTCTAGCAAAAACAGTGTTTGTTTTCATATTTAGTCTTCAACATAACACTATTGTGTAAGAGCAGCTTCCAGTCATAGTTTTCATATGCTACATCTCCAATAAAAATATCCCACATTTTTGAATACCCTCCATGTGGTTTGATGAAGGCATTACTCCTAATGTTTGCGTACATTAGGTAGCCTAATACTGATGCTCATGATGTATGATGGAGGGACAGTACCAGGAAGCAGCAGTAACAGTTATATAGCTTCGTCAAGAGGCAAAGGAACCTACTGAACGGAAAAGCAGTTCTCTCCATCCTGGACCACCATTAAACGATGAAGAGCCAAGCCTTCCACTACTTCTTTCTGTATAATTTATTTCTCTATATGTTCCTCATTTTCCTTGCTGCTTATCAGTTCACTAATTCAAATAGATTCCATTGCCTTTCTGAATTAGTCTTTAGAAATATCCTTGAACATCATTTTGATCAATAATTGACCTTGCACATTATGAAATAAGCCATTCAGACACTCCTTTGATCATTGAATATACATAGAATATAAAGGTGCACCTGGTTCCCTTTGGGATTTCTTAGAGATCCAATGTCATGTGGCTAGGTGCTTGCTCTCATCTACCATTGCTCCATCCAGAAGGAAGTGCTAAATCTTTTCTCTGCTCTTTGCAAAGAAGAGTAATCTCATAAAAAAGAAATAGTTTAGTGAAAAATAGTTGAAAACCCCTGCAATATTTTACTGTATTTGAATTCACACTCACTAAAGATGCGAATGTGCTTTGTATCCTTTATAAATAGACTATGCTAGGCTTTGAACTACCCACGCTGTTCTGAGCTTTGAGCAAATCCTGTTGTCTTGATGATCCAACTTAAGCCCTAATGTGAGTCATAAAAACACAAGGCGGAGAGCCTCTATTTGGATCATTGTTTGCCATGCAGGTAAAAGTGAATTCATGGTTAGGCACATGCCTGTCCTTTTGAGTCACAGGGAAGACCATTAGATAGTCCTTCTTGACCCCATATAGACAAATGTAGCTATTCTTTTCCAGGGAAATTATATCTTATTATTTTTCAAGCCTAAAATGAAGCAACACGGATTCATTTATATGGTAGGCATCTGTCAAACAGTGGTAACAGCATGATGTAGGTAAAATATTGAATCAGATTTTCACAGCTATCGAAATCGCTTTCATAAGTGTGGACACTAAATCTGTACAGTGAATTTCTAAAGAGCATTTATGGTAGTATAGGAATAAGATACCTTTTTATTATTGTGTGCACATAGGTCCCATTGTTATATAGTTCATCTTACAGAACCCAGGTTTTATCTTCATATAGTATTATTATTCCTGCTAACTTGATTCTCTCGAATTTTTGGATAAAGTCAAATTTGCTTAAAACTTTATGATATAATTCAATTGTGCCACAGAGATGATTTTTAAATATCTTAAACTCCACAGTTAACAGATATCTGGTACTTCTTAGTACCTGGACATAGTGTTTTTATTGTTAATGAAAAGTAAGATGTAGAACCAATACATGGCAAGTGTGATGAACTGGATGGAAATGGTTCAAATTCTCCTCTCAGGACCAAGCAGTTTAGGTGCTTCAGTAACATGATGAGTGAGTGACTGTTGACATCACAGCTAAGCAGTAAGACTAGAACAGTCAAGAATAGGCAGAACACATCTGTGAAGCCTGTAGGTAGGGTAGTGGCACAGCAGGCAAATGGAGCTCTACCTTGGGCAACACTGGGAAGATGCTTAGGTAACAGTGAGGAGGGTGAAGCTCAGGGTGAGAAGACAGGTCTCCAGACTTCAGAGAAAGGTAGGAGAGAATTCTAGAAATGAAGACCGAACTTGTTTTCTACTGTTTAGATAGCTTAAAGATACACGTAGACTTTTGTTAGCATGTCCTAGTTTATGATTAAAATCCTAAGCTTTATCATCTACTCATTAAGTTCTTCATCAATAAATTTATCAAGAAAATGATTTTTTCTCCAAACAATAGAAATAAGTAGCTTTCCGTATCTAGGAAAACCTATTTAAATATGTGATGATCTCTACCTCCATTAAAGATTGAACAATGCAGGTATATGTGATACATTTCAGTGGATGGGGAACCAATAGTTTGAGAACATTTTTTTCCCTAAAATATCTGTTTGCTGGAGTGATCTTAAGTAAGAAACTAAAAATACAGTATTAAAATATTCGGATACATATTTAGGAAAAAGAAGGGTGCTTCCATACGTAGTGTTTTAGCAGTAAGAATGTACTGGGAGTGGCTGGAGAGAGCTTGTGGTTAATAGCAGTTACTTCTCTTGCAGAAGTCTTTGGTTCAGTTCCTAGCATCTACTTGGTGGTTTTCAGCTTCCTGGAACTCCCGTCTAGGGATCAGATGCCCTTTGCTGACCTCCTTGTGCACCAGACACTTATGCGACTCACATACACACATGCAGGTAATCATACATGCACATAAAATGAAAATAAATCCTTAAGAAATGACAGTGTGACATCTGTATGTGGCACTGTGAGTTGGGGAGAGATGCTGCCCCGCCCCTTACACCTTGCTCCTTATTGCCTGTGGCAGACAAGTGAGCTGACCCTTCCCCTTTACAGATGCAGCACTCAGGAACTGTAGGCCCTGCTCCCCTCCTGGGTTGCACAGTAGAGCTGACCCTGTTGGCAGAGGTGCAGGTAAGGTAGCCCAAGGCTGTGAGAGTAGGATAGCTGGCCACACCCCCTCATCTGTCAGGTAGTAGTGAGGGAGAGGGAAAGATGCCCTCCCCAAACCTGATGCTGCCACCTTTGGTTGACTAGAGAGCTGGCTCTCCCCACTGCCGGCTGCAGCACTCTGCAAAGTGGACATTCACCTCACCTGGGCAGCACAGCAGAGCCTTCCCTGTTGACAGAGATGTGGGTGAGCCTGCTCCAATGTATTACACATGGGAGAGCTGTCTCCACTGCACATCTGTCATGTGATGTCATGGGCAGAGGAGAGATATATATATCCATCCCTGCAACCATCAATGCCTGAAGCTGGTGGAAGATTTGGCCCTAAGTTCATAAGAGTGGGAGCGCTCTCCCTGTCCCGCATCAGCTGCAGAGCTTTGGAAAGTAGCCTCTACCCCTTGCCTGGACAACACAGTAGAGCTGGCCCTGAGGTGGAGGTGTGACAGAATCAACTCTAAGGACCTGCAAGTAAAAGAACTGGCACCAACCCCATCTCCCCAACTCCTTTCTTTATCTGTTTTCTATTAAATTTTATTTTGTTTTATTCTCAAAGGGAGGGGGGGATGGGTGGGGTCTGGAGGCACAATGTGAAAGACACAAAGAAAAATAAAGTTAATAAAAATGAATAAACCAAATCATTGTTTAAAAAAGACAGGGAACTGGGAAAGAATGAAGTTAAAATGAGAAGTAGAGGTAAGGGGAGGAAAATCAGGCAAGAAAAGAAAAGGTAGAAGAGGCTGCTCAGTCTACAGTTAAAGGTCTGAGTATCTAGCATCCATGTAAAAAATCGAAGCAAGTCTGGTAGCATATATCTGAAACCAATGTTCAAGAAAGGATAGAGATGGGCTGGAGAGATGGCTCAGTGGTTAAGAGCACTGGTTGCTCTTCCAGAGGTCCTGAGTTCAATTCCCAGCAACCACATGGTGGCTCACAACCATCTGTAATGAGATCTGGCGCCCTCCATGGAGGCAGAATGTTGTTTACATAATAAATAAATAAATAAATACATCTTTTAAAAAAAAAGAAAAAAGAAAGGATAGAGACAGAGAGATCCTAAGGCTGGGCAGCCATTCTAACTGAATTGGCAAACTTCATGTTCAATGAGAGAATTTGTCTGAAAGATTAAATTAGAAAAGGATAGAGCTGAACACATGCAGTCCACACATGCATACACACATATGTGAACCCACAGACACACATACACAGATCCACATATAGATACGAAATGAAAGAATTAGAATTTATCAGTGACTATTTTTTAGTGAACTTATTGACAATCTAGCTGTTTCTACTTCCTATCTAATCCAGAAAATGTATTCTCTAATAAATATTAGTATTACTTTCAAAAAAATATACTCTTACAAATATTTATACATGTCCAAACGTACAATAAACCAGTTCTTTTTAGGAGCAGTTGATGTATATCTTTCTGTTTAAAGGTATTTTTATGTATAATCATGTGATATTTGACATATATGTCAAATGTCTCTGATATGTAATGTATGTTCTCTGATATAATGAATATCATGTTCATTTCTCCAATTAATTGCCATTCCCACCTATCATTTTTGCAGTAGTTACAATAAACTAGTAAAATAAGTAGGGGCAATTCCAAAGCTTATTTTTGCATGATAAATAGAAATGAAGGCCTAGTTATTTGTTTTATTCTTAAACTAGAAGACATGGCACTAGGTTTTACTATGACATTTCCTTGTGACGTTAGTTAACTCGTCTTTCTCTTTACTCCTCATGTTCTTTGCACCCCTCCCCTTTGCATCCTTCCCCTCAGACCCCATAATTTCCATAATTTCTATTGCTTTCTCCTCTTGAGCCCTCTTCTGCTTCCCTCATGGTTTCATGTCCACACACACACACACATGCATGTACGCACACACACATACATGTATGCACACACACATACATGTACACACACACAAAGACAGATAGATAGTTGGATAGACTATGAGCAAGCATTCAGAAACAAAAGAGAATGCTCAATTTCTTGTCTTTATGAATCTGAGCTACCTTGATTAAGATAAAACTTTTTAGTTCTAGCCATATATCTTTAAATATCATTTTTACTTGTCTTTGTAGCTAAGTAAATCTCTAGTGTGTATAAGTACACACTATATTTTATTGTCTGTTCTTTTGTTTATGGTAATCTAGAGTAGTTATTTCTGTTGACAATTGCAGCTATTTATTTCCTTATAATTTAAGCCATATTCAGAAAGATATACACCACATGTTTATTCTCAAATGCAGAACATGATTTTAATATTATATTCCCATATGCATATATTTGTATATATTTGTAGGTCATGAAACTAGAAAGGTGATTAGTGTGAAAGGTATTGAGATATGTATTTTTCGATGCTTCCCTCCATTCCTTGCCCTCCCCTTTGATTTTTGGCCATGGTCCCCATGCTCTCAATTTACTCATGAGATACTGTCTTTTTCTACTTCCCATATAGATTAGCTCCATGTATGTCTCTTTTAGGGCCCTCGTTGAACAGGTTCTATGGGATTGTGAATTTTAGGCTGTGAATTTTCTTTGCTTTATGTCTAAAAGCTACTTATAAATGAGTACATATGATATTGGTATTTCTGGATCTGGGTTACCTCACTCAATATGATGCTTTCTAGATTCATCCATTTGCCTGCTGATTTCAAGATTTGAAATTTTCTCTGCTGTGTAGTTCTCCATTGTGTAAATGTACCACATTTTACTTATCCATTCTTTGGTCGAGGGACATGTAGATTGTTTCCAGGTTCTGGCTATGACCAACAATGCTTCTATGAATATAGTTGAGTGCATGTCCTTGTGGTATGATTGAGCATCCTTTGAATAATAACCAAAAGTGATGTTATTGGGTCTTGAGGAAGGTTGTTTCCTAATTTTTTGAGAAATTGCCATAATGATATCCAAAGGGGCTGTACCAATTTGCACTCCCACCAGCAGTGCAGGAGTGTTCCCTTTAACCCCTATCTTCTCCAGCATAAGTTGTCATCAGTGTGTTTTGTCTTGGCCATTCTTACAAGTGTAAGATGGAATCTCAAAGTTGTTTTGATTTGCATTTATCTGATGACTAAGAATGATGAGCATTTCCTTAAGTGTCTTTCAGCCATTTTAGATTCTTCTGTTGAGAGTTCTCTGTTTAGGTCTGTACTCCATTTTTTTATTGGATTATTTGTTCTTTTGATGACCAATTTCTTGAGTTCTTTGTGTATTTTGGAGATCAGTCCTCTGTCTGATGTGGGGGTTCATGAAGATCATTTCTCATTCTGTAGGGAAACACAATGTGATAAGCAAGCATTCAGTAACTATGACTTTGGCAAACAGTGGTTAATAAACTGAGGTAAGATTGTTGAGAGACTCCAGTTGATACTGTGCAGGGAAAGAGCTATGTCACTAGGTTGTAATTTCTTTCTGTAAGCCTCAGAAGGCACAATGAGGAGGGATGCATTAGTTCGTGGTTTGGGATTCTGCTGATAGAAATACTGATCTACCTTGATTGACGCGTGAGGTTAACATGTTCAAGGTATAGGAATTGGCCTGTGCTCCATCAAAAAAGGTCCATAAGGACATTGGAAATCAGACTCTTTCTTTTTGCTTAGTTTTTGAAATTTCTTGGCTCTATGGCAATCCAAGTGAAAAAAATATCTGTAATAGGTCACGTGAGATGTTGAAGTAAACACACATCATTTGGGTATGTTGGTTAAATGCTGTTGGTGAACAGGTGTTAATTGACTTTAGCAGTTGTAGGGCTTTTGCTACTCTTCTTTTCTGGTAAATTTGTGTAGCCTGTGTGCATACATGATTTGCCACCTCACAACCTTGAGGCTGTTCTGTCAGCATCAACACCTACATTAAATTCTGTTAAAGGGCACAGTTTATTATTAGTTCAGCATGTCATTTCTACCCAGGCTTACCTCATATCTCAGGAACAGCTAGATGCTGTGCCCACAAGCTGCTGTCATACATCTCCAGCTGCCTCTGAGCCCTAGCCGTGACAGAAGTGCAGGGGTATAGACACAATGGGATTTTGGACCGCAAGCTGGAATAATTTTATTATGTGGAAAAGTTCCATACCATCCTGACCAATAACTAGAACACCATACTTAGAGTAATGAAACAGTTTGTTGTCTCCTATAATCTTTGGTGACAACTTGGACAATGTCATGTTAAATCCTCAGTTCACTGTACCAGGCTTTATTCATGTTCAGGTCTGAGGCCCCTACCAGTGTGCTCTCTCTGTCCTGCCTCCCATGTCCTCCCAGATCTTGGGGCTTTGAGTTTCAGATTATAAGTAGAAAGAAATGAATAGCCTAATAAAGAATCAAAAATAGGTTGCATAGCTAATGATTCTGCAAAGAAAAAATGGGCTGTGGCAGAGCCACATCTATTTAAGACCTCTGTTTATTACTTGCTGGGCAGCCCGACCCAGTGATGACCTATAGGTCAGTTCAGGGCAGAGTGTAAGTGAGAATGAAGCATACTGGGTCCTGTTCTTTGTTAGGCTTGAATTCTTCAATAGCTTGGCTTTGTGATCTGCTTTCATGGGCATCAAAGAGGGAATGTGATCTTTCATCTCTTGTGTTCTTGCCTTTTTATTCACTCCAAATTTTCCATACCTGCCAGGTATGGTTCAGTGCCATCCTGTCCCTTTGCCCTATCAACTAGAACTTTTTTTTTAACAAACCAAACAATAGGTAAATATTTATGCTCAAAGGGAGCCAGCTAATACTAGGTCCTACTTTATGAACACAGAACACTGTATTTTATACAACTCCTTGCAGAATGCTTGAGATCACGGGTTCAGTGAATGCTGAATGTGAAAGGCATCTCCTATTCCCCAAGGAGCTCAGTGTCACACAGCGGCCCTGGGCTGGAGGGCAAAATGGTGTGTGTGAAACGGTTCCAGAGAATCAGAACAAATCCCATTATGAAAGCTCCAAGAAGACCAGTTGGTTATTGCGAACTAGCAGGGACTGTGACGGTGCATTTGCTTGCCTGCATGTTTATGGAAACTCATGCTGATCTCCTTGCTGCTAAAGGAGACATTAGAAAACTGAGACTAGAAAATGGGTCAAGCTTTAAATCTCATGTTTGTCATCCTGAGAAGTGACCCTGTTAAGTGGCTGTCTTGGCAGCAGACAATACATTAAACTGACAGCTGACCAGCCATATCAGGTAAGTGGAATGCTGCCCGAGTGGGCAGTAGCATAGTTGTTTCTCAGATGAGTCTTGGGAGGGCAAACGCCAATTTATGTAACAGCTGATAAATGGATATGACTGTGCATTATCTGTAGCTCTGGCTGTCACAGGGGAAGGTAACATACCTCTCATGAATACTGCAGAAGCTCAGACGGAAGGATGGAGAGTTGAAGGCCTGTGTGAGCAACAGAGAGCCAGACCAGCCTTAGCAATTCAGTGGAAATTTGTCTCAAAATAAAAAGTGAAAGGGTTACTGGAAGTGAACTCAGGGCCTTGTAAATGCCTTGCCTCCGATGTGTGATGCCTCGGCCTCAATCACTGGTACTGCAAAAGCAAACAAATAAATCTAACATGAGATTTGAGTATATGCTTAGAATATATGATAATAGAACTTACATTACAATTAAAATGAAGTATGAAATGAAATTCCACACAAAACACTGTTTAATACTGAGTTTTGTAAGTGTAGGTAATTCAGCTATATAATACAAAGCTAGTCTTCTTTTCTTCATGGTTCCTTTAAGATACTTTTTCCTCACACTTGAACTTTTGCTAGGACTTTTCTCTCTGTCCTTACTTCTATTTCTCTGATGTCTGTTTCCTCTTTCTCTTCTGTTTCTCTTCCACTTTGTGTTTCTCTCTCCCTCTCGATCCCCCTTCCTTCTCTTTCTCCCTCTGTGTGTGTGTGTGTGTGTGTGTGTGTGTGTGTGTGTGTGTTTCTTTTCCTTTTCTTGTGAGAGCAACACTGCCAACAGAGCTGTTTAGCTGACAGCTGTCTGGAATTTCGAAGTGATCATGGAAACTATTCTGTAAACATGAAGGGTAAGGACTCATCAGAGCAGACTAAGCTTTTCTAAGGAAGATGCTTTCTAGAGTTGTCTGCTTATTGCTTGTCCTACCAGTACTTGGCACCCACCTCTCAGATGCAGGGAAATAATGCTGAGTGGCAGCTTAAGAGGGCCATCTGCTGCTCCAGATGCACACCCTCCCAAGCCCTATGCTTGCTCAGCCTCGGGACCTACAGATTCTTTATACATATACTATGGTTACTTCTGACTCTCAATATGTGTATTTACCCACTTGTTTTCAATTGCCAAAGACAGAAATTACCTGCTTGTTACTTAGAGTCACTTCGTTCTGTAATTCTGAAGTTGATTATTTTATTGTTTTTTATAAAACAACTAATGAGAGCTCTGTGAGTAAGTCTAGGCAATGGCCAGTGCTGTACACCTCTTAGAAACTTCTCATTGATTTTTATAATGTTTATATTATTTATTACACACAGAGAGATACACATATACACACACAAATACACATATACATACATGCACACACAGACACACACATATAAACACACACCAGGTAGCCAATGAGAGAAATTGTTCATAAGACTTTCTCTCTGTTTTCTTTGTTATGAAGAGTTAATGTGGTGGGGAAAACATGCATATGTGACTCATGAAAGAGAGTCAGTCTATTTTTTTATGTAGCTTTTCAACATTCAAGGTTGGGAGAGTCATATTGATATACATGCCACTTACATGATGTTACTGTCTCATACCTTTTCTCAAAGTGCTATTTTTAGGCTTTAGGGAGTCTAGAAGGTCAAGACTGTGTTCCTAATAATCCTGATTTATCACTTACGTTTTTCTGCCTCATTGATATTTGCCCTGAGTGTACAAGAGTACTTAGTGATGGCAGTTTCATTGTTAGTATGAAGTTAATCAGCGGCCACACATAGCATTGATCGTCACCAACTTGAACTCAGTGGAAAAATAAAAACAAAGAGAGAGAAGCAAGTTTCATAGAAAATCTTGACTTTGCCTGGTATTTATAACGCCTTGGACTTGATACCAAGTACTTCAAAAAACAAGCATCTAAGCCATGGACTTGCTATAAAGCACTGCAAAACAAACAAACAAACAAAACAAAACAAAAAAAAAACAAGTGCCTAAAATGAATTAATGCAGGTCTAGTTTTGTTGAGTCCTAGTTGGTAAAGTCAGTGTCTCTTTACTGATCTTTGTTACAGAATAGGAAACAATCCTGGATTCCCTACTGCCTGCTAAAGTTTGGCTTGAAAAGCATTAGGGTTTAATTGAACTACACAATTTTTCCATGTAATGACATTTTTTTTTATTTGAAAAAGACAATTTACAACTAGCCACCTAGGCTCAGGTGCTTACAGACTTTCTTTCTCAAGTGTGCAGTGAGTTTGTCACTGTAGGGAAGATGGCTAATGGCATTTGTTGTCAGAAATGAAGGATAACTTTCAGCTTTTCTGTTTAAAAAAAGCATTGCCATGGTGAGCCTCATAGCTTCCTAGGACTTGAAGATGTTTTCTGATAAATCAGATGTTAACGTTAAAAATTGTGACCTTTAAATTTTGTCTAATGAAATGTTTCAGTGTTTAGAATAGCTATATCAGTTATTAAAGAATTACTTTTAAATTACCAGAGCAGGTAATGCTACAGTTATTCAAAGATAAAATACCCATAAAGAGTTGGTTTAATGTTTTAAAAAAATTAAAAATTTCTTAGTTTCATTTCATTTATCTTCAGTTCACAACTTTGAAAAAAGCCTACTCTTTTCAAACTTGGTGTAGTATCAAGCGAAATAAAGTCTATTAACAACTCTGTTAGAGGTTAGGTTAGTTCCAATATGTACCAAAATACAAATAGGTTCACATACCTTCTAGAAAACAACATAGAATTTGTATATTGCCTACATATAGCTTCCTTTGTCCTTCCAAATCTCTCTAAAGTGTTTCCATAGCTAACACACTGTAAAGATGTGCTATACAAGTAATTGCTACGCTTTACTTATTGGGGAGAGATATTTTCGTCTAAGTTGAAGTGAATATTTCAATTTCTAATGAAGGCACTGTTGTTTGAGAATTTTAGGATTCACTGGAACTTTGTAATATGACCTTACCCTTTTCAGAATACAGATCAATGTGGGCGCTGAGCGTTGTTTAGCTGACAGGGTCTAGCCTTCTCTTGATCCTGGTACATGTTCATATGAGGGAAAAACAATCATTATTTCAATAGCCAACCCTTCTGGATTTCGTGAATTATAGCTTCTTTTTCCTCTGCAAAGTTTAAGATTTATAATATGCAAGCCCTGTAATTATATCTTTTATACTTTCATTGCAAAGTTAATAGTTACCCACTGAGAAAACTTAGTGTCTAATACTGGATTCCTCTATGGTTGTTTTAATATAATTGAGCTGCTGCTAAACTCTTGACTATGTGTAGACATTAGCCCCAATTCTCACTAACTGTGAGAAACTGCTTTAAAATCCACTCCCTCAGTTCTCATGCCACTAATACTGGGATAATAATAGTGTGTGAGCAGTGTGAGAGTTTTGAAGATTAAGTTCTACATTTTCAGGCTTATGTTAGTGACCTGTACACACAAAAAGTACTTAATTAAATTAGCACCTAAAGTCATTGTTACAATTGCATTGTTACACCTCTTATTTGATGATATTAACAGTTCTTAGATACTGTGTTCTGTATTCTTAAGTCAAAGGGTTGCAGAATTTTTCTGCTTACTGAGTTAATATCATTCAGATTTTTATATACACATACAAATACACATGTATGCACACATACATAACATATATAAAACACTTAACATGTATGTGTATACATACATATAAATATATATCACACATAATGTTTTCTCTATATTCTTATACTTGTTACTATTTTAGTTGTTGATTTTTTGAAGTAGTTCATACATTACTACATCTCTATTTTGTATTTACTGTGATTTGTAGATTTATTATTTTTTTTACTAGATTCTGTTTATGAGGGTCCATGTTGGCTGTTTCCACTAAACTTTCTAATATCTTAAGTGCCTGCGAGTATCCAAACAACTTTGACTAGGGGCCATAACCATTTGTCCTTCATTCTTTGGATCTGTATGCTTCAAGGCCTGTTGCCTAGCATTGAGTGGATTGCCTCAATTGCCTCTCCCTTCCTGATGAATTCTTTAGATGTCTACCTGGAGTCTTCTTCCATTTCTGTTGTTCACACTCAGTTACAACAACACACTTCACTTTCCTTTAAACTAGTACAAAATTTTACCTCACCATAGCATAATTTTTTCTGTTTATGTATTTCTAATACAAAATTTCCTTTTTAAAGTCTAATATTGCATTTCCATTTGCTTTTTGATCTACATTGAAATATTAATTGCATTTGTCAAAATCAACCCATCCAAAATATAAATTGTTATTTCTTGCTAAATTTATTTTTAATGTATTTATTTTATTTTCAATTGAAATATCATTATGTAATTCCTCCCCTCTTTCCTCTCTACAACATCTAACCCCTTTTTATTCCCTCTCAAATTTATACTCCCCCTTTTCCTTGATTACTAGTGTTTTATATATGAACACAAATAATGAATACAACCTATTGAATCAATTTAGTGTTATTTGGAAGTATATGATTTCAGAAATGGCCATTTAGAATTAGATAACCATTTATGGAGTTTAGTCTTGGAGAAAACTAATTATCTCCCATGCAGCAGTCATTAATTGCCTGTAGTTCTTTGTCTAGAAATAGGATCCTAGGTCTTTTCTGATGCATAATACTATTTAGTCTCAATAATAAATCCTGGAGTCAGATATCAGGGCAAAAGCTGAAAGATCAGAGAGGTAAAGGACGAGCCATAGTCATGTCTTACCTCTCTGACTCTGTAGACTGAAAAGACCCGAACTCCTGTCTCTGCCCAGCCTGTTTGTCTGTATAGAACTCCAGACTTTCATGATTAACTAGTGGCTGGCTGCATTCTCTGATCTCCAGAAGACAAACAAAATATCACATCTATTTTCCCCCTCCATTTTTGGATGTTTTCTATCCATGTTGCCATTCTCGGATTGTGCTTAGGTACCTATCTTATTACTGTACCGTGACTTGAAACGTCTATGTCACTTCTAGGAAACGCACTCTCACAAGAGACTTCCTTACCCTATGTCTCTTAAGATCTTTCTGTTTTTTGAAATGCTCCCTCAACCTTAGGTGCAAGAGGATGGTTGTACATGCATACATTAGGACTAGGCACCTCAGAGTTATGTTGGAGATGTATGCATCGGGACTTGACACCTCATGATCATTTGTCTTTTGCATTCTGACCAGTTTTATGTATTGTTCTATGCTCTAAAGAGAAGCTTCTTTGAGGACGGGTGAGAGCTATGCTAATCTGTGGGTATAAAAATACATCTTTAGAATGTATGTATGAGTTATGTTGGTCCGGTAAAGTAGTGTTTTTAGATTCTCCTCTAAGATTCATGCTTTCCTAGCCAAAGGTAGATGCCTAGGTTTTCAGTACCAGACTTGATCTCCCTCCTGTTGATTTGTCCTTAAGCCCAATAAAACAATTGTTGGTTACTGCCAAGATCTAAGTGGCACTATTGTACCATTAGGCATATCTTTACAACTCTGGTTATTGGTGTGGTTCATAGACATCACAGCTAAGTAAGCCTACTGATGGTGTCTCCATTTGGGCAGACTAAATAACACATTCCAGTGCTCTGGAAGTTCATCCACAGGAGTTTTCAGGTCAGATCTAATTCAAATCTTTTAAGTTCCATGTCTGAAATATGTGATGCCTTCAGCAGTAGGGTCATAAATATTTAAGAGGAGTAAACTTATCCCAGATGTGGTTGGAAAGTGATGCAGTCACAGATATGCTTACAGAAATATGAGAATATGAACTTGTCTGTTTTAAAGGCCATAGCCAATGATAGCAAGTTGTTCCTAGGGTGAAAAAAAAGACATGTAGTTCTCTGCAGTCTCCAGGAAGGCTTGCCTTATTTCCCATTTTGGTTGATGGAATCTTAATAAACTTCTCCACTGTAGACCCATAATATGGTAAATATGGATATCATTTATGTTTATAAAATTATTTTAGTACAAGTAGGAAATGTGTTACTTCATTAAGCTTCATCAATGCATAGAAAGGGACTTTCTATTCCATCAACCTCCCTTGTCCTCTACCACCACCTCTTGATGGTACCTTTGATCCTCCAAAAGATTCTTACTTGTGCTTTGATGTCTCTGCCTGTCTGTGTATAAGCATACATGCATAAAAACATATATAAAACCAACTCTGCCTGTCTGTGTATAAACATACATGCATAAAAACATATATAAAACCAATCTATCTAAACCTATGCTCTGCACACGAGAGAGAGCGTGTCAAGTTTATTTTTCTTTGTTGTATCCAAGTATCTACTCATGATCTTCATCCTCCTTCTTTTTAGAGTCCTTCCTCTTACCCTAGAGTCTACCTTTTTATTCATCTATTATTACCTGTTTGTCTATTGATCATCTATCAATCTGTAATTTATATATAAATTATCTGTTGTTATTCCTGTCATATATACACTTTTATGTGCATGCATGAATATATATACATAAACATATACATATATAAAACCTCCACTGTATTCATATGAAAGAACTCATGAAATTTTTTCTGATGACTTCTAGTTGCATCCACTTTTCTGTAAATAACATATTTTCCACCTTGCTCATAGTTGAATAATATTTCATTGTATATATGTCCCCCTAATTCTTTTGCGTATTCTTTTGTGGGTTGGCACACACACTGGTTTCATGGCTTTGCTGCTGTGAATAATGCAGAATTAAATGTGAGTATTCAAATCTTTTGTGGACGCTGACAGATTCCTTTGTATATAGAACAAGCACTGGAACAGCTGGATCGTGCAGTGGTTCTTACTTTTTAAAATCTTCATATTTATTTCCATGTGGATACATCAGTTTACATTCCTATCAGAAATGGATGGGGATTTCCTTTCTCCACATTCTTGACAGTATTGAGATCATTTGTTTTCTTCAGGTAAGGTGGATTTTCAAGGTAGTTTTAGATTTCACTCTCCTGATGACTAATAGCATTGAATTTGGTTTTATGCATTTACTATCATTTGTAATCTTTTTTACTAGAATGTTATTTTGTGTGTGTGTGTGTGTGTGTGTGTGTGTGTGTGTGTGTGTGTGTGTGCGTGCCACAGCATGGTTGTTGATGTCAGAGATAACTTTTAGGAACCCATGTTCTCCTTCCATCATGATGGCCATGGGGATAGACCTCAGATCATGAAGCTTGGGACCAAGCTCCTTTACCCATTGTACCATCTCCCAGACTTCTATTGATTCTTTCTTTTCTTTTTTGAGTGGTGGTGGTGGGGTTTATTTACAAAATTATTGATTGGATTTATTTCAGTATTTGCTTTTTTTTAATCCTTTGTGTATTCTAAGTCATAAATATCACAAACAAGGCTGGGAATGATTTCATCCCACTCTGTTGGCTCTCTTCAGTGGGCTAATCATTATTTATTTGCATCCCTACTTATCAGTTATCAGAATTTTTCCTGAAAAATAGAAATAGTCTTTACCAATGCCAGATACCAAAGTGTTATGCCTAGGCGCTCAGAAGCAGTCCCTGGGTTTTAGTCGGACATTATAATCTTTGATCCACTTAGAAATGACTTTTGTACATACTCAGAGATAAAAGTATTGTTTCTATTGTTTCTTTCCTTTATATATGAATGTTTCCTTCTCTCACTACTATTTGTTGAAGAAACTGTCTATAATAGAATACTTCTTGTAACTTTACTAGTCTATTGATAGTGGATATCTCTGAGTTCTATATTCTAGTTTATATATATATATATATATGTATATATATATACATATATATGTTTTGAATTGGTGCCATGTATTTTTTCAATCATAACACTATAATATAATTTGGAAGCAGAATCAGATATTATAATAACTCTAGTATGACCCTTTATGCTTAATGTTGCACACTCCTAATGGCATCTATTCTTTTGCCTTCGGGTTCCTATGTTAAGGGCCCCTTGATATAAAGGTTGTAGAAAAGCAGTATAACCATTATATATTACTCTTTAATGGTTTATTTCATTAACAAAACTATTTTTCCTTTATTCATCAAGCTTTTTTAATGAATACAATCTAAAAGAAAACATTCACTAAATAGAAAATCAAGAACTAAAATATATTAATATAGTAACCTGGGTGGTAGTGGTGCATGTCTTTAAAAAGACCCTCTGGATACATGCTGTGATTCTTTAACTTGGGTTTTTTTGTTGTTGTTGTTGGACTCCTAATAATGGGAATGGGCGTGCCTATGAGTCGTTCACCTTCTCGAGGGACCTTTTTCCTCCTATTGGGTCCCTTTGTCCAGAGTGATATGAGGGTCTATTCCTAGTCTTATTGCATGGTGTTATGCAAAGTTGAGTTGCTATCCCTTGGAGGTCCACTCTTTTGTGAAAGGAAAAGGAGAAGACATAGATCTGGGGTTAAAGGGGAGATGGGGAGAGGTTGGGAGGAGGGAAAGAACGGGAGGCTGCAGTTGAGGCACATTACATGAGAGAGAAGAATAAATAAATAAGTTTAAACTTAAAAATACCACTTCTGAAACTTCTATATGTTTGTAAGGTAATCTCCCCCAAACCACTAATGTTGGACAGTGACACCACTTTCCATGTACTCACAGTTCTGTTGCATTTTATTCTAGATAAAAGTATAAGTGTGTTATCCATAATATCTTTATGAATATTATCCTTTTTATCCCTTCTTGTCTTCTAAATTTTTTCAATAATACACGCACATACACGTGCAATAATACATATATACATTTATATACATGAAAAAAGATTAATGCACAAAAGAAACAGTCTACCAAATATTTTATTTTACTTTCATTAACTATTTTATTTTAGATGGGTGGGTGTTTTGCCGGCATATGTGTCTGTGCAGCAGGTGTGTGCACCAGCTGTGTCTGTTGCCTCCCGAGACTGAAAAATGCTGCACAATATCCTCGAACTGGAATTACAGACAGTTGGGGGTACGGAGAATTGAACCTGGATCCTCTGGAAAATCAGCAAGTGCTCCTAATTTCTAAGCCATCTCTCGAGCCCCATGTTTCAAATCATGTCTGAGCTTTATGTTTGCCCAGGTATTTACCCAGAAAGAAGTTTCATATGTATTTTAATGAACTCTCATCCATATTGTCACAAGTTATCATGACTTGATATCATGAAAGTCATCCTGTTATTAAGGTATATAAATAAATGTTTAACATACATCTTTCTGAAAGAAATTCTCCATTTTTTAAAACTTATAAATATTTCTGAAACCAGAGGTTTTTATATAGACTACTCTTTTGCTGTTAATCTACAGTTAGAAATATTTTGCTTTTTAATATTTTTGTTTCTGTTTGTTTTGTCTTATTTTGTGGCAAGCTTTCCTGTACCTTTAGATTGGCTCTGAATTTACTGTGTAAATCAGGCAGGCTTTGAACTCTTGAGGGTTCCCCTGTCTCATTCTCCTCAACACTGGGATGACTTTGTGTGTCTGACTGATAAAATGTCTAGAAATCAATTTCCTCTCCCAAATTTATATATAAATTGAAACCATGAACACATATGAACAAACTATTGTCCAATAAATTTTAATTCAGCTCACGGCTTACAAAGATGTCCAAATATGATTGCTTCCTTTTTCTTTGCCTACAGAAAGCATACAATATTCAGTTTCCACATTTCAAGGGAAATATATTTGTCTTTTCTTAGGAATAAATTCTGATTTATGTAAGTCAGATATTGTCAATCTCGTTCTTATTCCAGCCAATGATTTGTGGATCAGGCCATAAATCAGTTCCAGCTCAGGTCTTCTTAAATAAAAGGAGCTCTTAAAAAATGATGCAATGAACTCCTTTTCCCTCTGTCAAGTTGTATTATGTTATAGTTATCAGTATTTCTTATAGATTCTCGGGGGCTTTTGACTTTCAATTTGTCATTCCTCTAAGTTTTCTAATTGAGCCTTGTCTTCTAAATCCCATCACTGTGAAGTCACACAGCACGCCTCATGCTTGAGTGTATTTTATTGGATCGTTTCATAGTTCATTAAAAGAACCACATTTTAAACAGCTCAGCTGCAAATAAAAACACCAAGAGGTACTGCAAAGCTGTTCTGTACATCTAGCAGAACAACTCAGGCCTCTGGTTAGCTATAAAGTTATTCACTGTGACCAGGCCATTAGTAATGATAACATCCCCTTTGGAACTTACATACTTCAGTCCACAGAAGTTCAGTGCCTGGTACTCTGTGCCCCTCATGTAAGAATCAGTGTACCTGTTATCTGCTGTGCTAGTTTCCGTTCTCCCCTTGAGAAGGTTCCGGAGGTGTGCAGTTTCTTCCTGAAGAAGCCTGAGATGTTCCATGATCCATAGCGACCCACATAATACAATGCTGTGACAACTGAGGGTCCAACCTGCAACACTTCTTGTGATCTGTTTCCATTTTCTCTGCTGCGCAGGATGAACAGTTGAAGCTCCCCTTAATGTGGGAGAATTTGCAGATTCCATGTATGCCTTTTTACAAATCTCTAAGATTTTTTTTCTTTCCTTTCAGTTAAAGGACCGTTGTTTGTTTGTTTGTTTGTTTGTTACAAGGTTTCTCTGTAGCTTTGGAGACTATCTGGGAACTAGCTCTTGTAGACCACGTGTGCCTTGAACTCACAGAGATCTGCCTGCATCTGCCTCCCGAGTGCTGGGATTAAAGGTGTGCGCCAGTATAAAAAACAATTTTGATTTAATTCAGGGACCAATGTATAGAATGAGTTGTGATTTTATAAATAATCCAAATGAAAAGTATTTGGATCATGTGCAATAATTTCAGTATTTAGGTCCAAGGTTTGTAGTCTCTAAATTTTACAAGGAACACATTCAACAAGCATCATGGAACAAATGGAGTAAAGGCTTCCATTCTCTGGCCTTTTCTTGCCATGTGTAAAGGAAACATAAAAGGGAATGTCTGTTGCACAACACCATTGCAAATGCATGAGGTAAATGATTTAATAAATAGCAGATGAAGCTTCGCTATGACTCATGATTTGGGACGTGTTAGGCAGTGATTGCATAGGAACATAGTTTTCAAGCCTCTGAAAATGAAATCAGTGGCAGTGATGAGAACATGTGATGGAATGTATGTAAGTGACCAGGAAGCTGTAGATGAACATGAAAATGTCTTACATCCTATAGTCTCCTTTCAAGACATGAAACCAGTGACCTCCTGACATCTCAGGAGCTCCTATTTCTCTACTACCCAAAAGTGCCAAATGAGGATCTAAGCCTTTTAACATATGCACTTTTGGTAAAGTTTACTTCCAAACTGTGGCATCAATTAAAGCTTTGTAATTGTTAATAAAATTTCTAAAATTTCAATATAAAATTTCTTAAAAGAATTCCTAAAATTCCATGCAATTATAGTTATATTGTCAAAATATAATTGGTCATATATTCAGCCAACATTGTTTTCTCTCTTTCTCTCTCTGTTTCTGTCTGTCTCTATCTCTATATCTCTATCTCTGCCTCTCTCTCTCTGTGTGTGTGTGTGTGTGTGTGTGTGTTGTGTGTGTTAAATTGTGTTCCTATGTAATGGTGATGTAACTTGATTATTCTCAAGCAAAAACTGTCTTTTTCTGGGTTGTTCTTTTATACTCCTTCCTTTTCCATAACATCGAGTCAAGTGTCCAGCCTGAATCACGGCAGAGACTTTGGAGGCAACTTTTATATAAATATGCTTATGTATAGAGTGGGCAGCCCAAATCCCATCTCCAGAGCCACCTTTTTCAGTAGAGTAGAACACCATGTGACAATATTTTAATATTATCTATACAAAAAGACTTTCGAATCCCTGTAAGACAGAACCCAGTACCAGAGGTAGGGATTAGAATGAATGGAGAGCAAGGAAGCCCTATAAAAAAGAGATTTTTCAAGAGTGGGTGGGGGGCTGATGCAGGGGTCAAGAGCACTCATTGACTTCTCTGGCAGAGGATCTAGGCTCAATTCCCAGCAGAGACCCCAGACTTAATTCCCAGCACACACATGGTGGCTTACAACCTTCTATAACTCCAGGTCCAAAATATCTGGTGGTCTTCTCAGACACCAGGCATGCATATGGTGCACAAAATAAAACAAACAACAGGAAGCATAGGTATCAACACATATATACAAGAATAAAATATTAAAGCAAAAACTGATTTTTTGAGAGCAAAGAGTAGCGAAAGCTTAGAGAGGAAGGGATTTTTGGACCATGTGCTGCTGTGGTGACAGAAGTTGTCACAATCTGGGAGATTTTGGAAAGCAACTATGCCATTTGCTGGCCATTGAGACTGATTATCTGTTTATACTGAGGCCAAGCCATTTGCAGTAAGATGCTGTCGCCTAATGGAATCTCTGAGTCCAAAAGAGGAAGAGATTAGAAAAGGCAATGAGTCTCATAAGGAGAGCCCATGGTTAGTTCAGGTTCCAGTGGAAGAGATGAAGCATGGAGGAAATGAGAGAGACTTACAGGAGGGGTCATAAATCGGAATCTTGACCAAGGGAAGATTTCAATAGCATAGAAAATGACATGGCAAGAGGTAAATGCTGTGGGACATAGTCTCAATCCTATGGTGTCGCCAAAGGGAAAGGGACTTGTCAGAGAGATGCTCCGAATCACAGTGGAGAGGCATCTCTTTCAGCTTGATGAGTACTCAGGAGAATGTAGGAAGGCTGCCTGATGAACTGCCGGGACTGGTTGGACAGGTTCCATTGGTCCAGCTAGAGACAGAGAGCTAGGCAGAGCAGGCAGCTCAGAGGATCCTTACAGGAGTGGAAGAGGAGGAAGAGGGGGTAGAGCAGTGGAGACAGACAGCTGGAGAGGCAAACTCTCAAATTTTGAATTCGAATATGGTGGGTAGCAGGAGCCAGCATAAGCAAATTATTTGAACCCAGGTATAGCCGGAGGCTTTTCGGCTTACCAGCCTATCTTGCAAACACTTATAAAATAATCACTCAGAGACTTAATATTAATTAAAAACTGTTTGGCCTATAAGCTCAGGCTTGTTATTAACTAGTTCTTACAACTAAATTAGCCCATTTTTATTCGTCTATGTGGGAGAATTATCTGTATTCTGTTAATCATGTATTTTAATAAAACACTGATTGGCCAGGCAGGAAGTATAGGCGGGAAAACCAGACAGGAAGTAGAGGTGGAGCAAAGAGAACGGGAGTATTCTGGGAAACAGAAAGCTCCCTCTGCCAGTTCTGCCCAGACCACCGGAGAAGAAAGATATAAGCTGCCCAGCTGAGAAAGGTACTGAGCTGTGTGGCTAATGTAGATAAGGATAATGGGGTAACAAAAGTTGTAAGAGCTAATAAGTAGCCTCAATCAGCTTTATAACTTATAGAGATCTCTGTGTGATTGATTTTCTCTGGGACTTGCCGGTTGTGGGGTACCAGGCGGGACAGATACCACAACAAGCTGGCCGTGATGTTACAAGTCTATATTTTACCATGAGGCTTGTGACTTTTTACCTTGCATCTTCCTTCCCCGATGGCTGCTGGTATCTCTCCTCTACTGTGCCTTCTTTTTCCTTGTGTCTGTACTTGAATTTCTGGCTTAAGCATATTCTGCCCTTCCATAGACCAAAGCAGCTTTATTCACCAACCAATAAAAGCAACACATATTCATGTCTACAAAAGAACATTCCACATTACCCAGGGGGAACAAAACTGTCAGTTAAGTTTGGCTGGAGGGTCAGGCCCCTTTGGAAGCCCAGTATTCCCCTTCTAAATTTCTGAACCAAATGTAAGTGAGGGCATCACGAAACCACCAAACTGAACTACCCCATGGGTAGAAAGGAAGTGTTATAGGGGATGAAATTGCCAAGGTTATGGTGCAAGGGAGCAGAGAAAAACAAAAAGTCAGAGAAGCAAGTGGATGTTAGATAACAGAGCAGATCTTCCAAAGATACAGGCTTTTTGGTTTGGGAAGGAGCTAGGTGCCCTTGGCAAAGGTACTTGACCTCCATGGGCAGATGAAGGGTTCATGGTAAAGAAAATTCCTCCTAATGAGACTCCTGAGGAATGTTGAATTCAGGCTTCTGTTTACCCAATAATAACCCTTTGGTTTATAAGACAAAAGTCCTCCTGCTGAGGAAATTGCCATCAGCACTGCCATTTGGGGAGCCACTTTGGTTCTAACACGCTTTTTACCTACTCTGGCAGTTTTCTACCTTAAAATGTAAACAAATACTACTAATTAATTAGATTTTTCTTAATAGTCATAAATACATAAATAGGTATTCTATATACACATGCATATATATGTTTAATTTTTCTGTTTTTTTATATAGGGTTTCTCTGTGTATCATTGGTTTTCCTGGAACCTACTCCGTAAACCAGGCTGGCCTTGAATTCAGAGACCCAACTGCCTCTGCTTCCTGAACGCTGGGATTAAAGGTGTGCACCACCACCACCTGGCTAACAATCATACTTTTATATGTTATTCTTAAAATATACTAATTTTAAATGTGGTTGTCTTGATTACTTTATTTTCAAAACAGTTACCTGATTTCTTCAATGTGGTGAAATAAATACATAAAATGATGCAAATAAAAATTAGAATGTAAACCATATACATTGATTTTTCTTAATTTAAAAACTTGATATTGTTGAATGTGAAAATAAAATTATATCAAAAGCCTACCTTTTTAAGTTCTAACATGTCTGCTTTCTAAATTAACAGATCTCTTGGTAGTCTATCTCTGATGTCATTTTTTTTCTAGTAATTAAAGGACACTATAGCAAAGAAAAAACAACATGGTAGAAAAATCAGTATCAATAGCAATATTCAATATCATGGATCATTTTTAAAGGATAAATATAGGTAAATGACAGTATGAAAAGAACTACATCTCCATTCCAGGACGTTCAGTTGCTGTACCGTCTAGATTGTGACAAGGCAATCCATTACTATTCTAGAGTCTAACAAATATTTTGCTTGAAGTCAGTTTTCCCCACTCACTTATATTGGGAATACCCACTTTTCTATGAAAGGTTAAAATACATTTTATCTGACTTGGAATGAATTATATGTAATACCCTAAATTAGCGTATAAGCCTCACCTGCCCAAGGATCACATAACTTCCTGGGATGCTGGGAGTTGTAGTTCTTGAAAAATAGCAAAAAAAACCTCATGTGAAAGTACCGTGGACCCTGAGTTTTGTCCATAGAATCTCTGACAAGTGTCTCCGGATAAAAGTTCATCTTGGTCAGAATTTAATATTTTAATAACATTTGCTTCAAATTTGGCCCAGAATGGTGGAACTGGTTTTCCTCCAGTGAATCTCAGGGTTAAAATATACTTGGAAACCCATTCTTCTAGAAGTGCTGCTTGCACCATCATTTTTGTTAATGAGGAATGTGTTCTGCTGCAGTAGAGGTCTAGGTGTAGGTAACATGAAGAAGAGGCTTCCCGTGGCTGCTTCTCTCACGCTCTTTACCATGAGTGTTCACTTCGGCCTTAAGTATTGTCATTGTTCTGAGCTCTCTGTCTTTCTTGAGAATATCTGAACAGAGAAGGCAAACTCAAGTGGAGAAATCTTTCCCTGAGTTCCTCTTAAGTGTACATCTGTACCAATTCTGTATCTCCTTGTTACAGAATCCAGTGTGAAAAATGCATCATTATCTACTGGGAAAAGAGAAATATTCATTACCACTTAATATTGGAGTATAGATTTGAGAATTTATTTTTTGTTGCTTTGTCTTTGGAAGTTTCTCCAAAGTGGAGATCAGTGACTGTAAGGTTTGCTGTTCTAAACTACATGCTTTTGCTATCAGATTTTATTTAGGTTACCCTAGAAATAAAGTCAAATCTCAGGATAGAGCTTGCTAGAGTAACCAATAAAAAGAAAATCCACTTAAAAATAAGAAATGGATTTAATATAGAGTAAATCACATAAAGCAAGATGTGCTTGGAGATGAAATATGTAAAATAGAGAAATATAAAACTGGGGATTTCCCCCTCCCAAATCTATTTTTGCTCAATAGCTGGGTTTCTGTTACTTTCTTCTTGGGATCTTTAGATTTCAAAGGGAAGGCAACTGAGCTTATAAAATTAAAATTTTCCTAAAAATTATTAGTGAAATTATTTAAATTAAATAATAAATTGAATAAAAGATAAATGCATTTAATATTATATTATATTTTATTATGTTTGTGTGATACTGGTTATCAACCAGAGAACCTCATGCTCAGGCATATGCTAGGGATTTCTCTACCACTGAGCTACGCCATCTAAATTGACATCTAAATTCATTTATTCTAATTTAAAAGCTTGAAGGAGATGCTCATCAGTGCTGTTGTTCTCTTCTCTAGTTGGATACACTACTTAAAGGGGATCAAACTTATAGGCTATATTGTCACCACTCTTTATTCGTTCTTACAAATATATGTGTAACACTGTTCACTAGATATAAATGTGAATAAGAGGCCAAGCATTTTCCTTTCTAATGCAGGCTATGAATGGATCATTAAATTGATATTTTACAAAACTTGGCAGTATAGTGAAGCATCATGCCACCTTTAAACAGAAATATTTATATTCATATTTATAGCTCATCTATATTCTTATAAAGCAGTTTTGTATGTTTTTAAGTTTTTCTTTGGTAGAAGTTTTTTAATCCATAAAAGAAGGATAAAATCAACTTAAGTTCATTGACATAAAAAAAATCATCAATCAAAATGACTTATTCAGAGACCAGAGAGGTGTCTCAGGGAGGAAAACAGTTGTTATACAAGCATGAAGACCTGAGTTTAGAGCTCTAGCAGTCACATCAAACTTGTGTTTTACGAGCTGCTCCTGTCATTTCAGGGCTGTGGTTGGCAGACACAGGTGGGTTCTGGGGGCTTGCTGGCTAACCATCTATCCCAAATGGTGAACTCCACATTCAGTGACAGACACTGGTTCAAAAATAAGATGGAGAACAAGAGAGGAGAGCACCCAATGTTGTACTATGGTCTTGCTTTGTACCAGCATATATACTCATACACACTAGTGTGCATAACACAACACATACATGCATAGCAAAATTTCATGCTCACACACACATTCAAACAGACACACACACACACACACACACACACACACAATCTTGGGTGTTTACCAGTAGTCATTCAGAAAATATTTGTAGAGTTGATATTATATTTCAGATACAACTTTAGGTCATGAGAATAGATTGACAGACATTAAAATTAAAAACAAGGATAGTTTACATCTTTTCATAACCTTAAAGTCAAGTAATAATTATGAATTTTATTGTTATTTGTAATTGTATAACTCATTGCCAACATTTCTTACCATTTCAGTATTAATGTGAGTTATAGTATCTTCTTTAATAATCTGAATTTCCCCATGAATATCACACAGGAAGAAGGCATGTTTTGTCTACTTTCACAGTATCGATTTATAGATGCTCTAATCAAACAAAAGCTTACTGTACATGTTTTACCTTAAAGGGTGATGATTGTCTATGGGAATCATATTTCTTTTTCTCGCACACGTGAATATTACATGCCTTTGGAAAATTTATTCTTGACATATTCCCCCGATCTTATTGTCTTTAATTATATGAGTTTGATGTTTCTTTGAAAATTAATTGAACTGCTCTAAATTCTATCCATGGGTTGTTTGTTGACCACTCTCTTAAACTAGGTAGATGTGAAACTGCATTCCAAATCTAGTGTGTCCATGCATTTTGACCATTTATTTGTGTTTAAAAAACAATAACATAAAAATAAGCAATAACTTGTTCATGTGTCACCTATTTGTGAGGAGGGTTAGAAAAGGTTCAGTCAGCTGAAAATGAGCTATCTACAAACAAGCTTACTTAGAAAAAGATTAGCAATTTAAATGACTAAGTTAATAAGATCCAATTATAGCTAATTTTCTCATCTTTTCTTTCCCTTGCCCTCCCACAGGCCTCAGAGTGTGGGTGCCTTGCATGAGTTTCTGGGAGCAGAGGGGAGGGAAGATCTGTGTAGCAGGCAATTTGCAGAGAAAAGAAGCTCAGCCCAATTTGTGACCCCTGCTATAAGCTGTCCTGGACGCTGTCCCACCTAAGCACTTGTGGACTTCAAAATGATACCCTGATTTTGTTTGTTTTTTTATTTTCATGCCTCTGGGTGACCTTTTAAACAAATCTTTTAAGTCTCGTATTCTTCCATATGTCTGTCATCATGCCAGGTCCCCTTTCTCTTTTGCAGCCTTTTGTTCCTATGTTTTAATTTACTAATCTCCTTCCCTTCTGCTTTTCTTTCTTTTTGTTAAGAATTATTTATTTATGTATCTTATGTATGTGAGTGCTCTTTCTTCGTGTGTGCCAGAAGAGGGCATCAGATTCCATTACAGGTGGCTGTGAGTCACCATGTGGTTGCCGGGAATTGAAGTCAGGACCTTTGGAAGGGAAGCTAAAGCAGCTAGTGCTCTTAACTGCTGAGTTAGCTTCTAGCCCCACTTCTGCTTTTCAAATACTTAACATTTCCCAATCTATTCTTTATTTTTTTTTCAACTGAATACTTTTTATTCATGATTTATGTCATCAGGCTTGTAAATCACTAATATATTGAAATGTTAATAATAATCCTATACTTACAGGACTGCAAAAATCTCATATTTGTATTTTTTTAAACATTTAATTGATTCTTTTGGAGTTTCACACCATGCACCCCAATCCCACCCATCTCCCAATTCCTCTGCATCTAACAGATATAGAGAGGTTCCATCTCTACAGCATCATCCTAATGGAAAATTATAAAAGAAATAATAAAAATTGGATATAAATAAATGCAAATGATGAGGGATTGGTGAAGATCTCCCGATCAGTAGGTTGCCTTTTTGTCTTAATGACAGTGTCCTTTGCTTTACAGAAGCTTCTCAGTTTCAGGAGGTCAAACTTATTCATTGTTGCTCTTATTGTCTGTACTACTAGGGTTCTACCTTGGAAGTGGTCTCCTGTGCCCATGTCTTGTAGACTACTTCCCACTTTCTCTTCTATCAGGTTCAGTGTGGTCAGACTTATATTGAAGTCTTTAATCCATTTGAACTTGAGTTTTGTGCATGGTGATAGATATGGATCTACTTTCATTCTTCTACAGGTTGACATCCAGTTATACCAACACCATTTGATAAAGATGCTTTCTTTCTTCCATTGTATTTTAGAGTTTGCAAGAGACTTGACTCTAGAGGGGTTCCCAGGTCCAAGGAGAGGTTCCCAGATTGTTCCTTGGGCAGCAGAGGAAAGGGTATCTGAACTGGCCTTGTCCCATAGCCACACTGATGAATTTCTTGTATATCACCATAGAACCTTCATCTGGCGATGGATGGAGATAGGGACAGTGACCCACAATGAAGCACTGGACTTAGCTCCCAAGGCCCAAATGAGGAGCAGAAGGAGGGAGAACATGAGCAAGGAAGGCAGGACCACGAGGGGTGTGTCCACCTACTGAGACAGTGGGACTGATCTAATGGGAGCTCACCAAGGCCAGCAGGATTGGGACTGATAGAGCATGTGATCAAACTGGACACTCTGAATGTGGCTGGCAATAAAGGCTAACTGAGAAGCCAAGGACAATGGCACTGGGTTTTGATTCTACTGCATGGACTGACTTTGTGGGAGCCTGGTTGTTTGGATGCTCACCTTTATAGATGTGGATGGAGGGGGGAGAACCTTGGACTTCCCATGGGGCAGGGAACCCTGAGTGCTCTTAGGACTAGAGAGGGAGGTGGAGGTGGGGAGGGGGAGGGAAAAGGGAGGCGGGGAGGAGATGGAAATTTTTAATAAATAAAAAAAATAAAAAATAAAACTGTAAATAAATAAATGCATATGAGAATATCAATTTCAGTTAAAAAACAAACCAACAAAAATAAATAAATAAACTGGATAAACAAAGAAATAAAGCAAAACAAAACAACAAACCACCAAAAAACTGAAACACCTCACTTCTCTTTTTTGCTTCTTCACTGCCTGTCTCGTTTTTCCTAGTGGCATTGGAAGCTGTTGGGTATTATGCAGTATACCCGTTAGCACCCTTGTAACTGTTCATTGTGGAATGTGTTGTTGGTCAGGCTTAAAGCCTCTGGTCTCTTGCATACCATCAACACTGGACAGAAACTCCCCTAACATCTCACTATGTCATGTAGACTAAGTGGCCGACCATGACTCTGCAGAACCAGTCCCTTCATGTACTGTAGCAGGTCACAAATTGGGTAGATGTTCAGGTGTGCCAGCTTAAAGCCCTGAATGTGTACCTAGATGGCTGCCGAGTTGGTTGATCCTGGCTGCTGGACCATGCCCCACAGGTGAGAGGGGTGACAACTCTCTCATGCCCGTGGTGAAGGCTGAGGATATTTTTCCGAAGTGTGTGCGTAGGAGCAACTCTTTTACTAAGTGTGGGGCCACCCTTCCCATGCTGGGGTTATTGGGGCCCGTTATCCCAGGGCCAGTCAGGAACCAAGGCCAATTATCTGGAATGTGGTGCATCTCAGCAAAACCCTTATATTTCAACTCATGTTTCAACTCATGGTTTACACAGGCAATACATATCAGCACAGAGCCCAGACTTCAGCTGTGGTAGGACCTTAGACCCAGACATAGCCATCAGCAGCTGTTTGGGTCTGGATGTTACAAGTGGCAGCATATGCCTCTCAGATTGGCATGGGCCCAGCAACACAAGCAGCAGTATGGTCCGCAGACTCCAACATGCTCCCAAGTAGTGGTAGAAACCCAGAGCAGTTCTACAATTTGGTACCCATCATCTGGCATGGATCCACATAAGACCTAAAAATCTTGAAAAAAAGGGAGGCTTCTAGACCCACAAAAATGGGAATCAATTGGAGCTTTGTTGCAAAAGGAGCAGCAGGCTGCGTTCCCCCCAGATCCCGGCTAGCTTACCCCCGAAATAATTACATGGAAGCTGTATTCTTTTAAACACTGCCTGGCCTGTTATCTCCAGCCTCTTATTGGCTAACTCTCACATCTTGATTAACCCATATCTAATAATCTGTATGCCACCACGAGGTTGTGGCTTACCGGGAAAGATTCAGCATGTCTGACCTGGTGGCTGATTCCATGGCATCTGCCTGCCTGTGCTTTCTTTCTCCCACAATTCTGTTCTGTCTTCCCCACCTACCTATGATCTGACCTATCAGGCCAAGCAGTTTTCTTTATTAAATAACCAATGAAAGCAACAGATAGATAGAAGACACTCCTACATCAGAGCTTCTCAGTAGCTGCATATTTTCAGATAGACTCTGTTTCCTGGTGGTGAGCAGAGGGCCAGCTAACTCAACCAGTAGAGTATGAGACTTTTAACCTCAGGGTTATGGATTCGTGTCCCATGTTGGGCACCAAATTATAGTAATATCAAAGAGTTCTACAATAACACAGAATGGAGTATAGTAAAAGTTTACTTATTTGTAGATAAACTCACAGTAAGGGTTGTGATCTTCTGTCTTCTGCGTGTGGTATCCAAACTGGACAAGAAGGATACAAGCAAAAATAACTGTCAAACCTTGCCAAGACATGGTAAAACAACTTTTTAAATTTTCCTGCCTCTGAAAATGGTCTATCAGATACTATGAACCTTAGTCAAAGATGGTTGCCCCAACATTGCAAATGAGACTTTGGGTGATGGCCCAGGTAGCTAGTTGTCTCTGTCATTTCTTGCACCTTTTCGAAGTTGCTTGATTGGACTTCCTCTTTATTCAGGTAATTTTATTTCCCTTCTCAGGTCTTTGATGGGGTTGAAGACTAGATAGTCATAGTTTCTTTCCTCTCATGACTTAGCCAAGTCATTTTTAACATAAGCCTTAGACTTCTTAGAATAGGATAACTATTGAAACAGTTATCATGTTTCTTGTTTGATATTGTTCATTCTGGTTGTAATTCTAACTTTTATGTATGCTTTTGCCTCTTCTTTTCCCTGGACAATACTTCTTACTGTATAGTGTTTTGTATTAGACTTAGAACTCTCTTATTTAGACAAAAGGGGGAGGTATTCTGGGAACTGCTTCAGACCGTATCTTTAAGATACCAGCCCACTTTAAATGTGGTCTCATGTACTATAAAGGCAGATGAAAAGCGTTATGTAGCCCTTTTTTTTTCTGGTAGGTTTGATTCCAGTTCCCAGCTTACATAGAGGACTGCAAATCACTACCCTTACTGTGAGTTTATCAACAAATAAATAGACCTTTGTTATACTCCATTCCTCACTACTATGGAACTCTTTGATATTATTACATGTATCTTTTATTTGAAGATATATATATATATGTATATATATATATGCCTCTGAAACATGAATTCATTGATTTTCAATTGACATCTTTATAGTATTAGTTAAGAATGTCAGTATTAGTAATAGTGTATTTAAAGTAATTGATGACATTTTATAGAATTTCTTTTGATTGCTGAATAGAGTGAATTGATTTTCTCCTTGTCTGTGCTAAAATACAGAGACGTTATTTTGAATAGCATTGTATTGCTCAAAAAGTTATGTATATGCTTATGCTGCAATTTTTTGACTTGAAAACCTTTAAGTTATGAAGCCAAATAGTCATGTTAATTCGAGATAGGCATTATCAAGAAACTGAGCAATGTTGTCTCTAGAGCTGAGGTCTAACATGGTTATGTTACTAGGGTTTAAGAATTAATATTAATGCTTTAAAAATTTAAGGTAGTACATTTATAATGAAGCTAGTTTCTCTTTCTTCATTTCATTGGATCATATCTTATTTTAGAAATGGATTTCCATCCTGATTTACTTTTGTCATTCACTACTGTGGTGGTTTTTATGTGAATTTCTAAAAATTTTAATTAAGTACTTAAACTTTATCTCAGAAGTGATGGGTTGACTGTGCTGTTGAGTCCAACTTTTTCAAGATTCTTTTGAAATGACAAATTTCTACCCAAGGAATGTTAGAGCATAAGGTGATAAAATCAATGCCTTTTTATGTTCCTTGTGGTTTGTTGTTTACTAATACTTGACAGAAGAGAGTAGGTAGGTTAGTGATTTACACTATAATAGTAGTCATTAAATTCTTTCATTGATAGACACGCCTAAACTCAAGACCAAGGATTATAAAGCAATGTCAAAATGATATCAGTTGCCAGTTTCGTATACTGTAAGAATACATTTTTAATCTGCTTGTTTTCCTCATGAAAAAAAATAGAAATTAAAACAGAACATTTAAAAGCAGGTTTTTCTTCTGAAACTTATATCTAACTGTGCTTCCTCTGATCTGTCATTGTGCAAAAACAAAGGTACAAAGCAATGGCACAACATTGCTTCCTTTCAGGGTGTATGTTGGGCTGTTGCTGGCATTTTCCATATGATAATTTGCCTGTGAGTTTGCTCTCCAGGAAAAGAAATCAATGACCTGGTACTGGGTAGTCACCACATCCATACCTTTTTAGGGAAGTGAAATACTTTGTGCTGCTGACTTGACAGACTTTCTTGCAAAATGCTGAGTCATAGGAAAACAAGCTGGTATCTTTCTGCTAGCCAAGATGTAGAGAAAAGAAAGGCAAATGATGTAAGGTAGAAAGGTAAAGTGTTATCAAAAGTCACTGACAGACTAAGACAATGGAATATAGGAAAAAACCCGTTGTCTGGTTCCAGGAACTAAGATGGAGAATTCAGTGTTCTTTATGTAGAGTTCAATGTGTTTCATTAAAGTCTTAAATTATCTTGAATGATTATTAAATAAATAAATTCCTATTATCAGTATCTCTGAAGTATACTTTTCCCACCTCTTACTAGTTACAATATTTAGAGGCCTTAAACGAAAAACTAAATGAATGATTTTTTTTTTAAGTAGAAGAATCAAGCATGTTTTAAGTGACTACTTAGTTAGGCTTCAGTTGTGTCTGCCTATTATAAATGTTCTGTTTTACATAGTATCCAAAGCAATATATTATGTGAATTGGTTTGCAAAGGTTAAATCACATTTGGGATATAGAAAGGTGACTCCATGCTCACCAAGAGAACACCATCCCACCAAAGCAAAGAAAGGCCTTAGCTTATTAAAAACCTGTTCAGGAACCTGTTGGGAATTCGGTTGGGTCATGAATGCTGGCAGGTTGTCAGGGAAACAGAGATGATACGACCGAATGCATAGCCCTCTTACAAAATGAGTCTGTCTAGCGGCTACTTTTGATTTTCTAATGGCTGATCCAGAATTTCTAATGGTAACATTAATGGAGTGGAACATATTTTCTAGTTTAATTACATATACCTCTCAGTTGGCACAGCAGTGATAAATGTATTTTCTAAATGTAGTCTATATTATGCTTACAATCGAAAAAGAAAATGCCTTTCACAGCTGAAGTTTTAAATCTGAGTTTTGATAGCTATTGGTATGTGTCATTTTTTTTTTCATACTTTACAATAGGTTTACTGACCCATTTTTATGTGGCGATTAACTTTTCTAGTGGCTCTCGAGGGTTTATGTTAGAGTCATACCACTGCCATATTCTTATCACTCTAATCACTACTGATGAGATAAATGTATAAGAGATAATTCCTGGTGTATTTTCTTTTCTAAGAATAACCAACTTTCTTAAAGCCTGATTGCACCCCCAGAAAAATCAGAAACAGAAGTAGACAGCAACTGATAATGTCTTGGGCATATGCTCTAATAATAGTTTTAAAAAATCTATGGGAAATGAAAGAAAATAAAGAAATCAGACCTTCTGTGTGAGAAATACTGAGTAACTCTGAAGTGGAATAGGGTTACAAAATGTTAGTTAAAACAAATCTAAGTATGTTGACTATCAATAAGTAAATCCTTCGGTTATGTCACTAACCATGTTGTACATGTTAAGATGGAGTTGACATCAAATTATTGACTGTGCTATGGACAATTTATATTAAAGGATACCTTTTGTCTAACTGTATACACTCTGACTTCCCTGGCTACTCTATCTGCTAAGTACCTCTGTGCAAGTTATTGCATTTCTGTCCCTTCCTCTATCTACTACTTGCTCTAACTACTGTTATTTATCATGCAGACGTGCATAACAAGTAATAGATAGCTTTCGTTTTTGGAAATCCTCATTCCCAGCGACATTTGATTCTGGCTATTGTTGTCAATGTGTAGCAAGATTGACCCGAATCGAAACCCAGCACATGTGTCAGGGCTAGGGGATTTTACCTTAATATTGTTGCTGTGTGCTTGTTGGATCCAGGACACTGTCACTGTATTTGAGCACTGCTTAGGTGTGGGGAACAATAAATAGAGTCCCCTGTGAGAGAAGAAAGTGTGAGCCAGGGATATTTGATGATAGACAGGGCAAAAAATAATAAAGTTGATGTTTGAAGTCTCATGGGAAAACCACGGCAGCTCAAAAACCATTTCGAATCACTGGGTACTAAAAGAACACATAATGGATATTGTCTCTTCCTTAAGATTGATATCATGAGCCTGTTGAATAATTAGGAATTCTCTAGTATCCCTCAGCCCACATTTAACAGCCATAATGTCATTGATTTTGTAACCACAAAACCCACATTGTATTTGGCAGGCAGGACTTTCCGCAAGGCCAGAGTTTGATGTGGAAAAGCATACAGAGGAAAGACGCTGGAGCTCTGCAGTTCTCTTTCCCATCGTATACACTTTCCAGATTTGTGTGGTTATTTGTTATATATTTTTATCTGAAGGACTAGTGCTTCCCTTGTTGGTCTCTGCTGGAGATATTTTTGTGTGTTTTTATCTCTTCCCCTGCTAGAGTGCAGACTGTGGAATTTCCCAATTGCCACTCCTATTGAAACGTATCTGTCATCTAGTCCAAATATTTTTTTTTATACTGCATTTGTTTAAAAGTGAAAATTCTGCCTTTACATCTAGCCAAAGGGGATAGTTTCTTTAGAAAAGGGAACCTTTCATCTTCCTTGTCACTCTAAATATACCCAGATAGTTATCTTTTATTGAGAAAACTAAATGAAGAGTTCATCAACTGATCTCTCTCATGTGTACGCTTTTTCTTCCTTTACAAACAAAATATTTTACCAGTGTAACAGCAACAGCAGAAATCCTGACCTCACCTGTTGTTGAAAGCTGGGGAAGTTAAACTGCACCCTAGAGCAATCAGTCATCAAAATCATTTCTTGTCTGTTTCAAAAACGTGCATGCGAATTTTTGTCAACTGCTAATGAAAGCATCCCAAAGATCAGCCTTTGAAGTGCTGTGCGCCTTTCATTTATTTTCCTTCTGGTATCCCCTCTGCCTCCAGCTAAAATGTAGAACTTTAAAAATGTTGCTCTCCGCTACAAAATTCAGTTGATGTTCTATCAAAGTGTATTTGGATTATCAAAGCTCAGTACTTATCTTGCAGCCGAGCGTTCCTGAGAGAACACTAGTCAAGTTAGAATTGACAAACTGGTGCCAGACACTTTCAAACCATAACATGCTCTATTCTCTCCTGCCGGCTGCCTGCCTGGGCTACATATAGAACTCTTTCTCCTGCTAGCTTCTAGAGAGGTGGGTACCTGCACTGTGACCAAGTGGGTGGGGTGGGGTGGGGTGGGGTAGGCAGTGTGAACTTCCAAAAAAAAAAAATGTAAAGGAGTCCCTAACCCAGTGAGAGAGACAGAGAAATTACAAGTAGGCGAAATACAGTAAGAGATGAGAAGCTTTACAAATTTCAGACGATTTGGAAAATTCAGTTGTTTAAATATTTTTTGACATGCTGCATTATTACTTAAAAATTAAAGGCTTTATGCTATGGTTCCTTCTTTCTGTCAGTCTTTGTACAATAATAATTCCTATGGTAGTTTGCAGTACAGTAGTTTCCTTCTCGAATATAATAGCACCTCCTAAAATGTATCTTCCTATTATTCTTAAATATCTCTCTGTCATTGCTGTTATTGGCTCTTATAAACATGAGTAGTTCATAGATTCCTTGCAAGTTTTTCAACTTTGAAAAACATACCACAACAATTTAATATGGAATTACTGCAGAGTAAACCAGTATTATGAAACTAGAATAAATCAGTATTATATTTGAAATTCACCAGATATTGTTTTGATGTAGGTTTGGAAACCACATAATCATTCTTTGAAGTTTGATTGATCCTTGGATGTGATAGTGTTTTACTAACATTTATCCAAAAGCTGGAACAGGTAATTGAGATTTAGAATTCTGTAATTTTTTTTGGCAAAACGGGCAAATTTTTTGGAGCGCTGGGGCAACAGTCAAGTATAACAAGTTCAGTCATAAGGATAGGAAAAGGAACAGAAGCCCAAAATGGAGTTTGGACTACACTTGTTAAAGATTGGGTTGGATGTCACTAAAAGGACCTTGAGGGCAGATGGGGCAATTTTAAAGCAGTTATATTCTGTAACATTTAGACATTATTTTTCTGTGTTGTCTCTTTTGAGAGTCCTGAGCTTTGATGAATGGCTCTTGAAGGGGACAAGTGATTGTTTTAATTGAGACTAGTATAAAGAGTTTTAAGACATCCCTCGTTATAGTCTTATAACAAAATAAATTGATAATAAATTTCAGGTAATCTAGGTGAAGGAAAAATCGATGGGAGATAGCCCATAACTCAACTGGTATCACTCATTTCTCATGTGGTGGCTGGATAATGTAGTCTCCAGTGTCTTTCTGGGCCTGACCTGGATACCTCAACAGCAAGAGACCTGAGAGGAACTGCACCTCTTGATGTATCTTTATTCTTTATGTAAGAGGTATGAGCAGCTGCACTCAAAGGGCACAGCATTCCAAATTTCTGACACCAACATGGGGACTGTCTCTTTCTGCTCCCCCTCTTCTGACCTGTCTCTTGTCTTCTCTTCCCTTCCAACATGGGGGCATGTATTCATTTCAAACAACTTTAGTTGATGGTATCTCTTCTGTCTGAATCAACCAAGGATATAGTAAAAGGAAATTCCATGTATGCAACTTTCATCAAGTGTGCCCAAGAATTGTTTTGATAGGTTTGCATGTAGTGGTATCTTGGTGCTTTTGTTGGACTCTGCACCTTGACTCATTATACTTTCCTCAAAACAAAATTAATAGGGCAGTGTAGTAGGAGGCTGCTAGTTAGTTCCTGGCTTCAGCCCCAAAATAATCACACAGAAATCATATTATTTGCAATATTGTTGGGCCAAGAGCTTAAGTGTATTTCTGGCTAACTTTTATATCCTAAAGTAGCTCATCTCCATTAATCTCTATATCGCCACGTGGCTGTGTCTTACTAGGTAAATTACTGGCGTCTTTCTCCAGTGGGGCTACATGACTTATCCTTGACCTATCCTTCTTTCTCCCAGCATTTAGTTTAGTTTTTCCCACCTAGCTCTGTTCTGCCCTGTCCAGCTATAGGCTCAAAACATTAACCAATAGTATTCACAACATACAGAGGGGAATCCCACATTAGGACAGTTCAATACAGTTCAATATTTTTCACTTTGGTGTTATTAGGAATCAAAAGGATTTAGCCATCAGTGCTTTCTGGAGATTCTGGGCAACTGATGATTTCACATGGAAGCATATTTTCAGACACATTTCCACGATCATAGACAACAGGATAGGATCAGGGCTCCTAATTTTTTTTGTATATTCTGTATTTCTTATACAAAGGTCAGGTTTTTTACAATATCCTTTTCTTATGTTGTATGCTTATCTTTAAAATAATCTGCTAAATATTACCAATAAAAATAATAATCTGAAATATAAGCAACTAAAGTGGATATGGATCAGAGAATGATGCTGGTTTTAAAGTGTGAGTTAATATGGGGTAAGGAGCCCTCAATTATTTATTTTTCAAATACAAGACTTGTATAAAAATATAATTATCAAATAATCAATTTCTTTGACTGGAAAGATGACTCAGCAGTGAAAGACTAAATTCACAACCAAAATTTCAAAGAAACAATTTTTGTTTCATTATTAGCAATGAACTGTTTAAATATTTGCATATAAAACTATATATTAACTTCAGCTAATTATAGCAAAACAAAATGTTTATATATTTACATCATCTCATACAATGTTTATAAACATGTATAGCTTGCCTAATATTTAAATTATGACTACCATTTCTTCTCAGACATGAAGGCAGTGTATCATTTCCTTATGAAAAAAACATTCCAAAGTCCTTTTCTGATTTCTGAAGTCTGAATGGATGGTAGCTAACTATTTTAATCCATAGATAAAACAAAAGGAAACAACATCTCCTTCTTGTTTAGCTATCTCTTAGTACTCACTGATCAGCATTCATCCCGGGACCTTCCTCCACCCTGGGATGTTTGATGCTGTCTTTGCCCATTCAATAACCAGTTATTTTTTTATTCCATTTAATATATATATATATATATGTATATAATTTTTAAGTTAATGGTGAATGAATTAATTTTTGTTTTCTTATTATTAACGAATTTTGTTTATATTCATTCATTTTCTTACTGATTGAATTATCAATTGCATATCTTTAAATTGAATATTAAATTGTAAAAAAATGAGGAATTCTTGCTTTAGAAAACAGATTTTACACATTTACTGTAAAATATGAACTTTAATGAAATTATACTATTTCAAGAACAGAGTCTTAGCTATTTCTCAAAGGCTTTACACTTGTTAAAATGCATTCCTACTTTCCATAAAAAATAAAAAATACAATATTCCAATATTTTTTATTTTATATTTCATTTAATTAACTAAAGGCAATGCAAATTTTTCAAAATAGCTCTCCAATCTGACTTATTTCAGACAGAAAGTTCATTATTCACAAGGCACTACTCTTGTGTGCATGTGTGTCTATGTTTCCATATGTTTACAGCCCTTTGCAACATAAACATACATAGCACATTTTAGTATTTTTGGCCTAACAAGCTGGTACAGGCTAGCCTGTTCTTATATATCATTTAGTAACTGATATCTAATCGAAACTCCTCCTTAACTTTTTACAAGAAACGTCATTTGGTTAAACTTTCTTCTACAGTAAGTTATGTGTCTTTGCTAATGGTTTATTTGTGGATTGCGGTAACATTCGTGAAGGAGATTCTTTGTTTGAATTTCCTGTGGGGGTCGTTCCACGCCACGGGGTCCGTATCACCACCCAACCAAGTATGGACCGCGACTCCATACCTCCCACAAGCTCTAATGTCCTATGGGTTGAACACAAGACGAGCACGACACAGACACGGAGTTCGAGTCTTTCTCAGGGAGAATGCCCAATTTATTCAAACTTAACCCAGGGTTAATATTTTGCCCAAGAACTGGAGAGCGCCCTCCCAGCCAGTAGTGAGATCAAGGTGTTGAGCTGCTGGTGCCAAGTGGCAGGAGCTTTCAGCAGGGGGTACCAAGCTGGGAACCCTGACAGACAGATAGGAGGAGATTCAGGGCGCCTGTGAGGACCCTCCTTAGCAGGTGAAATTACCATATCAAGCCGGAAACAAGGTTCTGAACTAATCCCCTCTGGCTGGCAGAATCGGGCAGAGGAAACTAGGCTGGTTAGCATAAACATTTCTTGCATCCTGTGCTTTGGCCTCGAGGAACAGGGAAGACAGGGCCTCACAATTTCCTACTTTCATCTTTACCTTGGCCATATTTTCTGTTTTGCTGGGTTCAGTTTGTAATTGTTCTTTAAAATTCTCAGGTGTAGTAAAGTTGTGAGGCTTTCCTAAATCAATTCTGAGCTGATGAACTTTTCTCTTTCCTGTTTTATGGTAATTTCAAAAATCATCATAAAATATTTTTCTGTTACAGACATTTTATGTTTGTTTCTGGTCTTGCAGGTTCTTTTTTCTCTTCCCTTTTTCTTTCCCCATTTTTTCCGTTTTCTTTCATATTTTTAAAACATGATTATTTGTGTATGTTTGTCTCAATGTGTGTCTGTGTTTCTATTTATCTCTGCTGGCTAGAGAAGGACATCAGGTTACATGGAGTTGGAATTAGAGCTGGTTGTGATCATCATAATCTTGGAGATATAAAACTGCAGTTCTTTGGAAGAGCAACAAGAGAAACCACACTTTGATTTATTATTATTATTATTATTATTATTATTATTATTATTATTATTAATTATCTCTCTTATTAGCAGAATATATTTTTACTAAATTTTTACCAAGTACCAAATTCCATGCTCAGTCATTGCTTCATGCCCTTACTGGATATTCACCAGGAACCATAATTTATGCATTTTCAAAGGAAGACTAATTCCTTGTCGGGACATTTGGGTTTAGCTCATTGCTAAATGCAGAGTGTGGTGTCCTTCGAATCTTTAAAGGCGGTTTGGTATCAATAACTGACAACCAACTTTAACCTTTGTCATCTGCAAAAAGGGGGTAATAGTGATACTTGTATTAGAGATATGAAAATAAAATAACCTCATGAAAATAGCAACCATAGAAATTCCTGTTCTTGTTGTTTTGAAGATTCAGTGTTTCTATCATAGAGTCAATGAGTTCCAGGGTTAAAAGTCACATACTCTTTCGCAGTTGCTGCCAGACTCCTTTCCCAACCTGATACTATGAATGCCTTTATTAGTTGGGTTAGTTCAAAAATTAGAACAGTGGTTTGAAGATGTGCTAATATGCACATGGTAAGTTTTTTTTTCTTATTATTTACTTATTTTAAGAACTCACCTGAATGGACTTCATTTAATTTAAAAGATAAACTTTGGTTTCCATCTCTGTTGAGGAAAAGCGCTGTGTCCTTACTCTGTGTAATGCGCATGTGTTGCTACCTCCTTGCTGTTGCTTAGCTTCTCAGCTCATGTTTCTGAATACATCAACTCAGGAACCTGTGCTTTCCATGAAAAGTCTATGAATAGCCTCTCATGATGTCAGGACATTGCTGTAACATGAGTGGGGCCTGTTTGTGTTTTTCTGTTCCACCCCATCCCCCAGCTATTTAGTCCCAGAGAAAAATCACACTGAGATCTCTATAAGTTATAAAGCTGATTGGCCCTTTAGGTCTAGCCTCTTACTGGCTAACTCTCACATTTTGATTAACCCATTTTTCTGATCTATGTTAGCTATGTGGCTCAGTACCTTTTTCAGTGGGGCAGCTCACATCCTGCTGCTTCGGTGATCTGGGCAGGAGTGGGAGGAATCAACTTCCTCCTCCCAGAATTCTCCTGCTCTCCTTGCATTATTTCCACTTCCTGTCTGGTTTTCCCACCTAAACCTCCTGCCTGGCCAATCAGCATTTATTTAAAACATGATTGACAGATTACAGACAATTCTCCCAAACCACTTCCCCCTCTTTTTAAAAAAAAAAAAAAAGCAGAGGAAAATATCCATAGTCCATTTTTTGGGGAATGTAGGCATAGTATTCCAGACTACTTCCTGCTGGTTGGGGGCGCTGATAATCTTATGGGGACCTAAAGAAAATTTAGAGTTATAATCAAGTCCTGACTGAAGTATCCTGTGAGTCTTGATCATCTCAGACAGCAGTCTTGAATCTGTTCTGGATGAAGAACTCAGACATCTGGGCCAACTGTTCCTACCGGAGATTGCTCAGGTGGTCTCCCTTGGTCAAAGAAGATTTTTCTTAATTCTGAATAAATCCAGAGCCTCTCATTTTCTGTGGAAACAAAAGCAAAATCTCTTCTCCAAAGTAACATACATTTTGACTTCAATTTTGAAGCCAAGTTATTTTCAAAATACCTATCTTGGATTAATTTTGCAGCATTTATAAGCAAATATTTTTTAGCAGCTGTTGCTCCTTCCTCAGCATTTAAACATTTCAAAGAGAGCATAATAGCATACAGTATCAAGATTCTCCATCTTTACGTGGCTTTATTTTAACCTCTATTTCTTTTATTTTTACTTTTAACTTTTGGCTTTTTGAGACAGGTTCTCTGTATATGTTTGTCCTGGAATAACTCTGTAGACCAGGCTATCTTTGAACTCCCAGAGATCCGTCTGTTTCTGGCTCCCCAGTCCTGGAATTAAAGATGTGTACCACCACACCAAACTACTGTCTTTCTTTGTTTTTTTTTAAGGACTTTAAACCATTTAGAGGTTTATTTTTTTTAATCTCTCTTTACTGTATCTCTTTCTCTCTTTCTGACCATGTGGGTCTTTAATTTGCTAAGGAATATGGAGAAGACAACACTCGAAAGCTCTTAAGGCGTTTCAAGGTCCTTGCCAGGAAGAAAGCTGCAACAGTGTTTCCATAGTTCCATAATTTAAAGGATACTTCTGTATTAATGAACACTTAGGTATTGATGGAGAGGGCTACTTGCTTGTCTTGGCTGCCCAGCTAGATTACACCCAAAATAATCACACAGAAACTGTATTCATTCAAACACTGCCTGGCCCATTAGTTCTAACTGCTTATTGGCTAACTCTCGCATCTTGATTCAACCCATGTCTAATAATTTGTTTGTCACCACGATCCCATGGCTTATAGGGAAAGATTCAGCATGTCTGACCTGGCAGCTCCATGGTGGCTCTCTCTCTGCCCTTCTTCCCAGCATTCAGTTCTGTTTTCTCTACTTACCTAAGTGCTGCCCTATCAAAATGCTAAGTTTTCTTTATTCAACCAATGAAAGCAACACATAGATAGAAGACCCTCCTATATCACTTAGGTTGTATAATAGCTAATATTCATTGTCAACTTAACATATCTGGAAAGAGGAAACCACAATTGAAAAAAAAAAGTGTGTCTCTCATATTGGCTTTATTGGCCCATCTGTTGGACATTTTCTTGATTGTTAATTGATCTGGGATGGTCTAGAGCACTCTAGGTAGTGCCACTTCTGGGCAATTGGTCTTGGAGTATAAAGACGGGTCATTGATATGAGCCTAAAAGCAAGCTTGTGAACAGCTTTCTTCCATGTTTTCTTCTTCTCTTTGAGTTCTTTCCCTGACCTTCCTCAATGACAGACTGTAACCTGGTACTTGTAAATGAAAACCTTTTCTCATCAAGTAGCTTTTGGCCAGTGTTTCATCACAATGACAGAGAAGCAAGCTAGGAGAACAATTGATACCATGAACATGGGGTATAACAGACCTGACCATACTGTTCCATTTGGGGAGAATTGTGGAAGTGTTTAGCACTTCTACAGCTTCATCAGCTGTGCTGTGGGAGCTGGAAAGAAAAGAATGTTGGAATAAATGCCGATGATGGAGACCTGGTTGTGAAATTTTAAAAGGAAATAACATTATTGAGAACTTCATGTGACATATTGATTTACAAATCATTAGAAGTGACACCTTGTATACTTTAATGAAAGAATAGATGCTGATGAGCTGTGGCTGAAGAATCAGCTGCATTTATTAACAGAACAGCATAGATGAGAAATAAAAATAGATATTTTGGGTTTGTACTTTTATAAAAAGGAGTTCACAGTTAAGAATGCTGATCAGCTGTGTCTGAAGAATCAGCTGTGTTTATTAGCAGACCAGCATAGATGAGAAAAGAAATGAATATTTTGGATTATACTTCTATAAGGAGTTCACAGATAAGAACTTTGGACACTTTCCATAGACACTAAACTTTTAAAATGATGCAACTTTTAAAGAATATGAGACTTAAAAACTGGTTTGCAATATGACAGTATTAAGTTGAGATCTTGGGACAAACAGAAAAATAAAGGTTAAAGTTTAATAGTGATGGTTTTGTGTGGCAAGTTGAAAGGGGTCTGTTGTGCTCCTTACATTTTGTCAACTAGCCCCAAACTGTGTCACCTGAGCAGAAAGAACTGTTGAGAAATAACCTCCGTCATATTAGACTTGCTTGCTAACTGAAATGAGAGGGGCCAGTCCACTGTGAATGGTGCCATCCCCTGGTGAAATGGTCCTGAATTGTGTAAAAAATATAGTTGATAAAGCCATTAGGGAGTGCTCCTGTGTAATCTCTGCCTCAGTTCCTCCCTCCAGGTTTCTTCCATGCCTTCTCTTGATAATAGACTCTGAACTGAAATAGAGTGTAAAATGAAACAAATCAATGTTTTAGATCACATGGCTTATCACATAATCAGAAAGCAAATTGGGATAATGCCCTGGCTGATAATTAGTGACCACAGATGTTGGATATATATCTATTCTCTTTGAACTTTTTCCATTGACTTTTGCTTCTGTTCTTATGACAGTGCGATATATTTAAATAATTAGAACACTGTTGTAGTAGATCAAGGGTAAAACCTTTCTTTCTCAGGATTTCTTTTACTATTCAAGTGGCTTTGTTACTTCTTAACTTTTAATATGTAATTTTTTTCAATTTCTGTGAAACATAGCATGATGTATCAATTTTGTATAGTTTTTGCCTAGCAGAGGCAAGTTAAGAATATTCATTCTTACATTGTATAAGCTTCTGATGCTATTCCATTCATGTCTTGCTCATATTCACTCTTATTATTTCATTTTTATATGATCAAATAATACTTTTCTTAATTTCATCTTTAGCTTGGAAAACACCAACTTTATTGTGGCATGAAGACTGGCCCTGTAGAGTTGCCCCCCACCAGATTCACACACACACACACACACACACACACACACACACACACACACGAACAATGTTTACTATATTGCTTTGAGTACTAATCAGTAAGTAACTAGTCTTGAGTCAGAAACTTACTTGTGAATACTCTACCCATTGGACTGATGGTGTTCTGTGAGTCAAAGACTTTTACAGTCTATAGTGGTGGAGTGGTTAGATAGAGCCCTGTAGAACCTGTATGGATGTTTAAAAAGTCCCTGTGCATCAAACACGGGTGTTCACCTGGCTACAATTTAAGAGGGATTTTGACCTTCCACTTTGCAGGTCAGTTCCTTTGCAGAACACTCACATTTCCTATAAGCACTGATCATTTTCAGTGTTTCCTATAACATCTTCTAATGGTCATCAAAAGATGTTTAGGGTAGAATTTTCTCACTTCAGTGGAGATATAAAATCAGAAGAAAACTGAATTTGAGTAGACATGCTCAGTGGAAGGAAAAGAAATCTTTCACTTTTCACCCTACCTTTACTCGACTCTCACAGTTACCTTTTTTATCTTAGAATTTAACATCACCATTAAACTCTATGTAGTCATATAGGTGTTTTGTTTTCTTTTTTCTTTTTTTGCTTTTACTTTTTTTTCCCTTTGGTTTTTCAAGACAGGGTTTCTCTGTGTAGCTTTATTTGAAGCCTGTCTTAGAAGTTACTGTGTAGACAAGGGTGTTCTCAAAATCACAGAGATCTGCCTGCCTCCACTTCCTGAGTGCTGGGATTAAAGCCATGTGTCACCACCACCCAGCAGTTATTTTTTTTATGTAATATAACCATCTTGTTAGAATAGACAGATGTTTACATTCATTTAATGTTAAATTTATTTAAAATGACTGCTTCTGATTTATTCCTTTGTTGTCTACTGTAATTTACTCTTTAATGCTATTGAACCTAGGCTAGGGTGGCACTTGCCTTTAATCCCAGCACTCAGAGGACAGTCTGGTCTACAATTGACTTCAGGTACAGCCAGGGTTGTTATACAGAGAAACCTTGACTCAAAAAAAACAAAACAAAACAAAACAGAGTATTATTGAACTGGACTAAGAAAGAATAAATTATCGCTGGCCACTAAAACATTTAACTTGGTTCTTTGATTGTTTGCTTTTTAAATTTATTTGTGTTATTCGAAGGGCTAGGAACTGTTCTGTTTTAAACCTTTAATTATTATTACACATATTCATAAGGAAAGGAAATTATTATAGATGTGGCTATAAATATACAGCTTTATTGTTTGAAAAACAACTGTGTCTGTATTTGTATAATAGATCAGGGAAAGCTTTGAAATTAAGCACTTAATGCTTATTACAAAAAAACAAGGTCTGTGGCTTGGTATTCTCTATATTGAATGATGGAAAATGAGGCTAAATGGGGATCCGTGGAGCTGGTGAATATGTTTCACAGTTTATTCTAATGTATAAATGAAATTTAATCCAAGTTCCATAATTTGAAAATAATATATATGGTTTTAAAAAGTTACTAGCCATAATCCTTACCAATCTCTAACCTTTTCTGTAAATATCTAATATTAAGCTTAATAGAATAATAATCTTTTCATATATTACTAGAAGGACATGTGTGAGTTTTAATTGAAATAATTATAAAATTCAAAAATTTGATTTAAGAATTAGGCTAGTCTAGAAATTGAAACTGTAAGGCTTTTGTGAGCCTCTGGCTTAGCTCAAGAACAGAATAAATCAACTAATTAGCAAGCATTCTAATATTAACAACCCAGTTCAAAAGAGGGAAATGAACAATGCATTACTTTTTATTTCCTTCCTTGTAGGCTTTCAGAAATTTTGATTGATAATGGATTTAATGAAATCCAACTTTAACTGCGATTTATACTAGAATTATTATTATCTTATAAGCTATTCAGTCTTGTATAATACACATGAGCATGTGTGGGCATGCATGTGCACACACACACACACACACATACAAACACACAAATACTCTCCTATATAAATAATCAGTTCTCAACCATTGGAAAACATATAGTTCCAATGGTCTTTGGAACTAAAACACTGCACAGTAGCAAAATCACAGTTATGAAGTAGCAATGAAAATAATCTAATGATTGGTAGTTACCACAGCATGAGGAACTGTATTAAAAGGTTGCATCATTTGGAGGGTTGAGAATCACTGATATAATTAACGCCTTTCATGTTTTAGATATTTGAAAGAAAATTTATCCTACCCATCTTTGGCTGGTTATTTATCAAGGCCCCTGTGGAAAAATGACACTATTTGTTAAATAATTGCAAATTGATGTCAATTATTGTTTATCTCCCCCACTTCCACCATATTTTTTTTAAAAAAGTGCTCTTCAAACATAAGAAAAGGGAACTCAGTTTTAAAGTCTGAAACTCCTCTAACTGACTCATAAACCTATCCTGAAAGTAGCACGCTGTGGGACAATAGTCTGTACCCTGTCACTTGAATTTTAAATAAACACAGATTGGCCAATAGCCATGCAGGAAGTAGAGGTGGCACAACGAGAATTCTGGGAAAAGGGAAGTTTCAGTCTCCAGTTGTCACCTAGACACAGAGCAAGCAAAATGTTATTGCTCACCAAAAAAGGCACATAGCTAACACAGACAAGAATTATGGGCTAATATAAGCTATAAGAGTTAATAAGAAGCCTCAGATTATAGGCCAATCAGTTTATAATTAATGTAGACCTTTGTATGTTTATTTGGGACTAAATGGCTGCAAGGCCTGACGAGAGAGAAACCCTCTTTCAACAGTAGCATTCTTATGGAAAAAAGCAAATAATGAAAGGGGAAACAAAGTAAAGATAAAGTATGAGTTGGGTGGCTGATTAATAAAACAGAAAATACATTTTAAAAGTTTGGTTTCAGCAAAGATTCTCAAGGTACAATCTTTGAGTTGAGAAATATCTTGTTTAAAATGCAGGTCTTTCTGAATTATCCAGACTTTCTGAATTATCCTTTCTAGGACTTATGGTAAAGTTGCTAGGTTTATTTCAGCAAACTGTGCTTTCTTCTCACACAGAGGAAATGTGGAAAAGGACTGAACTGGTTAAAATGCTTGGAGAAAAGTCCTCCCTGAACAAAAGACTGCAGATTCTGGAGTTCTGGGCTCTCTCCAGTGATGCCTAGTTCTCAAATGTATCTTTGAAGGGTACGGATTTCTGGGTTCTCTCCCTGTGATGCATAGCTCTCAGATGTATCTTTGAAGGGTGTGGAGTTCTGGGTTGTCTGCCTGTGATGCCCAGCTCCCAGATGTATCTCTGAAGGGTATGGATTTCTGGGTTCTGTCTCTGTGATGCCCAGCTCTAAGGTGTATCTCTGTAGGGTGTGTAGTTCTGGGTTCTCTGCCTGTGATGCCCAGCTTCCAGATGTATCTCTGAAGGGTGTAGAGTTCTGGGTTCTGTCCTTGTGATGCCCCCCACCTCCCAGATGTATCTCTGAAGGGCTTGCAAAAAGTTGCCAAGGACTAGAGCAGGAGTTCTATGGTGCCTGCCGCCACGACTGTAGGCATGTCAGGCTTTTAAAGATGCCATCCTAATTTATAAAAGACTTGTTCTACATGTTCGACAGAGCTCAGAAGCCCAATTTTAGGGGTAGAACCAGTCTAGCTCTGAGCTGCTTCTATTTCCCAAGGATGTTGTGTTCTTTGTAGGAATTTATGGACTGATTAATTTCCTGTACTAGAAAACACTGCAGGAGTTCCAGTATGTGAAGCTGGAGTTCTTTCTCCAAGAAACCACTTTTCAGGAACTGAGATTATGCTGTTCAATCTGTAATCCTTCAGCTTTTCAAATACTGACAATAAAGACTGTATTTATGCCCATCAAGTGTGTGTTATCAACTGGAAATTATAAGTGTGTGCTTGACATTTATACGTCTATAAATAACCATTTCATAATTTCTAGAGTATGTTCAAGAAGGGAATGCAGTTTACTCAGTAAATGTGTAGTGAGGACAATCTGTGTGCCCTTAACACAGTGAGAAGGATGTCCTAGGTCACAGTGACACCACACAGCAGGTGGCAAAGAAGAGTGAGCATCTCCCTGCCTGCTGCATTGTGTCTTTTCAGAGATTGCAAATGCAAGCTACCTAGTTGTCATCTACCTTCAGTGATTCAATAAACATCAGATCTGGCACTCAAGATATTTTAGTTCTTTAAGCAAAGAGCAAGAACTTCATGAGTCGTTCCAGGCCAATTCTAAGCCTTCAAAGGTGAGCAAGTGTGTAGACCTATGACCAGCCTGTCTCTTTCCATTCAGCTTTACTCATCATATTTTTCTTTAGAAAAATTAAGAGCAGTTTGTCTTAAAAGGTATGTTTTTTTTTCTTCTTCTCATTTTAGTAGACCTGAATAAAGTTTCCTGAGTTCTTGTTTCTTAATTATTAATCAAATAATAATTAGGTTCACCTGGAGTTTGGACTTAAGGTGTTTTGGAGCACTAATAAGGTTTTAGGGTTACCAATACCAGTTATCAGTAATGTTATGACAATCGTAGACATCTTTGATTTCTCTGTGTTTTGATTTATACCTTGGTGGGTTAGGGCCAAGGTTTGCTGCAAATATCACACCATGCAAGATATCTCATGAAAGAGATTCATTGAGGGGGTTAGCAAAAGGCTGTCTCAGAGTAGGGACATGAGAGACAGAGAGACAGAAAGTTAACGAGAGAGAGAGAGAGAGAGAGAGAGAGAGAGAGAGAGAGAGAGAGAGAGAACAAAAGAGCAAGAGAAAGAGATAGAGAAATTGGGAGACAGAGGTGGGACATGATGGCAAAGGACCTTTAAAGGGTATTTGTGTTGCGTAGAGAAAACTGGAGTTCATGGTGTCAGTGGAAATATGTCATATTTAGCAGCAAAAGAAGAGGTGACTGTTGATGCTGAGTTCATGAGAGCAGGCTGGGGGTATGCCTGATTTCTAACACAATGTAAGGCTGAACAGATTTCATCACACATTTCTGCATAAATTCTAGTGCCTCTTTGTACCCTCCTACTTTTATCAGAGTTTTTCTATGGCCTCATTTTCGGGATTTTCTTCTTGCTAAATGGGAAGATATCTGGAGATACATCCTAATATTAAGCTGTACCAGAGGTGTAGAGATTAAACAAATTTTTGTCTGTCTGTCTTTCCTTCTCTCTCTCTCTCTCTCTCTCTCTCTCTCTCTCTCTCTCTCTCTCTCTTTCTTTCTTTCTTCTGTCCTTCGTTCCTTTTTCCTTCCCTTTCCTTTTCTTTCCTCCTTCCCTCCCTCCCTCTCTCCTTCTCTCTCTCCCTCTTTTTTCTTTCTTCCTCCATTTTTCTTTCCTCTCTTTTGTCTTCCTTCTTCAATTTCACGGGGAAGGGTAGGAAATCAGAGTTGGAGTCAATATCATTGGAAGTGATTGTTACATCGACAGTGCCTAGAAGTGGGTTTGTTGATAGACTAAATGAGAAGAGACTCGGGCAGTGTTGGAAGTCAGCCATTTGGTATATACACAGGTATACAGGCTTTACTACAACATATGAAGAGAACGAGAAAGATAGAACTCTTTCAAGAAGAATGTTTTTTCCAGATAATTATTTAGACAGAATGAGTGACGTTCTTTCCTGGCTAATGAGTATTTCCTTGCTGTGGTCTGTGTGGTATCTACACAAGACTATCAGTCATTTGCAAATGTTCAAGATACTGAAATATTTTTGACTTCTTCTTTTCCAAAATATTTTTAAATTTCAGTGATACTTATCAATTGATTGAAAGCAAGTTTCATCTTGGATAAAATTGTTAATTTCAGTTTTTAACAGCAGCGTATACAAAGGAAAAAGCAATAGAGTTCAGAGACACAACAGAACAACTTAATGCTGGTACAGTAATACTGCTAAGTTCAACTCTATAGTCTGAACTGGATTGACCATTATAGTCTAGAATATTGAATAAACTTGGCATATCTTCTGCTATGTGTTTATTGAATGTCATAATAGAAAATTTTGATAAAATAATTAAATAAACGATCAAATAAAATAATAAAATTAAAAAATAAAATAAAAAATAATCTTAATGTAAATCTTAAAGAGATGATATTGTTAGAGACATGTTTCAAAACATGGATTTTTATTGTGCCTATTTTTTAGTTCTGTTATTGATAAATGAAGAATAATTTAAGTTTTTATTATAGCCAGCATTGTGTCTAAGTTCTAGAAAAAGAGTTCTAAGTTCTAAGGCCATTTTAGAGTATGAGCTAGGGAGATGTTTCAATAGGTAAGGGGATTTTAGTTCAGATTCCCTGGACCTAAGTAAAAACCCAGGCATATCAGTGAGCATCTATAATTGCAGCAAGTTTTCAGTTGCATGAAGGATTTTTTACATTGCTCTGCTGAGTTTTACACATGTTTTTGTGTGACTTGGAATGATCTCTAATACTAAACAAAAACAACAAAACAAAAATATTTTGTAGACCTATAAACGTATGAGTCCTTGCATATATAGAAATGTTTCCAAACATATACTCCTCTAGAATGCACTAGGAACTCTAAAACCCCATCAAAGGGCAAAGCTAACAAACTGACTTTCCCATCAACCCCAAATTCACCCCATATCAGAATGAACTTATCTGTTAAAAATGCGCCACTTGGTATCTAACTAGTAAAAGATCATCTTGGATTGCAAATATAGTTTGTGGGGTTACTCAAATGTGGAGGTGATATTGTAAAGGCAATGAATATTTTCGAAGAAGAAAAATGAATGACAGTGTTTTTCTATTAGAGCTTACACCAGGGAGATTTCATCTGCTCCAGCTGCTCAGGGTCCTGAGTGAGGTGTGACTATAGTAAAGGCAACTATGGATCACACGTTTAATTGTCCAAAACACAAGATCAGGATCTGCATTACTCAGCACAAACTTGATATATTTGTTGCATTACCAAAAAAAAAAAATTATCAGCAGGACCTGCAGCCTGCCTAATGGGATTTGTGGGTCTCTGGAAAACTATGGCGTGAAAATGCTGGGAAGTGGATTTCAATTTATGTTCCATATCCTGATCTTTTTAAGTCTATGAATTTGAATAACAACTATAGTACTTAGCTAAGTTAAATAAATGGATCAGGAAGATGGTTCTGTGGGTAAAGGCACTTGCTGTCAATATTAACAACCTGAATTCAATCCTTTAGAGTAACATGGTAGACAGAAAGATCCAATTTGTGCACATTGATCACCACACATGCACCATGTACATGTCAACACACATATTCATACATAATAAAAATATAATTTTAAGATCTAAGTTTATTAATCATTTTACAGCTAAAGTGTTTAAATGATTACTTTTGTTAATTTTTAATGTGAAATAAAAGCACATATAAGCCAAAATAACTTAAATAGCAAGGAACTGCAGCTATAGTCATGTTTCAATTGACTCAATTCATACCATACAATAATTGTGACTAGAAATCCATTTTCTTTTGCAAGCTATTTATGGTATTTGAAGTGAATTCCTAGGGCAAAAGGCTTGCATTTTGTACATGCACTTGAACAGATAATATTTTAATGACAGTCATGGTGAACTTTGCAGATATTTTTTTATCTTCCTAAACACCCCCTCAGAGCTTCTCCTCACACATTAGAACTAATTAGAAAATTTCTCCCAGGTGCTTAGCACTTTTTGGAGGCAAGGGATGAAGCATTGTGTCACAATGATTACTGCCAGCTTCAAAGACAGCCTCACGAGAACTTAATGGAACGTTATTTTTTATTAATCATCATTCATAAATGCCATTGAGAAGTAGAATTATATGTTATAAATCTTGCTTATTCTTTAACAAGGCAATCAGCTTCTATATTTCATTAGGCATCTTGGGAAGAAGCAGAGATTGTGGTATCAATATTAAGAATGATGTCACATGAAAGGGACAAAATATGAGTTGATTGTAATAGTTAAGGGGGAGGGAAAGAATTTATTTTTTATTACCCTAATATTTAAAAATAGTATTTAGTTATTGATTGATATCAAACTATACCTACATCATTTTACTATTCCCTTTCCACATTCTAAACCTTCCTTTTTGCTCTTTCAAATTCATGATTTCTTTGATATCTCTGTCTGTCTCAGCCTCTCTCTCTCTCACATGGACATATTTTTGTGCATGTATTCATATATATTACTAAATATATAAATATAACATACTCAGTCTGTATAATGTTACATACCTGTCTGTTTTCAGGACTAGCCATGTGATTTGGTACAAACCTATTGGTGGTTCCTCCATGGGGAAGACTCTTCCTCTAGTCTCCATACTCCTTGGTTGCCTATAGCTCGTTGTTTATGACTCTGGTGCATCTTTATGACTGTAGCTTTTGACATTACTAGAAGACACAATCTCGTGGTAAAATTCATGTTCCACCCTTTCTTCTGCAGTAATATCCAAGCCTGGTGCAGGCCTTATGTTGTAGATATATTGTTTGAACTGGGCACAACAACTCGGCATTTTGATCACTTGTGCTTTTCCGTAAGGAACTCTGTCTCTTGCAAAAGTAAATTTCTTCGATGAGGGAGTAGGACTGCAGTTATCTGTGGATATAAGGACAGATATATAGGATGAAATTAGAGATTTCACGACTTCACTACCCATGGACAGTTGGCTAGTTTTCCAATGCCGTATATGATTTCCCTTTTGTAGATCGAGCCTTAAGTCCAATTATATAGCTCAAGATTACTGCAAAGATATGAATTCTGCTCTTGTACCTTTAGGGTCATTATGTAATGGTGGTTGTTCTTGTGGTTCATAAGTATCATGGCCAGGTAAAACTGTTGGTTGTTTCTCTTCTGTGAAAGCTAGCATGGTGATGCGTCTGGTACCACAAAAACTAGTACTTCATGGTGAGGCTTTTAAGTCAGATCCAGCTTGTGTTCTGTGGGCACTGTGTCCAAATGAATAGTGTCCTCGTCAATAGGGACTTACCATCTACTTTAGTGGTATAGGCCTATAGCCTATAATTTTATTTATTTGTTTATTTGTTTATTTATTTATTTATTTATTTATTTATTTATTTATTTATTCTGAGACAGGATTTCTCTGTATAACAGCCCTGGGTGTCCTGGAACTAGCTCTGAAGAGCAGGCTATCCTGAAACTAAAAGAAATCTGCTTGCCTCTACTTCCTGAATGCTGGGATTAAAGCCTGGCTTATTTTTAATAAGTGTTTTTTTTCTTTCATTTTGAAGGATTGTAACATATGAACTGTTTAGCAACAGGTTCTTATCATATAGTTTAAAAGCCAGGAGGGATGAAAAGAATCTTTCTTGTTTAGGAGACTTCTCAGGACCCATGAAGAAATCGTACACACTGTCCTTCCCCTTGTTCTGTAATCTGTGTTCAATACCATACGAATTCTAGAGAAACTTTTGTAAGCATTGTGGTTTATCTCCCTGCAAAGTCTTTTAGAAATAATCTGATTATAAGATAAAAGTTCCTGTGTGTGTTTTTCACACCCCTTTCATTTAGTTCGACTCTTGCTCTTGCCCTGATCTCTATACCATGCTGACAGCCTCCTTGCTTAAATCTTCCCATTCTCACTATTTTTGCCCTCTACCTTCATATCAGCTATGTTTTACTATCCTCCTTTCCCTAAAGAAACCCACTCCCAATTGGTGTTTCTAGACTTCTGTCACGCACAGGATTCTAAGTTGAGCATACAAAGCGAGAAACTCAAAACTAGGATCAACATATGAGGAAAAGCATGCGGTGCTTGTTTTCCTGTGCCTAATCTACCTCGCTCAAGACATTTCTGTCTGTTTTTATCTATTTAACTGGAGTTTCTAGTTTCACATTTCTTTCCAGATGATTTTAATTCCACTGTGCATGTGCACTACATTTTCATTATCTATCAATTGGTGGAGCAGCTAGGTTGATTTCATTTTCTGGTGATTGTCAATAGAACTGCAATGAGGCCAGTAAACAGCTCAACAAAAAAGTCCTGTAGAAAAGCATACACTTCTCAAAAGAAGGATTATGAATGACTACTAGACACTTTAAAAAGGGTTCAGCATCACTCATCATCAACGAAATGTAAATTGAAATTATGAATCCCTCTCACCCCAATCACTATGACTACCAACAAGAAAGCATATGACAACAAATACTGAAAAGGATGTGGAAAAAGTGGAACACTTCTTTACTGTTGCTGAGAGTACTAACTGGCCCTGCTACTATGAAAATCAGTGTGGAGAGTCCTTTTAAATGTGAAGAATATATTTTTAATATGAAACATTTATTCAACTCCTTGGCATGTATCCACCAGACTCTATTTTTGACTACAGAGATATTTGTGCAACCATGTTTACTACTGCAGTATTCATAAGAAATTACAATATTTGATAATGGAGAGCCTAAGTCAAAATTTACAAAATTAATAACATTTAAAAGTAATAAAATGCAAGAATTAATTGAACATTTTTGCTCAAAAGTTAGTTTTTCAAAATAAATAGTATAAAAGAATATTTGCAGAAGAAACTATAACAGATGGCAGGATATAGTTAAGAGCCCTAAGTTATCATAGCAACAGCAAAAGAAAAGTATGTGTGATATTCGAAGGATGGCAAAGATAGTTTTCACTTAGCACAAGGATGAGGAAATTCAGAAAAAAAACAGATTAATAGACGCTGTAAAAGGTTTAATTTCTCTGTTTCCTATTGCCCTTGTGGTCTGAATTTGGAAAAGGGCAAGCAAAAGAGGTAAGTTGAAATGAGGTGGGGAAAGAGAAATCAAAGTGGAAGTGGGCGGAGAAAAAGGAGAAACGGTGAAAAAAAGTGATGAAGGGCATAAGAGATGGTGAGAGAAGTTAAGTGAATGAGGTAGGAAAGAATTAAAGTTATAGACTGACATCTAAAATACAGACCAGCATGAATATGGCACACAATGATAGCAACAGAGTAGAAAATTTGTAGCTCAACAAGCAAGGTTAAAAAAAATATGGTGGCACACAAAGAACAATGCATTCTTCGTTATATATCTCAATCTGCTCTAAATGTAAGGTTATTGTTTGTCAGTTTTCTAACAAACCTTGACTGTTGGCTACACTCTGATAGATTCAGGGGAAATCGTTTCATTATTAAGTTTCTGAAATGCTTGATAATGAAAATGTATTATCCTGACTAGGAAAATTACTGTTGCTCTAATTAAACAATATTCAATGAGTAATCTTCCTGGCTTGCTTGTATGTAAAAAAGCACAAAGTTGATTTGATCCGCTGAATTCCACCCCCCACACACTTAATGATATTTCTGTGTGGCAAAGTCTGAAATGAATTCAAATGTAAGAGTATTAAAGAGTATATGAAGGGCTAAAGACAAAAATAATAATATTTGTTAAATTTGAAAATTTGCATCTGGATTAGTCTGGCAATTGTGCCACTTCAGCAATGGCCAATTCATAGTGCTCAAATTTCTATCAACCCAGTTACCAAAGTCGCTGAGACTCATTTTAAGATTGACAATTCCAAGTGTAATAATATCAGTATATCTAGTATATATGGGTAATAAACCAGTGACATGAAGAGAAATGGACACTGTTCGTGCTCTACAGCACATTGTAGATTTTTATGGATGTTGTCTTGACTGGGGAGCTCCAAAGTGAAATCAAGAAGTGAACTGTTTACATAAAGAATTTGGATTCCATGCTAAGGAGAAAAGCTTCAAACTGTATTTTTTTGATGCAAAAATGTTGGTGTTTTTTGTTTGTTTTTTTTTGTTTTGTTTTTTTTTGTTTCTTCCCCAAGGCTGTTTGTTGTGAAAATAAGGAAGGCAGGACTAAGGACTTTTGAACGTGACATTGATCTGGCAGCAGCATTATAGGAAGCTGAGAGTGTTGCATGAAACAGAGCTCCATGAAAACAGAGAGTTGGAGATGCTAGAATTTGTGCTGAAGGCTATGATGACACCAGCTGTCAGGACAGAATGAGAATTAGGATGTGTGGGATTAGGGTGGAAGAGGCAAGCTCAAGGAGCTAAATTTATTTCTACAAGTTTTGCTCCAATGAGAAGAGCCTATAAATTGATTACCACATTGTGAAAATGATCCAGGTAACCTCTAGTCCTGATACTGACAGTGGGCTGTATTAGTTTTATTTTACAGTGCTTGGGGTTTTTATCAAGCAAGGTTTTGATTACTCTAAGAAAGCCATAGGAGTTGATTTCTCCAACTAAGCCATTTAAAGTGACTCTTCTAACCAAGGTAAAGATGCTGATCCCAGTAAACAAACTACTCATGAAGCTCTAACCCTAGGGAAAGATATACATTCAATCTAGAAATAACGAGAACAGGAGAAATACTATTTATTCCCCATAGAAGAGCACACCAATTGACTATTGAATACCAAATGGTCATTCCAGAACAAAAATGTGTGTGTGTGTGTATATACAAATACACACAAGTAACATTATATATGCTAGACAGGTTGTATTTATATATTTAGGAATACACACATACACACACACAAGAGTACATGCATATACAAAACAAAAATTAATCAATAAAACAAGCCATGATTTGGATGAAAGCAAGGAGTGGGGATATATGGGAGGCTTTGGTGGGAGAAAAAGGAGAAAAATTCTATAATTATATAACTATCTCAAAAATAAGAATAAATAATAAAATAAACAAGTCATTCATAAAAGTGGGGTACCCAAACAATGAATCCACAGGATGAAGATCACATCCTGTCGACTCCAATCCTGATTCCAGCAGCCTGAAAATAAAGCCTTCAGTGTGCTTCTATAGAGGAGCCCTCTGAGAATAAAATGCCCATTCCTTCACTGGGATTGGTGACCAGGTAAGTACTAAGGTCATGTTGAAATAAAAGCCCTCATCCCAATCTTAGGGTTAGAATGGCAGGGAAGAAAAGGTGGCTCACACTATGATAGTTCCCTTCTGTCGCTGGTAGAGGCTAGCCTAGCATTGGAAGGACTCTGTCATTAAAGGATGAATGCCTATGTTAAATGGCTCAGCATCCATAGCTTGCATAGTGAAACAACATTGCCCTTTATTCCTCTCCAAAAGTGACTTGATTGACATAATGACAAAAGAAAGAGTGGAATAATTCAATATCATCCACAGGAAAGAGATATTTTTATTAATTTGCTATGGATTTTGTGTTTCTCACTGATATTAATAATTTAAGATTTTGACTTACATCCAAATGAAATGAATTTAAAATACTTTTCATCTGAATTACCTTATTTATCTCTCATATAATATTTTTTTCCTGGACTGAATTATCACTTTTCTCTTTATCATGGGGAACTCAGAAAAATAATTCATATTCTGATTTGTAAGATTTTTTCAGTGGTATTTTCCTCTGACAATAAGCACTGTTGCTGCGTGAAGTTGTCTTCATATGACATTACAAAGGAAATGTAATAAGAATGCATAATTTATAATAACAAGAGAGCAGAATTTTCTTTTATATTGTAGTGCCTTTGGAATCTTTTAAGTAAAATGAGTGAAATCTTTATCACAGCCTGGAAAATCATAGATTTACCAAGATTAATTTTTTTTTAAATGATCAAGTGGTTTGAGAATTCCATAGTGGTTATTTCCTTAATTTTTAAAAATTATCCATTACCTTAAAATAAAGCACACAAGAACAACAACAACAAACCTCCAGGCAATTCTGTTCACCTTTAAATGAACTCTTCTGTTTTGTCCTCAGAGACTAGACATTTAGGAAAATGGGGAGCCAGGGGCTCCTCAGTGGAGTCATTGAAGCTCCGGGTGTAATCCCTGGTTATTGGGTAATTGTACCACTCTGAAATCTGCATCACGGTTAATCACTGTGACTTTGGAGCCCAGGAGAACATTTTAGCAGAATGTGGAGCACATTATTGCATTTAGTCAGAAGTTCAAAACATCACATTGCCAGTCTGTCATTTGGTGAAATTAACAATAACAACAAAAAATGTGTATTATAATCAGTTTTACAACATAAACCCAGAGGACAGGATATGCCAAAGGGATGATGTTGGAGCGAGCCACAGCCTTCTTAAAATACCTGATCTGGGAAGGTGTGACTATTCTGATTGAAGTCATCATTCTCTTTATATAGCACTTTCCCCCTGGCCAACACTCTTCATCTTTCTCCGGCCGACAGAATAAGTGCTTACATACAGCATTTGCTGCGCGGTCCTCCTTCCAGGTGGGCAGATTCATTGCCCATGTTTCTATAAGTACCAGGACCAACCCTGTGCCAAAACAGAGCCGTGCAGTAGAGTTGGCTGAGCAATGCAAAGAATAAAAATAATGAGGCCATTGAATTCCCTTTAGTTTTGTGCTGATACTGGAAACTGTCATTTGTTTTGTAGTGCCTTTAATTGAAAGAGGTTTTTTTTTTATTCTGCACCGTATTGTTACTAAATTGTCCCCGCAAATTTTAAAATAAAGACCCATGTATCTTTTGTTCATGATTATAGTCAAACATTGGCAGATTTTGTTTAAATAAATTTTTATTTTTATTTAATTAACTTAGTAATATTGTTACAAAAGAAAAAAAAATCTAAAATCTTAGGTCATCGAAAAGTGGAAGAAGAAGAAGTGTAGTATAGGCGCACACTTTTAATTCCAGCACTTAGGAGGCAGAGGCAGGTGAATCTCCGAGTTCAAGGCCAGTTTAGTCTGTCTTCAAAGAGAGTTTTGGGACAGTCAGAACTGTTACACAGAGAAATCCTGCCTTGAAAAACAGAAACAACAAGAACAAAAATGTGAAAGAAGAGGAAGTCTAATTCCTGGTATATTAATATGCATCCAGAATTGAAAAACCTGTTGCCAACTCAGTGATTTCTTCCTTTGCAGTTCATTGTACAGACTATGTAAATGTAGGTGAAAAATAAATGTGTCATTAAAAATTTGGAGGATTAATAGAATTGTAAGAAAACATGGCACCGACACAGTGCTCGAAGACGCTGACAGGTGCACGTTACGGCTGTAAATAATGACATGAAAGGCAATGAGTTTGTGTTACTGCATATGTTTTGTTCTATATACCCAGTTATCAATAATCATTCTCATACCTCTCAAATGGCAGCACAAGCAGGAGAAGAATAATTGACATTCTTTGTGGATCCAGCTTATTGATGAGGTGGACAGAAGTAATATTTTTAGCCTGCTGGCTGTCCATCTGTACGCAGTTTCCTCGAGCTGTCACTCCCCTAGTCTCTGGGAACTGTTATGGCTTTGTCTGCCCAAGGAAAGTAATGAGATCCATCTATCAAGAAAAAATAAACAATAAGCTCTGTACCTTTCAATTAATTTGTTTTCACCTATGTTTACCCACGTGCATTCAGTTAACTATCCATCACGCTAGCTGCATGTAAAGAAGTGCATTTCTCAGAAGGTTGAATCCATTAACCCCTTTGCTAACTAAATATATAGGCATCCCTTCCAGCTAAATCAGAGACTTGTAAAAATCAATCCTTTCATAGAGCTCATAAACTCCTGCTCTGTCGTTCCCTAGTGTGCCAATGTTGATAAATCTGTAAGCTTAATAGAAGCCAAACAGGTTGTTCTCTTTCATCCCTCTGAACTGTGCTTTGCCCCGAATTCATCTTTGATTTTAATGCGATGCCAACATTTTTAGAAATTAGTATGGGAAGGAGCAACTTAAATCAGCAACTTGCTTTAAAAAAATTACCACTACCTAAGTGAAAAATGGCAGGGTACACCAACCATAAAATGACACCCTTTTCTGTTCTCCATTAAAAGTGTATATTTTTGTAAATAAAAGACACTTAATAAAGCCATGTGGGCAGGGATTTGCTCATAGGATTTTTTTCTGACACTTATAAGCTGTTTGTGCTTCACTGATGCCTTCTTGCTGGCAAAAAGCATCAATAGTGGAGGTGGTCCTGGAGTTAAATACCCTGTTTTTACCCTTTCTTATCCATCTGCGCTATCAAAATAGACAGACACAGTTAAATAAACACTTGTCAAATGCTTTGTAACCATGAAGGATTGTGGTAGAATGCGCTGAAAGCTCACAATTTTTGAAAAAGTCCCTGTTCCAAGACTTCATTTGTAAAGAGTGTTGTTTGAAATATAGAACCTAAAATCCCCACACTGTGAGAAAATTTCCTTTTCACCACACTGGCATGACAGAGTATCTGAGCTTTAAGAATGTAGAGCAACTTACCTCTTTCATAAATTTATACTATTTGTTATATAAAGAAGGGATGTGAGAGAATTGCAAATTTGCTGAGCATCACAATTGTAAAGGATAGAACTGTCATAATAGTAACTGTGAAAAGAACATGGTGCAGTTGACAACTCATGTATTTCTAAAGAGAAAGTATATTAGCAAGACCTAAACAGGTTGCATTCAAGGATCATAGAGGGAGTAGTTACCATTAAGACTTTTGCAGAGATATCTAGGATTTTGAGTTGAGAACACTGGCTATTACTCTTGCCATTAAAAAAAATTATCTGTTTCTAGGTAGATAATTTTTTCAGAGTGTGGGAAGGATAGTTATTGAAACCAAACCAAGAGGAAGAGATAAGGAAAAAGAGGAATCCAAACTGCACAAGGATTGGAAAATAAAATATATTGTAAAGAATGAAACAAAAAGGTGATAATAGATGTGTGTGGTGAGCTCTTTTAGAAAAGAGGCTAAATATATGGTTCCTAGAACTAATTGTCTGCCATTTAATAGCTTGACTGTATATGAGTTCCATAGATATATTTTTATTTCTTCACTGAAAATACATCCAGGACTAGTATTCATTGGGTGGGCTTTCAGTAAGCATTGTTTGAAACACAATCAGCTCCTATTATTGGAATATCAGGAAAGGACAGCAGAGGCTATTTTGTAGCCTGTAAGCCTACTCTTTATATTTGAGCTAAATGGAAAATAGCTGTGATATTCAAAATATAGAAAATGTTATTCCAGTATTCATTGAAAAGTTGTATTGGAGCAAATCCATGTTTATTCATTTGCATATTGTCAATAAGTACTGTCATGCTATGGTGATGGAGCTTAGTCTCTACCCAGAAAATCCTGGTACATACTTGCTCTCTAATCCTTTGTAGAAAAGGTTTGACAATTCCATTTTTAATCTGGAATAAACACAAGAGTCAATAATGGTTGTATTAGTAACACAGGACAATAAGAATAAGTTGAGAACATCTTGTACTGGCTAGGAAGTTAGGTCATCCTCATACTGTGCACAAAAATATATAGCAGATTGTGAGTAGTGAGGGAAAAAAATCTGATGAAATTAGGAAGCAGTTATGCAAATGGTTGTAACTAGTACAGTTTATTGAAGTGTAACACCTTTCTTTTTTTGATCAGTTGCACTGGAATAAAACACAAACAGATTCCGTATGTATCCTCTGTGATTTGCTTCTTCCTACCTTTGGGCATCTAAGCCATCTTTCTTCTTCATCAGTTGTGTTTTAATCCCATGATTAAAAAACCAAATTCCAACTTGAAAAACCAATAAGTTTTATTACTGTTACTTAAAGGAATGTAAGTGAGGAAGAAAGTTGTGTTGCCAGAGGCAATTCCATCATGGGTAACAGCTCACAAAATCTGGAAACCTACAGTTTATAATACAGCCTAAAGACAGCTTTACAGGCTAGAATGTGCCCCTTCCAGGCAGTTAGCTGGCATTGTTTTTCCTATTTGCCACTCTGTTGGTGTCTACTTCTTCCAAGGGTTTAGGTCCACCTCATAGCCTTCTTTGCAGTTTGCTTCACCTAAGAGAGACTCTCAGCAAGTATTACTGCTTATAAACTTTGTGGAGGGAGGGTTCTAGTGAATATGCTCAGTTTCAGGGACTTCCTAGAGCTCTTTGAAGCCATTTCTCCCTGCCTTAAAAGAACTTCCTTACAAGATAGAGAATGTTTTACATCTCCTAGAACATACTGATATTTAATCTCCTTGCAATCACCATGCTGTGGAATTTCCTTCTGTATATGTGTTGTTTTTATTGAGTAATGAATAAAGTTTCTTTGGTCAATGGTTTACCAGAATATCTCCAGGGTAGAAGAGATTTTTATACAGAGAGTAGGCAGAGCCAAGGAGACACCATGTAGTTGCTGAAGGAGACAGACACCAAAAACAACCTTATTGGTAGACGGCAGCCTCGTAGCAATACAAAATAAGAGAAGGGTTAGTTTAAGATATAAGAGCTTAGCTTATAAGATATAAGATATAAGATACCATGCCTGAGCTGTTCACCAAACATCATTGTGATTAATATAATTTCTATGTGATTATTCAGGTTTGTGTGGTCAGGAAAAGAATGAGCAGTCTCTGCCTACTACACTAGTTCTGTAATATCTTGTTTTACTTTTTCCCATCCTATATCTTCAGAAGTTTCTATCCAAGATGGGAGGTTTTGCCCTTGGGGAAAACTGCTACCTGACACCTCTGAGAACTGCTTATACCTGGTATTAAGGATCACTGTCCTTTAGGCTTGGCATAGCTACTTTCATCTTTTGCCTTTACTATCATGTTTTGCTGTTATAACTCAATATTGGTCTAAAGATGCTTCTAAAATTAATATATTAACTGCTTCTTGGCCAAGACCATAGCTTTTTAACAGAATCTAGAACAATATTGATGTAGACAAGGATACCTTTTCAAGAAATGACCCTGAAAGGAATGGAGTTAGCTGTCTGTTATTCTGGGTAAAGAACTCAGTGAGCAGCAACAAAACAATCAAAATAGGAAAATCTTTAAGTTGAAACCATTAGGCATTTAGTCACAAAAGTTGATTCTGCCCACCTTTCCCCGCCTCACCTGGCATAGTTCTATTTGCAAGTATACTTTGTTTGTGTGTTTTGCTAGGCTGTTGATTGATCACTTTTTGAGGCACATGGAAAATCATCTTATTATGTGAGATTTTTGTAGTTGTTAGCAATGGTCTTTATAGCCTTAGAAAGAGGAAAGGAAATACTCCCTCAATGTTTTCCTACTCCAACTATATTGTAACTATAAAAATGAAAAGATACTCAAATCAGAGAAGTAGTTTAGAACAATAAATTCTTCTCCAGCACTAAAGGAAAAAGAAAAGGTAGCTTGTGTCCCATTTTATATGTGTTTAAAAGTTCAGCTTTGGGCTTCTTAAAAACCAGTAAATAAAGTAAAGAACAATAAAAAGAAGTGCCTAAGACATCATTCACCAGAATGTGACAATGTGTCTTATGAAGCAGGAAATATATTTGACTTAATTGACATTGTTTGCTATACACCTTGTATCTTTTACCTTCATTATTTTTTCTGAATTATTCATCCAGTAAACTTTAGTTCAACAGATATGCATGCAAGAAAACAATTTTATTTTTAATGTTTAATCACAAAACTTGTCAAGACATTGTTTTAAAAAGCTTAAAGTTAAAATGAGAATTAGAAAATGTGAACAACAGGTTATCTCCAGAGTGTTTGTTGCAAAATATTTGAAATGGCAATACTCATGCATTAAAAATGAAATATCATCCAGAAATAGAAAATAGCATAATAAAAAAAATCGGTCAGGAAAAGCATTGTTTTTATGCTAAGTACACTAATTTCAGGAAAGGCATTCATCACATATAACATGTTGAAAACAAGCTATTCATATGATTTGGTCAAAGTTCTAATCCTTAAGAGATAGTAAATAATACAGTGTTAAGAAAATTGCATTAAATACTTATTTCACTGACTGACAAAGATTGCTCACAATTTGGCACACATTTTAAGTTTGGAAAAAGAAACCTGAATAACACATTTGTCTTGAAGAATAGTTGAAAACCAGGAATGCATCTGAGCTAGAGAAAGAGGAAAATAATCTTAATAGTCATGTTATTCTTGTAGGTGTTTAGAATTCTCCGTTTCTATACTGTTTAAAATGTTATTTTACAGTCTTTTTCATTAGCTTTCTTAGGTATTTCAGGAAAGTGGTGTATCTTGAACACTTTCTCAAAAAGGCTGCAATTTTCTTGCTATTCTTGTCAGAGATCAGATGTTTCATGTGATATTGTCAAGAAGTTCCATTATTTGAGATGCATTGTAAATGATACAAACCTCCTTGTACTGTATCTTTTACCAAATGCAGGAAGACTTTCATTCAAAGAGAACAAGCAAAGAATTGTTCAAATACTCTTTCCTTCTCCTTTTTTTCTTTTCGTGTCTCAATAATGTTCTATTTTAATGACTGATTCCACAGTTTGAGCTCTACTGTGTCCAAACATTACCAGATATTTATATTAGTCACAGTAATTTACACTACTTAGTACTAGATCGCAAGTTAGGAAAGTCTAGAGGCAAGCCAATCAGTACACATTAGAAGAGAAATTTCCAAAGGTATTACACATAATTCTTCTTCAGTTAAGAAAACGTAGGCTATTTGGGCAAGGTGGCACATGTCTTTAAACGCAGTGCTTGAGAAGCAAAGGCAGACAGATCTCTTTAAATTTAAGGACAACCTGGTCTACATAGTAAGTTTTAGGATAGCTAGTGCTATGTAAGGAAATCCTACTTCCTGCCCCCCCCCAAAAAAATAGAGACGAAAGAAAGAGAGAAAAGAAAAAGCAAAGAAAGAAGGAAACAAAAGCTTAGAACTGGTTTCTTTTGCTAACCTTAGCTCTTTGATAAAAGTTTTCTTTGATGAATGAGCATTGTTAAGGCAAGTTGACTATATAGTAAACTATATTCTCTTCTTATAACTGATTATTATTATTGATAAGTACTGTAACTCAAACATTAGAATGATCAGATTAGTTTTGGAGGTACCTGTATAACATGCCTACAGTTAGAGGTCCGTCTTCAGACACTAGTGATTGGGAATATGCAGTATTATGTCCCATTGGGGGAAGTTAGCCCAGAATTGTGATATTTTAGTCTGACTCTAACACATTAGTATAATGTTTATCATAACATTTCCCCAAATAACAAGTATTCCTTGAGTTTACAGAACCATATTCTCAGGTGCGCAACCTGTTGTGTTCTCTGCCACTGTTGTTTCCCTCTATGTCTGACTGTGGCTCCTAATTGCACTGGCCAGACTATGCGCGGCTTTAGCCTATTAATTGCCTTGGCAGAACAGTAACATTCCCGTACCTACGTGCACTTCCATCAGACACTATAGAGTTATTAAGGAAGAGCTATGCATCTTGACTCATAGTTTATATATGCCCACACATTACAATTGAAATCAAGTCTTTATAAATAGTATGATAATGACCTCTCAGCAATCAACAGGTCCTGGAACCCTTATAAATTGTCTAATTAGAAGCAGCAGCGTTTGATTGTAAAAATAAATTATAACATATGATTAGCCATATGTGTTTGTTTATATGTAAAACCTCGTTATCTGGACTACACTTCCTATGCTTCTGTAACCTCTTTAATAAGCATGAAGGCATGTAATCCTGTTGAGCAGAGCATATTGTAAGTGTGCTATCACAAACACACAGATACAGCTTGAAAATATATTTCAACAGCACTGCATTTTTCCCCATGTGCTTTAAAAGCAGCAAGTTCTCAAACTCCCAGCTTGAGGCAGTCTTAAACGTACTGTACTTTTGTTTGTCAACCTAAGCCAGCTTTCTCAGACAAGGGGAGCATATTTTCTCTTCGGCTAATGTGTGCACTGTGAACGCGGCATCTTGTAATGGGCATTTTCTGTGAACATCATATGGCAGGTTGCTACTCAATGTTCTAATCTGCTTTCTTGTCAACTATTCAGCTCCTTTCAGCCTCTTCCAAGTTCTTTTCTCTGGAGTGTGAAGCATGCCTGCAGAGCAGGTGGGACATTAGTGTGACAGCTGGGCATTCTTCCTAGGACAGACCCAGCATGGATAACATTATTTTCGAATCACATCTCTCTTGCTCAACCCTTTCTAAGAAAAATCATTCGTGTGAGTAGCCTGGTACTAAGTCTGTCTATATTTAATTCCTCCTTTGTTCCTGACCTTCCTTTCCATTCCGCAGTATTTTTTGACCACATTCCATTATGAGAGACTGTGATGTTCATTGCACTCCCTGAGATGTTCTCATTATGGCAACGGAACGAATGCCAGAAATAGAAGTCTGAGGATGAGATACCTAATTACTGAATTACAATAAGAATCTCTGAAATGAAACAGAACATAAAAACACTTTGTGCTTGGCTGTCTTTGTTGAGATTTCCCCCAGCGAAGCTTCCGTGTGGTTGTCTTTTGAATAGCAAAGACCTACATTATATTCGGCTTCTGCATGGGATAGTGGGAAAGCATTCATGTGCATCACCCTCTCTTGATTTCATCTTTGTTCTGCAACTGACGACATGAAGCTCTTCCCTGACGATGCATCTTTCTCAGTTCTAATGGAAGACTAATGATACCTGTTTTGTAGCACTGCTGTGTATATTAGATGGCATTCATCTACCTAACAAATATTTGCAGTACAATTATTTGTGGTTGGCATATGAGTTCCAGAGGTAAAAGTGAGGAACAATAACTATTTAAGTAGAGAAGATGACATAAAGTTTATCATAGTGTGTGTACACAGTATTCTAAAAGCTTCACTTGTACACTCTCATGGGGTTGATAACAGAACTTTATTGAAACATGCCTTATTTTTCTCAATTGCCATGTAGGGAACTAGGCATGTGAAGTTTTAGGAAGTTACATAGTAAGTGGACAATTTAGGATTAAAATCTAAGCTATCGTCATCCATTCTATAAATAATATTTTCATTGCAACACCATGGATGTGCAAAAAGAAAAATGTAATATGTTGTTGCAGCACCTGACTTAAGGACGATGATGTCATTCACAAGAAGCAGAATGGTTGTTCAATAAGAGTCAGGGTCAGAATCGGATATTGCATGAAACATTTCTTGCTAATGAAATAAACTAAATTTTAGGCAACTCTTTCCCTATCAGTGATACTAAACAATTCCTAGAATGAGTTTGACTTTTCATCTCGTTAGTGAGCATATTTTGTTTCGTTAATGTGCTCTAAGCATTGACACGCTCCTGCATTTTCTTTGGGTGACGTCAAGAGCAAGCAGAGCTGGTGAGCAGTGAAGTTACTTGGCGAATATGAAGAGTATGAAGAGATGTTTTTCAGGCACGGAAAATAATGTTTTCTTTCCCACTGTTTCTGACATTGTTTTGAAGGACACTGTAGTTTAAGTATAAAATGCTTGAGCAAGGAAGTACGTCAACCAAGCCATTGCTTTTTGAGGAACAATATGCCTGGCATTTTAGGGATAAAATACAGTATGTACCATCTCTGAGAAGGAGCCTTCCGAGGGACAAGAAGCAAGCGGTAGACTTCAGAACCCATCTTTTCCCATTGCCTTAGAAAGCTGAGGGACCTGCATAAAGGTAGAACTAGGTCCTCTGAGTGTGGGTGGCAGATTTGTGACCTGGGTAGTTTGTGGGGACACTAGCAGTGGAACTGGTATTTATCCTTAGTGCATGAACTGGCTCTTTGGTGTCCACTCCCTATGAAGGGATACCTTGCTCAGCGTACATACAAGGGGGAGGGTCTTGTTCCTGCCTAAAGAGAGATGGACTTTGTTAACTCCCATGCGAGGCTTCACTCTGAGGACTGGATGGGAAGTAGGATGGAGAGAAAGCAGAGGAGTGGGAGAAGGGGAGGCAGAGGGGAACTGGGTTGGTATGTGAAATAAGATTGTTTTAAAAGTTAAAAAAAAGAAAGAAAACCAGAATTTCTAGTAGTCAGTGAATCACTGTTGCCACCTTAGATACAATCATCATAACTTTTCTGTTCATTTCCTTTCAACCTATTCTTAAATCGCTCCATTTATAAAACATCCCCAGTTGTCTGTTGCCATCAGTTCTGGGGTCCTACGTCACATTCGACAAACATGGTTGACCTCTACATCACGTCACGTGTCTGAATTTTATTGCTTACAGCATCTCATCTTTGTCCCTCAAATTCTGTCAAACTTTAGTATCCCCTCTTAAAACTTTCTCTTCTAAGTTGTTTAGAGTCAGATAAACTTTTCATAACACTTGCCAGATAAAATCCCCAGAGTACTTGATTTGCCATAGCGGCTGCTCCAGTTCGGAGGCTCATCTCCTAGGATCAACTGTCCAGTTATCCTGCCTATTGCAGCTACTCCAGTCGAGAGCGTGCAAAATAAGGTCAGCCTTATTCGAGTCATTTGGAAAAGTGGCCTCATTCAGGTCTTTTTTTTTAAATTATTGGGTGTGAATATTCAATTGTGCAGTCTAGAGGCACACAGGAGGAAGGCTGGCGGGAGTGCAGAGGCAGATCCTGGTATGTGTTTAGACAGGTGACTTGCAGTGCCTTTCAGATTGGGTCTGTGGCACGCTCTGCCCCAATTTTCATGTGGAAGCATGGCTCAGGCATAGGTGAATTAATGAGGGACATACACAAAGGCAGTGTTGCTATTTTTACTCGGAGAGTCCTGCTAGCAGATGCCACCTGCCTCAACCCAGGGCATTCCCGATGGCTGCCATAGCTCAGCAGCCAACCCCAGAGGCGCCCGTCCCCTTCTGGATCTCTCAGTGTATTCCAGATGGTCTTAGAAACATTGACCTCAGTTTTCATGCCGGAGTAAGCTGTGACTAGCCATGACTGTGCCTGTCACTTATGACATTTTGTACAGCTTGGCGTCTGTCAATTTCTTGGTGCAAAATGGCATTTAGACTTGGTTTAGGAACCAGGAAAGCTGACATTGACTTATGGTTCTAATGTAACAGGGTGGTTGAGCTTACAGTTTACTTCAAAACATGCCATCGGTGTGTCTTTCCTAATGGGTGGACGTCTGCATCTCCTCTATGTTTTTACGGCCATCACAGCCACAGCCTTAGGCTTTTCCTCAGTTAGGCCATTTGTGATATTCTCCACTGCTGGCCTCACACACATTTCAGGTAACTAACGAACCTGTTTGTCCAGACCGCGATGTTCAAGCTTTCGTCCCTTTCAGTCTCTCTCCGTCATTTTCTATTCTGAACTTGTTTAACTTCTGACAAAGCCACAGGTCATGTATTGTCCTTAACATCTTGACTGATTTCCAGCCTTACATGTCCTTTATACTTGTCATTTAATCTTGCTTTTCATTTCGTCAGCCTGAATCTTGGTGTAAACTGATATAAATATTACTAACTATTCTGGATGTTTTTTTTTTTTTTCTCTCACATCTTAGACGAGGCTGCCATTAGAAATACTGAAAACCTGGCAGGATTCATACTGGATCAAACTGAGGAACCAGAATGCTGGAATATGCCTCCAGGCTTTTTCCATTCTCTGCCCTAACCTGAATCTAGCACACTGATAGCGTGATAACGTTCAGACATCTGTGAATGACCCTGGTTGCCCATTACAAATCTCATTTTCCTCTGAAAAATTTTCATAAGCTTTGGCATTTGGCCCACTACTTGCTTCCTTAGCCTTTTTAGACTGTTGCTTTCTTCTCTCTATCCCTTATAGGAGACCTCTACATGGGCTTGTCTTCCCTCCATCTGCTTCGCATACGAGACCTTTAGGCTGTTTATTTGTCCTCACACCACTGCCCCTCTACCCTCACTGGCAACAAAAAATGTCAGTAATTTCTTGATTTTTTGAAGAACTATTTCACAATTCACTTCCTTTTTAAAACATCTTTTTTATTCAGCCAACCAATTTATTCCTTCCCCCTGTGCATGTCTTGTTACTCCAACCACAGTGTACCCTTTTTTCCTTTTAACTCAATTATTGTTTTCTTTGAGCTCTGCTTTCATAGGACATAAGGCCTTGTTCTACCTCAATCCCCAGTCAGGTGAGGAATACACAAGAACTAGAACATTCTCCATATCATTTTTGTTATTCTTGCATTAGTACTACTGAATTGTTTTTCCTGAGGAATAGATTCTTAATTGGAGAATTTCTGGCAGAAATCCCTCATTTTGAGGTCATCGCTTGGGCTCATCGGCTGTGAGAGAGCGGAAAGCAGGATAGGGAAGGACAACCTTGCGGTTAGTAGTGTGCATTCAAGGTTTAGACAGGGTGCATTGGAGCCTGAAGGACACCTTGTTTTCACCAAGTGGCAGTTTTCTCCTGCTATCTGGGCCTTGGGATGTAATAGGCATCCAAGAGAGAATTAACCTTAGGGTAAACAGATCCCTCTGGCCCAAGTACTGTCTCAAAAGGATTCATCTCAGAAGGGTGCCAGCAGCCAATACTTCTTGTAACTAAAGAGTGAATGGGTTTTCCCTGAAAGAGGGCAAAGGGAGGACAAACAAACTTCACTAGAGCCTTAATTAAAGAAGAGTAGACACTGATTCATGATGTAAACCAAAGAAACATTTTCTATGCTTCATTTATAAAAAAAAGGTGAGTCATGTTTGCCTTATATTGTCTAATGAAATATCCTGAATTTGTAAAATATTGGAGAATTGTTCATGCAGATGATGAACACGAGGAACAATTTTTATGAACCATCATTTTACTCCTCAGAGTGGCTTTCACTGAGAGTTCTCGACAGACCTGCCTGTTTCCATTAGCAGCTGAGGGCCACACTAAACAACTTTCCAGAATGCCTAAGCTTTAAGCTTCCCACAATAGGTATTCTAATGCCTATATTTTGTGAATTAAAGTCATTAACATAGCCTGTATTACTTACATTTTCAAGTGTCTCTCCAACTGAATATATATATATATATATATATATATATATATATATATATATATAAAATTTAACATTTGAGGATGGTGATGTGAGACCACTCTGAAGCCTAGATTCCTAGATAAACATTTTAATCCATTTTTCCCCAACGATACCACTCCTAGGCCTGCTAAGCTATTTTGATATAGGTAAATATTTGATAGATTTTTTTTTTCTTTCACACAGATAAACATCTGGAGGCAATTCAGAGCTTTAAAGGATCTGGTACAAGAAATGCCCAGAGATGAAGCTGTTTGAGCTTCAGTGTTCCATGCTTCCTAGTTCTGGCTGTTCTGGGACTGTATCAGAAGTAGTAACTTGCTGACATTGTATGTGCACTCGTCTCTTATCCAGACTCATTCTTAAGTCCTTTCCTCACCAAATATTCCTTTTTTAGCTGTCAGCTTAGAAGTGATCTTCTTGTATGTCCATAGATCTAGATTCAGTGACTTAGTTCTTCCAACTCTGAACAATATTCCTTCACAGAACTTTGGATAAGGTGTTTCAAATACAGTTTCACTTCTCTCTGTGTCCCATGACATTTAATTTATTGAGAACAAGACTCATTTATTCTTCATGTACTTATTCCTTTCCTTAACTTTTAATCTGGAATATGATATTGCATTAATGGTCTTGAATAATTAAGATATAAAGGAGATATTTAGAGTTAAATGGGGTTAATATAACATCACAATTAGTCTTTCAATAGAGACTATTTTTACTATTTTGAACTGAAATTTGAGGTATATTATTTATCAGTATAGAAAATTTATTTTTATCTTTAAAATGTACAGTATTGCTCACGATCTCCCTCCCTGTGCTTCTCATTTGGACCTAGGGAGTTAAGTCCAGTGTTCCAATATGTGTCTCTGTCTCTATCTCCATCCATCGCCATATGAGGGTTCTGTGGTGACATGCAAAATATTTATCAGTATGGTTATGGGCCAAGGCCAGTTCAGGCACCCTCTCCTCTGCTGCCCAGAGTACAATCTGGGGACCTCTCCTTGGGCCTGGGAACCCCTCCAGAATCAAGTCTCTTGCAAACCCTAAAATGGCTCCCTTAGTTGAGATATAAACTTCCCTGCTCCCATAACCATCTTTCCTCCCTCCCCCCGCCCATTCCCCCAAGCCAACCCCAACGTGAGCAAGGAAAGCAAAATCAGAGGGGCCCTTCATCCGACGATGGATGGAGATAGAGATGGAGACCCACATTGGAGCACTGGAAGTCAGGACCGCGAAGGGTACGTTCACCCACTGATACAAGGGGACTGATCGAATGAGAGCTCACCAAGGCCAGCAGGACTGGGACTGAACGAGCGTGTGATCAGGCCGGACTCTCTGAGTGTGGCTGACATGGGGGCTGACTGAGCCCCCAAGGTCCAAATGAAGACTGAGAAGCCATTGACAATGGCACTGGGTCTTGTTTCGTCTGCATGGACTGGCTTTTTGGGATCCTGGCCTGTTTGGATGCTCACCTTCCTGGACCTGGAGGGAGGGGGAAGGAACTTGGATTTCCCGCAGGGCAGGAAACCCTGACTGCTCTTGGGAATGGTGAGGGAGGAGGAGAGGGAGTTGGGGGAGTGGGGTGAGCGGGAGGGTATTGGGAGGAGGGGAGGAAGTGGAAAGAGTGTTTTCGGATACTTGAATATCAAACAAGTCTAACAAAAAAAAGTACAGTATTATTATCCTTAATACTTGAATCTATTAGTGAACTTCTAGACTTCTAAATCTCAATTAATAGATTAAAAAATAAAACAGTATGGTAGTTGTGCTACCCATATTGACTGTCTATTGGAAGACTAGGACGATGCCCACAAATATCTCTGTGCTGTAGAAAAGGGACCACATGTTTTCTCTTTTTCTTTGAAATAGTAATTAACATCATGATCCCCATTTTTGCATATTTAGCATGGTTCGAATGAAATTCATATTATTTAATTCAGAAGTCACTGAAACCTGTAGACAAGACAGACTTTTTTGACTCTGTGATTCTAATGGGAAAATTCATTTTCCATTGATCCACATCGGGCATCACGCATAGATGCTCTAGGAGATATTATGGAGTTGTGAAATTTCCACTTTTGACATGTGGAAAATGTGCACACCTGTGTGTGTCTATGTTTATTCATATACGCAAACCTGGAAGATAAAATATAGGTAATGTATTGACCATGTACCTACAGTCTTGCCTTCCATGGACTCACACTCAACCTATTCTAATTAGTGTCTGCAACTACTACTGTGTGCTGTCAACTGATATTAAAATGCATACATACTTATCAAGACTCATGATTATATTTTCTTTGATAAGGGTGCATTCTGTGGTGTAATAACTGAGGAGATGGTAAGAAAAGGATTCACAACAAATGGCAAGAAATATATCCAAGAAAAAAAGGTTTGAAAAGGACAGGCAAATTATCAAGTAATTAGGCTAGAAATAGTCTTACAATTAGCAGGTATAAACTCCCTGACACAAGAGAAGTCAAAGAGGAACTTTAGGTGATTGATATTCTAAAAGGGCCCTCTCCATTTGTGTTTGCTTCAATGGCTTTCTCTAGTGGCATCAATAATTATTGAATTGACAGTCTCTGTCTTGTTAGGCTGTTTATGAACCGATTAGCACACAAAAGGCAAGAGATTGTGGAGGAAAGTGATCTACTGGGCTCTGCTATGTGCTATACATGGAGGCCTAAAGTGCAGAGTGGGTCACTGAGTAGAACTGATGATGGTAATATAGGTACAGAAGGATTTTTTCCTTCATAAAAATTTTCTCAAATTTATGAAGACCTTCCAGTTATATTGAATTATCCGTATATTTAAGATAGTCCTTTCAGTAGTGACAAACAAAACTGAGTCTTACATGTTAAGAGTTAATTCCTAAAAATGTCTCAGGAATTCTTATGAGCACAAACTGATAATCCATGGATTTAGTCACACTGAATTTTGCTGACTTTGTGATCTCACATCAGTTTCCTTGACCTTACCCAAGGTTTGCTCCTCACAATTGATGGAGTATATACTTTTAGATATTGCATGTAAGAATTAGGGGAAATAAGTGCAGAGGAAGTGCATTATAGTTATTTGTTACATGAATATAAAATGCTTTTCACAGAGCATCCTTTTTAAATCCTAAATTTCAATAATTCTCAAGCTGAAAGTGAAATACACTGGAAACTTCTTGAATTTTTCTGACACTTTAAGGCCCTTATTTTAAGTATCAGTCACTTGTATGGGTTGTAACCCTGTGAGGATTATTTTCTGTAACTGGGATACATTAGTTTTTGTTTGTTTGTTTTTTTGCTTGGTTTTTTTTTTTTTTTGTAGCTAAGCACACAAAGAGACACTTGCCTGTACATACTTAGTAGCTTTAAATTTTTTTTGGTCTGTTTTATTTTTCTCATTTTTTTTTTGTTTTTTTATACAGAGTTTCTCTGTGTAGCCTTGGCTACCCTGGAACTTGTCTTATAGACCAGACTGTCCTTAAATCCACAGAGATCTGCCCACTTCTGCCTCCCCAGTGCTGGGGTTAAAGTCGTGCACCTTCACTGTCTGTAATGGCTTTGAATCTTTACACAATTCACTGGTTACTCTATTCCAAACTATTTACTTCATGTGCTTTTTACTACTTTATAAAATTTAGTTCACTGGATCTTACAGTAATAATAACTCTTTGAAAGACAGGTTGTTATTTAGTGCACATTATTGATAAGGGAATTGCAGCCAGGAAAAGTTAAATAATTTAATCACAGTCATGGAGTTAATAAATGGCAAAAATGAATGGAATTCCAGTCAGGTACGACCATAGTTTCATTCTTAAAGACACTATTGAATTATCTTTATGGAATAGCAAATTGAAGTGTGAAAACATGTGATCTGAATGTTAAGACTCTCTTTGATTATCTTTTTAATTGTCATGATATTGAATATTTTCACCAGCTTTAAAATAATATTTTATTTTACTGAAGAAATAATTGAACAAAAATGCACACCATGACATTTTTTGTGTCTATGCATCCAGTTTACAAGTAAAACAAGTATTTTTATATTTGATAAATTATAGATTTAAATATTATTTTCCTATTATGTTTCTTACACCATTTATTAAACTAATGATATACTAAAAACATTTATATCCACTATATAAATAAAACTTAACCTTATTATTTTCTCCTTTATCTTTGTACCTGTGGCATTATTTTCTCATTGCTATACATGTCTTAATCAAGTGTGTAAGTCAGGGCACAGGCAGTGATCAAGTTCTAAATCAGTCAGTTTAGGTCATGCTTAATAGAAAAAGGACTGAAGAACAATCCTTCAGTATGCTGTTGAAATAACTGAAATCCTCAGCAAAACATATGCTGATTTTTTACTGCACTCTCCCCTCCCCTCCATATGAAACACAGTTATTAAGTTCACCCAGTATGTGTATCTGTATGTTTGTGTGTGAATGAGAAAGAGGTTGGGTTCTAATTCTGAAAGAAAGAGTAACCTCCGACAATAATGGGATAACTGGAAGCAAAGGACAGCACTCTAGATTTTCACTGGCTGAGGCCATTTGCAGGGGAAGGACCTCGGCTAGCATCCCTTTTTTACTTTTCTGCTTAGTAATTCCACTAAGTTGGCGTGTCAACAGATATCAGGCTGTGTCCATTTACAACTTTTTGATCTGGGCATGCCATTTATTTTGCTAAGCCTATAGCACTAGGCAGCTTTGCCAATAAAAACAAAGTTAGAAAAAAAAAACAACAACATAATATGCCCTCCAGCGACTATCTCCCGAGACACAGGAGAGCTGCCTTTCTTGTGTCATGGTGTGAGAGAGAACTTGTCAAGACTAAATTAAAGCATTGGCTAGAGGAGGAAAAAAAAATTAATGTTTGCACGAGTCAAACCTTGTCTTCAGAAACAAACAATGGAGGAACTAAATAACAAGCTTGGGAAAAGAAACTTCTACTCCCAAGGACTCCTGAAGAGTGAAATAGGGATTGATAGCCAATGGCAGCCTGTGATAGAAACATGGGGCAGGGCTGAGTGTCTGTACTCCAGGGAGGTCTCCCACTCTTGGGTATTACTCAATCAACCTAGGCTTCTGTTTTCTCTCATCTCTCCTTTGGGCTCTCCTGTGAACTGAGGATATCTGAGCCTTGCAGTGGTATTTGCTAAGTTCTTGTGGATTTCATACTAAAGGCGGCTTAGTCTCTAGGGAAAGGCTCCATCAGTTAGGCTTTGGGAAATCTCTCTAAACCTTTCAGTTAAAGTGTAACTGGAGTTATACGTTGAAATTTTCATAAATACTTCTGATGGCTAGTATAGCAATTTCTCAGTTATAGGTCATGTGAAGGAGGACCATTGAACTATCTTTTGTGATAATCTTTAAATAGTTCTTAAATTATTATCATTAAGTTTACATTAGACCCAATACATTATAACCACTAATTCATTGGTGAAAATGAAAGCAAAGTAGAAAAAAATAACAGAATAATTAGTACTTAATTGAATGTTCTTTATTGATTGAATCTAGCTATATACACAAACTGAACTACTAAGAGAAATATTTGCTATACTTTAAGAAAAATATACCCCTCTCTCCTTTTCTTTCCTTCATTCCCTCCTGCTCTTTGTATGACACTTCTTAAATGACAACTTCACAGAATCTAGACCCACCAAGGAGACACACCTTTTGGCTTGTGTACGAGGAATTTTCTACTATGGAAATTTAGGTAGGAAGTCATACCCAAATGGTTGGCAACATGATTTCATGGGCTAGGGTCCTGGACCTAACTAAAAAGAGAACTCGAGTTGAGCACCACTGTTCACAATCTGTGCTTCAGGACGTGCATACCATGTGATCTGTTGCCTCAAATTCCTTTCTATTGCCACAATTTTCTCTTGTGATTGATTGTACCTCAGGACCTGTGAGGCAGAATAAATCCTTCCTTTTTACGTTCCTTTTGCTGGGTGTGCTGTCACTGTAGAGGCAAGTCATGCCTTGTTCTTCCCTTCTCCTTTCGGGTTCTTTCCCACAATTCTCCCTACTCGCCTGCTGTCTTGTCCTTTCTTCTCTCCATCTCTCCTTTCCTCCCTTCCCTGTCTTGTTTTGGAGCCAAACATGTGATAAGCCTGCAGTTTACCACAGTATCCCCTAGCCTCAGTTTGTATTAAACAAATATATGCTTGGAATATGAATTGTTAATACTTTACCCAAGATATTCTTAATATACTAGAAATTTAAAATCAAGAGTTTGGGCAGAAGAAATTGTTAGTAAAAAATCAAAATGTCCCTACATGAGTATAATCATTATTGTAGTAATAAAACAGTATTTCAGCACAGCTGTTTTCAAAGGTTTACTTATCACAGACATATAATGGTGTAGGTGACAAAATAAAGTTGTAAATCTTAATAAATAATTTGATCTGATATTGCAATATATGCATCACATACTGCAATGTAGTGAGGAGCTGCGGGCAGGCCTGCTTTTTGTCCCACCCAGCTCCCACACGGCTAGCTTAGCCCCAGAAATAACAACACACAAATTGTATTCATTTAAACACTGCCTGGCCCATTATCTCTAGAGAGTTAGTTACTGGATAACTCTCACATCTTGATTCACCCATTTTTAATAATCTGTGTAGCACCATGAGGTGGTGGCTTACCAGGAAAGATTCAGCATGTCTGACCTGGTGGCTGGCTCCATGGCATCTGCCTCATTGCCCTCTTCCCAGCATTCTGTTCTGTTTACTCCGCCTACCTAATTTTCTGTCCTATCAGAGGGCCAAGGCAGTCTCTTTATTAACCAATGAAAATAACACATAACAGAAGGCCCACCTACATCATTTCCCCTTTTTCTATTTAAACAAAAAAAGAAAGGCTTTAACTTTAACATAGTAAAATTACATATAACAAAACAGGTATCAAGCAAGAATTACAGTTACAATATTTATATCTATTTTATCTTTTATCATAACTAAGGAAAACTATAACTATGACTAACAATTCTTCAACTCCATCAAAGACTCCAGAAAGATATAATATTACCTAAGCAAATAAGAAATAAGCAACTTCCAAACTCTAGAAATGAAAGAGACATCTCGCTGCCTGAACAGTCACCCAAAGTTCCTCTTACCATTGGGGCATCCATCTTTAGCCTTCAGGCCCATAGTATGCAGCAGACTTTTCAATGAAGCAGGAAAATTCAAAGACAGTTCAGTCACTATCTGCTATGTCCTGCAGAATGTCTCGCAGACTCTCATAAGTCAGGAACCCCAAAAGATCATTTCACCTTTAGGCAAGTTCAGCAGTCCTCTCTCTGCGGGTTCTCTGTGTCCAGTTTATACAACAGTCCAAGCAAGAGCAGTTTCTTGCCCAAATGGCTAACCAACTCCATAAGGAGCCTCTTCGATGCCCATATTCCTCTTGAAGTAGATTGGTGCTGCCGGGAGCAGACGTGTCTCATTGTCATGAAAAGTCCTAAGTTATTAAAACATTGAAAATGCCATATTCTGTAGTCTTTTAAAGCTATGAAGAATGCCTATCTAAGTAAAATATATCTCTATACCTAGAAAATCTAACTAACATGACTACAAGCTTGATTATTATCAATGATTATCCATTAACAACCTATATTTCCTAATTATACATTACATTTTTAAGTGAACTATACAATCATAATACCTTAATCAAGATCAGAAATACATATACATATAATAAAATTGACCTTAAAATTCATACCAATGCAAATTATTCATATCTATATCGTATCCCCCTTTAAATGTGAAAGAACATTTATAAACAATATTTGGGAATATGGGTGTAGTTATTTCTCTCCTAACTTCTTTCTGCTGTATAGGGGCGCTGTTAACAGGTCTTTCATGGTATAACCTGTCTGCCAGGTTCATCTCAGTTGGCAGTTGAATGAAGTAATTTTTTGAGGGTGTTCACAGCAACCTTTCAGGAGGGTGTGGTCTATCATACCATATTGGGATAGAAGCAATCCACAGGGGCTCATACTCTGTGAAAACAAAAGAAGAACTTTTTCAAAGCATCATAACCTTAGATCCAAATTTTGAAATCAAGGTATTTTCAAAACAACACATAACAGAAGGCCCACCTACATCACTGCAAGACCTATATATAGTCTGCCACATTTTTACTAAATTTTTGTCTTTCCTAGGACTCTTTGTTGGCCAAATTATTTTAGTTACCAAAATAACTTGAAGAAATAAAATATTATGTAGTTCTGCACGATGATTGGATCAGTCTTATATATGATTGATAAAACCAAACAAGCAATTTTAAAAGATTATATTACTACCTAATCAAAATGTTCATATTTAATTTACTTTGATTTTATATAAAAATGTCTTTGTTTTTATATGACATTGTATGTTTCCACTATTTTTTTTCAATTGAATGGTGATATCTTTAGAAGACATAAGTAAAATCCTTATATAGAGAACTTGATAATAACCCATAATTCTGTTTACATTTCCCAAATAATTTTTATAAAAGAAACTCAATAGGGGCACGAAAACCTTAATCATATTTTACTTTGAGTAAGTATGCTATAACTTGGTAAACTTGTATTACATCATCTAGTGAGTATAATCTAGAGTAAAAATGAAATATAAGCTGATGGATATTGAAATTAATGAGAGTCAAAATTCTGATTTTTAAAGGCTAATTTAGAATGTGAAATGGAGCCAGAATTTATATTAGTTGATTCAGTTTAATCTTGTCATATTTATTATAGTTCTGTTCTTCCTATTCAATCCCAAAATTACATTAAAATCAGATCACAAGTATCTACAGCAATTCGACTTGCTCTCTGCAATTAAAGAAGGCAAAACAAACCCTCATTTTAAGAGCAACCATGACAGCACATAAGGACCCATAATCAACGTGTGTGTGTGTGTGTGTGTGTGTGTGTGTGTGTGTGTGTGTGCGTGTGTGTGTGTGTATGTGTTAGCATTGGGGATTTAGCATTGTTATAGAATGCTTGCTTAGCAAGCCCATGGCTCTCGGTTTAGTCTAGATTATCTCTCTCTAAGGATGGGTCTTTCTAGTTCCATCCATTTGCATGCAAATTTCAAGTGTCATTGTTTTTTACCATTGAGTAGTGTTCCATTGTGTAAATGTACTGCATTTAATTTATCCATTTTTCAGTTGCCCAGATAGGCAAACATGTTATGTACTTACTCATAGGTGGATATTAAATGTAAAGCAAAGGATAACCAGCCTATATAGTTTATGATCCCTGAGAAGATAGGTAACTGAAGAACTCTAAGAGATACATACATGGATCCACCTCAGAAGGGGAAACAGACAAGAACTCCTGAGAAAATTAGGGGGTGGGGAACAAAAGAGGGTCGAAGGGGAGGGGGAGGGAAGAAGGGGAGGGAAGACAAGAACATGAGGGATAGGGATGCTCATGAAGAGGAAAGAACAGTGACGGAGAGAAAGAAAAGAGATATCTTGATTGAGGGAGCCATTAAAGGGCTAGTGAGAAACATGCATTAGGGAAATTCCCAGGAATCTACAAGTATGACCCCAGCTTGGTCTCTAAGCAACAGCTAAGAGGATGCCTATACTGGCCTTCCCCTGTAATCAGATTGATGACTACCTTAATTGTCATCATAGAACCTTCAACCAACAACTGATGGAAGCAAATACAGAGATCTACAGTGAAGCACTGGGCCAAGCTACCTGAGACCAGCCTAAGAGAGGGAGTAGTGATAATATGAGCAAAGGGGTCAAGACCATGATGGTGGTGCCCACAGAAACAGCTGACCTGAGCTAGTGAGAGCTCACCACCTTTGGACTGATAGCAGGGGAACCTGCATAGGACCAAACTAGGCCCATTGAATATGGAGGACAATTGTGAGGCTTGGGCAGTCTGTGTGGCCACTGGCAGTGGGACCAGGATTTATCACTAGTGCTTAAACTGGCATCTAGTAGCACATTCTTTTTGTAGTGATACCTTGTTCAGCCTAGATATAGGGGATAAGGCCTTGGTCTTGCCACAAAATAAAGTGCCAGACTTTGTTGACTCCCCATGGGAAGCTTTACCCTATCTGAAGAGTGGATGGCTGGTGGTGGCAGAGGGATGGGAAGTTTGAGAGAAGGAATAGGAGTGGAAACAGGGATAGCTATGTAAAATGAGAGAAGAATGTATTAAAAAAGATAACAGATAACAAAATGAAAAAAGGAAGTATGAATTCTAAAGTGAATAGATCTTAGAAAGTAACGTGGGAAGTAAAGAGGGGCCACAGGAGAAAAATAAACCTAATTACAAAGAACTAAATTTGATTTTCATTTTATGAGCAACATATGCTAGCAAAGAGCACAAAGGAAGGTAGAAACTGGCTATTTGGTTAAGTTTTATTTATTTGGGTTGAAATGGAATTAGTAATTTTCAGGTTATCTCGTATTCAAGTTTGAGTGTTTCTTTGCAAAGAAGGAAAATAGTAAGGATGGATTATGGAATTTAACTTCGTCAATTTTAGACATTTATTTCTCATATCTTAGACCCAAATGGCTTATTGGTCTGTCAAAATTGTGTGAATAGTCTTATTCTTATATTTTCATAATACCTGAGGACTTAGAAAGTGTTTTTCTATGTGTTGTCTTATCTCATTCAGCAGATTCTGTAAAGCAAGAAGTAAGTACTCTTGCCACTTACAGAAATCAAGGGACAGATGTCAAATAAGAATTGTCACATTTAGAATTGAAGTCAAGGTAATTGTGCTGTAATCACACAGATGATTTTTGGTTGTTAAAGAAAGCTTGCTTGAGGAGAATGTAGCAGAATTTACAAATATCATCTTTCATCCACATGGAACAAAACAACTTAAAAATTGCTAGGCTTAAAATTTTGCTAATCTTGCTAAGCGTCTCCCACAAGAAGCAGAGCACGGCCGGAAAATGCTATGATGATATTTACTCAAGGATTTTAAAATTTGTTACAGGGTGGCTCACACCAGGCTCTTACTTGTCAATTTTCTGCATGTGTTTTGTTAGAAAATTGCAAATGCTGTAAACAGTTTATCTTTGTAGGGAGAAACTGACATGGCGTCATAGTAGGTGATGTGAAAGAAAACTTGGGATAGATTGTCTTGTTAAAATAGATTATGATTGCATTTCAGGGAATTATTTATGCTCATCAGTTGGGATTCACATTTAATGTGGCAATGTGGATTCCTTTTTTCAGTGTAAGTACCGATTTGAAAATCCACAAATTTCCCACTGGTTCATTTTTGAAAGATTATGAGACCTGTAATTTCTGTTAAAGTGAAATGAAATGACCCTGAATTTGGCATTTAACAGAAATACATTGACTAACAAGCTAAGAACCATTATTACTGCATGCTACAGGCAGAGTTTCTGTCTCTTCTGCAGATCTGAGTTAGACAGTAGACAAGTTTGAAAATAATCAAGGGGTGACCTTCTTCATTGGCAGACATAGACCCAAACTCAATTCCCAGATCAGGAGAGGTCTGGCTTGGTTTTCTTGGCATGGGGAACACTTTTATTGGCTTCCATTTATTCATGTGTAAACTACAGATGATATAACTTCATGTGGTTATCAAAGTAAAATAAAATGTTTATTCATATAAAAATATAAATTGAGGGCAATTGGGGGTCAAGAAACATTTTTAATATTTGTTTAAATTACATGAATAAGAACAAATGCTGTTCTTCCCTTAAATTTTAAATTTTAGTGTTAAGAACTCTTTAAAGTGTCTGTTATTTGATTGTTTTATTTTTTTGTGAGACAGGGTTTCTCTATAGCTCTGGTGTCTGCCCTGGAACTCACTCTGTAGACTAGGCTGCCCTTTGTCTCGCAGAGATCTGCCTGCCTCTGCCTCCCGAGTACTGGAATTAAAGGTGTATGCCATTAATAAATATTAATTGTGAGTGAGGGCTGAAAATAATTTGGAAAATCTGCTCTTACTTACAAAGAAGGAAACAGTTATTTTAAAGACCCATTCCTTTCATGAGTATTCTCATTAAGTTAATTTGTCCTAGATTTATATACATAATTAAAGTTACTGCCATCTCTCTCCTTCTTGATCTCCAACACTCAACAGACTCAGTGCCATTATTTCTGAAATACTGAATGAATTTCAGATCTCACTGCTTTTACCTATGGGGATTTCCATTCTTATAGGCCATTGGTATTTTAAGGACGGCTATAGATTTAAAGAAAAAATTCCTCTCAGAAGGCCCAGATTTGACATGACTGCTATTTATCTTAAAGGCTTCCTCCATTGAATTAGATATTGCCATATCCCTCTCTGGCCCCAGTTCATCGGAGAGCTGGCGATGGGACAATAAACTGGATTTCACATGGAAAATACAACTAAACAGATGTTGATAGTGTCATTTCACAATATCGAGGAGGTAAAATTCAGTATCAGGTGAGATGGCAGTTTCTGGATCTATAATTCAGAAATGGTGTCCTGATTTTTGGAAGAAACCAGTGCTATTAGATGCAGTAAATTGATGGTGAGAAACCAACTTCTTTGAAATACAGTCTAAATAATATCACACTTTAAAAGTTTTATTATTTTTTGTGAATTTCATGCATGTGTACTGTATTCACCTCATTTTCTTGCTTCTTCTCCCACTTCAGTTTTTCCAATGTCCCTTCCAGTCTGCCAGCGCTCTCTACCCCACTCCCTCTCAAATCCTCAAAGGTACTGATTTGAAAACAAACCAACAAACATTACCAGATCTATTCTATGGTAGTTTAAAGGAGGCATTAATTCATGTGTTCATCGTAGAAGGGCAAAGTCCATCAATATGACTTAGACAAAAGTTGAGAATGCAGTTGCTCACATTTAATCCCAGCACTTGGAGAACTGAGTCAGGAGGATCAGAAGCTTCAATTCAGGACAATCAAAAAGCAAGTTACATGACATGTGGAGCTATTAGACAATAAAGTAAAAACAGAATATTACCATACACGTCCAGTCACTGTGCCCTCATTACATTCCCTTTTAACTTTTGGAAAATTACTTTATCTCTCTTTCCATTTCTGTTCCTCCTCCTCCTTGATTTCTTTGGCTTCCTCTCTCCCATGTTTGTGAGATGCCACCATATTTCCTAGTTCTGATCCCCTGCCTCCCACTTTGCATAAGCTTTTTTTTTTTTTTTTTTTTTTTTTTTTTTTTTTTTTTTTTTTTTTTTGTATTCCTGGTCTGAAGAAGTCTTCCAAATGTCTGGTTCTATAAGTCAATGCTACCTTAGCAGCTCTTCAGAGTACTTTTCTTTCCCCTTCCCAATACAACCAAACCAAGACAAACAGCTTATGTGGACCTCTTCAAAGTGGTCCATGAGAGCAGCTGGTTCCTTGTTTCAGAAGAAGAGATTGGTCATTGTCTGGGTTCACACAAGAATCTGTTCATACATGTCAAGAAAAATTCATTACAATATTAGACAAACATTTTAGTACTTATCAATATGACTTTAGATAGTAATATTCTTATACCACTGTATAGATCAGATACTTGAAGTATGCAATTTATATAATTTGTCCAATCTTACACAGCTAGTAAATTTTGGTCATTCCAACAAAAACTTTCATGTCCAGTGTCTCTCCTCTTAACCAGCTTTCTGTGAAACACACACACATACACACTAGCAAACATATACTTACACACACATACCCCCACACACATACCCATATTCACATACATAAATATACATATACACACAAACACATACATTCATTACACATTGCCTCGTGTGTGTTGCATGCATGCATATCATGTCATCTGTTTACATCTTTTTTCATTTTTCTTTTACTGAAAATAGATTCTTTTCTCATATAACATATCCTGATTACAGTTTCCTCTTCCTCTGTTCCTCCCAGTTTCTCCCAATCTCACCTCTTCACCAAACCCATGCCCGTTTTGTTCTCTCATTAAAAAAGAACAGGCTTCTAAGAGATAAAAAACAAAACACGATACAATAAAATATGATAAGATGAAGCAAAAACTATCATATAAGGTTGAACAGGGAAACCCAACAGGAGATGAGTTCTAAGAGCAGGCACAAGAGTCAGAGTTCCACTTTTTCTCATGATAAGGAGTCCCATAGAAATCTAAGCTAATTGCTAGGATATATATTCAGATAACCTGGTGTAAACCCAGTTAGGCCCTGTACTTGCAACTTTAGTCTATGTGAGCTCATATGTGCATTGCTTAGTTGATTCAGAGGGCCTTGTTCTCCTGGTATCCTCCATCCCCCCTGGCTCCTAACAGTCTTTCCATCTCCTCTTCCCATGGGTTTCTCTGAACTTTGCAGTAGAGACTTGATGTAGACATCCCATTTAGACTCTTTCTACATAATGCCTGGATGTGTTCTGTGTATCTTTTTCCATCTGCTTCTTGTGGAAGCCTCTCTAATGATTACTGGATAAGGCACTGGGTTATGAATATGGGAAAATAACATTAGGAGTCATTTTATTGGGGTTTTTTTGGTTTTTTTTTGAGATAGGGATTCTCTGTAGCTTTTGGAGCCTATCCTGGAACTAGCTCTTGTAGACCAGGCTGGCCTTGAACTCACAGAGATCTACTAGATACGTTTGGTTTTATCTTAAGTCTCTGGGCTATCTAGTCTCTGGTTCTTGGCTTTCCAAGCAGTGTTCGGCACAGGATAATTACTCCCACGTGTTCTGTGCTAACATTGCCTAGCATAAAATGCTAGAGGGACAAATTGGGTCAGCTTTGGGTCTGAGGGACTAATTTCGTCCCACCACGTATTCCAGAGATCACAGATGGGATGGATGTTGGGGTGGACCAACTCATAACTCTGGTTCTTGTGTTGGGTAGTTTCACGCTTGGTCAGCTTGTCAGTTCTCCCTTGTTCCACTACTAGGGTGACCTCTCCTGCGTTGTCCTGGCTAGTTCACTCCTTGCAGCAATAAACAAGGGGCAGGGGCAGTTTTCCCGTTCTCATGTGGTCCTCGGGATTCATTCTCCCGTATATACACATTCAAGTCCAGCTCTACTTTGTGGCCCCATTCTTCGGAGTGCTGGAGCTGAAAAGGTGTAGGATGACTCTTCAGATCTTATGACGTCAGCTATCCTACCTACCTCAGGGATGATGGGAGGGCGTGAGGAATGGGGAAAGGCATCTTTCCACTGCCATGCTACCACATGATAGATGGGACAGGCTTTCCCGTGCTCACAACTTTGGGGCAGGTTTACCCACAACTCTCAACAGGATTGCCTCTACTGTGCTAGCCAGGTGAGATTCAGGGACTGTTCCCCTGAATGTTACAGCTGGAGGGGTGGTGGTGGGAGAGGACAGCTCTCATGTTCTTATGGTGATGTAATTTTTTAATAACTGTGTAATACTGCATTGTGTAAATGTACCATATTTTCTTTATCCATTTTTCTGTTGAGTGACATTTAGTTTTTTTTTCCAGTTTCTATTATGAATAAAGATGCAATGAACATAGTTAAGCAAATGCCCTTGTGATAGGTTAGAGCGTGTCCTTTGGGTATGTGCCCAAGTGTGATATAACTGGGTCTTGAGATAGATAGATTCCCAACTTTCTGAGGAATCATCATATTGATTTCCATAGTAGTCATAAAACTTTGTACTCTCACCAGCAATGGAAGAGTGCTCCCCTTGCTCCACATCCTTGTCAGCAGAAGCTGTCACTTGTTTTATTGATCCTAGTCATTCTGATAGCTGTATCCTAGGCCTAATCTATTATAATAAATAAAACTTTTATGGAAATTAGCATAGCACATTTCTGATTGTGAATATGGCCCATATAATCCAAAATGAATATTAAAACGGTCTCAAGTTGAATGATTATTAAAAGAGTTAGTTTCATGTGAAACCTATGTAAAACATTGTGGGATGTGAGGGACTTACATGCTATACCATGTACTGAAATTATAATATAGTTTACTATATCTAAGAACTAACCCAAGGCTAAAAGTCAGGAATAAAAGTAAAGTTAACTGTAATTTTCTGCTTGATGCACTAACTGGAAACTGTCACCTACAATGGCAGGACTCTTGTTTGAGGTAGAATCTAGGCCACACATATATTTCTATGCTTATAACAAAAGCATGAACTTTTAAATAAAGGGATGAGTACATTCTCTAAACATTGATTTTCACCACACAGCAAAGATTATAAAAACATATTTTTCCTGCAAATTAGTTGATTGTTTGGAAAGATTCTTTATCAAATCCTAAATCTCCCAATGAATCCTAGCACACCCTCTGTTACTGAGGAGCACAAGTCTGATGTGTGGTTTTCCTCTACCTAAATCTCCCTCTTCAGACTCGTTTTAGTGATCTATCGTTATCAATCACCTGTCACAAACACCTTTTTATAGTTAGTTGGCTTACCTTCAGTAGTTCCATTCGGAAAGCACAGTAAACCCTCAGCCCCACTTTTTCTTTCAGTTTGTTCTGCCAAACCAAAGCCTTTTGAACTTGCTTACCCCTTTACTTCTTCGTTCCCCTGCCAACCACATCTTCATTCCTTCTCATCTTTAACTTTTCCCATCAGTCCGTCATTTTCCATTCAAATTCACCCAGGATTTCTTATTCATGTTCATTTAACACCCCATATTTTTTTAAAATTTTTCCAGCACTCATTTGCCTTCTAAACTTCACTTTATAATATTCTCTTTAACTCAGTTTAATCTTCACCAGGTTTATATGCCGTGTGACTTTCTCTCAGATTTAGAATGTGTCCTGAAGATGGAAATCAATCTTTTTAACTTTGTATTTCCAAAGAACATATAATCTACTGCAGCCAATGTACCTTCCAACAAGGCCTGTGAAAACAATGCTCTTGTTAGATGTCACAAGAAATTTAAAAACAAAATTCCAATTTACCATATTTTATGTCTTTCTCACTGGTATTACATTGTCAAAATTATGTTTATGGTTGGCCTTATCGCCACATCTAATGAGAACACACAAGGTGATCAGAAGTTTAGAAAGTAAATGAGAAATTATTTTCTCTAAAATACTTTAGTGAGGAAAATAGTTCATCATCTTTAATGATCTTTTTAGTGCTTACTTCTTTAAAGGGAAATCTTAGAGACACATTTTTTTTTTCTGAAGTCTTTTCCTCTGTGGGACATTCCAAATTAGGCTTTTGTGTTTTACTGCATATTCTGCCACTAAATAATTGTCTTATTCAAGTTCATGTCAGTGACATTTAGGGTGATAAAAAAGTAAGCTTAATTAACCTGTATTTGTTCTCCTTTTACTTTCTTTTGGTGTGATTTGATGATGATGTTTAAAGTTCCTTTTAGTTCTTAAATTTTAAGTGTTTAAAATCAACTCATTTCTTCATGAGGAGATTGTATGATTTGTACAACCCTACATATTCTTCCTTTAACAGATTAAACTACCAAAAACTTTAAACTGAGAAAAATATCACCTGAATAGAGCTGATCGCGGTAGATATAAAATTGTTAACCATTTACACATCATCAACCTCTATTCTCCTCACCGTTTTGGCTTGATTAAATATTCCCCCCTACTGATTTTCTCTCTATTTAACCCACTTAAATTGGCATCATTTTGTTTTCTTTTTATCATCACTGCTTGAGGCTTCCTGCCAATATGAATTCTAAAGTCTTGTAGTCCCTAATTCTCATCTGCTTAAATGTTATAAATGCTGTACAGATCCTAGCTGCAGGATTCCCTCTGGGCACTTTTTAAAGCTCAGTTCATCCATTGAGTTCCCCTCCCCTGATGAAATTCACTAATTCATGTTTGATTTATTATTCTTTCTCTCTATCTAACTGTCACTTCCTGCCTGCTTGTCTGTCTATCTGAAGAGTGTGAACATATAACTATAAGAACATACAGTCCCAGGTGAGAGGGATTTCTGATTTCTGTAGTTGTAGATGACTACCCTTTGGTTATAATCATACTGCTGAGAGAATTGAAATAAGCATAATAGTGCAATAGTTACAAAAATTAACTCTAAATTCCCCCAATTTAAGATCATACACAGAATTCATATTTATAACTGTGTATCTTGAGAAATATGCCGAACTTCTATTTAATAAGGTGAGTATGACCATTAAATAAGGTGGTAGGTATAAAGTAACTAAAATAGTACTTGGATTATTATAGTCAACCTAAAAGTAATGTTAGTTAGTATTAGGATGATGATGATGATGATGATAATGATGATGATGATGATGATCAAAGACATTTTCAGTGTAATTTAAGTAAATAGTTGAGCAAAATGTTTAAGATTCCCTAAACTAGGTGCTTGTGTGTGCTGTTTTCTCAGTGCATCCAAATAATTAATTAAAAAATAAATAAATAAAACTATTTTTTAGCATTATCTATTGCTTTTGTATTTTTTCAGATATAATAGTGAGAATATATATATATATATATATATATATATATATATATATATATATATATGAATGTTTATGAGCTTTGAAGGACTCACTTTAGATAGACAAGCAACCCATTTGACATATGCAACCTTATTTGCCCCTTACATTCCTGGTCACACATAGAGGCAATCTTAGTCTACCATTAAACACAGGAACACAGTGACACAAATCTGCCATGCAGTGCCCAAAATTAAGACAGATTTAAAGAATGAATAATAAATATCTCTGTGAATATTTACATTACTTGAAAATCTACTAACACACTAATACTCTATCAGAGAACATAACATAAGGATGCATTCTCTAGTTATTTCAGTATTTATTATCCATTTCCACTTACAGATTAAAATTACATGAGTTTTACAGTTTTATCTTTAAATCCCTTTAAAGTTTTTGCGTTTTGTACAAAATTCGGAAGTATAAAATTATCTTCTTTTTTGCTCACTGAAAAGAGTAAGGATGGGAGATGGAGGGTAGTAAAGACGGAAATAAGGTTTTCTCTTAGTGGGCAGGGCCACTGATGTTGGCACATAAGCACATGGTCAGTCAAATGCCTTTTTTTCCATGTTTTGTTTGAGCTTTTTTTCTCCTTCCACACTGTGATTAAAAATAAAACTGCTCCCTATCGTATCAGTATATTCTGGTGTTATTTCCATATTGCAATAATTACCTACCCATGTCTTCTAATCCTTCCCGAACAGTTCCATTAACTGGGGACCAGACATTCAAATATATGACACTACAGGGACCATTCCCATTCAAACCATCACACTTACATACTAATTTAATAATTTCAAAAAGATGGTAGAGGTTGCTCTGTTTCAAGTATGTACTTGTGAGCAAGATCCATACAGGTCAGAGTTAGACTAAAGACCTCATAGATTCCTGTGATACATTCTGAACCCATATCAGGCTTATTGCCAGAACAGAACATTTTGTTCATCACTTATGCATATTAACTATTCACTTTTCCCAATATTGTATTACTATAAAATATATGTAAGTAACATAAATATCTGTAGTGATATTTTGTTTGTGATCTAACAAATAAAGCTTGCCTGAAGATCAGAGTACAGAGCAAGCCACTAGTTAGGCATAGAGGCCAGGCAGTGGTGGCACACACCTTTATCTCAGCACTGGCAGGCAGAGGCAGGCAGATCTCTGTGAGTTCAAGGCCACCCTGAGCTACACAAGATTGATCCGGTCTCAAAGAGAATTAGAGCCAACAGTGGTTGCTCACACCTTTAATCACAGCACTTGGGAGTCACATGCCTTTAATCCATGTAATTAGGGAGGTGGAGACAGGAACATGACTGGGCAGAAAGAGGAATATAAGTGGGAGGAGACAGGAGCTCAGATTCACTTTGATGTTTCATTGAGATTGTATGTAGTCTGAGGATGCTTAGGGACAGATGCAGTCTGAGGATTCAGTCTGAGCATGAAGTCTCTGGATTCATAGAGACAGGATTGTCCCTTTTGGTCTGAGCATTGGTACAGGTGAGAACTCTCTAGTGGCTGACCATTCTGCTTCTCTGATCCTTCAGCTTTCACCCCCTAATATCTGACTCTGGGTTTTTATTATCAAGAACAGTTAGGAAATCTACATGTATTTGCTTAGAGAAATTGCTCAATTGTTAAAGAGTATTTCTTGCCTTTCAGAGGATCAGAGTTCATTTCCCAGAACTCATAGGATGGCTCACAACGACCCAGGGTAGACACATATTACATATAAATACACTGAGGCAGAAAACTCATATACACAAAATAAAATAAATAAATATAAAAAGTTCAAATAAAGACTACATGGTTGGAATAAGAGAGGCAGAATAGAGACTTTTCTCTTCAGAGTGGCCTGGTGTCAGTGTATTCGAGTTATGCTCAAATATGTATTTCACATTTCACATGATTTTGATGATTTTGATGGACTAGCTGGCCTACAATTTTTTCTGATACTGTATTCTGCTTATGTTAGTATGCAATTCCCCAGGCTATCAACTTTATCAGTATACATTAAATATCTCCCCGAGGAGTCCTTTTTAATATTTTATTGCTTTGTAATATAATAGGAAGTGATCATATTTTTCCACAAGCTAGTTTGCATTAAACATCACACTTGTTCTCCTGGGTACTGTTAAATACACTTTTATAACAACTGGACTACTGGTTGAAAGTCAAATCTAAAGTTACACTCTCTTAGTGTCCACGAATGCACATAATACCATAAAGGTATGAGTTCCTTGGCCTAGAGACTTCACTCCTGTAATTTGGGAAAATATCTCATTAACCTAGGGAGACTTGGAAGTTATTCCTCTGTGAACAAAAGCAAAAGCTGGAAGGCAAACTGGTAGGAAAGCCTTGGAACACCAGCAGCATTTACTTGATGAAGTAAATAATAGTTTTCACATGAGCGAGTAATTGCAGCATCTGTGTTTGACACTGCTTGATTGGAAACACTGAGGTGAAATATTACAACTCCAGGATTTTCCTTGTGATTTCTGTAATTTGATACTGTATAACACAGGGCTGTTTGGTTTCTATGTGAAAGATTACTTATAAGCTCCTTTCTGAATATTTGATCTCAAAATGGTGATACAACGCAAGCTTAAGGCAGCTGGTCATAATACATTGGGAATCAAGAAGCAGGGGAGGATTCCTATTTGTTCTCAGTTCACTTTCTCTGTATCCTTCAGTTCAGGACCCCAGCCCATGGCAACAGCATCACCCACATTTTGGGTGGTCTTCATGCCTTAACGAAAATGTGTCATAAGTATTGAAATAGGCTAACCCAATTCAGCTAATCCCTAAGTGTTGATTTATAGACACTTAAGAAAGTGGGGCCTTTCTTGAACTAGTTGGCCATTGGAGGAGGGCCTAAGGATTTAACACCCAGCCCTGCTTCCGCTCCTCTCTTCCTACATGTGTTGGATGCAAAGAGACCAGTCGCAAGACTTCCCAGCTGCCATGGGTTCCTGGCCATAATTGATTGCTTCCCTTCAACAGTGAGCCAAATCAAGTTTCTCCTTTCTTACTTCTGGTCTGGTATTTGATCACAGTAATGAGAAAAGTAACGGACCAAAGACATTTTTAACATCATAAAAAATAATGGATTGTCATTTAGTTCTTTGGCTTGTTGACATCTGCCTGACTGTTCTGTGGCCTAATTAGAAAAGTTATTGCATTCCATATTACACGTCTAGAAACCATGACACTTGGATTTTCACAATGATCGGTTTTATGTCAGTTCCTCAAACCTGTCAATTCTGAAACCCCTGCTCCTTATCTATAGGTTTAAATTCTAAATTGGCTTTAGTTACTGTTTAACACTTTGCAGCTCTGTAGCTTTGATCATATTATTTCTGGAATCCTTACATTTTTCCACTGCAAACCCCTTATCTGTCCTCTAAGGTTTCTTCCACATCCATCTTCTGCAGGTGTGCTCACTGAACTATACATTGCAGTTATAGCATGGGAACTACCTGGTATGCATTTTCTTAACAAATTCTTTAGCACAACACCAGAGATCAATTTTGTACTCATATTTATCTGCTGCAGAAGTGTTTTTGAAATTGAAATAACTTAGGAAACAGTTCAAAGCCATTACAAGACACCTAAGTAAAGATTAACATTGTAGTTGATCAATGATAATTATATTTGAGAACACAAAAGCCTTTAGGATGAAAAAAATTATTTGAAATTTCAGTAAAAATGAATTTTATTTTTCATAGAAATAATTAATAATTAAGTTTAAATACAGGCTGAAATAAGTGTGATTTAATTTTTAGATATCAAAACAAAGACATTTCTAAATTAGATAGACCCATTACATACAGGTCATCTTAGGAGTTATGCTATTTGCTATAATTTAGGTTTGTTTATAAGCTATCTGAATCTCCAGTTACTTGTTAACCTCTAGTAATTGGCAAATCTATCTCTGGAGTTTCAAACTGTAGAATGAGGCCACATCCTGACTAAACCAGAATAAATGAGGAGCTTAAAACGCTATACCTGCCATGCTGACCCATAAATTTCCTATAACTAGCTCTACCAAGCATCAAGGTACTCTCGCATCATTATTACTCTTACTTGTAACAGGATCTCCCTGGGTAGCCCTGGCTGGCTGGTAACTTGCTGATAGTTGAAGCCGGTCTTACTTGTATGATCTTCCCGTGTCTACCTCCAAGATTCTGTGAGTATAGGTGTGTGCCACCATGTTCAGTTTAATATCTTAATAACTTGTATTTTGTAGAAAAAAATGTCTGTTAAAGTTATAGAGTGAAAATAAGCTTGCTGTTGGAAAATCTAAAGTAGTCTGTCCAGGTTTGAGAGTTAGGAAAGACCTCTGAGAAACTAACATTTCAGTGGAAACCTGATGTCTCAGATATTATTTACCAGCACCCTATTCTGGCTGACAGGTGGGCTTCCCCTTCATTTTCTCACTGAGTCAGTCATCTGGATATGGTGGCCGATTGAATGGCTCCAGGAGTCACTGAGAAGAATAGAGCAAGGAGACACTGCAAAAGTAGTAGATAAAAGTAGTGGATAAAGGGGAAGACATGATGGTTTAGTAAGACACAAGATGTCTGTATCCTGACAAGATGACTGTGTGACCATTTTGTTATATTTTCATTGTCATTGTATAATTTAAGAATAACAGAGTATGGTGGTTTCTTAGAAAACTGGGAATCAAACTGCCTCAAGACCCCTGGGAGTCATAATGGGAAGACCCACAGAGACAGTTGATCTGAGCTTTTGGGTGCTCATGGATGCTTGACCAACAGTCAGGGATCCTGCAAGGTACAGACCTTGACCCTCTGCATGTGTGTGACAATTGTGTAGCTTGATCTCTTAGTAAGGCTTCTAATAGTGAAATCTGGACCTCATGTTGGATTACCTGGCCCATCTTGGTCCTACATCAACTGATGTGCCATGCTTTGTGCAAGTCCCTGGGAGGCCTGTCCCTTTCTAAATGGAGATGAAGGAAGAGTAAATTGGAAGGGGAATAGGGAAAAGGGAAGGGATGGGAGTAGAGGAGGGAGAGAAACTAGTTGGTATAAAAAATAAATTTTAAAAAATTAAATTAAAAAAACAAAAATAGAATAACAGAGTAAAATTTTCTATATTACTTACTACTAAATGAGTGGAAGTTTCTTGGGGACAGATACCTTGCATTGTTTGCAAGATTCATCTGTGTAATGAATTTTATAGCATATCCCTCTTTAGTCATATCCAATAAGTGTGTGCTGTGATTTTTCTTCATACTGAGTTATAATATCATAATATACAGTCTAGTTTGTCTCCAATAATATGCTTTGCATCATCATGCAATTGCTTATGAAAGATGTTTTTGTGAAAATGATTGTTCAGGGACTATTGATATAGCTCATGGGGTGAAATACTTACCTCCAAGACCCATGACCTGAGTTTGATCTGCTGGATAATAAAGAGAGAGCCCACAGTTCCTACAGCTGTCCTCTGAAATTTGCATAGGAGTTCTGTTCTGTGCCACCACCCAGAAATAAGCGTAAATTTTAAAAATAAAATATTACTTTGGAAATATTGGTTTAAACAGATTCTTTAGTAAATTTAATGAGGTTGAATTAACATAAAAATATATGAAAATGTATTTTTCATTTTTCACCTGTGGTCATTGTATTTGAGAAAACACAGCTAGGTTTTATAGGTGAGAGATGCAATAAATGAAAAAAATGTATAATTCACATATGTCTTGGTTATGTTTCCTTTCAATGTGATCAAATTCTAGATAAAAGCAACTAAATGCAGAAGGGGTTTCTTTTGGCTCACAGCTCAAGCTTATAGTCCACTATAGTCAGAAAGTCATGGCAGCAGAACCTAAGATGGCTAGTCACAGTACATTTATAATCAGGAAACAGAGGAGGATTCCCGTTCATTCTCAGTTCTCTTTCTCTGTATTCTTCAGTTCAGGACCCCATCCCACAGTAATAACCTCACCCATATTTTGTGTGGTCTTCATGTCTTAACTAATATGCCTCAGAAGTATTTAAAAAGGCTAACCTAGTTCAGCTAATTCCTCACAGGTGTGTCCAGAGGATTATCTCCTGGATGAATTTAGGCCCTTTTAAGTTGAAAATATTAACTATTACTTATGTAATAACCTGTTCTGTCATAAACTAAGTTGAAATCAATGTAAACTTGACTTTCTAGAGAACCAGAAGATACTCCACATGATGTATGTCTATTTCAATCTCTGAAAGGTAGAAAAATGTCTTTTTGGCCTAAAATACATATGATCAATGAAATTTTATACCTTTGTTGTTATGAGAGATGGATTTATTATATAATATGTGACATAGCATTAGGAAGTACTATTTCTCTAAACTTCAATGTGAATTTTAGAAATCCTTATCCTTTTTAGCATAAAGAGCAGATGTGTTGGAATTAAAGTTACTTTCTTATGATGACAAAGTTTATACATGTGAAAATTAACATTTGAATTCATGTTGCCTGACCTTCAAAAACAGATCTGAAAATCACCAGACAGTACTTCATCCCGATCAAATGAAACTCAAATAATATCCATAATACACTGGATTTGAAACACTCCTTAGTTATAGATAGCAATCTCATTATATGGGCTGGCCTTTGCACTTTTCTTTTTTAATACATTTGGAAGTTAAATTATTTCTTACTCAAGAATTTCATTAATGTACTGGGCCTTGTAAGAACATGGCTTTAATGCTAACACACTAGGGTGAGGGGCAGAGGCAAGTGGTTCAGAATTTGGTGACCAGTCATATCTGTAAAGCACAGCAAGGTCAAGCTATACAAGCCTGGCTTTGAGAACCTTTCTCAAAAACCAAAGTGGAATACTGGGCCAGTGAAACAAAGAAAGAAAGGGAGGGAGGGAGGGAGGAAGGGAGGAAGGAAGGGAAGGAGGGAGGAAGAGAGAGAGGGAGGGAGGGAGGGAGGAAGGAAGGAAGGAAGGAAGGAAGGAAGGAAGGAAGGAAGGAAGGAAGGAAGGAAGGAAGGGAAAAAAGGCAGGCAACATGTAGTGAAGGAATAGGATTATGGTACTATAAAGGAATGAGGCTCAAACCGTGATCATCAGAAACAGTGGCTGCCTGAGATATTTGGTGAATTAGGAAATACTATGGGCAGTCATGCGTGCACAGCTGGTGGGTGAGAATAAAGGTGTGACAGGAACAGCATCTTCTAGGCAGAACCCAGGGATGCTGCCAGACATGCTATAATGCTTAGGCAGCCCATAACCATGGAACAGTATCTAACCCAAATGTCAATAATTCAAAGGCCAAAACACCGGGCTAATATCTAGTGTAAAAGCCAGCAGAAGAATGTACATGTTTGTTGTCCTGTGTTACTTTATCTTTCCATTTCCCTGTAAGATCAGTTGCTAGTAACCTCAGGTTTTCTATCAAAGATTGTCTTGTAGAGAAGACATCTTCATTTTTAAAGGCTTTATTTAAAGTCTTTCATTGGATTTCAAATTATATACAAGTTAAAGAAGTGTTCACTCACATGTTTAAAGGGAACATGTTTCATCTCTTGCAACTTGACAAAGGCACTTAAAACTTTCTCTGAGATTTTTCTCATCCTCAAGACACAAAAGCTTTTGTGCAGATTTTTTAAAAATGTATTTGGTGCAAGTAATGAAGTTATAAAGTAATTTGAATCTAAAAAGAACTCTATTAATGGAGTTTATGTAGAAGGAAAATGCTCATGAAGATAATATTCTTAAGAAAAATTAGTTTCATCATGTCTGAAAAGTAGATACAGATATATGAAATTTACTTTTGCCTACCAAATATGCAATTCACATTTTGTAATGTATTGAACTTTATAAACATTTATTTAGTGTGCAAATGTTTACCAGAAGCTAACAGAAACACATTATTCGATATCTCCAGATATTCAGCACCAAAATTTAGTGTGTGGTGAGAATTTGATGTTTATATAAATCTGAAAATAGAGACATAGTTCCTTAGGAACATAGGAGTCAATTGTTTCAATGTTAATATAAAAGGTAAAGGATTTATATTAGACACGTACCCCATATGTTCAAGTAGAAAAGAAGAACTAAAAACCTTATGTTGGTAAAAGTGTGCTGATACCACAATATAACAATGTAAATTTGTTCTGCATCCTCATAAGGAAACAGACGGAGACACTGGTTTCTGATAGTTATGAGTCTCTGTATGTCAATGCCACATTTATTGTCTTCTAGAACCTTCTCTATCTAACTGCTGTCATTCAGATTTTCAGTCTACGTAAAACTCACCCAAACATTGTTTTCTACCATGTTGATTACATGAGACTTCTTGTCTTGACTCAGAACCACACACAATCTCTGTGGTGAAAGAGCACAGAGAGGCTGATTGATTTTTTTTTTTTTTAGAAATTTAGGCTGGAGATTACATATTGTTGACAATTTCATATTGGAGTGATTTATCTTGCTGCAACTGATTTATTTGCTGATGTGAAAGAATTGGTCAATTTTTTGATGAGATTTTAAAGTTTTCCCCATTGATTCAAGACCTATAATGAATGCTATGTAATTAATTTTAAGGCCTGCAATCCATATTAAAGATGAATTTCTGTATTTCTAAAATTAATTAGACAGCATTAAGGCTTAAGAAAACTAATCCTCTGAACTGTACATTCATAGGTGACCTAAGATGAATACCCAGATATTATAGTATACATGACCCATGCATTATTAGTAGACTGGAAAAAGGCTGATTGTCCCCAAGTCCTGACAAATAATGGAGCAAAGGTTTTGGAGCATCCAACCTAAAACAGAAATAATATAGGAGTGTATAAGTCACTGTCTCATTTTAAGAAGCAAGCTGGATGGAGTAAAATCCATTGGTATACTGGCTTTTAGAATAAATCCTCTAGGAACTCATGACCTCTGATTAGCTAGATCATACTAGGCCTATAGGGTCAAGGTCCATCATTATTGCATGTTTCTTGCTATACCTCTTGAGCAAACACAGTTTTTGGGTGTGGGTATGTTTGCTTTCTTGTTTCCTATCTACTTGATCCTATTAGGTCTGATAACTTGCCTGCCTTTTAGTTTATTATGATCTGTGTGAGGGTCATGAGAGAGGTCTTGGGAAGGGAAGTCAACTCAGCTGCAATTCAGTACTTGATGACTTATTAAGTTGGACAGTTATACGCTGATAAACCAAAACATGTTGCTGACTTAGGTTACTCATGAAGACATGATGTCAAGCAAAGTGAAGTCCAGCACAGAAACTAGAGGGGGAAGAGGACAGTAGAAAGACAAATGAATGTGACCACAGAAGCTACATTTAAGTTTTGGATCATTTTGGAAATCTTAGTCTTCTGTATAACTAACCATTTAGAGATTTGATTCAAGGAGTGGTCAGTACCAAGATACCAGAGGATATAGTGAGAATAACAAAATAATCACCCACTCAGAATGTAGGCAAAAGACTGGGCTTGTTTTTAGAAATTTGATAATTTCAGTATAGTATCCAACTTCAATGATAGGCAAGCCAAACTCTCTCTTGAGAGGAGAAAGACAATGGAATAGAAAAGGAATTGAACTTCCTATAGTCTGGTAATATAGACGTTTGTGCACAGTATAGTAGTAATATAGTTTGATTGGACAATGTTGCTACTTTGTTGCTACAGGAGGACAGACTGTCTGAACCACCTTCTGCGATGCTTTAACCATTAAGAACAGTGGCCTACCCTTAGTGCATGTTGCTTTTGCTGAGTACACCCTGCCTTTTATTGGAACTCATTATTGGCTTCCATTTCCAAGAAAAATGGAGGGGCAAGGGTTTGATGTAGAAGATTTTAGGACAGATTCATCTTTCATAGAAGCTGATAATGACCTAATCCAAAATGTTAATTACTTTGAGGTACTAAGAGAGTCAGAGTTTGGAGGGAGGATGGCTCTCCTTTTGTCCCATGGGGGATGTTTGTGGTTACAACAGAATGCAGTTTTTGATGTGTCTTGGTGGGTTCATATTTCTGTTTGAGTCCTCTTATTGATCCGTAACAGTGCTCAACGGAGCACGTGAGCTGTGCATGGGACAGTTCCCTGAATCAGATAGTCTTCTGTGAATGCATCAACCAGTTCAAAGAACATAACTCTTTCAGATTACAGCAATCCCTTCTATAAAAATATCTCATAACACGCCTATAAAACTATCTATGACTGAACATTCAAAATAATCATTACTTATTAGTTTCTAAAGGTATCAAATACTTAGACCATTCTTTCTAAAATCTTTTCTATAATTTTTTATTCATTCCATATATCAACCACAGTTCCTCCTCCCTCCCCTATTTTCTCTTCTCCCCACCTCCCCCAAAACCACTCCCATCCACTCATCAAAAAGGGTAAGTCCTCCAATGGGGAGTCAACAAAGCCTTGCATTTTTGGGTGAGGACCATCCTCGTGCCTTAAAACTGAGCAAGGTATCCCACCATATGGAATGGGTCATTTTCTGGGTTCCTTGGATTTTTTCTAGCCTTAGGTTTCTCCCTAACCCCACAATGACTCCCTCAACCAAGATATCTCTGTCATTGCTTTCCTTCTCCATCCCTCCCCCAGTTCAGCCATCCTGAAAAAGGCAGACCCATCAAAATAACACTCTTTCTGAACTCTTAAGAAGGGCAGGAATTCATTGGCTTCTGTTTTTCTTGAAGGAAGATATAGCTTAGTGCTTTTACACATGCCTTCCAAACATGTTATCTATACAGGTCAGTTCTCTTGTCGTTGCCTAAAACACTTATTGGGGGGCGTCAAACTCAGAAAAAGTACACTGGAATTCAGGTATAAAGGATTTATGACCCAAACTTTACATTTTTTACACGATTATAGCAAAGATTATTATATTACTTATTTGTAAATCAAATGCCATATGGGGTCCAATTCCAAGTCATCAACCCTAAACACATGTAAATACAAATAACACTAAATGGAATGTATATGTCTGTACACATATATGTACCTATATATATAGATATTCTATTTAGTGTTTTAGGTTATTTAGTGTTATAAATACAAACATAAACATGCACACACACATGCATTCTACAAAGATTGAGAGGGGAGTTGGCTTGAGATATGGATGAATAGACAATGTAAATACAATATTCACATATGAAATTCTCAAAAACTCTTTAAAAAACTTATTCATACATGGATGAGAAAATTTTCAGGTATCTAAATAAACTGAAATAAATGAGACATGATTTTGTTTCTTTCCATTTCGAGAGATGGTGTTTAGTAGAATATATACTATCATTTGATCTCATAGAAAGATTTGTGAACAAAATTGACTGTACTTGCTAAAATGGAGGAATTTAGCTTAGAGAGTTTATAAATTTTCATATTTTCTTATCTATAAACCCGAAAAGTTAGACTCTAGTCCTGGGCAGTTTATAAAGTACATCTACATCTTCTACTATCTATTCATTTTATGATCCAAAACATTTTCCTGCTAGTATATTTAACTAACTAGAACAAAGAGTATTACAGAGTAAAAGAATGTCCGACCCTGTAATTCATCGAATTCTTTTTCTAAAAATGCCTTTATATTTATTTGAATAGCAGTTACTAAATGGAATAATCTGAGAATTGGAGAAATTATTGTATTACCCATTTAAAACAAGTGTGCTTTGAATCGAATAAAAAGAATGTTTTTTCTTATACTTTTAAAAATAATGAATAATTGAAAAATAAAGTGGAAATAGCCTCTGCCACTTTGTCTTTTCTTAATGATGTAAGATGTGTTTTTTTTTAATTCTAAACTCTGTCCATAACCTGTTCATTCTTCACTGACCCCTTTCACTCAGAAACAGCAACAAGAGACAGTAAAAATATCTTCTGTTCATTTCTTTCTCTTGTTTTTTTCTCATCTAAATTTAGAATGAACATGTTCATTGAAAGTTTAGGTTTAACTCTGATTTCATGATTTGTCTGGTCTTAGCTCTTTTTGAGATATTTTTCTCACTTACTCTGCTTCTTGATAACAATAGTGATAGTTTATAAAAGTTAAAACAAAGTACATATATTAATTTTTCTATAAAGGTAACATGTTTATCCACCTCTATAATTTTTATCCCTTACAAAATGTGGTATTTTATGTTTATTTTATATGGAAAAAGAGCTTTCATATTTTAAAAATACATTATCCAGCTTTCCACAATTCTTCCATATTTGTAAATTAAACATGTGTCATGTGTGCTGCATTAATGTTAACTAAAGTAAAATTTGTTTTTTAAAATGTTTTTAAAACTATAGCGTCTGGGGCTAGGAAGATGGCTTGGTAGTTTAGAATGCTTACTCCTCTCCCAGATAATCTGAATTTGGGTGCAGCACCCATATCAGGCAGCTCTGCTTGTAACTCCAGATGCAGGATATCTGCTGCCCTCTTGTGGACTCTGTGGGTCCCTGCACTCACATGCACATATCTATACATTCACACATATAATTTAAAAAAATCTTTAAAACAATCAAAGCAGTTAAAATAAATGAAAGTAAATGTATGAGTAAAGAAATCAATATTACCCTAACTAGGGTTTTCATAATCACTTTCATAATTATTATATTATTATAATAATTATATAATTATCAGCATAGCACTAATCTAAAATAACTAAGTAAGATCTCTGGCATTGGTTTCTATGAAACAGAATGTTTCAATATTCCTAACCTATAACAGGTGAAACAACATATAGAATTAAAAAATACACGTTGGAAGCCTTCTTCTACAAGGTGCTGTAAAGCATGTCTGTAAGTGGAGGGGAAACAAATGCCTTTGTCTAAACTTATGGCTTTTATATGCACACGTATATACCATAGACTACTGAGGCACCGTGAAAAAGTGAGGTTATGAACAGAGAAAACATTCATCATACAGAAAAAAAATTGGGTGTGGTCAGCAGAATGTTGCTGCTAAGCAACAGTGAGCCAGACAGATGTCAATATTTGACAAGGACAACACTCAGTTTCTGGGTAGGAGCTCATCTGTGACTCTGGTTACCTGTTGTGCTCTGCTGTTTCCCCAAGGGAGGGATTTTGTAGTCCAGGATGGATTGACAGCAGAGTAAGATTGTAGAAATATGCATTTCCGTGGCCCAGGAGCAGAAACAAAGGGCTGAGCCATACACTACACTGGGACATGCAACCAGATATAGTAGGAATGTTCTATCTAGTGTTATTGTAGAGCACACTGGATTCCTTCAGTGCTTTGCTTATGTCCAGACTGTCTCTGACATTCTTTGATTGACACTGCTGATGGAGAGTGCCAATAATGCTGGTCAACATGTTGGCGCTGCTGGCAGCTTCCACCTGTAGAGTTCACACGAGAGCCTGGGATGAGTAGAAAAGCATAAAAAAGCAAACAATGTTTCCTATAGGTTTATGATTTTTATTTTGTTTCTGATGGTGTTACTTTATGTATTATCACAGTATTTTGTTTGTTTGTTTCTCAACCAGCATTTCTCTATGTAGCCCTGGCTGTCCTAGAACTTGCTCTGTAGACCAAGTTGGCCTCGAACTTACAATAACCTACTACTTTTGTATCCTGAGTGCTGGGGTTAAAGGTGTGTGCCACTACCACCCAAATACTGTATATGTTCTTAAATAAAAGACTATGTCTATATTTTAGAATATTAAGTTAAATGAATTTAATTTTAGTCAAACATATATTGTTAGTTGTTGTAAATTTTTCTTAAGATAGTTGTCCTATTTTGATACTTTTGAAAGGAAGACAGAATTATTTAAATTTTTCAGTGTTCCCAAATTAGTCCTGATTAATCTATCAGAAAAGCTGGAGTAGCCCCTCTCATGATGTTCTTTTTGACTTCCTTGCGTCTGTCTACCTCAACATATTAATAAATAAAAAAATTGAGAACAGTATTTATAAGTATAATTATTTAAAGATTTATATTTTCATTCATATACATTGATAGATAGCTTATATTTATACATAGTATGTATCAATGCAGATGTGTATGTATGTGTGTATCCTCTGTGCAAGGCAATATTTTAAATCCTAAAATACAGCATCAATGCAATCACACATAGAGATAGACACACACAGAAACACACACAGGCACAGATGCATCATTTCCCACAAAGACGTTTGTATTAAAATATGAGAAGAGAACCATTCACACACAAAAGTAACCAATAAATGACAGACTATGTATATGATCAGAACTGTGAAAAAATAAAAGGACGGAAATGGGGAAGAAAGAGAATGCTAAGTGTCACAGTTTTAAAAACAGTATTTAAATTGATTATATATTATAGAGAGTCTCAAGTGATGCAGAATATTTTTCAGATATACTTAGGAATAACAACAAAAACAAGTAAAAGGTCTGAAGCAAGAAATAGCCTGGGACTAAGTAAGAAATGAAGCCGACAGACGTGAGATCAAAGAAGGCCTGTGCAGGCCTGGATATTGCAGACTTTGTAAATTACCAACAAATGTGGGTTTTGCTTCTCTGTGTGAGAGTCAGTCAAGTGTTGAGAGCAGGGTGTCGCTTGATTTCATTTGATTTGAAGTCAGCAATAAGAAAACAAAGCACTGGAATAAAACATTTTGAAGGCATGAGCTCTAGTGCAAGGACTCACACAGGCGCTGATGGAGGTTAGGATCCTACTATGCTCAGTTTCTAGATCTGGGGGCAACATTTGCATAAGTGAAATTCACTAATCGCAGTTTTGTAAGTTGGTAAAACATAGCAAGTATATGCACTCATGCCAGCAGCTACACAAATTGCAAAGATACCATGAGTCACAAACCTGCAACATAACCACATTCTCTTTCCCTGTCCACTGGGGGGGCAGCATCATAAAGAAATGTCATGATTTCTAGTCTCATAGATTGCCTTTTCTAATGGGTGTGCCTAAAGAAGTGATCATAAAATACCTCTGTTGCCTGAGGCTGTTCCTTCGTTCCTGGTCAAACTGACCCAAAATATTCCACAGAAACTGTATAAATTAAAACACTGCTTGGCCTATTAGCTTACACATATTTCTAGCTAGCTCTTATATTAACCCATTTATATTAATCTGTATATTGTCATGTAGTTGTGGTTTACCAGGCGAAGTTCTGGCATCTGTCTCCTCTGGCAGCTGCATGGCTTCTTACCGATTACATCTACTCTCTCGATATATCTTTTCCAGTCTGGCTATATTCAGTTAAGCCATTGGCCAAAGACAGCCTCTTTATTTATTAACCAATAAAAGCAACACATGTACAGAAGGACTTACCACACTATTTCCCCTTTTCTGTTTCAATAAAAAGGAATGTTTAAACTTTAAAATTACATATAACTAAACTCCATCAAAGACTCGAGAAGGATATAAATTTGAACACTATATGAGTTTTCTCCTCCAGCCTAAACAATTTGTGTAGAGAAACTTACAGAAAGCTTTCTGGTGGCCCTCATGTGTGTAGTATTCTCTTGCTGTGTCAGAAGCAAACTTTTTGGGGTGACTTCTGCCATGATCCTAGTCACAGCGGGTCTGTACATTCCAGGGTAGGGTTGTAAGAATTAGAAATTTAGGTAGGATCAACAGAAATAAGAAAGAAACACAGAGGCGTGGGATAGTATTGGGAGGGCAAATCATACTGCATACCCCAATACAAAAGTAAGGAAGAAAGCAAAAGATTGCTTTAACATGAGCAAAGGACAACCAGAGCAGTCATTTGCTCCAATACTTAAGACATCAAGTAACTATATCCTGAGTTAAGTGTTCTGTTGTTTAGGCAGTAAACCTACCCTAGACCAAGGCATATCCATATCCTAAAGGCAGCCATTCCCTATGTCAAACGTCCTATTTCAAAAGGAGCAGAAGCATGCTTGAATTCTTTGACCTTTGATCAGGGTGGAGCAGATTTGCCACTATGGGCCACCTTAATCCCCAAAACACGAAGTAACCACCGCTAGGTCAGGATATGTAACCACACTTGTTGTCAACAACTTTGAGAGAGCAAAATAAGCTCAAATTTTCTGAATTTCATACTAGATAAAATGGGCTCAAAATTTTTGGGTCTCCACATTGATGCTTTCTCATTTCTTTTGTCTTATTCTTGTTACCTTGATTTAGATTATTTTTTTGAAAATGTTCTTTGTCATTTTCTTCTCGTCATCTATGTGAATTGTTTTGTTTGATGCTTTTTATCTTTGCCATTTTTAGGTTCCTGGCTCAGCCATAACCAATGACCTTTGTTTAATCTTGTTACTCTTTTTTTTTTTGCCTCTCTGATTATCTATTAGAAGAAATGAAAATACAAAGAGAGAAATTTCTGTGTGTTGGAAGAAAAGTGAAGTTCAAGAAAAAATTTAAAATTCCATGTATTTGCTTAGACACACACAAGCACACACACTCAAACATTGGCATATATAATAAGTAGAATAGTAACCTAAGTCTATCACCATGTCCTTTAAAAAGAAAAAAGGAAGTTCTGAGATAAGTCGGTAAAATGAGTCATAAGAGTAATGTTTTGACATCATGCTGTAGGTGCAGGAGACAATGGGAATTTCACTGATTGCAAGCCTAATGGTCATTTGCTAATTGAATTTTCAATTCAATACATTTTTTTCCAAAAGTAACCTGAAACTTAATTAATCTTTCTATGCATTAAATTATGAAAGCATCCAAAGCTAAAAGGACCTCTCCCCTTCCCTAGGATAGTTAAGATACATCCTCACCATGTTTCTTCACATAGTCTATAAAGAAAGTATATGGAAGAGAAAGATGCTAAGGTCATCAAAGAAGTTCAAATCATTGTATATTGTCAAAGTATGGCCAATAGGGCAAACTTAACTTTTTCTCATAAGAAATAAAAAGAAATTTAATGGTAAAGAAATATTTTCCTTTGAATATGAGTAGTAGCAGCAAAAACATACAATTATTACTGTATCAATCCATCCATTTCCTTGCATGAACCATAATCATGGATTCCTCACAGCTGAGTAGGATTTTATTGTGTGTGGACCACATTATCCTTATTCATTGCTATTCTGGTGCATTCTAGAATGGTCTCATATCTTAGGTGTTGTGAATAATGCAACACTGTGCGTGGATGTGTAAATATCTAAGTTGTATCCTGACTTAGAAAATAGTAGTGTTGCTGGATCTTATGATAATTGCATTCTCAGTTATGTGAGAAACCCCTGTGAAGACCTCTGTAGTGACCTCCAGTTTACATTCCTTCCAGCATGCATAATGGTTCCTGTATCACTCACATCCTCACTGGTATTTTGTTGTTGTTTGCTGTTATTTTGTGATATCCTGCCTAATTGGTTTAAAATGGAATCTCAGTGTACATTTAAGTTTTGTTTCCCTGATACCTAATGTTATCAAATGCTTTTTCAAAAAGTTTTTATGTGGATTAATTTTTATTTTCTGGTCATGAATGATTTATTTGTAAGTACATCATATGTGTGCTTGATGCCTGCAGAGACTAGAAGGCATTGGATCTCCTGGAATTGGAGCTACAGAGGATTGTGAGCCTACTGAAGGCCATTGGGAACTGATTTGAGTCAGAACTAGAATAGCAAGTACTCTTAATCATGGGGCCATTGGGGCCATCTCTTTTTTCAAATTTTCATTGACCACTTTTACTTCCTTCTTTGAGTAATTTCTGTCCACTTCCATATTGTTTTAATTTGTTTTAGTTTTGTTTAAGTTTTGGAGGTTCTTTTTAGATTCAGGATACAAATCCTCTGACAAATGAATCACTAGTGACCACATGTTCCCCTTCTCTAGACGGTCTCTTTGTTCTGCCTTTTCTCTGCTGTGAGGAAGCTTAATTTCACCAAATCCTATTTGTCAATTTCTGAAGTCATTTCCTGTGCTATTGGAGATTTTTTTTAAAAAAAATATGTTCTGCTGTATCTTGAAGTGTTTTGCCTGTCTTACAAAAGTAATAAAGTCTTACATTATGGTTTTTAATCCATTTGAATTGACTTTTGCATAGGATCTGAAAAATTAATGTAGTTTTATTCTTCTACATTAGTTCATCAAGTTTTTTTTTCAGCCCTTTGCTGAGCCTGTCTTTCTTGATAGAGGTACCTTTTTTATACTTTAGTCAAAAATGCTGTAGTTTTCTAAGTCATATCCCATAGGTCTAAATGTCTGGTTTTGATGCAGTATCATGGCTTTTTCTCTACATCTTTTTGTGCAATTTGAAATTAAATATCACAATAACTCTGCCATTGCTCTTTCTCATTAGGATTGTTTTATTTATTAAGAGCTGTGTATGCTTTTAATATGAATTATATGACTATTTTCTTTTGTTTTTACTTCTGTGAAGAGTTTAATTAGAATTAAACTGAAGGATGCATTGAGTCTTTAGATCGCTTTGAGTAATGTAACCATTTTCAAAATATTAGCTCTGCCAAACTATGAACACAAAAGCCCTTTCCATATTTTAGTGTCTTTTCTTCAGTTTCTCTTCAGTATTTTTAGCTTTTATTGTCGATGTCTTTTATGTCCTTCATTGTATTTCTTCTCTCAGTCTATTGTGAATGATTCTATGAATGGATAGATAAAAAGAGTGATGGTTTGTACATGTTGATTCCATAATCTGCTAAATTTCTGAAAGTGTATTTTAATAATAGATGGCAAAATATGTCATCAGCAAAATCATCCTGGAAAAGTTTTAACTCTGTAAATTTTGGTATGTAACTAAATGGAGAAGGTTTATCATATTTTATGGTTTCCATGACATTTACATTACAGAGTATAGTACTTAATGTTCTGAATTGTGAGCTGTCCATTAGAAGGCATAGAGTAACTTTACTGTTAAGAGCTGCAATTAAAAGAAGTTCAACAAACTTCTGGTTTCTACTGATGATATAGTGATTAAAATCTATAATTTGACAACTTATTCTTAATAATGTTTGTGTCTCAGCTAAATATATGTTTCAAATAGTCTAAGTACACATTAAATATATTTTAGAAGTAGACTTAATAAAAATATTTTCAATGCAAAGTTTGCATTTTGTTACAGTGAGGAGAATTGCTATTTAATTTCACTAAATAAGCTTCCAAAGCATGCTTAGCTCTTTGAGAACAGTAACAAAATTCTTCTTGAACAGATTACATTTTATCAGGAAATGTGTTATACTTCATCTGTGGCACTTTTGATGTTTCCTTGGGTTATTTCTAGTAAAGGGGAAGAGTATAAAGAAAATATGCCTGAGATCACATAGCCTTAGTATTCCATCTGGTATGCCTTTGACAGTCTCCCTAAAAATTCCCTCTAGCTGTGTTATAAAGTATCTCTGTACTTTCTCTTCTTTATAATTTATTGGATGTTTTGTTAGTGTTTTCTGTCATTACTATGATGAGATGTTCATTGAGCTCATATTAGAATATCTCAGGAATAGGATACCCTTTAGATATTTATACAGTGTTCAGTGATGGTACATCATATAGTAAACTATGCGGTGAAAATGCCTTATAATTTTATAAGATCTCAGGACCGCGAGGAGTGTGTTCACCCACTGATACATGGGGACTGATCGACTGAGAGCTCACCAAGACCTGCTGGACTGAGACTGAACGAGCATGTGTTCAAACCGGATTCTCTGAATGTGGCTGACATGGGGGCTGACTGAGAAGCCATTGACAATGGCACTGGGTCTTGTTTCCTCTGCATATACTGACTTTTTGGGATCCTAGTCTGTTTGGATGCTCACCTTCCTGGACCTGGAGGGAGGGGGGACGGAGTGGGGAGAATGGGAGGGTATTGGGAGGAGGGGAGAAAGTGGAAATTTTTATAAATAAATAAATAAGTAAATTAAAAAATCTTGAATTCAAGCTATTTCTATTTTAATGTACGTTAAATTTGGAAGACTATTAAGAATCATTTGTAAAAATTTCTGAGGGAAGTATTTTGTTTTTCATGTAAACCTTTGATAGAAAGGAAGACCTTAGCCTAATCAAATATAGAGGTCAAAGTGACTGTGTAGTAACACTTCAGGATGCAGCTAGGAGAAGCTTGTGCTGCTTCCAAACACTGAGGTCTGTAGTTATGCAGTTACGTAACCAAAGACCAGACTAAGAGGAAACTATGAAGGTATATAGATACTTTTGTCAATTTATTTATTACTACTTACATATGAAGCAAAACCAAATACAAAATCATTAAGTAATGCTCAGATATAGCCTTCCACATATAATTGAGAGAGCATTCCATACTGGCAGTTCTGTAGTTATTTATAGGAAATATGCTTGTGTTCATTTTGTAAATGATTAGATACAAAATGTTTGCTTGTTTGCCTTTATAGTTATTTGTTCTCCTACTATGATAAAAAACATAAAATAGAGGAGGTCAATTTCATGGTTTTTTTAAACTAATAAATGAAGTGTGATTTACTTTTGGCTAGAGAGAAAAAAATTACTTCATTGAAACTAATCTCTTGGTAGGTACCGTGAGATAAAGATAATATTGTGTTTGCTCACCATGCTTAGGATGGCCATCTGAGGTTCTACAACACACTGACTAAACCTAAATACATAACAGAGCAGTTTCTCCAGGGTGCTGTATCTGAGACCTTTGAACATATCTTTCTCAATGCTCTGGAGTATCCTGGAAGCAAATACTAGGACAGGGTTATAGGAATGGTCCTGCACCCTTGTATTTTATAATAAAATAGAAAGTTGACCTGGAAGTCTTTCTGTATTCTACTGTAGTCTGATTTCACTGGCTCAGTGAGATCCTCTTTCAGCATCAGCATTTCCACTCTACCCTGCTTCCCACATGGCACTGTGGTGAAATGTACACTGCCCTCATCTCATCTGATCTCTATGTGAGAACACCCTAACTCTTGAGCTGAGATCAAAGTGCCCAGGGAGAATTCCCACTAAAGAAATGCGGTTCTCCTGGCAACATACAGCCTTGTGGATGATAGCTGTCGATTTTTTTTTTTAAGCTGACGACTTTGTGCGGTCAGAATATTTTCTTTCCTTCCTATATTCTAGTCACTTAAACTGAACCCTGAGGACAGGGCGAAACAGAATCATAGGGAAAGCTTCCTATAATGGGGCAGAAGTTCAAGCATATATTTTCTTTCATGTCTTTTCCTATATAATTATATACCTTTATTTATATCTTCCTAATTGAAAAAGGTGAGGCATGGCTAAAAATGCACATATCACAGTAATATATACTATATTGTAGAATATGCAAATCAGAAGCAAAAGAAATAGCACGAGCAAATTAAAATGAAGTCAACTATAAATGTAAAGATACAATAAAAATGCTCAGCAAAAGAAGTGTGGGTCACATTTATGTTTTCTAGTTTCTATATGTGAAAGAAAACAAATCATTATAAAATGTAACTAATGCTATTTCTCAAACGAAGAGATATGCATCATTCTACTTCTTTATATGCAATTCTCAAAGGGAGACTTGTGATGAAGTTTGAAACATCCTTAATGGTACATTTCTCGTGAATGCAGAAACATTTTCATAACAATATAGTCATTTTCTCAGTATATGCCTGTTGTAGCAGCTTGTGGTTGACAATGACATGCAACTGAGACAAAAGCACTTGCATGAGGCTTGAGAACAGTGATCTCTAAGGATCTTAGTCTCTGACAATGGAATTTTGTTCTTGGGATAAAAAGAAGTTAGCATGCCAGAGTAGAAATTGTCAAACTTGTGCTAACCATTCCTATGTGTGGATGCATAGTTGACTCAGAACATTGTATGCTGCAAGGAGATGCCATGGCCTTTTAAATCCAGTTTATTATCTAATCGATATTAGGAGACACTGGAGAGAGAAATCTGAGTCATGACTTTGCTAAAGTTGCATTGCCCAGTTGTTCCTACAATTCATCAATACCTCTCGCCACTGAGTATGACCTGCCAGTGTCTTCCCCATGCAGTACCGTTTTTATCACTATCCTATTGAGGAGGCAGATTTGGATTTGTTTTACTTGCTCTGTCTAAAAATGTTCACCTTAAGAAATAGATATAGCCCTTAAACTCATTCTCTACTATGGCTAATAACACAAAAAAAATTTTTTTGTTTCTTTGGCATGTTATAGGAGGAAATGTGATTTATCATTAGTTTATTGGCAATGATAATTTGTCATTTCTTGGTTTGTCTGTCAGTACATAGTTCCAGTGTTCTCACTCAATTTCCAGTATCCACAGCAATAGATTACCTATATAATGTCTTTTGTGAGGACTGTAGCACTTCTTTCATTTCCAGTTACAGTACATTTATGGGAAAGTGTTAATGGATCACATCAACACATCTATTATTCCTTATGAATAATTATCCTGATGTTCGATGTAATCATGTTTTAAAACAAAATGTTAGTCAGCCCAGAGCTTTGCACAGTAAGAGAGGATACAATGCCAGAATGCCAAGAATGCCGGTTTTCAAAATTGCCTTTCGCTCATGTTTGTATCAGCTCATCTCTCACCTTGTGAACCATGAAAGAAGGCAGAGCCGACATAAATGATTAGTTTCTTGTTGATCTTCACACTGTAGTTTTTCTTCTTTTGCTCCCTTATACATCACTGCTTTCCAGAGTTAAGAAAGGCAGGTGGTATTTGCTCTGGAAATTCTCTGAAGGTGGAGGTTGATGGGTGCAGGCTTTTCATCATTATCTATACTTTGCTGTTCTATTCACTGTTTGCACCCTTGTCTCTCTCTCTACACTCCTGTCATTATTTCAGCCAGCTTTATGGAGTGTCCATTCTGCATTTATTCAAATGACATGTAACAGGCACCTTTGAATCCCTTTCATTGTGTGACTAGAACATTTTAAAATTTAGATCTATATTTTAGCAAATGAAACGATATTCATGTGAATATCATCTAAAGAGGAGCATTCTGTCTTTTTGCAGTAGCCATATTTTACTTACTGCACTGTAAATTCTAAACATATATAAACGATGCCTATATAAGATATAAAAATGTCTTTTCTATCAATACACAAATACATAAAATGTACTTAATTATAACACCTTCATATAAATCACTCACAATTCACTTTCTCTCTCTTCCTTACCCAGTGTGTCTATGCATAAATGAAAGATTACACACCGTAGGTATGGGTTATATAATTCAGCCTGCATGATAGGCTCCACTTCCACATGGTCCTTGAGAGTCTTGAACCACTCTCGAACATTAGTCACTCATTTTAGTGCACCTCTGACGTGATTATTGCTGAGATCAGCATTCTGATAGACGTTTCATCTAATTACTAATCTTTGCAGGTTAGATTCACTAACTTACTCTCCTACAGTAGTCCTGTCCTCCATCCTACTTCAGGCCCCTACTTCATGATCAGGACCTACGTGGACTCTATCCTGTCAATCTTGAACAGCCAAGACTCTACCCCAACTATATCCTTTTATTTTATACTAATCCTGTCTCCAAAGGACCACAGAAACACCAGAAGTCTTAACTAAGACCCTACTTCTAGACTTCCTCTCATTCCTCCTTTCTAGTGAATATGCAATAGTTCTGTAATTCATTGTATCCCTTGATTATTCATTAACTTACATAGTTTTCCTTGGTTACTCAGTCGTCGATCTTCTATTCTTTAGTCCTTTGTGACAGGTTGCCTCTTGCCTCTCCAAGAAACCTGAACCTTTCACAAACTTCCAGTAGCCCTATTCACTAAATTTAAAAATACAGCTGCAATTAAACTCTGCATGATTTTGGTGAGATGTCTTAATAAAAGCCATCAGCATGTACCAGAATTATTCTACTGTACTAGAGCACACTGTTTTATGAATCAAATATTCCATGCCATTGAGTACAGTAGCCAGATACAACATAGCAGAATCAATCATTGGCTCTTTCCACAATCCATAGATAAGTTCATCTGCTTTAAAGGAGGCAAAGATATCGAGCATGTCTTGAGTTACAATAATATCTGTTTTAGACATACATCATATATATTTCACATATGTGAGAATCAATTATACAAATAAGTTTAAATTCTATCTTAGAAGACTTATACTTTTAGAGCAATGATATACGAGACATTGAGAGTTCACTTTAAGCAAATGTTTATGGGTTGGAGGATTTGAGTGTATAAGAAGAGAAATAGGACAGCAATTATAGTCAAAAGGACCCAGAAGGAAGACATGTGTAAAGGTAGTGGTGTACATGGACAGATAAAACAAAACAAGGCAAACTGACCAACAAAGCAACTAACCACCCAAACAAAATTCTTAAGTAGAATAAAAACTTTAAATGGAATCTCAGAAAAGTAAGACAAGTTTCTTGATGATAACAGAATAATCTTAGATTAATTCTTCCCTTGGTTTTATCTATCTGTGACACATATAACTCCTGAATAATAATATGCATTATTAACTGTGATATTGACAGTGGTGAGCAATGGAGAGAAACCTGGATACATTCAACGTTGTCCACCCTTATTAAGTAAGAAATATCGGGGATATTCCTAGTCTAGCATGGATTTTCCATTCAAAAGTCAACTTTCCTGTGTTTAGGAGCATCAAGGACAGACAATGGGCAGCTTCTGAAGGTTTTAGGTGTTTGAAGATAAGGAATAACAGATCAAGTCTTCATCTGAATTTGTAGAGCCTGTCTCTAACATATTAATCTCACAGCCTAGAACATGGAGATACAGCCACATTCCTCTGAAATATTGTAACACAGAAGGAATTTGGGCACTTAAATATGGTTACTGCAATAGAGAAAGGAATGGTTTCATTTGAAATCTAATCATACATTAAATATTACTGAATTTAACAAAACAATTGAAAGCTAACTACTAGCTAATATTGAAGATGCATCATATATCTTGCCTAATCTAGGAAATATATGTCATGCCTACTCATTGAATATTTGTAAGAATCACAAGGAATAAAAGTGAATAATCCTTCATAATAAAAGTGAAGAAAATAAGGAAGTAATAAAAGTGAAGAAAATTAGCATAGGAAGAAAATGGAACGTTTGGAATTGAAACCAGGGTACTATACTCAGAGTTTAAATAATTGCATTTGTGTTTGCATCATTAAATCTTTAATGAATTTTCTCTCTTCTTTTCTTACATCATTGAAGTTTGTATGTTAGAATGTTCATGCATTTATGAAGAAGACCTTGTTTTCTTCCTTCCTTCCTTTTAAAATTTTTTATTGATTCTTTGTGGACTTCACATCATGCCTCCTGAGTCCACTCATTTCCCTATCCCTTCAGTTCTACCATCTGCCTTTACAACTCCCCCCCCCACAAAAAAATCAAAATATAAAATTTAAACTAAAAAACAAAACCAAACAAATAAAAGATAATAAAAAATAATCTCATCATGGAAGCTACAGTGACCTAGTCAGTCACATGTTATACCCTTTACCCCATACATCTTTACTTGTAAGTGTTCATTGCAATGAGTCATTGGTCTTGTTTGAGGCCTCTGGCTTCTGCTACATCTTCAATCCTGAGTCCTTATTGGTGCTCCTCTTAGATATCCTATTGTTGCCTTAAGTCATGGAGATCCTATAGCTTTGAAACTATAGGTCCAACCCCTTCACATGCTCCAACAGTTTGTTGATGAATAGATGTTGTAGTCCTGGTTATGGGCCTGGTTGGTAGTAGCGCTGGTCATGCCACCAGGTTTCCCTCATTGTCACCATCCGGACAAGCTCTCCAGCTCTGCTTAGCTAGCTCATCCACTGCGGCAGGTAGCAAGGGGCAGGGCCACGTCTCCTGTTCATACACCCTCAGATTCAGCTCAGCTGCACTTACACCACCAGGGTCCGCTCTACTGTTTTACCGGTGAGGTGCAGAGCCTTCTATCTGGATTGCTTTTCCATTCTCACTCACAGAAAGCCAGCTCTCCCATCTTTCACAGGTGGCAAGGGGTGGGGATGAGACCTATAGTTCCCATACTCTTGTCATCTATGACATATGAAGGAGGGGGTGGGGGCAGCTCTCCTACTTTCATACCCACAAGCATGGCTTACCTTCTTTGTCGCCAAGAGGATCAGCTCTATTGTCCTTCCCAGGTGAAGGGAAGAAGGCCTTTCTTAGAAAGTGTTGTACTTTCTACTTTGTCCCTTACTCAACCAGCACATGCTCACACAATGTGTGAATGATCAAAGGGCCTGCTAGCCTAACTATGGAAGCCAGTGATTCCAAAATTCCAAATTGTCCAAGCAACATCTGGAACTCGTGTGGCCATTTTTCAAATAGGAGGCTCAAAGTAGATCCAGGAAATGTACTGCTGCTCTTGGTTGGTGTGAGGGCCTCACTTTGAGTTCCCTTCCTCCAAACCACCTTGCAAATTACCTTAAAAAGGTAATTGCTAATACTTCTTGAAATCTTGAAATGAAAGATGATTTTTTTTAAAAAAAATAAATTGGCCTTGTTTTTTGTTCAAAAAAAAGAAGTTGTTTTAAACCAAGAGTTAAAAACCCAACTAAAATCTTTTAAAGAAAGAAGAAAGGAGAGGACGAAAGATGGAATGGGAAAGAAAAGGGAAAGGGAAAGAAAGCAGGAAAAAGGAAATAGTATAGCAGTTTATGTAACTAAAAGACCACATTTACACCTCACTTAAACTCTAAAACCCATTTAGAGGTGGCTAGCCTTGTCTATTAGAACATACCTCCCATGAAGCCATTGTGATCAGGACAGGACTAATTTTTTGTTGTTCTTTTTCAGTTATACTGGAAAATACATGCAGGGCTTTGTGCATGCTAAACAAGTGTTCTACCACTGAGCTATATATCCAGCCTTCAGAACAGTGATTTTTGTAAGATAGACCTTGAACTCACATGCTTCAGTTTTCTCCAAACCCCACCAATCCGCTTACTTTCACGAGTATTGTTGTATACTTTTACAACACCTCCAAGTCAATGGAAGACTTGAGTTTTCGAGTAGCAGACTTCAAGTCTGCTGCACTGCACACGGGACAGCAACAAAAATGACCTCAGTTCTTGATCATTCCACAGAAATTGTCTTTATCTCTAAAGCAAGTTTTCTTCTGTACAAGTTATATCATTAGAGTTTATATACTTGTAGTTGTTGACATTAGCTTCACAAGATTGTTAGTTACTGCCACCTCAATGAAGCAGGCATCTTTTCCCTAGTCTTGACCGCAGAAGCCCATGGCTGTTTTCAGTTGTCTTACCTTTGTGATGTGCTTCCATCTCTAGGATGGGGGCTGGAGAGATGGGTTAGCGGTTAATAGCACTACCTGCGCTTCCAAAGGTCCTGAATTCAATTTCCAGCAACCATATGGTGGCTCACAACCATCTATCATGAGATTTGGTGCCTTCTTGAGGAAGAGATCTGGTCAGTTGTCCTCACAAACTTATGATGAAACCCAATATGGACAAGTTCAACAGAACTGGCACCATATACAGGTTGCCCATGCATGATTCAGCATTGCCAGGGCACAAATTTGATTTATAAAACTCTCTAAGATGGGGGGAACAATTACCTAGAAGGAAAGTGTAAGAAATCTGAGTTTCCAAAGTAGAATTAAGATTCAGTTACTCATACAAATGAATCTGGATTGCAGGTTTAAAAATCATTCTGATCTATCCTATAGGGTAACAAGCAAAGTTACAAGGAAGTTGTGATTTTACCAATGTTACTTTTTCAACCAAGAAATACTTGCCATGTGTTTATGTTGTAGGATGAAACAGTTCTCATTCAGGATGAATCATAAAACCGTCATCCACGAATGCTTATATATCCCTGTTTCAAATTAAAGTTTCTCAGTCAATTAACTATTGTTAACATTTTGGTAAAGAATCTTTCAACTGCTTGTGACTGAATTTTGATTTAATATGGGATTTCATGTAGCCCTAGCTGGTCTCATTCTTACACTGTAGCCAAAATAACCTTGAATTGATCATCAATGCTGTCTCCAAAGCCCAAGTGATGAGATTGCAGAAGTGTACCACTATGCTCAATGTTAAAAATATTTTATATTTGATGATATCCTATTTTTATTCTACACTATTTCTATGTCTATGTACATAGAAATAATTTTAAGGAATTAGTATAGGATAAAAGTGTATTCAATCCTTGACATCATTTTTCTCCGGTTGATTTCAGTATAGGAATCTAACAGTTAAGATCAACGGACTTGCGTATTTTTGATTTCTTTTTCTTGTGAACTTTATAAACATGTGAATAGTTTTTACTTAATAGGGTTGTAGAATAGCTCAATGGCAGATTGCTAATAAAACGTACAGAAATGTTGTCTTCATTCCCCAGCACCAAAAATCAAATAGATCAAAAAAGGGGTAGGGGTAGATAACTCAGTTTGGCAAAACTTCCAGGAGCATTAAGCTCTAACTTTAATATCCAATGCTAGCAATCATTCATATGTATATATATATATATATGTGTGTGTGTGTGTGTGTGTGTATGATTTTATATGAATATATGATTCTAAATGAAATATGTAAAAGGAATATCTGCGTAAACATAATTATAATTTATATGATACAGGTGATGATGATGGAGAAAAAGCAGATAAATGTGAACCATCTCAGGGGTATAGCAAGTCATATTCCCATAAAGCCAAACTGCTAAATCAAGCTGCTGGTTCAAGTTTTAAGGAACAAGGTCCATACACCCTCCAATGATAGAGGAGGTCTACTATGTACCACAGTCTTTATGTGTCCTATTTAATTTTGTATAAAATATTTATTGCTTGTAAGGGCATCATAAGTATGCTAACTATTATTTTACATGGTTTGTGGAATGTTTGCCTTGTCCTTGCTGTTAAATTTACATTTAACTAAGCTACCCTTTAAAATCTGGTTTTCTACCAGGTTTTAAATGTAGCTGTTGTGTGAGGGGAAAAGAAAGCATTTACTAAAGCTAATTTACATTACTCATTGTCCTTTGTGTACAGATTCATGTGATTTATAACTCTGAGACATTGATTGGGATACATAAAAGAGTGTCCTTAGAAAGCTGTTTAAGGTATTTAATTTGGATAATAAAACTTTTCCATTATAGTTAATAAAAAGTATAAAATTAAATTACTACAAAGCTAAAGTTTATAAAATTCCATTAAGAAACTTCTTTATGATTTTCATCAACTATTGAAGGTTTCTATTATTTTTCCTTAGTACTACCTTAAATTATTTTAATTTTATTCCCCCATGAGCATACTAAATATACCTGATGGTCTAAGGACAGGCACACTTTAGAGAAGCAGAATATTTCTGTGTATTTCTCTCTCTTGTAAAATAAACGTTTAGGCTTCATACAAATTTTATTAAGATAAAAATTTTACAACCAAAGAAGGCTAAATATTAAAGTCCTTGATTCACCACCTCACATAGTTTCAGAAGTTATGCCCCACACCCTCAATTTCCCTTTATTTGCTTGAAATCTGAGTCTGAGGGAACACTGACTGTGGACTTCAGCCAGGACAAGTAAAAGCCATTGCATTCAACTGTGCAAACTTCAGATGAAACAGACAATACCAAGATTGTTTAAACTGAATGTCGTTCTCATCCACTATTAGAATGATTAAACGGCGAAGTATCTTAAGTTAGCTTTAGGCATCAGTCTTTACCCTTGAGATTTCCCCTTTGCATAATACAAAACGTTGCTATGGTTTCAAATAGAATATTTTTATTTTGCCATCAAGAATTATGCAAAATGTATTATATGTAGGCTTCAAAGTTAATGACAGTTCTCTGAGTGACTGAAAACCATGAATTCTCAATATATATCATATTTATTCATCATTTGAAAAGTTATTGAAATCCTCTTGGTATGAGACTATTTGCTGCCCCATTAGCAGATGAAAAAGATACAGATAAAGCATTAGAAAGGCCCAGTCCATGCAGTAGACTATGTGAGCTAGCTTGCAGAGATACTGTTGCCTCTTGTTTCAACAGCACTTCAGTGGACCGCCTCTGGAATGAATGTTGATAGGTAAGACCATTTGTGTGGCAGTGCCCTCCCCCACCACTGATCAACAGGGTGACTCAGGGCCAAGATAATCTCTGGACCTTAATTGCTATACAATGGTGCATTTGATCGTAAAGTCAAATAAAAAAATAATCAAATGCATGGTGATAGATATGGATCTATTTTCATTCTTCTACATGTTGACATCCAGTTATGTCAGCACTATTTGTTAAACATGCTTTTCTTCTTCCATTGTACAGTTTTAGCTCCTTTGTCAAAAATCAGGTGTTCATAGGTTTGTGGATTAATAGCTGGGTCTTCAATTCGATTCCATTGGTCAACATCTCTGTTTTTGTGCCAGTACCAAGCAGTTTTCATTACTGTAGCTCTGTAATAGAGTTTGAAGTCAGGAATGTTAGTGCCTCCGGAAGTATTTTATTGTATAGGATTGTTTTGGCTATCCTGAGTTTTTTGTTATGCCATATAAAGTTGATTACTGTTCTCCCAAGGTCTGTGAAGAATTTTGATGGGATTTTGATGGGGATTGCATTGAATCTATAGATTGCTTTTGGTAGAATTGCCATTTTTACTATGTAGATCCTCCCAATCCAAAAGCATAAGAGATTTTTCCGTTTTCTGGTATCCTCTTCAATTTCTTTCTTCAAAACCTTAAAGGTCTTGTCAAATAGCTCTTTCACTTCCTTGGTTAGACTTACCCCAAGGTACTTTATGTTATTTGTGGCTATCGTGAAAGGTAATGTTTCTCTGATTTCCCTATCAGTATCTTTGTTCTTTGTGTATTGGAGGGCAACTGATTTTTTGGAGATGATCTTGTATCCTGCCACATTACTAAAGGTGTTGATCAGCTGTAGGAGTTCTTTGGTAGAGTTTTTGGGGTTGCTTATGTACACCATAGAACCTTCATCTGGCGATGGAAGGAGATAGAGACAGAGACCCACATTGGAGCACTGGACTGAGCTCCCAAGGTCCAAATGAGGAGCAGAAGGAGGGAGAACATGAGCAAGGAAGTCAGGACCACGAGGGGTGCGTCCACCCACTGAGAGACGGTGGGATTGATCTAATGGGAGCTCACCAAGGCCAGCTGGATTGGGACTGATGGAGCATGTGATCAAACTGGACACTCTGAATGTGGCTGGCAATGAAGGCTGACTGAGAAGCCAAGGACAATGGCACTGGGTTTTGATTCTACTGCATGGACAGACTTTGTGAGAGCCAGGTTTGTTTGGATGCTCACCTTTATAGACCTGGATGGAGGGGGGGAGGACCTTGGACTTCCCAGGGGGCAGGGAACCCTGACTGCTCTTAGGACTAGAGAGGAAGGGGGACGTGGGGAGGGGAGGGAAAAGGGAGGCAGGAAGGAGGTGGAAATTCTTAATAAATAAATAAAAAAAATCAAATACTTGACTCTTAAAGTCCTAGGTATCTTCTTTCTTAAAAGTTATAGCTCCTATTTATTACTTATTACCTAAATGATGCACATTCACTGTAGAAAAATAGACACTAAAATAAAGCTTGAAAAGGGGCAGGGTATCTTTGATTTTATTTATTTTTTGCATATGAAATGTTGTGATTCTGTCATAATCTTCTAGCTTAAGCCCCTGTCATTAAGTCTTTCCCCAATTAATCTAATTTTCCAGATGCAACCAGTCATCACTATTTGTTATGACTTTCAGGAGTATGGAGACAGACTTTGGAAGTTGAGTCTTAATATATATTGAGAATAATAAGACCTCAAGAAGCATGAAAAGACTAGAATTTATCCAATTAGCACAAAATCTTTGGTGACCACTGATGCAGGAGATTGCTGCCTCTGTTTCACTGAGTTGATGGAGCAAAGTGTCACTGGAAATTCAGCTATTCAGGAAACAGTCAGTTATTACCCATTTGCCACTCCAAAAAGTGGAGAAGCCATTGATTTCATTGATAAAATTGAAAAGAATGTAAGTTGGATGACCTCAGTATCCTAGGAATATATTGAAGACTGTCCATGCTTATTTCAGGAGATTCGACAGGTATCAAAATTTCGGCTTTTTTTTTTTGTAATTTTATTAAATTATAAAAAGTTTCCATTTACGCCCCTCCTCCCAACGCCCTCCCACTCCCCCCCTCCCTCTCCTCCTCCCTCTTTGTCCCCTAGGGAAGTCAGGGTCTCCTGCCCTGTGGGAAGTCCAAGTTCCTCCCCCCTCACTCCAGGTCCAGGAAGGTGAGCATCCAAACAGACTGGATCCCAAAAATCCAGTATATGCAGAGGAAACCAGTCCCAGTGTCATTGTCAATGGCTTCTCGGAAAGACTGCAGGCCAGCCACATTCAGAAAATCCGGCCACATTCAGAGAATCTGGTTGGATCACATGCTCGTTCAGTCACGGTCCATCTGGCCTTGGTAAACTCTCATTAGATCCGACCCCTTGTATCAGTGGGTGATAGTATCCCTCGCAGTCCTTCGTCATTTTCTTCCTCCTTTTGCTCCTCGTTTGGATCTTGGGGGGCTCAGTTCGGTGCTCCAACGCGGGCCTCCATCTGTATCGTCATCCAACGCCAGATGAGGGATCTATGGTGATAAGCAAAATATTCATCAGTATGGTCACGGGCCAAGGCCGGTTCAGGCACCCCCTCCTCTGTCCAGAGAACAATCTGGGGATCTCTCCTTGGACCTGGGATCCCATATATAATCAAGTTTCCTGTAAACTCTAATATGACTCCCTTAGTTGAATACATGCAAGTAACACTATACAGATGATTTCATTTATGTGTTTAGGAATATATATGTATATGCATATGCATAAATGTATATAGCAACAACTAATGAAATGAGTTTGAAAAAAGAGCAAGGAAGAGTATATGGCAAGATTAGGAAGGAAGAAAGGAAAGCTAGGAAAGACATATTGTAAATAATTAAATAAAAAAATAATTAATAAATAATTAAAATGTATTTTATTCAAGTCTGAGCATGTAGTTCATATTTACAGTTTCATTTAGTCTAAGCAACATAAAAATATTTTAGGAAGTACTTAACATGTTTTGATAGTAAATTTGCTTGTTATATACTTATACAAATTCAAATACAAGCAAAATATAAGATAATAGGCCCTAAGCTCTCAGTGTTGCTCATGTAGCTCATGGGTGGGTTTTTGTTCCCATTCAGTAGAAAAAAGCTTAATTGCATTATTTATGATAATTTAGATGCTTCTCATTGAAATTCACCAGTTTGTGATTAGTGCAGTTCAGCTGGGTAATATCCTATTCTCTCATGTTTCTTTTGGAGTGGGGATTAGTCCCTGCCTCTGGAACATGCTAAGTTTAAGACAGTTTCCCTCATTGATATAGGCATAACAGCTTAGCTTGTACTGGAATCTCTGACGTATTTTCTCATTGCTAGCTTCTGCTGAGGTGTGTCTTGATTTCAGATCAAGAATGTTTGCCTCTATTCTTAATGTTTTCGTTGCTTGCTAAAGTCTCCATGTGTACCATGTCTTTAAGAAAACAACCCCATTGCTCTGTGGATAATTTTGGCTTCTGAGTCAAGTCACGGCTCTTCATTATTTTGTTTATGGTTTTTTGAAACTGTGATCAGGCCCTTGGGCACTTGCATCTCAGGAGATGTAATTTGCCAAAACTACGGTTCCATGACAGTTTTGTGTTCTCCAAGAGGTAAAAATACTCTGGGTTGAAACTTGGGCATCCGTCTGCCTCTTTCTGGTACATAGAACAGCGTTTCCATAATCTGAACATGCCTCTCTGTTGGTCTTCTATAGTGGCTGGGGCTCTTGAATACAAGACTAAATGTCACATGTGTTCTGTAACTTTATTTTTCTTCTCCATTAACAAATCTCTTATATCTTTTTCATGATAAAACAGCTATAAATAATCATGAAGATATATTGCAAGTTTTGTTTTGTGGCATTTATATTCATCCTTATGCATTCGAAAGTAAAAACAAAACATTTTTTCACTCAAGTTCTTTTTCTTGTCATTAAAACCCAAGGAGCTCAAGAATACTTCTAAAGATGCTTTTCCACATCATTTGAAAACAGGAAAAACACAGAGTGTGATTATTGTTTTCACTTTATCATCTCTTTCTGAATGTCAACTATTTATTGAAAGTGGATGAGAATGAGAAAAATTAAACAGAAAGTTCTCACAGTTGGATATCAAAATATTATGCTGCTACAGTTGAATTTACATATTCAATAAGTGTTTGTGAGAAAGTATCTTTGTGGCTTAATTTCATTTATTTTCATAAAACTTCAATTTTATGGTTCTTATTGTCTAGAACAGAACCAAATCTATTACATTATGCCTAAAGAAAGTAAGAAAAGTAATTAGGTCATAAATTTGAGAATTTCTATATTCTAATTATAGAACATCTCATCATTTATGGTGTTAATTTTCTCTGAATTATTTTGCATGCTTTATGCATTATCACAGGAACAATATATGATTGAACAATGTTGCTAATTTACATTCCTCAATGATAAAAATTAAAAGAAATGGTAAAACAGTTGAGTTAGATAAGTAATAGAAAAGTGAGAAACCGTACACCCAAATTCAAGTCTCTTGATTGCCAATCCTATATGCTTAGTCCTAGAAAATGGCTATCCTTGTTAAATTTTGTCTCATTACATAATGTTAAAATACCATAAGAACAAGGACACTTTACACTTTAAATTTTCTACCTAACTTAAGCAAGTAGACATAAAAATATATGTTTAACTCTTAAACACAATTTTTGTTTTTATTTAAGGTTAATCAACAAAAAATACTCTCAAAAAATATACTATAATCAAACTAGGAAAAGAGCAAAATTTTTGTAAGCCAATGAATACTATATACCTAAAATCTTCATTTAAATATCAAAGCTAGATGTAATAACTTAAAAATAAGAAATAAGATGATGCTGCATACCTTATATTGATTCAACATACTGTAGAGACTTTATGTAACATAAGACAAAGAAATGTAACATTTTATGTAGATTTGAAAGTAGCAAATATATGAAATTTTAGCACTAAATTAAGTCAAATATGTACTAAAAAATCACAATAAGAATATAATATTATGACTGTATTTAATATAATTATGAGGATAGATAGGCTAAAGTTTATGAGTGTTTACTTAAATTTTTAAAAGACTTTCATAATGTGCCATTTACTTAGAAAAGAATATGTTAATCAATTTGTCTACTATACACAAATCACCTGCAAATACATTACAGTCCTGCTCAAGATTTTTACGTGTGATTTGGTGATCCTTTTGATTTATGTGAAAGCCCAGCATACTCAAATTATTATAAACACTTGCACAGAAGATGAGTCTGGCAAAACAGCCATATTAAACATTATAATATTGCAAGATGGAAACTGGCAAGACACTCATTTCACCAACCTCCAATGCAGGCAATAGTCTTAACATGATATATGAAAGAGGATACATGATACATTACATATTTAAAAACAAAAAGTCAAATATAGAAAGCAGAAACTTTATGGTATTGGAATATTAGCTTCTTTTATAAGAAGAGAATAATAACAAAAACATTAAATATATCAATGGCATAACTGGCTTATATTAAAATTGAATTCTTGTAATTCAAAGACACTGATTTAGTTTTAGGAGATGAGTATAACAAAAATAATCCTAGACATGAACAAGATACATACTTTTTTATAAGAAGGATACAAAAACAATTAATATGTAGAGATAAGAAATATTCTACAAAATCCAGGGTGTCTCTCTGTGTGTGTGTGTGGTCCTTGATCTACCGCTGGTCATAGAAATAGCTCATGATGGATGATGAAATTAAAAGTAAAAGTAAAAGTATGTATGACTTAGTATAAATAGGAGAGAATATTTGGGTTCCAAAGTCTAGGCAGGGTCAACTTGACAACAGAGACTTTTATCAAAAGAGAAAAATAAATAATATAGATCAGAATGATAGGTTAATATAGGCTATAAGAATGGACAGAAAGTCTGAGCAAATGGGCCAATCAGCTTTATAACTTACGGAGTCCTCTGTGATTTTCTCTGGGACCAAACAGCTGGGGGACCGGGCAGGACAGAAAACCCCAACAGCCAGGCCCCCTCATGTTACACACATGCACACACACACAAACACACACACAAACGCAGTGAGCATACACAGATGCAGGAAATACATATAAAATAAGTCAAAACATGGATCTGGTTCTACCATAACTGGGTGATATACTGAGGCTCAAAGCATCTTATTAAAACACCATTCTTCCATTCTCTACCAAGTCTTACTGCGAGCCAAAGTAGGCTTACAGTTGCACTGGAAAGTAACGCTGTCTAAAATAGTCTCCCAAAAGCACAGAGGGGTTGACATGCAACAAGGCAACAATAGGGCAAGCAGTCTGTGCCAGTCTAATCTATGAGCTAGTGGTAAATTCATGAAGGGAAAGCAAGTAAGAGTCAAAGACAGATTCACAAAGATGGAGCAAGTAAACTTTACATAGTTAAAGACAGTGGGGAGAACTTATCCCATGCCATCTATGTAGGGTTTTATGTGAGAGACACAGTAGTAGGCTTGTTACCTGATCAGTTTCTAGTAGCATTCTTTCTTGCCCTGGTTGCTGAACTCCAGGAATATGCTCCTGATCTCTTTGTAATTGACATTCTCTATTCTCTAGCTGAGGTTGAGAGTCTTGCATGCTTTCAGGAAGATATACACATTGTTGTCGGAATCCACAATTCCCAGTGTCACCTTGGACTCAGGTTGGGTTCTCTTTCCTGTACCAAAGGGATTTCTAAATCCTTATACCTCTACCCTGGCAAGAGATGTTTTTGTCGAGGCTGGTCCCTGGCAAAAGTTAAGGAAGAAATCCTGGTGGTTTACCTGGCCAGACTCGTTCTTGTCAAAGTGATTGAATAAATATTATACTTAATTACTTGAGTGCTTCACTGATCTTTCCAGTAGTGTTCCTGGCCACCATCTGCTGTTTCAAGTTATGCCATAGTTGCATGCCTGTCTGCTCCACCTGGTCCCACGGCTAGGCCAGGCCCACAGAGCCATGCTCCGTGTACTTGCCCAGGATGAGAGATTCTTCTATGGCCACCAGCATTTCTTTCATTTTCACCTGACTTCTCATGTTCAGACCTTCTTTTGGTGGTTATGTTTGATAACTTCAAGTTGAAATTCAAGTTCCTGATTCTTCCACTTTCCATGTATAACCTTCTGGACAGATCAGCCCAACATCATACTGATAAACATTCATAACAAACTTAGTCATGGAGAAAGCACATTCTGGTCTCCTAGATCCCCCGGTGGACAGCATGGGCTTGCTTGGCAAACTGTGACCCAGCTTATTATTCCCCTTCTGTCAATGCTGCTACTTCTTCAACTGCAGCTTTCTCTTCTTCGTGAGTGTTTTTGCAGCTTCTTCCAGGATCTCAATGAAGCAGATAAAGGGGTCAGAAGCCACTCTTGATCTAGATTTAGAGCAAGGTTTGATGCAGCAGGGAGGGGATTGTACCTGACTCAACTTAATGTGTCAGGCTTTGTTGACTCCCCATGGGAGGCCTTTCCCTTTCAAGTGAATGGGGCTTGGGTTGGAGGAAAAGTGGGTGGGGAACAGTGGGTGGGGTGGGAAGAGGAACTCCCATTGGTATGTAAAATAAATAAAAAATTAAAAAACAAAAGAATTTAGAGAATTGAATTTCATAATTGCAATGCAAATTGTTACAATCCCTTTGGAAAATAGTTTTTTGCATAGTGTATGGCACAGTAATTGAACTTCCAGGGGTTAGAAATACTTTTATTTGTGCATATAAAATGTGTATATGAATATCTGTATTGAACATTGTTCGGGAAAGCAACACAAGTAGTTCACATTAGACTCAATAAAAAGTATATTGTATTCACATAGTAGAACATCCTTCAGTCAAAATGAATGAATGTATATCTACATAGATGAATCACACAAGACAAGTAGTGAATGAAAAACCAGAAAATTAGAGCTTTTCTTACAGTGATGCCGACATGAACAAAACTAGATGAATGCAATCTTAGGCATATCTGCATTACCAGAAATAAAAATACTGAGAAAACCACAGGAATGATTAATTGTAAAATGCAGTAACATTTGGAGGAATAGACATGCTCAGTTATTGCTACTGCTCCATTACCTGGGCTATGTGGTTATTTTAGGACTGCTATGCTTAATCGTTGTCATTTAAACACTAAGTGTATAATGAATCTACTCATTTTCTGATTGACATATTTTACAAAATTACCATTATCAGCAAATTATGTGTCTTCCTTGGTGCTACTTGTGTTTATAGAATCCTGTACATTCTTGCTGCTCTCTGTCACCCCCTTGATTACAAGATAGATATGTATTATAATGGGGGGCACACTGGGAACTCTCAGAAATCATCTCTGTAACCTTTGCCTGTGCACTGGTCCTTCATTCTGGGAAGAGTGGAAAGTGTGACATTTCGATCCATCATTATGAATGTTCAGATGACCCTCACTAACCTGAGAAGAGTGAACAATGGCTGTTATCACACATGTGGCGAGCCGCCATTTCACACTTGACCTAAGGTTGTTAAAGTTCTGTTCCAGAGAATCATCTGCACCAATACATGGACAAGCTGCAAAATGTAGAAGTGAGAAAAGGCCACACAAAATAATGATGTCTAATTTCTGCCCTGTATAGAGAAAGTAAGTAGACTGAAATAAATACGCAGCAAAGGTCTGTTTTTTTAAGATGAATCGCAGAAGGATGTTGAGAGTTGATTGCACAACCGTGTATACTTTGAGATTTAATTAGGTGATGTGAGAAAAAGAAGCAATACTCTTCAAAGGAAGATGCTACCAAAGTGACTTTTTCTTATTAACTCTCTTGTTCGCGAAACATCTTGAGCTGATGTGCTCAGTGCTGAAACTTGTTCATTTTGCCTCCATAAGCCATTCCTCTTAATTCTTTGGTTTAATTGCCCATTACGTGCACTAGTAAAGCTTTGAGTACGAAGATTTCTGAAGTAATGGAATGCTTAACTCAGCTGTGCTGCTTTTTTTTTTTCAGAGAAAAACTTATGACTGTGTGCATGTGTGTAGAAATCCACTCTCCATTCTATGCTAGGGGTTAAAATCCTCAAACTTTTATCTTGTCCATACTTTCAATCATGCTGTGATTCATATTGCAGATTCTCCATTTATTCTGTTGCTGTTGTTGTTATTGTTGTTGGTTGTGCAAGGAAGAATAAACATGAATGTACCCATGTGGGGAGTCCAGAGATGGACATAACCTGTCTAATTTTTGAGACAGCATTGCCTGTTTATTGGAATCTCGCCATATTAATTAGTATGGGTGGCTAGCAAGTTGCCGAAAGCCTGATGAGTCTACCCAGGCTCCTGGCATTTGGTTAGAAATGTGCCACCGTGTTTGCCCTTTTCTGGGGTTGATATGTGTCTGAACCCTAGTCCTGGAATTAATGCACAGGAAGTGAATGTTTTGAAGCTTTTTTTTTAATATTGTAGTGTTTGGAAAAAACATTAATTGCAAGACATTTTTAGAAATAGGTCTTAATGGGAGATGTAAATATGTAATCCCTTGTTTCCTGAGAGAAAAGAAATAAATTCAGAAAAGAAAGAGTAGAAACTATGTGATGAGTAGGGACTTGCCTTTCAGAATTTCCAGGTGTTTCACAATAAAAGTCAACATGTATCAGGCACGAGTTATATTTCCCTTAATGTGGTTTTATTATTTCAGCTGTCTCAGTAGGTAGCACAGTTTCTGAACAATTACCAAGGGGTGGTAAATGTGCATCAGTACAGGCAAACCAATGAAGACATTGAGGAGGTGCCAGAAGGTGACAATGAGGAGAGTCTTGCTTAAACTTAAAATAGATAAGGAAAACATATTACTTAATATATGCTGTCATTTTTACTCTACTGCTTATGTCAAAAGGCAATGCTGACAGGATTTAACAATTCTGTGATATAGAAATAAATGACAAAAACAGTTTGAAGGAAAAAAGGAACATCTAATACTTGTGAACTCAGGGTAAAGGAACTCACATAAGGTGATAATAGGGAACTGGATAATTGATGAATCGTGAATGAGAAAAAACAAAGCTGATATTTTAAAGACTAACATGAGATAAACATAAACAGAGATAAAATGATGTGGCCTCTCTTCACAGTTTTCTGTGTGCCCCAAAATTCTTTGAACTGAGTCACAGTGGCATTAAGAAATCTAAAAATAGAAGTATTAGGGAGTTGCAGAAACACAGAAAAAGGATCAACAAACCCCATTTTCCCTGAATTTCATATCCAGCCTGATGGGAAAGTGGTGTTAAGGATGTAGCATTATTTTTAATAGAAGTAAAGCATGTTTGGACAAGAATGCATGTAGGGCGTGTTTGATTGTAGAAAAGAAAAGAGACTAACTGTAGGGAATAAGGAGAAATCTTGATACATGTTGATAATTAAGCTGTAATAGAGAGAAATAAAGTAAATGAACTTCATGTTTCTTTTTTACTCATTATATTTTCTTTCAAAGTAGAGTGAGCCGGTTTTCCATTCAGTATTCTTCATTCAAGCATACGTTTTTATTAAACACCTCTATAATGACCGCTAGAATAGTTGCATCTCAGCAAAGAAGACTAGAAGAAGGGATCCAGACAATTTTGAAAATGAGCAATGCTCTGAAAAAAATCTAAGAGTGATGTCATAGAAATACAGTCATCCAGGAATCTCAGGCGAGTCATTTCTGAGCATGATATGACTTAAGGGAAACAGACATCAGACCGAGAAAATGGAAAGCTCAAGAAGCCTAGATACTATTCATGAAGAGAAAGTAGTTTACAGTGTCTGAAAAAGCTTAGTGGAGACATCCTAGTGCAGGGGTTTGAAGAGACAACCAAGGCAAAAACAACACATAGGACATCATAGACCACTCGAAAGTGCTGCACAAAATTCTGCTTTCAGTCAGAAAGTTATCTGAAAGATATGAGCAGAACATTGTGGGGGGGAATCTCAGTTTAAAATTTTAAGGTTTGGAGCTGGAGAGGTGGCTCAGCAGTTAAGAACACTTGCTGCTTTTATAGAAGACCTGATTTTAGTTCCAAAACCAGTTTTTCAGCTGACAACCATCTTCAGTTCCAGGGAATCTGACATCCTCTTTTTACCCTCTGTAGGCTCAGGCACACCGTGCTGTACATACCACATTCAGACACAAATACATACACAGAAAAGTAAAATGAGTATTAAAAATAAATATAGACCCAAAGATCACCCAACTACGTAGTGAACAGTGGAATAAAGGAAGGGGTAGGTGGATGGAAAGAACTTAGGCAATAGTTTTACATATGAGAAAAAGCGGTGACCAGACTAAAGCAATAACTTCCAACAACAATGTTTTTGGTGTATGAAATGGAGAATCGATCACCAAAATCTGGATTGTCTCCTAGGTAAATAGGAGGTTATTTTCTGTCAGTATAAATAAATATATGTGTATCTACTGTATCTTGATAATTAAGGTGTAAATCAAATAAGTTTTAGATCACATAAGAAAGTTAACCAAATAACCATTTTTTGATTTTGTTTCTGTGTTCTGTGATTGATATATTATTTTTGACTCACATGATTTATAAATGAAAATCTTTTTTGTAATCTTTCTTATTTTTTTTATAGTACAGCTGATTAGTATGGTAACCAAAAAAGTTAAGCATAGTCTTCTAAATACCATGTTTGGTAGTGCTTTCTTTTCTTTTTTAAAAACATTTTTATTGAAGAAAATAAATACAATATATTCTCATCAGCATTTCTCCTACTGCAATTCTTCCCAGATCCTCCCCACCCTCCCACCCACAAAATTTTGCACCATTTCTTTCTCTCTCTCTCTTCAGAAAACAAACAAAATGGGCAAACAAAACAAAAAGAAAGAAAACAAATATAAGAAACACACACATATTCACAATCAAAACAATAAAAACTTGGAAACATAATATACTTGCAAAAATATCAGTGATACAAAATACCCAGGCAAACCAATATGATTTAAAATGTATGCAAAACTATCATTGAGTTTGTTTTCTGTTGGCCGTGTACCGTTGAGCATGGGTCTGCCCTTCAATGTGACTAGTATACTCAGTGAGACTTCCAAGATTAGAAGAAAAACAGTCTTTCTGTTGCAACAGGATGTTGATATAGAAGAGCTTGTTGGTTTGGGAGTGGAGAGCATGTCCACTTTCCCCTCTCAGTACTAGGACACTGTTGAGCATTAAGCTGTGCAGATTCTGTGCAAACTACCATATGTTCACCAGTCCTCTTGTATCTGGAAGACACTCTTTCCTTGGTGTCACCCATCCCCTCTGGTTCTTTTATTCTTTCTGCCTCATCTTCTAATTAGTCCTGAAAGGGATTCATAAAAGCATTAGAAGTCATTTAGAATTAAATATTCTAGTCTTTCATTCCATTTTTGAATTTATAAACCATAATTTCATAACTGACATCTCAGAGGGGTCAAAGATCACTGACAACCGACTGGATGAACTTAAAAATAAATTTGTGTCGTATCATTATCATCATCACCACCATCATCATCATCATCATCATCATCATTATTTTCTTGATTATGCATGGTATGTATTATTCCAAACATGACTATAAAGTGGCTCTGGTAATTTCTGAAATTAAAATTGAAAAGATAAGAAGATTTCTGAGAATATTTCTATTCTTTCAGATTGTTTATAGAAATCTTACTAATATAAACAAAAGTTAAATAAATAGAGTGATCATATTTCATTTATTTTGTTGCTGTTATTTTTTGAGATAGTCTCACTATGTCACTCATCCTGGTCTCAGATTGATGGGTGATACGCATGTCTCTGCCTTCTGTGATACTAGGATTACGGTTGGGAGGTATCACATCCAACTTTCTTATATTTTAAAACTGTTACTGTTTTGTATTAAAATATACAACATGCTTATCATTTTATTGGGAAACAAATCACTGAAAATAGATATAATCAGTAATGCAGATGATCCACGTGTGTCCACATTTACATATTCTGCACGCATTTGTAGTTAATCAAATTTCTGAGTACCAAAATCCCTATACCAACAATTTATTATGTTCCCATATTTGTGTTGTCATGAAAGGTGTCTTTTACCACTCCCCTTACATGCTCTTCATTAGTCAAGGGTACTTAAATGCTCTTTTGAAGACTCTTAGAGCTGAATCCCAAGTGCTGTTTTTGACTGGATAGTCAAGGAGTGAAGAGTGACTATTAATTAAATCTACGTGACTAACTCCAATAATTTGCAGAACTTTAGAAATTTTAGGAGGAAAAATAAACTAAGGGAAAAAATATTATAGATTGGATACCTTAATGAAAAACAATGTACTTTCTTAAAATTCTGGGGGCCAGGACTCCAAAATCAAAGCTATATTAAGAATTATGGTCCACTTTGGTCTTTCTCCTTGGAGACAACCACCACCTTCCCAAGACCCGATCTGTGTAGGAATACCTTTATGTCATACTGTATTCTAATGTCCCCATGTTATCACATGAGCAGAACATAATGTGAAAGACGACACATTTATCTCTAAAATTCGGCAGTATCTTCGTGACCATATTAAGGTCATTGGGATGCCAATGACATCATCTTTCCTAGACTATCTGGCAGACTTTTCTGTGAAGCTGGTTATTTTAAAGGGCTGTGCTACCTTGTCTATAGAAAACTTGGCAGTCACTTTCTTTTTTATATTTATACAATATTTATACAATATTCATTCTGTGTATATGAATAAAGGGCAGAAGAGGGCACCAGACCTCATTACAGATGATTGTGAGCCACCATGTAATTGCTGGGAATTGAACTCAGGACCTTTGGAAGAGCAGGCAGTGCTCTTAACCACTGAGCCATCTCTCCAGCCCCAAATTATGTATACAGTGTTCTTTATCTGCATGTATTCTGCAGGCCAGAAGAGGGCACCAGATCTCATGGATGGTTTCAAGCCATCATGTGGTGGCTGGAATTGAACTCAGGACCTCTTAAAGAGCAGTCAGTGTTCTTAACCTCTGAGCCATCATTCTAGCTCGGCAGTCACTTTCTTTTGTATTCTGCTGGTTCAATTTGGACAGCATACTGTCAGCAATCAAGGCAAGGATGCTTTCTTGCCCAGTGGGTAAATTTTGCCACAAAGAAAATAAACTCCAAATGAAGTTTCTTTGATGCCCATTATATTCTCTGAAATAGATCTGCCAGGAGCAGATATGTCTCATTTTCTTAAAAAAAGAAGCAATGTTATTAAAGCATTGATAGAGCATGAGACTCTTAATCTCTGGGTCATGGATTCAAGCCCCATGTTGGGTACCAAATGAAGCACGATCCTAATTATTTTTAATAATAAAAACTCAGAGTCAGATATTAGGGTGTGAAAGCTGAAATATCAGAGAATCAGAGCAGACCCATCCTTGAGATTTGGGAGTTGGCAAGGCCACTTATTCTTAGACAATAAGACTTATTTACTAGGGAAGGGATGGGGAAAGAAAGCAATAAATCTTAGCAATCCTACTGTGCATATCCTATTTAAGCATGATCAGGGAGAAAGCCTTCCTTCAAGATAAAATTCCTATTGGGAAACGTACTGACATAAAGGGGTTGATTTTTACTGAGAATGGTACAGAGTTGGAGGGTAGGAAAAAGTGCTTCGTGTGCAATGTAGTCTCTTTTATTTTCCCACATCAAGTGCTAATAACAACAATACAACCTAGAGGCCACTCATGTTCAAACTAACCCTAATAGCCCCCAAGTGCATTTGCTCCACTTAAACTATCAAGAGGCTACAAAAAGAATACTAGAAGTTTAAAAACATTCAAGAATCTTTTCAAATATCTTTATTTGGGAAATATTTTATTTCCAACATTAAATATATGAATCATTTGTATTAAACTATAAAATCATTATGCATACATAATGTATGTTAAACTGGAACTTGGAACACATTTATAATTTGTGTCTGAGTTAAATGTCCATTCATAAACATATACTTTGCAAATATCTCAATCACTGGAATAGTCAAGTTTAATTGACTACAAAAAATATTTTTTGGATAAAGTTGATTTTGTTTGTTTGCTTGATTTTTTTTTTTAAAAATTACAATTTCTGTGTGTCTGTGTGTATTTGCGTGAGCACACACACATGTGCAAATGCACACAAATGTGTGCACCCTGGTATGTGTTTGAAGGTGAGAGGGTCACTTCTTGGGTTAGATTTTTTTTCTGTCATCTTGTAGAACTGCTGGTGGTGCATGATTTTGAACTTATGACAGATATCTCAAGTCCAGGCAGTCCTGGAATCATAGTGAACAGTATACACTGTAGTCTTGCTGTTTCAGCCCCCCAAATACTGAGATTATAGACACAAGCCACCAAATTTGCTAACTTGATTTAGTATGGGGAGATAGTCAATGATCTGATAAAAGGATAGGAATTTGTTGTAAAGAGGTCCTCTCCAAACTGCTTCTGCTGTTTATTGGGCAAAGTAATTTTTTGAGGAGTGTTTAAAGCGACCTTTCAGGAGGTCTTAGTCTATCAAACCACATCAGTTTGAGAAGATTCAACACGTCTCATCCTCTGAGGAAACGAAAGAAGAACCTCTTTTCCAAAGTAACATATCCATAGACTCAAAATTTGAAGTCATGATACCTTAGAACATATATGCTGGTTTACCTTAGCAGCCTGTACTATGAAATATCCCTCTGTACTTAGCTCCTTCACAGTCAAAAAATTCAAAGAAAACACAATAATATATAGAATCCAGACTCTCTGTGCATAGTCTATCTTTATGTGTCTAATTTCTATTACTCTATTAGTTTTTCTACTTCTTTAATCATTGACTGTATTCTGTCTCTTTGAAGACTGTTTTGTTAATAAACCATGTACTTCCTTTTATAACTCTCTATACTTGTTTTCTTCTCTCTTCAAAACCTACATACATTTAGCCAACATAGTGACTCATTTAGAGGTCTTTTCCGTCTGCATTTGTCTTTATTGTGTATTTATAACTATTTTCTGACCATGAATGCTTATTAAAATGTTAACTGCATCATTGCTAGGAGTAATTTTGAACTACCTGCTTGCCCCGTCCAGTCCAGCATAGTGGAACCATTTGCTCCCTCTGAGAGGCATGTTCACAGCCCCGTTTTTAGGCACACAGCTGGTCCGTGTTGCCATTAAGCAAGTTGTGGCACTCTGTTCACTAATTCCATTTAAATGCTCAGTCTCCTGAAAGAGGCAAAGGTTATTCTGGTAGCATGGCCAAGAAATTCAGCATTTCAAACTGATGCAACTTTTTTTCTCCTACCACTGAATCAGGAAAACCTCTCTTAAATGAGCCTCAGCATTAAGCCGTGCTTAACTCTGTTCTTTTTTGTTTGTTTGTTTTATTGCCTAGAATTCCTTCCCAAACTCGCTCAGGATTTAATTGGATTTTAGTTGCTCACATTGGAGCCAATTTGTTGGAGGGATGAGGATGGATACCCCAATGGTTCAGAAGAACTTTGTGTGACTGTCCATGCAGTTAGGCGTCTCTGTCATTTCTAGAGTTTTGAAAGTTGCTTACAACACACTTCCTGTTTACTTAACTAATATTATATCTATCTTTGATGGAGTTGAAAAATATATAGTTATAGATTTTCTTAGTTATGATAAAAGATAAAGTAGATATAAATATTGTAACCATACCTATTGCTTAATACCTGTTTTGTTACATGTTATCTTGCTATGTTAAAGTGAAAACCTTACTTTTTATTTCAGCAGAAAAGGGGAGGTGGTGTGGGATTCCCCTGTGAATACTGTGAATATCATTGGTTAATAAAAAAAACTGTCTTGAGCCTTTGAAGGGAATAGAGGTAGGTGAGGAAAATTAAACCTAATGCTGGGAGGAAGAAGGAGGAGTTAAGGAGAAGCCATGGAGCAGCTGCCAGAGACAGAGATGCTTAAACCTTGCCAGTAGGCCATGAGCCTTGTGTAAAATCAAAAATAATAAATATGGGTTAATTCTAGATGTAAGAGGTAGCTAGCAATATGTTTAAGTAATTGGCTAAGCAGTGATTTAAATAATATGGTTTCTGTGTGAATATCCTGGGTCTGAGATGCTGGGAAGTGAGGAAATTAAATAGTGGCGTCCTTACTACAAATGGAATTCGATCACCTTGATCTCCAACTGTCATATGTACAAGTTTTAGATTTAGGAGGATGCTTTACACCAGGGTATTTGTACACATACTGATATAATAAATTATTCTGAACTACACCAAATCTTAAACTTACAATGAAATTTTGTTTCATTTTTATGTTAATCTTTGCTCTTCCATAGGCATTTTATACGAGCAAATAAAATTTCCATTGTTTTAGAGTATGAATTAAATTACTCTTCATAAAAGTTATTCTGTAATGCCACCTCTGATTTAAAATTCAACAAATTGCTTGTTAGTTTGGCCACTTGAATTTAAAGTTTCAACTTTAAATAATTGTGACTGTCTCTTAAAGTTCCTTTAATAGGTATTTTATCATGTGAGTATGAGAGCCATATGATATTGTTCTTTTAGATTTCATTGCTTGCTTTAGACTATTAAAATCATTGAGTTGCAGTGACATCATGGTTTTTCCTTTGACTTGAAACCTAAGACTTGGGTAAACACAAGTATCACAAAATAAGCAAACAGAAGGTCAAAGGGCACATTTTATAGATATAGTCTGAGATTTACATTTTGACATAAATTCATACTTTCTTGGGACACTTTTGGAAAATAAACATAAAATATATCTAAAGTGATTTTAAAATAGTTTTTGAAAGTATTAGGGAAATCTGATATTAAATAAAGTATTTACACAATTTTCAGCAAGTCAGTTAATTCCATGGGCATTATGTTTAGTGATTTTAGTAGTATGACATATTTGTAACAAATTACTTTTGTTTCAACAAACATGTTAATAGTTTCTCAAGAGTGAAGTCATCTTAGGCAAAGATGTTAATGTATGTGAATTTACATTTAGATAGTATTATCTCTAATCTAGTGTGAATACATTTACTAAATGACTCTCTCCATGGCAGTAGGATTCTTTCTAGTTTAGAATATCATGATTTTTTGATTCTTTCTTTATTAATAAGCTACTTTTTAAAATGTTAATCAATTATATTTATATATAAAATACATTCACTCTTCCATGTTGCATTATTATTATTGGAATGTTATTGCTTCAGTGTCACATGGTTATTGATGAAAACTTATTAATGTGTATAATTTAGAATAAGTTAGAAATTAGGGATGAAATTCATGTACAAAAGCAGGCAGATGATTCATATTATTTCCTGTAAGGACAGGCATGCATCACCATTTGAAAATAAACTATGAAATACTGGTAACTATGTGTGAAGTACAAGGAACAATGCTGTGAGCAAGGGCACAGTGAGATCACTAAACAAGACCACTCCATGAGTAGAAAGAAAGGTTTATTGGGGGTTAAACTACCAAGATTTTGTGTCAAGAAGGGGGCAGTGTGAGTGCATAATGACAGAAAAGCAAGGGCTTTTATGACATTCAACAGGAGCTAATGTAGGCTATTCAGATTGACTGGAAGTTGGTTGCCTCTGTCTGAGGTAGCTGACCTTGGAGACAGATTAAGGGAGGCTTTGGTAAGCAGAAACCCTTTATTAAGCCTCTTTACACCTAGTAATAGTTCTTCCATTCACCTAGCCAAAACTATTCAGAGCATTGTCACAAACACTACCACTTTTGGGCACTGCTTTGGATCTAAAAATGCTACTTGGAATTTTTATTTTTGAGTTTAGAATGTGTTCTCTTGAGTGAAATCATATTTTTGTGTTATTCATCATAGATTCTGAAATAAATTGTAAAAATTGTCCATACGTAAAGATTCTTAGAAAATCAAGTTTTTTCAAAGGCCTTCAAAAATAACTCACTGATAATTTCTTCACTCTACCACACTTTCATTGTGGATGTAAAACAAATGCAAGATTTTTTCCCATGTAGTTTTTATTTAATAAAATAAAAAGATTTTTATCAATAATGTTGTTGTATATAATACAGTTATTTGAGGATCTATTATCTGAAATTTAGTGATACTGCAGGATAGTTAAAGACCAGAAGAAAGATGATTAAAGAATTATAGGTGGAACCTATGGGCAAAGATGAAAGGGAAACCAGGTCATTTAAATAATAAATAATGAAAAATATCATTAGTTACAAGAAGCTTTAATCCTGAAGAGAAAGGACACTAGTGTCCATTGGTACAATTGGTAGCTTAATATAAGATCATAAACCCTGCTGTTGTGACCTCAGAGTAAATAGATTTTTTTGAATATGCTTTTGACAGCTCAGTTTCCATAGAGGAGAATACAATATCCTTTTGGTCATTTCTAGTAATATGCACAAAGTAACTTATGTGAGAAACATACTTGTAGATCATAAAAGAATTTAGTGAAATAGCACTTTCTTATGGTAACAAAACCTGTAGGGAGTATAAAATACTTAAGCTTAACAGGTATTTTGTTTTCCTATTTCAGTGTTTCAATTAATTCTTCATGCCAATGGTCTTAGTAACTGCTCTGTTCTAATCCCTGAGCCCCATAGTCTTGTTGTCATATCACAATGGAAAAATGCATTCAGTCCAACTTCAAAAGTTTCCATTGGGTATCAAAGTCTCAACATTGTTTAATAGTAGAAAGTTCAAAGTCTCTTCTAAGACTCAAGGCACTTTCTTAACTGTAATCTTCTATGGAATAAAAATAGAAAAACCAAAGCACAGACTTCCAGCACACAATAGCACATATATACTTTATATTTCCAAAAGAAGGAAAGGCAGCCTGGTGATACACTGGACAGAGGTAATCCTGAATCCCAGAAGACAAAAACTCAAATTCTATATCTCCATGTCTTATGCTGAAGTGTTCCTCCCATATCCAACTCCTTCCAGCATTATTGACTACAATGTCTCTCTCCTGACCTGGCTTTCACAACCTGTTAGAAACTCTCCAGGTGTCCCATGGCTCTGGGTACCTCTATCATCTTGAGTCTCCATTGCAAACCAGACTTCACCTTCACAGCTTGATGCAATATCCTGTCTGATCCATCATACAGGGTCTAAGGTTCTGTGCTTTAATATACCTGGCCCCAGTGGTTTTCTTTAACCGTGGAAGAAGACTGCATAACCCTTTTTTTCTGTATCTTTGACTCTTAAGGCAGAATTACATTACTGAAGTTGCCAACTTCTTCTGATCTTTGTTCTGATTGGTAATAACAATGTGACATTTTCAAACCTAGACTGTCTTGAAATCTCCCCTACCAATGCCATTAATCAAAAACACTTCAGGGAAGCCTTTAGCAAATATGTAGGGCAAAAGAAGCCATATTCTTTGCCAAAATATCACAAGAATAGGGGTTTCTTTATAGCTTTAGAATGGTAGTCATTATCATCATGGTGGAAAGCAAGACAGTAGGAAGTCAGGCATGATATTGGAGAACCAGCTGAGAGCTACATCCTCATCCACAGGCTTCAGGCAGAGAGAGAAATAGACCAGGCATAGCTTTTTTTTAAATTTCAAAGTCCATCTCTAGCAATGTACCGCCTCCAACAAGGGCACACCTCCTAACCTTCTCAACTGGGAATCAAGCATTTAGATATATGAGCCTAAGGGGTCCTTTCTTATCCATAGAACCACTTTTCACTCCATGGATACAAATACTAGGTTAATATGAAATTAACTGGAAATAAAGTAAGGCAAGTGTAACCAATAAATTCTGAGGTTATCTGGAGTGAATAGAAATTTTGGATATTCTTTGACAGCTTAATTACCACTGAGGAGTATATTATATCCTTCTATAATTTCTATTAATGCACAAAACGAAACTAATGTGAAAAAACATACTTGTAAAACATAAAGAACTTAGTAAAAATAGCATTTTCTTGTTACAAAATTTATAAAAAGCATTGGGTACCTAAGTTTAACTGATATGTTGGGTGGTCATTTCTGTTTGTGAATTAACTTTTTAAGCCCTCTCTTCCTGCACCTATAACTTATTTTATGGAAAAAAAGAACCTAGAGTAAAAAAGCCTTTGCTTATTTATTCATAAGAAGTATGTTGGAAATTCCCTTGACATGATGATGAACCTAAAGGGAATCATGGGGTCCACAATTCTTCAAGGAAAGTAGGTGATATAACCATATCATACTATACAGATTTTCCCTGTCAGAAAAAAAAAAAAAACATCAGCTCACTATACTTGTTTGTAATGTCAAGTCTGTCAAGAGCTTTTTTTTAATGTTTCCCACAAAAGAAAGCAAGTATTTTATGATGGCAAAGGACAAGAGTAATAATATTGAAGCCTATTCCCCCTAAAGGCACAAGCATATATGAGTAATTACAGTTATTTAGAAAGTAAGTATTTTTCTCTTTATTCAAATGTCTACCTCTTGTGACAGATGTTAAATTCATGTCAAAGTGTTGGAGCTTGTAAATCAACTTAACTTGAACATTTTGCATATGCTTTTTAAAGTTTTAAGTATGCCATGCTGTGAAAAGTTATATAACCCCAAGGTCATTGTGAAACAAGAAAATGGAGGCTCTATGTTGGTTTTAATTTTACTTTTTATTAGGGAAAATTTTGCATCTCATATCCTTCATAGCTTGCCTAATTTATGAGTGAGCAGTTTGAATCCAGTGACAGAAAATTGAGTTTAAGATGTGCTTGTATGTGTGAGTTCACATGTAAACATGCTCATGTGTATAAGTTATTATGAATGAATATGTATGATTGTGCAGACCACATATCTATCCTCCACACCCATTCACTTTATAAGAGAAGGTATATCTCTGGATCTGAAGGTAGCCAAGTAAGCTAATGTAGGTAACCAGTGAACCTCAAGGATGTGCCTCTCTCTACCTCCTGCTTCAGTGCCAGGATACTAATAATGCCACAGTTGTTGTTATTGTTGCTGTTTACTTTTCTACTGGTCCTGCAAATAAAACCCAGGTCATCAGGTTTGGGCAATAAACAATTTACAAACTGACCTAATCCCTGGACCCAGACTCATTGATTTTTATTTAATTGTTGTAATTCATTTTTTGAGCTCACAAAACACCACATTGTAATGTTTCTCAAAGTACATGTGGCGATAGACATAGACTGCTAAATATTTCCTCTTTGTTTTAGAAGCCCAAGCTCATATGGCATCATAGGAAAACCAAGCATTTATTCTGCCTAAGCGTCAAATTACTTGTCATTATAATTGAATCTGAGCTGAAATTGGAAGCAAACATCTAATTAATATCTGTCTAGCTAGCAATCTTTTCTCAAATTGTACATAAAAAATTGGATAATAAAATGCAGCATCATATCACTCCATGTCAGTCAAATCAGGATTGGTGTATACACTGGTCACAACTCTGTAAAATCTGTTAGGGCAATGGAGAGACTCATCATTCCAAACAGTCACATGCAGCTGACCAGTGAAGGTGTCTGCATAGTTATCATGCGGATTTCTAACAAGGGTGTGGCATTTCTTGCAATTGACACTACAACAGATTATTTAACTTTAATTTATTTTAGATTAAACCTTTTAATTTTTATTTCTTTATTTGTATTTACAGGGTTGTCCAAACAACACAATACACTTATGAAGGTCAGAGGACACTTGTGGGAATCAATTTTCTTTTTCTGTTATAGGATTTATGCAGATTGAACTCAGCTCATAGACTGAGAAACCACGATCTTTACCTGATGAACAATCTCCATGATCCTTTATTTAATAGCTTTTAATAATTATACTGCAGTGCTGGGATATTGTTGTGTGTCTGCTAATTTTGAAGGGAAACTTTTTGAATTCTATATGGAATATGTAAGCTCCATGTATTCTATGTTGAAGACAAATTTATGTGAAAAATACTAGCTTATAAAATAACACAGCTTGTTAACTTTGATTCCTTTTTAAAATTTACATGTCAGAAGTTACATATTTCCCATAAATTTTTGAATAATATGCATACTGTAGATATTGCTGTATGTTGATCAATTTATATTTAAAAGTTTAGTTGTGATGAATTGCCTTTAATTCAAGCACATTGTTTTAGAAAGAAATTAAAACAGTAATATAAACAGTAGTATCCTGTTAAATAATTTGTCAAATATATAAAAATAATCTCCCTCGATAATGCTAATAAAATTATGTAAGGTATTAGCATAAAGAAATGTCCAGTTGACAAACCAACACGGACAAGGAAAATTCCACAAGGTCCTACCCATAGATGAAGAAATATAAGCATTCAATGACTTCTGGTAAAGGAATAATCAATTTCCTCTGAATTCACTCTCACATTCATTGAATGTCAAATCCTAAGTGATCAACAATGGTCATAAGTACATATTTGCAATCAGAAATATATTCTGTAGGTTGTATAAGGTGTATATACAATACGAATAGGTAAAGAACTTTCAAGAAAGACAAACAGAAATAGAAGGAATTAAAGGAGAAGAGGGGATGGAAGTGACACAGTGATAGTATTTACACATGAAGTTATCAAAATATTTTAAATTAAAATGTTATTGAAATTCAGTTATATTCCAAAATACTATTGTTTAAACTATCTTCAAGGTTGTCAAAATTTCCCTGTTTTAGCTTTAAGAATATTTAAAGGTTTAAGTTTCTGTGTCAAATATTTATGCATATTTCTGAAGCTATTTCATGAAATTCATTAAACTTTTAAGATCAAAATTTTATATATTTTTGACATTGTTCTTATGTTCAATATATCAATATATACTTTAGATCTAACTAAGTAATTATGTACATATATGTACCATGCATATATAATTTTGGTAGATATCATCATGCACATCACTGTGTTCCCACAGTGTCAAACATTACTTAATACATATACACATATGTAAATAAATTTCTAATACTTGCTCACAACTTGTTTACTTATTTCTAAAAGTAGATTTCTCTTAAACCTAACAGAAGTTTTTGACATCTTTGAAAACTTAAAAATATTGGAATTACAAGAGGTCAATTCCTTTTAAAATTGTTAAATTCAGGATGATTTACAAGCTATGCCCACCCTCTATAATTGGGCCAAATCACTAGTCTTATTTTTCTTTTTAAATTTTCTAATTGGTTATCAAATAAATGGAGCTTAATAAACATTAAAAGTGACAAGTAATGGGCTCCCAGCTACAGCTACAAATTCATGGTTGACTTAAATTATTACATTTTACATTCTATACAATGAATATAATAACAAAATCAAAACACTAAGTGTTCCCTTAAGAATAAGATGAATGAGCTGAGGAATTTATATTTGTAAGGTCTTTTCTATAGTTTTTTTTTTCCTGGTGATTTTTTTTTTTTTGTATATTGAGAAAATATAGCCCTTGCCTTAGTAAATATAATTAAACAAATTTAGCTTTGTAAAATACAGGACCAACTAAAAGTAGAAAAGTCCAGCATATCTTTTTTGTTGTTGTTATGGGAATAGTTGCAATTTTTATTTTGTTGTTTAATCTTTTGTTGGAGGCAACCTCTTGTTCATTCCTGGCTGCTCAGACCTGAAATACTCAACAAAAACCTTAATAGTCGTAGTGAAGAAGGAAACCCGGGAGTCAGCCCACCTCTCTTTTCCTCAGGCTGCCGGGAAGATGGCGGACATTCAGACCGAACGTGCTTACCAAAAGCAGCCCACAATCTTCCAAAACAAGAAGCGTGTTCTGCTTGGAGAAACCGGCAAGGAAAAACTCCCTCGGTACTACAAAAACATCGGTCTAGGCTTCAAGACGCCCAAGGAGGCCATCGAGGGCACCTACATTGACAAGAAATGCCCGTTCACTGGCAACGTCTCCATCCGAGGTCGGATCCTGTCCGGTGTCGTGACCAAGATGAAGATGCAGAGGACCATTGTCATCCGCCGGGACTATCTTCATTACATCCGAAAGTACAATCGCTTTGAGAAGCGTCACAAGAACATGTCTGTGCACCTGTCCCCCTGTTTCAGGGATGTACAGATCGGCGACATTGTCACTGTGGGAGAGTGCAGGCCCCTGAGCAAGACGGTGCGCTTCAATGTGCTCAAAGTCACTAAGGCTGCTGGCACCAAGAAACAGTTTCAGAAGTTCTGAGAGCACTTTGACCAGCTCCCTAGAACAAATAAAGTTATTTTCTGGCTATAAAAAAAAAAAAAAAAAAAAAAAAAAAAAAAAAAAAAAAAAAAAAAAAAAAAAAAAAAAAAAAAAAAAAAACCTTAATAGTTACAACATTGATTGGCCTATTAGCTTAGGCTTCTTAGTAACTAACTCTTACATATTAAATTAATCCATTTCTAATATTTTGTATTTTGCCATGAGGCTCATAGTTTGCTGGTAAGGTTCCTGGACATCTGTCTACTTTGGCATTTACATGGCGTCTCTCTGACTCTGCCTTCTTTTCTCTTCTATATGCTTGGAATTTCCACCTTGCCCTATTCTGTGCTGCCATAGGCCTAAAGCAGATTCTTTATTAACCAATGGTAATACAACATATTTACAGCATACAGAGGGGAATCTCACATTACCTCCCCTTTTCTGTCAAACTAAAAAAGGAAGGTTTTAACTTTAGCATAGTAAAATTACATATAACAAAACAGGTGTCAAGCAAGAATTACAGTTACAATATTCATGTCTCTTTTATCTTTTATAATAACTAAGAAAAGCTATAATTATAACTATCTATTCTTAAACTCCATCAAAGACCACAGAAGGATATAATATTACCTAAGTAAACAAGAAGTGCATTGTAAGAAACTTCCAAAACTCTAAAATTGACAGGAATATCTTGATGCCTGGACACTCACTCAAAGTTCTTCTGTAACATTGGGGTATCCATCTTCAGCCTGCATGCCTACAGTATCTGGCAGACTTTTCTGTGAAGCAGAAAATTTAAATATCTGTTCTGCTGTAAAATGGCAAAGTATATCAGTTGCTTTCTTCTCTGTCCTGCATAATGTCTGACAGACTCATGAAGCAAGAACCCTGAAGGACTGACTTACCTTCTTTGGCAAGTTCAGCAATCACTTTTTTTTCTGGGGGTCCTGTTTGTCTAGTCAAGCAGTCCAGGCAAGATCAGTTTGTTGTCCAAATGCTAACAAACTCCATAAGGAACCTCTTTGATGGCCATCATCCTCTTGAAGTAGATTGATACTGCCAGAATCAGGTGTCTCTCATTGTTGTGAAAACTCTTAAGTTATTAAAACATTTTAAAGGCCATAGTTCATAGGTCTTTGAAATGTTTGAAGATTATCTGACTGAAATATATCTCTATATATCTAGAAAACCTAACTAACATGACTACAAACTTGACTATGATAGATAACTCTCTATTAACCTGTATTTCTTAATTATGCGTTGTATTTTTAAATATACTTCACAAACACAATACCTTATTCAAGAGCTATTCATCTTTACAGTATAAATCTCACCCTTAAATATAAACAAACATTTATAAACAATATTTGGGAATTTGAGCATAATTCTCTCCAAACTGCTTCTCACTTTTTGTTGGGTGTTGGCCTCCACACTTTTCTGTGAATACCCAGACCTCGAAACAGGCGTGTGCTTTCCTGACGAGTCCATGAGAATGGACGATTGTCCTAAGGGTTTAAACACATAGACACAAAGAGACCTGCTCATTCACCAAAGAGCAAATGGCCACTTTATTAAACTCAAGTCGGGTATATATATTAGTGGGCAACGGGGGCAAAAGGGCAAGGCACCCTCCCATCAGGAACAGTGGGAGAGGATGACAGGCGCCCAGCACCTAAGGCCAGAATCAGCTGTGGGAGGCAGGTGTGGCAGGCATATAGGGCCCACAGCTGGAACCTTGTTACAGGTGGAATTACCATAACAAAAGAGAGCCAAGTTCTTTCTAAGCTATACCCTCAGGCCAGTGCAGAGCAGAGAGGCCAGGGAGCCAGAGGGTCAAACAGCCCTGCAAATCGCCAGGAAGAAAAGGGAGAAAGACCTGGGTACCTACAGTTGGGCAGAGTAATTTTGGGGTTTGTGGAACCTTTCTTGTTCCATCTAACCATGTTAGCCTGGAAGGAATCTATGGGTTCTCATATTTTGTGGAAACAAAGGCAGAACCTCTTTTCCAAAGCAACATATCCTTTTACCCAATTTTTTAAGTCAAGACAACTTTAAAATATATATGTTGGTTTAGATTATCAGCCTCCAGAATCAAATATCTCTCTGTAGTCAAACATTTAAAGAAAATACAAATATATACATAATCTAGACTCTCTGTGTATATTCTAACTTTATATATCTTATTTTTTTACTCCTTTATTCTGTGACTGTCTCCTTTAGTTTGTGACTGTTGCTTTGAAGACTTTGTTTTATTTTTCTATACTCTTTTTCTTCTCTCTCTCAAACCTACATACATTTTTTAAACACACAGTGACCCATTCAAGGTTTATTTTTGTCTGAATCTGTCTTTGTTGCATATCTATAATTATTTTTTGACCAGAAGCGTCTTTTTTTTTTTATTGCAACACTGCTTGAACAATCACTTAAGCATATTGCTAGCTGGCTCTTATATATTAAATTAACCCATTTCCATTATTTTATATTTTGCCACAAGTCTTTTAGTTTACTGGTAAGGTTCCCAGGTATCTGTCTCCTTTGGGAGCTACATAGCATTTATCTGACTCTGACTTCTCTCCTCTAACTGCTTGGAATTCCCACTTTGTCCTATTCTGCATTGCCATGGGCCCAAAGCAGCCTCTTTATTAACCAATGTAATAAAACATATTTACAACATACAGAGGGGTATCCCACATCATTCTTGGTATAAATATTAAAGTTAAACTAGTGTATATAATATATTATTAGGGTTTAAAATATATGTAGTATATAAAAATGAATATTTTCCAATGACTGCATGAAATTATGCAAATTAAATCAAATTGATCAACAATGTGAAAACCTGGTGAAGTGGACACTTCGTGGAATGCCTGAAGGTGGGCTTAATGAGGACTCCTTGTAATTAGTCATACAGAGACTCAACTGTCCAGCTCTTGTAGCCGTATTGTATTGGAGGAATTTGTAGCACTTGTATTGGAGGAACTGGGTTGCATTCAGTTGAGGTGTTGGTTGTCATTGGGATTCTATTGCTGTGAAGAGACATCATTACCATGGCAACTCTTATAAGGGAAAATATTTATTTAGGGATGACTTAGAGTTCAGAGGTCCATTAGCATCATGGCAGGAAACAGGCAGCATGCAGACAGACAGTGCTGGAAAGGTAGCAGAGAGCTGTATGTCTTGACCTGAAGGCAGCAAAAAATGAATCAGTCACTAGGCCTGGCTTGAGCTTTTAAGACCTCAGTTACCCACTTCCTTTGACAAAGCCACATCTACTCCAGCAAGATGACACCACCTAATAATGCCATTACTTTACTTATGATTCTATAGGGTCATTCTCTTTCAGACTATAACATTGGTCAAGAGGGGCCTATAAAATCCTCCAACAATTCAGGCTGTTGCTAAGATAAATGTTTGCTCTCTGCAAACTGACATCAGAACCCTATTACCAAAGACAACATCCTCACAACTCATTGATCATGTGGAAGTTGAGCTGGTGCCTAGATGCCGTCTTCATCCCTACATTCTATTCTCTCATGCAGGAAGGTACTCTGAAAGCTACCCAAAGAGAAATGTGGCCACTTGCCCAGCCACAAAACCGTTATCTACAATCTGTATTGCCTGCAAAGTATCTTAAGGCAATGGAGGCCCAGAGCTTGTGGGAGTAGCTAATCAATGTCTGTTTTGACTTAAGGCCACTCCATGATAAGGAGTCCATACCTAAAACTGTTTCAATAGCCAAAAGCCAGAGACTAAATAGCCCAGATATATGGGGAAAAACAAACTGGTTAAAAAAAATCAATAAAATAATTTTTAATGATATTCTGCTATATTCATAGATCTTTGCCTTATTCAGTCATCACGAGTGAGGCTTCCCTCAGCAGCGGATGGGAAAAGATGCAGTGATCCACAAACAGGTATTAGGCAGACAAAGTTTCTAAACTAGAGGTCTCCATCAAAATAGTTCTTTCAGAGCTCAAGGAATCCTGTGGAAGAGGAGGGAAAAAGATTGTAAGAGTCAGAGGGGTTGGAGGATACCAGGAGAACAAGATCTCCTGAATCAATCATAGAGCTCACATAGACTGGGCCAGCAAATCAGGGCTTACATGGGCCTATACTAGTCCTTCTGCACACATATTATAGCAATTAGCTTAGTATGTTTATGGGACTCCTATGATAAGGAGTGGATCTCTGACTTTTGAGCCTGCTCTTGAGACTCTTTTCTTTCTGTTGGGTTGCTTGGTCCAACTCTAAATAATTTATGTAGCTTATATTTTTTTGGTTCATCTTGTTATATTTTACTTTTTTGCATTTGGTCGCTATCTCTTAGAACCCTGTGCCTTTCTAATGAAAGAAATAAAGGGAGTAGATTCAGAATGTAGAAGGGGTTTTGAGGAGCTTGGGGAGTAGAAAGAGGAAAAGCTGTAATTGAGATATGAAAAAAATGAAGCTATTTTCATTTAAAAAGAACAAAAAATAAAAAGTACTATTATATTTTCAAATATAAGTAGTATATAAAAATGCATATTTTCTCAATGTCTGCAGAAGTTTATGCAAACTGAATTAATTTGGGCAAAAGGTAAGCCCATTAACTCATTTCAGGGGACTTATAGAAATGAAAAATGACTAGACAAACTCTACTGTGCAAATCTTAATGGCTTTCTTGATTCTTTCTCTTCCTTTTAGAAATTATTATCTTTGATTCTTCCTGCGTGTACATCCTGAGTGTTCAACACTGAGGAGAAACTGACTCTGACTTGAATTTCTCACACTAAGAAAGTTCACAGCAAATGCCCATGTGGTGCATCTTGAGTTAAATTCTGGTTAACCTGAGACCCTGCACGCATTAATAAATTGATTTGCTTTTTGTCATGATTGCAAAAAAAAGGATCCTCCTTAATAATCACCTCATTTGAGAATAAAAAAATGAAAAGAGATCCTAGAAGAAGGAAAATTATGTTTATACCTTTATTTGATCTTTCAGAAATCTGTACATTTGTTTTATGATATTTACCCCTCAAAATCTTTCCACTTCCACTCCTTACATACCACTAAACTTCATATTTTTTCTTCAATTTTTCATCAAGGCAATATGCTTAAGTGATTGTTCAAGCAGTGTTGCAATTTTTAAAAAAGCGCCCCTGGTCAAGAAATAATTACAGATATGCAATAAAGACAAATTCAGACAGAAATAAACATCTGAACGGGTCACAGTGTGTTTAAAAAAGTGTACATAGGCTTGAGAGAGAGAAGAAAAAATATAGAAAAAGAAAACATAGAAGCCTCCTTTATAAGGATGTGGTGATACACATTGATCTGTGGGTATAATGCTAAGTCATTAGAAGTCGGTGTATTTGGGGGAATAATAGTAGTAGCTTCTTACCTGCTGTATGACATGCCCAGCTATACATTCTTGCCCTGATAACGGTGCAAGGTACCATCTGGTTCCCTTCTAAATCCAAACATCTGTCTACTGCATCCCCAGTTCCGGATTCTTTCTCTATTCAAAACCTCACCAGGATTGCTTTCTCATGTAATTCAAATCTGTTTAATTATTGCTGTCCATTTTCCATTCTCTTCTTGTATTCCATCCCCTTTTTCCTGCATTATTGTCCTTCCACAGCAATAGCTGTTACATTATTTAAGTGTTCTTTTGTCTGTTTTCTCTGGTCTGACTCTCCATTACCTCCATGAATATATATCAACTTTTTCTTAATGCCTTCTTTTAATACTTAACACAATGCAGGAGTTCAGATGTGTCTTCTGAGTGAATAAATGAAAGGGGATATTATGTAACTGTCACACAGAGTAAGGGTTTTCTTTAGTCTATCCTAAATTTATCTTGGCTGTTTAGAAAATGGTTAGAGAATAGAATTTGGGGGGGGGATACAAAAAGTTTCCCAACCAGGAGATATCATTAAATTTAATAGCTGGAGTTGGAAACTGAAAGTTTGCAGAAACTCATTATAGAGTACTTTCCTCTATCCTTCCTCCTCACAGTGGGCTAAGTTTCCTTAAATCAGCAAATCTGCTGCTTCTTGGAGTCTACTAAACCATTTGATATTTCTCTATAAACAACAGAATTGGTATTTAACAAGTTATATTTTATAAGTAACCTATATAATTTGGATACAGAAGTATGCATGGCAAAGAGTAATGATAAGTAATCCGTTTGATTTATATTGAGGTTCTCTAATAAAAACTTGATAGCACCTCTAGTGTCTGTACCCACATGATATGCTGTGGTTCCTGTCAGATCTTCTACAATTTTCAATATAATTTTCTGATAGAATTAATGATAATTCATGAATCATGTATGTTTTAAGACAATTAAAAACTTATTACCTCAGTTTGTCAAAATTCATTAAAACAAAACAAATTTGATATATTTACAATCTTTTTTCACTCTCTTGGCAAAGCACATTTATGTTCTAGAAGAAGATGGGTTGATATGTGTGAGACAAAAGCAAAGAAAATAAAAAGAAGGCCAACCACTCAATTTCTTTTTGCTTGAAGAAGCTTCAGTGGGTTTTAAAATGTTTTACATCAAACCCCATTGCTGAACCCAACACCGACACAACTCATTGAATTTGTAAAGGTCTAGCTGGTGCCTACAAAGAACCTTCACCTCTATGGCCTAGTGTCTTTTGTATGAGAAGGTAATTTGTAGGCTACCAACATAGTAATGTACACATCAATCCTACCACAAAACCTTTGATCTACAATCTGTCCTGCCTATAAAATAGGCTAGGACAAATCTAAACCTTAGAGAAGCACATTGATTTAGCCACCAATTCATAGTATAGTATGTGATGGAGGAGGGTTATCTGTCTATTGTGTTATTTTCATTGGTTAAGAAAGAGACTGTCTTGGCCCTTTGATAGGACAGAAAATTAGGTAGGCGAAGTAAACAGAACAGAATGCTAGGAAGAAGGGAAGTGAGGCTGACGCCATGGAGCCATCCACCAGGTCAGATATGCTGAATCTCTTCTGGTAAGCCACCACCTCGTGATGCTACACAGATTATTAGAAATGGGTTAATCAAGATGTGAGAGTTAGTCAATAACTAACTCTCTAGAGATAATGGGCCAGGCAGTGCTTAAATGAATACAATTTGTGTGTTGTTATTTCCGGGGCTAAGCTAGCCATATGGGAGTCTTGCAGGATGAAAAGCAGGACTGCCCACAGCCCATCACTACAAGTATGTTAAGCTTAAGTGTGGTCCATATTGTTAGTTTCTTATTTGAAATACACATGTCTATAACATTTGATCTTTCACCCATTTGCTAGAGTTTTAGGCAATTATAAAAATAACACTGGGATCATTTTTCATAGTCCATGTTCACACAGCCCTTTGCCTGAATCTGTGGTTTGTATTATACCATGTGAGAAGGGCTGCTTCTTGTACACTTCTTGGAATTAAGCTAGCTGGAGACATTCCATCTTCTCAGACCAATAATCTAGTATTAATTCAAGAGGAATATGGTTGTAGCTCACCTCAGATCTTCTCTAACACACATTCAGTTTAAGTCAATGACAGTGTAGTCCTTAAAATGAAATATGTCAAGGTATCTAAAATGATTAATACAAAATATATGTACTTTTTGTAAGGAATAATAAAAAAAACTAGGACTCCCTCTTGTTATTCTAAAAATTAACACAATTTGAATATTCATTTTGAAAGATTTGGCTGATTCCTAACATTACATTTTTATAATCCTGATCTACACACTCATCGTATCATGCTTTTAAGCTTGAGTTGTAGCCAAAATTTCACCTCTCAGGCTCTAGAAACTTAAATATATTTTTAAATAATAGTAGTAAAATAAAATATTCTATCTCTGTTTTGATAAGATTCCCTAATAAAGGGTGGATTTATGAAAGATTGAATCTTAAACAAATTAGTATACCTGGAAAAACCTGCATCCATACTAAATACCAAGTTTTTCCTTAATCTCTTTGGAACATTTCACACCAGAAATTCTAAAGGGACAAAAGGGCAGGATATATATCTTGTTATCACTCCCACACATCCAAAACATTCTTAAATATTAGTCAAAAATGACATTTTGAGATTTGCAGGCTATTGGATGGAACTAGAAAACATCATATTGAGTGAGGTAACTCAAACCCAGAAAGACAAACATCATATGACTCATAAGTGGGTTTTAGAGATAAAGCAAAGAATTAAAGAGATAAAGCCAATAATTTACAATCCCAGATGAACTTAGACAATAATGAGAACCCTAAAAGAGACATACATGGATCTAATCTACATGGGAAGTAGAAAAAGACAAGATCTCCTGAATAAATAGGGAGCATGGGGACCAAGGAAGAGGATAGAGGGTAGAAAGGGCAGGGAGAGAAAGAAAGGGAAGGAAGCAGAGAAAAATGTAGAGCTCAACAAAATCAATTAATAAGTTTAGAAAAAAGCAGTTTTTTAATGGTGGCTTTATGATATTCACATCAACTAGTTTTATCTGTTTCCTGGAAAGCAGAAATAATTATGATAGCCCCCTTCCTTATTGCATTAATTGCCTTTCTGTTGCTGTGGTAAAATATCCAAACAAATACTTAAAGAAGAAAGTGTTTCTATTTGCTTGCATTTTACGTGGCAGCAGCAGCCATAATCCTGCTGATCGCATTTTCGTTCATGCACAGGAAACAGACAGAGATAGTAGGAATAGGGCAAGGCTGTCAACGCTCATGCCCAGTAACATATTTCCCTCTGCAAGGCTCCACCTCCGAAAGCTCCCATAACTCTGCCATATATTCCTACTAACTGTGGGCCAAGTGCTTAAAATAGGTGAGTCTATGAGGACTATGTCTCTTTCATACCACCATATGTACCCTAAAGTTACTAATATTTTTGTTCTTTAGCCTTTTTAAGGTTCATGCAATAAAGAAAGCAAATGATCTTAGCATTATTGTCATTGAATGATTCTGGTTCCTTGTCTTTAATAATACGTCTTTAAACTGATTTTTGGTTTCCATGGTGATAGTTGTTATTTTTGTAAATTTTTCATGGTGAAAGATATTCTATCGCTAATTATGGCTGTCATATACCTTGTATCTGTCCATTTTATGACAAGATGGATACTAAGTTGAATTACTCATTTCTTTTTCTTAGTTTCATATTTTATTTTCTGAGCAGTTCTGTAGTCAATAAAAAGCAGTCTGTTGCATATTTATACAATTAAAAATATGTTACACATGCAAAATGACTCCCCAAAATATTAACAATATCCTAAATTTATAGTATGTATGGGTTCATCAAATCTCAGTTTAGAGATAAAATAAACACAAAGAAACAGAATAGGACCGGGGGGGAAAAAGCAAACCAAAGAATTAGAGCCAAAGAAAATCTCAAGAAATGCTATCTTTGGAAAGATGTGCACAATAGCAAATATACAAAGAACTTGCAACGTATAAACAAACAAATACACTGGGTCTGCCATTGAGTGGTTTGTACACTCAGGGAAACACCGTTGGGGAAAACCTACTTTTCCTTTGCCAAGGTAGTGACCCAAGCCCCTAGGAGGAGCCCAGAAGCTGTGATCCCAGACATTGGACACTCTGTTGTTATAATTGAAGTATGTTTTGCTTTGATTTGAATTTGACTGTGCCTTTGTTCTTCTCTTTTGGAATAAAAAAGTATTTAATTTAATTTTGATTTCTATAGGCGCCTACAGCTGAAAGACTTTGAACTTTTTTTTTTTAAGACATGGTTTCTCTGTAGCTTTGTTGCCTGTCCTAAAACTAGCTCTGTAGAACAGGCTGGCTTCAAACTCAGAGATTTGCCTGCCTCTGCCTCCAAAGTGATGGGGTTAATGGCTTGTGCCATTACTGCCCAACTAAGATTTTGACTTTTTAACTGAGACTTTGACCTTTAAAGGGATTTTTTTTCTAATTTCAGAGAGATTAGATAATTTAAAGACTGAATTTTCATGTGTTTAAGTTTGTAAAGCCCATGGGTTTTTTAAAGTTATTTCTGATTTGAATATAAGATTTTGGTGACAAATAAGAAAGAAGAGTTGTGGCTTAACATAGAGGTGTTTGTGTGTCAAGTTGATGAGGGGTTACTTTTGCTGGCTAGTCTTATGATAACATAACAGAATTCACTGGAACATGGGAAACTCAATTGAGAAAATGTCTCCGTAAGATCCAGCTGTAAGGCATTTTCTTAATTAGTGATTGATGGGAGAGGCCCCAGTCCATGGTAGGTGGTGCCATCCCTCGGCTGATGGTCCTGGGTTCTATAAAAAATCAGGCTGAGAAAAACATGGCTTGGGGAGCAAGCCAGTAAGCAACATCCTCCACAGCCTCTTCATTAGCTGCTGCCTCCAGGTTCCTTCCATGTTTGTGTTCCTGTCCTGATTTTCTTGGAAGATGAACAGCAATATGGTAGTGTAAACCAATTAAACGTTTTTCTTACCAATTTGTGGTTTTGTCATGGTGTTTCATTGCAGCAAAAGTGACCCTAAAACACTAGATGTTTTGAATTGCACTGTCCTCTTGGTGCATTTTTCCTTTATGGTTATAAAGTGTCCTTTTCTATCTCTTCTGATTAATTTGGCTTGAAGTCTATTTTGTTAGATATTAAAATTGCTTCTGTCTTGTTTCTTGGGTTCATTTGCTTGGAATAGCTTTTTCTTGTTTTATCCTTAAGTGGTATCCATCACGTTCAGTTGTATTTCTTGGGTACAGAAGTAGGATGGATCCTGCTTTAGAATCCAATCTGCTAGTCTGCTTATTTTTACAGGGAAACTGAAATCATTGATGTTGAGTGTTATCAATGAGCACTTTCTGTTGATTGTTTTGTTTTGGTGGTGTTGGGTTCCTACCATCTTTGATGTGCTGATCTGATATTACTTATTCCCATGGTTTCTTGGGGAGTATGGTTAAACTCTTCACGTTGAAGTTTTGCTTCTTGCGCCTTCATTAGAGTTCAATTCCTAGACAGATACTGTTAAAATTTAGTTTTATTCTGGAATGTTTCTCTTTCTCCACCTATTGTGATTAAAAGTTTTGTTGGGAATAATTATCTGAGTTGGCGTCTGTGGTTTCCTGTAGTTTATATGAAGTCTGTCCAGGTTTTTCTGGATTTTAGAGTCTCCATTGAAAATTGAGCTAATAGGTCATTTTAATAGGTCTTCCTTTATATGTTACTTGGTCTTTTCCCCTTGTAGCTTTTAATATTCTTTCTTTGTTCTGTATGTTTAATACTTTGATTATTATGGGAGAATTTCTTTTTTATCCAATCTAATTTGGTTTTATATATTCTTCTTGTACTTTTATAGGTACCTCCTTTTTATGTTAGGACAATTTTCTTCTATTATTTAGTTGAAAATCTTTTCTGTGTCTTTGACCTGAGTTTCTTCTTTCTTCTCTTCCTATTGTTCATAGTTTTGATCTTTTCACAGTGTCCCAGATATCCTGTATGTCTCTTTCATGGATTTGCATTTTTTTAAGATTTATTATTTGCCTGAGGAATCCTTTTATTCCATCTTGTCTTCAAGCTTGAGATTCTCTCTTCTACTTGTATTCTATTGCTGATGTTTGCTTCTGAAGATTCTGTTTGAGTACCTAAAGTTTTCATTTTCAGTTATACCTCAATTGGTATTTTCTCTAATGAGTCCATTTCTACTCTCACGTATTAAACTCTTTTTTATTTCATTCCACTGTTGTTTTTGTGTTTTTATAGATCTCATCAGTGAATTTCTTCATAACCTCTTTAAGGACTTTAAACATACTCATAAGTAGTTCTTTGTAAGTCCCGGTTTCGTACTTCAGCTATACTGCACTTTCAACACCTATTCTAGTAAGGTTGCTACTCCAATGGAAGCCTAGTGTTCTGATTGATATTACTTTTGTTTGTTTGTTTGTTTCCTAGTGTTTGGGAATTTGAATTTGGGATGATTGTCAATCTAGAGGTTGATATCAGGTCTTTGTTGGGATTTTTGTTTTTCTGTCCTTGATTCTGTTATCTTCTCTGGACCTTAGGAGAGTGTGGGGAGTGCTTCTGAGTCCCTGCCAGGTGTGGCATGTGTTTTCTGGATAGAATATGTTTCTGGGTATTGGCAGTTGATAAGAAGAAATGGTAGTGAGTTAGAAGGGTAGGGGGTGGCACTGGGTCTGAGAGAGTTTCCGGGAGGGAAAAAAGTTGGTTCTACCTTTTAGAAAAATCTGTGGAGTGTTCAAAAAATAGAGGAAAAGAGGTAAGACGGGCCCCTGCAGGTCTCTGATGTAGAGTTGGGGATGAGACTGTGGTGTTGGGAAGAGAGGACTTGAGGAGAGTGAAATTTCCCTGCAGGACTTCTTGGTTATGGCCATATGGTTTTCAGGAAAGGAGTGCCTTTGGTATGGGCAGCCTTGACCTATACACTTCTTTTATAACAAGATTTCCTACTGTGTCCTATCAAAACACTCTCATTGTTTCTGAAGTTATGAATGTGTGTTTGGTTATCGATAAGTTATCATTAACAGTCACATAAATCTGACCAGACATTTAAAGCAGTATTCTTATCCCTTTTCGAAAAGATTACTGTACTTTGCTACATTTATATACTCATTTGTGCCGGCAGATGCACTTTTTGTCATGTGTTTGGAGGTCAGAGGACAGCTGCTGGAGTCAGTTCTGTCCTTCCATTATGTAGATTCTTGGAGGGACCTCAAACAGTCAGAGTTGACAGTAATCGCTCTTTCTGAGTCATTCCAACGCCCCTAAAACTCCTTTCAAGGAAAGAAATTAAGCATAGCGTCTCTTTTCTTCAATAACTATGATTGATGAAATATATTTGACATATTTTCAAGAGTTTATTTCTTATATCTTTTGGTAAACGGAGATACAGGATTTCATCAAGGAAATCCTGTGTCCTGCAGCACTCCTGTGTGAATCTAAGAGCAGAATGTGGTACAGTAGTTCATTCTGGGACTCATGTATCTCATTAGAACATCCTGTCATGTTTTACATTGTCACTTTCAGTACAGAAGGTATTGTTTTCAAAATGCATGATTGATTGAAATCTAAAACTGCAGAAATAGTGATGGCTGGAGACCTCTGCCGCCACACATACAGATTGATAATGGCTTTATCTGTGCTCTGACCTAGTGCATATTCTGACAGATCATCAAAACAAGAAAAAACTAAAAAGAAAACAAAAAACAGATTGTTGGAAATGGCCAAATTCTCAGAGAATAATGAATAGTCTTTTCTATCTTTTTAATGTTCAAATATGCAAAAGATACCAGTTTATCATGTTTTTTTTTAAAGCAGTGCAGCTTATTAAAATTTACTACTACTTAAAAGGATATGTCAAATATTCCAATCAAAATGTTTGGTTATCTTAAATTTTTTACTCATCCTTCCCCATTTGTTATCTAAATAATTGATCTCCAGCACAGTAGACATTACCTGTATCAGACTCTTGAGAAGATCTTACTATTTCCTATTCCACTTGGGAATATTTCCCTGCATTTCCTTTATCTGCCAGTACATTGAGTTTCTTAAATCCTCTCATGATTTCTAGACCCCTGTCTTTTCCAGATAGTTTATAGACTGCAGAACTGAGTATCTTCTACTCTCTTGTAGATTTCAGCTAAGCTCCAAGTCTTAAAGAACTAATGAGAGTTTGCTACTGTAGTCACCATGGAAGCGCTCATCCTCACAAGTAGCAATGGAATTCTGTTTGTTTTATCAACTAATACTGATCAGTGTTTCAAGAGTTGAGCTGAAAGATATAATCTTTTGCATTTGGAAATTGCCTGAGTTCAAAAATGAAAGGGAATTTGTGTAACCATAGAAATAAGAAGAGTGGCCAAATCTGAAATAAGGCAGTCTGTGTTCAAGAAAGACTCTTATTATTTTACAATGTTCAACAACTGTTAACAATGAGTTTTAATGGGTTGGTAGACTTTAAGCAAGGGAATTAATTAATTAGTAGAAAATTGAATTATCATTATAGAATATGTTTCTACTCTTATCATCTTTTTTAAGAACAAATGGAAGCAATTTTTTTATATCCAGACATAGGATATTCTAATACTCTTAGCTTGAAATATATCTATTGTTCTATGTTTGTATTTATTAATTTCCAACATATACTAAAACATAAAACATATAAGTCTGGGCTCTTTCCAGTGCCCTTTGAATTAAAACAATGAAATTTACTGGAATGTTACTATGTTTAGTATCTTGAACTTAGATTAACTTTTTATATTATTTAACACACACATATATATATATTTTAATATCTCACAAAAGTTCATTCATTTCATTTGCATAATATCTGAAACAAAACACTTTTAATTTTCTTAGAATGTAATTTGCGAAGATGAGCTCTAAACCACCAGGAAATTCCTCAAATTTTACAAATCATAATACTACTATGTATCAATTAAAAACTATAGAGACAATATCAGAAAAATTGTCTTCCATGGAGGCATAAACATCAATGCCAGTATGGAGAACAAACTCACGAAAGAACTTTATACCACAAACAATTAAGAATTGTGGATAGTGGCTGTTCGAAACTTTCTCTACTAATCACCATTTTAAAAACTCTGACATTTCTTATTTAGATGTTATGCCAATAAACACTGTTGCCTTAGTTGAAAGTGATTCTAAAAAATTCAGGGATGTAACAGACCTCCTTTTCTCCTGGGGATAAAGGATTAGAATATTAGTTTCTAAGAAGGCTTAAGCAGAAAAACCATGAGTTCAATATCTCATTCGGTCCGTGTCATACTCAACAAAAAGTAAGGGCCTATCTAGTAATGAAAAATAAAAGGGAAGGCCACAGAGATACTAGCATGTGCAAGGCCCTAGGTCCTAGTTCCAGTGTTGAAAAAAAAATGTAGAGAGGGATAAAATGGCGACATTGTAATGTAGTCAAGTTATACAGTGATTGCTTTTATAATCAAAAGGGGCTATTCATTGTGAAGTGTCTTCCATGAGACATGATATAATAGAAGTTGCTTTGAAGGCAGTTTTGGATATATAAGAAGCAGTTCTAATGTCAGATAATCCAGGTTGTGACATCTAAAAGAATTCCCTTAGATTATAATTTTGTGCTGTGACATAAAGGAACATAATGTTATCATATAGAGGATTTTCTTGTGACCACAAACAGGTATAGCACAACCTCAGAAAAGGACAATTGAAAGCGTGAGACTCCAAAATGCCTACAAAGGTTGTCGTGGAAGGGTCATAAAGAATCTGGAACGTGTACATGAAAAATGATGAGGAAAACTTAAATGGTATTTTGTTGTTATTTATTTTTCATGGTATTGTTCTTGGAAATACAAACCTAGGGGGAAATTATATAAATTATTAAGGTATATGACTCTCCTTGCAAAACAAGTTAAGAATTTATTTGGAAAAATATATCGTTTACATGCTAAACAATATCATCTTATTAAATTTAATACACTAAAAATTATTTCCTGTTAATTTAATATGCCTCCTGTGAATATCATTTACATGTACTGTGTCTGTTTTAAACATGTAGGTCAAAAATTGTGAGAAAAAAAAAGAACCATTTAACTCTGTGACAAACAACATATAATACATGAGCATTATAAAGCCAACAATCCAGTGATTGTGCATTTTTATATTATTCTTTTAAGTGGCCTTGATGTAGATTTTTATAGTTTAAGGGATATAAAGGAAACAGGGTGACCTGGGTAACCTTAAAAGTATGATGAGTTTGCCTTTTTTAGAAAACCATATTGTGTTGTTACATAGACTGAACTGTAGATTTGCAGGTGGCGTTAGCTGTTCCTTACCTGTCCTTGTAGCTGGCTATGGATAACTATAATGGTTTTAAGGACTGCCTTTATTAGTCTTAAGTTTGGCCAGTGCGCTATGTCTTCAATGCTTTCTTTACCGAATGCTGCTGAAAATGCTTGCTTACCAACATGGATGGATTTTAGATGAGCTCATTGTCTACCTAGGTGATTTATTGAGTCCTATAATTAGTGGTCATTCAGCAATAGTTTGAACTTCAGTTGTTGCGCTGCTTGTGGGAAGGTAAAACCACGTTGTCACTTTGTTAAGGGTACTCTTCATTGTTCAATTCTTTTCTTGCAGTTAGCATAGTACAAATGAATAGATGGACATTTATTTTGAGAATAAAAACCATTTTAGAGCAGTTAAGGTATGAAAAAATAATGATCACAAGTAACAAATATGGTTTAAAATGCTACAAAAATAAAAAAGAATCACTCAGACCTTTCTCTGTCTCTTAAGAATAAAAGTAGAGGTTGTGATTATGTCATTCTTCAAGAACATTCATTCTTCTACCTGAACTAGAGTTGTGGGCATTTGATTCAGGGCTCAGGAGTCCTGGTCCTTGCTCCAGTAGAATCAGAATTTTAAAAAGCAGGACACCAAACCCTGAAGCATTAAAATAGTTTCCACAAGTGAAGTATGAAAATAACTTTCCAAACAGCATCATATTGATCCCAAACATATTTGTCTCCAAGTCATCCTCTAATGTCTCATCATTTGTAGCTACAGTTTGTCACTCATAGCACAAGTATCAGCAGCCACTTGTACCCTACACAGCGCTTACTACGTAGATTTTTTTCTGCCTAACCCATTTTTTACCGACCTGAGAATTTCCACTAAACAAGTTGAATTCTTTATCTACAAAGTAATATTTATATATTACCATTCTCTACAATTTAAGTGATTTCCTTTTAAACTCAACATCATTTATTAAGAATGATATAATTTCATCTATGAGAAGTTCCATATTCAGACAATTTATTGTCTGCTTGTTTTTCCTTGATTATTTGTTTAGTTGAACTTCTGGGGTTTGTTGTTGTTGGTTTGTTGCTTCTGTCTGTAAGCTGTTGTTGAGACATTGTCTCCATGTATATCTTTAACTGTAATGTAAGTCATTGTTTAGACTAGACTTGTCTCAAAGTTGCATATTCATTACTATGTCTCCTGAGTTCTGAAATTACAGGGGTAACCACCATTTCCCCTAGTCGTAATATTCCTGATTCTCTTTAATAACTCACTTTTAACATACATCCATTTTGGAGATTAAAATGACCCATAGTCCTAGAGCTGAGTATTAAGACATTTTTGCAACTTGTTAATTGAACACTGCCTGAATGGTCTTATTTCAAGCTTTAAACAGAGAATGAAAATCAGCAGAAAGACTATTAGGAGCTTAATTGAAAGGGATATTCTCTTCTTTTTCTGGTGACCGGTTAGATGTTTAAGAAGCTGTAAAATAGGCCATTGAAATAACAGACTAGAAATTCCAGGGTTTGACTTAAGTAGCTCTACACAGGGAGGTAGGTCTTTTTTCTAAAGCAGTTCTCATCAATGTCTTCTAACTGAATAGACCAGGACTACCCAATTTCTCTGCAGCAATCTTGAGCAATAAGACCTAGAAGATTATCACATCTGCATAAGTATCTGCTTGAGGTGATCTTGATTAGCATTTCAATTAAAAACTGAGCTCTGAGGCCTACCCAAGCTAACACATTTGTAGGCATATGACAAAAATCATGTTGCATACAAATTTTTATTTACTTGATCTAGTAGCTTGGATATTTGATCCCCATAGTCTTGTAGGGAGGGGTACTCTTAGGAGATGTGGCCTTGTTGAAGTAGGTGTGGCCTTATTGGAGGAAGTGTGTCACTAGGGGGGGTGGGCTTTGAAGTCTCCAATGCTCAAGATACTACCCACTGAATCAGATTACTTCCTGTTGCCTACAAAAGACGATCTACGACACTCAGCTACATTACCAACACCATGTGTGCCTGCATGCCACCATGTTGGACCATGTTGATAATGGACTAAGCCTTTGAAAATATAAACCACCCCAATTAAATGGTTTTGCTTTATAAGTGTTGCCATGGTCATGGTGACTCTTCATAGCAATAGAAACTCTAACACACTTGACGTAGTACTTTCTGAATTGGTACTGGAAGTTGGAAGTACATTCTTTTTTAAATAGCATCTAAATTTCAGGTAATAGTCCTTTGAGATATCCACTAAAGTTCCTCCTTTTTCTGGAAACTATTCACTTAGAGATTGCTGTGAACCTCTTATATATGCTGTTTGAGCCTACTGGTCAATAATGTGATAGAATTTATAGCTTTAGTTCCAGTCTTCTAATGGCTCTCTCAAAGTCATCAAAATCCATACTTAAAAACCATGGTCAATATAATTAAATATTTATCAGTTTTGGAAAATTTCTGAGCTTTGTCTTGATTCTCCTCATAGCAGATTGATTAGCAGAAGCAAACAGCTGTGAGTAAATCAAATGTATATATTTGTATGTATATATATGTGTGTGTGTGTGTATTATTACAGGTAAATAATAATTTATAGAAATTTCTCAACAAAATCTAAGATTTCCTACTAAGTCATTGATCCACCTGTCATAGTTACATTGACATCATGATTTTTGTTAACAATAGAAAGAATGCCATCACTAAAATTATTTTTGAGGGAGTGAGATATGAAGATGTTTGCCTGAAGAAAAAATAAATAAAATTAACATCTCCCACAATGGTTTAGAAGAAAGTAGTAAAATAGTAATATGCTTAGCATTATTGTCCTGTGAAAGATAGGGATTATCTTTGAAGACTTTCTTCTCTGAATCACCTGTGTCCCTTGACAGTCTAAATAACCAGAAACTCATGGAAATGGGGCACTGTATAGGCCAGATTTCTGCCAGGCTCTTAACAGAGCAACAGCAATTACTAACTGTGTAGTGCAGTTTTTCATCTTAAAAACAGAATGCGAGGCACTTGACGGGAAACTGTCCTGGGACAAATTAATAGTGGCAAAATGCCAGAAGCAAGGAAGCCCTTCCTTTGTCATGGTAATTACTGCCCTTTTGAAAGTTGCCCAGAAAAAAGAAAGCTTTTCATCTTTGTTCTCCCTGTGCCTACATAGTGAAACAGGATGTCAGGAACACAATAAAAGCTCCCACGTTATAGAGACAGGTACTTCCATGTCTATATTATCTTCTAAAGATAATTCTTTCTGCTAAAAACAATGAGGATCAGAGTGCAGTCTTTCTAAAATGTAGCAATTATGTGGCGTGTACCCATTGTTTCCTCGTTCTAAACTCGCTGCACAAGCTTACAAACACATGGGAATGTGTCCTTGGTGACATTAGACTCCCTGAGGAATCTAATGACTTGACAGGACCTTGGTCATTCATAATTTGGCCATTTATAATTTGGCCATACTTCCAGACTTAGTTATTCTTTCAAAATTCCCATTTTGTTATGAGGAGTCTTAATTATTAGTTATTATAGATTGTTCTGAAGATTAAATGAAATAAAACACTTTCTAAGTTAATAATCCTATGCAAATGTTAGCCAGAGTATGGAAAGATCTGAAATATTCAGAGGAAAAGTGACACATTGCGACACCAAAGTAGGTTGTGGCTTCATTTAGACAGACCATGTGAGTGACGGAATCATTTTTTGGCTCTTTGGGAGACATAGCATTATTTAGCTGTTTTCTATATACTAGAATGTTTCTGAAACAACAACTGATTGACAGCAAGCTTCATGAAGACATTTCTTGAATAAGTTCTTTCAATAGCGGCTCAGTTATAGATATTTAAAATGTTCTCTTGTGTAAATAAGTTTCAAAAGCCAAAATCTTAATGGAGTTGTAAATTGTTAATCTACATATACTCAGGCTGGTAATGAACATGTACAATGGTAAGTGATTCAGTGTAAAACTCAAACAGAATGATCCATCTTCTAAGACGACAAGATGTCAGAGAAGAAAAGATCGTGTGATAATCAGCAAGCTCTTCTTCATCACCACTTACCCAACCAGTTCCTCTCCACCATGATTAGGTAATATGTGGTCTAATTCTCTAATTCTTTTTTAAGTTTATAGGCCTGCGAACCGGCTCAGTGGTTAAGAGCACCCATTGCTTTGCTAAAGGACCCAACTTGAGCTCCCAGTAACCAGGTGTGGAGACTCACAGCTGCCTGTAACTCTTGCTGCAAGGTGTCTGAATGCCCTCTTCTGGCTTCTGCCCACACTGCTCTCCCTTGCACCAACCCACACACAAACACGCACCTATGCACACAATTACAAATAAAATAAAATGAAATTTTAAAGTAAGTGGGTTTTATTTTTAGAGAAGTTTTAGATTCATGTCTGAATTATAGAGAAAGTAATGAGCGATCCCGAAAGTTTTTGCTCCCCACTTTCCTGCCAGTGTCCTAGAGTGTCATCTCTCTAGCAGTGGGTGGACAGGAAGTTTACAGTTTCTGTTAGAATTCTCTCCTAGTTTTTTTTCCTGTATGAGTTTTGACAAATGTATGATATAGTAGGAGTCTTCCATCATGTTGTCATTCAGAAAAGCTTCACTGTCTTAAAAGTCCCCTGTATTCTGCCTTTATCTTCACCTTCTTCTTAAGCCCCAAGTAAATGATCTTATTTTCCTCATAAGTTTGTTTTTTCCCAGAATGATATAATACCATAACTAGAATCATGTGGTTTATATTCAACTCATTTTGGCTTCTTTCACTTAGCAATATGTATTGTTAGGATGTTTTCATAGATTTCTAATTCATTTCTTTTTAAACACTAAGTAATGTTTCATGGTATGGATGTACCTTAGATCATATAATCATTCATTTTTTTGAAAACATATTGGTTGCTTTACACTCTTTAGAGTTATAATTAACGGATTATGGATATGAGTTTATAGTTCCTTTGGGTAAACAACAAAAGGTATAATTTTTAGATTGCATGAGAAATATACATTTTATTTCATAAGGAACTTCTAAACTATAATGTAACTGAGTTTCACTATTTAACATTCTTACTGCAATAAATGAGGAATTCTTTTTTAGATCACTTTCAATGTTTTGGGTTTTAACTAATTTAATAAATTGCTTGTGAATAGCAATTTTGTGACAGTTTTTGAAGTGAATAAAAGTATTCCTCAAATAAATGTATACGAAGGTCAATTAAAATAAAAATCTTTAAATAATATATAATTTTACTGACTAGAGACTTATAAATCTTAAATAATTGTAAAACTCTGACGCAAACAAATATTTAACTTTCACAATAAGATACAGGGAGCATTTTAAAATCTCAGTGTGTCTGGAGAAATGTGTATGTGTGTAGATGAATTGGTCTGGTCACAACAAATAATGTTTTGAGTCTCTTCCCAGGACCAGAAACAGAACTTAGGAACTTAGATTCTCTCTCTCTCTCTCTCTCTCTCTCTCTCTCTCTCTCTTTCTCTCTCTCTCTTTCTCTCTCTTTCTCTCTCTCCCCCCCCTCTTTCCCTCTCCTCTCTCTCTTTCACGAATGTGCACGCTTTAAGTTGATTTCCCTCAAAGCGCCTCCACAAAAACTAGATACACCTAATTCAAAAGAATAGCAAAGGTTATGTTTATCTTTCTAGAGCTACCAGTGAAAGAGAAGCCTCAATGGTTTCTAAAGCAATATTGTAATTCCCTGTTTTATCTAAATTGGTATATCCATCATTGCTTTTGAGTGTTGATATGTCTACCTTTACGTGATGTTTCTGAATTTATATTTACTATATCACTATTTTATGCTCATTTTCCTCTCTTGTTTTATTTCTCTTGACACTTGCCTTCTATCAAGTTAATCAGTGTGTCTTTATGCATCATTTTATGTTGTCAATTTAGATCTTCCTTGACTTTGGCATTCATTGACATTTTCATAGTATAGCAGTTTTGATACATCATCTTTGCTTCTTTATGCCGTTATTAGAGCAACTTATAAGATATGAAAAAGAAAAAAGTTTTCATTTTACAGTGTGTAATGACTCAGAAAAAACAAAATAAGAATTTCATTCATATTTTGGTATGCCTTCATGCTGTATAATGGTACTGACCTCACAGATATATAAGCTAAAACATGCTCAGATTTATTTCTGACATAGTTAATTTTGAATGCTTATGAAGTTTATGTAAGGCTGTAGAAATTGGAGAAAGATGGCATGCATTTTATGATTTTATTGAACATTTTTATTTGAATATTTGTGTGTGGAAAGTTAAAATATACAATTTAAAATGTTTCCATATCCTGGTCTCAAATAAGTATATTAAGTGAATTTGCAATTATTAAATAATACATGCTTTTGCATTGATTATATTACTTGTAAAATCTGTTACTTTCCCTTAAGCACATTTAAATATAAATCTGATTGCACAAACCACATCTTCCGTATTCTAGAATGACCTTAGAGAAGATCAACTCTACTCCTCAGTATAAAATTTTGGGAGGTCTTACTAGATCTCCATTCATTTTTAAATGTATCCATTTAGACTGTATCCATTCTAAAACAGCCTTGTCTTGTAGCATGAATTCTAATTGGTCTTAATAATAAAAACCTAGAGTCAGATATAGGAGCTAATACTGTAAGATCAGAGAAACAGAGCAACCATCCATTAGGGACTTCTTAACTCTTCCAATGCTCAGACCAAAGGCAATCCTATCTTTATGAACCCTCAGACTGTTGCTGTCTCCACAAAACCCCAGGTTGCATCTGAGCTCCTGCCTCCTACTGCCCTGTATTCCTCTCTCTACCCAGCTGTATCACTCCTATCTCCAGCTCTCTAGTGCTTCTATTAAAGGCGTATGATCCCAAGTTCTTGGATCACTTTTGTGTGAGCCCTATTTTTTTTTTTACAAAGATTCAATCTGGTTATAGCCCAGAGAGGCCTTAAACTCAGGGAAATTCATCAACTTTTGCCTCCCAAGTGCTGGGATTTAATGTGTATTCCACCACTGCCTCACCTCTATGGTTAACTAGTGACTTAGCTCTGCATTCTGATCTTCAGGCAAACTTTATTTGTTAGATTATAAACAAAATATCACTACATTATCTGATTAAAACCTAAGAACCTGACATATTTTCTTTAAGTGGGTACAAATATGAGTATCTTTACAATTAGAACTAAATTAGGTGCTAGCTCCCTGTCTTTGCCAAAATTCTGTGAATGTACACATAGGTGTTTGTTGAACATTAGATATGCAAATACATATTATGGGAAGGCAATTACTGAAAAACATCTTTCATGAATATGAGTAAATGGAATCTTTTTTTTGTTTGTTTTTTTTGTTTTTTTTTGTTTTTTGTTTTTTTTTTGTTTTTTTTATTATTAAATTATAAAAGTTTCCATTTCAGCCCCTCCTCCCACCACCCTCCCACTCCCCCCACTCCCTCTCCCCCTCCCTCTCCATCCCCCAGAGCAGTCAGGGTTTCCTGCCCTGTGGGAAGCCCGAGTTCCTCCCCCCTCCCTCCAGGTCCAGGGAAGGTGAGAGTCCAAACAGACTGGAGCGCCAAAATCCAGTACATGCAGAGGAAGCAAGTCCCAGTGTCATTGTCAACGGCTTTTCAAAAAGGCTCCGGGCCAGCCACATTCAGAGAATCTGGCTGGATCATGTCCTCGTTCAGTCCCAGTCCAACAGGCCTTGGTGAACTCCCATTATATCAGTCACCTTGTATCAGTGGGTGCTCGCATCCCTCGCAGTCCTGATTACTTTTTTTATTTTCTTCATCATTCTGTTCCTCATTTGGACTGTGGAGTGCTCAGTTCGGTGTTCCAATATGGGTCTCCATCTGTATCGCCATCCAACGTCGGATGAAGGTTTCCTGTGCCCTTGCCTTCATTGCTCACGATCTCTTTCCTTCTGCCTCTCATTTGGACCTAGGGAGCTAGGTCCAGTGTTCCATCGTGGTTCTCCGCCTCCATCTCCATCCATCGCCAGATGAGGGTTCTATGGTGACATGCAAAATATTCATCAGTATGGTTGTGGGCCAAGGCCGGTTCAGGCACCCTCTCCTCTGTCCAGAGAACAATCTGGGGATCTCTCCTTGAACCTGGGTTCCCATATATAATCAAGTTTCCTATAAACCCTAAAATGACTCCCTTAGTTGAAATATATTCTTCCCTGATCCCTTATTCATCCTTCCTCCCTTCCCCCCATCCCGGTCAACCGAGCTTTCTCCATTCCTCCCCTACTCCCTTCTCTCTAACCCTCTCCACTTCCAACAACCCTCCCACCCCCCCCCATGCACCCAAGGTTACCTGGGACTCTTGACTATTTCCTACCTCCTGGCGAATAGCTAAATAATCTTCATCAGTATCGTCTTCTTATTTAGCTTCTCTAGGATCACGAAAAATAGGCTCAAATACCTTTAAATTATGGTTAGAATCCACTTATGAGTGAATACATACCGTGTTCCTCTTTTTGGGTCTGGCTTACCTCACTCAGTAAAGCGTTTTCTATGTCCATCCATTTGCATGCAAAATTCAAGATGTCATTATTTTTTTACCGCTGAGTAAAACTCTAACGTGTATATGTTCCACACCTTTTTTAACCATTCTTCTATTGAGGGGCACCTCGACTGTTTCCAGGTTCTGGCTATTACAAATAGTGCTGCTATGAACATAGTTGAACAAATGCTTTTGTTGTATGCTAGGGAATCTCTAGGGTAAATTCCCAAGAGTGGAATTGCTGGGTCCTGAGGGAGGTTGACTCCCAGTTTCCTGAGAAACCGCCACACTGATTTCCACAGTGGCTGCACAAGTTTGCATTCCCACCAACAATGGATGAGTGTTCCCCTCACCCCACATCCTCTCCAGCATAGGCTATCATTGGTGTTTTTGACTTTAGCTATTCTGACAGGTGTAAGATGGTATCTCAAAGTGGTTTTGATTTGCATTTCCCTGATCGCTAAGGAGGTTGAGCATGACCTTAAGTGTCTTCTGGCCATTCGAAGTTCATCTGTTGTGAATTCTCTGTTCAGTTCAGTACCCCATTTTTTAATTGGGTTATTTAGAGATTTAGTGCCTAGTTTCTTGAGTTCTTTGTATATTTTGGAGATCAGACCTTTGTCTGATGAGGGGTTGGTGAAGATCTTCTCCCAGTCAGAAGGCAGCCTTTTTGTCTTACTGACAGTGTCCTTTGCTTTACAGAAGCTTCTCAGTTTCAGTAGATCCCATTTATTCATTGTTTCTCTTATTGTCTGTGCTGCTGGGGTCCTACTTAGGAAGAGGCCTCCTGTGCCTATATCTTGTAGACTACTTCCCACTTTCTCTTCTATCAGGTTCAAAGTGGACGGATTAATGTTGATGTCTTTAATCCATTTGGACCTGAGTTTTGTGCATGGTGATAGGTATGGATCTACTTTCATCCTTCTACAGGTTGACATCCAGTTATGCCAGCACCATTTGTTAAAGATGCTTTCCTTCTTCCATTGTATACCTTTAGCTCCCTTGTCAAAAATTAGGTGCTCATAGGTTTGTGGGTTAATATCTGAGTCTTCTATTCGATTCCATAGGTCGACTTCTCTGTTCTTATGCCAATACCAAGCTGTTTTCAATACTGTAGCTCTGTAATAGAGTTTGAAGTCAGGGATGGTAATGCCTCCTGAAGTTCCTTTATTGTATAAGATTGTTTTGGCTATCCTGGGTTTTTTGTTTTTCCAAATAAACTTGATTATTGTTTTCTCAAGGTCTGTGAAGAAGTTTGATGGTATATTGATGGGGATTGCATTGAATCTATAGATTGCTTTTGGTAGAATTGCCATTTTTACTATGTTGATCCTCCCAATCCAAGAACAAGGGAGATCTTTCCATTTTCTGGAATCCTCCTCAATTTCTTTCTTCAAAGACTTAAAGTTCTTGTCAAATAGGTCTTTCACTTCCTTGGTTAGAGTAACCCCAAGATATTTTATGCTATTTGTGGCTATCGTGAAAGGTGATGTTTCTCTGATTTCCCTCTCAGCTTCTTTATCCTTCGTGTATAGGAGGGCCACTGATTTTTTGGAGTTGATCTTGTATCCTGCCACATTACTAAAGGTGTTTATCAGCTGTAGGAGTTCTTTGGTAGAGTTTTTGGGGTCACTTATGTACACTATCATATCGTCAGCAAATAACGAAAGTTTAACTTCATCCTTTCCAATTCGAATCCCCTTGATCTCCTTATGTTGTCTTATTGCTATTGCTAGAACTTCAAGCACTATATTGAAGAGGAATGGAGAGAGTGGACAGCCTTGTCGTGTTCCTGATTTTAGTGGAAAGGCTTTGAGTTTCTCTCCATTCAATTTGATGTTAGCTGTCGGCTTGCTGTATATTGCTTTTATTATATTTAGGTATGATCCTTGTATCCCCAGTCTCTCCAACACCTTTATCATAAATGGGTGTTGAATTTTGTCAAATGCTTTTTCAGCATCCAATGAAATGACCATATGGTTTTTTTCTTTCAGTTTATTTATATGATGGATTACATTGATAGATTTGCGTATATTGAACCAGCCCTGCATCTCTGGGATGAAGCCTACTTGATCATAATGGATAATTTTTCTAATGTGTTTCTGGATTCGGTTTGCCAGGATTTTATTGAGAATTTTCGCGTCGATGTTCATGAGTGAGATTGGCCTGTAATTCTCTTTCTTGGTTGTGTCTTTGTGTGGTTTTGGTATTAAGGTAACTGTAGCTTCATAAAAGGAGTTTGGCAATGACTCTTCTGTTTCTATATTATGGAATACATTAAGGAGTATAGGAATTAGCTCTTCCTGGAAATTCTGGTAGAATTCTGCATTGAAACCATCTGGTCCTGGACTTTTTTTGGTAGGGAGATTTCTGATAACAGCTTCTAGTTCTTCACGACTAACAGGTCTATTTAGATTATTCACCTGTTCTTGGTTCAACTTTGGTATATGGTACTTATCTAAAAAAATGTCCATTTCTTTTACATTTTCCAACTTTGTGGCATATAAACTTTCGTAGTAAGATCTAATGATTCTCTGAATTTCCTCTGAGTCTGTGGTTATATCCCCCTTTTCATTTCTGATCCTATTAATTTGCATGTGCTCTCTCTGCCGTTTGATTAGTTTGGATAGGGGTTTGTCAATCTTGTTGATTTTCTCCAAGAACCAGCTTTTTGATTCATTGATTCTTTGGATTGTTTTCTCTGTTTCTATTTTGTTGATTTCAGCCCCCAGTTTGATTATTTCCAGTCTTCTACTCCTCCTGGGTGAATCAGCTTCTTTTTTTTGTAGAGCTTTCAAGTGTGCTGTTAGGTCTCCAATGTGTGCTTTCTCCGTTTTCTTTATTTGGGCACCTATTGCTATGAACTTTCCTCTTAGCACTGCTTTCATAGTGTCCCATAGGTTTGAGTATGTTGTGTCTTTGTTTTCATTAAATTCAAGGAAGACTTTAATTTCTTTCTTAATTTCGTCCTTGACCCAGGGGTGATTTAGTAGTTGACTGTTCAACTTCCATGAGTTTGTTGACTTCCTGGGGGTAGCATTGTTGTTGAATTCTAATTTTAATCCATGGTGATCTGACAAGACACAGGTGGTTACTAATATTTTTTTGTATCTGTGGGAGTTTGCTTTGTTGCCGAGTATGTGGTCAGTCTTCGAGAAGGTTCCATGAACTGCAGAGAAGAAGGTATATTCTTTCCTATTTGGGTGGAGTGATCTATATATGTCTGTTAAGTCCATTTGATTCAATACCTCCAATAAATCTCTTAATTCTCTGTTTGGTTTCTGTCTGATTGACCTGTCCATCGGTGAGAGAGGAGTGTTGAAGTCTCCTACTATTAGCGTGTGTGGTTTGATGACTGCCTTGAGTTCTAGAAGAGTTTCTTTTACATATGTGGGTGCCTTTACATTAGGGGCATAGATATTCAGGATTGAGACTTCCTCCTGATGAATTGTTCCTGTTATGAGTATGAAATGTCCATCTCCATCTCTTCTGATTGATTTTAGTTTGAAGTCGATTTTGTTAGATATTAGAATGGCCACACCCGCTTGTTTCTTAGGTCCATTTGCTTGGAAGACCTTTTCCCAACCCTTTACTCTGAGTAGGTGGCTGTCTTTGTGGTTGAGGTATGTTTCTTGTAAACAGCAGAATGTTGGATCCTGTTTTCGTATCCAATCTCTAAGTCTGTGCCTCTTTATAGGTGAATTGAGTCCATTGATATTAAGAGATATTAATGACCATTGGTTGTTGACTCCAGTCATTTTTTTGGTGGTAATAGAGTGTATGTGTTTTCCTTCTTTGAATTGTGCTAGTGAAGGGTCGCTAGATGTCTGAATTATTGTAGTCAGTGTTGGCAGTGTTGGATTCCTTGGGATGTAATTTTCCTTCTAGTATTCTCTGTAAGGCTGGATTAGTAGTTAATATTGTTTAAATTTGTTTTTATCCTGGAATATTTTGTTTTCTCCATTGATAGTGAACGAAAGCTTGGCTGGGTAAAGTAGTCTGGGCTTGCATCCATGGTCCCTTAATTTCTGCAGTACCTCTATCCAGGACCTTCTGGCTTTCATGGTTTCTATAGAGAAGTCTGGTGTAAGTCTGATAGGTTTACCTTTATAGGTTACTTGACCTTTTTCCTTTGCAGCTCTTAATATCCTTTCTTTAATCTGACTGCTTTGTGTTTTGATTATTATATGGCGAGGGGACGTTTTTTTCTGATCCAGTCTATTCGGTGTTCTGTATGCTTCTTGCACCTTCATAGGAATATCCCTCTTTAGGTTGGGAAAGTTTTCTTCTATAATTTTGTTGAATATATCTTCTGGACCTTTGATCTGCAATTCTTCTCCTTCTTCTACTCCTATTATTCTTAGATTTGGTTTTTTTATTATGTCCCATATTTCCTGAATGTTTTGTGATGAGAATTTGTTGGATTTGCTGTTTTCTTTGGTCAGGGCGTTTATTTTCTCTATGGTGTCTTCATAATCTGAGATTCGTTCTTCTATCTCTTGTATTCTATTGGTTAAGCTTGATTCTGTAGTCTCCGTTCGTTTACCTAGATTTTCCATATCCAGCCGGCCCTCGGTTTGTGTTTTCTTCACTGCCTCCATTTCAGTTTTCAATTCTTGCACTGATTCCATTACCTGTTTGATTGCTTTTTCTTGGTTTCCCAGGGTATCATTTACGAATTTACTCATTTCTTCAAACTTTTTGTTATATTTGTCTTCCATTTCTTTACTCATTTCTTCCATTTTTTGTTATATTTCTCTTCTATTTCTTTAAGTGAGTTATTCATACCCTGTTTTAGAGACTCTATTGCTTTCATAATGACACTGTTTTCCACTTCTTCCGGAATAGGGCGTTCGAGTCCTTCTGTCGTAAGATCGCTGGGATCTGGTGATTTCATGTTGTTTTTCAGATTGTTGGAGGAATTCTTGCCTTGGCGCCTGCCCATCTCTTCCTTCAGATGCTCTCCAATGGCTCTTCCCTCCGCTGGGTCTTCTTCTACTGGATTAGTGACCCTTGCTATCCAGGAATCACTTTGCCTGCAGTCTTAGCTAGCTGCAGGCAGGCTATTAGAACAAAGGGACTTCCTTCCCTTTGCACTCACCACCTATCCAGACCCGTGGTGCCCACCCTGGCTGAGATGGAGGAATTTAAGCCCTGAAAAAGGGAGAGGGGAGGGGAGGGGTTCGAGGCCAAAAGCTGGGATGGCGTAGCAGGAGAGAGGGATTAGCTGGGGGAAGCTGCCCCTTTGGAGTAGCCAGGGAGATAAGGATGGCGGGAATATTGTGTGTCCCCTCACCGGTCCACACACTTACCCCTGCACAGGATCAGAGCCCGTCGCTGGTCAGAAGAGTCCCTGCCTGCGGTCTTAGCTGCTGCAGGCCGGCTATCGGAACAAAGGGACTCCTGCCCCTTTGCTCTCACCGCCTGCCCCGGCCCGCGGTCGAGTAAATGGAATCTTAAGACACTGGGTGAATGTCTTCTAATGAGGAGGGCCCGCTTGTTCGTCCTGGCCACCTGGCTAGCTTAGACATGAAATAACCACACAGAAATTGTGTTAATTAAAATACTGCTTGAACACTTACTCTAGCTTCTTATTGGCTGAGTCTTACATCTTAATTTAACCCATTTCTATTAATTTGTATATCGTCACATGGCAGTGGCTTACCGGAAAAGATTCTAACTGGTGTCTGTCTCAGGCAGAGGATCCATGACTTCTCTATGACTCTGCTTTCTTTCTCCCAGAATTCAGTTCTGTCTTCTCTGCCTACCTAAGTTTTGCCCTGTCAAAACAAGGCAGTTTCTTTATTCATTAACCAATATAAGCAACACATAGCGAGAACTCCCACATCAATGGCTGAATCGAGTATCGTCAGTGCTCTCTGAGACTCCAAGCAAGCGATGCATCTTTTCCCTTTTTAAAATTTTATTTTCATAACACTTTCCCAAAACCATGTTAATATTTTATGCCATCCCAAAAAAGTTGTAATAGACCTGGAGATATTGATTTTACAAATTAATTGTGTAAGTTTTACTTAGCATTTAAAATGCTAAGAATATGCAGTTCTTGTGTAAGTGTGTGTCCATATATGTGAGCACGTGCATGTACATGTGTTTATGTGGAGACAAGATATTAACTTTGAATGTCACACCTTAGGAACCATATAACTTCTATTTTTAAGATAAAGTCTTTCTTTGACAAGAGCTCATCAGTAGGCTAATATGGCTGCCAGAAAACTCAGAGGTTCACCTCAGCATTGCTTGAATTAAAGTCTGTACTACTAGACCCAACTTTTATCCATATGTACTGGGATGGAACGTAGGTTGTAATGGGGATCAAACACTTTATTGAATAAACTGTTTCCTTATCCCCTATTGTTTTACCTTTTAAAGGTATGTTCCTTCCTATTACTCTAGCGATCATTTTGGAAAGCTATCCAAATCTGATTCAAAGACTCAGTGCCTTCTGCAACTTCTAGCCTGTTTAGGAAGCACCAGAGAAAACTCTATTTTGTTCCATGTATAACTTCCCTTAAATTGGTGTCACAATTAGTCCAGTCTTCACATTTGTAATTAGATCTACAAAAACTATTGCCTTCTAACAAACTGCTGATACCCTACCATGCCCTCATTTTATAGTTTAGTCTTTTATATGAGTAATTTTAGGTGTTCCCCCATTCTCATTTCAGGGACTGCTAAAGATAAACTCAGCATTCTCTGGAGTAAAACGTTGTCTTATCATTACTGCAGTGTGAAATGCACTTGATTGCCTTTCCCGTGCCATCAAAATCCTCTGCACAATGCGACATGAGTTAAAATACATTGAAATCTAATGAGCTCCACAGCATTCTGTTTCACTGCCCTGTGTTTTCCCATTGCAGAACTGCCTGCCCCACCCATGGGGTTTATTCAAAGTTTCCTGTTCTTTGACATTCGAGACTTTCTGAGTGCTTTATATGTCCTTGAGGAGCAGAGCTAGCCTCTCTACATTTTATATTTTGGCAGCATTATTTTTAGATGACAGTGTGTGCTTTTGACTCACTCATATTTTCTCCATATGTACAAATTATATGTGTATAAATATAATTGTTATAATTTAAAAATATACAAGAATCTTCACTGAAAGAAAATATAATCCCATTTGTGATAAACTTAATTGAAAGTGAGTAGGCATGGTGTAATCCTTTAAACTATATTTTCAGCTGAATGTAAGACCTGGCTGCTAGCCTATGCCCTTGTCCCATGGAATAGATTTCTTGTCTGGAATGCACATTAAGTTTTCTGCTTCAAGGGTGACCAGTGCTCAGAGCTTACATTCATTCTCACTTTTAAATTATGTGATGCTTCCTTTCCTCATTTGACATCTTCAAAGTGAAAAAAGACATTCTTAGGGAAGCATAAAGCTCTATGCAGTCCCAAAATACTACCTTTGGGAAATAGTACAAAAAAAAAAAGCAACAAAACCTGATCATTTTTGCCCAATGAGTTAAAAGTGGGGACAAAATACGAATATGTATATATGAAATAAGGATCTTGTTTTCGTGATTGTTTAATATTTTAGGATATAAAGTTCCACAGTTTGGCAACAAGATATTAAGGGAGATTACTGAGGAAGTATCCGGAACATGAACCCTGGGGTTTTAATATAATAACGAATCAGGAGTCACTTAGATCAAATTGTTGAGGCCTTATGTTAAGACGATGTGTCAAAATATATTCTGTTATATTATAAACACATAAGTGAACTTAAATAAACAAAAAATGCTTCTAAGATGAAAGAATAATAACTTACTTCCCTCTAATTTTAGTTTGTGTTCTGAAATTCTTTTGCAACTAATTCTAAAACATAAGGGTAGGAAGTTTGTGGGACGCTAGCTAGCTCAGAGGCCTTCCGGAAGGCAAGATGCTGTCCCTGAGCTACTTGGACCAGCTTGGTCAAGTTTGATTATCATGGTCATGGATGGACATTCACTGATTTCTTGTCTGCCTTTCCTTACGTTAAGCAGCATAAAGCTTATTAAAGGAGCTCGGAAAGGATAGATATAACCGTTGCCTTAACAATAGGAATCTATGTGATAAAAACACAAATATTTACATTTCCATAGATGTCCATCATTGAGAGATTACGCTGTCTACCTTATGTTCAGGAGGGATCAAGGGAACATGCTGTTTTAGGTAAGAATTGCAGTTCAGTTATATCCAATGTCAATTGTCCAGGGAAGTCTGAGGAATTTTAGGCCCTATGAGTTCCTTATCATCAATGACTGTATCCTGACAAACCTATCAACAATGCATCCTGAAACTAAGGTATATGACATTTCTCATGTTTTCTTATTAACCATATTAATATTTAAGTATCTTGGGTAAATTTTACACCTCTTTGTATTTCTAAGAGTTAAGAACTAAATTGCAAGTATAGTGTTCTGCCTCATCTTTTCTCAGGAAAGCTTGTCCAATTATTTGAGCACACTCTACTTGGAAGTTCATAATCATTATGAACCTGGCTTTCTATTGTAACTTTCAGAAGTGAAGACCTGATTACTGCCGTATGACTTATGCCCATGTTCCACTCTGCAATATTTGATGTAAATAAATGTGACGTTTGTACACTAGGGGGTAAATGGACAGTTTCTCTGCCATCTTCATGCTAATTAACCAGTGTTGAGCACAGTTTGGTCATAGGAGAAAGTTATCTTCATTTCTACAGGGTGCAAATTATATTGCCCAGATCACAAGGATAGAGTGAAGTTGACTGTCAGTAACACTGCATGGTGAGTCTGTATTTGAAAATACTACTAGGACTTTCAAATTAGAAATAATTTGATACTTCCATACCTAATGTATACATATGCAAAATAAAACTGTAAGTAAAATAAAAAACAAACAGCAAGTTTGTATATGAATATAGAGGACATTTTATTTAGTAATATTATTTAGGTAGAGCAGTGGTTCTTTATCTTCCTAGTACTGTGACCCTTTAATATAGCTTCTCATATTGTGATAACCCTCAGCCATAAAATTATTTTCATTGCTACTTAAAAACTGCAATTTTCTACTGTCGTAACTCATAAAGTATATATTTGATTTGCAGGAAATCTGATATGCGAACTCTAAAGTGGTTACAGCATAGTTTGAGAACCATTGACTTAGTGGCTTATGTATCACTCCTAAGAGAGAACTGGTGTGGGAAAAAATGGTTAAAGTACGGTATTAAATGAAAACACAATTAAAATAAATTTACACTGATGTTGTCTTTTAAATATACTGAGCCATAACTTAAAATTTTGGTATCATTATAATACAGCTGAAACATAAAAGACATTTCAGCAAAAAAAATTCATTAAAATTCATCTCAGCTCCAATGATTTTAATTGGTGGAGATACTAACAAGGGGAGTTGTTAAGGGAAATTAGTTACCTATTGTTCTGAAGTATAATTTTAAAATTTAGCAACATTTGGAGATGGATTGTTAGCAAACATAGATGTATGTTCCTGTATAGTTCGTGCCCTTCTCTGCCAGCAAAAATATTGAAAACAAAATAACAACGTATTTTATATTATGTCAAAATAATTACTGTTGCAATTAATTAAAGAATGGAAAGACTAACACTTCATTTCTGTGAACATATATGTAAATTCAACTTTAGTTTTTCATATCTCTCCTTGCATGTCAAAGTTAGAAAAATAAACTACCAACTAGTAACTAAAGAGTAAATCTATATTTTTAGAAAATTTCTTTTGACTATAATATTCTATCAAAGTAAAATAATTGTTTCAAATAGAATATGATATTTTCTGTATGCCAAACTTTACACAGATTTTCCTTAACATCTGTTCTTCCTAAACCATATTTTGCCTTTTTGTTATATTTTGTAAACTAATATATTGTTATAATTTTTAGATTCCCCACAGAAAGTATTCAAATGAATTTTTACTCAGTAGCAGAGTAGGAATGTTAGGGACAGAAAAACACTGGACAAACTCCTCTTGAATGGAGAGGTCCACAGCCTAACAAAGTACCTACTCTCATTGGTCCTTAGGAGTGATTGATAATGTGGAGCCTTGCAGACTTGTTGAGGGTATGGAAAATGAGGCCGTTTCTCATGAGGTCTTCACAAGAGACACTCAAAGGCCAGTATCTGCTTCTTAAAGAGAGAATATTTTCAGAAGCATGAGATAGTTGCATGCTTGATTGGCCAAGATGTACATTTTATAGATTTGTGTCATGGGAGGAAGCTAGGAAGCAATAATAGCCTACTAGGGATTATAACAGCTCACAATGCTAAAATGGTACTGTAAAATTGCTATTGAATGTATAGTTAGGAAAATTGTAATCATGTAACTATATGTGTTTGCATATGTTTGTGTTTATATTTGTAAGTGTGTGTGTATGTGGTGTGTGTGTGTGTGTGTGTGTGTGTGTGTGTGTGTGTGTGTGTGTTAAAGTGCATGTAAGTTCAGCCTGGGAATATATCTCTATCATATAATAATTAAATCTACTTAAATGTTTAAAAGAGACTACTAAGGTAGCTTTTAAGCTTTAACTAAAATTTTGCTTTTGACTTAACATGTCTGTATGTAAGTTGTAACATCATATTACTTTATTGTATACTTTATCATTAAGTCTGTCTAATAGCGCATTTGGTATTCTAAAGGATCATAGGATGTTGGAATATGTGCTATCTCAGTTCTCTCACCAAGGACAATGTTGGTGATAGTAATGTCTAATTTTGGACATGAGAACATAGAAGAGGAAAAAGCTGTGTTGCCTTATTGAATTGTTTTCTTTGAAAACCAGGATAACATTATATGTTATTAATGTTTCTAAATGTTATTGAAGAAAGCATCACAGGCTAAACCCTCCGTCCACCCCATAGTATTCTCTTCTGGCTGATTCTTAAGCAGAGTTCAACAACTAATCGTGAAAGTTCTAATTTTTTTGTTTCTTTGGAGTACTTTAAACCAGATTCTGCAAATGCGTACCATGCCAGGAATGGAGATAATATTGGAGTATGTGAGTCAAGCAGGGTGGGTGGAGAAATAGTTTCATTTTCATAATGCATCTGGAAAATTCTAGTGACATTGAATCTCATGATGGCTCTAACCACAGCTGTGCAATCATCTGAAAAGGTCATGGCAAGAGCTGGAGTAGGCAGAATTATAGGCACCCAGTATGGTTATACTTCCTTTAAGGACCCTATCGTGAGTTTTGCCACCAAAAGAGATGAGATTCCCAAAGCCCAGTAAATTGATTCCACTTTTAAGACAGTAATAAGATCATTTAATAAATATATAAAAGTGCTGAGGGATTCTTCCTTTATTGTTCAATGAAACAAATTTTAATACAAACAAATAGAGAGCAGAATACCTGGATTATGAAGTGGTGGCATGTTAATTCTTAAAATAATAAAGTCATATCTTTAATAAATACATAAGATCATTTAACAGAGTCCAACTGGAGTGATAAGTATATAGACAAGGCAGAAGCTGCTCACATTCCTTTTCATTTATGGAAGACGCAAAGCCTTGGTACCAGGCTAGCCTGGCTTCTGAATGAATTATAAACTCACTGTCTAAATTCAACAGGAGGTCAGTACTGTTCTGTGGTGTGGCTACTACTGCCCTGCCTACTCCATCACAAAGATAACTCCTGTGTGGACCGTTCATTCAACTTCTCTATCTAGTATCCTGAACCTCCTGCTTTCCCCCAACCTAACCTACAGTCCTAAAAACCTTATTTCTAATTAAGGAGAACTTGGTTGCTGATGTAAAAAGTCTCTATATTTTCATCAAGTTAAATGAGGATACGAGATTAAAACACAAACTCCAATGTGAGGAACGATTTACATGCTCTGATAAGTTAATACAATTTAATGAAAAAAAGTAAATGGTAAGTAAACATAGCTTTCTGTTAGGGTCTGTAATAAGCTTTGTGAGAAACAATATATAGGATATATTTGAGGTGTTAAATGGGAAGATTTTTGGTGAATCAATTTAAAGAATTACTGATATAAGTAACAAGACATTTCTGATTGCTCTTATTGAGAATATAGTCATAAAGAGAGCATTGCTGCTCTTGAATAGCATACTAATTAGGATGAATAAAAATAAATGATAATGACCAGTACTAGTTATACATTCACACATATTTATCCATCCATCCATCCATCCATCCATCCATCCATACATACATACATACATACATACATAAAAGCAGACCTAAAACAACTGTGCTATTCATAGGATTGATGAATCTGAAAGAAGGCAACTGTTAATAAAGACATTTATATACACACCTAATACACCTTGCTGAGTCTACTTAGGGTTGCCCATATGTACATGTGTTCATGTATGACTACTTGGGTTTGGATGATTTATTGGGGAGATCATCCCTGGATCAGATAGATACTCCCTTTCTCAGAGTCATTCCTTTCCTATAGTTCTTCATCTAAGTGTGGGGCCTTGTGAGACTTCACCCTTCCATACTAGGATTTCAGCTGGTATTGTAATTTACAGGTCTTATTTAGGTGACAATACTGTTGAAATTTCATGGACTCACTTTTCCTGTCAGAAGATAGTATCTTGCAACAGGTATACCAATCCTGAGGATCATTCAATATTTGAATCTTATGTGACCAGGGGACATTTTTATGATTCAAATAATCACATCAAATCATCTACATAGGATTGTTCAAAATCGTAAGGAAATGATTATCAAGATAATCTCTTTCAAGTATCCTTTCAAAATCTTTCAGAACTTAAAGCTACTCTAGAAATACTCTTTGCACCTTCATGGTTGGTGTCTACTGGGGGAAATTAATGGTGTGTCATCAGACAATCTCAGCAGAAGTACTCAGCCGAGTTCTGTTTGTGTTACATATGACTCCTGTAGGAGACTCTAGCTGTCACCCCATTTGTTTATTTTCTTCATTGTACTTTCAGCACTGAGTCTCCTCTTAATTTAACCCCTTTCTTTTCTTGTCTTGTACTGCGTTGGCACAAATCTCTGATTAATGAATGTCTTAAGACAAATAAAAAATGAAACGTTTACTTCTCTACTTGCTTAGCTTATAATACTCGGTTCTTTAAAGAATCTCTGTTTATACTAAACCAAAGAAACCCAATTTTGTTTGGTGTCAGTAAAATCTATAAATGTTCTCCTGCTGCTGAGGCAAATATGTATGCAACATAGCACAGTGAAAATAATTTGTACATTACTTGCCCACTTTAAATGTGTAAACAATGAAATATTTATAATAAGTAATATAATAATTGTATTACACGCAATAGCAGTCTAGAATTGTTTTCTACAGATATGTTTTCACTGGCCACGAGATATTAGATTTGCCTGTCTGCTCATTTTTTGATAACTTAATTAAATTATATTTTAAACGTGAAGAAAAACTCTATGACAATTTTACCTTTATAACTGTTCCATTGTTGACTATAGAGAGACCAACATGGAAGTTCCATTCAGTTGCTAAAACACTATGATAGTGACTTCACTTGCTTATTCTCAATTTCTCTGTCTACATAGCTCAAATATACTTTTTAATTCAATTGATTCCACATTTTAATATAGTTCCTGGTTCATATTAAACATTCTCTGTGTTAATTTTTGTTAGTCCACCTATGTCTGTGTTATCATTCATTATTCACTAGGAATTTAGATGAACATATCATTAACACTAATGTGGTCATATGTGAAGTAATAAAATACAGATATCTCTTAAGTTGCTAGAAAAATGAAATGCTTATAAAGTAAGTTTCATATATTTGGACATGTTTTGTGTGAATTTAGAGCCACACATTTAAGCAAACTCTTTAGTGTCTTAGTTATATCTGTTGATATACCATATACAAAAAGATTATAAAAATTTCACAATTATATATGATATGTTAAGATGATATTGCTTATTATATTGCATTATTAATTCATATAAAAATTGAATGAAATATATCTTCATATATATATATGTCTTTGGTTTTTATCAAGAATTATATCAGGAAGGAAACTCACTTCAATAGATATCATTCTCTTGAAGTAATAGGAAAGTAGAATAAATGGAATATGAATAGAAGTTGATAATTAGTAAGCTTTTCTGGAAAATGGACATGCTGTGGACATATCAATTCTATTGAATATTACTTAATTATTCTCCAAAATTCAGGTTCATTCTAATGTGTATCTTAGAATCCTCCCTATTCAGTGGCCTAAGTTCTTTCAGAGTTGTTTCTTCCCTAACAGGTAATATACTTACACATGTCACTTCCCTCATAGGTAATATACTTACAAATGTCACTTCCCTCATAGGTAATATACTTACACATGCCTATAAACATGCTTGGTATTCAGAAACTTTCACTGAACTGGACTAGATTCAGTATTTCAAGTAATTAAAATAGCTCACAGAAAATTGCTGGTTTACTGCAAATAATTATGTTGACAGATCACAGAAATATTTGACTTTGATTAGCATTTGATTCTTGGATATTTAAAGACATTGAGCTCACAGTAAACAGGATTGGTTGTTTTATTCGGTTCATCTAAATCATAAATATAATGGCCTGCGAAATTTTGGAAATTTCTAGGTCCTCCCCACCTGGATTTTATGATGCAGAATGATTCACCTGAATGCAGAGTAGGTTGGAATTTTGTTATGTAACCTGAGATTTTTTCCCACCAGCGCATAGAAGTATGACTATGAATATTCAAATCCATAATTGATCTTTAGATCACTGTCTGTTCAGTGTCAGAATTTTTAATATATACATTAAAATATCATTAAGTTGCTATGTTTTCTGGAATAGTATGAAGCATATAAATATCCCACCATTTCTGAATATCAGTTTAATATATTCATATTCTTTGCATGGTTAATATCATTGAAGCACAGTATTAATCATGCATAAGTCTGCCTGACATAATGGACTTCATTCTGTTGAAATATATTAGCCTAACTCTTTTGGCAGATTTAGCACTTATAGAATAGAAGATACTACCATTCACTGTTAATAAAACATGAAAAATAACCATGTAAATATATTGTTTTAAATAGTGTATGTGAAATTAAGTAATTTTTAAGCCTGTTGCAGCTTATTAGTAACAACTGAAGAAATTCCAACCCCCTAGTCAGGATTTAAAGTTTATTTTAATAACAATTTTATAGTAATTCTCCTCTCCTTTGAAGAAGCAGTGTATGACTTTCTTTTAAATTATTTCAATGCTTTGAATAGAAAATGTCTGGTAATGTTGGAAAATGATGCTCTTAAAATATGGTGATATGGAAGTTTTGATGAACAGCCACTCCTACAGATAATGTTAAGTATAATCGGGGCCATATGAATCATTGTTCAGTGATATTATTCATGGAGCATGGAATGACATCATCTCATTGGTCTGTTCAAAATCAATGTCTAGGAGCAAACTCTTTGTGTTTTTATAGCCACTGTTTTGATTTCAACAAACCCAAATCAACAGATCTTTCTATGTGCATTATTGAAGTTTATTTTCAGTTGAGGGATTATTTCATTTTACAATTATGTGCTGTAATCCATCACTGAAAGAAGTGAAGGCAGAGACACCAGGAGGTTCAGAATTTAAACAAAGTTAGAAAGATTTACTGCAAATATTGATTTCAATCTTAACATTAGTCCCTCTGCCAAATTTCTTTTTATATAATAAAATGTATTGTCCCATAAATTAAAAGTGCCCTTGCATTGTTGAAAGTTATATTTAATTTTCTGATTCATTACCTTACTGGATATTCATTTGAGTTAGTTATTAGTATTGAAAGTCATTTTTGCTTTCTTTCGAGTTATAAAGACCTCAGGAATAGCATTCATTTGTCGTTAAGAGAAGGAGGAACTCAGTTTGCTAACAAATCACTTCTGCACACACACATGAAACAAACATATAATTGAATTCATTGGCTATCATGGTTTTGAGCTTCCATTTCTCATTCAGTAAACGATAATGCTTTCTAGTGCTCTGTCATCTTTTTTCATATCATGGTCCTCTTCAAATCCATATTTTTATGTCGGATGATCTTTCATAAGATTTCTTCAGCTATTCAATCATCTCCCTTAGAACTGGTTAGATACCTCACTGATTAACAGTATTATTATTATTGCTGAATTAGAGACTAAACCACATGTTTCTGTTTGCTTGTTTTAATGCTATGTTTGGCCATCACACTTATAAGAGGAATATTACTGGACTCTGATCTCCAGCAATGAAGCTCCAGGTTAAGTGAAGGTTGATAGCACAAGACATTGATTGTTATCCTTTGGTGAGGTGAACACAAAAATATATATAAACCACACACAGATACACTGTACTTACATATAAGGATGCACATATAAATACACTTATATGCAAATATGCGTACATATGTAAACACATTTATGCATGTACATTGCAACATATACACACATGTGCAAATGTATACACACATATGCATTCATATGCATATATACACATAATCACTTTCTTTCTCACAACAATAGGTTATTTATGCCATCTATTCTTTTTATTTTGCATTATAAGAATTGTGAACCAGGCCATCATCTTTTCTCTATTTCAAATTTTTTTAAAACACAATTTGTATTTTATAAATTTACATTGTGCTTTTAGCAAATATCCATAAAGTAACCAGAATAATTATATCAGCTATACCAAAATTAAACTCATGATTGTAATCTTAATATAAACATTTAAATACTTTAATCTCTTTTCTTAATCCTCAAACTTCATTAAAACCATATGAAAGCTCAACTAACCACTTTTGAGGAAAAAAAATCTTACTTAGTGACACACATGACAGAAGATTAATGTCTATAAAATCCAGTATTAAAATAACTAAACAACAGGGAAACAGCATTTAATGGTTGGGGTAATAAATGAACACACAGTTTTCAAAAAAAGGCAGATACATGACTAGTAACATGAAAAAATGTGCACTGCACTCATTATCTAAGTAATTAAAATCAAAACTGCACATATATTCTATTTGTTCCTTGAGAATTTCACAGAATGTGATTTGATATCAAGCAATCCTCCCCAACATTTCCCAAGTAACCCCATTTCACTACTTACCAAAATTTGTGTCCTTTAAAAATAATCAATACCAATTTGTTCTTCTCAAATATTCTGGGATGTGAGTGTGGCCTTCCAATGAATTGTGGTCGACTTACCAGGGTCTTCAATCTTAGAGAAAAATGATTTTCCATCTTCCAGCCACTAACACTTCTACTTCTCTCTTCATGGTAGGGTTAGTCATCCCTAGGCTGTTAGCACTGTGAGTTTATATATATTAACTATCCTCCTGTGCCCAGGAAACACCTTTTTCTTGGAGTCATCCACTTCCTCTGCCTCTAATCTCTTTCTGACACTTCTTTCACAATAACCCTTGAATTTTGAAAAGAGGCAGTGCAGTATATATATATATATATATATATATATATTCCATTTAAGACCGAGCATTTTGTAGTCTCTAATTCTCTGAACGTCGGCCTGCTAGGGGTTTCTTTGTTAGTCAATTGAATCTTCTCTAATATGAGTTAAGAGATACATTGATTTTTGTTTATTCTGATAAGTCATTAGGAGTTGGTTTAATGTTTTGTCCATTTAGCACAGTAATAATTCTCTCATAGGAATTAGACCTGCCTAACTACAGGTTCCTGGTATGTAAAAGGTATCAGGTATTGCTTTTATCTTGTGCAGTGGGGCTTAAGCGCAACTAGGAAATGGTTGGTTAAACTGATTATGTGGCCATGCCTTATAATCTAATCATTATTGTAGGGCTTAAACTGATAGTTACTTATACCCTCCCTCATTTCCTTTGTTCTAGCACTGTGAAAGCTAACCAGAAAGCATAGAGCTTATAGATCAGTACAAGCTTGATATTTTTATATTCTGTGACCTAAGGTTATGCTTAGAAGTTTCAGCCCCACCTGGTCCTGCAGTCATTCAGTCCCAAATAAACACATAGAGGCTTATATTAGTTATAAATCGTTTGGCCTATTAGCTCAGGCTTATTATTAACTAGATTTTACCACTTAAATTAACCCATAATTCTTATCTATGTTTAGCCATGTGGGTTGATTGCTAATTTTTCTCAGTGAGGCATTCTTATCTTGCTTCTTGTGTGTCTGGTTGGTGACTGTGTCTCTGTCTCTCTTCTCTGAATTCTCCTCATCTGTTTGCCCTGCCTATTCTCCCTGCTAGTGTCCTGGCTACTGCCCAATCAGTGTTTTATTAAACCATTACGAGTGACAAAACTTTACAGTGTACAAGAGCATTTTCCCTCTGCAGTCTTCAGCAATAGGGACTTTACCATCATGTTCAGGGAGGTACTTAAAAATTTTGAGAATAGTCAGTAATATTTATAATTACTTGAAATCTTACTGATCAATGAATTAAAAATAAGTAACCATTCCTGGATCTGAGCAATTTTTACTGTTGTTGTTACTGTTGCTATTCTGTGATATTTACTAGGGACATTGTTTTCCTATTGTTGGAAAATTCTTTTTTGACTTTTTTTTTGATGTGGTGTGTGTGTGTGTGTGTGTGTGTGTGTGTGTGTGTGTTAGAATCTTCCTTAATAGTAGGATTCCATTTAACCCAAGTCAGAATGGAAGTTATTAGGAAAGCAAATCAATGCAAATACTTGTGAGGATGCGAGCCAAAGAGGTCCTATATACACTATTGGAAAAGGTGAAAACTATTCAGTCTAGATGTGTCTCACAAAACTAAAAATAGGTCTTCAGTGTAATCCAGCTTTTCCATTATTGATTATTTATCCAAAGGATTCAAAAACATCATATTACAGCGACTACACAACAAGATTATGGTTACACTTTTGACAATGGCAAAATAAAGAATGAACCTAAGTGTCCAATTAAAGAGAAATGGGAAAATGTGGTAATATACACATTGGAATTTTTCAGTAATCAATTCCATGAAGGTATATCATTTATAATAGAAAGAGAAATATAGATATAGACTATTTCTCTGAGGCATGATTCTTAGATCTTGTAAAAATATATAATTTTTTTAAATCACATTTACATATACATACATGTACATTTACACACATATGTGTATATGAAAAGGAAGTTGTAATAAAGTTGTCTTCATGTTCAAGGAGATTAATGAAAGGAAAGGGGCAAGAAAATCTCCATTTTCTTAGAAAATGTGTTGTTATGGGTAGACAAGCTATATTCATAATACAACACATATGTGACTCTATTTATGTAAAAACTCACAAAAAGAATTTTTTAAAAAACTGAAGAGCCCTCCTATTAGGAGATATTGAGTATGTAAAAATTGAAAAAGGCTTCATTGACTTACAGGATTCTTTAAAAATATGCATTCAATAAACACATCTAGCTGACGCACAATTACATTAATGTAGTAGGAAATAAGAGTAATTTGAATATAATTAGAGCTTAAAATATAAATAGCATAGAATATGTAGCTTATGTTCCTGTGTCTGAAGTGCATTTTAATAAAAAATAAAAATAAAATTTTATGTAAATTAAAACTCTTGCTGTTTTTCAATTCAGTTGAAATTTGTTATTGAATACTGATAAGATTAGAATGCAAAAGAATTACAATATGAATTCATTCTGAAATAAATAACTCTTTCAAAATACTTTTTCCAAGAAATGAGCATTTTTTGATTTTCAGTAAAAGCCATATTTATTAATTCTTTGAGAATTTCACAGAATTTATTATATGTGCTCATTTTTATGCATTGTTCAAGACCACATCTGTTGAAAAATAAAGGAAATAAATTAAATAGTAAACAATTCCATCCATCAACCACTAATAACTAAACAATACCATAAAAATACATGTTGGTTGATACTTGTTTTTAGTTTGTTCACTATATATATTCAATATATATATATATAATATTCAATATATATATCCAATATGTGCATAACTAATGGGAACAGATGCATAGATCCAGAGCCAACGATTGAGCACATCTTAGGAATCTGTGGGAGAGGGCAAGAAAGGATTGTGGAAGCAAGAAGTCTCCAAAACATCACAAGAAATCTTCCCACAGAGTCAACTAAACAGGACTCATAGGGGCTCCCAGAGATTAAGCCAACATTCAGGCAGCCTGTATGGATCTGATCTAGGTCCTCTTCATATATATGATAATGGAATACCTTGTTTTTCTTGTGGGATTCCTAGCAGTGGGAGTGGGGGTATTTCTGACTCTTGTTTGCTTCTGGTTCCCCTTTCTTCCTACTGGTTTGCCTCACCCAATCTTAACCTGAAAGAATGTGCCTAGTCTTCTTGCAATGTGATATGCCAAGATCGGTTGATATCCCTAAAAATCTTGCCATTTTCTGAAGGGAAACTGAGGAAGAGTGGATCTATGGGGGAGGGGCTGTGCATGGAAAGACTGACAGGAGAAAAGGGAGGAGAAACAGTGGTTGAAATGTAATATATGAGAAAAGAATATATTTAAAAATCAGAGAGCACTCAAATAAAAAAATTTAATTATGTTCCTCAATAGTTTGGAAAAACAAGAACAAATTTAGTTCAAAATTAGTATACATTAAACAATAGTCATATCAGGGTAGAAATTAATGAAATGGAATACATGAAACAATAGAAAGAATAAATGAAGCAAAAATTGATTCTTTGAAAAGAAAACAAGATTGACAAATAATTAGTCAAATTAATTAAAGACAGACAAAGAAAGATACAAAGAATACTATTGACATAAACAGGTAGACTATACCACAGATATCAAAGAAACTTAGAAAATCAAAAGTATATGGACACATACTTTATAAAAATTGTAATTATATACTTCCGAAACCTTTGTTTTATGAAATTGCAAACCCTATAGAAACAGATGAATTTTAGATATTTTACCTCCTGACATTAAACCCAGAAGAGATGAAGAATTTTAAAAGACTTTTAACATGCTAGGAGTTGAAAAACTAATAAAAATGATGTTAAAGGTTATTATTAGTAGTAATACACTCCAATGGCTAAAATCTGTATGAGTCAAGATAAATTCACAGAATTACAGCTAGTGTTTTTCAATCTATTTCATGAACTAGAAACAGAAGGGAAACTCTCAAACAACTTCAGTAAAAACAGAACAAACCAAAACCAGAGTCATCTTTTCCTATTGCCATTCCTTTTGTGGAGAAATATAAGATATTCTTGTGCTGACAATGAAATATAATGAAGAGGAAAACAGTTGAAAATGTTTGGGGCAAAGGGAAGGGCAGAGGGTAGAGAACTATTCATGCTAAGTTGCAGACTCAGCAATAGAAATTGAATCTGGGTTATAAGTTAAATAATCCTTTCCCCACACTATTGATTCTCTTTGATTTGTACTATAGTGTATATGATCATTACTATTAGGTAGGCATGTTCAAGAATTTCAGTAAGTATCTCTTAGATAATTAATACTATTGTATATTTCATCATCACTTATAAAGTATCTTAATATACTGTCTGTCAGTATCTGTGGATTCCATACAAGGTATAATATGAGGTTTCTTTTGCTCTTTCATTTGACAACAGCAATCATTAAAAGAATAGAACATTAAGATTTCAACATTGCTTTATTTGTGCTTATCCACATCTCCACATAGATGATTTCTCCCACTGAGATTCAGTTAAAGCATTTACTTCCACTGAATCATCTGGCACTGTGGGATAGTTATCACTTTCAAGTAGATGACAGTAAAAAGTAAAATAGAATAAATGGGAATAAGGTACTTCTGGTGTGTGTTCAGACCCAGAAAAATAAAAAAAGTGGAAATGTTAAAACCAAATAGTACAGGAAGAAGGAAATGTTTCATTAATCTAATTTGAAAATAAAAGAATTTCATTATTAGTACAAGACACTTGTTTGTGATTGATTCTAATTTATATTTCAGTATCATAGAGCTAAGAATGAGACTCTGGAGTGTGACTATTGACACTTCTGCATATGTGTATATGTTTGTTTGTATGTTTACATAATCACGTGTAAATATGTCTACATAATGTTTATACACACACATATATATTTATATATATATAGTTGCCTGTGTTCACATGTGTTTTCATGTATTTATACTTATTAAATAGAAGGCCCCTGATTATTTCTTTCATTTAAAATACTTAGCTATGATGTTCTGTATCACTTAGTTCCATATATGATGCTACTAACATGCCAGATAGAACAGATATATTTAAAGCATAGCTTTACTTCAGATTTCATTATGCAAATTATTATCACAGTGTTTGTGGTAAATAAATGTTTAAAATACATTTAAATAGATATTGATTAATGGATGTTGTTTGACTGTCTTTTTGAGGCATCAACTTTTATAACTGAACATAATGAAATCCATAAAAATTAGATGCTCACTATTTTTCCATTGTTTCTTAGTGTTAGGAACTAATCTGTATCTTCTAGAAGTTCATAGTGGTTTGGAAAATAATCATTAGGATAGATGAGATGCACATGAAGTTTCATTCTATATCTTTCCTTTAATGTTGATTAAATATTTAATACAAGTTTGCCTAACGCTTTCAAGAAATTTCCATATGATTTTCTTGTGAAGCCATATGGAAACCCTTAGGAAAACAATATATTAGTTGTTTTCCTAGTACATGAATCTGTGGTATACTTGGAAGTTTGAAGTTCTTACTTTTCTGAAGTAGTTTAAACCTTGTGACTATTCCAAGTATTTAAGGTTAAATGATTCGTTTTTAGTGTCTGTCACCACTGGATATAGTGATTTAGGAAGCAATAATTTTGTGTTTTTGGACACACCTTTGACTGTCTGAGATGTGAGAATTAATTCCTACTTGATTTGATTATCTGTCCCCATTTTCTACATAAATACTCTCAGGAGTGTTTTACTCTGTGAAATTTCTGACAGTCAAGAAAATTCTTTTTGAACTGTTGTCAATTTCATTTGGCTTAAGGATTAGAAAGTAAACTACTTTTTTTTCATGAATTCTAATATGGAAATCCCATTACAAAGTTTGCTATGATCAGAAAAAAATAATTTGCAATGAAAAAATACATAATATTATATTTTTTATATCTTTATTTATTTATTTATTAAAAATTTTTACCTCCTCCCCTTCTCCCATTTCCCTCCCACTCCACCCAATCCCTCTCCCCTTCCCTTTCCAGTCATAAGAGAAGTCATGGTACCTGCCTGTGGAAAGTCCAAGGCCCTCGCCTCTCCATCTAGGTCTAGGAAAGAGTGCATCCAAACAGACTAGGCTCCCAAAAATCCAGTTCATGAAGTAGAATCAAAACCCAGTGCCATTATCATTGGCTTCTCAGTCAGCTCTCGTTGTCAGCGCATTCAGAGAGTACAGTTTGATCACAGGCTCATTCATTCCCAGTCCAGCTGGCCTTGGTGAGCTCCCATTAGATCAGTTCCACCCCACCGTCTCCGTGGGTGGACGCACCCCTCGCGGTCCTGACTTCCTTGCTCGTGTTCTCCTCCTTCAGTTCTTCATCTGGATCTTGGGAGCTCAGGCTAGTGCTCCAGTGTGGGTCTCTGTCTCTATCTTCATTCATCACCAGATGAAGGTTCAATGGTGATATGCATGATATTCATCAGTGTGGCTCTGGGATAAGGCCAGCTCAGGTACCCTCTCTTCTACTGCCCAAGGACCTAGCTAAGGACATCTCCTTGGACACCTGGGACCCCCTCTAGTGCCAAGTCTCTTGCCAACCCTAAAATGACTCCTTTAATTAAGATATCTTCTTCCCTGATCCCATATCCACCCTTCCTCCATTTCAACCATCCCATTCCCCCAAGATCTCCCCTATCCTCCCCTTCTCCCTTCTCTCTCCCCATCTCAACTTTCCCCAACCCCATCCCCACCCCGTTGCTCCCAACCTTTGCCTGGCGACCATGCCTACTTCCACTATCCTGGAGGATAAATATATGTTTTTCTTTGTGTTCACCTTCTTATTTAGCTTCTCTAGGATCATGAACTATAGGCTTAATGTCCTCTGTTTATGGCTAGAATCCACTTATGAGTGAGTACATACATACCATATTCAACTTTTTGTGTCTGGGTTATCTCACTCAGTAAAGTGTTTTCTCTTTCCATCCATTTGCATGCAAATTTCAAGATGTCATTGTTTTTTTACCACTGAGTAGAACTCTAAAGTGTATATGTGCCAAACTTTCTTTATCCATTCTTCTATTGAAGGGCACCTAGGTTGTTTCCAGGTTCTGGCTATTACAAATTGTGCTGCTATGAACATAGTTGGACAAATGCTTTTGTAGTATGATTGTGCATCTCTTGGGTATATTTTCAAGAGTGGAATTGCTGGGTCCTGAGGTAGGTTGACTCCCAGTTTCCGGAGAAATTGCCACACTGATTTCCAAAGTGGTTGCACAAGTTTGCATTCCCACCAACAATGGATGAGTGTTCTCCTTACTCCACATCCTCTCCAGCATAGGCTATCATTGGTGTTTTTGATTTTAGCCATTCTGGCAGGTGTAAGATGATATCTCAAAGTTGTTTTGATTTGCATTTCCCTGATCTCTAAGGAGGTTGAGCATGAGCTTAAGTGTCTTTTGGCCATTTGAACTTCTGTTAAGAATTCTCTGTTCAGTTCAGTACTCCATTTTTTAATTAGATTAATTGGAGTTTTAATGTCTAATTTCTTGAGTTCTTTATATATTTTGGAGATCAGACCTTTACCTGATGTGGGGTTGGTGAAGATCTTCTCCCATTCAGTAGGTTGCCTTTTTGTCTGATTGACAGTGTCCTTTGCTTTACAGAAGATTCTCAGTTTCAGGAGGTCCAATTTATTCATTGTTGCTCTTATTGTCTTTGCTTCTGGGGTTATACGTAGGAAGTGGTCCCCTGTGACCATTTTTTGCAGACTACTTTCTACTTTCTCTTCTATCAGGTTCAGTGTGGTCAGATTTATATTGAGGTCTTTAATCCATTTGGAATTGAGTTTTGTGCATGGTGATAGATATGGATCAATTTTCATTCTTCTACAATTTGACATCCAGTTATGCCAGCACCATTTGTTAAAGATGCTTTCTTTCTTCCATTTTATAATTTTAGTTCCTTTGTCGAAAATCAAGTGTTCATAGGTTTGTGGATTAATATCCAGGTCTTCTATTTGATTCCATTAGTCAACATCTCTGTTTTTATGTCAATACCAAGCTGTTTTCATTACTGTAGCTCTGTAATAGAGTTTGAAGTCAGGGATGGTAATGCCTCTGGAAGTACTTTTATTGTATAGAATTGTTTTGGCTATTCTGGGTTTTTTGTTTTTCCATATAAAGTTGATTATTGTTCTCTCAAGGTCTATGAAGAACTTATTGGGATTTTGATGGGGATTGCATTGAATCTATTGATTGCTTTTGGTAGAATTGCCATTTTTACTATGTTGATCCTCCCAATCCAAGAGCATGGGAGATTCTTCCATTTTCTGGTATCCTCTTCGATTTCTTTCTTCAAAGACTTAAAGTTCTTGTAAAATAGATCTTTCACTTCCTTGGTAGAGTTACCCCAAGATACTTTATGCTATTTGTGGCTATTGTGAAAGGTAATGTTTCTCTGATTTCCCTCTCTGCTTCTTTGTTTTTGTGTATAGGAGGGCAACTGATTTTTTTTCAGCTGTATCCTGCCACATTACTAAAGGTGTTTATCAGCTATAGGAGTTCTTTGGTAGAGTTTTTGGGGTCTTTTGTGTACACTATCATATCATCTGCAAGTAACAAATGTTTGACTTCTTCCTTTCCAATTTGAATCCCCTTGATCTCCTTTTGTTGTCTTATTGCTATTGCTAGAACTTCAAGCACTATAATGAAGAGGTATGGAGAGCGTGGACAGCCTTGTCTTGTTCCTGATATTAGTGGGATGGCGTTAAGTTTCTCACCATTTAATTTGATGTTAGCTGTCAGCCTGTTGTATATTGCTTTTATTATATTTAGGTATGAACCTTGTATCCCTAATCTCTCTAAGACCTTTATCATAAAGGGGTGTTGAATTTTGTGAAATGCTTTTTCAGCATCTAATGAAATGAGCATATGTTTTTTTCTTTCAGTTTATTTATATCATGGATTACATTGATAGATTTTTGTATGTTGAACCAGCCCTGTATCTCTGGGATGAAGCCTACTTGATTATAATGGATGATTTTTTTGATGTGTTCTTGGATTCGGTTTGCCAGTATTTTATTGAGAATTTTTGTGTCAACGTTCATGACTGAGATTGGTCTGTAATTCTCTTTCTTGGTTGATTCTTTTGTGGTTTTGGTATCAGGGTGACTGTAGCTTCATAAAAGGAGTTTGGTAATGACTCTTTTGTTTCTATTTTGTGAAACACTTTAAGGAGTATCGGTATTAGCTCCTCTTGGAAGTTCTGGTAAAATTCTGCATTGAAACCATCTGGTCCTGGGCTTTTTTTAGTAGGGAGGTTTTTGATGACAGCTTCTAATCCCTTGAGACTTACAGGTCTATTTAAATTGTTCACCTGGTCTGGATTTAATTATGATATATGATTCTTATCTAAAAAAATGTCCATTTCTTTCATATTTTCCAACTTTGTGGCATACAGGCTTTTGTAATAAGATATAATGATTCTCCAAATTTCTTATGTGTCTGTGGTTATGTCCTCCTTTTCATTTCTGGTCTTGTGAATTTGCATGTTTTCTCTCTGGCATTTGATTAGTTTGGATAGGGTTTTGTCAATCTTGTTGATTTTTCACCAAGAACCAGCTTTTTGTTTCATTGATTCTTTGGATTGTTTTCTGTGTTTCTATTTTGTTGATTTCAGCCCTCAGTTTGATTTTTTCCAGGCTTCTCCTCCTCCTGGTGAGTCTGTTTTTTTTTCTAGATCTTTCAGGTGTGCTGTTAAGTCTCTAATGTGAGCTTTCTCCATTTTCTTCATGTGGGCACTTAGTGCTATGAACTTTTCTCTTAGCACTGCTTTCACAGTGTCCCATAAGTTTGAGTATGTTGTGTCTTTATTTTCGTTGAATTCAAGGAAGACTTTATTTTTTTCTTTATTTCTTCGTTGACCCAGGGTTGGTTCAGTAGTTGACTGTTCAGTTTCCATAAGTTTGTAGGCTTTCTGGGAGTAGAATTGTTGTTGAATTCTAAATTTATTCCATGGTGACCCGATTGTACACAGGTGGTTACTACAATTTCCTTGTATCTGTGGATGTTTGCTTTGTTATCAATTATGTGATCGGTTTTTGAGTAGGTTCCGTGAGATGCTGAGGTATATTCTTTTCTGTTTGGGTGGAATGTTCTACAGATGTCTGTTAAGTCATTACATCTGTTAGTTCTCTTATTTCTCTGTTAATTTTCTGTCTGCTTGACCTTTCCATTGGTGAGAGAGGAGTGTTGAAATCTATTATTAGAGTGTGGGGTTTGATGTATGCTTTGAGTTCTAGTGATGTTTCTTTTACATATGTGGGTGCTTTTATATTAGGGGCATAGATATTCAGGGTTGAGACTTCCTCTTGATGAATTGTGCCTGTAGTGAGCATCGAGTATTCTTCTCTATCTCTTCTGATTGATTTTAGTTTGAAATCAATTTTGTTAGATATTAGTATAGTCATACCGGCTTGTTTCTTTGGTCCATTTTTATTGGAAAACCATTTCCCAACCCTTTACTGTAAGGTAGTGTCTGTTTTTGAGGTTGAGGTGTGTTTCTTGTAAACAGCAAAATGTAGCATCCTGTTTGTTTTCATATCCAATCTCTTAACCTGTGCCTTTTTATAGGTGAATTGAGTCCATTGATATTAAGTGATATTATTGATCAGTGGTTGTTAACTATGATTATTTTTTTCTGGTGGTAATGTTTGTGTGTTTCCCTTCTTTGAGTTGTGCTGGTGGAGGGTTGTCAGATGCCTGTGTTATTATGGGTGTTGTTGGCTTCCTTGGTTTGTGGTTTTCCCTCTAGTATTTTCTGTAAGGCTGGGTTTGTGGTTATGCATTGTTTAAATCTGTTTTTGTCCTGGAATATCTTGTTTTCTTCATTGATGGTGAATGCAAGCTTTGTTGGGTATAGTAGTCTGGGCTTGCAACCATGGTCTCTTAGAGTCTGTAGCACATCTATCTAAGACCTTCTGGCTTTTATGGTTTCCATTGAGAAGTCAGGTGTAATTCTGATAGGTTTCCCTTTATATGTTATTGGCCTTTTTATCTTGCAGCTCTTAATACTCTTTCTTTATTCTGTATGTTTTGTGTTTTGATTATTATATGGTGAGGGGATTTTTTTTTGATCCAGTCTATTTGGTGATCTGTATGCTTCTTCATAGGACTATCATTCTTTAGGTTGGGAAAGTTTTCTTCTACAATTTAGTTGAATATCTTTTCTGGGCCTTTGAGCTGTAATTCTTCTCCTTCTTCTACCCTTATTATTCTTAGGTTTTGTCTTTTCACGGTGTCCCAGATTTCCTGAATGTTTGGTGTTAAGAATTTGTTGGATTTGTTGTTGTCTTTAATCAATGAGTTTATTTCCTCTATAGTATCTTCAGTATCTGAGATTCTTTCTTCTATCTCTTGTATTCTGTTGGTAATACTTGTCTCTGTAGTTCTTGTTGGTTTACCCAGATTTTCCATATCCAGCCTTCCCTCAGTTTGTGTTTTCTCCATTCCCTCCATTTCATTTTTCAAGTCTTGAAATGTTTACATTACCTGCTTGATTGCTTTTTCTTGGTTTTCTTGGGTATCTTTGAGAGATTTATTCATTTCTTCTACCTTTTTGTCTTCTCCCTTTCTTTAAAGCAGTTTTTCACATCCTGTTTAAGGTCCTCTATCATTTTCATAATTTTACGTTTATAGTCGATGTCTTCTATTTCTTCTGGAGTAGGGTGCTCAAGTCTTCTTGTTGTGTGATCCCTGAATTCTGGTGTTGTCATGTTGCCTTTCAGGTTACTGAAGGAATTCTTGCATTGGTGCCTGCTCGTCTCTTCCTTCAAATGCAGCCAGGAGAGTCTTGGTGTCTTGGTCCAATCTTTGCTGTGACTGACTCTCTGCATGGAACTCCTCAATGCTGGAGCAGGAACTGTTCCTGGGCCAAGGACCTCACAGACAATAGGGCAGGCTTAGGGGAGGCAAGGTCATGTGGAGCAAAGAAGCCCCTGCAGCAAGAGCTGGAGGGGGCCCTGTGCTCCGTTCCTAGACCGACCATCCGGGATGGCACACATTCACCCAACTGGATGGATCTCTTCAGCACAGGAACTGGGACTCCTGGTAGTCCAAGGACCCCACAGACAAAAGGGCAAACCTGGGGGGAGGACAGTGTCATGTGAAACAAAGAAGCCCCTGCAGCATAAGCTGGAGGTGCCCTGCACTCCCTTTGGCGACCTTCTGGCCATGTGGGCAGGCACTCACCCCTCTGGGTGGATAGTCTCAGTGCATAAGCGGGAACTGTTCTTGGGCCAAGGACTTCACAGACAATAGGGCAGGCTTGGGGGAGGCAGGGTCTTGTGGAACAAAGAAGCCCCTGCAGCAGGAGCTGGAGGGGCCCTGTGCTCCATTCCCAGACCATCTGCCCCGGGATGGCACACACTCACCCATCTGGATGGATCTCCTCAGTACGAGAACAGGAATTCCTTATTATTATGCAATATACATAATTTATATGGCATGATATATTACATACTGAATAACAAACAGATTTAATTGCTCATTTTAAAAACTAAGTAAAAAATGATCAAAACTATCTGAGAATTTATAATTCACATAAATGATTTGTTCCATCATACCTGAATTTCTAGTCCAGAGTCTTCTGAGACAAAGGAAGAATTACAGCTCAAAGTCTCAAAGTCAAAAAATGCAGTCAGCATAACCCTGTTCCCTAGGAACATGAGGTATGTCCATGGGAAGGGAGTCTGTAACACTGTACATCCTGTCACTGCAAAACATTGTTGATTAAGGAAACTGGGGGCAACACTGTTTTTACTTCATGCTTTCTGTTTACTATGAAATATTAAAAGACTTGAAGAGTATAATGAAATAATTGACATCAACTACAACAGGAAATATCACTCTCAGTTCTATTAGAGACAAAATCTTGAGCTTGGAAAAAGTTTGGAAAATTTTTAAGGAAAATTGTTACATCGGTGACTATATTATAAGGTCTATTTCATTATTTTTATATGAAGTTGACCACTGGCAGTCTTTTGGGGTACCCAGTATTTCTGGATGAATATATAGATAAGATTTGAAATAACTATAAAACATAGATGTGTTTGAGTACTAACTGATTTGGATTAGAATTTGTTTAATGAACAGGTTTTCAAGGAGATTTTTTTTTTCAGCAAGCTTTTCCTACTATACATGTCTTATAATGTTTATCTGTGTAGTTCTTTTCGCTCTTCTCATGACCCTTGTCCCTTGTGCCATGTCTGTAGTTAAGCCATTAAAAGAAGACAATGCATTACCTCCACCACCAAAGGCAACTGGATCAACTTTAATCCCTTACCTCATTTGTTTGGAATACATTTGTTTGGAATACATTTGTTGGAATACCTGGTAGAGGTCGTAGTCTATCATAGCCTGGTAGCTTTCTGTAAGCTCCAAAATATGGAAACTCCCTCCTTCCCCAGCTAAGTTTCCTGCTCTCAGTCTTATCTGGACAATGTCTCTAGGCCCTGGATGCCTGACATCTCAAGGGTGACCCTTGACACAGTTACCTTCAAACATTCTTCCCCTGATGACCCACATGGTAATTAGGCAAATGCTCTAGCCATTTTGATAAGACCCTACTGCCACATACAAAGCCTTGTAATTGGAGCATGCCACTTAATGCAAATTAGGTTTGTTCACAGGCTCACCAATCCTATATATTCCTTATACCCTGGAATAAAGATGAGCTGATTCGCCGAAGTCTGTCTCACCGAGAGCAGTCATTGTTCCTTCTCTTGGCCTGAGTCTGATGACTGACAGGCCAAGAAGGAGAGAGCACCCCTACACTCACTGTTTTGAGCATCTTTTCCTTTTCTACCTCCTTCTTCATTTTCTACTTTTATAACTTTTTTCACTCTAAGTTCTTACTCAAAACGCCCTGGCATTTTATTTAATAAAATGTCTTAAATTGCTATGTAAATAAGCGAAGGGTCAGTCTCGACGTTGTTGACCACAAGTACAGGCTGTGTCTGCTTGGAACAAATAAGAATTGTCTTCAGTTGCGTGATTAACCTGCAAGGTTCGATTTTCGAAGGAATGTGGAGAGCTGTTTCAATTTTATTTATTGTGTTATGATGAATTTAGCACTTACAAAGAGGAGCCCTTTTGTAAGAAGCACTTCACCAATTCCTTTGAGTTATTCCAATGACCCTGGGAGAAATAAGAATAGAGCATTTATAACCTGTATTTCACAGGTGAAGCAGCTGAACCGACACATTTATATTCTTGGGTGTTTTGCTCTTTGACAGAAATGTCTCTTCAAATTTGGAAGATTCCCCATTACTACTCCCCTGAAGGCCAAAAAGGGAAAGAAAAGATACAGAAAGTAAAGGAATATTGTAGCCACAATATCAGTCTTGGGGTCCAAACTTAACCCTTTTTATTAAGTGAATTTATTCTCCTTGGGGGGACTTGCTCACACTCTTCTCCTTGATTCTCTTTCATGACAATCATAGACTGACTTTCCCTTCATTTGTGGTCCTTGAGAGCTGAGAGATTTTTTTGTGCAGTGGCCTGTGCTTACCTTTAAAGGAAGTGGAGGTACAGTATCGCCGTTTTGCAAGACTGGTCTAATATTGAAGCTGGCATTTACACTCGCATGCTGTCCTCCAGGGGTTTCAGTATGTGTGAGTTTCTGTAAGGTTTGTGAGTGCTTTATTTTATAATCTATTTTTTTGATGTAGAACAGTTGAATATTTTCAGATCCAAATATTCTTAACTGAAATAAGTAGTTTTAATATTAATGCTTTAATTTCATTCTTAGCCTTTTTCAACACTAACCTCTATATCAACATAACCTCTATAATTTCCAGAAGTGACAGGAATTTAATTTGTAGCAACTTCCATATGTCTAAAACTTTTAGACAGACATAGATGACAATGCATCGTTCCTAATTCAGTTCTCTATTGACCAACTTAGAACTGGTTATGTCTTCTTACATCACAGAGGAAAATGCCTAATAGTTGAGAGGTAATAAGTCTTCTTGGCTAACATAGAACACACAAAAAGTCCAGTGGCGTAGAGTAACCAACAGCTCTGCCTCAGGCAGTTAAGGCTGCAATATCAAAATGATGATCTGAGTGACTTAAATAGCAAATACTTATGCTTCTCAGGATTACATGCTAGGAAGTGAGTAGAAGTTACATACTGGTAAGGAATTCCTTCCTGGCTTACAGACTTTGTACTTTCTGTGTCTTCAAGTGTCGAAGAATAGTTCTCCCTTCTCTCTTCTTTATTTGTTCAAAGGCATCAATTTCATCATGGAATCTCCAGCTTCATGATCATATTAATATCTACAGTGTAGTGTAGAATCCTTAGGTCTCCCCCAGTGGCAAAATTGATAGCATTTGCAGGTGAGACTGTAAATACAAAATGGTTCATGCATTTAGAGGCCATATAAATGGAATTTGTGTCCTAATAATGGAAGCACAGGGAGAAAACACTTTCCTTTTCTGTGATACAAAAATACAAAAGGATATCGATAGTTAACAACTAGGAATAAATGAACAGACCTTGTTCCTGCCCTCACTGGTGAGTTTCAGCCTGAGGAGCAGTAAGAAATAATTGTCTGTTGTTTCTGATTCTTTCAACACTTGGTATAACCCCAAGATAATGAGATACCACTCAAAAACACTTCATAGAGATAGTTGACCCGAGCTTGTGGAGCTCACGAACTCTAGACTGACAGCTGAGGACCTGCATAGGACCAAACTAGACCCTCTGCATGTGGGTGACCATTGTGTGGCTTGCTTGGTCTGTTTGTGGAACCCTTGACAGTAGGAGAAGGATCTATCCCTCGGTTATGAGCTGGCTTTTTGTAGACCATTCCCTAGAGTTGAATGTCTGATTCAGCCTTGATGCAGTGGGCAGAGGCTTACTCCTACCTCTACTTGATGTACTAGGATTTGTTGACCCTAACGGGAGGCCTCACGATTTCTGAGGAGTAGATGGAATGGGAAGAGAGTTGAGGGTGGAAGTAGAAGGAGGAGACAGAATGGGTAACAGTGGCTGGTGTGTAAAATGAATAAAAATTTTAAAATTAAAAAAAAATTACCAAATACTCTTAATCTGAGGGACAGAACTTCTATATAGGAATTTTCAGGGGACACTCTTCATTTTGTTGTGAGACCTAAGAAATATATTTCATTAAACAACAATTAGGGCTTGTATGAGTATCTCCTGGGGATCCTTTGGTGAAGATTTAGATTCAAGAGTGATGAAATTAGGAGATGCTGCTGACATTTAAGCAAAAGATTATAGTAGGAGTCTATTAGATCATTGGAAGAATTCTCTTCAACAGGAGGGTATGATCATTTCTCTTTCTCTGCTTCCTGCCCTGAGATGTGACAGCTTGTTCTTACATATGCTCTAACAACAATTTTGCAACCCATGTGACATGGGTCTGGAGACCTGACTAGGGTGGTAAGGAAAAGAAGAAAGGCAGAACATAGACAAAATACAGAAAAGCATGAATCAAGTGGGTTTTGAGTCTTCTGATGTCGTAGCACCAATCAAACAGCAACCTGAAAACTCAATGTGTTTAGATACTACACGTAGGTAGGCATTAGCTAGTCACTGTAGAAGGCTTCTGTAGGTGAGTACTCTCAGTCCATAAGCATTCTGGTAAAGGAAGCTGAAGTTGGCATACACTGATCAGTCAATCATTTGTAAGCAATTGTACTTAGACCAGTCTGAATGGAAACTGGACTGCCAATTTTCCATGAATCTGAGACCTACCTCGAGTTGACCATCCCAGTGTAAACAACAGACATTCACTTGGGGCTTCACCAAGACTTTACCCTTTCACTCAGGGTTCCCTTGCCTTCCTGAACCATGATATACTGTCCTAACTGTAGGCTCAAAGAAATGAAACCCACTCAACCTTAGATTTTAACCTCTAAAACAATGAGACTGACTAAATCTTTCTTACATCATATGTAGTCTGTGTTAAGTATTATGGCAGAGATAGAAGACTGAATAACAAATCACGGTTAGAAGTTATCCCTTGGCTTCAGTTTACTACAGTCTGTGTCATGGTGTCACAGGGCTCTATAAATGCCCATGAACCTAGTCATCCCATGGAATGTGTGTTCCTGCCTCATAGAAAGTAAATCCCAACAGGCTTCTCCCCATGTTTACTATACTATTGTCAATTATTTCTCTGGTTCAGCAAAATTAATGTTCAGTATTCAATAAAGTGGTTTTAGCATTAAATGATACCTTAAAAATATTTACTCAATATATGATAAACATTCTTTTAACTGAAATATAGAGTAAAAATAATATGGTTTCAGGTACTAATTTGAGGCTGCATATTATACTACAAGACAAATAATAAATATTTAGTGCACAATTGAGACTGCCTTTACATCATTGTAGACTCAAATTTAAAAAGATACCTAGTCACCAGATGTTATATAGATTAAATTGCTATATTAACTGGATTATCTTACCAAAGATGAAATTATTTAAAGGTAATATGATTAACTAAGAAGATAAAAATAAAACAAAATACAAGGTTTAAGATATTGCTCCAGTTCAGCCATTTATCAACCCCAACTTAGCTATCTCCCATACCTTTTTAGACAAAAGGAATCCTGGCCTAAAGGAGTCGAGGTGACTCCCATCTTTAGCAGTATCTCACAGTTCACAGTCCTTTTCTTACCCATTTTATCATACAAGTGAAGAGGCTATATAGACCCTTCACCTTGTAATTCAGTCATTAAAATATATTTTATTTGGCAGAATCAAGGAGATCACATTTCTTTAGTTTTTATTTGGTGTAGTTAAGCAAATTAGGTAGACTTGACAATTTTTAAATTACAGGCAGAAGAATCCTGAGGTACTGGGCTAACAATGAAAAACAGTCTAAGTCTGGTCTTCACTAAAGACTTGAGGATGACTATAGTATTTGTGCATATGTTAACACATTATTTTCTGTCCCATACGTTGCCTAGTAGACTGCAATTTTAGTCATCTAAGTCATCTGATTCACATAATATTATAGGACAGAGGTCCTTTTTGCAAAAGACAGTATGCCTTTCTAAATCTCAAATTTAGTTCTTGAGTCATCTGCACAAACCATTTTTATGTCTTCTATTGAAACAACTGGATGCAACTATTGCTCCTTTAAGACAATAGTAATTCAATTTCTTTCTTATCAATGCATCGTAGAGTCCATGATCAGCAGTTCTCTTCCCTGCAATAAGCCCAGGTACTGACATTGCTGACTCCAGGTGAGGTTAAGTGGAAGCTTATGCGCTGACCATCTTCCCTTTTCAATATTTGCACACAAGTTTGGGCTATGTTTGTTTCTTCACCTTTTTACACTTGTCCTGAGAACCTGCACTGCAAAGAAGTAAACAGTGAAATGACAACAAAAGACATTTTATTCTCTTCCAATATGTGAAACATGGGTTAGTTTGTAGACAACCTTGTTTATGCTTCCTGGATTCTTCTAAATAATTAAAATGGGATGGAATCACAACATTTGATCATTATAGTACATATAGTATAATTATATATTATATTATACAATATAGCACAAACATTGTTGTATAATGTATAAAATGCTTATACTATAGTATATATGGTATAAACATTATCATATAATATATAAAATGTGACATACTGGAAATGCTCAGGATAATATAGGAGTCTTTAAAAATTGTGCAACAACCGAGATGAAATCCATTAAACCAGCTATGAATATTGTTTATGTGTGTGCTTACTCATTAGACTGCATGAGCCTTTCAAAGGTATTCAACATGGGTCATCATATACTCTGTGTTTAAAAACTCATTTCTCCATTATAAACCAACACAAACTTTGTTTTGAATTTGCTGATTTGCAATATTATTTTCTAGCTACAATTTGAAGGTCATTCCTAACATCCCAAGTTTTCTGGAATTTAAATCATGGCTGTAACGCCAAGATATTCATCAAGCCAACCAAATTTTGTTCCTTATCCTTTGGTCCTTTTCGAAATCTACAGGTATATTTTTTAAAATCTATTTGTTCAACATATTCTGCCTTTGGAATAACATATAGTCTAAACATGATACCGCATTCTTAAAGTTGCTCAAAGCCTAATTTTTTAAATTTTATTTCAAGTAGCTTAATTAGACATTAACATATTTAATCATCAATTTTTGAACCATGCCAACTTTATAGTGAAATAAATTTTTCCTGTTTTGATCATATTTTGTGGAATTGAATATTTTTTAATAATAATTAAGCAATTAAGTACATTATTGAGTTAAGGTCTATTGAACATACTTTATGTACTTGGAAATACAAGCATTGTGTAAGCTGAAACGTCTTCCTGTTTTAACTTATTGTCCAGTATAACCTCAGCCTTGTAGCTACTATACTAAATGATCCACATATTCTGATAAACATTAACCAGTCACATACTTTTATCCAATTTTACTACATTTTAAAATGAGTATTGTGTTTGTCTTTGAGAAATAGTTGACCTTTGTTTTCTATGATTATATGTACATACAAATTGTACAATTAGCTCAATATTTAGTACAAAAACTGTCAATCATATCAAAAGTTATAAACATTAAATAATAGTGTTAATTGCCAACTTTTAGCCTCAAATGATACTTGCCTTTTTAAACTTTGGTAAGCTAAAAGTTTCACTAACTCCAAGAAAAGGAGCTCCGTAGTAATGCCAATATTTCAGTCGAGCAACTTAATAAGGTGTAGTTATAACACTGGCTACCATTCAGCTGGTGACAGGTGGCAGAGAAAGCACACAATGGAATTTCCCATCTGTCTTCTACTTTCTATCCAAAGCTTAAAGGGCAGAGTGTGTTTTGTTCTATGCTCTCTGATTTCTCCATTTCTATGCTATTAAAAAGTACTTTAGCTTTCAGAGGCTTAGAAACCTTGAAGGTCAAAACCATGTGCTTTCTCTCTCTTCTCATTTTTAAGACTGACTTAGTCCTTATGAAAAGTTTAATTCTGCCTTAGGATTTTACCTCTTATCTATGGAAAATATCTCTCTTTCTAACACCTACACACACACACACACACACACTCACAAACTGGAGAATTAGGATTCATATATCCCCAAAGAACATAAATATGAAGGTTACATGAATAATCCATATTCATAAAATCAATAAATGCATCAAAGAAAATTACAGGGCTGAGAAGATACCTCAGTTGTCAAAGTGCTTACTGTGCATGCTTGAAGACATGGGCCTCATCCCCAGAACACACACAAGTATAGGACAGGAGTGGTGGGACATGCTTTTGATTCCAGTGCAGGAGCAGCGGAGACAGGCACATAACCAGGCTTTCTAACCCACATCTTAGCGTACTTGGTGAGATCTGTACCAGTGAGAAACTCTATTTACAAAATAAATAAAAAGTAGATGATGCCTGAAGCAAAACAATCAAGTTTGTCCTCTGACATCCACACACAAAAGCCAATGTGTGCACACACACCTGAAAACCCACTTTAACATGACTCATAGTTTTGTAAGATTTATTCTGTGGTGATTCTCATTTTAGAAAGAAATCAAAATACTGATAAATTGTAACACAGGTGATGCCTATTTTACTGTTTTTTATATAAGGGAAAAGCTATATGTTTTGGATTGAGATGATGAGATTTTAAATTAGAGTTTTAATTCTTTTTTAATAGCTTCCTATAATTTATTTTCTTGGCCTGATCGATGGCACCAAGATGTCATAAAGTTTACAAACTGAAAGTCTAAAGTTTTAATTGCTTCTAGGAAAATTGTTCTTATTTTCCTCTTATCACATTCTAAGGATGCACAGAGTAAAGACTAGATTGTAATATATTTATTTTAGTAGCTTATCCAAATAAGTGAATCACTTCTAATAACTTTGTGTATTTGGCACAACAATGAAAGCTTCATTGCATGCAAGGCATTGCAGTGGGCACTATAGGGTGTATATAATTAAGCATGTCTATACAGGACTTTCAGAATTATCACATTCCCAAATTAGAGAATAGTGAGAGTAAGAAAACACATATGTCTCACAATGTCAGTGAAGGTCAAGAATACTTTGGGTGGGTGGATAGAAGACATTGTTATGGATAGAAATGTAATAGCTGTAGATTGGGCTATGAAATTTTCATGATGGGCGGATTAATATGGATGAAGATATAGAATATGAATGCAAGTGAGATTTTCAGTGATCAGCAGATCCCCATATGTTTCTAGGATGATGAATGGGGGACAGGAAAGAGGGCAACAAAGGAAGAGAAGAGAGAGTTGAGCTGTGCTGCAGCATTTCCAAAAACACAGAACAAGACTCAGCATGAGCACCTGTGGTCCTTCAATTTCTCAGAACAACTTTGAACCAGGTTTTTCCTCAGGTGATCCAGATAGTGCCTAGCTAGCATCTGCATAAACATATTGAGAGATCTTGAATACTGGGGAGAAAGTGACAAACAATAAAAATGTTAAATATTTGAATGAAGATAAATGATATACTATAAAAAGACTTATAGAAGATTCCTCTTATGTAGATTATCAATATGTAACCCTGGAAATACAATGTTGAAAAGTCATGTGCACAATAAGTAATGAACAGTTGAATACTTAAAATTTGACAGAAAATGGGATAGGAATGATCAACAAAATTATCAAACTAATTTCCTTTGGGAAAAGAAGAGGTTTTTGGAGTATTCTACTGAAACACAGTCTACTATAGTAGTCTACCACAAATAATGTCTAGTCAATTGGCTACTTGGCTAACCTAGAATATGAACTTAGTTTTTCATATTTTAAATTTACAAAATGCAGTTTATACAGAGGTAGCTAAAGGCAACTATATAGTTTAAAGGTGGGAAGGATTTTGAATATTTCCCTTGAATGTTCTAGTATAAATAAAAAAATAGGATCCCAGAGTCTCAAAAAAGTATAAATTCAAATTATGAACTTTGACAACATCTCTATTGGGAAACAAGAAAATATACTTGTCACAGAAACAGATATTAAACTGGTATAATAAGCAAGGAGATTCATGAAAGTAGGGCAGGGAATTTAAGGAACAGTATAATTAGTGGTGTGAAATAATACATAACAGTTGGGAGAACAAGATGTGAAAAGTTGATTTTGCTGTGTGATGGACTTTAGAAACTTTTGCAGCGCACCAAGGAACTCATTCATAGCACACCTGATTCTGAGAAGTAAGCTAGAATCAAATTTATAATGTAGAAAGTTATTCTCTCATAATCATATTATACTCAGCAGTCTCACCCACTGGCATTAAATGAAATATTTCTTTTGCATACATATACATTTTCTTACTTTTATTATGATACTAAGCTTTAAATAATATGAAGTGGATAAAAATATATTACAATGGAACAATTTTTATTATTTTATTGAAAGAAAGCTTTTCCTAAGTGTAAGAACTATGCAATGAGAAAGGGGATATGCTTAGTACTACCACAAGTTGATACACCATGTTTTGTTGATACCCGTCATATGCCTGTCCCTTTCTGAACAGAAATGGAGGAGAAGTAGATTGGGGAGGTAAAGAGAAGTGGGGGGTAACTGAACAGAGGAGAAAAGGGAAACTGTGGTTGGCATGTAAAATAAATAGGTACATTTGATTAATATAAAATAAAAGAAAAACAAAAGTCACACATGGGAGAAGTAAGAGGAGAAATAAAAGGTGAAAGAAAATAAGGAAAACAGAAGAAAAGAACCCCCCCCCCAACATTTTGGTAAGATAATCTCAAAGACAGAATTTAGTAGACTAAATTTGTAAAGGCATGGTTATGCTTTGATATTTGATATAATAAACTGTATCAAATTGGAGCAAGAGAAGGAAATTCTGTACTGTTTTTGGATTGTTAACTACATGGCTCTTGAAAGCATCAAAGTATTTAGCATCCATGAAGTTGTTATTATCTCTTAAAAAGTAATAGTCTGTGAATCACTGTATGAATCCACTGATAAAACTCTCAGAATATATGAATTTATTCCAACTTAGAAATGCAAAGATTGGAATCCTGTATTAATAAACTAGAGGTTTTAGCAATTCTATTTTGATTGTATTTCTTAACTAAAGTTGATATTGTTAAAATTCCCAAGTTCATTCATAGACAGGAATATAGTAATATGCTATAAGTTTTAACTACAAATATAATTAATTTCTCAAAACATTATTGTCTTTTTGTGAGTTATATTTTTCTTATTTATATTGAAAATGATTTTGGTTTTTAATTTCTAAAGATGTTTATTTTATTAATTTGTAGGTCTCCAGATTAATTGTTTTTAGAAAACTCAGCTAAATAAATATTACTTTATAACTCTTCCAATAAAAAGCATCACTGTATGTGTAACTGAAAATAACTCGGGTCAAACAAAAGACTACCCTCATATCCATCAACAGGAGCGATTAGTATATTTCTTAGATGTCCATGACATCAACCACTACTACCAGTACCTACAAATAAGTCAGAAATGTGGTAACAGTTCACTAGAGTGCCCTTCAAATAGAAAACCCTAAGCAAGGCAAGATTGGGAAACCATCTTTTTGTTTTGTGAAAATTACTTGGAATTTTACAGTATATCTAATTATTAGTGACATAATTTCACAACTTTAATGGATAGAGTACAAAGAGAAAACTATGCATTCACTGGTAGAGGATAATCTTCATTGGTTTCTGATCTCGTCGTAGAAACCATGAGTTTACTTTCACTTAGGCATTTTAATCTACAACACAGCCTCTCCATATCTATTCCTTCTGAATGTTGATCTTATTCTCAAAGGGCATATTAAATTAAAGTTCTGCTTTCTTCCTGTATTATTTAAAGGCAGATAAGCTGATAAATTTTTGGTTTGGGAATATATCTCAAGCCATTTGCTCTTGGTTCAGCCTCCTGACAATTTTCCTCTGTTAATTATTTCCCTAAGTATGTTCTCCTCGGCTTTCAAACTCAAGACTATTTTGAGAGACATTTAATCCATATAGTTTATTGCTTTAGCTCCTCCACATCACTGTTTATTACTTCAGTGTGTTGTAAAAGTTCTGTAATTCAAAAGACACTAAGCAGCTTAGTGAGTATTTAAAGAATATTACTGTGGGAGAAATAAAATTTGGCAATTTGCAGCAATTCTATAATTTTATCATATTGATTTGATTTAGAGCAGAGTTTAGAATCCACAGGAGTAGTGTGTCTGAATGTCATCTCTCTTTAGCTCCAGGTCTTGCATAATGACTATTTCCTTTTACCAGACATCTTTTCATTTCTCAGGGAAAAGTGAATTAGATTGTTCTCTAGTTTTGAGACTTAGACTTACCCATAATTGCCAGTTTTACCCAAACATAAAATACTTTCATGACATCAGTAACTAATATTCTGAAAAATAAAATTAACTTCCTCTGAAATCAGAGGTGAAACAATTTCTCAGCATCTGGGGACAAGGGATATCGTGTTACACCTGGAACTTTCACCTCAGTACTTTCTGCATGCAGAGGATCAAATATGGCAATGAGAATATGAAAACTACCCATGGGAAAACCTGGGGGGATGGAAGCAGTTGAAAAAGTGCATGTCGATGCTCCCAGAGCTAGGGAGGCAGAGACAGGAAGACTCCTGAAACTTTCTGGTCAGACATTCTAGTCAGTCAGTGAGCCACAGGTTAACTAAGAGACCTTGCCTCAAAACATCGGGAAGAAATAGGTCAAAGAACATACCTGACATTAACTTCTGGTCTCCTCAAGTGTGTATACACATGTACATCACACAGAAGCATGTCCACCCACAAGTATCACGCATACAAGATCTACTTATGTTCTTATATTCTGCATTTATTACTAATAAGGTGTGAGTAATAGGAATGATTTCTTGTAAATTATATGATGCATAGTGAATGTTAACTGTAGATGAAGTATTCATACGCTCCTTGCGAGAATATCTAATAAACGTTCACAGAGAGCAGGTTGAAGTCTGCAATTGTGAAATGTCATCTCTCTAAAATCAGCCTTCGGCACTCTTCTCTAAAGTTTATCTTTCCTTCTCCATTGTTTCTTCTTTCCTTGCTTTTCTTTATTTAATATATGTTTATTATATTTATATATACATTTCTATTTATTATTTTCATATATACATCATATATCCTTATTTATCCACTTTAGCCAGAGCTTCAGTTTTATTGTGCTTCACCAGACTTAGTGAATTAAGATCCCAACTGCTTTAATGTTTTTTAGTCTGTGGCCACTACAATACTTTCTCTATGCTGCCACAATATTGTCTATTTTACTACATATGGTCAATTTTGCAGATTTTCGTTCAAAGGGTCATTCTGCATTGTTAACTGAAGACACCATACTTTACTTCTCATAGCTCACTTATTTACACATCTACACTTTGTACGCTCACTACCTCAAAAGCATCATGCCCTGAGGTTTTGGAAATAGCCCATGCATGTCAGCAGACCCACAGTGGGAGCTCAGGCCAATGGTGGATCTGGTTTTAATGCCAATTCATTTTATTCTCACTCCATCATCTATTAGCAAGTGAAATTATGCACAATTATGTCAATGATTTGGTCCTTAGTTATTTATGTGGTAAGAGAGAGTAATCCATGGGTTTCCCATTGTCAATAGTTTGCTGTGAGGATCAGTCTTGGTCAAAACTTTCTGTTTTGGCTATAACACTAAACCATAAATATAGTATTTTTTTTTAAAAAAAGGTTCAGTTCCTAGGGTCAGATGACCTCTTGGATCTCAGTGTTTTGGGTGCTGTCAATGCTGCATTCTTTTCTAAAACTTATGCCATAAAATTCTTTGCCTCTTTAATCTCCAAAGGACTTTAGCAAATTATCACAAGTAGTTTCCACGTTTTAGAGCCTGGGAATGAGGACTTGAACTTACCTCTTTCTCCCATCTCTATTGGACAAAGCTTCACAAGGTTCTTACTTTCAAGGAACCATGTGTTAAGATTGAGTCCAGCCATAATTCCAAATAACCTCTCCTTCTCGGGGCATTTGATATTAATTATTTTTGATAACTGCTTTCATGATGCAAGACAAGATCTTCAGAAGTTCCAGGAATTGGAATATGACACAATAATAAATTAATTACATTAAGAAATGTTTATTCATCCCCCAAAATGTTGCATATTTCTCTCCACTCCTCTGACTATTTCTTTAGATACAAATAGATGTTGAGATCTGTGTATGGGTGCATCTGCTTAGACATTGTATAAAAGTGCCTTTGATAGGAGGGACACCCAAAAGATGTAAGGCCATAGCATGCTACTGAAGCGAAAATGGCATTTTATTACTTTACTCTTTTACTTCCATTCAACCTCAAAAACTTGAGCATTTAGGTTAGTTGCATTAAAGAAAGAATAATGTCAATGAACAAGTCTCAAATCTCCATAGTACACTTGAGGGTATGGTCTTGTCAAGAGGGAAGTCTCTTGGAAGATGTATAGTTAGAGTTGTAACAGCTGCTCATGTGTGAAGGCAGAGATGCTGTACTCAGTATACAAGTGTTCTTAAGGGGTTCTGTTTTTCCTTATTCAACAGTGTGACTAAGTGGTATTATGTAAAGTTTACACTTTACATCACTTGGGTGATGGTGATGGTTATTCCATTTTCCTTTACGTGTCAATATGTAATTTATATGTAAATAGAAATCTTGTGTAAATATGCTTTTAATGTATTTAGTCATTTGAATGATACCACATCAACTCTCAATTGCTATAATACAGATACACTTAAATCCTCCCATACTAAAAGTTTTGCTAAATTAATAATATTTTCAGGTAGATCAAATAATTATAAGGTGTAATAATAATGTACAGGAAACTACTGGAAATTATTATTTTATTGTACAATTTTTCTAAAATATTTATTCCCTTATTTTCTTTATAATGATGGCTTTCTCATGAACAAAGAACAAAACATTATGGAGGGAATTTACTTCAAAATAAAATTTGTTTAGTTGAATGCTTAATGATTCCAGTAAGATATTTTCACATATTTTTGTTGTCAAATATTCATGTTACTTTCAAGTTTATAATTATCTGTTGCTTCATCTACAAGATGGAGATACTGAAAAGGGTGAGTGTGTAGTAGAGGCTTTGTCAAGCATGTACAAAGACTCATTAACAATCACTAGCTCCATCAGAGAGAGAGAGAGAGAGAGAGAGAGAGAGCAAGAGAGAGAGAAAGAATGAAGAAGGAGGATGAAGGGAGAGATGGAGCAAAAGAAGGGAAAGATGGAACAGAAAGAAAAAAAGTAAAAGAAACAAAAGTGATGAGAAAATGGTTAAAAGCTTTCAAATTGCCCTTACATTTAAATGTGAGATTTGGTATTGAGCAAAGGTGACTGAGAGACTGCTGTATAAGAATGTCTTCTTTTGGTTAATTATCATGCCTTATTGTACATCTTCCTTTCCTCATCATCTCTACCAAGTACAAAGCTGACATAGATATAATTCACATATGTTAACTACTCACATTTAATAGTTCTCAAGCTTTTATTTGTAAGAGTCCCCTTTGAAGCACATCTTTATGCTTCAAACAACTCAAATTCCTTAACTAGGATGTACTTTTACCATTTAAAATATAAAGCAATTAAACAGTTGGTAAAAGCATGTGTTTAAGTATAGTTTCCCCTAGTAGACTGATAAGTAAAATAGGTCTTTTAAATATGCCAGTATATTGTCACTGGGCATCTTGGAAGCACATTGAAATTCTGATTTACAGTGACTTTCTATGGTGTCAAGAAACATCTCTTGCCTACAGTATTCATAATCTATATCTAGTGATAGAGCGATGGACTGAGTCTATTTACTGCTATCTGTGTGCTTACACAGCACAGGGAAAGGACAGAATCATATACACTAGCCCTTGCAAACTCTGCTGAGCATTGTATTTAATATGCAAGAAAAACGTACAGGCCAGGAGCTAAAATGCATTAAGATACAATAAAATACAAACTCAGAGACTCAATCCTAGGCAATAGTGAAATAGGTGTCAATAATTCTTAAAGTGTTTTGAAGACTCACATTAATGAGCTATAACCTTTGAACTCCTATGTGGCTACTAAGCATCTACTGCATAAGAAAAATGTATTCAGACACTGAGTGCAGTATCAGTGTATAAGGTTTCCTGGCATCAAAGATCATTTTCTTCTTTCAAAGTAAATGGATTCTGAGAAACTATGGTCATTACAAAGAATCAAAGGATAATCTTGATGGTCAGAATGATAGGAGCTGGGGGGGGGGAGCACATGCTCTTTTGAGGGGGAGTTTTCAGAATTTAGCCATAAGAATCTCACTGTATTGATCATTGAACATTTAATGCATTTTTTAATGTTCTGGATTCTATCAGTAAGAAGATTAAACCAACCTTCCATTTTCAGCAATATGATAAATTATCTATCAATAAAATAGTATGGTATTTTTAAACTTTTCTTTAAAATTCTATTTAAATGCACTGCTGAGCAAATGTGCATGAACCAGATACTCCCACCAACACTGTGAAATTAAAGGAGCATCAAAATAAAATAAGAAATAGAAGTAGTTCTATAGGAATTGAGTGAGCATGTAGGCTAGCTTTCATCTTGGATAAACGCTGAGCTATCAAGACCTGGAGTTTCTACCTAAAAGGCTGCCTAAGGCATGGAGAACAGAAGTTAAGACCTAGACCTGGACAAATGCAGTGTATCTAATGTGAGACATCAATAAAAAGCTAGCTCTCAGAAAGGACAGCATTCCTACATAAAAGCAAATGAAAAAAAAAATTCTGTCACACAGAAAAAGGCAGGAAAACTCAGTTCACCTGAGTGCTGAGATAACACAGCATGGACTTTGGGAATTCCAAACAATAAACCTTGTGCTGAGAATTCATAAACACATAAACCTCTATATCTATTCGTAGTTAAAGACTCTGGGTGATGCTGGAGGTCAATGGTGTGAACTGAGGTGAGAATTTAAAGTCATCCTGGGTTTGTCATTCCCTAACAACAAGCTAAAGAAAAACACACAAATCTCTTTATAGAGATTCAATTTCACTCTCATATCAGCGAATTTCCATTTATGTAGTTTAATGTAGTATAGCAGCTCATAGGAAACACCTCAAAAGAGAAGCCACATACTGAGAGAATCAAATCTTTGATGTTAAAAACAAGTAAATTTAAAATATCAGCAGCAACCTTCACAAGGAATGGCACACTATAAAAATAGCCAAGCTGACTGAAAAGGAACTGAATAGAAAAAATATTGGGATGTAATGTCCAAGGTTAAAAACATAGTGGTGGAGTTAAGATATTGTTCAGCAGTTGAGAGTATGCTCCACTCACGTAGACAGCCTCAGTTTGAACTTGCTCATGATGGTTGGCTAAAAACAACCCGTAACTGTGCTCCAGGAGTAGACAGTACCTCGCACACAGATATGAACATGTCCGCACGTGGAAATACAGCCATACATATAATTAAATTAAACGTTTATCCTAAATATTGTAATTTAGCAGACTGAATAAAGATAAAAATATTAAAATACTTGCAGCAAATTGCGTTCAAAGTTTTAAAGCAGAATGAAGTAAAAATTTCTAAAAATGATAAAAATATTTTAAAAGGTTAAAGATAACAATATTGAAATGTTATTCTTTGTTCATTTTGTGCTGCTAGAATGTAAACAGCAGAGATTCTGTCATTAATGGTGACCTGAATAATTTATTTGGCTTGTATTTCCGAGGGTAGGGACACCCAGGATTAAGGATTAAGGAGCCGCAACTGCTAATGTCCTTCTTGCTCTATAATTTTATGACAGAAAGATGGATGGGTGGAAGTGCATGGAGAGTTAGCATGATAGCTAACTTTAGCTGTCAATTTGACAAACTGTAGACTTGCCGTAGAAACCCATCTGGTTGTTGTCCAAAGAGGGTGTTTCCATAAAGGATTATTAAGGGGGAAAAGATATCTTTAAGTGTGAGCATGACCACTGACATGGTGGGACCCTGCACGGAATAAACAAGAGGTTAGTTCTGCATCTTCATTTGTTGACCCTGCTTATTGACCCTTAAACTTATGTACCAGCTGCTTTACAACCTTGCTGACAGGAAATCCTTGGTGCACCCTCAAACTCTATGCCAATTAATCACTTTCTTTCTTCCTTGACTTACTTTTTTTTTGGAGTGTTTTATCACAATCATGATAAAAAGTTGCTAATTCAGAAAATCGGTGCAAGATCAGGATTGTTGCTATAATGAGCCTGACCTCTACAGAGTTCGTAGCTCTTTGGGACAGGTTGACTCTAGAATGAGGTAAGAGCTTCAGCATGGTTATAAGTAAACCTTAAGAGGTCATCCTGTAGAGAATTTGAAAGACAAGAATGCCACAAGAAATGTGGACCCTGAAGGTTGACTTTTCAAGCTGCAAAGGCAAACAAGGAATCTATGAGGAACTGTCATACTTTATTTTGGCAATAAAAGTTGGTTCCATTATTTCTATGTGTTGCGAATTTAAATGAGGCTGAATTAAAAATTAAAGGACTGATTTGTTTGGCTGAAAGAATTTCAAGACAGCCTATAATTCAGACTATGGCATGGTTACTGTTCATTTTTCTTTTTCAGATCTATACTGACAGAGAAGAAATATACAAAAGTGTAGCATCTGGTGAAAAAAAGAAAATTAAAATGTTTAAAGTTGTAGACAGAGTCTAGACAATACATCTGCATTTTCCTATAATTATTATTATAAAATTAATAGATAATTTAATCAAAATTTCTAGTTCTGTACGATTAAAATAGAAAATTTTCACTGAAGAAAAATATAGTCACATAAATGGCAATAACTTATAAAAATACAATTTTATTTTTAAAGAAAGAATCTAAATTGAGGATGAAATCATAGTTACCAAGTCAAATATTACTCCAGGGTCATCTTCGGAGGTACAAGGAGGTTGCTGCAATTGTGGATCAAGAGGTCCAGTTCACACCTCGAGTTTACATCTTAGTGTGGATGATGTTAAAGTTACACTCCCACAAAGGTTCCCAAACACCTCTGAGGCCAGTCATTGTGTAACCAAGTCAGTTTTCATGAAAGGAGGGCTTGGGAAACCATCAGATAAATTTATGAATGTAAAAACCTAGATTTTAATTAAAACATTCAATATGCCATAACCATAAGACATTGACAAAGGAAAGCTGTGGGCATAAAGTGAAGCCACCCTAAGATGGATACTATGTGTGTTGCAGGGAGCAGAACTGTTCTGTAGGGGTTACCCAAATGTTTTGTTGCTCGGTTGGTTACATTTATACCTCTAATGCCAGACATAAAGGTAGAGATCCTGGCTTAGGTTTGCTGTAATTATTATGTTTCCCTGCTTCTTCTTTTTGAAATAAGAGGGTGTTCTTTGTTTTGTTTTATATCCCAAGAATGTAGCTTGCTTTTGATTTTACAAGGTTCACAGTTAAGGGTTTGTGTTGAGTTGGAAGAGACTTTTGAATTCTGAATAGAGTTGGGAGAATGTGGATTTTTTTTGACATTATCTAAATGCATTCTGCATGATGATACAATAGTATGTATTTAGTGGGAAGGGGTGGGATATAATGATTTGAAATGATGTATTTGTATTTCAGCATGAGATTGACAAAGAGTTGTGATGACTAATCCTTATTGTCAATTAAAGGATTTCTTTTATAAATAACTTTGATTATGGTGTTGCTTCACACCAAGAGAACAGTGATATCTGTAACAGCATGTGTGCACATGTGTAATTTATAGTCATACACTTATACACCCCAAACTGGAAGCATCCCAGAAATCCATTAACAGCAGAACAGATAATGAATGCCTCATTGTCAGGGAAAATAGTTACAGTTAAATGCATCATGCAACAGACACCAAGAGCACAATTTAAGGAACTAATAAATTGCAGACTCTTAAACTCTCAACCATGTTATGACTATAACAGATTACTCAAATATGACTACTGATGCAGAGATAAGAACTCAAACTGTAAAGATAGAAAATGAAATGATTAATAAAGGTTTCTGATTCATTCTTGCTAAAGCCAGAAAAAGAGACAATGAAATTAAAATATGGGTTAGGTAAGAGAAAGCTTCTGATCTACTGGCTACATTTTTTTCTTAATTGGCACATACACACACACACACACACACACGTACACATACACACATATAAAACCCTTATGTATATATGGCATGCAGAACTCGGTATGTATTTCATAGTTATATGCAACAGAAAGTAAGAAAAGTAATAAATTCCAAATTTATGATACGTCAGACTCAAGAAAGTCTGTTTTGCTTTTCTTCATTGCAGTGTAATGGTTGAAGACTTCTCTGGGTTGAGCTCACTCCCATTTGAAATTTTATGTGAACCACTTAACTTCCTTGTGCTATAATGTTGCATCTCTAAATCAGAAGTACTAATGTTCTAATTCCAATTCTCTGTTACGAGCACTAAGTAGGTTCATATTTGTATAGCGCTTACAACAATGCCAATAAGTTAAAGACATTTATGAACACACATAGATTTGCCTTCTTTCCCAGAGTTAAATAGTTGTTTCTGAAGTTGTGTAAGGATAAAAAAGAAGGGAAAATGCCTTCAGACATTTTGATTGGTTTTTCATTGGCTTAAAAATTAATTCGGGAACAGTTTATATTTCTTATACATTTTATTGAATTTTGTATTTCATGAATATGGTTTTCTCCCTACAGTGAATTAGATTAATCATTCCTATCAGATAAATATTATTTAGTGTGAAAGGACTGCATATGTTTTCTTGAATTTATTTCAAGGTGAATGAAAAAGTCAGTATAATGGAAAATGTGTGATTATTAAAATTCCACATTTTATAAGCTGGTTGTTGATAACTATGAATAACATTTACTTTTGTGTCCTGAAAGTTTGCTAACCACACATTTTATTACAATACTGCAAAGTTCTTTTAATTTTTTATCTTTTGCAGAAGTATTTTATATAAGATTTTTTTCTCCATGGGAACATACTAAAAAGAAAAGACAAAAAAAACACATGAGTTTATGCAGTTAGAACAGAAGACAATGATATTAAAACTTCAATGCCAAACATTTAGGGTCATTTTGTTTATCTGGAGTCTTCTTCAATTTCCCCCGAATCCAATAGTAGTCTATTTCTTGTGTGAGTTTGTATTCAGTGTCCATCTCAGTGTCCAAATCCTTTCTGTTTTTACTTCTAAAATTAAGCCAATCTTCCCCTGCTCTTTAAATAGCTACTATGAAGTGCTCAGATGAGCTACGGATGCTATTTGAAAGAATATAACGTAGCTATTTTTCTCCTAATGTGTCCTGATAACTCATTGTATGCCTCAAAAACCATCCTTTCTTCTTGTATAATCTTCCCTGTAATGCTTGTGACTTGTATACAGCAGTGACTTTATTAAATGTTCTACTTCAATTGAAGTAATTTTCTCAATCTTGCAAATTCTGCCAGTTGTTTTGTTATATATAGCCGACGGTGAAGGGCATTCCTAGGAGACAAACATCTGCCAAATATTGCGCTTGTGTTTTCTAAGAAGATTGCTTTTAGGAAGTGGTGAATTGCTTTATTCTTCTTTTAAGGGACTAGAAAGCATGGCAGTGCCACAGGTATTGATTTGTATCTCTTCCATTTCTCCTGTGTTAGGTTTTATTTACTTGTTGCATCGTAAAAGCAAAAGCGATGAGAATTTTTTAAAACTTGAGAGGATGTGACAAAGACAGCACAGTGTGGCCCTCCTCAATGATTGTGGATATAAAGAAGTACGACATGAAGGGCTTAAAAGTCTTGTTATATACCTTCATCATTAAAAGGACAGTAAAATGTAATGGCAGTTTCCCCAAAGTACTGCTTCCCCATCCTTAACCTTAAACACTGAAACATTTAGAAATCTAATACTGAAATACTGGAAACATTAAAAATAGATAGGGAGATGCTTTAATGGCCAAAGCACAATGAAGGAGCATTACACAACAGCAGTCTAACCTAACATATGCCTCATCTGCTCCTGAACAGCTAATTGTTGCTCTAATGTAGTCACCTCTATTTATAGGCAGCTTTTTATGTGCTTAATAGGCTTTCTCCTTAAGTCCCCTGACAGTGCCTTAGTCCTCACACTGAATGGAATTCTCCTAAAATCAAGGCCAGGTGATGAATTAGGCCCATTGGCTCTGATCACGAAGTACTAGAGTCTGGTTGTCTAAACAGCTATTCCCGTTCAATTGCATCAGTGTGTTTCCCTCTAGGGTGATAATTGCTCAGAGCTCATTGTGGCTCATTTCTTTATAATGCCCATAACAGTGCTTTTTCAAGGGAAGGAATTGAATATTTTAGTGCTGTGATAAAATGCAAGAAGGCATGCTGCTGTAATGTGGTTGACCTCATCTGGGCACAGTATGAACAGTTGTATTTATGACAGCCATTTCACACTTTGTATATTTGCGAAATGGTGAACTCTTTATGTGTTCATATATAAGGCTTTGTGAAACTTCCCCAGACTGCTAAGAATAGAGTGCTTATCAAATTTTGATTTCTAAAACTCCTTTATTTAGTGTGTTTGCGTGTGTTTTATTTTGTGTATGAGTGTGTGCTCATGCACACATACATGCTCATATCAACAGAGGTTTGAGCACTGTTCTCAGGAGTAGGCTCTCTCCTATCACTTTGAAGGATCAGAGGTTGGACTCTGGTCCTCAGGACTGCAGCCAAGTGCCACTGCCTACTGAGGCATCTTACTGCCCTGGCTTTTGTGATTTCAAATGTGATTGAGTGGCGTCAGTCTGGGAATTGGAAGCCAAGACATTGACTACTTCTACAGAGATAATGTGCCCATTTTGGGGGGGGCTGCTATTTTGTAAAATACACAGCTGCTGTGTCAACATCCAAACCTTCATGGTAGAAAAGAGTCTGTATTCTCACAAAGCCATCTAGTGCTTCAGAATGAAGGTGTGCATTGCATTTCTTTGTTATGAACAGAAAATACAAGAAGGGATACTCAGCTATGGATGCTGAATGAGAGAATGGGGAAGCCCATCCCAGTCCTTCAGCAGTGTTCAAAGTTCTTTTGTTGTTCGTTGATGCATAAATAAGCTATATGAATCTCTATTGATTTACCCACACAATAGTTGAAACTTTCATCAGAGGTAGTGTCCATTAGAGGATGAATGTATCAAAAACACATTCTTGCCTGTTTGATTTAGTCTCAAGTCTCTGTTCTGTTTCTACTCTGTCCGCCACCTGTTGTATATGAATGTGAACTAAGTGAGCATTATTTTCTGGCTTCCAAACCTATGCAATCTAAAATGAAAAATTAAAAAAAAAAGAACGAGCTGCTCTTATTTGGAAACTTCTCACCATTGAAGTAATGGATGTGGGATGGAAAGCCCATTTTAGATATCCAATTAAGTCTCTCTCTTACAAGGGATATTACCCCCTTGGAGTGTTCACCAGAGGTCTATTTTCAGCAAAGTCAGTGGGTGAAAAGAAAACTGTGTTTAACCCTTGGCCTTAGAGATAATTTGGACAAAATGCTGTGGAAGTAAGGAAACGCTGACACTGCAAAATCCAACAGGTCGTCACACACAGGTGTAGGTCACAATTCATCTTAGGAAAAGTACATTGTTTTGTGATGAAGGGTGTTTTTTTTTTTCTTCTCAGAAATTGTGGTAGAAAATGAGATAGCTCCGTAAACCTTATCTGATATTTGTAAATCACACATTGGGGGAATGTGCAGTATAGCCTGATCAGTTTTATTTGGGGCTGTGAGCCAAATGTAATCAAACATCATTGCCATCCAGTGATCATGGATAGGCAACCCAGGGATTAGTTTGAAACTGGAAACTCTTAATATTTTATTCTATTCCTATAACATGGAAAGAACAAAACATTCAGTCATCAGTATAACAGGCCCATAGCTGATAGGAAATTTTTCATTAATATTTGAATTTGGAAACCCTAAGTTTCACATCTCTTTTATTATCTAGTTTTAGACAACCTTTAAGGGAAAAGAATATGTCCTTCCATTTCTTCATCCACACTACTTAACATTCTATTCCACATCATCGTATTATAAAAGGATTGTAGATGATACCTACACTCCTCATACATTGAAAGCAATAGCATCACGTTTGTGTATAGACATAAGAACAGGATTGGCTTATCCTCTTGTTAGAGTTTCCATAACGTCCTTCTTTCCAGCATAAACCTTATGTTGACTGGCTTAGTTTGCTTGGTAAATTGTTAGATGAAGACAAGTACAAGCAATATACCAAAACTACCTATTGCTTGAGAAATAGAAATTGGTAAAATTTTGCTCCTGCCACCTCCAATGCTTTTGTCTTCCATTTTTTGACATTCATTGAGTTTCTGATCCTGAGAAAAACAACATACAAAATTCTGATTAGATTTGTAACCCAAAAGATCCCATCCATTGTCAACACAGATGAAAGCAGATGACCAATAAATACTTAGCTAATGCTTTTTACCACCTAGGTTATGCTACAGGCAACTGTCCTAAGGGTCAAATATAGCTTGTGAATCTTGGCCTTCAAGATTTAGCTGCTTTTGTATGTCCTTTGTGAAAATATTTGTCATCACATGCTCCTAACTGATGAGACCAGGTTCCTGCTCAAGTTTTAAGCTATAGAATATAATTTAATCTATAGATCATATTCCTCAATTGTTTACAATGCTTATAGGCTCAAGGATGCAAATCATCACTCACTCCACGCAGAAGGAATTTATTCACCCTGTATTCTCTGAACTATTTCACTTTGGGCGCATAATTTAAAATGAAGTCTTTTTCATTACAAAATTGAATATTAGCAATGTCAATGAAATCACTGTTTTCCCTGAATCACTTACAGAAGCCCATTTAGCACACACGGGAACATGAAATTTACACAGATATGAAATCTATTGTTACTTCCATAGCTTGAAAGAGTTAAGTTCAAGTTAAGATAGATTTTTTTCATCTCATTTTCAAAGCATTCATTATAAGGTACTATTTTCTCATGCAAAAGATGGATAATAATTTAATTGTTGAAGTAATATGGTGTTAATGCTGTTGTAGTATTCTTTTTAATGATGAAAAACATGAAGTCGAAACAGAAGTGAAGCTAGAGTCATATAGCTCTTGAGCGTGAATATGGGGCTGGAATTCAAACAGCAGTGCCTGCCTGACTTCCTGTCCTGACTTCCTTCACTGATGAGCAGCAATGTGGAAGTATAAATCTAATAAACTCTTTCCTCACCAACTTGATTTATGGTAAGGTGTTTCATCAAAGCGACAGGAACCCTAACTTAGACATGTATTTCTCAAATACTACTTTTCATTTAGTTAAGTGGATTACTTATACTCATTCTTTTTTTGGGGGTGTAAGAATTTTATCATCCATCTATCTATCTATCTATCTATCTATCTATCTATCTATCTATCTATCTATCTATCTATCTATCTATATCTGTCTCTCACATCTGGAATTCACCAACTAGGCAAGGAATGATGGCTGTGCAAGGAGTTTCAGAGACTCACCTGATGGAGGAGGGTCATCTGTCTATTGTTACTTTCATTGGTTAACAAGGAGACTGCCTTAGCCTTTTTGATAGGCCAGCCCTTAGGTGGGTGGAGTAGACAGAACAGAATTGTGGGAGAAACAAAGCAGAGGCAGACAGACTCTCCTCTCCGAGACAGCCGCAGGTTAGAATCCTCCTGGTAAGCCACCACTTCATGATGAAATACAGATTATTAGAAATGGGTTGAATAAATATGTAAGAGTTAGCCAACAAGAGGCTACAGCTAATGGGACAGGCAATGTTTAAAATAATACAGTTTCCGTGTAATTATTTCGGGTAAAGCTAGTCAGGCGGGCATCGGGAAGCAGTCCGCCGTTCCTTTTACACTCACCTGTCCACCTGTTTCTAGCCTATCAGTCCTAAGATTACAAACCTGTGCCACAATGGCAAGGCCAGAACTTGATCACCTGAGCCACCTTTCCAGGGAGAATTTATGGCTTTTAAATCTTCCATGGAGTGATTTGTAAACCCAGGTCAAATATCAGTCTCCCATGTAGGTCTGAACTGTGTCACACATCAACATTGATGTTGCTATAGGCCCTCACTATAGAGAGTTGAGTACCAGTTCCTGTTAGTCACTGAGGCATCATTTCACACAGTGAAACCATGGGATGTTCAATTTACCTATCCATACATATTCCCAATCCCTGGTGCGTAAGCATAATGTGGCTTCATCTTCATATACTCAGGAGTCTTGCTTAGCCATTTTGTCTCCTGATCTTCTTTTATTTCCATTGTAAATAAGAAGGTATGAGGAGCTCTCCTATGACACGAGGGCATACAAATATGTCTCTCATCTGGGTGCTCCTTCACCCTGGATGATGATTCTTCTCTTCTAATGTTTGTTGTCGGTCGTCCCTAGAGCTTTGTGTGGGTGTTTGTGAAGGAGGAATCTTGTCCTTATGAATCCAATTTCTTATAAAGACTTAGTCATTAGTCTTCAAAATATAAAATTTTCTCTAACTCCTTGTCTATTTCTAATTATATCCTTTTAATCTTCCTCCTCGAGGCAAGGAATGAAGGACCAATTATCTCGAATTCTAAAGGGATATTAAAAGGAGAAATATCAAATTACAGAAATAACTTTAAGTATATACCTCAAAATATGACAGCTTTCATTTTCTATCAAGAGATTACCTGGATAGATCAGTGTTCAGCAGTTGATTGTCATAGTGACTGCTCCTCTTCCACCATTGCTGTTGATAATAACTAAGCAGCATGAACGAAAGCAGGAGTTGCACAGGCTGTGAGACAGAGAGAGGACCTATCTGATTAAAATCGTGCCTAAGACAGGAGGCATCTACCCATGTCTCTGCTGGGTCCTGAGACCTAGGGGACTGTTGCCCTAAGGGGTAGGTAATATCAAACCCATTCTTCAAGTGTCTGTTATTTTATTCACCACTGTTCAACCTCACAAACAGAGATTATCTCTTGTTGGGCTGTTTTGTGTAAAAGGCAGGCCATTTCCCAGAAATTTCGGCTTTCTGACAAAGTGTATGATGGAACAGATGGATGGTTAATATCCTCATTGAGTATGATTTTGTTAAAGATAATGGGCCAAATTATTAGCAATGATTACACAGCCAGTTAGAGTTGGATTAGCAGCAATAAATCACAATAATACCTTACAAATTCCTTTCTACGTATTTCCCACTTTAATTATTTAAAAATATTAAGTGAGATTCATATATATATATATATACATACATATGCAGAGAGAGAGTGAGCTTCAAGAATGCCTCAATGATTAGTTGTTCTAGAACATTCATTAGCAAACAAAGAGAAACAGGTAATCAAACTATTAAATGGTCAAAACATTAGCACATTAGAAAACAGTGATAAGATTAAATGAGAAATTATATAGGAAGTTTGAAATATGAAAAACTTAAGAGTTTATAACTTGAGAGTAAGCAGGCAGATCTAAATGAGATTGTTGCTATAGTACAATGGTAGAGAATTTGCTTCAGATGTCCAGGAACCTGTTGTTCAGTTCCATTCAAATTGATGCAGGCACACACAGGCAAGTTTCCATGATAAAAGGAAATGATACCTTATATTCACAGTTGAAGTGATGGAGAAAGCACCACAAATGTACGGATAGAGGGATAGAGTTCTCTAGGTGGACAGGACAGAAACTGTGAGAAGGCGTGGGCAGGGGAATGCTGCTGATGCTTAAGAGTCTAGGTGGGAGAGAATGCAGTTGAGGGTATAGGGATAGAAAGGCAGATGAAGTCCGCAGTGAGATGGAACTGTGAGGTGTGTTAGGAGACACCAGCTGTTTCAAGAGATTCTCTTCTACTCTAGGATGCGATGTCATTGGAGAACGTTTAAATGAAGGGTAGCTTGATTCCAATTTATGCTTTAGAGTCTTACTCTGGCTGTCCTTATGAAAACAGACCATAAGTCAATAAGGGAAAGTGGAAGTTCCCAAATTTATGAGCAATTAAAGAGAAAATTTAATGTATTTGATACCCACTAAATTGTATTTATATAAAATCTATTTTTATTGGGTCAATTTAATAATTCTGAGATGAGAATTCAAAATTTTACATCTTGTCTTACATCTACTTGACACTTAAAACACTCAATAACTTGTGAGATGCTGCTCAGTAATTATTTTAAGAATTTACACTATGAACCAGAGAACTGACTTCAAGGAATATACACTGCAGAAATATGTTTGCAGGTTACAAAGGATATGAATAGAGCAGGAAAATACCAATTCTTGTGCATTCTCACCTTCATGATCTTGTATTTCTCCAGCTTTACCTAAAAAACTGATTAGCTCCTGGTTTTACAGAAATACTGCTGTATTTTATAAAACCACATATATTGTCAAGAGGAAAAAAAATAACACGTGGTTAGCTCCTAGTCTCCTGCCATAGCAATAACTCAAGGGACCAGCATTAAAATGTGTTCATAGAACATGCTATCTTTTTTGTGATGTCTTGTGATGTCTATCCAGCTATTTGACAATAATGTTATAATTCCATCTTCTTCAGCTTTACAAATGTAGGTTTCCATGAGTCTTTAATATGTATAACTCTTTGTCATATTGTCAGTTGGCTAAAAGTGAAATTTATAGTTGGAAACCATCTATGCTACTACTCTGATTCATACTGATTGAGGGCTTTTTTTTTTATCATGAAGACTACTTAAAAAGGCATTTTGAAGTCCTTATCAGATGAATATTCAGTTCATGAATGTTAAGAAATAATTAATAGAAATATTAAAACTATGTCTTCTTTTGCAAGAGTAAGGCAGCAAATCAAAGGAAGTAGATTACTCACTGGATGTTTTTTGAAGTTTGCAAATCCACATGTCAGACTTCACAGATCATATCTGAAGATATCAATGTTTCAAAGTAAAAATTATTGTATATGAAAAGCGATAGTAAAATGCGAATCCATTGAAAATTGCAGAAATACATAAAACCTGATAAACTTTTATTTATAAAAAATTTGCTTAAATTTTCAGATATTGAAATTTATAGTTACTAGACAGCAGATATGTCAAAGCATCCAGTTCTGTAATATCACTGTGCCATCTGCTTAATGAAGACCACACCAACGAAGGCTATCACATCACACTCTATAACATTACACAGACACTATGGACAAAACAATCTGTAGTCAAGAAATATATGTCAAGTTTTGAATAGTAATTAAACATACAACTTGTTTTCGTTTTTCCACATAAATTTCTTGGTTCAACCTAGACTTAATGGTAAATTACTTCAAAAGTAACTTCAAGAGTAAGTTACTTTTTAAATTAAAAATAAACCTAATACAGAAATCATCAATACTTCATTTGTATAAGAAATCATCTATATCTGATAAAATAACTCTATAAAATAACTATATCTAAGTTTATATGGGGAAATGTAGACTCTGACATAATAGAATAATTCTAATTAATTAAAACCAATGAGGAAAATTGCTGTATTGTAGCTTAACTGTTTCATTTTTTAAATTTTTGGCAAAATTTTAAGTAATTATCATTAAATATATTTTATTTAATTAATATGTATATTAATTAAATAAATTTTAAATAGCCATAAACCTTCAACTTTATGTGATGGCTATAAAAATTTGCAAAAAAACCATTATCAGTGCACTTTTTTAATATGCTTAAAACACAGGCACAGCTTGAATAAAGTGAGAACATGACCATTCCAAGGTATGGTTGAGAAGAAGGTTTTTATTGTAGATTTAGAGGGTAGTATACCATGAGCATTTGGAAGAGCCCAGAGAAGAGAGACAATGTAGTAGACTAAACATGGCCAGCATACTGAGCTGGGGAGAGAGAGAGTAAAAGAGAGAGAACAAAGAAGAGAGAAGACCTAGAGACATCCAAAAGCTAAGAGATTAAAAGAGTGTACATGACCAAGATGGCAGGGTTATATAAGAAGAGGGATCTAGGAAAAGGGAAGTACATGAGCTAGAGAAGTTTAGGTTAGTGGGCGAGGTGAGCAGTGCTGAAAGGAACCAGGATGCTAGCATGGACTCTATGGCAGGTACTTGGAGTGCTGAAAAAACCTAGAAGCCAGCGTGCATGTCTTATGAAAAAGGCACCACAGTTAATCATTTGTCCTGAGTTTCTTTTGGTCCTGACACAAATCAATTACAATTTCTACATTCTAGGCTGTTTATTTTCTTTTCTGATATAATTCTATGCAGATAAACCATTATTTTTGAGAGGTCCACTTCCAAATTATATGCTAATAAACACACACACACATACATACATATACATCCGAGCAATTTAAATAAATACAAACATATACTTAGATAAAATATGTAGACATAGACAATAACTCTAATATATTATATGACTTTCTAGGATTTGTTTAGAACCATTGTTTGGTTATTTTAAAGATCATTTCATTTAGGTATGATAAAATTGATATTATATACATATATATATGTTTTATTATCATTGTTAAATTATTTAATACCACTTTGAATTAAATTCATATTTTTGCTTTTTTAGAAAACACTTTAAAATTTTTAGAATATCGTGATCTTATTTGTATTAGAATATTAATATTTTTTCTTATGCTTTGCTTCTAATGCTGTTTTATACCAAGTTTGCTTAAATGAGTTCAATCTGGACTTCTCAAATGTAGCATTATTATAAAATACACTCAATTTCAAACTAATTTGAACATTGAACTCTTAGAAGAGTTACGCTGAAGCAGCCTAAAATTCACAAGTTATTTTGTTAAGAAAATAGAAGGAATTCAGGCAATAGAGTTCTACTTACCAGGCTATTATATAACTCACTGTTTTTGTGCGAGTCCTGAGTGCCTTTGCAGGTCTGTGGTTGCACAACGAGCTAGAATGAGCTGGACCTATAAATCGTAAGCTCCTTGAAACAAATCAGATGGGGAAACTGAAAACCCTCAGTGGCCTCCAATCTGCCCAGCAGTATGACAGTGGACTTGGTAGAGTTTAGCTCTAGTCTGGAGTCTGGGGTTCACTTTTTCCCTTGGAGTGAAATGTGAAGTTTTGGTCAGTGAAGTAAATGGACACAATCAAGACAACTAAATCAGTGATCAACTAAATAGCAATGACAAAAGATTCCTCAACAATTAAAAAGTCTTACGAGTAGAGACATCTGTTATTATTTCAGACTTGACTACAGATTTTGTTTTGTTCACTTAATTTCTTCCCTGTGTAACAGAGTTCATTTTATGTACTATAATTTAATTTCATATACTATTTTGAACCAAGTCATCACCTGGCACATAGAACCCAAAACTACTTGTTATACAAAGAAGTTTTCCAAAGAGTTTGATTGACAAATATTTCTTTATAAATTTGGCCAACTTCTTTTAGTGTTAGGTCAAGCTCAGTTTATTTGGCTAGGATATGTTGGCTTATGACTGTTACTTGTCTATTTGAGACTCTCTGTCTTTATACATGGTCATGCTTATGTGTTAGATGTAATTGTGTATATTATATGTATGTGACTATATATACGTTTTGATTGCTATAAGTTTTAATTAGGTAAATTGTTATAGATTATAGAGTAAGATATATTTAAATGAATCTTTTACCAACATTTTACAATCTGTTTTTTTTCCTTGACTGATCTGAAGCACAGGGGAAATAATTGTTGAGATATAATTGTAAAGAACTAACTTTCTTGAACATTCTAGAATCATAAAGGAGATGATATGAAGCAGAGTGTGTAAGTGTCATGCATCATATCTAAACGGGCATATATATAATTGTAGATATGTATGTAACATACATGGGCTGTATGTTCACATGTATCACAAATTGATTTTCTTTTAGAAATAAGGACATGGAATGGAAAGTTTTTCAGAGTGAGGCATGTTTCAATGCTTTCCTGAACTCCCAGAGTACTCAGGTTCTGGTCACAGCAAATACATCACATGGCTCACTGTTGTCTGTTTCTTGGATCAATGAGTTCTAATTCCGTTATGTCCTCTGTAGGCACCTACACAATGTATAACCCCTGATTCCAACAGTGTGATTTTACACACACACACACACACACACACACATGCACGCATGCACACACACACATACAGTAACCTAAAATATAAGTAAGTCAACATTAAGAAAAATAAAAGAAAACGAGTTCCTTAATCATATTCTTCAAACTTTATCTCTCTTCTGTGATTAACATACTCAAATAATAAAAAACATACCCAACTTAGTCATGAGGGAATCTCAAAAAGATAAGTATATTCTGGCATTCTTTTAAGCTCCTGAATTTGGCAATAGAAAATGTTATTTTTCAGGAACCTTTGCCAGAATACTTCATTTAAAAGCTCAGAAGTGTTTTTTCTGAACTCTGAAAACAACACTCTCCTACATCCTGAGAGTGAATTTGTACAAAATTGTCAAGCACAGGAAAAATGGATGTAGAGCATCATGATTATGTATCTATGGATCTCAATGGTAGTTTTTTGAGCTATCCAAGGCATCTTAATAATTTCTAGAGTTCTGTATAACATAGGTGGGTCATCACCCATAGGACACTATTCCTTACACTGAACTAATAGATATTGATTGATCCTGGAAAATGGGTGCTATTATCTTCATTTGTGGACACTCCTGAGTCTTCTGAATCCAACAAATGACTCTAAACCCATGGTCACACTGATGGCCTTGATTAAACTCAGTGGGTCATAAAACAAAACTAATAAACATGAATATAAAAATTTATTTATAGGAATGAAGGATAGATAGACAGGAATTGTAGGAATGGTAGACTTCATTGTCTGTGAAAACGATCAAAGAAATTCTCAAAGAAAAATTTAATTAATAAAAATTTTGAATACTGATTGATACAACTCTTTTGCTGCAATTTGTTTCAACATTGATTATGTTGGTAAGACTCTATGAATTATAATCTACACAATCACTTCCATGTCCTATATTATGTTGTAACACATTGGATATATTATTTTATAAATAACATTGTAGCAATATGCATCAGTGTAAAGCAAAACCCTACTTCATAGAAGTTTTGCATCAGTGTAAAGCAAAACCCTACTTCATAGAAGTTTTATTAACTGGTGTTTTGTGTTGCTCAACCAGAAGAATGAGTGCTCCAATGACTAATTAAAACAAATTGTTGCTTAAAAATGAAATGCAATGAAACAAACATACACACATAAATGTAACAAAATTATTCCATGCACATGCATATTTTCATTTGCGGTATTGTATTTGAATATATATTTTACATTACCATGAACTACAGACAAATCATCTTTCCCAATTAGTAGATATATAACCTAGCTTAAGTCAGTCTCTTTAGATTTTTTGCTTTTATTTTGTTAGTTTGTTTGTGATATATAATAAATCCAGAACCCTTCACATATTGAGATATGTGCAGATCTACCTCCGAACCATTCCTAGAACCTTGCTTACTTCTTTTTAAAATGAAGAAAATACTGCCTCATTCATTACATTGTCTGATCTCACTAAATAATACATACTGATAAATGTCTTAAAGCATTCTGTATGTACTAATGATAATATATAAAATGTGTGCATGCACACAGAACAATGTGTAAAATTTAGTAGCACTTAGTGCTTTGAATTTTCAAGTATAACACATGGAACACATTTTGTATGTTGACAAATTTTATCATTTATAACCTGGACCAGTTAGCTATAATGTGATAATAGAGGCTGCGAGAGAACACTAATGCTGACAGAGGATATCACATCTTACTACATTCGCCTCTGTCAATAAGAAAACAAATACTGTGGTTATTTCTTTTCAGACAGCATCACTGGATCTCTGTTAAATTCAATAATAAAGCTACTCTAAAAAGCACAGGAGACATGGCATTTGCTAATGCCAGAAAGAGAACACTTCACTACAAAATCTAAAATGTTCCTACAGCTAGCTGAAATAGTATACTTGAGTATTCCTAGTCGGAATTTCTGATATAACCCACCACTGCAGTAACTGTTGGACATGTTAGCAATCTTGATGGCATAGCTCCTTTCATTTCAACCCTCGATTGGCCTTTAGCAGTCAGAGTAAGTGAGGCTGTCATCCCATCTTCCACCCTTATGAAATTGAATTTCATGAAAGAGACGTCATCTAGAGTTTGAGAAGTATGATTGACATCTTCCATATAGCTGCCTTGCACTAGTCAAAAGCATAATAACTGTGCCCTGAGGCATATGCTTGTGTCTGCGTTTGTGGAGAAGAGCAGCTCAGAGAGGAAGAAAGTGGAGAAGACCTCAACATACAGGTCATTCAATCACTATGATGTCCCCATTACCAACAAGAGCTTCTAGGTTATCACCTTCAATTATGCTAAATATACAGTATATCTTTAACAGGGACAGTCCCAAACTTCTGGTGGCATTACCCATCTGTTGCCTCAACTAAGGGAAAGACATGTAATGGCAAAGGGTGAAGATATCCCAGTAGTATTTTATCTTGAATTCTCAAAATAAATGCATACAAAGGTATATAAGTAGATTTTGAGACCAAACCTCAGAGCTGCCTTTATAATCTTGACTATTAAAGATACATGATACATATTTTTGGACCTTTATCATCTTTTAAGAAAAAAATCTACATCTACTTAGTTAGCACATTAAAATTCCCCTTATGGCAACTTTAATATGTTTATTATGATATTTTTGTTAAAAATATCAAGTTTTCTCTAGAGACAAGCCATTTGCTAAGAGAAAGCAAACCCTTATGGTAAATGAAATTAAGAACCTTACAAGGTATTTCTGTTTAGCTTTTACGGGGCTCTTAATGGATGTATACGTCAGTGCTAAACAAATATGTGATGCTGTGAAGCTTCGTGACTTTCTCATATTAAGTATGTGTAATTTCTTATTAAAATGGTAGCATCCTCATCCGCTGTGCTCTCTACCAATTGTGTTAGACACAGACTGGGTTTATTTACATGTGATGGTCGAACACTGAGAGACTTGGAAATAAATCAGTAATAAAGTTGTGGAACCGTAATGAGGAAGTATCTGGACAGTTTCTTCCCTGCCATCTCAGAAGTTTTGTGTATCTCTGCTCCAATTTCTGATATAACATATATCATAGTCAATATGTGTTCTCCTAGAGAACATGAAGTATATCTGATTAACTCATTGGCGATTCTTATTCCGAAGTCTTCTCTCTAAGACCTAGGGTAATACTTTGGTTGGCTTAGTGCTTTTAATCTTTCATCAATGCTCATAAAATATATGCTGTAAAATTTTACAGGTGAAGTCTGCTAAACACTGCATCGTTTTCTCTAAATTGTGCCTATCTCACCTAATTTTTTTACTGATTTGATCTTGACCTTGTTGACATTGTTGTGCAGAGACTGGAAATTCAAGGTCTAGTGGTTGCATTGCTTTTTTGAAATCACACCTGTAATGTACTTTGAGTGACACATGAAAACTCCCTAGAAAAACTGTCATTTTGATATGTTCCGGGTCTTTGAGAGGTTAGTTTCTCACAGAACAAAATTATACTCTTCACAAAAGAATCAAAGCAATGATCTCTCAACTAAACGGACATCTCTAATGAACACGTTCATCCATTTCACACAAATAAGATGCTAAACTTGGTAAATGAATCTTAGTCTATGAAGGTTTGAAACGACTTTGACACATGACTTCTGATAAATATCATTGGTTGAGACTTCAAAGGAATATTATTTGCTCATTACATTGATAGCAGAAAATATCAGTTCAAATTTTTTCCAAACAAATGTTCTGAACTCTCTGTGAAATTATCTGTACTATGAATTACATTATATGCAGGAATGGAATCATAGTAATAATTATTACTATTTTGGAGGGCTCATAATGAGTCTGTGATTTTGAAAGTCATAGACTTCAGGCATAAAGATAGATGAAAGTTTATTTTTTGATCTTTTTATCCTGTCTCAAGAATAAAAACCTTTATATTTGTTTTCCTGGTGAATTAGAAAAGCACATGGTACAGAAGTAGACTACTAACAATGATGAATAACATCCTGGAAAGATCTAACATGTTTAGCTGTCAATAGTTTTTTAAAAAAAGTATTTTTTTGTCAGAATGCAGGAGTTTCCCTATAATCATGATATTGAACATGATAGACTTTATGAAATTTGTATGCTCATGTGTAAACATGTAAAATATCTGCTAATTTCTGCATAGGTTTAGAAGAAGTTTTAACTGAAAAATGTTAAAGTTAAATTGTGCCTACAATAAGTATTAGTTACAGTAATTACAACATCAGAACACAGATAAATTTTCCAGTAAAAGGATAGAACTTTCAAATATGATGAGATACTAAGATAAATTCACAGCATTTTTTAAAAACCTCAGTTCCAAAATTCAATTAATGTTAATGATTGCCGACCATAGCCTTCCATACACACATTTATAAAACAGCTTATGAGCATAGAGAAAAATAATCAGAAACTTTATGATTTTACAAGTTCATTTTAGTGGGAAAGAATAATTTTATTTGTGCACATATATTAGCAGACTATGTTGATTTTAACAAGGTTTTTCTGATTTTTTTTTAAAACTAGGATAATATGTTATTCATCAGGTTATATTTTGATAGCATGAGTGTTGACGATGTGGTGTGGGTCCTTTTGGCTATGTGTTGCTTTCATTGGTAATGATAGGGTAGAACTTAGGTAGGTGGGAAAAGCTAGGCTGAATGCTGGGAGAAGGAAGGTGGAGATAGAAGCAATGGATCTTCGACCTGAGATGGACACCAGTTGGAATTTTGCCAATAAGCCACAGCTGCGTGGCGATACACAGATTAATAGAAATGGGTTAAACTAAGATGTAAGAGTTAGCCAATAAAAGTTAGGGCTAATGGGATAAGCAGTGTTTTAAATTAATATAGTATCTGTGTGGTTATTTTGGTGCTAAGCTAGCCAGGCGGCCAGGAAAAACAAGCAACTTGGCTCTCTTTGCAACCACTATGGAATGGTTTTAAATTGCTATGCAGAATAAACAGCTGTGAGAAATAATAAATTACTTTATCATTATAAGAGCTAGAATATGAGGTACCATATTTAAAAGTATATCTAAATAAAATTATTATCAAAAGTAGGTGCAGCCTAATTTAATTACTTGTTACTACACCTCTAAATGTCCTCAGAAAAATATGTGTCTGCTTTAGTACAAATGAAGTGGGTCAGAATATCAAGTAACAGATGAATTCACTTCTGAAATAAATATAATATTGTTTCTATTAGATTCCCTTGTTTCTACATGAAATCATTAATGCATTATTATATATTTTTTAATACGGAGTATTCTTAGTCTTTGAAAAACATTTTATACTTATCTCACACATAACTTAACTCACCCACACATAAACATGAACATATACACACATAAACACACATAAACATGTACACACATAAACATATACACACATAAACATGAACATATACACACATGTGTGGAAAGAATACATGATGCAGGAGCATGGTGCATATGTGGAGTCTAGTTTTCTCCTTTCCTTCAGTTATGTGATTTCTGGACAACCAGGTCAAGTTGTCAGGTTTGAAGGCAAAGAGCCTTTACCTAAATTCTTTATTGATGTTAGCTATGTGGATACAGATCTTTAGAATAAGTGATATTTTTTATCACATTGGCAGAGTTATAAAAATTGGCAATATAGGGAGTGATGTTTGGCATGAGCATTTTGTTAGATGTTGCCATGTTACCTCAACATATTTGAGACATGAAATATTGTGTCAGAGAAAATCACTACTCAACAGCCTTCCTCCTCATAATTTAGATTTTTTTGAGGGATATCTGTGATGGTATGATTTGTGTTCATGACTAGAATTATAAGAAACATTAAATTATTTCTAGGTGAAATATGCTAGCAGTTGTAAAAATCTTGACTGATATTTGAAGTAAAATGCTGGTATCTTAATTTGTATGCAAGTTGAAATGTGTGTTAATGGTAGCAATCATCTTAAAATGCAAACCACGCACTTAATACGTGTTTTATATAACTATTACTCTTAATTTTTCTCCATGAAGACTGTAGGAGATAATCTGTTACAATCCTCCACTTTACAGATAAATAGAACAAGATTTATAAAGGCTAGGGGAACTACCATGATCATACCATGAGTTAGATTCTAATATCAATTTATAACTTTAAAAAATGAGATTTCTACAGGAACTTTATTCTGCTGTCTGTTCTAATCAAAGCAATGCAGGCCAGTTTTGTTTGTTATGTAATTTGGAGGTGCTTGCTGTGGTTCTGACTGTGATGATGATGTTGGCAATAGTTAACTTGTTTTTAGTGAAAAGTGATGTAGGATTCCCCTCTGTACGCTGTGAATATTATTGGTTAATGAATAAAGAACTGCTTTGAGCCTATGTCATGGATGAACAGAACTAGGTGGGGAAAGCCAGGCTATATGCTGGGAGAGAGAAGGGTGGAGTCAGGGAGAAGCCATGGAGCCACTGCTAGAAACAGGCACGCTGAAAATTTGCTGGTAAGCCACTTCCACGTGGCGATATGCAGATTAATGGAAATGGGATAAATTCATATGTAAGACTTAGCCACTAAGAAGCTAGAGCTAATTGGCCAAGCAGTGATTTAAATAGTACAGTTTCTGTGTGATTATTTCAGGTCTAAGCTAGCCAGGCAGCCGGGAACAAACAAGAAGCATTTTTCTCCAACAAAAATCAAATATTTAGAAGGGATGGTTTAATTTAAATAAAAAATTGTTATTCATGACCATTGTTGCCAAATACCTGATAATTTTATTAAAGTATAAGTAAACTCTCTTGGGGGAAAACCCTGTTACCTTCATCTGAGGTTACTGCCTACTCACTGCAGACGATGTTCAAAGTTTATCTTCTTCATGTTTTATGTGAATTAAATTTCTTACTAAGATGCAAATGCTGTCTCCTTCATATAATGTTTGAAAACTGACATGTATGTTTGCATTTATTTTGTCTACCACTAGCAAAAAATGATTAAAATGATTATCCTGTTTATACAGTGTTTTGATTTTTGACATTGTGACATTTTGTGATAGTCTAGAGACATCAGCATTCCAGCCACTTTGTTGAGATGCAGGAATCCTCTTAAGATTTTTAGTAACATTATTGGGGTTTAGAATAAAACTATGAGGATCTGACATGCAAACTCAGTCTGTACCTATCTTTTTGGGGCACCTTAGCCTGTAGACATATTAATATGTTTGTTTTCTGTATTCACAGTGGTGACTTCCAAAATGTAGGAGCAAATTAAATGCCTAAATTGAAACAAAATGCTTAATAAAGTACAACTAGGTAGGCTTATGAATATACAATGTACTAGTATAGAAAAGCTAAGGATATTTCCCAAGGAAAAAGAATATAAAAAGTCATAACCACATTGTAGTCCCATTTATGTAAACAAGTGATAAGAAAACTGGATCCGTAAATGCTGCAAGTCTATGCCTTCGTCTTGGCCTCTATATTTTTATTTTATTGAAAAACTCTGCAGTCTACAGTGTGCTCCATGTTTGTACAGATGGCCTTTGACATAAAGAGAATCATGCCCCCTGGCTCCTCCAAAACATTAAAATATTTAAGGAAGAGGATATCATATTTATGTTCTGAGGCAAAAAAAAAATCTTTGTTACAGTGTCATAGGGAGAAAGTACTGCATTTTAGGCACATTGTAGATATAAACATGATAAATGATACTTCTTTAATTTTGTTGTTGAATTTTAGCACAAAATGAAAATGTGCAAGTAATATAGGGATTTATACCATGGGTAGATATAATGACAAAAGTATAATTAGGAAGACTTTTAACATCATCATTCACATTGGTGATCAAAGATTCCAAAATAAAAGTGGTAGCAAAAGCATATTTTCTATCAGCAGTATAGTGCCTACAACATTACAGCAGGATATGTGGAACGTGTGTGTGTGTGTGTGTGTATGTGTGTGTGTGTGTGTGAGTGTGTGTGTGTGTTTGTGTAACATCATTTATAAGCTTATTCTGTCTTCATAATCTCATGAGGAAGAAGCTATTAGTTCTGTCATTTTGAACGTAATAAATATTGTTAAATTTTCATTTTAGCCTTGCAAACTTAGCAAGTACATTACTGTTTACGTGTTTTTATAATTAATGACAGCAGTATGATCTTCTCATGTAATTGGTCCATTTGTTCAGAAAGTTCCCACTGCTTGACTGATATGCTCTGTGCTTTTCTCCTGCTGTGTCCCCACAGTCATGATGCTCAAAACATATAGAGTTTAAATTTATCTTGCTGTTGCCTTTCCTATCTGTTTACCATTTATTCATAAGCAAAAGACAAGGAAGCTTGATGTGGGAATGAGATTTCATTTACATTATTAAGAGTCATTCTGTCAGAAGAACTAGTTAATCTTTGGCACTATTTACACAGGCATTCAAGGTGCATCAAGCATTATTCTGTGTCAGAAATAGATCTTATTTATTTTGCTAAATACCTGAAATAGCTAAAGGAATGTTTCAGCTTCCTGGAAAGCAGTTAATTTATGAAGTTACTAAGTTTAAGTTCTACAAACTTTGTGGTCATTAGTCAATCAGAATGTTTTATTGCTATATCTCATGCCATGATTGCTTTAGCATATGCAAGGAACTACAGACTACATCGTCATATCATCATCATCAATGCCTTCCTCCTTTCCCTCCTTTTCCTCTTCTTTGTATTTTCCTTCTTCAACGTCTATCCCTGCAAAGTCACAGTGACATGACCTGTTTAGGTCAGATTGTAACAATTACAGTCATTGCATGATTCAAGCTTTGCTTTAGAAAATGAGGGTATTATGCAAACTGCTGTTGGGAATCTCTTTTCTCTTTCAAGTTCCCAAGAGGAAATCTGTGACTTAGCTAAAGAATTGAAGTGTGAATGATGCCCTTTCAAGAAGTCTTCAAACTAGGCCATAAGCACAATTTTTAAACTTAAAAATGCATATAGGTAACATTATATGGAATAAACAGGTTGTATTTATGTAGTTAGGAACACACATACAGGAAAAGAGGCCAGGAACTTGAGAGAGAGCAAGTAGAGTACATGGGAGGGGTGGGATGGAGAAAAGAGAAGGTGGAAATAATGTAATTATGCTATAATTTTTTTTAAAAAAACTCTAAATGTGTATTATTGAAGATTGATATTAGTGTACACACACATGGCTTCACATAGTTGCCACTGCACATATATGGAAGTCAGAGGACAATTCTTAGGAGATAGTTTTCTCCTTCCACTGTTTGCATGGATCTAACCCAAGTCATCAGACTTGCACTAATCAGTATTTTTCATTTTGAGCCATCTCACTGGTCCTGTATGTATTTAAGAATAGATTGTCTGGGCTGGGGTTCAGTGTTTCTTACTGATGAGAAATATCATTAAAGCATAAGGATATTAATAAGATTGAAGGATTTTATTTAAATCAAATTAATTTACTCATTTTATATCCAGACCACAGTTTCCCTCCCTCTCCTCTTCTCCCATTCCCTTCCCTGCCTCCCCTCTGACATACACATCTACTCCTCTTCATTTCTATTCAGAAAGGAGCAGGCCTCCCATGGATATCAACAAAACATAGCACATAAAACTGCAGTAGAACTGTGCACTTTCCTTTGTATCTTAATACTGGGCAAGGTCACCCAGTATGGGGAACAGGTTCCCCAAATCCAACCAAAATGTTTTGGCTAGCTTTTGGAAGTTGGAGGGCTCTAAAATTATCATTTCATTCAAAATCATGGCTGAGTTTTCCTTAGCCCTAGTGTGGAATGTTGAGATGATTTGCAATGTTTTTCTCTGAAGAATTAGTTTATTATCAGTCCACCTAAAGGACAGGCAAGAAATCCAATAGGCTGTTTGTTTTGTTAGGTCTAATAAAGGATTCGCCCGCAATCCGTATTTCACTATTGAGAGTAAAATGAAATTTCAGAGCATCTTGTTGCTGTTATTTTGCCATTTTTATTTGTGTCTTCTCACTGATTAAAATACTTCGGTCTTAATTACAAACTGGGGAGCATTAGATTACACTGTCTTGCTTTAAAAACAGTGAAGACATGTTCTTGTTTTCTTTTACACATTTTTATTTCCTTTTAGGCCCCTCTTTTACATTGCCTCTATGATAAAATTCTGTTTGCCTTGTAGCTCCTCACTGTTAGGACTGAGAGGGCCTTTCTCATCTGTGATTGTTCTTCCCTTTACAGTAGAAACTCAGTGACTCTGAGAAGATATGACTCATACAGCTTGTTTGGTTGTAGATCTTTGTCCAGAATCCCAGTGGCTCACTGACTTTCTTTTCCTTTTTTTTTTCTTTTTTATCTTTTCCGCTGTATCAATTCCCCTTGTGAATATTCAACTTACAGAGTGACATTTGAGGAGAACCAAACAAGCCCTGCATGGGAACTTTTCTGGTTGATGACTTGAAATGATTGATAGTGCATATAACAATATCGTGTGTGTGTGTGTGTGTGTGTGTGTGTGTGTGTGTGTGTGTGTGTGTGTGTGTGACTGTGCAAATGAGATCTTAGAAATCATCTATGAAAGGCAAATGGCTCTCTGTGGATACTTAGATGGTGTTCCATTGCAATATGCCTGAACCCTCCAATCTTACTGTTAAAAACAACACATACCATTGTAGAGTTGTTCTTCCTAATTATAATGTCACAGTGATCCTTTGATCTCTGACCCCGTGATGTCTCTCATTTGTGCTGACCTATTCCATCCTCTTTTGCTATTCTAGGTTTGTGTGCTGGAGAGGCAAATATTTGACTTCCTTGGATATCAGTGGGCACCTATCCTGGCAAATTTTGTACATATTATCATCGTCATCCTTGGTTTGTTTGGAACTATTCAATATAGACCTCGTTACATAACAGGAGTAAGTATTCTACCTGCATTTACCTTCTCTACTGAACTGGAGAAAGATATACAACTGGCAGAAGTCCTACAAAATAAATATATATCCTACTTTAAAAGTAGCATGATCTTAAATCATGTGTTTATTTTCATAGTTACAGACTATATCAATAGTAATTGAGTTTGATAATGGATATAATCATATTGTATTTTCATTAATTGCAGTTTGGGCAAATGTTTTCGTATAATTACAAGCAGAATCATGATTCTGTGTTTCTAAATTATCAAGTTGTGGCCTCTGAATTAAGAAAAGTTAATAAGATTGTCTTCTCATTTAAAATAACTCTGTCTCAAAAATTAGATAAACATAGCTTAAAACCATGGCAAATAACTATATACTTTTGATGTGAAATTTTTAATGCACATTATGGATAATATTTGAACTAAATGGAAGCTAGATCATTGTTTTTGTGTTGACCATAATTCTCATTTTGGCTCAGTGAAAGTATTTGACATTCCTATTCAAGTTAAACATACTTAACATAAAAGTGAAATTCAACTGTGTTACCGTTGCTATGGAAAACATAACAGGATTCTTTTGTCTTATCTTTGTATGTGCCTCAGATTTCTGCTGTCATTCTTCATTAATGTAGGATTTTGTTGTTGTTTTTGTTTTTTCATGTTCAAACATTTTTGTCCATTCTACTTTTTTCAAGGAAAAATATTTAGGGACTTATTTCAAATGTTAAACCTTACTTGTTGATACACTGTCTGCTAGTACAGCTTAAGATAGGTCTCCTTGGACTTACATCACCAGGGCTTCTCAAGTTTCATGAAACTTCCTTCTCATAAAAGGTGTCCTTGTCTGGCCAGTAAAGTACTCATAAACACAGGATGCTCACTGGAACTAGGAAAGAATGTAATAGAAGATGCATCCAAGAGGTTCAGTGCCTTGCTAAAGATGCAAGAGTAGTCCATAGTCCATGCATCCAGGAATGTGCTCTGAGAAAGAGTACACAACATGTGTAGTGAGGTAGAGAGAGATCTACAATGTAAGAAGTGTTTCGTTGAAAGCTAAAAATTTTCTATTTGAGTTGTGATGCTATTGTCCATTTGATAAATCCTTACAAGCATAGAAATTATTTTTATCAGATTCACTTCCATTGTTCTTTGTTTCCTTCTCTGGTAGTACTTCTTTTTTCCAACTAGTCTCCCCACCTTAGAATGTGTGTGTGTGTGTGTGTGTGTGTGTGTGTGTGTGTGTGTGTGTTTGTGAATGACAATGCCTGTGAATTTAATTAAGGTTTCTGGGAGCAGCACAGTCTATAGATACAAACATAAATAATTGGGATGCATTTTAACATTGCATCCTTGGAGCAAAACAAGTTTATTAATATTTCTCCTAAGACCTATGAGCCCAAGTCAATGGCATTTGCCCAGGTGGACAGGATCAGGAATGCACTACCTTGTGAGGAATGTGACTCACATTCAATCAGAAAGATTTAGATATTCTCATAATAACTATGCCACTATTGTGCCAGTAAGTTTGTCTTGTCTGTCAGAGTAGTACTGCAACATGCCAAGTCCACATCTGTTAAGACTCTGAGTGACTCTTCTCTTCCAGCAGCTGGCATTGCTCTTTCTAGCACAATGAATTCTTGTTAGAAAGAGGATGCTTGGTTTGTATTTCTGTGTCCTATAGCCAAAGTAAATAGTATCTTCATAAACATGGTCTTACAGTCAAATTTTGGTGGGCAACTAAGAACAATGGCAATGGCCTCTATATTTTTGGCTGCCTCTGGTTCCTCCCTAATCAACAACTCATGGAGCTGTGTCTCATATTTGCCAGTGGGAGTTTGTTTAATAATTGTTGACTTCTGAGAGCAGCATTATCCACTCATGCAGTATACTTTCATTTGAATTATCATTTATATTTTAGTTTTTCTTCTTTTTTTAAAAAAAAGCAATATTTGTAGTAGGCTTTTGAAATGATGTTTCCATATGGTATGTTTCAATACTAAGTTTTCATAATTATTAATTTTGTTTATCTCTGCATCCCATAACTTTCTTTAACCCCTTGGCAAACCGGTTTGATCTGAGGTAGGGGCTATAGCACAGTGGCTAGGAATGAACCATTTGAAGTTAAAATAGCAAGGCTGAAATCTTGAGTCTATTATGTTATTTGTGTCTGTGAACAACTTTGTCTCATCTAGATTCAATATTTTTTTGAAAATAGAAGCATCAATTATGTTTTTTCATGAGAGTTTAGTTGATTTACTATCAACTATAGGTGAAAATGTGACTCTGTGCCTTTTGTGATTTTATTCCTATAATTAAAGTTGCATTCAATATCATTAAATAATTATCACATCTGTATTTATGAATAAATACTAGGGATGAAGATCAAAATGTCTGAACAATTTAAGAATGGAGAGGTAAGAAGTAGGATATTTATGAAATATATTTATCACAATGCTTAGTATTCAGTGATGCTTAATGTAAACTAGCTATAACATTTTCCTTATTACTATTCAAAAGTAGCATTAAATAATGCATTGTAGCTCTAGTCTTGGAAGGAATGAAAACCAAAGTGATGGTTGAACTGTTTTCTGTGCCTTTCATTGCAAGTACTTTAAGACTAATCTGTATTCAGTTATAATCTTCCCTTAAGATGTAGATCTTTGTCTAGTTGTGTGTTAGAAAAACTTAAAACCCTCCTGAGGTTCTGTGTCACAATACATTTTCACATTCTGCCCCCGTTTGCTATTTCTTATAGGCAGCACTTTGGGTTTAATTTTTTTTCTGGAGACACTGTCATTTATTAAGAATTATTTGCCTGTTGCTGATGCTAAATTTCTGTATTTTAGCTCTATTGGCAGAGGCTGTTTGTTTGTTCCCAGCTGCTTAGATCCTAAATAATCACACAGAAACTATATATATATTTGCAATACTTCTTGGCCAATAGCTTAAGTATATTTCTACCTAACTCTTATATTCTAAACTAACCCATCTCCATTAGTGTGTGCATCACAATGAGGTTGTGACCTACCGGCAAAGTTTCGATGGTTTCCTGCGGAGGGATCTGTCTCCTGCAGCTGCTACATGGCTCCGCTTTGACTCCACTTACTCTTTCTTCCTCATTATGCTTGTAATTCCCACCTTGCCCTATACTGCTAAGCTACTGACTGAAATGGCTTTATTCATTAACCAATAAAAACAACACATAGACAGAAGGATATCCCACACCATAACTTAGAAAGTTCTAGGTTGGAAACATAACCTGAAAATCCTGCCTAACAATTCTTTCTTTCCTTTAAGGTTATTTCTCTCTTACAATCTCATGTCATATTCAACAAAAACACTACAAATAGTTCTGACAACTGCTTCCTTGACAACTCTCTTAATCAGATGAGCATGTCCACATGTATTCCATCTCAGTTCTCAATTTTCAGGATCTGGCTATGATCATTGTTCTCAGTATTTACAATGAGTTGTATCTATAGCCCTAAAACACAATTTTCTTCCTGTTTCTCCTATCTCTACTAACCCTCTCATCTCTTCTATAAGCTTTTCTCAAAACCAGCACTAGCTTTTGGAGTTCTAGAGTATTATTCTATTTTTAGAAATAATTTAAAAGTTATCTGTTTCTATGTAATTTCTTTGACTGAGGGTCCAAAAGTTGCTTCAGAAAAAATGAGAACATAGCATAAAAATGGAATAAAATTACAGTTTGTCCCAAGAAGACAAAGAAATTGCAGTGGAAGAACCTTAAATGGAATTTTAAATGATAGGAATTCTACTTCAGGAAACATCTAAAGAAGACAAATGCATGATTAGAGACTGTGGCTGACACTGATGCATCCTCTGCAGTCAAGACTGAAGGCTTAGATCATAACAATGACACTTATTTAATTCTTTCTTTTCTAAGGATGTCCCTTTGTGATTTTTATATTTGTCATTTTGTGTTTGTTATCAGTATTTCAATATAAAATTAGGCAAGCTCATATGTTCATTTCTGACAGGTATTATGGACAGTTTTATGTTTTCATTACATGTGTATTGATGAAATGTATTGGAAAATTGAAAATTGTAATGCATATCATCATATATAAATTTCAAACTTTTGATTTAATATGAAGCTATAAACATATATTCCATTATTCATTTAAGCAATCTTAATTTTAATGCTTATATCATCCATTCTTAAATTTTACTATTATAAATTTTACAATGTTCTCCATGAATAATACTTTTGTGTTTATTATGAATTATTCCTTATAATAAATAATAATACCCAATAATAAAAGTATATGAGTGTTTTTAAGATATAACTGAGTTTCACATCCTAAATTGCAGTAAATTATTCTGTGTCCAACAAGTACATTGAATCCTTGCTAGTTCTGACAAACAAGTGGCTCATATTTGATATGAAAAGATTTGCTTATACTTAAAGTCCTATTTATCTTTATTGAAGTAGATTTTTTTATGCTATCATTACTTATTTTATGTCATTTTGAGGTGATAAATTTGGAATGGTTGTTTGTTTTTTATTGAAATTTATTTAAGAATTTTTGGTAAAGAATAAACTATTGTATAAAATATCAAATAATATATGATTTTATCATATATTTATGTTATAAATATATAGTAAGGTATTATATATTAGTATATGTCACATAGTTTTAGAAATAACTAAAAGAACATTAGTAAGATTTTACAAAATTAAGAAGACTGTACATTAATATAACAATGTATTTGAGAATCATAAAACTAATTGTAGATATTTTCACTTGAAATGCTACAACACTTTATTTTAATGCTTAATTTTTTCATCTCTTTAGGCTCTTTTTGTCTTTGTAATTCATTCTATTTCTTTTGAAGTTTTAAAAAGTTAACTATTATATTAAAATATAAGTAGTAAGATTTTAGCCATTGTATCCAACTTTTCTAAAACAAAAATACCAGTGCCCAAAATGTGCTTTAAGGAGCACGCATTAATTGCACACTTGCTATATGGAAAGATGCTTAAGTTATATTATTAAGATTGTTTAGTCTATTTAGTTAAAAGTTCCTCAAAGCTTGTGAATATTCTCTGAAATGCTAAGTACAGCAAAAACATAAAAAGAGTAGGCAATAAATTTTTTCCATCACTAATTTTCCTTTTCATAAGCATAAAAGAGAACAATTTTCAAATTTAAAGCAGTCAATTATAACAAGCAACCTTTAGTCTTCTTTGAGAGTCTCTGGTATTTAGAATAATGTAATATGATCAAAGAAAATAAAATAAAAAATTTAAATTCCAGATGGGAGTGCAGATACTATAGAAAGAGTTGATATTGTTATAATTCTTGACAATAATTTGATTGAAAAAGTTCAAATTAACTCTTGATAGTAACTCATTCACAAATAAATATATGATTCTGGTGAAATCATAACTTTATGTTGGAAATCAAATTGTATAATGCATGTTTACTTGAGCCCAAGATACTGGCAAGCCTAATGCAGTGTTGGGTTTCAAACACAGTTTGTTAATGACAAAAACATGGATGAGTTTTACTCATCAGTCCCTTTATGACATGGAAAGTTGTAGGTTTCTCTTGGCTGTAGCCATAGCAGCTTTCTTATGAGACTGTCCAAGAGAATGCTGCTCTGACACTCAAAATATTTCTACCCTTCCTCTTCTCCCTGTCTCACTCTATTCCTCCCTATCATTCTGAGTCCCCTAGTATCCCTTAGTCAAATTCCATAAAAAGCAAGAAGGGATGCGATGCACTAAAATAATAATATTTACTAGTGCCACTTACTTGCTAGTCTCTTAGTTATGTCCCTCTCCAAATCCTACAAAACTCCTATCAACGTTCCTCACAATGCATACAAAGGTGTATGAGTGGGAAATAGTGGAAGCAGGCTGTTGATCCTTGAGTTCTGATGGCTAAGCCGAACTTGTAGCCCTCATGTATGTGTTATATGTTTTGACTTCATTAACTGTGCCTTTTTTTTGTGAGAAAATGCTAAAGAAACCAAGCCTCTGTCATACTGTGCAAATAAAAGGCCCCTTTTGAAAATCATTTGGTTATAGCAGTTGGGAAGATTTATTTCTATGTACTGATTGCAAGAAAAAGAATTCTGAACTTCTGATATGCATTAACTGCTATAATCAGCTATGCTATTATTTTTCATTATTTGTGGAGACCATAAACAAGCACTTTTGGGGAGTACTTATTGGGTCTATTCTCAAGTAATTTGCTTTTCAGTTGTAATGATGTTGCCTCCCTAAAAACATTTGCACTCCTTGAGATTATTTTAAGAAGTTATTCTGTGTTCAAGTAGATACTTCCTTGCTTTTTATTTTAAAAAAAATTAGAAAGAGAAAGGTATCTGGAAGAAAACTTCTGATAGCTAAAACATTAAAACTCTGTGCTTCCTGTGTTCCAGACAGACAATCAGTGTAGACTAGTGACAAAGAATCTCTTGAAACAGAATCAAATTAACAATATGACTAATGATGGGAAGTCATCGTGAGAGTAAGTAATTTTGCATAGGCTTAGGAAGAGGACAAATAACACAGCATTGCATGTTTAATGCTTTGGCCTGTAGTCCTAAATAAAGATAATAATGTAGCATTGTGAGTGCAGTTTACTCTCTCAGGAACATTCACTTTGAGACAATGTGAGTCACTTATTGTATGAGAAGTTATTTTGTGGTCTCATGTTAGTGTTGGGCGCTGACTAAGATGTTTAGTATGTGTTACTTATCCTAATTACATTTCAACAATGCAAATGCTTATTTTTAAATCTTTTCATATTTTTACAATGGGATTTTTAAAAATACATAATATGTAAATGTAGTTAAAACTATTTTCTAAAATAAGATAATAATGTTTGTAGATTTTTGAGACAGTGTATAAAATAGGGTTTAGATTAAAACAAGGAGTATTTTTTTTATTTTTTATTTTTTTATTAAATTATAAAAGTTTCCATTTCAGCCCCTCCTCCCAACACCCTCCCACTCCCTCCACTCCCTATCCTCCTCCCTCTCCATCCCCTAGAGCAGTCAGGGTTTCCTGCCCTGTGGGAAGTTCAAGTTCCTCCCCCCTCCCTCCAGGTCCAGGGAAGGTGAATGTCCAAACAGACTGGAGCGCCAAAATCCAGTATATGCAGAGGAAGCAAGTCCCAGTGTCATTGTCAATGGCTTTTCAAAAAGGCTCCGAGCCAGTCACATTCAGAGAATCTGGTTGGATCACGTCCTCGTTCAGTCCCAGTCCAACAGGCCTTGGTGAACTCTCATTATATCAGTCCCCTTGTATCAGTGGGTGCTTGCATCCCTCGCAGTTCTGATTACTTTTTTTATTTTCTTCATCATTCTGTTCCTCATTTGGACTGTGGAGTGCTCAGTTCGGTGTTCCAATATGGGTCTCCATCTGTATCGCCATCCAACGTCGGATGAAGGTTTCCTGTGCCCTTGCCTTCTTTGCTCACGATCTCTTTCCTTCTGCCTCTCATTTGGACCAAGGAGTATTTTTTTAACCTTCTCATCTCTTTCTGCATTTTGTAATTGGAAGTATGTGTGGTTTTATGCTATTTTTCTCATTAGTTTAGGTGTTTATTGGGTCTTACTGTCTAAAAGCAGCTCAACTCTCACATTTATGACCATTTTGTCTCAGGCTAAGAACAGGAATCAGAGGCACTTACCATCATTATACTGTATCTGGTAGAGACCTGTCAATAACGATTTGAATATAACTCATTTTTGAGTCACAACTCGGTTTTATTCCTGTGATCAAAGCATGTGTTATCCTCAGGACTAAGGTCTTACCATAGAGTCTTGGTATGCAGACAGAAACAATGCCTGAATGCTGTATTGTTTTGTGGGTTTCTGAGATCTATTTGACTGGATACTGAAATCAGGCTATCAGTCTTAGAAGCACTTTTTTTTTTAAGTCTGTGAACCAACTTGGTAGCCTCTAAAAGTGTTTTTATTATTTGATATATTATTTGTAGCCAATATATAGGAATATCATTTCTTCTTTTAAAATAGAATCTGCATCTCCAGAAGTCTTATCACAAGTCACTGTTTACTGCCAGCTATTCTGTACACAAAGTAATCCTCTGTGGTTTCTTAGATGTGCCCTGGAGGTAGATAATTTTGCAAGAAGTGCATTGGATTAGTTGCAATTTTACCAGACAGGCAGAATAAAATCCGTAACTCATAACTAGCTGCAGCAAACATTCAGGGTATAGAATTTGTGGCACAATCATTTGTTTGTGGGTAAGAGCAGACTTAATATTTTTTGTTTTATAGAAAACAAGCATTATCCTGTTTTAGTAGCTAACAAGCCTAACTGTGGAGAGGTATGTTCCCTTAGTTTTGTATTTGTGTGTGTGTGTGTGTGTTAGCGTGCACACGTGTGCATGTGTGTACATATGGGGGATGTTTTAGTTTGTTTGTTTTGTTTGTCTGGCAAGCATAGTACTTTTTGACTCCTTATACCCTGGTATCATTGGAAACCTGACTGTATATCCTATCAGAGTTCCTGGGCCTCTGGTTAACCAGTACTCTAGGATCTGAGTCCACAGTGCTTTTTAGTAGAACATTAAATTTAGTAATACTCAGAATCTATACAAAGTGTTGTTAAGAATATGCAATTTGTGGATAGTTGCTTAAAGGAGAAGGAGTTTATAGTCTCTGTCAGATCCACTGCAACAAATTCTAGTTAAGCTTTTATATTAGTATTGTAGTAGTTCGATCATTTTTTTAACATCCTGGATGCATGCTAACAATTTACTATTAACTTCCAATGAATAACTGTGTAGTAACATATCTGTACCATTCATTATTAGTTATGAGGAATTTTGTAAAAGCTCTTATATAATCAGACGAAGAAGATTCTATCTCCTTATTCAGTGCTGAGAATGGTCATGCTTTTTTGTAAACTAGGTAGATTATTCTTGGGTCAAATCAATTACATTTTGTTAGGTAAGTTGCAGTACCCTTAGTTTCACCTTGTCCTTAGGTGGACACATTTGAAGATACATGTAGTTACTTGAAACCATAGATAGGAACAAATCTAACAGAATGTGCAATAAAAGATTTTTATTTACTAAGTTGATAAAGACAAACTTTTTCCTTAGAGGAGAGCACTTGGAGTTTTACTTTGTTTTATTGAAATTACCAGCAACAGTGTCCTTATTGAAGAGAACAGGGGTTATTTAAACATAAGCATTACCAGAGGTCATCATTTAATCTGAGATTGCAAGGAGTTACTAAATGACTAACAGTTGTACAGCTAGGCCAAGGGATGACTCATAACCCAGGAGAGAAGTAAGATGACACATTACTCATCATGCTACTTGGCATGACACACAATTTAAAATAGGTGATTTGTTTATGTCTGGAATTTTCCACCTAATTTTTTTTATTGTTGTGGTTATAAGTAACATAAATCACTGCAAGTGGAACCAAAGATATGTAGGAACACGGTTACATTAGGATTGCACTTTTGACTTGACAAACTTTCAAATCAAACATTGAAACCTATATTATTTCTGGTAAGAACAACCCTTCCAAAGTCTGAGGTTATTAGTCAAAGGTTGTACCCATTTAACCACGGTTGAGGCCTTGTCCAACTCTTAGGTATCATGCACTAATGCAAACACATTTGCTTTTTTTTATTGTATACATATTGCAACATGACAGACTCTGTTCCAGACTCTGTTGATTCAGAATTGAAAAGATCAGAGTTGAAGCTCTGATGTGAATGAGGTAATATGTGGATAGCAAGTGTGCATTCATCAGCATCATCACCGTCATCATCATCACCATCATCATCATCAAAAGCAACTGTTTTCCTCAGAAGATAATGAGATGCTATAAAAGAGATGATAAATACTTATAATTGTGTGTGTGTTAAGTATGTACTGTTTAATTATTTTAGATGAACTTTTGTTTTATCTGAAATGTATTTTTACTGTCTCGTTTTATATATGGTACCTAAACTATTTTCCTTGCTCTATGTATGGTAAGTTTCTGCTGGCTTGATTCCACGAGGTTCTGTGCAGGCTACCACAGCTGTTGTGAGTCCACAAGTGAAATAGACCTTTCTTAACCAAAAGTATTTTACAGTCTCCTCCCAGTCTCTGCATCTCACATTCTTTCTGCCTCCTCTTCTTGTTTAGTTCCTAGCACACAATTTCTTACTTTTGGCATGATAACTTCTTAGGCATTTCCCCACTGATGCTGCTCATTACAACAAGAAGGTTCTCTGACTAAGGCTGAGTGTACCCTAGGACTATAAGATAAGAGCCCAACTATTTAGAAGGCAGAGTCTTAACCCTTACTAAGGAGGTTTTTATATCACATAGTTACTGGAGTAAGAGTAGCCATTCTGTCTTGAGGCTGTGGAAAGTGGTAGGCTTCCCATGTTCAGTGGGTAGCCTTACATCTATGCACGTATGGCTGGCACTAGCAGGCTTTAGAGGGTTATTTATTAAAAATAAAAGAAGAAGACATGAAGTTTGGAGGTGGGCATAATAGCGGATAAGAGGAATTTGAGGGCTGTTGAATATGTCTATGATTTTATTTCGTTGTATATTTCTAAGAAAGAAACCTTTAAAACTATTTTTCTTTATATTTATCTGTGTTGCAATATCTTCACTAAATCATTTCATTGTTATGCATAAATAAATAATAAAATGCTAATTCCAGTAACGAACATGAGAAAAATACAAAAACTGATTGTATCAAAGTAAAGAAAAACAATAAAGGAAAACATAAATTTGAAAGGAATACATATGGTAAAGGCAGTTTACTAAGTACTAATAGCAATAATACAATTGAAAACAATGTATTGATTTCTCTATTTCTAAACCAGTGGACCTGACAGAAAAGATTGCTAATAAATATTTTCTTGTTGAAGATTATAAATGAAACATATATTTGATGCTAATATTAAACATAAACTTAAGAGTTTTTCTTTTTAAAAAAACTATTAAAAACCAAGAGACACGTATGTTTGACATATAAACCTTTAGTTATTTAGAATAATAAATATTTTAATTTACTATACTTAATTTTATGTTATCTTCATTAGGATTTCATTTGAATGTATTATTCTGCTAATGTGTCCTGGCATTGACTAACACTTCCTTCACTATTAAGATTTGCTTATAGCATGTTATATTCTTAAATAGTAATCTTCTACTTTAGATGTTTACTGTCTAACATCTAAAGTCTACTTTAGAATTGAGGTTGATGTATTGCTTTTGCATTCCAAATGTTTGCAATTATTCAATCTTCAAAAATAAAATAAAATTTAGTGATATATACTGTGGCCTACAGCAATGCAAATACAGTTAGAAATAGAAATGCTTCTTAGAATCATTTACAAAACTATCTGGGATCAAGTGTTTCATAAATCATGGCTATTTAATCAGCTTTGTAATCTTCTCTAAAGAATTTCTTCACATTTTCCAGTTTTTTATACCAACAACAAAAATGTTGATAAACCATCTATTTTTTAGAGATTTTGTTTAATTTTGTTGCCACAAAGTCTTCTGTTATGTTCTATTTCCCTCTTTAGAATATCTTTTGAATCTGCATTGGTCTCTTTATACATCAGTTCATCTATCCTGTCTTTTATAAACAGAAAGTGTCAGTAGATGAGATCAAAGATATAAACTTCCTAATTATGGCTCCAATTTCAAAGATTCAGCAAGAGACAGATTCTTCCATAACATAGGCAACACTTTCAGAATATTTGATTTTTTTTTATCTGGCAATAGAGTTGCTAGATTGATAATGCAAAAAATTTAAGTTGTCTTTCTTTGGATTTGTTTCATTCTTTAAGGGTCTAACAGTTGCTTTAAAATTGATTTTAACATTTGACTCTATTGAAGGATTTCATCTTCAAATTGTTTGATTCTGAGATTTGTTATTGGATTTCACTTTATAAAGCCTGGCAAACTGATCATAAATGAAGAGATGCTTTGAGAATAGTGATTCCTTCAGAAAGGCTTTGTGTAGAATTCTATATATTGTGTAGTCTAAAATGAGTCGCTCTGTCACAGAATGCTGTGAAGTTGACCTTTCAGAGGCTATGTGAATTGTTACAGTGGCAGGATACATTCTGATTGCCCAACTGTCTTCTCAATGAAATAGTTGTCATTTTTTCCGGTCATCTTGTACTGCATCTGCCGACATCTTGTCAGTGGTTTTGGAGACTGCAAGTCATCTGAGAGCTCCATGTGGGAGAACATGTTATCTGTTCTCTGCAGTTAAACCTCAGCCTGACTAGACCTGTCATTTACTTGAACACAATGGAGTCAATTTTCTGCCTTTTTCTTTTAAAGATACCACTTGTGTTTAAGGAATATCTTAAATGGGATGTTTCCCTGCATTAAAGCACATTTTGAATAGAGTTTATATTTTTAACGATGCCATACAATAAGAAATTGATAAGTGTATGCAGGATGGACTTTAGAAGATAAGTCACTGTCTCTAAATTATCTCTTTTGAAACTGTGAAATTGGAACTTAGAGAAATTTTGATTGCTTACTATTGTTTTGCCAAATGCACATCTGAAGCTGTATTTTCAGAGGAGTTGGTATCTAAACATTTAAAGTTAGTGTTGTTGCCATTTTAACTTCTAAAACCTTTGGCTTTTCTTCATTCTGTGTTTTCTCATTAATCTTTTATTGTTATCATTTTATTGTAAGAAACTTCTCCAATGCCATGGGAATGTGAGGTTTATTAGATAGTGGCAAATGATGACTTAGGAAACTGCAAGAAATTCAGTCCCTCATCAGTGAGGATGTTGAGCACAGTGATTATACTAGCTTGTTAAGGATGCACCTGTGTGTAAACAAGGGGGGAAATGCTGTCATTTGTAGTTGGTATTTTCTTTGTCGGGAGCCACCGAGAGAGAGTTATTATTAATTATGAATGCTCAACTTTAGCTTAGGTTTGTCCCTCTAATTCTTTTAACTTCATTTGACCTGTTTCTATTCATCTACATTTTGCCCCAGGGCTTTTGACCTTTCTTGCATTCTGTACGCCATACACCCCTACTTCCTCTGTGTGTGCATGACCGGCCCCTGTTGTCTTTCTCACATATCTTTCTCTTTTCTCCCCTGATCCTAAATTCCTACTACTACCACAGCTATCCCCCACATTCTGATAAAACTTTTATTATTCTCTCCAAGAAATTTTAGTATATTGTAAATTGTTGATATGAAAAATGCTTTCTAATTAAAGAAAAATTTAAAATCTTGGCATTTTTAATTTAGTAATATAATATCCCCTTTTCTTTCATGTACACATGATTGAATCAAGTTTTTTCAGAAGTAAACTCATGTAACTTCTTTCATCTTTCATATCAAGGAATAATGGATCAATATTTATTGTTTGGTCACTGAGGTACGGTAGTGTAAAATTTAGCTTTCCTGTGGGTTAAGTATTATCATGAGGTTCCTTTGTTAGAATGTCGACTGTTAGAAGACTTTACAAAGTAAACTGTCAAGTCACATACAATACTTAGATACAAGGCTTAGAAAGTATTAAAAATTAATTCAAAAATTAGAAAGTGTGTATAACATTACAAATATCCAACACCCGTAGATCGTTAGATAGCTTACATAGTTTAAAAGATGTCTATACATGTAAAAGAGCCAGCAACAAATAGCATGATCACAGAAATAACTACATGAAAATTCATTCTAAGAAAAATGTTAGAACCTTTGATTTAGTAGAATAAGTCTAAGTACCCATGATCAAAATTTTAAATCTCTTACAAATTTAGTCAACAATGCTAGTTAATTATAAACACTTTATACACACATATTATATATGTATGTATGCAGGTATGTTTGTATGTATATATGCAAGTTGCAAATAATGTGATTGCCAGGATCATAACTTTTTCTATGTATTTTTCAGTCTGTGAGACACGAAGAGGTCAGGCTTGTGTTATAAATACTTTGAAAGCTTTTACAGACGGTAGAAAAAGTCTCTAAAGAACCACAGTTAGCTCTCATATGCATGAGTTGCTACCTGGATTTAGAAGCAATAGCCAGGTAGAGTAGAAAGTCAATAGCCAGGCCCAACACAGCATGAAAAGATTCCATCATGTGTATCAGATCCTTTTCAACAGTTCAAAGTAAGCTACAGCTGTGTGGGTGGGAAGGAGTCTCCTGGTAACCCATTATAGTCCTTAGTTTCTGTGATTTGTCTCTCTTTCTGATGTAGAGGACTTTTATATGTCTTCCTTGTAGGTTTTACACTCTTGGGGTTAGCTCAGACTGTTCTGCCTAACCCAGAACCAAGGGGCAGAAAGGTCATGATCTGACCTCTTGTGAGCATCTCTCAATGCTACATGCTCTGGTCTTAGTTGGTACAGAATATTTGAACTCTAGTCTTCAGGTTTGCAAATCAATACTTCCCAGCACCTGAAATATCACGCTAGCCCTAATTTTTATTTTTGGGCAGTGATTAGAAATATTAAAATTGAGTAAATAAAATGGTTTAGGAGATCTTCAGCAAAGATGTGGGCATCTCTCTCCCCTCTCTAAATATATTTATATATTTATGATTATGTATATATATGATTACATATGATTATATGTATAATCATATGTTTGAGTGTTATGCATCACATAGATTGACACAGAAATCTATGTCTTTGTGACACATTGAGTCACAAAGTGTTTCACCGTGTATTTTGTTTTAGATCGGTCAAACCGACACAAAGTCAATAATACCCATGGTGCTTTCTGACACTTACAATAGCATGCAAATTTACTAAATAATAATTACCACCAAAAATGATAAAAATAATTTCATGATTCCTAATGTATGATAATACCAAATACTTTCAAAATGCCCTTCATAAATCATCTTCTGTATGATAACTCATGGAAAGAGTTTAATTTCACTGAACACACCTGCTATTAAATGAAATCAAGCGACCTCAACATATCTTGTTAGTGTTATTAAAAGCTCTATGAAGTTCTTGCCATTTCTTCTAAGACAGCTAATTCCTGTGAATAGAAGAATATATGATAACTACTTACATATAGGCCTGTATTCCACTTTCATATACACATGACATAATAAAATCAGTAACTTGTTTCTGGTTACTGGAAGGAACATATTTCTGAAAATATAAACCGTAGATGAGTTCTAAACAAGTTACCTATAGCTGTCACCATGTTTCCACACCATGTATCTATGTATCCATGTGCTGGTGAGTCTTCGGCTGAGTACTTCTTATCTGAGCTGGATGGACAGTAGTAAAGAATCTCTAACATTTACATTTTCAATGTCTTTTAAGTCTAGAAAAAATCACTGAGACAAATCATTATTGATATTTTTATGTGATTACTACTCCAGTTTCCCCTGAATGAAGCTATGTACTGTTGTGATGCTGCTGACATCCTCTTCCACTACAGACAAATTCACTTCACGGATAATACAGAATACATCCTTCTAAGTTGCTTGTTGATGGAGTGCCGCTTCCTGGTTCCCCAGCTGTTCGGCAGCTCAGACCCAAAATAAACACACAGAAACTGTATTATTTTAAACACTGCTTGGCCCATTAGCTCTAGCTTCTTATTTGTTAACTCTTACATCTTAATTTAACCCACCTCCATTAATCTTGCATCATCGCGAGTTCAAGGCCTACCAGCAAAATTTCAGCACATTTGCCTTAGGCAGAGACTTCTTGACTATGCCTTCTTCCTCCCAGCATTCTGTTTAGTTTTCCCCACCTTGCGCTGTTCTACCCTTTCAGGGGCTCAAATAGTTACTTTATTAACCAATGGTATTCACATCATACAGAGGGGAATCCCACATCAGTTGCTGAGGTAATATGGAGTTTAGAATCTCTTGTTTGGCAAGCAGAGCAGTAACACTACCTACAGAGGTTTGCTCCACTACTTCAAAGTCTTTTCCGGCCTGGGCATTTTCTGTGTCCCATTAGTATGTGCATCATAGCAACATCAACTGTTTACTCCCTTCTGCAGTCCCTCAATCCCTTGAACATTATGTTTGGGTAAAAACTGGTGTGTTGAGTTCCCCATTCAGTATCTATAAAAGATACATTTACTACAATAGGATAGACAGAGCAATATTTATGAGCAACGCAGTTAGGAACCTTATGCCAGTGTGATTTATATATGCCGTCTTTACCATTGTAGAACATTGTTTGCTACACAATGATATCCGGGCACAACTGCAAATATTCCCTGGGATGGACATTTAAAAATACTTCCAAATGAGTACCTAAATCACTATCTTAAGTTTCATACATTGTGCTGGTCAGAACGCAAAATGAAATTTAAGCACTATTTAAGCATTACTTTGTCTTCTATTTAGTGCCATTGTAGAAGTAATTTCTACTCTTCCTGTGCAACTGCCATGCCATTGCACTGGATGAATCTTTTAAACACCCCAGTTGTTAAAGTTCCAGGGCTTCAAAAGTCCATTCAAACATAAAGGACTCACGTGAATATTACATCTCTTCTACATATCCCATATAACTATACACTGCTACTATGTGAGCAGTCTGCTTTCTTTCAATGCTCATCTTCATTGGCGGTGCTTTCATCTTGTCCACTTCACTGTATTCCTGCTGCCTGTTGTCAATAGCTGCATAGTTATAGGTCTTTTGTAGTTATGCCTGATGTGGGGAAGGCTGGCTTATTTTTGAAGTTCATTTCCCAACATGCTTTGTGGAGGTATACAAGAACAGACACACAGAATCCATCAAATACTTTGAGCTGTGAGGTGATCAGCTTTGCTGTAGATTCTCATGCTCCGTATTTTATATACTTGATAAATGGACAAAATACAATTATTAAAAGGAGAAATAAATGTAAATAGATATTTCTCTTAAACAGCTGAGCCAGCTCTTGTCCAGGTATACAATCTGCCTTTTTTTCTAAAGAATTCTGTGTCTATTCTAGGAGGTATTCATCAGATGTATTCTCAGTGGTTTATTTCGATGTGGGATTACATTCTGATGAACGATAGGGCAGCAAATTTTTATGAAGTGAGTGTAATTAATTTAGAATTTCTACAACTCAACTCTATAACTCTACAATTAAAAATGTACATAAGTAGAATTTTTGAAGAGTATTTTGTTTATGTTAATACTCTATAACAGGAAACTGTAAATTTATATGAATATAATCTTAACATTTATTTATGTTTTATAGTGTAATATTTGTGGTATAATGGTAACTAGTTATTAGTTAAGATAAGAAAGCATTCATGATATCTACTATTGTTTTAATTTTAGTAATAAACATTCACATTAATCTATATGCATTTTTATTAAATTATCTTATTTAACACTTGGATGCTTTGGATGCATAGTTAATTTGAATCACTCTTGTAATTCAACTTTATAACCAAAGACATTGCACAGAGTCAAAAGTATACATTTTTAAGTAATTTCATGCCAATTTTGACCATAATAAAAATAAAGTTTTGGCCATCCTATTATTACCCTCCTTTCCTCTGTAATGACACTTATCAATGCACTTCCTTAATCATCACTTGACCATAATCACAGGATCCATAGTTAGCACAATGTTTCTACGGAGTTAAACATTACTTATACTTATTTATTCATTGGTTTTGGAAGTTTCAGGTTTGTATGTTTCTTTATAAATTAAGAAAAATAGGAGGATGTCAAGCTGAAGATTCAAGAATGTAATGTAAAAAAGTCTCCTTTTTAACGGAAAAAAATAAAATTTTCTGCCTAGATGTCTTCGCGTTGATCCATGTTTGCCTTTCTAGACTCATTTTATGCAGAAATCTGTTGTGCTTTTAATTTCCTCAAAAATCTTCCATAGTTCTAGTAGTTTTATAACTAGGAACACATTGACTCCAACCCCTTACTCTATTACAAGTTATAGTGGAGTTTTCACAACTATAACACAAACTAACCCTTTCAGTTATCTTTTTCTATTTCTTTGTAAGGCTGAGAGTGTGTGAACCGGGAAAGTCAGGGCTTCATTGGTCCAGCAGCACTCAGACATCCAGCAGGCACATGGTGCTTCCGGATGTGAGTTCTTGTCTAAGCTAGATTTCCTAGCAGCCAGAGTTACAACACACAAGCATCATCTCTCAGATAAAGGCTCCAAGGTTCCTTAAGGCAAAGGTACTCAGTACATCCACAGGTGCCTGCTAGAAATAGAAAGACCCATGTCTCTACCTGTAAAATTGGAAGCCCTGAAGTAAAGATTGAGTGGTATTTAAGTAAATGTAATGTATACACAGAGTGGAGAGCTTTCTAGTACTACATAGAAAGCTCATTTTATGTTGCTGTAGATAGGACTTTGGAAGGGGTGGGGAGGTCAACGGGTGACTTATGAAGGTTTTGCTTCCTTTGTCTTCCTGCGATGCCCTTCAGGAAAACAGACATTTTCATACTTGAGAATGCACTAGCTGCATGATAATTACCTTAGGTGTGGTGCTCAGAAGTGATTTTTTGTTTGCTTCTTCATGATGCAGGTGCTTACTGTTTCTCTGCTTTCTCACCAAGTAGGAAGTTGCTGTGTTGCTGGATTTTACCATTTACACCTTCACTTATGTCACCATGTTTAGTCTTGAAAATGCCAAAGTAGATGAAAACTAATTCTGATCTTGATAATTTTGAAAAACTCAAAACAAAATAAACAACAACAACAAAAAGAACACTTTAGAGAAATCTTTTCAACTGGGCGAGTTTTTTGACCTGGGTTATGATGGTATTTTCAAATCTTCACTTATACATACCTCTAGTCTTTGAAAGCTAGGAGTGCGGGGTAACCATGGCTCTCTGGGCTTTATTGAGTGACTGCCTGGCTCTCAGGCATCCAGAGAGTGCTCTGAGGGTCAGTACTTAAGTGTTTGTCTAGTGGCTCATCTCACCTTCAGTCACATGAGATCTGTGAGCTGCCCAGAGGCTGATGGTGTCTTTGTACTGCTTTAGTGTGCCAGGCACAGTTTAACAGATTTCAGTTCGTTGCAGTTGCCCCTGACTTATTTATTTTTGCTTTCTATTTTTCTTTCAATAGAAAAATACCGTTATCCACCTGCAGCAAATCTCCTGTCTCTACAGTGAAACAAGCTCTTTCCTCTTTTAGAGAGAGCAGACATATAAAACAGAAGTATTGAGAGTATTAATATTCCAATGACTGATATTTGCTTCATTGTTTAAAATGTGCTTTTATATATTTTGATTTATTCATTTGTCACCGAGTTTCATGATTTAAATTATAAAAAGAATATTCCAAATGTAAATCATCTGCTATGTCACTATGATCATTAAATGCATGTTTCTGTGACTATATTAGGCATAGAGCCAATAACTAGTACAGATGAATAAGTTACTGGTAATGTTAGCACATAAAATATTCAATTTATCTAGCTATGTGTGTAAGCTTGATTCATGCTGTGGAATATATATATGTATATATATATACACATATACATATATATAATGAATTTCAATCTTGATTCTATTAGTGGCCTTTTCTGTGACATTTACAGATATACTTTTTAAAGGCATAACTCCAATGGCATTATTAATATGTTTCAAAACAATTGTGAATTTCCATGTGTTTAATGGAGATTATATTGAACTAATCAATACTTATGAAAATTCATTAAATAATGTGATTTTGCGTCCTCAAATGGAGAATGTTCATGCTACCTGTCAATGTACAGACTTGACCTGGATCCTAACTGATAAAATAGATTTCATCAATTGGGTCCTTTATAAAACTATAAAAACTAGTTTTATCCTGGCTATTATAGAGCACAGTTCCTCCTACTCCATCACTGACTTGAATGTTCTATCTGAGTATATTTCCTGAGCTGTTTATCCATATCAAAGATATTCATCATGGTTATTTTTATTTTGCAGTTGGGGTTAGATTGTTTGTTAGATTGTTTGGTGATGTATCAAACACCATCTGCTACAGTAGGGACACTATATCTTGTCATTTCTCCATTTTTGCTGGTGTCATAGTAAGAGCCAGAGTAATATCCCCAGTAACTCCTGTCTAAAATTACCTTGACCCTGCTTGGTATCAGTGTGGATCTTTCTTAGGTTTCTCTAATGGTGATAAACAACATGACCAAAGCATCCTGGGGAAGAAAGAGTTCATTTCATCTTATACTTGCACGTGACAGGCTAGTCAGGCCAGGACTAAAGCAGGACAGAAAGACAGAAACCTTGACGCAGGAATAAATACTTAGACCATGGAGGAGTGTTGCTTATTGGTTTACTCCTGATAACTTGCTCAGCCTCTTTTTCTCACGGCACCTAGGACCATTAGTCCAGAATCGGCTCCAGCCACAATGAGCTGGGCCTTCCCACACCAGTCACCAATCAGGAAAATGTACCACAGGCTTACCCAGAGGTGAGTCTGGTGGATGTATTATTTTCAACTGATGTTCCTTATTCAAAATAACTCAAGCCTGTGACAAATACACATAAAACTAGCTATCTCAGAATCTCTGAAGACTAGTTCTGGCTTTAATAGCAACTTGCTTAAAAGAGCCCCTCCAGTAGTGCCATGTCTAGGTGATGATGGACCACATCACTTCCCTGTTGCTAGCATTTTACTTATCTCTAGTCTCCCAGTTCCTCTAGAGTGCCTGAAGGTGGTACAGTGGCATTGGTTCCAGCTTGTGCATGGCCCAGGACTTTTTTCTAATTTTCTGTGCCCTGACAGTTGCATACAAGCCTCTTGTTTACCCATGCTTGCCTTATGTTAGGATTTTTTTGGCACATTTTAGTTTCTTTCATTCAACCTAAAATACCTCATGATAATATCAGCATTTTAAGACATTAGCATTGTTTTTGGCTGTCAGGTTAGCAATTCTTTTGGTGTCCTCGGGAAGGAGATTAAATAACGTTACACATTAACCAAAATGGAAGCTTCTGCTTTTGCTTGATGAAAGTAGATGATCTATTTGCATTTGCTTGTTAACTGCAAACGAATTAAAGTATTTTTGCTTCCTATTACTGTAGCTGTAAATTTAACTCAGTTACATAAATCTACCAAATATAAGGCCCGGAATTTAGTCATCATACTTCCACAAAGAAAAAGGAGTAAGAGAAAGGGAAGTGGGGGTGGGAGAAGAAGGAAATGAATTAAAAACAAATGTACATGTTTGTTTTTACTAGGAATAAATGCAGAAAGAAAAAGTTAGGCTGTACCATTGGTATGAATATAGATCACACCTCCAGCCAAATAACCATTTCTATGTTGTACAATTTCATTGTATCTCCTGGGAAGTCTGAAAAGGTGGGGAGACTCAACAAATGTATCAACACTAACCACGTACTGATGGAATCAAGTTTTATTAGTAAGTAATTTTTTAAGCCTGAAGTTCTCTTCGTTGTCATGTGAAACAAAATCAGACATTAAGCTAGAGATCTTGTTTCTCAGAACAAACTAATTTCTTCAGTAAAAATGTCAAAATGTTTAGAGGTTCTGAAATGAGTGAGGAAGGACATAGCTCTCTCATATTAGAAATGAAATGACTCTTGAGCTAGTATTCAAGTACAATCAACTGTGTAAACTTTAGTTTATATTCTAAATTGTCAGTAATTGTGAATGCGGAATCAAAGAGTTAACAAAGGACTCAGTTTATATTTTTCACATTCATTCAAATCTTAACAAAATGTTATAAAATTCAGTTTTTAATATGAACTTCAGTATATTTCATAAAAACATAATTAAGTAATGACAACACATCACTGAGGAATTAAAAAGTTTTGAAACTGGTGATAGTCAAAAGGACTTTCAGACTCTCTTGAATAAATAAAGAAAGTTTATTTTATATTTCTTCTTTATCTCCATGTCACCAAGTTTTATGATAAAACTTTAAGAAGCAATTGACCTGTCTTCTTTTTTCTTCTCGATCTCTTTCCATTTTTAATCTTTCTATTATGATTTACAAGTTTTAAAGTTCAGTAGAAAACAGACACTATATTTTCAAACTTCCCTTCCTGTCATGAGTTCTGAAGGATGGTTCACCCTGACACTGACCTTTGCATATGGCTATAAATGGCTGCACTAGACATATGCTAAGATGTATACTGTTCGCTGTTTTCATAGTTTAGCTGTCACAGCTCTATTTATAAGGGGATATTTTATGGGTTGCTCCTATATTCAGGTAAAAGTAAAAGGCTCCACATATCTATTTAGAAAAAAACTGGCCTATAAATAATATGTAATTTTAAATAAAAAATGATAAAGATCTCAAGTAGTTACTTTTCTGCAAAGTTGGCAGAGAACTGCTGACTGAGTGAACTGCTAACGCTTGACCATAATGCCATAAATCCAAATCGGTAAGGACCCTGCAAAGACCATAATGCAGTAAATCCACCATCGGTAGGGAACCTGTTGTTAGGTCACTCTGGGCTGACACAGCACAATTACAATTGGTTCTCACATGTCCTGATGAGAGCAACTACAAGGAGCAATATGGTTTGAGTTTCAAATTCTCTCAAAGAATCCATGTAATGATAATCCATATAATCACACCATTTCCCACTTGACTTTCCTCCTTCCCCTCCCTACCCTGTACTTCTTCCTTTAATGCTCAAATTCATTGTCTTTTTATATATAAATATATCTTATTTATAAATGTACTATATATAATTTGTATTTTATTTATCTTTTTCTAAATAAATCACTGCCACCTGATAAGTCGTTGTTAAATATTGCTTGTATGTATATGATTTCAGTGATGACCACTTGGAATCAGGAAACAAACTGATGTAGTCTTCCTGGGGAAGACTCCTTTCTCCACTCTTAGTATACTTGTTTGTAGTTCTTTGTCCAGAGTTAGGACCTATGAACTTTCCCCTTTCCAAGTCAGTATGTCTACAAAGCAGCTTCTCTTTGCAGCAAATGGAGACAATTACATGCAACCACAACTCATCAAAATGCAGAGAACAAGTAACCACGTGGTATCCAGGCCGAACTGATTCATCTGTAGCACAATGCCAGGACCAAGTGGGCAGGCAAATGATTGTGAAAATCTAGAACAGAATATTTGCTCTAAGATTATGTCTTCTAGAAATGTCACTAAATCTAACTAAACCCATGACATCTCAACAACATGGCTGCCTCAAAAGAACTGAACAAAAATGGCATACAAATATCTATTTAAAAGATTCTATACTTATTAACCTTTAACTTTGGAAACTGAAAAAAAATCTTGTTAAATTTTTAGTACACTCCTGAATAATATTTTGTCACAGATGTATGTGTGATATATATTCTTTCTCAGTGAGTGCAGCAGACTTTTTCTTTTGAACTACCAACCAGCTCCCAAATTATTACACAGAGACTTCTTATAAGTTATGTATGCTCAACATAGCTTAGGTTCATTTTTGGATATTTCTTTTTTTCTTTAACTAAATTACCAAGTTTCTTTAATCTACCTATTGTTTCTGGGCTTTTTACCTCTCTTCCTTCTGTATACCTTTCTTTCCTGCTTCCTCCAGTGCCTGTCCTTCTGGGGACTGCCTGGCTTCTTACCTGGGTGTGTCCCTCTCTTTCTCAATCTCTCCTCCTTTTCTTTCTATTCTTCTCTATCCAGGCTAGATTTCTCCTCCTACTTATTCTCTCTTCCCTCAAGGCCCCTATCCTTTCTCTGCCCAGCTATTGGCCGTTGAACTTTTTATTAGATCAATTAGGCAGGCAAGGTGAAATAAGTGCAACACATATTTACATAAAGAAGCACACATCCTTGCATCCTTAAATAAGTGCCGCATAAACAAGTGTAACACACATTAACACAGTTGAAGTAATATTCCACAACATACGCAAAAGTAGCATATCTTTACTATCTTAAACAAATATTCACAAGCAAGATCTTTTCTGAAAAGAAAATTATTTAAATGATTGTTACTCTAAATGTAGTTTTTACAGTGATTATTCACAATATAAATTATTTTGGCAATTACAAACAAAAATTAGACTGCAAATATAAGGAAAACGTCCTTTATCTTAAAAATAATATCACCATACTATCAGTGGATGTAGAGTGAGCACTCAATGTTTCTTGGCTTTCCTGGCAATATGTCCACAGCTTCTTTTAGTGTTCTGTCTCTTTTCCATTATCTCACATTTTTCTGTTTTGAAGAAGTACTAAAGTTAATTGGTTTAAATTTAATTATCCACTGAAAAGTTTCTTAAGATTGTATGCTAAAATGTATATGAAACATTTCATTTAAAAGCAATTAAGAGTGTTATGCCTTGTTAAATTAATTTGTTTCACATTTCTTTCACAGTATGTGTGATGTTTCACATGACAGAGAGAGAGAATGTGAAACTCATTCTGCTGTTGCTCCTGTAACCATGGTGTTTCTCAGATCAGTCTCCTAGAGGAGCAGCTGGCTGACCAGGCACCGCCTGGATGCTCACTTGATTGACATGAAGAATAGCCTACTGATGGAATAGCTGTGAGAAAATATTAAAACACCTTTCTATCCACAAATCCTTTGTTTCTGTATTTTTTTTCATTATTGCCTTTCATGACTTTATAGCTCACATGGCACAAACAGTACATTTCAATGAATGCACCTACTAAACTTCCCTCACTGACCGTATTATTTTTATGTTCATGTCATTCAACCTAAGACATTCTGTCAGTAGCCTCTTTCATATGAAGTTTCTAAAGCTGTACCATGTGGTCAAACTTAGAGCTACAAAACATTATCGTCCACTACATTCCCAGTGACTTGTTTATGCAAAACTTATGTCTAGAGTACCACCTGCAACTTTAAGGCATCCATATAACAAATAAGCATTAGATTCACAAATATTATTAGGAGAAACCATTGTAGGAAGAGGAAGCAGTCATCAGTATCTGTCTGAAGGAGTTGAAAAAAATCTATAATGCTGATAAAATTTAGGCCAGAACTCAAATGTATTTTTCTGACAGGAAAAGAAGTAATATAAAATGGATCTTAAACTATGCAGAAGCAAAAATGAGCTTGTCACATTTCCTGACCTCAAGTGCTACTGAACAGGGCATTTAAATGACAGTAGCAGGATTTTGGACCTTTAGTGCAGTCTTTGATATTTTATTCTGTAAATCATGCCTCTACGGTTTGACTCCATGAACCATGCTTCCCAGAGCATGAATAGAGCATCCCAGGAAAGAAGACATATTTACCTTATCACTCTCTTAGCAAATGCGAGCATGTAGAAAATAATTTAAAACAATTGTTGTGGAGAAATCCCCTGAAGTTCTAAACAGAAAATGGCATGGTGAGATCTCTGCCTTGCAATTAGACTGTACAAAACAAGAAGTACTGATAAAAGAAAGACTCAAGTGGAGGAAGGAAGGAAACCATGGGACCGGCAGTAGTGCAAGTGAAACCAAGGATGGTTGAGCTGGCTCAGTCACTAGGATACAGACAAGAGGCAGGACGGAAGAGGTCTAAATCACTGATCCCAATGATTTCTTCAAGGTTAAAAAGGAAAAGTATCAAGCAGATTTCATGGTTTTATTTGAATAACCAGATTGGGTAAAGAAAAAAATTGCCTCTAATAGTGCTGACAATATAAGGCAAATCAAAGTTCAGTGTAGAGAAGATGCATCTTTCTAGGGATATAAAATATTTATTGGTAACTGTAATTTATATGAAACTGTCAATCAAACAGGAATAGACAAAATCTAGGACCAAGACAGGTATTTCTGGGCAGGGGAATAAATTTATTAAGTCCTTGATATTTAGGCAGAATCAAAAATGTAAATATTTTAATAGTATGGCTAAGTAATTTTTATGAGGTGAACTTAGACCATAGGTGAAGATAAAAAAAAGGAGGATAAAAGGATATATAGAAACCTAGCAAAAAACCTAAGTGGAAAGAAAAACATAAGTAAGTAATAGTAAGGGAAGGAACTGTAAGAGTTAATGACAGGGTCCTGCATGGAGCCGAGCTAAGGCCTTTGAATGTGGCTTTATCTGTGAGGTTTGGGGGGGAAGCATGGCTGGCAGTGGAACCAGGACTTATCCTGGGTAAATGAACTGGCTTTTTGAAGCCCATTCCCTATGCATGGGTCAGGGAGTCCTTGCTCAGCCTTGATACATGGGTGAGGGGCTTGGTCCTTTCTCAACTTGGTATACCAGACTGTGTTGACTCCCCAAGGGCGAACTTACCTCCTCTGAGGAGTAGATGGGGTGAGATGGGGAGATGTGGAGTTCAGGGAAAGGGGCACTGGAACCAGTATGTAAAATTTATTTTTTTTTAAATGAGAAATAAAAAGGGTTAATGACATGTGTTGCAAATTAGCTCAATATGGGAAATAACCAGGCAAGCTTAAGGATAACAATTATATTTTTAATGGTTATAATGGGAAACTCATGCCACAAGAATGGGGAGTTCGACTTCCTCTGTGTCCGGCGGGAATCGCGCAGAGAGAGCGCATACCTGATCTGTCTCAGTTTTCTTCCTGGGTTCCAGGTAGCCATGCCTTAACTAGGCATGATTGATTAACAGAGCTTCCACATCATCTCTCCCTTTTGTCTAAACAAGACTGATCCAAACCCAATACAACTACATACAATAGGAACAGATAACAAATATAAAATTACAAACAATATAAACAATATTAAGCAAAGAACGCATAACAAAAGTTTTCTAAAACTTGCATTGAAACTAAGTTTGGCTAAATAATGAAGAAGGTAACTAAAACTATCTAATTTTCAACCCCCATCAAAGATTTGAGAAGGGAAACAATATTACTTGAGTAGGCAAGAAGTGCAATCCAGCAACTTCCAAAATGTGCAACAAATGACAGAGACAACTGGGCAATCACCCAAAGTCTCATTTGCAATGTTGAAGCAACCAACTAAGGCCTAATGTAACTGACATGCCATTTTCAAAGGCAAGAAACTTTTCAAAACTTTCTTACACTGTCTTGGCAGGATTTGACAGCCCTGTTTTATCCATTTACGATACTATGTATCTTTGTGAGTTGTTGAGGTATGGGCATTTCTTTGCCCAAAGGCTAGTTCTGCCAAGAAGACAACAAGCTCTCAGTGGAGTGTCTTTGGTGCTCAACATTCTCTCCGGAATAGATCAGTGTTGCCAGGAGCGATTGTGTCTCACCACCACAGAGCTCCAAGTTAGATTAAATTCCATTTTCTATGTCTCTTTGAAGAGGTTGAAGATTATCTATCTATACAGAATATAATCTCTGTGTATCTAAGGAACCTGATTAGTCTAACTATAAATATGACAACATAGATGACTATTGATCTATAATTCTTAATACCTATCTAACTTAAAGACTAAGACAATAAACAACTGTGCAATAAATGAGGACCATGACCTCCAAATGTAAACAATGTATAAGTATCTTGATCAAAGGTAGAAATGTATATTGCAATATGTATCAATACATAAGCAATGCTTTAGACAGAGGTAGAAGCCTACAAGCATACAATATTCAATATAATTTAACTTTGTATCAACATACAAGAATCTATACCAATATAATTGTGCATAAATTATAACTCACAAATACCAATCTATTATCCCATCTTCCAATTCCCCCCATTTTTTTTTAAGATCCCTGAGCTTATAAAATTACTCCCCTAACCCTCAACCATATACCAATTTTAATCAACCCCTAAATAATGTCCCTAAGCCTGAGGACAAACTTTTCTGGGAAAGTGGATGTCATCCTCTAGAATTACCTCCAGCTGTCATGGGGGCGACATTCTTTCTAGGGGATCCTGTGAAAGTAAAATGATGGCTAAATTTCAAGATTAATGTCTGTTAAGATTGCAAATAGTTTCTGAGTATTTTGTGGAGGTCTGGCAGAATGTTGTAAAAGAGGTGCACCATTTCAGCTAACCAAGTTGGAACCGTCTTGTGCAGCTGGTATCCAAAGCAGGTCTTGTGGTAGCGCTATCAGTATCATGACGTCATATCAACTGGATGGAGTCGTTGTTGTGGGGCCCCATGAAGGGGGTGCTGGGGCACACTGGAGGGCACCTGAGTGGCGGCTCTGGCCGTGGAGGGAAGCCAAGGGGAAGGGGTGCGTGGGGATGCAGCTATGGGTGCATTCGAGTTGGAACTGAGCTCGGCCAGTCTATGCCCAAATGAACACAGCATGGCTGCGGCTGGCCAGAGCTGCCAGAGGCTCTAGTAGCCCCACATTGGGCATGGTATTGCGAATTAGCTCAATGTGGGAAATAGCCAGGGCAGCTTAAGGATAACAATTATATTTTTAATGGTTATAGTGGGAAACTCACACCACAAGAATGGGGAGTCCGACCTCCTCTGTGTCCAGTGGGAATTGTGCAAAGAGAGCACGCACCTGGTCCATACAAGTTTTCTTCCTGGGTTCCAGGTCGCCATACCTTAACTGGGCATGATTGGTTAACGGAGCTACCCCATCAGACATGAAAATTGAGCCTCATGTTTCTTAGAAAGAAGGAAATATGCAACAATGCTAGATTAGCTACAAAGAAAAATCTACTTCGTAGGCACTGCTGAACCAGGAATTGTCTTCAGTTAGGATTTAATGAATAACCTTAATTAATAAAATGCCAGAAATTATAGGAAGAGAAGCAACATTGCTATAAACTAATGAATAAAAGGAACCAGATTTATAGAAGGAGCAGTAGGAAAGGTTCTCTGTGAGAGAAAAGAAAACGGAAAGCCTTTCTGAAAAGGCTGAAAAGGGTACATGAAAGAACTTCTTTCCCTATTAAGATAAAAATGAATTTGGTTGAATGTAGAAATAAACCAATTAACATAAATGGGTTCATAACCGTCCTAACTGGAATGAGCTTTTAGCATAGCCGTGCTAGTGTGAGGAATTTATTCAGTAGAAATGTGGCAGCCACTTAGGAGACATTCTAAGCAGGGGTGGCAGAGGATTAATGCAGGCAGGGATTTTGAGAATTTAGGGAGCTGCATTCAGGAAACATCTACAATGTTCTATGGTCAAGGATTGGTAAATTACTGGAGTGAGTTTGAGCTTTGTTGTTGTTGTTGATTCTAAGTTTTAACGAACCCTGAAGTGTTTCCTATGATGTAAGGATTCTTTTCCTGGGAGAGAAGTTTGTAAAAGAAAGCAGTAAATTCTACCTTATCAAAAAAGATACTCTGAAAGAAGAGTTCAATTGTTTCACTCTTATGAGGGTGACAATCAGGGTACTAGAGATAATCAAAGAGTACAGTTGGGATTCTTTTTCTTAATTAATTAATGTGTTTATTTTATATCCTGGCCTCAGTTTCCTCTCCATCCTCTCCTTCCAGTCCTTTCCCCACCACTCATCCATTGTTGGTGGGAATGCAAACTTGTGCAGCCACTGTGGAAATCAGTGTAGCGGTTTCTCAGGAAACTGGGAGTCAACCTCCCTCAGGACCCAGCAATTCCACTCTTGGGAATATACCCTAGAGATTCCCTAACATACTACAAAAGCATTTGTTCTACTATGTTCATAGCAGCACTATTTGTAATAGCCAGAACCTGGAAACAGCCTAGGTGCCCCTCAATAGAAGAATGGTTAAAAAAGGTGTGGAACATATACACATTAGAGTTTTACTCAGCGGTAAAAAACAATGACATCTTGAATTTTGCATGCAAATGGATGGAAATAGAAAACGCTTTACTGAGTGAGGTAAGCCAGACCCAAAAAGAGGAACACGGTATGTAATCACTCATAAGTGGATTCTAACCATAATTAAAGGACTTTGAGCCTATTATTCGTGATCCTAGAGAAGCTAAACAAGAAGATGAACCTGATGAAGATTATTTAGCTATCCGCCAGGAGGTAGGAAATAGACAAGAGTCCCAGGTAACCTCGGGTGCATGGCGTGGGGGGGGTGGGAGGGTTGTTGGAAGGGGAGAGGGTTAGAGAGAAGGGGAGGAATGGGGAAAGCTTGGTGGACCGGGATGGGGGGGAGGGAGGAAGGATGAATATGGGATCAGGGAAGAATATATTTCAACTAAGGGAGTCATTTTAGGGTTTACAGGAGACTTGATTATATATGGGATCCCAGGTCCTAGTAAACTTTTTCTTATGAATAAAAAAATTATTAGTAAAGATTTTTGGGAAGGGAGCTTTGTAAGATAGGTGTTTGCTTTAGCACCACTTCCAAATTTCAGCTTCTACATGCAGTAATAAAGGCTGCAATGGTTGCTACAATTTTAGACACATAGTCGAAGGAAAAATACATTATCATACCTATGTGAAGATGCATATTATATATATATGAATAAATATGACAAATGGTATTGTGAAAAGGAGTCCATTAATCTTTTATCGTCTAAAAAAATGAAAACCAGACCTTCACTGCGCACATATAAACTAAATGTTTTAGGATTTTGATGAGCACAAGTATTATTTTAGTACAAGCAACAGATGATTAAAGAAACAAAATCTGCTGACTTAGCACTTTTTTACCGCTACAGCAAACTGCCCTTGATATTTGTATGGTAAGGGTTTACATGTATGAATAAGATAGGTACCAGATCACTCTAATGCTAAGATGTATGCAGTCTTTTCCCTCAACTCTCAACTAGCATACCTTTTTTGTTGTTCCTACTGGCAAATCATGAGCCAAGTCATTCAGCAGTCATTACTCTGAGGAATGAAGCTCTTCCGCTGGGAGAAGCTAGCATATATTTTCACATAAAAAAAAAAAACAAAACTAAGCAACATTAAAGCACAGTATACATAGTGTTTTGACCAAAAAAAAATGCTTGAACTGGAAAATACAGAAACAATAACTTCTGCTTATTCTGTGAGCAATAAGAACATGAAGTTGTAGAAACACTATTCTCTAACTAATTTACTGTACACATTATAGGGGGCATAAAATAACACCTGTTCTCTGATACCCAATTATGTGTCAGAATGGTAAGATGGCAAATTTCTAGCACGGAATCATCCTAGAACGGATGAGATTCAGCTTCACCAAGAGGCCCTGTCTTAAAAGTAAAATGAGAGCAGTAAAGAAAGTACCCAGTGCTGACTTCTGTCCTCCACATGCACAGCTGCTAGTGCTCAGAATGGCATGCCAGCAGGCAACACAGACATACACACATACACACACATGCACACACACATAAACACATGTACACATGGATGTACTCATACTTTACAAAGAAAAAAACAAAGCTATAAAAATGTTCTGGTTGAATAATGACAGCTCAAATGTAATATCCTAAACAAAATGATTGTATTAGGATATGCTAGGTAATTAATATGACTAGGGTTAAATTATAGTTTGTTGACTTATTGTTATTTCACAAGGCAGTATCTTAAGGAATCTCTTGGGAAGGTGGATAAATGGGATTTGGTACTGTTCATAGTTGTTTAAGTTTGAAGGTTTGGTGATCTCACATTGAAATATTTATATTTACTGGAGAAGAGGCCATTAATCCATCCTGTACAAATAGCACGCGATCAATAGCCACGTGTATCCTGTGGTTGTCACAGGATGGAAGTGGAAGGCTTTTAATATACATAAAGGTTGACAATTACAATGGAATTTCTTGTTCTCCATTGCCATACTCTTTCGAAAATTATCCTCTTAAAGCATTTTACATTTCTTCATTTTGGAATTATTTGTTAAAATATGCTAAATCTTCTTGTATTTCAGATAGCAATCTGTTCCAAAATATGCATTTCTCAGAAGTGGTGCAAAAGGATTCAACAAATTTAACAAGTTCTGTTGAAGTTAAATATAGATAATGATTCCAAACAATAAAATATCAGGTTCTATCATTTTGACATAAAAAATGCATGTGACCTCACAGATTCTGTGACCAACAGCTGGGAAGCCTGCATGGGACCAGATTAGGCCCTCTGCATGTGGATGACAATTGTATGGTTTGGTCTGTTTGTGGGACCCCTAACAGTAAGACCAGGATCTATCCCTGCTGCATGAGCTGGTGCCTTGCTCAGCCTTAATGCAATTGGGAAGGGGCTTGGTTCTTCCTCAATGTGATTTGCCAGGCTTTGTTGACTCCCCATAGGAGACTTTACCCTTTCAGGGTAATGGATGGAGAGTGAGGTGGAGGAGGAGCTGGAAGGAGGAGAGGAAAGGAGAACTGTGGTTGGCATGTAAAATGAATAAAAAAATAAATAATAAACTAAAATGTGAGGTGTAATAAAAAAAAATAACTTACAAATCTGAATGGAAACTGCAAACTACCCGTTGACCATGATATTCATTAATCATCTCTGTGTTATTTGGTGGGAGATCCACCAAAACCCACAACCCAAGTTTAATTTTATGTTTTCTAATGATAAAATTGATTTTATCAGTAAAATGGGTCTTGACGAAAAAATCTAAATATAATCAAAGAAATTAACATTTAGTGAAGAATTAAAAAGAATTTAACTATATTATAGAGGCCGAAACAAGACTGAAGCCTCTCAGGCAAATCAGAAACTACATCATGGCCCCCGCCCCTCAGGCGCCCTCCCGTGAGGTGGGGAAGTGAGAGGCCTCTGCTTTCTCTCCCGCTTTCCTCAGCTCTCATGGAACTTGCACTGGTGGGAGACGCAGGCCTTGCTGAACTTCTGCCGGCTGGTAGCGCGCGCATGCGGGGCTCTGCCTCGCCACACACTGGTCGGGACCCGGAAACGTGGGGGCAGCGGCCCATAGGCACTTGTCCCTCCTCCGAGGCGGCCGCATGCGGATGGCCATGTTCTAGGCTGGCACGCCGGCACCAGAGCCCGAGTCTGAGCTTCAGCCCGCTCCAGGCCGGAGCATCGAGCCAACGGCGGTGTGGCCAATGTGGGGCTAGTCAGCGCCGCAGCACCCCGGTAACATGGAGGCAGCCGTTGGCGCGCCCAACGGCGTGGACCAGGGCGGCATGGTGCCGCTCGAAGATGAGACGCCCACGGACGTCTGTTTGCGCAAACTGGGCTTGTATCGGAAATTGGTCGCCAAGGAAGGGTCGTGCTTGTTCCAGGCTCTGGCCGAGCAGTTTGGGGTCTCCAAACAATACCTTTGTGACATGTACACATCCTGTGGTGCTGGACGTCCTGGCTCAGATGCTGCGGTTGTCCTTGTCTCGGGGTTCACTGAAAGCAGCTGCTGGATTTGGTTGCTGTTCCCTGTTCAAGCAGAGGATTTGATCTAGCCCTGTAAAGTCAGCAGATCTTGCTTTAAAGTCAGGGACTATCAACTGTGGGACATAGTAGCACCACAACACGAGGAAGTGGTGCCAGCGGCTGTAGAGAGCCAGAAAAGAAAAACCAAGAAGAGAAGGCACCAAAATCTCGGCTTGGTTCGTTTTTTGAGCTGTTCAAAACTAATTTGTTTATGAAAATGTCCTGCGTCTGTCTTCAGAACAACTGGAGGTGATGGATCCGACCCCAGCTCATACTTTGTTCACGTAATTTGCATCCTTGGCTCGGTTCCCTTGTGTGTTTGGGAACTGTCATCGGAGCAACTGGAGGCGATGGATCTGACCCCTGCTCATACTTTGTTCACGTAATTTGCATCCTCGTCTTGGTTCCCTTGCATATTTCAGAACTTCAAAAAGTAAAGGCCCTTGCCCGACTGGCATACGGTACAGTGGCATGCGAACTGTACCGAGGGGGTAACACAGAATCGGGTGTTACAATTGGAGGCCCCACTGGGATCATCAGCAGCTACAGTCGGTGACCCAGGGATCCTATCTCTGCCTTGCTACCATGGGGACTACAAACATGCCCAGCTTTGTACCCGAGCTAAGGATCGAACTCAGGTCCTCATGCTTGTGTGGCAAGCAGTGCTTATAGCTTTGTTAAGGTTGTGTGGCACCCTGACCCAAATACATAAGAAATATGGGCCTACACCTTATGTGCAAGAGGCAGAGAAAGGCTCGTGCTTGGATTCCTTCCTCGCCATGTGGGATGTGTCAGATATCAGAGATATTTCTGAGCAAGTAAGACGTGTCGGATGCTGACAATTCAATTTGGATACCTGAACGTCTGGTGCGTGCTGTGAATTTTCCTGTCCAGAAGCCTGAAGATAGGACAGAGCCAAGAGATCTAACAGACACTGGCTTATCAACTGAAGAGTTGCTGGGATCCTGATGAGCTGGCTGTGATGGTTCGTGTGCCAAGGATTGTTCCTCTACCTATCAACCATCCCATGATTTTGGCAGCCATTGCTGTGGCTGCCAGAGCAGCTAGAACTGCTGGATTTTCCATTAGTCAGTTGCTTCTGCTAGCACAACGGATACCTTCTCAGGGCAGGTTACAAATGCCTTGGCCATTCAAATTGAGCGAAATTTACAAATACATATTGCAGTTAATTTTGCAATTGGTTATGGTTTCTGACCTCTGCTAGGTTACAATAAAAGCTTATTGCTGTTATTCACGGACCCTGGAGTGCAAGAATTACAAATTGGCTACTGATATTATTCTAGTTAACTATATCAGGGTTCCTTTCACCAGTACTGAAACCTTATGTAAAGGGCTCCGATTTGGGCAGACTTATTAAGGATTGAGCAGGCACAGTCTCCTTTAGGAATGTTTATATGTGCTGGAGCATCATCTTCATGGTTTCATGGTGCCAGAGCCAAAGGCAAGCTCAGGTCAATGTTGCCACATGGCAAGTCCTCTTAGCTATTGCCCCGGAAAATCTTTCAACACAAATCTGGCTAAACTTGGTGATGGATGACTAATGAGTCAATGATGGATAAAGTTTTTGGGGGGCTGCTCCAACCTAAGACAGAAAATATGTTTGGACCTGAATGCTTTCCCATGACGGGTAAGGGGTATTGCCTGACGTCCAATGCCACCCAAGACAAGCCTAGTCATATAATTTATATAAAAGGGGGATCTGAAGGGCCCGGGTCTACCCATGCTCCTGGGGTGCATCTTGAGGACAGTTTCTGGTCAGCCAGCTAAAACATCCTGTTTGTTCCTGTGTTCCCTCTGCCTCACCTGGTGATTAGCTGTAGGGCATTGTTTCACCTTTGGTATGATAATTTCCCACCTGCCTGGGGGCGTCGCGCATCCTGACCAGCAGGAATGAACGCCACTAAAAACGAGAATTCCTTCCCTGGTCACGTCTTTATTCGGAGCATTTGATTGAGGAAAATTGGGGGAAGGGAAGATAGAGCAGGGACAAGAGAAAGCTTAGAGAGAGAGAGTAGAGCCCAGAGGCAGCTGTTTTTAAACGGTGGAGAGGCTTGAACGCTGTCCTGATTGGTTAATGCCATTCTGCTGGTCTGAGCATGTGCAGGCAAGGGTGCTCAGCCCCACGTGGTTAAGCCAGGTATACCTCCAAACTGCAGGACCACCTGTGCCTCCAGGTGGCTCCCAACACCTGGGCAGAAATCCTTATGCAGCAGCTAGGCTGAATAAACAGCACTCGGCTGATCTTCTTTCGAATGAAAAAAAAAAAAAAACTACATCATGGATTGACATACCTATGCAAAAAAATTGTGTTAGTGAGAGATACCCATAGCTGATTTACTTGATAATGGTTAGCTGCAGCATGGGAGTCTTCAGTTGGAAGACCCAGTAAACCGGTGTGAAATGTTTGGCTCTAAAAGCACAGACAGAAGCACAGAAATATGACTGAACATAGAAGATATGTGAATTAACCGTACAGCGAGTTGTAGGGAAGTAGTGAAGTTCTCTTTGTCCTTTCGCTGGTAAAAGTTCTTCTTCTTAGGTGTGAAGCAAGGGCCTCTGCAATGAGCATCTTCATTTCCTCAGCAAGAGAGAGTGAGAAAAATAATTGAAGGTTTTATGACTGCCCCGGGGAAAAGATTTCTTTGTGTTGCCCTGAGAAATAATTCACGTATCTGTGGCTGGCCATGAGGAAAGAATGTAGGATGAGAGAGAGAAAGGTAGTGAAGAGCAGGTCAAGGGGAAACGGTTTCCGGCATTGTGAGTGGCTTTGCTCTGTGGTGTGTGGTGTCATTTTCCATGCCTCAAAACTATCTTTGAACCTATTAAACAACATAGCTTGTCACGTAGCAGAAATGCCTACTGATCTGGCACACACATGGATTCATAGAAACTAAGGCTTCCTTTGTGGTATATTTGAGCTTCCAAATCTGGCATTGGTTACAGTAAGGAAACCATGTGTGAATTGGCATAGACCTGAAGTTTATTGCAATATAAGTTTGATGGGGAGTCAAGTAGACAGCAAGTGTAGGAGTCCTCGAGTGCTAACCACTGATTTGAACGAGTTACTGAAAGTTAAGAGAAGAAATCTCTCCTTCAAAACTATAAAACCACAGTGAGAGAGACAGCCTGGGAAAGAGCTTTCTGGAGGTCATTCAGTTAGCACTGTGCTGCTTGGCATGCATCCAACCAAGAGCATTTTCTAGCCTAAGTATCTGCTTTATGCCATTTGTTAATTTGAGTTAATGTAATGTCTAAAACGGATATCATATTACCATGCTAGGAAGGAAGGCAATTGTGACCATACAGGCTGGACATTTTTTAAATATATTAAAATATTGAAAATCTAAATGCTAATGATTTTTTAAACTATTAACTGATTCTACCTATTATGCTCATAGATGACTTTAGCATATTTATTTTAATAATTCTTATGGCTTGCAATGTTTTTCTTTATCATTCTCTGTTCTTAGTGGAGACTCACGTACTTTAAGAAAAGCAAATAGTTTTTAAAAGCTAGGATCTCTCAATTTTGAACTTAATAGTTAGATAGGGAGAACCTACCTACTGTCTCAGTTAGTGTTCTATTACTGGGATAAGACATCATGACCAAAGGCAACTCCAGGGTTTATTTCATCTTGTAGCTTGTAGGCTATCATCTAGTAATGCCAGTGCAGGAGCTCAAAATGGGAACCTGGAGGCAGAAGCTGATGCAGAGGACATTGAGGAGTGATGCTTACTGGCTTGTTGCCCATGGCTTACTCAGCTTGCTTTCCTATACAGCCTGGGATCACCTGTCCAAGGGTAACACCACCCACTGTGGACTGGGAACTCACACATCAGTAACTAATCAAAAAAAAAGTCACACATTTGTCCCCTTCGTCAACACCTGGTAGAAGGATTTCTCAACTGATGTTCCTTCTTCTTTTGTTTTTGTTTTTTTGTTTCAAAGCAAGGTTTCTCTGTGTAACCCTAACTGTCCTGGAACTCCTTGCTTTGTCTACCTGACTGGCCTCAAACTCAAAGATTAACCTGGCTCTAACTCCCAAGTGTGCTGGGACAAAAGGCATAAGCCACCACCACGTTGTTGTCCCTCCTTCTCAAATGACTTTAACTTGCATCAAGTAGAGCAGGGGCGGGGAGCCCTAACTAACTAGGAGAATCCTCAAAAGGCAATCCTTATTCAGTCTGTCAGTTGCAGAGCTACCATCCTTTCTTATTAACTTTATCTCAAATGCCATCCTTCTTTCTGACTCGCATTTCTTGTTTTAGTTTTCTTTATTGTTTTGTTTTCTTTTGTTTTTCTTCCTTCATTTGTTTATTTATTTTGGTGGTTCAAGACAGGGTTTCTCCACATTAAAGCCCTGACTGTCCTGGATCCTGCTTTGTAGACTAGGCTGGTATAGACAGAGGCTGCTTGTTCATTCCTGGATGCCCAGACCACAAAATATTCACTAAGAAACTATGTTATTTACAATACTGCTTGGAAAATAACTTAAGCATATTTCTGGCTAACTCCTATATCTTAAATTAACCCATTTCTATTAATCTCTGTATTGCCGCATGGCTGTGGTTTACCAGCAAGGTTTTGGTGCAACTAGCTCCTGTGAGCAGCTACATGGCTTCTCACCAACTCCACCCACTTTCTCCTTTTTCCATCTCTGCTTGCAACTTCTTCCCTACTCTACTCTGCTAAGCCACTGGCACAAACGGCTTTATTCACTAACCAATAAAAGCAACATATATACAAGAAGACTTCCCATACCATTTCCCCTGTCTGTTTAAATAAAAAGGAATATTTTAACTTTAATATAGTAAAATTACAAATAACAAAACAGGTATCAAGCAAGAGTTACAGTTACAATATTTATATTTACTTTATATTTTATCATAACTGAGGAAACCTATAATCATAACATCTATTCTTCAACACCATTAAAGACTCCAGAAGGGTATAATATGACCTAAATGGTAAGTGCATTGTGAGTAACTTCCAAAACTCTAGAATTGACAGAGACATATCACTACCTACACAGTTACCAGAAGTTCTTCTGTAATCTTGCGGACTTGCCTCTTCAGCCTACCGGCCCATAGTATCTGGCAGACTTTTTCATGAAGCAGGAAACTTTAAAGACAGTTTCACCTATATTGGCAGTTTATCGGTCACTTTCTTTAGTGTCCTGCAGAATGCTTGACAGACTCTTTCATGAAGCAGGAACCCTGAAAAACTGTCTCATCTTCTTTAAGCAGCTTCAGCAGTCATTTTTCTGTGGGTCTTGCAAATGCAGTCAAATAGTTCAGGCAAGAGCAGTTTCTTTCCCAAATGGATCACAAACTTCATAAGGAGTCTCTTTGATGCCCATCATCCCATTGAAGTATATTGGTGCTTCCAGGAGCAGATGTGTCTCTTTTTTAGGTTTTCCAGATACACAAGAATGTATTTAGATGGATAGATATTCTTCTGATCTTTCAAAGATGATAGAATATGCCATTTAAAATGTTTTAAGAACTTAAAATTTTTTATGACAGAGAGAGAGAGAGAGAGAGAATCTTAGTTGAGCAATTGCCTCCATTAGACCGGACTGTGGGCATGTCTGTAGTACAGTACCATAATTGTTAATTGATATAGAAAGGTCTCCCAGTGGTGAGTATTGTCATCTCTAGTCACCTGAACCAGGGATATATTAGAGAAGTAGCTAAGCAACCAGGGCAAGCAGCCTGGGAAGCAGCATTCCTCTATGGTTTCTGCAGTAAGCTCTGGTCTTGGTTTTCCTTAGGTAAGTAGTAAGTCAAATAAACATTCTGTTATAACTTACTCTCGGTAAGTGTTTTATCATAGTCACATAAGATACTTTCCATTAAGATTGACTAATATTTATTAAACATATAAAAAATAAATATTGGAGACAGCTTGGTGATAATCAATATCTGACATTTTGCTACCCTTTAAAAGTTAGCCCAGACAGACCTCCTGGCTATGTAAGCATGTTAATATCATATGTGGTCATCCAAGTTTAAAGCTACAGTCACTTATTCAGTGTGTCTTTGTCATTTTCACCAAATTGTGATCCTATTTTTTTCATTCATTGAGATGGTAATATAATTATTACATTTCTCCCCTTCTTTCCCCCTCAAAATCCTCACATATTACTCATGCTAGTTCTTTTTCTGATTCATGGCCTCCGTTTTCACTCATATTTGTTACATACATATGTTTATATAGATACATATAAATTCCTAAATGCATAAATATAATCTCCTAAATTTTTATAATATTACTTGTATGTATTTTTATGGTTGGTCATTTAATATTAAATAACCGAATGGTGTGCTCTTCTCTGGAGGAGACTATTTCTTCCTCTCTCAGCCCTCGTTAGTTAGCTATAATTCTTTGTGTAGGACTAAGGCCTCTGACCTTTCCTCTATGTACTTAAGCATGTTTATTGTAGTTTTTCAGAACATAATTAAGCAGCCATCATGGTGAGACAGTATAGTGTAGCTTCTAACATTTCTCAAGTCCTTTTCAGCATCCTTTACACATTCAAATATTAAAATCACAAAGGGGTTACTTTTTAAATGCAAACAAATTCTTAATAGAAAAGGAATAACACACACCGAGATTTACGATAGTGTTTGGTGTTCTTTTAAAACTTATTTCATTAAATATTGCTAATGTATTTTGTCAGATAAAGAGCTTCAGAAGTTTCTTTGAGTTGTGTTGTGTGGGACTACACAGAATTTTCTGGAAGATGATCTGGAGGAAATAGCGTACCAGAAACATTTTGGACATTTATCAGGTGCAAAGCCAGTATCCATGTTTGTCCATTAAGGAACTTCTAGCAGGCTTAACTCTTCTTATCATAGATAATTTTTATTCATACCACATCACACAGACTCTGTTTACTGGCAGTGAGCAGAGGCACACCTCCTTTAAGAGAAGGCTTCCTGAATCACCATTAACATCAAAAACTAAAGGATCTTTAATACAGCTTCCTGGTTTGTGCTGGTATCTTGAACTCTGGTTCTTTTGGGAGGTCTAACACTTAAATGGGTTTTGTGAGTAGCATGCTACTAGTTCCTTAATGGTGACAAAGACCTGCTATGTCTTCAGAATCGGGGCAGTGAGCATAGCTCACAGAGGTGGTGAATGTACCTCCATCAAGTTAAATGGAGCATAGCAAACAGGCAGGGCCAAGGAACTGGTCCTAGCCATTCCCACTTAGCATTTAAAAAAAATAAGAAAATGTTCCTGGTCAGAAAATGATTACAGATATTCAATAAGACAGATTCAGATAAGAAAGACCTCTAATTGGGTCACAGTGTTAGATAAGTATACATGGGTGGGATTATGAGAGAAAGAAATGAGTACAGAAAGCCATAGATTAAAGGAGTAAAGATAATTAAAAATGAAAAAGTAATAGAGCAAAAAACATAAGCCATTTAGAGATTTGAAATACACAGGGTATCTGGATTGTGTATACTAGTCTGATATCTTTGATTTTTTTTGAGAGCAGAGAGACATTTGTTTCTTGGCACTACTAAGCTAAATCAACATATATATTTTAAAATATCTTGCCTTCCAATTTTGAGTCTAAGGATATGTTACTTTGGAAAAGATATTCTGCTGGTTTTGTTTTCGACAGAAGATGACAACCTGTAGATCCCTTTCATGTAAATGTGGCTCGATTAAAGAAGATCTCCCACCCCAAGAAGTCTCCGTAAACCCTAAATATCTTTGTCCAACAAACATCAGAAAGCAGTTTGGAGAAAGCAACGTCCAAATTCCAAAAATGATTGCTTTTAAATGTTTGTTTTCACTTAAAGGGAAACAGGATATAGAGATGAATTCTTTGCATTGGTGTGGATCTTGGTCTAGTGATACAAATTTAAGGTCAATTTTGTTACACTGTGTATATGTATTTCTGCTCTTATTTAAGGTATTGTGTGTGCTCAACTCATTTAAAAATGTAATGTATAATTATGAATTACAGATTAATAGATAGTCATTTATAATAGTCAAACTTATGGTCATGTTAGCTAGGTTCTCTAGATATATAGAGATATATTTCAGTTATATAGATAATCTTCAATATTTCAAAGACCTACAGAATATGGAATTTAAAATTTTTAAGAACTTAGACTTTTCTTGACAAAGAGACATGTCACCTTCTGGCAGCATCAATTACTTCTAGAGGATGATGGACATTGAAGAGGCTCCTTATGGAGTTACTTAGCCATTTGGGCAAGAAGCTGCTCTTACCTGGACTGCTTCATGGTATTGTGTATAAACTAGTAATGCAGGACCCACAGAAAAATGACTGCTTAACTTGCCACAAGAAAGTTTGAGACAGTCTTTCAGAGTTCCTACTTCATGAAAGATTTTACCAGACAATCCGAAGGACAAAGAATAAAGCAACTGACAAACTGCCAGTATAGGCAAAAATGCCTTTCAGATTTTGTGCTTCATGGAAAAGTCTGTCAGATACTTTAGGCCTGTTGGCTGAAGACAGATGCCCCAGTGTCACAGAAGAATTTTATGTGACTGTCCATACAATGAGATGTCTCTGTCAATTCTAGAGTTTTGAAGTTGCATACCATGCCCATCCTGCTTACTTAGGTAATATATTCTTCTTGGTTCTTTGGTGGAGTTGAAGACAGATAGTTATACGTATAGATTTCCTAAGTGATGATAAAGGATAAATTAAATATAAATATTGTAACTGTAATTCTTGCTTGATGCCTGTTTTATTATATGTAATCTTATTATGTAAAGTTAAAACCTTCCGTTTTATTTAGAAAGAAAGGGGGAGTAATGTGCGATTCTCCCTTTTATGCTATGAATATATTTTATTATTCTTGATTAATAAAGAAGCTGCTTTGACCTATTAAAGGGCAGAATAGAGCCAGGCAAAAACTTTGTAAAGAGATATAGAGAGAGAATAGGTAGAGTAAAAAAGACACCATGTAGTTGCCAAAGGAGAAGGACAGTGGAACTTTATGGGTAGGTCACAGCCTTATGGTGATAGAGAGATTAATAGAAATGGGTTGATTTAAGATGTAAGAGCAAGCTAGGAATACACGAAAACTATTGCCCTAACAGTGTTGCAATTAATATAGTTTCTGTGTGATTATTCTGGTCTGGGTGGCCAGAAAACAACCAAGCAGTTTCCATTTACAATTTATTTATTTATCGCAATTTCTCTAGATGAATGAATATTTTGGCATAAGCATTACTGTCAAAAGAGATATTTTAACAGTTCCCTGTTGATGGGGGAGGTCACTTGTTGGTTCCCAGCTTCTCGGCAGCTCAGATGTGAAATAACCACACAGAAACTATATTATTAACACACTGCTTGGCCTATTAGCTCTAGCTTCTTTTTGGTTAGCTCTTACATATTAATTTAACCCATCTCCATTAATCTCTGTATCACCACGAGACTGTGGCTTACTCGATAAAATTCTGGTGTCTGTGGGGCTACGTGGTTTTTCTCTGACTCCACCTCCTTTCTCCCATCATTGAGTGTAGTTTTCCCCTCCTACCTCTATTCCCTGAACAGGCACAAGACAATTTCTTTATTAACCAAGAAATTCACAGCATGCAGAGGGGAATTCCACATCAGTTCCCCCAATATTAGTTAAAATTTCTAATATGAACTAGTACATAATATAGTTAAGTATGTTCTTCATGCATTACATGTTAATATCAGCTAAAATATTATACATCATATAGATATCATTATATCATTTCACAGTTTTACTATAACACATAAATACTATATATTTCCAATGTAAAAATGAAATAGTTGTATCTATATTAGTAAGATGTTTACTGTGTCCAAAATCAACAAGTTTGATGTCTTATGCTTGTAGTTCAGCCTATAGAGACATTCAAACTTTCCATGTAATGGCAATAAAGTGACAGGAAATCATATTTAAGAACTACTGACCAGATACTATTCATAAAAAGTTACAATGTCAGAGAAGGTAGTTAAAGCATTTTACTCAGGATAATAGCACAAAGGAAAAGTCCTAATGAAATTGAAGAAACACTTACAATTTAGGGAGCAATTGACACATGTAAAATTATTCATGGATCTAAAGTTCTTAAGAGCCTAAAATCTTTTCTGGTTTCTAGAGAATCAATATATCGAAGACATGACTTTAATTATAAGGATTTAGCATATGAATAGAATTGGCAGAGGATTAATGTTCCAAAGTGGTGAATCTCCAAATGTAAATTATATTACACTGGATCTTTGTTCACAAAATCTAGTAGAGAAAATGAATTATATTGGTATATGTCCTCACTTTTGCTTTCAAAAATTTATATTTAGAGCAATGTTCAGTACTATTCATTTTATGGAAATAAACAGAATGCATACGGCAGATTTCTACACCTTTTCCTCAGATCTCTTCTTATTTAAAGGTAAAAAGGCTATTAAAAATATAGAGTAATGGGGCCATTTTACATATCTATATTATAAAAAGTCATGTTTCAAAGAAGCTCAGCATGAACAGAGATAATTTATCAGAGTGAATTATGCTCATATAAATCATCATTAAATGCCTTATTCACTCTTATAATTGTATCTTTGTCATTATGACATGTAAATGACTCTCAGTACACAGAAAGAAATGAGTGATGAATTACTGGATATGTATACTCAGTGTATCAGTGTAAATTAAACAGAATGTCATATTCACATCAGTCTCACTAACAGACACAATTTACACAGTCAGTATGTACTGAGTGCTTGAAGCTCATAATCTCAGAGAAGTGCTTCTGAGGGATAAATAAATTTTCTAAAAATAAATCTTAATGGGAAACAAGGTCATTGATAGTTTTGTAAAAATAACAAAAGAATTTTTTAATAATGATATTTAGAAATTTAGACAAAAATTTGCCTAATCATTAAATTTCAAAGATTTTCTAAAAGTTGGTAGGATATTTCCTTATACACAGGATAAGATAAAATGCAATAAGTGATTCATTTTAATCACAATGCCATTCAGAATCAAAAATTTGATTATGGGCTGTGGGTAAGAATTTTGGAAATGTGTGTGTATGTATGTGTTGAGACACAATTATGTATATATACATATATTATATAAAATATATGTGTACATTGATTTTATATATGATGTTTATATATACACATATGTGTTTATGGATATATCTCAATATTTTTATTGGGATATATTTAGAAAATTATTTATATTTGTTTATTTAAAGAATTTATAGGGACTACTTTGGTTACCTGCTACAGATATACATTTCTACTCAAAAGTACCCTTTCCAAAATGCATTCTAGGAATCTGTCATTTCTTGAAGACATAATCTCACAGAATCATAGAGAGTTTTCTTCTGGTTCTTACAATCTTTTTGTCTCTCTCTTCTGCTATGAACATTAAACCTTAGATGCAGAGGTTGTGGAGTAGACATATCAGTTAGACCTGAGCACCACACAGTCCCTTGTTCTATTCAATCTGATAAGTGGTATACTATAGCACTGTCTGTCTGTTGCAAAGAGAAAGTTTTTTTGATGAAGAGTAAGACCCATCTTTAGTTTTGGAGTAGATATTAAATATTCTGAATAACTTAAGAAACATACTAATTTAGTAAAATAACAGTTGCTCTTTTGTTTTTGTTGCAAGTATGTTAAGACAACTCAGAGAATTGTTTGCTGCTACAATGTTATTGTGTGGTTGCCACTACCACACCCTTAGAGCTATTGTGCTGTGCTGGTTGTGGAGGTAGAATTCCACTCTGTAGGCTATGAATATGTTTTATTACCATTGGTTAATAAAATGCCACCAATGTGGGCCAACTACATCCATATAAAACCTGAGAGAGCTTGGGAAGGAATTCTAGACACAAAAGAACAGAGTTAAGCATAACTTCTTGGTAGCAGAATTTTCTCAGATGGGCTCTGTTTGCTAAAGACAAGCATAGGTGTGATTCCTTTAAGAGAAGGCTTCCTGACTCAGCTTTATCAGCAAAAAACTGCATGACTCCTTTAAGAGATGTTAGAGATGGTGGCACAAATGGTTCTGGCTCTTTCAGGAGGTCCTACTACAGAGCACTTATGGTGTTTGTGAGCACCACGTGACAAGTTGCTTAATGGACGCAAAATAGACCGGCTGCATCCCTCAAGCTAGGACAGTGAACATACCTCCCAGAGCTGGCAGTAACTGTACCTCTGACATATTGAAAGGTTGAGAGAGGTGGAGCCAGCATCCAGGGCTACAGCAACTACATCACTTACTATTTTAAAATGCTCCCTGACAGAAAAGTATTTCAGATACACAATAGGACAGATTCAGATATAAAATATCTCCAAATTACATACAGTGTTTTAAAAAATGTACAATGGCTTTGGAGAGAAAGAAAAAAAGTGTAGGTAGTTTAAAAAATAAAACAAAGTCTTTAAAGTTACAGTAAAAGTAATATAAAAAGTACAGACAATCATAGATTAAAGGAGTAAAGATAATAAAATAAATATTAGAAAGTAATTCAGTTTAAAAAATAAGGCAAATAAAAATGGAATATGCACAAAGAGTCTGGATTATGTATATTACTGTGTTTTCTTTGAATTTCTTGACTGCAGATAGACATTAGATTCTGGGGGCTGGTAAAATAAACCAGGATATATGACTTCAAGGTATCTTGACTTTAAAATTTGAATATAGACTATGTTACTTCGGAAAAGGGGTTCAGCTTTAGTTTCCACAGAAGATGGGAACCTGTGGATTCCTTCAGGCTAATGTGGTTTGATGAAAACAAGACCCCACAAAAATATCAGTGTGTTAGAGGAGAGCTGCTTGTTCTTCCTGGACACCCAGCTAACTAAACTCAGAATAACCACATGAAAACTGTATTAATGAAATTACTGCTTAGCCCATTATCTCTAGCTTCTTATTGCCTAACTCTTGCATATTAATTTAACCCATTTCTATTAATCTGTGTACTGCCATGAGGCTGTGACCTACAAGAAAACTTTCAGCATGTCTATCTTTGGTGACAACTCCATAGCATCTTCCCTCTGCCTTCCTTCTCCCAGCATTGAGTCCAGTTTTCCTCACCTACCTAAGTTCTGCCATATCAACAGGCCAAGGCAGTTTTATAATTCATTAACCACTTAAAGCAACACATAGACAAAAGAACCTCTCATACCATTTTACCTTTGCTGTTTTAACAAAAAGAAAGGCTTTAACATAGTAAAATTACATGTAACAAAACAGGTATCAAGTAAGAGTAACAGTTATAATATTTATATCTACTTTATCTTTTATCATAACTAAGGAAAACTATAACTATTACTATAAATTATTCAACACCATCAAAGACTCCAGAAGGATATAATATTACCTAAATAAACAGGAAGGGCATTGTATGCAACTTCCAAAACCCTAGAATTGACAGAGACATCTTGCTGTCTGGACAGTCATTCAAAGTTCCTCTGTACTGTTGGGGCTTCCATCTTCAGCCTACAGGCCCATAGTATCTGACAGGCTTTTCCATGAGGCAGAAAATTTCAAAGACAGTTCAGTCACTTTCTTCTGTATCCTGCAGAATGTCTGGTAGACTCTTTCATGAAGCAAGAACACTGAAGGATCATCTCCCTCTTAGGTGAGTTCAGCAGTCATTTCTTTGCCTGTTCTGCATGTCCAGTTAAGCAGTCCAGGCAAGAGCAGTATTTTGCCCAAATGGCTAGCAAACTCCATAAAGAGCCTCTCAAATGCCCATCATTTTTTTGAAGTAATTTGTGCTGCCAGGAGCAGATGTGTCTCACTGTCCTGAAAAGTCCAAACTCATTAAAACATTTTAAATGTCATATTCTGAAGGTCTCTCAAAAATTTGAAGAATCCCGATTCATCTGAAATATTTCTCTGTACATATAGAAAATCTAACTAACAATAGTACAAGCTTGACTATTATAGATCAGTATCTATTAACCTATATTTATTAATTATACATTACATTTTTAAATGAGCTGCACAAACACAATACCTTAATCAAGAACAGAAATATACATATAACAAGATTTGTCTTAAATTTGTATTAATAAACCAAGACTTAGACCAATGCAAAGTATCCATCTCTATAGTGTATCCCCGTTTAAATATAAACAAACATTTTCAGACAATATTTGGAAATATGGGCATAGTTATTTGTCTCCAAACTGCCTCCTTCTGTTTATTGAGTAAAGTAATTATTGAGGGTATTTTTGGGGTGTTCAAAGCAACCTTTCAGGGGTATTTGGTCCATGAAACCATACTAGTCTAGAAGCTATCCACAGGTTCGCATCCTCTGTGGAAACAAGAAAAAAACCTCTTTTCCAAAGCTCCATATCCTTAGACCCAAATTTGGAAGTCATGATACCTTTGTAATATACATGTTGGCTTACCTTAGCAGCCCATGCAATAAAATATTTCTTTCTACTTAGTTCCTTTATAGTCAAAATGTCAAAGTTAATGCAATAATATACATAATCCAGACTTTGTGAATTTTCTATTTTTAGATAGCATATTTTTCTTTACTCTTTTTAATCTCTGACTATATGTACTCTGTCTCTTTAAAAACTTTTTTCTTTTTTTTAAAAAAACATTAACTTTATTTTATAACTCTCTATACTCTTTTTCTTCTCTCTTCCAAACCTACGTACATTTATCCAGCACTGTGACTCATCGGGATTTATCTTTATTGCATATCTGTAATTCTTTACTGTCCAGGGGTGCTTTTTAATTTGCTAAGTGCTTCTTAAAACTTAAGCTGGGCCATTGCTATGATATATGCGGTACTGTCTGCTCACTTGCACAGTCCAATATGACAGAGTCACTTATGCCTCTGAGCAATGCACACTGCTCCAGTTCTAGGCACAAAGTCGGTCCACAATTCCATCAAGCAAGTTGTAGCATGCTGGTGTGGGAGAATTATCTGTATTCTGTCAATCATATTTTAATAAAATGCTGATTGGCCAGGCAGGCAGTATAGGCAGGAAAACCATACAGGAAGTATGAGTAGAGCAAAGAGACTGGGAGTATTCTGGGACACAGGAAGCTCCCTCTGTCACTCCTGCATAGACCACCGAAGAGGCAGCATGTAACTTGCCCAGCTGAGAAAGGTACGGAGCCATGTGGCTAATATAGATAAGGATAATGGGTAACATAAGTTATAAGAGTTAACAAGAAGCCTGACCTAATGGGCCAATCAGCTTTATAACTTATAGAGATCTCTGTGTGATTGATTTTTTCTGGGACATGCCGGCTGTGGGGTACTGGGCGGGAACAGATACCCCAACAAGCCGGCCATCATGTTACAGCATGCTGCTCACAAACTCCTTCCAAATACTCCATCTCCCAAAAGAGCCAGAGGTAGAGCTGGCAGCACAGCCCAGAAAGCCAGCATTTCAAAATAGCATGGCTTTTTTCTTGCTGCAACTGGATCAGGAAAACCTTTCTTAAAGAAGCTGTGGCAAGTCACCAGCTGAAAAAAAATACAGCTAACTTTATAGGTGTGTGTGTATGTGTCTGTGTGTGTCTGTGTGTGTGCCTATAGGTTCTTTCCAAGCCCTCTCAGGTTTTACATGGATTTAGTCCACCACATTGGCATGACAGATTGTAGAAATGGTGTTGCTTGTTTGGTTCCTGGCTCTGGGATAGCTTAGACTTCCTTCTGCCTTCCTTCTCCCTGCATTCAATCCAGTTTTCTCTGACTACCTAAGTTCTGCCCTATCAACAGGCCAAGGCAGTTTATTTATTCATTAACCAATAAAAGCAACACATAGACATCAGTGCACCCAAAAAATACTTCACCCAACAAACAACAAGAAGCAGTTTGGAGAAAACTACACCAAAACTCCCAAAATGATTGTTTATATGTGGCACAAGATACTTTGCATTGGTATGGATCTTGGTCTAGTGATACAGATTTAAGGTTAATTTTGTTATACTGTTTATATGTATTTCTACTCTTGTTTAAGGCATTATGTTTATATAGCTCATTTAATAATGTAATGTATAATTTTTTTGAAAGTAATTTTATTAAATTATAAAAAGTTTCCATTTACGCCCCTCCTCCCAACACCCTCCCACTCCCCCCCTCCCTCTCCTCCTCCCTCTTTGTCCCCAAGGGCAGTCAGGGTCTCCTGCCCTGTGGGAAGTCCAAGTTCCTCCCCCCTCCCTTCAGGTCCAGGAAGGTGAGCATCCAAATAGACTGGATCCCAAAAATCCAGTATATGCAGAGGAAACCAGTCCCAGTGTCATTGTCAATGGCTTCTCAGAAAGACTGCAGGCCAGCCACATTCAGAAAATCCGGCCACATTCAGAGAATCTGGTTGGATCACATGCTCGTTCAGTCACGGTCCATCTGGCCTTGGTAAACTCTCATTAGATCCGACCCCTTGTATCAGTGGGTGATAGTATCCCTCGCAGTCCTTCGTCATTTTCTTCCTCCTTCTGCTCCTCATTTGGATCTTGGGGGGCTCAGTTCGGTGCTCCAACGCGGGCCTCCATCTGTATCGCCATCCAACGCCAGATGAAGGATCTATGGTGATAAGCAAAATATTCATCAGTATGGTCACGGGCCAAGGCCGGTTCAGGCACCCCCTCCTCTGTCCAGAGAACAATCTGGGGATCTCTCCTTGGACCTGGGATCCCATATATAATCAAGTTTCCTGTAAACTCTAAAATGACTCCCTTAGTTGAAATATATTCTTCCCTGATCCCACATTCATCCTTCCTCCCTTCCCCCCATCCCGGTCAACCGAGCTTTCTCCATTCCTCCCCTACTCCCTTCTCTCTAACCCTCTCCCCTTCCAACAACCCTCCCACCCCCCCCCCCATGCACCCAAGGTTACCTGGGACTCTTGACTACTTCCTACCTCCTGGCGGATAGCTAAATAATCTTCATCAGGTTCGTCTTCTTATTTAGCTTCTCTAGGATCACGAATAATAGGCTCAAAGACCTTTAATTATGGTTAGAATCCACTTATGAGTGAATACATACCGTGTTCCTCTTTTTGGGTCTGGCTTACCTCACTCAGTAAAGCGTTTTCTATGTCCATCCATTTGCATGCAAAATTCAAGATGTCATTATTTTTTACCGCTGAGTAAAACTCTAATGTGTATATGTTCCACACCTTTTTTAACCATTCTTCTATTGAGGGGCACCTAGGCTGTTTCCAGGTTCTGGCTATTACAAATAGTGCTGCTATGAACATAGTTGAACAAACGCTTTTGTAGTATGTTTGGGAATCTCTAGGGTATATTCCCAAGAGAGGAATTGCTGGGTCCTGAGGGAGGTTGACTCCCAGTTTCCTGAGAAACCGCCACACTGATTTCCACAGTGGCTGCACAAGTTTGCATTCCCACCAACAATGGATGAGTGTTCCCCTCATTCCACATCCTCTCCAGCATAGGCTATCATTGGTGTTTTTAACTTTAGCTATTCTGACAGGTGTAAGATGGTATCTCAAAGTGGTTTTGATTTGCATTTCCCTGATCGCTAAGGAGGTTGAGCATGACCTTAAGTGTCTTCTGGCCATTCGAAGTTCATCTGTTGTGATGAGAAGCTTCTGTAAAGCAAAGGACACTGTCAGTAAGACAAAAAGGCTGCCTTCTGACTGGGAGAAGATCTTCACCAACCCCTCATCAGACAAAGGTCTGATCTCCAGAATATACAAAGAACTCAAGAAACTAGACACTAAAACTCTAATTAACCCAATTAAAAAATGGGGTACTGATCTGTAATGTATAATTTAAAATTACACATTAATAATAGTCTTCTATAATAATCCAGCTTCAGTCATGTTAGTTAGATTTTCTTGATACAGGGATATATATTTAAGTTAGATAGTCTTAAACACCTCAAGGACCTACAGAATATAGCATTTAAAATGTTTTAAGAACTTAGACTTTTCTCAACAGTGAGACATGCCTGCATCTGGCAGCATCAATTACTTCAGAGATAAATTTGCTATAGAATTTTCTTTCAATGTGACAAGGCTAACCATTTGGGCAAGAAACTGCTCTTTCCTGATGTACTTGATGTAATGCTGTATGAACTAGACATGTAGGACCTACAAAAAATGACTGCTGAATTTGCCAAAAGAAGGTGAGATGGTCCTTCAGGTTTTTTGCTTCATAAAAGAGTCTTCCAGGCATTCTGCAGGACACAGAAGAAAGTGACTGACAAACTGCCAATATAGGAAAAACAACCTTTCAAAATTTCTGCTTCATGGCAAAGTCACTAGATACTCTGGACCTGTAGGCTGAAGATGGATGCCCCAATGTTACAGAACTTTGGGTGACTGTCCAGGAAGCAAGATGTCTCTGTCAATTCTAGAGTTTTGAAAGTTATCTACAATGCACTTTCTGTATACTTAGGTAATATTATATCCTTCTGTGTTTTTTATAGAGTTGAAGACAGACACATAGTTATAGTTTTCCTTAGTTATGATAAAAGATAAATTAGATATGGAACTTTAGACTCACACAGAAATATTATAATTAATATTTCTGTAATTCTTGCTTCTTAACTGTTTTGTATACATAATTTTACCTATTTTAAATGTTTTAAGGGTAAAACTTTCCTTTTTATTTAGACAGAAAAGGGAATATGATGTGGAATTCTTTTCTGTATACTATGAATATGTTTTCTTACCATTGGTTAATTAAGAAGCTGCTTTGACCTGTGGCAGGGCAGAATAAAGCCAAACAGGAAATCAGAGGAGAGATATATAAAGATAGTAGTCAGAGTCAGGAGGATACCATGTAGCTGCCGAAAGAGAACAGTGCCAGATCCTACTGGTAAGCCACAGCCTCGAGAAAAAAACAAATTAATAGAAATGGGTTGATTTAAGATGTAAAAGTTAGGTAGAAATACACCTAAGCTATTGACTGAACAGTGTTGTAATTAATATAGTTTTGTGTGATTACTCAGGTATGGGAAGCCTGGAAACTAATGTGCCACCTCCATCTATAGGTTGTTGTGATTCATGAGTATAATATTTAAATTATACTGTTATTTGCTTTCTTCCTTTGGATGATTACATGACATCTTTTGCTCTGTGACATCTAATTCCCAGAGAGAAGGTTTTAGGTCAGATCTAGCTCAGGTCCTCCAGGTCCTGCATTTGAAGTATATAATAATTGCTTCAGAACATGGGAATCACCTTTAATTTCTGCAAGGAAACAAAGAGAAATAGAGATAACTTGTAACGTTCTGGGAATCTTTTAGACAACTCTCACCAACAAGGTAAAAGGTGTGTTTCAAACCTAGAGTTTCTGTTTTTGTTTGATAGTCTATGTCTCCTTATACAAGTTTCATCAGCATGGTTGCCAAAGCAAGTCCTGAACAAAGACAATACCAGTACATATGCTAATAGGAATACTGCATGGGACCCTAAAACTAGACAAGTGACTATAGACAACTATGAAATGCTAAGAGAAGGAAAAATAGTTTTACCCATGGAAGTGGCTCACAATTACATACCCAATTCCAATTTGTCAGCATTAAAATTATGTATATACAAATAACTTTATGTAGACTGAACAGGTTTTAATTACATATTTAGATATATATATATATATAGTCATATATAATGACTATATATACACATGTATATATCAGGTATATACATGCATGCACACGTATCAGCTATATACATACATGATGTTTATGTATGTATATATCATATATGTGTTCTGATAAATACTTATGTGTATATATCAGAAAAATTAAAGACATAATAGCCATGAATTTGAGAGAGAGCAAGGTAGAGAACATACAAAGTTTTGGAAGAAAGAAAGGGAAAGGACATATAATCTAAATCTATTTTGATTTCAAAAATTTTTTCCTTTTCTTTTTATCTTTGAAATGTTTATATAATTACAGCATCTTTCCCTTCTGTTTTCTTCCTCTAAACAATCGTACATACACTTTATTGCTCTTTCAAATTCATGGAATCTTTTGTCATTAATTGTTACTGAATCCATGTATATCTGTATATATACATATATATTCATATATGTGCACTATATCTATTCATCATCATCTTTTATGCCCTGGCAGTTTTTAAGCATTCATGAATATCACATTTATCCCAGTTCTTCAGTTGTTCGTATCCTGGGCAGTCCTAGATGTTTGTGTTCCTGTCATACCTGAGATTCCACAGTCTTCCTTTATGCTGTCTATCCAGTGTTTTGTGAGCCTTGCTCTTTGCCTTCATCCTGTGCACTCCTCCAAACAGTGCTATCTTGGGGTATCTGCCGTCATTCATTCTCGGAACATGGATGAAGTATTTCAATTGCTGGGTTCTGTAGTTTACTTCTTTTTGTAGATGGAGATGTTTCTTAATGTCACTGTTGCTCAATCTATCTTTTTGTGTGATGCCTAGAATCCCACTGAGACAGGACATCTCAAACACATTCAACCACTGTTTTGAGGAGCCTTTCATTGTCTAGGTTTTGGAGTTGTAAAGAAGGCAGCTCAAGACAAGTGGCTCATATACTTGTAATTTCGTTGTTGTTGTTCTGTCCCTTGCTGACCAAACCTTTGCTAGTGCCAGGAACGCAACCCTCACTATCCCTATCTACCTCTTGGCATATGAAATACTTCCCTTCTTTGAATTGAGATTTCTTCTCAGATAGACAAAGTTGACTATTGCTTGAAGTTCTGATTATTTTTTACAATGTTAAAATCCTTGTGCAGCCTTCCCATGTATTGTATCTCAGTATCCTCAATATTTACTTTCCAACAGAAATTTTCACTTACTTTTATTACTCTATTTACCATAGTCTGCAGCTCATTTGAACTTTCAAAAAGTAGTGCTATATCATTGACAAAATGCAAGTCATTGACACTCATTCCTTATATCTATTATATATTTCTAAATATGACCTGCTCAGCTGGTCAGCCTATTTACTGTTACTTTCATGTGTATTTTTGTGACTGACCATTTAGTACTGAAAAAATAATTAGTATACTCTTCCCTGGTGAGTACTATTTTTCCTGCCATCAAATACTTTAGTTGTCAGTAGTTCTTTGTGTAAATTGAGGTTGTCAGGGTTTGTCCTACTATTAGTAAACAGATTTGTAGATCCCAGGCCCATTGGATATATAAAAAAACAAATTTTTAAAAATTCACCATTTCCCTGACTTAGGTGAATTAAATGGCAGGACCATAGACATGTCTGAGGTGTGTGAAATATGTAATTCTAGTCTCAGATGCATGGGATGGTCTGTTTTGACAACCATAGTCACTACTGTGACTTCTTTACAGGAGTGAATGGGTAAGGGTGTATTGAGGATCTTTGTAAGTAGAGACTGCTCATGTGTTTCCTGGTCACCTGGATGCAAATAATTACACAGAAGCTATATTAATTAAACCATTGTTTGACCAATAGCTTGTATATATTTCTAGCTAACTCTTACATCTTGAATTAACCCATTTCTATTAATCTGTGAATCACCACAAGACTGTGGCCTACCAGTAAGGTTCTTACTGGTGGCTGGCATCTTTCTCCTTCGGTAGCTACATAGTGTCTTCCTGACTCCACCCACTCTTTCTCTATGTCTTTCAGCCTGGCTATATTCTGCCCTGCTATAGGCCAGGGTAGTTATATCCATTAACCAATAAAAGCAACATGTATACAGAAGGGCATCCCACATCAGATCATCACATTTCTATTATAACTATTTTAACATAAATTGAGGAGGAGCAGCATTTTAACTCTCCTAAGTCATTCAAATGTTCCTGAATGCATCTAAAATCAAAATATTTATCCAGTGAATATGTACATTAAACTGCTAGGTTATATCCCACGTGTGAAACTTTAGGTAAAGAGTTTTTATCAGCAGTCTATCTACAGTTGAATTCTATATATTACTGATAATGCAATCCAAAAATTAAACTTTAAACATGTACGACTATTTCTTATAATATTCGTAAATAGTGCTTTTTTACTTTTCCTGTTACTTTCTTGGCTAATGAAGCTTGCTAGTTGGATTTGTTCTGATCATCCTTAAATCCTTCCATGCTGACAGTTTTAATTAAAAAAAAATTTCCAATCATTTCTCTAATGCCAGAGAAATGCTAAGTACAAATCCGTTCAGAATTTCAATGCCATGTTCTCTGTTAAAGCCTCATGAAATAGTTTTGGCATTTGTGGAGGTTTCAGAGATTGCATAGCAAATGAGAGCAATGCTACATTACTTCTTTTTTTTTTAAGTGCCGTCTAAAACCTAATAAGGTCAAAAATATTTATGATTGTTGATGTTTTGCTGCTTCATTCTTCTTATGGGTTTAGAGCTATTAATTTGATGAATTTGACAAATTTGCTATTCTTCTCCAATATTTAAACAATTTTTATTCTGCTTATGAGTTGGTGTTTTTAGTGACCACTCTCCAGAAATGACTCAATGAATATTTTCACTTTAACAACATTCCCCATACTTAGCAAAAGATAACTCACTAGTTTTGCATGTTTGGTTGGGTTTACAGTACCAGGAATGAGTTCCCTACTATTGAATTGGCCCTAATCTTTATTAGATGGCTGTCGGTGACCACCAAGATATAACTGTCACTGATGCATTCCTAGTTATGTCTTACCATGTTCGTCATTGTTATGGTTCATAGCCTTTATATCTGAGTAATATTGATTTTTTCTCTACCAGTATCTTTCATAGCACCTTCAAATATGTTCTTAATGAGTAGACTTCAAAGTCAGTTCCAGCTACATTCCTCTTTATTCTGTATCCAAATTGTGTGGTTTCTTTAACAATAGAGTTTTATCTTTAAGTTTTGAAAGGCAAACACAGGCAATGGCAATAACCTATATTGTTTGTGGAGCCTCTTGTACTCTCCTGACCACCAGCCCAAAGACACATTGCACACACCTGGCACTGCATGTTTGTTAGGCAATCCTTGGCTCATGTGGTATAGATATGCTCAATATTTTTGACAAAGAAAGTAGATAAAAATCAACTTACAAAAACCAGTAGGCTTTCTATATGCCTTTTGTTAATTTATGAAAGAAGCATGGACTCATATTAGGTTTTGGCTTTTTGTTTACACTCAGAGATTATCATACTTATTCTTTATCTCTTTTATTGTAGTGAAGAGGCAAGCAGGCCTGCTTTTCGTCCAGCCTGGCTCCCTCAAGGCTAGCTTAGCCCCAGAATAATTACATGGAAACTGTATTCTTTTAAACACTGCTTGGCCCATAAGTTTCAGCCTCTTGTTGACTAATTCTCACATCTTGCTTTAACCCATATTTAGTAATCTGTGTAGCATCATGAGGTGATGGCTTACCAGGAAGATTCTAACCTGTGTCCATCTCGGAGAGGAGAGCTTTGGCATCTGCCTCATTGCCTTCTTCCCAGCATTCTGTTCTGTCTTCCCTGCCTACGTATCTTTTGACCTTTCAGGCTAAGAAGTTTTCATTATTAATTAACCAATGAAATCAACAGGTAGATATAAGACCCACCTACATCATTTTATCATTGGTTTTCTGTTTATAATTCCTCTATTCCCCTTTCCATTTTCTTTATTTCAACCAATGTCTGTTTGTCTTAAAACTGTTCAGCATAGCAGGACATCTGACTACAGGTCAAAAATATAACATATCTTAAGACCTAATGAAGAAATGAGATCAAGAAGTGCCATGATATTAAATAAAGATGGACAAAATCAGAGACTGGGAAGTTTATCCAGGAGAAAGCGGTTGATCCTGAAATCCAGAGTATCAATCACTTGCCTCTTGTTTTCACACTCCAAAGAGACAATTCTTAAGCCCAGAAATCAAACTTTGTGGAACACAATTTCCCAGGATGCCAAGGAACATTTCTGATTTTATAGTTTGTTTTTCTTCGATATAAATAATGTTTTAACTCAGAACTGATTCTTCACTTTTAGCACCAATGGATTTTCTAGGCTATTAGAAGGTCACTTACCTGTGCTTCTTACTGAGACAGAAAAAAAAAGTGGTGTGATCTCTCTGCCCAGTTCTATGATGGAAGAGGCTACAGTAAACCCACTGCAGAAATAGAAAAACTGTCATCAAAAGATTTATATGAGTTGTAGAAGATTATAAAAATAAGTACCTCAAATGTTATCAACATTAACAGTATTCAAACTTAGAGGAAATACAAGCATTGACTCCCCACTTTGTCCCTAAAAAGAATGGGATAAGTTTTGTCAAATAATCAGTAAAGACAGCCACTTATCTCTTCCTTTAGCAACAGAAAATACAAAGACATTATAAACATGTCATGAGAAAAAGGGTGAATTTTGTGTGATTCATTTATATTCTCTGAAATACAAAAATAATTAATTATGCTACAAATTCTTTCATTATTTAGGAATTTATTCTGCTTATTTAGAACCACAGCATTTTTAGTAGTTTCCCATGACCTCTTATAACTGTGAGTACTAAAATGTAATTAAACATGCTGAGTGAATGAATCCATGCATCATTTTAAAATTCCCGTGCCTTAATTTCATCACATTTTCCCATCAGATTTTTACTGTGTGTTGAGGTTAAAGGCGAAATAATTTTATTTTCATTCTACTCATTGCTGTTGTAAAAAAATATGACAATTCTTTTTATCTCCTATTTTCTGCATTTGTAATTCTGTTTTTTACATTTATCTTTATAAGTTTAATTAATAAATTAGAGGTTACACAGTATAGAAATTAGCAGCTTAGATTAAGCTACCATTTTCAAAATGAGCTTTAAAAATATGCTGACAGGTGACCTAATCAAATAAGTCATATTCTCACTGTCGGATTAACAGAAGATCCATTTGGCTCAGAATCAGCCTGCCCTTGATGTGAAATCTGGGTTAATTGAGGCAAAGCTTAACTGGCTTCTTTTGTGAAGTGTGTGGGAGGCTATTACTCTTTTAATTGCTAAAATCATCGATACGGCCCTGGCGTTTGGATATAGTCCCATTTTATTAAAGCATCAGATGTTTGTTCTCACAGCCAGTGGCTTCTTACTCTATTAGGTTTTTTCATTTACAACTATTTTAAATGATATTCACAAATGTTGCAAGATATAGTTTATAAATATTACTGTAGTTGTATTAATTTTAGATACTAGGCCATTATTTGATAAATACAAGTAAATTATACAGACCATATGATGGTAATTATGCTGTCTTTCCTCTAAATTTGAAGTTCTCAGGTACATAAGATATATATTCATATATATATTATATGAAATATATTCATGGTCATCCAACTGTGCAGAAGAAGACTCAGATCTCTTTCTCCTATGCACATGTCTGGTCATGCCCATTATCAACCCCTTCACAGTCCCTGTCATATCTCTGTCATTCTAAACCTTTAGTAATCACTATCCTACATCAATATAAATAATTTTACTCTCCATGTATAAAACAGTACATGCAGTTTCTGTCAGGGCTTGACTTATTTTGATTATCACAGTGTCCTCCAATTTTATCATTTTTGTCTTTAGATGTACAGATAGATGATAGATAGATAGATAGATAGATAGATAGATAGATAGATAGATAGATAGATCGATAGATAAGCAGACATGCTGGGGAATTTATCCAGGGACACATACACATAGATGTTGAACAATTACTCTGGTATCATTCTTTAATGACTATGTAATCTTCAATCATATATACATACCAAACTATTTGTTGATGACATTGTGACATCTAGGTTGCTTGCATGTCTTAACCATCGTGCATTGGAAAGTAACTAGCTGTTTGATGTACTGACTTTATTTCTTTGACAGTGTATCCAGAAGTGAGATAGCTAGACCATGGTCACTCTATTTTTGTTTTGTCTCATTTTAACTTTTTATTGATTCTTTCATTCCTCCAAAAACAAAATTTAGAAGTAAAACAAAAAAAATCAAGTAAGAAAAAGTCTTGGTACAGAAGCTGTAGTGTGACCCAGTGAGTCACAATGTACCTTTTAGTCCATACATCCTTACTTGTAAGTATTCATTGCAATGAATGTGCTCTGTTTCAAGCCCTATGACTCGTGCTACACCCATGATACTGAGTCCTCAGTGGGACTCATCTTGGATATCTTATTGTTGCCTTGTGTCATGGAGATTCTGTAGCTTTGAATTTGCAGGTCTGGCTCCAGCAGTTCATAGATGAGGTGAAAGTTGAAGTAGGCTATCTTATATTCCTAGTTCTGGGCCTGGGTGGTAGCTAGGGTGGTCAGCCTGCCAGCTTTTCCTCATTGTTACCACCTAGCAAGCTCTCCAGTACTACACTGGTTAGCTTCCCCAGTGTTTCAGAAAGCAAGGAGTAGGGTCAGGTCTCCTACTATGACACCCTGTGGTCCAGCTCACCTGCACTCACAACTCCAGGGCCAGCTCTACTGTTTGGCTCAAGCCTGGTGCAGGACTGCTCCCTGGATTGCTGCACTAGATAAGGTGCAGGACTATCTCTTCAAGTCTTATGCCCATGTGGTCCATTCTTCAGGCTGCCAAGGATGACAAGGACTCGGCGGAGGGCATAATTCTCTTACCCATGCCATCCCATAACATACTAGGAAGGAGGTGTAGGCAACTCTCCTATTCTCATGTCTACAAGTCCAGATTACCTGCAGCCACACAAAAGGGTCAGCTTTAGTATGCTGCCCAGGCAAGGTGCCATGTCTGCATTCCCATGTGGTGCAGATGGTGAGGGCCTGGGTCTGTTCGCCTACTTCGTGACCCTGGGGCCAGCTCTCTCACCTGCCACAAATGGCAGGGTGTTAGGGGAATGGAGGGCATCTTTCTTCTCACCATGCCTCCACAGGGCAGATGATGGGGCAGGGTCTGCCTCTCTGCTTTCATTTCCTCTGGACCAGCTCACCTGTGCCCCTGCCCACAGGGGCAGCCCAGGGTAGACGCAGGGCCTGCTCTCCACAATGTTGCTGCCAGTGGAGGACAGTGCCAGTTCTCCCGCTCTCATCCCTCAGGGCCAACTCACCAACCTGCCACAGGTGGCAAGGGTAGAGGGAATGTGGACATCATTCCTCTCTTGCCCACCCCACCGCATGGCAGAGGAAAGGTGGGGCCAGATCTGCACTGGATCACCTGTGCCTCCTCACCTGTGCAGTCGTACTGTGGCCAGCTGCCCGGATTACGTGCTGAGCCCACTCTCCCACATGCTGCAGTTAGTTGGTGAGGAGCAGGATCAACTCTCCCCACCTCATGACCCAGAACCATATTTTCTGACCTGTAGGAGGTGGTGAGGGATGATGAGCGGATATCTCTCCCTCCTCTGTGCCAAAGCATGCCGGATTACGGCGTTACCTCGCTCTCCCCGCTCTTGTATATTCAGGACTGCCAGCTCCTCCAAACTCCCCACCACCACCACCAACAGAGACAGGTCTGATGAGCTGCTCTGGGGAGGTACAGGCCTCCTGTTCAGAATGGTATAGTGGGTGATGGACAGGGTCAACTCTGGAGAACCCTAGCCTCACTGCTTTAAGTGGTAAAAGGAGCTATGGACATCAACACAGACTTGGTTGCAGGAGGGCCAGGAACTATGACATGGCCACTGGCAGCAGCCCAGGCCTAGATGACACCGTAGTCCCAGACAGTAGCGCAGGTTACTCAGATGGCATGGACCCAATGGCACTGAGGCCCTCAATCCACCACATGGCCTCAGGTGTGGGCCCAGATACTAGACATCTGCGTTACCATCGATAATGGTGACAGGAGCCTGGGCCGTTAGCCCAGGTTTGGTCTGTGACAGGGCCATGAACCCAGACATGGGCCCAGCTGCATCTAAGGCCCAAACGATGCACTTGTGCCAGGGGTCAATGCATGCTGTCCTTCCCCACTGCCTCTTCTCTCTCCATCCCCAACTACTCCTCCTCCTTTCCCTTCAGAAAATGGTAGGCCTCTCATGTGTATCAGCTACCCACGGCATATCAGTTACAGTAGTACTTCGCACCCCCTCTCCTATTAAGGATGGATTAGGTAAGCCAGTAAGAGAAAACCATCTGAAAAACAGGAAACAAAGTCAGAGACAGCTCCCTATTCCCTAGTTAGATGTTCCAGAAGAAGATCAAACTACACAACTGTAACATGTGTGGAGAGTCTAGGTCAGTCCCAAGAAAGATCTCTGGTTGGCAATCCAGATTCTGTGAGTCCCTGTGAGCCAGAATCAGTTAGTTAATTCTGTGGGTTTTCTGAAACGTGATATATACTCACTTAAAGTGAATATTAGCCATAAAATAAAGAAAAGATAATCATGCTACAATCTACAGACCCAAAGAAGCTAAGTAACAAGGAAAGCTCAAAGGGGAACAAGTGAATCTCACTGTGAAGAGGAAAGAGAAGAGACATCACAGATGAATGGGGAAGAGGTCTAAAAGGGAGGACTGACATGGGATCATGAGGGATTAGCTGGGGAGGACGGAGGAAGAAAGTTTTGGAAAAGAGAACGGAAATCAGGGGCATTTCTGGGTTAAGCTAGAAATCTCAGGCAATGGAAACACCTAAGAATCTGTGAGGGCTACCCTAGCTAAGAATCCTGGACATCTGGGCCTGAACCAGCCATCTACTGTAACTAGGCAAGAATTCCAACGGAGGGATTGGGAAGCCAACTCAGCCATATAACTTTTGACCTAAAATTTTTCCTGCTCACAAGAAATATCGGGGTAAACGTGGCACAGAAATTTTAGGAGTGACCAGCCAGTGCCTGCTCCAGCATGAGACCAATCCTGTGAGAGGGAGCCCACCCCTGACACTGCCTGGAGGGCCAGGACTCAGGTGCTGACAGTCTAGAGACCAAGGATAAAACCAAACGTAACTGGTAAAAAAAAAAAAAAATCAACGAATGATTCCTAGTGATATTCTGCTATACTCATAGATCTTTGCCCAGTCCAGTTGTCACCAGAGAAGCTTCACCCAGCAAATGATCAAAATGGAAGCAGAGAACCACAGCTAAACATTAAGCAGACCTTGGCAAATCCTGTGTAAGGTGGGGGAGGAAGGATTATGGGAGCTTGAGGGACCAAGGACACCACACAAGGGATCTTTTTTGTAGCAATTATTTTTTAAACTTGGGTCAGATAATATTTCTTTAAGAGTTTGTTTTTCATTTCCATGGCAACTGTTTTAGTTACGGTTACTGTTGCTGTGAAGAAACACCATGACCAAAGCAACTCGGGAAGGAAAGCATTCATTCAGTTTACACTTCTACATCACAATCCGTCGTCAAAGGAATTCAAGACAGAGACACAAAGAGAGCAGGAACCTGTAGTTAGAAGCTGACACAGAAACCATAGAAGAGTGTTGCTTATGGGCTAGCTCCTCATGCTTACTAACTGCCTGCTTTCTTAGAGAACTCAGGAGCACCTGCACAGCAATGACCTCACCCAGAGTAGGCTGGACCCTCACCCCTCAATTACTACTTAAGAAAATGTTCTTGCCTACAGTCTGAATTGATGGATGAAATTTCTCATTCAAAAGTATTTGTACCAACTCCCCATCTGTTAGAGGACTAGGATCCTAAATGTATAAAGAACTCAAGAAACTAGATGTCAAAAAACCCAAGTTATCCAATTAAAAGTAGGGTAAAAATCTAAGCATAGAATTTTCAGAAGACGACTCTCAAATTGTTGAGAAACACTTAAAAGAAATGTTCAGCATTCTTTCATTCTCTTTCACGTGTTTTAAAAGTTCATTAAAAAGTTTTATTTGCACTGTTCACTTATTGTTAAATTATTTTAGTTTTGTAGCCATTGTAAATATAATTTTTCATTATTTTCTCAGCAAATTTATTGTTGTAAAAAAGTTGTTTACTTCATATATTTATTTTTGTACCTTATAACTTTTAGCGACTATAATTTCTAATAGACTTTGGTATAGTATTTCATTTTCCATATTTAGAATAATACCATCTACAAACAAAGATAGTTTAAGTCCCATCCTTCTTATCTATTTCTTTATCTTTGCTAGTTGCTTTCATTAAGAACTCCATTCTGTCCAATAAGAGTGACAACATCTTTGTTTTGTTCCTGGTCTCAGTGATAATATTTCTGACTTTTCCCCTCATAGTATGATGTTTGTTATGCTTTGTTATATATTGTGTTTAGTTATGTTTTCCTGTTCCTAATTCATTTAGAGTTTCATCACTGAGAATTTTATGCATTATTAAATTTTTAAGTGTCAAGCCTTTGTCCTTCAATTTGTTTATGTGTTATTGTACTTATTCATATGTCAGTGTTGGACCATCCTCATATATATCTATATCTATATCTATATCTATATCTATATCTATATCTATATCTATATCTATATCTATATCTATATCTATATCTATATCTATATCTATATCTATATCTATATCTATATCTATATCTATGTGTGTGTGTTACAAATCCATATTATCATTTTAATTTTTTAATGTATTGCTGGATTCCTTTTGCAGGTATCTGTTTGAGTTTGTACATCTACTATTGACCATTGATACTGGCTTATTATTTTATATTTTATTTGTACATATGCCTAATATGATGGTTAAGCTTGGCTGTCAACTTCACATACTTTAGATGAAAGAGACTGAATTGAAGAATTGCCTCTATCAAAATGACCCATGGATATGTTTGTGGATGTTTTCTTAGTGATTGATGGACAAGGACCTAACCTGTTACAGGTGGTGCCATTGCTGAGCTTGTAGTATAAAGAAAACTAAACAATCAGAGCAATGAGGCAGCAAACACTACTCTTCCATGCTCTCGGTTTCAGTTCCTGTCTCCAGGTACCTGCCTTTACTTTCCTTGAGGATGGATTGAAATATGTATGCAAACATAAACCATTTCATCACCAACTTCCTTTTGGTGGTGATGGGTTATCACAGCAAAAGAAAACAATCTACAATGACTGGGTTGCGTATAGGATGATACTGGCATTATAGAATGATTTCAAATAATTGCCTGTCTCATAATATCTTGGAATAAGGTTGAAGAAAATTGATGATAGCTTTTCTTAAAGTTCAATACAGATGAGGAATGAGTGAAACCATCTATATTTTGACATCATTTCAAAACATTTAATTATCAAATTGTTTAAATTACTTGCTATTTGTTTTCTGGTTCAAATATCATCTGTTGCATGTGCCAACATATATGTGGTTCTTCTGAGGTTCCAAACAGTGTTGGATTTTGTCTAATGGACCACTATATTACTGAGGTATTGGTACAGGGTCTTCTTTCATATCTGATTTTGTTAATTGGATCATCCCTTTTTATCTTGGATAGTCAGTGATTTCTCAGTCTAGTTGTCAAGCTTGACCACTTTTACTAACTAAGTCTTCTTGCTGGGCCATTTTTGATACTTTATAGACGTATGACCTTTGCATTGCATAGTTTTCTTTATTCATAATCTGGACACCCCAAATTCAGAATATTATTAAGTCTTCTATTTCCAATGTTTACAACATCACTCAATCAGTATGAATCTTCTATAGAATATAGAACTATAGAATATAGACTACTTAATTCAAGGCTTTATTAGTGAGAAGTGACTTTTGGTTGAATTCTCTGTTTATTTAGCTTATAAGGCTTTCTGTCTTTTTCATCATTGGGATATGGTAGTTTAGAAAGCTTCCCCTTTCTTCCCCCTTTTACTCTGACCCCTCTGTTGGTTTTATGGCTTCCCTATTTTCATGACAGCATGATATTTACTTTTCTAACTTTGTAGTCTCTAATATGTGATTTCTCAAAAACAGAGAGATCTCATTCCAAAGCCTCTTTAGATTAACTTCATTTTATATTCTTGCTCCGCTTGCTGTGGTAGAATTGGGCCTTGTTCCCTCAGAATTGAATTCTATGCTTCTGCTTTACTGGAGGAAAAAAAATAACAGATTAAATGTAATTAGTAACCAAATTAAAATACCTAGTATAAATTGATTTTCTTATAAAGGTAATAACTTTAGTTCTACATGGAGTTAATTTTTAGCTGCTGAATTGGGCAGTCTTACCAGGAAGGCACAGGTAGCCACAGTCATATTGCCCGTTCTCCTTTTGTCCCTCTCCTCTCCTTCAATTTTAACACTTTATCCCACTGTCCCATAGTTGTCCTTTGCCAGAGACTGTGGCTAAGCAATTTGATCTAGACAAAGTCCTTCTCTTCTAGGAATGATCACTTGTGACTTGATGTGTCTTAAGAAACACATCAGAAGTTAATGTCTTTCACTTTCAGTGTTCAGCTTTTGTAGTAGTTGGGCTTCATCTACCCACATTCCGATTTTATACCTTCAGTTTCCTAGTGTCCAGCCTCAGGTAATCAACTAGATATACTGCCTTCTGCTTGGATTCTAAACTGGCTTTGCGAAGATTTAAGATACTCGGCTGACTATCAAGTGTAAGATAGAATTTTCAGAATCCATTTCTTTTAAAAATGCTTTCTAATTTTTCCTATTTGAATGGGGAACACCATTATTATTTGTTTTGTATATTGTTCATTATTAAACACCAAATTAGTTCCATTCACCCATTTGTCATCTCTCACTAAAATAATCATACTATCTATGAGCAACCAAGTTTTGTTTCTTCCAAAGGCATTACTTTTTCCTATTCCCCTTTCTCACTAAGACATCTAACATAATTTTAAATGGAGAGGTGATAGCAAATACCACAGTCTTATGTATTCAGTTTGTAATATGAATAATAATGCTATTTTAAAGTGCTGTTTGAAGATTAAATGAAGCAATCATGTAAAATTATTAAAGTAGTATTTAGTACATTTTCAGCTAGGAATAAATGGTATTTATTATTTGCAAATGTCAATAGACTCGCTCCAAGTTAAACTCAGAGTTATAATGTGACAGAAATAAATTAAAGAGCTTGTATAATAATAAAACCTATGTATTCAGATACGCTCACCAAAAATTGATATTATTTTGGGCTGCTTTGTACTCATAAGAAAAATATGTTTAGAATAAAAATGAGATACGCTGTAATTTATAAAATGATTTTGGAGTTTTCTTATTAAGCTTTTGAAAAACAAAATGCTAGACATTTTCAAAACAATAAAATAATGAGTGTTTATAAAATTCAATATATTATCATTCAAATTAGTGTGGAGCATGATAGAACTTTGCTGGTGGGTATAGAAGGACAGAGAAAAAGATAAACATAAAACGGTGGAAATGGAAGGGGAGACCCAGCTGAGGAAAGCAGAATTAAACCTCATGAATGTACTTTTAGCTACTTTTTAGAAGCCAGAGTTACAGTGGGATACAGTATAGATGGTATGAATACATTGCTACATGTACATATTGATATATCCTTTGGAAAAGAGACACCCATGTTTCATGCTGCTTTCAATTATATTCTGCCCTGGATTCGGTGATGATCAGGGTCTATAATTCCTGCCAGGAACGGGCTATTTTTCTTTTCTGCTTGTGTCTTGGTCAGAGTCTAACGTGATTTGCAATAGTCATGTAGTAAACTTAATATAACTTTTGCTCTACAATCTAGGGGAAGTATCCTCAGCAGGAACCTGGCACTTCTAGAGCTTCAGAAACTGGTTTAGAAATAAAAGCAAAATTTTCTAAGTTTGCAATGATAGCACGACTCTGCTCTGCTGTCCCATTGTGGATCTAAGTTTTCTACTCAATAGAAATACACACAGCACCATGTAATAGCCATCAGTGCAGGGCATTTCCCATCTATCAGAGGTAGACACTTTTCATGTACTCCCTCCAATTAAACTGTTCGATGTGTCTTCAAAAAACTTGATGGGTTTATCAAGTTCTTGTGCTGTAGACTAAATGTTCTATAAGTTTCTATGAGTGTCTTTCCCAACACATAGAATAAACAACAAATCAGTCAGAATGATTCAGTTTGTTCCAGATGAGTCATTTCTACTTCTTAGTACAGGGGACTAATATGTCATTTGTTACTCCCTGGCTATTAGTTTTCTCAGACAGGCTCTCTATTAGGAGTTCACTGTTGCTCTTTGGTTGACAGCTTTGCCATTAGTTATGTCTAAATGAGTCATCTCAGTTCACCACCAGTAAAAATGTCGAGTTTCAATGCTATAGCATTCCCCAAACTATCATTACACCATTGATTTCAAGTGACAAGATCTTTATCGCCAGTCGTCTGGTGATCTACATCCAACGTCTCCCTTTAGTGTCCATTTTCAAAGACAACTCCTAATTTCTGTGGTTATAAGTTCTATTCCTCTGGAAACAGACCTTAAGATAGAGATTTGTGTGCCGGCAATTTATTAGCATGTTCCCAGGAATGACATCTGTAAAGGACTGGGGAAGCAAGATCATGCAGGAGAAGATAAACTGCAAGCCGGTAGAAACAGAAGCCTCCATGGATTGCACACAGCGCTGAATCCAGGCTGCTCTTTCCAGGACTGTGAGCGAGGCTAAGAAAACTGAACCTCAATAAAAACCAATCATAAGAAGATATTCCTTGGAGTAATATATAACCTGGGCAAGATAGTTTACTGTGGCCAAGGATAATTGTGGAGAAATAACTTGGCTATGAATTGCCAGTGTGAAATATTTCTGGCAATGGGAGGAAAAATATAGTAATCCTGAAAGGTCACCTGGACTTTGAACTAAAGACTCCTCTAAAGACTGAGTGCTAAAAGCCTGTAAAAGAGGTCCTTAACTCTCAAATAGTTATATGTCTATAAAGATGAATTATTCAAATTTTGGTTTTTTTTTTGTTTGTGATTGGGCTTTATTAAAAAGAAAAACCGTTTATGTATAAAGGTGACAGTATCGATATGGTATATGCAAGACACATCATTTTAAATTTGTTGGAATAATTTTTTTCCAACACTTATGTTACCTAACTTTTAAGATTTTGAGGTAATGAATTTGTATGTAATGGGCTGGAATTATGGTCTATAGGCAAGAATCAGAAATAAGGAGCATCCCACGTAAGTAATCAATAAAGATTATAGCACCATTTGTAAATTACTCCTAGCATATGGGATAAACATGCAAATTATTTAGTAATTAGAATGAATGTATAATAACTATGTCTAGGTCAAATTATAAAATATGATTTCTTATGACAATTTGGACTAAATCTGAAGTTATCTTTTACTAGAAAATAAAATCTAAGAAAAGGATGGTTATTAGACTTTTTATCCTTGAATTACTCAACATGTGAGTTATCAAAATTAGCCCTACCGTTACTTTTAAAAATTCCTAAAGACTCTCTCTCTCGGAAAATGAAAACAAACAAAACAAAACAAAAAACCCTGAAGACTGAAAGTAACTGGTGTATATATCAAAACCTAATTATCCATTACAGATGCTTGTAGATTATTCCTGTGGCCTTATTTTTCATTCTTTGATTGGTGTTAGGAAACATTAAAGCTATTTTCATACTATATATAGAAATAGGTTTCCACATTTTTTCATTATTTTAGCATATTTTAAGGACTCATTTTCTAAAAACACATTTGATCAAATGGATCCTGTCATCCCGATATGTCATCCGATGGTCATTAAGGGCATGATGGCTTTTTAGAAGATACATTCCTTAAGAAATTGTAAATATTTCGTTTTACATAGAACTTTCCTAGAATGATGCATAAAGAGGTCCCCAGTGCTAGAACGTTTGGTTCATGTCTCTCTGCAGTCATTATCTCCAATAAAAATGATTGACTGTCTAAGTGGCTGACATAGAAGTGAATCACTCCGGTTATCAACATCACCACTGCTGGACAAGCCCATGGGCACTGTACCTAAGACTTGTTATATGAGAAAAAGTATACTTATCTGAAAAAAAAATACTCCATTGCATTCATCCAAAAATATTAGTTTAAAAAAATAGCAAGGTCAAAGTACTGATATTTTACCATATTGTCAGTATGTATTCATTGTGTAGTTTATATTTAAGCTCAGGACACCTATATTATCAATAGATCTTTCTATTAAACAGATCAAATAATCTTCATAATGGAAATTACTAGATTATAGACTATTAATATATTCTTATCTACCATATTATTACTCATATAATAACATACTATCATCAATATTTTTACTATAAAATAAATGTATGTACATACACCTCAAAATCAGTTTAGAAGTTTGGAGTTATTAGCCGCTTAAAGAAAATATGCAGGAAAATACTCGTGTCATTGATGACACCAATGAAATTTTGTAAATGTCTATCTATTGGGAATAAGTTTAATATCATCTAATGCATTACTGAAGCTACAGATAATAACAGAACATTCATATACCTACATTCAAGCTAAAGTTCTAAATTATGCTCAGTAGCCAGGCATGATGTCACAGACTTCAAGTATCACCACTTAAGTGGCTTAGGCAGAAAGATTGCGAATTTGAGACCAACGTGGGATATATATATATATTTAGGTATGTAGTATATACAACACATGCATACACACATTGTATATATATAATTGTTGTGTATATTAAAACAGTATGTAATTATGTGTATTAAAAATAATAGCACATTTACACACATATCAAGCACAATAAAATATGGACAATAGTGATTCCAGTAAATTGAACTATTATTATAGGAATGTGAAAATTACCAGGGTTATTGTCCCTGGAGTTTGATGATGTTCATTAAAACAAATAAAGTTACTTAAACAGAAGCCGTGCAGTAGTGGCAGTCTTCTGAAAACAAAGGCAGTCACAAAACAACTAACAAGCAAGCATTATATAAACTTCCACTACACAAAGGGGTTACTCACTTCTCAACTATGAGGGCAAGGCTGGCATGAAATTTCAGACACTATTCATGTGGCACACAATTTAAAATGTCTGTGACATATATTTCTGGAAGTTATTTTTTTAATCAACTTTTTAGTCATTGTTTGACTGTGGAGAGATGAACCATGAAACAAAAATCTTAAGAACCTTCTATTCATCCTTTATAAAAAACATAGAGAAGTTCATTAAAATTTTAAAATAACATTAATATAAAATCTAATATAATTATTATCAATTTTTTAGCTTCCTGAATGAAATCAGTTTATCAGTTATTGACATTTTGGTATTTACTACAGAACTGCTTACTTTAACCATGGTATGTATCTGATCACTATGTATGAATGAATGAATGAAGTGATAGAATATGATCACACAGATACAGAGAGAGAGGTTGGGAATATTCAACTATAAAATGAATTTTTTAATTCATTATTTATAATGAATATTATAAATCTGTTATTTGAAACAGCAGGAAAAAAACAGGAAGAGGGTTATTACAAATGAAATCATGGAATAAGCAAGCCTTAGAAGATGACACTCAAAATCATAGCCGTATGTGGAATCTAAGACATTCAAGTAGAAGCAGACCAGATATTTTACCACTATTGAAAAGACTTGTATAACACTACCTTGAGGTATTGTAGAGAAATGTTTTGTGCTGAAATAACCTAGTAAACTTACCAGATACTGATTGATATGCTAACTCAGGAGTGAGCATGGGGTACTGTTGGTTAAAAAAAAGAAATAATACCAGTTAAAAGGAAGGAGTAATTTCAGCAGATGTACTGTATGAAATGATGACACATTACATTCTTGAAAACCCTGGGAAGGGATAGTAAATACTATCACTATCAAAACGATAGCTATGTGAGTAAATATGTTCAAGTTCATCATCGGACTTACTATTCTATAATGTGTACAAACTTTGAAGCATCTTTATACAGGACAAGACACACAATACATTTTTACCTATCAATTTAAATATAAAAATGTTGGGTGGGCAGTGATTCAGGACTTTAATACCAACACTCAGGAGGCAGAGGAGGAAGATCTCTGTGTTTGAGGCCAGTCTGGTCTACCAAGTGAGTTCCAGGACAGCCAGGGCTACACAGAGAAGTTCCATCTTGAAAGACCACAAACAAATAAATGTGTGTGTGTGTGTGTGTGTGTGTGTGTGTGTGTATTACAAACATACACAAAAAAGTCAATTTGAAAGAGTCAATTAAATTCAGTGTTCGTTGATGCTATTTGGTTGAATGATTGTTTTGGTTTGGTGGTTTTTGTTTTTCTCTTATGGGAAGAGAAAAATTGTGGCCTTATCTCATATACATTTAAGTGTACAAATTTCTTAAAGGACTTGTAACTTTAATATTTCCTCCCCAACACTGAATTAATCTGTAATTGTAACACAGGGGCTTCTCATTAAGAACTTTCATTTCTTTGTACTTCTTGGCATACCGGGATTGTTAAGCCTCAAGTAACAGTGTAGCACACAGAACAATCAGCAATCAGTGACAGCATGACAAAGCTTCAGTCCTGACAACATCCAACCAAATCAAGTATTCAAAGGACATAAACTGAAGTAAATATGAAAAAAATGTCTATGTTGCCTTTTGGGTAGACAGAAAAAAATGTAATTCTTAAAAATGATTCTAGTAAAAGTAAGTTGAAAAATTCTATTGTAACAAAATAACATTTGAGAGGATTTTATTACTTACCTACTCTTATAATCAAGTAATACACAAATGATCAAAGAGCAATGAAGTTTCTTTAACATTTTAAATTAAAATAACATCAGCTATATTTTATAAATAATATATATGACCTCTCTATATATTTTGATATTAAAGCAATAGATAGCAATTAAACATTTTGAAGTTCATATTGATTAACTGACCACATCCCTCAATTAAGATAACATACATATTTTAGAAGACTATTTAGTGGACTAGTAGAGTGGCTTAAATTTCTGAAGGGTGGTAAATAACATGGCAAAGGCACTAAAGCCTTTGTCCAAAGGAAACAAGTGATGCTTCTAATACCAAAAGTGGGGGTGCAGAAGTACACTATGCTATTCAATCAATATTTACAACAACCATACATCTATCACAACATACCAGATCTTTGTCATGATAATGACATGCGTTTTGAAACTGTTGCTAGCTTTCATTTTTTGAATCTCGACGTGTGCTCTGATTATCTCTTCCAAGCCTCAGATTTCTGTTGTTCCTGTGTAATAGTCCTCATACATGTATCTCTGTTTTGTGTGACTCAGCACATGGTTTCTCGACATGTCTGTAGAGACAGTTTATCCTACATGCACTTTTGCAAAGTTGTTCCTTCTTAAGTTGCATCTTCATGATTTTTTTAATCTATTTCTCATGTCTTTCCTTAATAGGTGAGCTAAAATTTCATATTTTGTTGGTGTTCCTAGTACATTTGGCTGAATATGTATAGCATTATTGAAGCAAGGGGTTTTGTGTGTCTCTAGAAAACAAAATTATAAACTGCATAATAAATATACTGATTATTCACCTTCATATTTTAAAGAGAAACAAACAAATTCTAAAGTGTGCTAGTGTTCCATGGCAGATAATCCTTCCTTTATTCTCTTAGGATGTCATTGTAATTGTACAGACATCAAAACTCTTTTGGCTATCATCGTTTTGGTTCAATGATGGATTATATATCTTGTAGAAACAATATGACAACCAATTGCATGTTATGCATGTCTTTTTTCAGCTAATAGTCTGCAAACATGAGAGACTGTTGAACAAATCAAGACCCACCTGGACTGGACACAGGACTGACTGTATCATTTCATAGTTCATCATCATAAGACATGAGATTGTCTTACATATGTATCATTAGTCAAGTTCATCCTGAATTCTTTCATGAAACACAACTGAGAACAGACATATGGATGCGACCTGATTAAAATCAGCTAGAATTAGAGTGTCATCAAAGTGCTTCAACTGAGCATAAAGAGCCATTTGCCAAACTGTGATGCTTCCATTCATTCATGGACCACATATGACAATAGTTATCCTTTCTTATCTATAACTGTCAAAAATGAAAATAATAAATAATAAACATTTTACAAAAATACTGAATTTCCAACTGTTGTATAAAATTTGTAACTTAAGCACTATCCCAATTTTAAAACAAAATGATAACTAATAAATTAAACACTACTACTCGATGAATACAAATTGTTTTTCAAAAAATTAATCTTCACATCTTATTATTCATTAAATGATATTGTTGATTCTATACAAATTTAACTATTAAGTAACATTTTGTAACCAAGCATCTCACTGTGTAAATACATCGCAGTTTCTTTAGTTCCACCTCCTGTATGTCTAGCCTCCTCTAATCAGTCATTTGCATCGCTTGCTAACTTTTCAACTTCCCTAGAAGTCCCTAACAATATAATAAGCAGCACTGCATATATTTTCTATAGTTTGATATTTTCCTTTGTTTCTATGGATATGAGACCTCTCCACACATTGCACTTCTGTCTGTTTATCACTGTGACATTGGGAATGAACTGATTCAGGGGGAGTAGCAGTAAAATTACCCAATAAATTCACTACATAATTTTAACATCACATGAGTTTTAGCTCTTATGGTTTTAATATAATTTGGTATGTTTTACCAAGTTATGTTATATTACCTTTTCAAATCTTAAATTCATGTATGCACAATAATTATTGTAGATGGACAAAGACTTTTCAATAGAACATTTCCAGCTTCAGAAATTACAGGGAAATAAGTTTCCTGTCATTAAATATTTTGAGTAAGTTAAAGCACAAGAAAATATATGCATCTGTTTTTGTACTGAATGAATATTCTTACTTTTGGATTAAAGGAAATTACTTGCACTTTTTACTTCAAGACAAACAAAATACATCTGGGATATTATTTTGATTTATAGTTGTGAAAAAAGTCAATAATCATTTTTACAATTATTAAAATAATGCCCACTGAATGTTTGAAAATTTATAGACTGTTGATTGAGCTAAGCATTTTCCAAGTATGATTGCCAAAAGGATTTTGATGTCAAACTAAACTAACATATTTAAGAAAAAACTAATTTTCTCAGAACTGTTACAAATAGAATAAAAGCACTAGAAGTTTAATAGATGAGAATTAACCTAATAACTCTGTACAGGATTGAACATTCATATATATTATAGACTATTAAATAATTCTTCCTCACCAAGTGAAATCCATAAGGAAGAGAACAAAGAGCAATATTTCTATTTAGTGTAGACTAGGCATGACTTCCGCACTATGCAGAGAGGGGAGAAAGAGGAGATAACACTAATGTGGGAGTCCCCTCTGCAAGCTGTAAATGCCATTGGTTAATAAAGTACTGCTTTGAGCCTATAGCAGAGCAGAGCAAAAAGAGCACTAGATTTCTAAGAGACTTTGGATGATGATCTTAACTGAGACTTCATCCCTGGGAGCATTAAATTATATAATGATAGTGTATTTTGATAGCAATTTCTTAAAAGAGAGCTTCTACAGCAGAAATTAATTGTAGCATGATTTGCAGATTTTCATTGCAATGCAGACTTCCATTGGCATTAAAATAATAACTGCAAAATAAATGGATTATTTTGTCTACTTTTGCTCTTCATAACAACAGGGAAAGAAGTGATGACCGGGTGACCAGGTCAGGTGAGGCAGCTCTGAGATGAGAAACCTCACCTAAGACATGATGAGCACTGAGAAAACATCAGTGGATCCGAAACATCTTGAGCAGAAATGTTTCTTTTTGGAAGCAATCTTTCAATCTATCTTTCAAATGTCTCCCCTTATATTATAAACACCTAGCTGTTACGATTCCAACCTCCCTACATTTTGCATTAAGGAATTATTTGAAGGAAGTTCTTCGTAGTTGATGAATTGTTACATAAATGTTAGCATCATAGTCTTGGTGATGTTAGTTGCTGATACTACTTGTAGCCTAGGGAAAATATTCCAACCAGAAAACATTTCTGCAGACTTCGTGGATTGCATATCAATAATTGATAATATTGCAATAGGAAGTGAAAGTCAAATCAGTAGACAAATCTGGTCCTGTCCTATAGTGTTTCCCTGACACATCTGCAGAATCCAGCCGGTAGCTGATGAATGTGAACTAATTCATTACCAATTCCTTTGCTAATAAATCACGTATAATATCACATGGCAAACAATTACTTTTATCTTCCTCTTTCATCTCCTAATAATAAAAATAATACTGTTTAAAAAGTTTTCCAAATTAGGTAATATTTAAGAAAATTAAACATGAAATTAACATGGAAGACAAGCTATAAACTTAAATCTCTATTTCAAATGATTCTTGCCTTTTTCTTTTAAAATCATAAAATAACCTATTTTCCTGAAGTTAATTTTATTGAAATTTTAGTAAGAAATATGAGAAAATATGTCTGTCTTAAGTACATTTTCTCTCAACAATGCTCTATTTTACAGTTTCTAAAGTTCATTTATTTTAATAAAAATTGTAATCACATATATCTGGGCATATAAAGCTGACAAACTATGTTACAATTACATGCTTTGCCTTGCTGAATATAAGTGACACTGTAAAAATCTAGAGGTTAAATCTAGTTGTTTTTACTGCAAATGAGAGGAGTGGCAAGGCAGTGTCAGTACCATTGAGATGTGATCGATATTTTTCTCTGAATAAAACAAATATTAGTATTTTAGCCTTGCAAACCTAATCTCCATTCCTACATATTATGCAGTTGTGTATCAGGGCTGTTAGTTGACTCAGCTGGTAAAGAAGGTTGTCAGAAAGCCTGATGACACGGAATGTCACAGTGGAAGTGGAGAAAAAGCTCCCACCTGACCTTCACACTTTGTCCTGGTACAAGTGTCCCTACATGTGCATGTGCACACATGTACACACACACAAACACGCATGCACACACACCACAAATATATCTGAGTTGCCTAATAAAGTTGCTTACGATAAGTAAGAGCCTTAACTACGTTTCGCTTTATTTTGATAATTTTATTTTGTTATTTGAGCCATAAAAACAACAGGGAAATCATGATGATTCATTAGTTCATTGTAGCTAACAGTTTTCAGCATTTTGGTAAGACTTGCATTGCATTCGTTTCTCAAATGGTTTATTGGATGCCCCAGGCATCGGTTCTTGAAAAGTGAATTTCATCAAAAAGTGGAATTTGTCTCTTATCACAGATAATAGATCAAAGCTTTTAAGCTTTTATCTGAAAAGTAAAATATAAGCCTTTTCACGGGGAAAAAAAAATGAGATGGAGGCAAGATTCGTTTTACTGAAGAAAACTACAAGTTAGCTGATACCTAGCCAGTACAATTCTTTGTCATCTCGTTAGGGTAGTTCTTCTAGGCAGAATGGCATTTCCAATTACATACAAGCTGAGCAATGGTCAGCTGTTGTCAATCCAAGCACTGTAGCAAGCAGAAAGAAGTTAGTACAGACCCTTTTAATTTCTATTACATGAACAAATTGAAGGAGAGGCATAACAATGGAGTGTGTTGGCAAAGATCACTGCCATGCAATTTATAAAGAAATGCAGATATCTTCGTCAATACTCAAGCAACTGTCAATATCCAACTGGAGCATGTTTGATCCAGAAAAATACCACCATTAACTATTGAAAAAGTATGACTACAAAATGAAAAATAAAAAAATAGAGAAGGTAGTAAGGATATAAAAGCAAGTTAAATGAGATATAATTAAGGAATAAGTTAGTAAACCCCCAATTTTGCATAAAAAGATGATTACAAGGATCACTATAAATGCATCCAAGTGTTTTCCCATTTGTTGAAGGGTCCTGAAGTACTAGAAAACAATGGCTCTCTTCTGTAAGCCTGAAATATCTGTTATCTGGGACCGCCTGACTTGTAGTTAAGTATACAAAGAAATAAAAGTAATTCAAAGAAATACAAAGGTGGAAAAGGAAAATGCTTCTGTGTTACCTTGGACAATATGGCTGTACAGATCTTTATCATAAATACTAAAAAAAAGAAACAGATAGAATAAGATATAGAATGTGATTTATAAGTGTGTGACATGGTAAATAAAAGGTAAAAAATATTGTTTTTACTTAAAAATATAAATGCTTCCTTTGAAAATCCTATCTAAATATCAATTTTTGAATTTGAGTAAAAGGACAAAAAACCCCTTCAAGTTAGGGGTAATCATATTACCTTAAGGTTAATAACTTTGGTTTGCAAAATCAGCTGTGAAGAATGATGTGTTAGACACATTAGTGGAGTGTGTTTTATGGAGTCTGAGTTGATAAAACTTTGGTATTATTGCTGTTTTATTTTGACAAAGTGTGATGCACTAACATAAGTATTATAATAAAGTGGCAAAGCTATTAAATACTCAAGGAATGAGCGCTTTGAAGCATTCCATCACCTAGAAGCGCTATGAATTACCAATTATTAATAAACAGGAACAGAGCCTGAATCTCAATAATATCATATAGTTACAATAGTTCTGTAGAGTTCCTAATTGACGGATGCAGATAATATGTGCCATGTTCTTAATTTCTTTGTAATATATTTTTAGGGGACACATGATCTCAGCCATCCTTCCATAATATTATTAAATTTTGGTTATTACTCAAAACTTTTGAGCTCCAGTTTTAACCAAAGAGAGTACAAGTACCAATTAATATGTAACGTTCATGTAAGTAATACAGTATAAATTGAGAAAAACTATATATTAGTCTCGAAGAGAAAAAAATCTTACTTATATATTTATTACATTATTGGATAAACCAGTATCCCAATACCTATGGAGATATAGGTAATATTTCCACAACTTGATAAATTTATATGTAAGTTCATGTATGTAATAAGAAAAAGTCACACCAATGGCTCGAGAAATGAATTAGTGGTTAAAAGCATTGACTGCTCTTTCAGAGGATCCAGGTTTGATATCTAGTGTCTGTATGGCAGTTCTCACAACCATCTGAACCTACAGTTCCAGAGAATCTGATGCCCTCTTATGATATCATACACGTGAGAGCTACATAGGCCCAGCAGGCAAATCATATAAATAAAATGAAAATTAAGTTTTCAAAAAGAAACCACTGCACTGACATTCGTTGCTTTTATTTATCTGTTTACTTTTTAGGTTTTGAAGATTTATCTCAGTGCTCCCCATGCATGGTTCTACTTCTTGACTTCATCCCTAATCTAGCATTGATATTCTTTCATGCCTGCCAATTGAAAATTTGCAGGGGTGTTTGAGTCATATGATGAAAAGCAGTTCACTCATTCATCTCAAATAATTGGCCACCCTTCTAACTGACCATTCAGTTAAGTAGGATCTCTTCAGCTTTCCATCCATCATTTTAAAAAGGCAAAACTGTGTTAATGTGATCAAAGGAGAACATAAATTTATTTTTCCTATCCTTTTCTGTTTAATTCCTTTTTGTGAAAAATTAATTAAACGATTGCAAACCATAGGTACATATTTTTATTCTTCATATTATCAATAAGAACCCAGAAGTTCATTATATTTCTGAAACCTAAATGCAAATCTATCCATCATATAAATGCAAGACCCAGAACTCATAGAAACCACCATAGGTGAAATATTTCAGGACATTAAAATGAGCAAGATTTTTTTTTTAGGAAAAACATCACCAAATTACAGGAAATCAAAGCAAAGCTAGAATGTGTTACATACAGTGGATATGCTTCTGCAGAGAGCAGGAAGCACCTAGCGTGAAAGGCAATCTGTGGAATATTTATACATTAAACATCTAAAAAGATATTTATTTTACTCAAGTTTACCTCCAAGTACTCAATCACAACCTCCCCATTTTAGTTTAAAAATAAACTAAGCTGTCTAAACACACAGGTTGATCAAACTCAAATGTTTTATAAATTCCCAATTCTACAAAACAAGATCCTTTGCTGCAGTTACTCAGTTTGTGAATCCCCTCATGAGCTCTCATTCCATGAGTTCTCAGTACACACTCTAGGCAGAATCTCAAATATCCTTGTGTCTCAGAACATTAGGCCTTTTTCACTCTACATTGCATAGAACAACACCCCTATACAGCAGTTGGAACAACCAAGCATCTTTAAAATGCTGTGGAACCTTTGTTTACTGTGAAACAATTTCATCACTCCTCAAATAAGGTAAAGATGACAGTATGCCTGCAAAAAGAATGTCTATGAGTAGTGTCTGCATTCTGAAACTAAAAATAATATTTTATCTTAATTTCTTCTCATTCACTCCCTAAATTAAAAATAATAATTTTTGAATGTTTATTTTATCCAAGGTATTCAGTTAGTAGTTTAGGCAGATGAACATATAGTAGCCTAAAGACACTATATCCTAAAGATATTATTGTCTGTATATTAGACATTTATATATAAGTAAAGATGGTAGAGAATTGAAATTAAGACAGCAACATCAGTCAAAACACTATGAAAAGCTCATTCAGATATAACTGCAGGTCTGTCAGCAAGTGTTATTTTAGGTGACCTTTGAAGAAAAATAAAATATTGATGGATGTGAAGAGCAATGTGCAGAGAAAAGAAAAAAAAATCAATGATGAAGAAATTATATGGTAAAGGACTCCAAGAAGAAAAGTGGACTTTGACTCCAGGGAACAGAAAGTCAACAATGTGTTTGGAATCCAGGATGTCTACAGGGATGAACTCAAACAAGTGACTTAAAAGGCAGTATGGTTCAGATCTCTTGGAGTTCATGAATAGTGGTATAAAATATGGAACTAATTATCACAGGGATGGAAGTCATGGGTTTATTTAGCAGGAGGTGACATAATGCCCTATGATTTCAACTGATAAAGAAAACCCACACTTGCCATTTCCTTGTTGATATCACCGTTCCAGTAAATCCCCAGACTGTCACTTAGTTGAGTCTGAAAGTCATTCTCATTCATTTCTCATAGAGAAAGCATCACCTCTTTCTCTTAAGCTTTCCTGTCCTGTTTCTCAAGATAAACTGTACATTATATCCATCTTCTTTGTATGCATATTACATATAATCTGATGATTCCTATGTGATATTAATCTTCTTAAAAATCATCTCCTTCATTGGATATAAATTTGGAGGTTATTAATCTTGGTCTTTGTTATCTGTGGTGCTTTCGAGGATAGTGATTCAAGATGTTTAAAATAATTTGTTTAACTGGTCAGAGCTGACTTGGTAAGAAAATTTGTTGCTGCTGCAGAATATAAACTAAGCCAACAACAAAATGAAGTTGGGGATGATTGCTGAATAGTTACTCTCACGTCATGGGGTTTGTGAGAGGATGGCATGAAAAGAAGAACAAGGAAGTGAATCACTTAAAAAAATGCATAATATATGGGCATAGACGTGAGGACCGTTGTGCTGGAAATAGCCTTAATAACTTGAAGAAAGTTTGCATATCCACTATGAAGGCATGTTTACTAAACAAAGCTGTTTTTTTTTTCACATTTAGAGTGTATACTGGAGCTTTCAGTTCTTTCCATGTCTGCAAACTAAAATCTCTTTATTTAGAAATGGGGAGGCAGTTATCTCTTCTGCCTTGAAAACCTGAAATAATCCTTTACTATTTTTTGTTTTGTTTTCCAAGACAGAGTTTCTCTGTAGTTTTGGAGCCTGTCCTGGAACTCGCTCTGTAGACCAGGCTGGCCTCGAACTCACAGAGATCTCCCTGCCTCGACCTCCCAAGTGCTGGGATTAAAGGTATGTGCCACCACTGCCTGGTGATCCTGCAGTAATTTTTGAATTCGGAGACCTTAAAAAGATGTAGGAAATCAAGATATGGATAGATGATAGATAGATAGATAGATAGATAGATAGATAGATAGATAGATAGATAGATAGATAGATAGGCATGCCTGTTCTTAGATGGAAGCAATATCTGGTATTTTTTAACTCACCTTTTAATTTGTATTTCAGAAGTTCAAGATCTATTTGCCCTCTGCCTCGGCTAATAGCAAATTAATTCTTTTCTTTCTTCTTTGCTTTTTTACAGTATGCTGTCTGGTTAGTCTTCTGGGTGACGTGGAATGTGTTTGTTATCTGCTTCTATTTGGAGGCGGGGGATCTCTCGAAGGTAATTTGCCATCTGATTTGCCTGGGTCATCACTCATGTGTTAATGAATCTCCTTCCAAGTTAGGCCAAGTCTTTCCAGCTCTTGTCTTCTATATAGTGGGTGAGGGTGAATTAAAGGGAGTCTCACTCTTACTTCTATGCTCTATCATCACAAGGTTGTGTTTGATGCCTTTTAGCAGAATCAACATGAGGTTTAAGTTATAACACTACTCATGCAATATGCCTTTATATCATCCATGAGAGAATTCTAAGGCCAAATAAGATATTTCTCAGAGACAAATATCTCTAAAATATTTGAAGTCGCTTCACTTCCTTGTATTCAACAATGTTTTCCTGATTCAACTCAAATCATAATACAATAATTTAGACAATCCATAAACTGTTATCAGAAATAAATATATTGTTACAGACATGAATAAAATATATACATTGTTCTAAAATAGCATAAAAGATGAAAATCTCTTGCTGTTTTCACTGTGATTTATTTATTTAATTTGTGAGGAGCACTGTTGCAATTTTAACATGAATTCATTGACTATAGAAATGATATAGTCTGCATACCTCTAAAGACACCATTGTTATATTGTAGTAAGTTGCAGTAAATCGCTCAAATAAGACCATCCATTTAAGTAAATCCTGACTCTGGAGAGAATTCATGCCTTGTTCTTCTTGCTAGTGTTGAAAGACATAAGTTGTTACATCTTTCTTGTTATCACTATCACATTAGCAAATATCAGAAAGATGTGGACATCTTTAAACACAGTACTCAGAAGAAAAGTCTCTGGACAACACTTCCCCATGTCTTCATGGGGAGAGAAATAGGGGGTGGTAATATATATTTGTGGGAATTTGACAAAACATTCAGCATTTTTAATAGTGTTGCTTATCATTTGATCTGTGCTATGGATTAATGTCAAGTAGAAATCATTTTGATTTATCTCGGTTCGATGACAAAAGATGGAGAGAAAATATGAGTGTGACATTGTGGGATGAGGAAGAATCTAGGGATCTATTTAATGATCAGATTTGGGTCTAGTTCCTCACAGTCAGCCTGACGAATGACCATTCGGTGATTTGTTCAGAGAGTCATTCTATATGCTGTGGCAGCAGACAGCCCATCTGGAAAGGGGCTGTGACCAATGGAGAAAAATTGTTTCGGCTGCTCTAGCAGGAACACAGATGAAATCACGGCTTAAAAGACAGTATGCTTTCCCAGGGACCTGAATTAGTCCCCCATTTATATATCTCTGCTCTTCTGTAACCCACTTTCTTCAAAGAAATTTCACATTAGAACGAGACTTAATAATATTCTCTATTTTAAAAAATCACTTTAAGATTGTAAGTCAGATGTTAAGAGTATTGACAGAGTGAAGTGGTTTAGCAAACCACAGTTTCTTTAACATGAAATCACAGAGCATGAGAGTTGAGGCAATCTGAGTGCTCTGATGTTCTCTGGAGATAGCAAACTTTCCTCGTGCATCTGCAGAGACAGGACAGAGGCTGCGATCTCATGATTTTGAACAAGATCATTAAACCATTGTGAGGGAACACCCTAAAAGCCTAAAGTCCAAGCAAGCTGCAAGCCAAAGAGAGAAATCTTTTTCTTATGGGCATCTAATGATTGCCTGTTGTCAGCAGTGAAGCAGTTAACAGTATTTTCTTGTCCACCAAGGCTTCAGAATACATGAAAATTTAATCATCTCCTTTTAACAAACAGTCTAAAATAAAACCATAAAAGGCTAAGTTCTATAGTTATCTGTTCTGGGATTTCTTTGATGCTCAGAGGATTGAGGAAGGTGTGATTGTGGCATTTAAATCTTTAGTTGTTCCAAGTAGCCCACACCGTGAGGAATATAATGCGAGAAGGAAGCAGAGTGCCTGAAAATGTACAGAGTCACGACAAACCAATAACGGCTCAGCTGAGACTACTTAGAGTAGCCAGATTACAGCACATGAAGCATCGTCATTTTCAATCCGCTAAAAAAATAAGACAGTGTGTATACCATCTGAATGCTCATTACTTGAATCTTGGGGATAAAACAGGAAATCAAATAAGAGAAAATATTTAATGAGATGTATATAATGAGACAGATGTATTTTTTCCATAAAACATGAAAATAGGTCATTTGCTTTACAACAACTTGTTTTATGGAAAACTGTTTGCTTAGAAAAATAAACTGAAAAATACTATAGAAAAGAGAACCCAAATTTTGATCCCTATATAAGTAACTAAAATTTACCTTTAAGTTTTTATGATTTCCATAAGATTATAAATTGCATGCAACCATGAAGAAACTCAGTGTCTATAATCAGTAATTATGTGATTGTGATGATAAAGTATGTGAGACTAAGCTGTTTGAACTTTAGTTGTCATTTATGAATAGTTATATGGTTAGTGGTATGAAAATACACTATTACCAAAATTTCAATGACTGTGTTAGAAATTGTAAAAAAAATAGTTTTATTTTTATGAAATAGAGAAACTGCATTTTAAGTTTCTGTTAAATTAACATATAATAGGAATATATATGTGTGTACATATGTTAATATATAATATATATGAATATATTATAGCAACAAAATACCCATGGCAAAGGTAACAATTTCTACATTATTTGTATCAGTAGCTAACATGAGAGTGTTTAAGCTAAATATCATCAAGTATCATATAATATATTGTTCCTTGAGTTGGGATTTTAATAGATGTCTTGTTTGGAAACCAAGAGGAAGTAGATTTTCAATTCATGTAAATGGTAACTTGGTCTGAAGCTGCCTTTGAACATTAAACAGGAGGTGAAATAACAATGAAGCAGTAGTGTTAGTAGCTTTGAGAAGTCTTCATATATAGTCTTATTTCATTAAATTATAGGAGGCAATTATTATTCTCTTATCATTTTTCAGATAAAAATAAAGACCTGTCCTATCCATCAACGTACTTGAATTATTGCAAAAAGATGAAAGATATGTTATTTAATCAATAGTAATTTTTAGGTTCAAAGTACAAAACAGAACAAAAGCACATGTACTATACTGATTTACTTATTCATTTCATTACCTGGCATGAGAAAATAAGTTTTCATAATAATACATCAGGACAAAGATATTGGCCTGCTCAAATGTTGAAAAAAAAATGAAAGTGTTAGATGTGAAAAAAATTGTATCCTTCTCTATCCCGACCAGCGGGATATAAACGGGGGTTCCTGATAAACCAGGAGGAGTAGAATGGAAGAAACAAGAGACATGAGAAACCACGGCAAGACAGGATTTCTGATCAAGCCACTCTTTATTAAGTCTCAGAAGCTGTTATATAGAAAACGGTCAAGGGGGAGGGGAGGGATCAGGTCTGCTGGAATTCAGGTCCAGAGGCATCCTTAGCTGATAAAGAAATACTGAGGGTCAGTGATTGTTGACTAACAAAGGAAATGCTTATTATTTCTAGGGCCTGGGGCCTGGAGGTCTCACTAGGCTAATTTCCTAGGTCCAGAACTTGGCCTGCAAAGGTGAATATCTTACTTAAGAACTTAAGACGGCTGTAAACAAAATACAGATCTCAAAATACAGGTCTTCGCTCCCAGCATGGCTCCAATTGAAGCTGTGTATCACCACACCTTCTGAAGGGCTGTTTTGAAGAGCCTTTCATGCCTCTCTCTGCTGAGGAGAGTCATTAGTCAATGGTGATCATATGTTACAGGAATAAAACAATAATCTTACAGAGAAGACAGACAATGGGAGTACTTTATACCCAGAACAGACGAATTTGCTTTAACTTAAGCCTGTGATATGAAGGATAGGACACAGGAACATACCTGTCAGATTTCATTAGACATTTGAAATTTACCTGGTGAAACCTTGGCAACAGTATTTAATTATATCTAAATGTGTGTGCATGTGTGTGTGTGTGTGTGTGTGTGTGTGTGTGTGTGTCTGTGTCTGTGTGATATTCAGAAATACATGCAAGCTTCTTCTAGAAAGCTGCTATGTTTTAATGACTTTTGTAGTTGTTTTTAGGGTCTATGTTTAATTTATTATTCAATGTTGCCATCTGAAAGAGCCAGATAATTCATTCAATTCAAGCTTTAGGGAATAAAACTGTTCTCTTCTGAAAGAAGCAGAAAGATAAAACCTTCCATACTCTGTAGGCAAAAAAAAAAAAAAAATTCCTTAAAATCCAAAATGAGTACTAGACAGAATAATGGACTCTTACAGCAATTGTAGTTTGCATTTTCCACAACAAATGCATTTTCCATTTAGAGAGATTCCAATGTTTGTGCATACTTATGTTTAGTGAAATCAAAGTTTAAATCAAATTTGTCTTCTATGACCTTGTATGTGAAAAAGACAAATGTTATAGTCATTTTACTTATATTCACGTTTCTTCAAAAACTAATGTATTTTTTTTGTTTGCTTGGTTTTGGTTTTTGGTTTTTCAGGACAGGGTTTCTCTGTGGCTTTGGAGCCTGTCCTGGAACTAGCTCTTGTAGACCAGGCTGGCCTTGAAATCACAGTGATCTGCCTGCCCCAAGTGCTGGGATTAAATTGTGCGCTACCACGGCCCATTTGTTTTTAAGTGAGCCATAACTGTACCTCCCCCCCCCCAAAAGCTTAGCTACTAGATAAACAATCAGAAAAATGTCAGGTTCAAGTCTTGCCTGAGCTGTAGAATCTGTTCAAGACTACCCTGAGCAATCAACGTGACATTCCATAAATATAAAACCTTTCTCAAGACCGAGCAATAGCACTTTTGGGTATATATCCAAAGGATGCTCAGTCATACCACAATGACATGTGCTCAACTACGTTCATAGCAGCATTGTTTGCCATAGCCAGAACCTGGTAATAACCCAAAAGCCCTTAAACCGAAGAATGGATAAGGAAAATGCACAATGGAGTATTACACATATTGAATGAGGTAACCCAAACCCAGAAAGACAATTATTTTATATACTCACTCATAAGTAGTTTTTAAACATAAAGCAAAGAAAACAAGCCTACAAATCACAATCACAGAGAACATAGACAACAATGAGAACCCTAAAAGAGGCATACATGGATTTAATATACATGGGAAGTAATAGAAAACAAGATCTCCTGAGTAAATTGGGAGTGTGGGGACCATGAGAGAGGGTAAACAGAGAGGGGAGAGGAAGGGCAGGGAGCAGAGAAAAATGTAAAGCTCAATAAAATCAATAAAAAAAATAAAATGAGACTGGGATATAGCTACATGGTAAAATACTTACTTAGCATGCTGAATAACCTGGGTTCAATACTTGCAATCACAGAAAATGACTAATTTTGATGAATACCAACACAAATGTATAATGGATCCATATTGGTTTTAGGTTTTACTTTCCTTGGTATATTAGTTACTTTTGTTTTGCTTAGGAAAAACATCATGAGCAGGGCAACTGTAAAAAAAGGGTTTGTTTGAGTTTAAGTTTCCCAATAAGTGTCATGGCAGATAAACGTGTATCAGGCAGAGACCTAGGGACTGGGGCAGGAAGCACAGTCAGAGAGAATGAAGGAAAAGTGGCACAACTCATGTAGTTTCAAAGTCTGCTTATGGACTTCCCCAACCAGTCTGTGCTTCCTTCACCTACCAAAGAATGTCACCAACTGAATATCAAGTGACCAAATGCCAAGTACTGTGACAGACATTTCCCATCACAGCTATAAATAAACTAATTAGAAAAAAATCAGTTTTTCAAAATATATTCTACTATAGGCAATATAAAATGATGTTCTGATAGTAGGCATTAACTATGTTGTAGTTCTTCTGTAATACTAGAATTGAATTATCCAATTATTTGCATATTTTGGTTTTTATTAATTTCTGCTGATTATTTTTTTATTTGTTCAATTATCATTTTTTGGTTTGTTTCTCTGCTTCCTTGGGTTACCTTTTAAGTGAGAATTAGAGTCGTTGAACTTTTTTATTTCTCTCTGAACATTCTTTTACTTGAAAAACTTTTTTCTTTATAATTTAAATGATCATCTCTAAACATCTGTCAGCCAGATTTCTGTCTTCAGTATGGACCTTGTTGCCAAGTTCGAGTCTCACATCCACAACTTCTTTTGGGAGACATGTTGTCATCTTAAATTTAATGACCACAAGTTTCTTCACTGCCTCTGAAGTATAGAATATCTAATACTCCTTAAAAAAGAAAAAAAATTAAAATGTAAAATACATTTCAAAATATACTTAAGAAAGAAGAAAGTTTTTAAAGTAATTAAGGAATCTTTTGTACTGATTATGAGATGAAACAAGAAACTCTTTTCACTATTTAATGTTTAGATATCAAATATATATATACATATATATATATCTTTATTATATCTATATTTATATATATACATGCATAATGTAGAGACAGATGGGGAGGAAGGGAGTGATGAAGGGAGGGATAGGGGACAATACTAGAACCAAGTGTATGTGTTTGTATGCCTATAAATATCATATATAGGTATATAGACACATGTATTTAGTACTATTAACCTTCACTCTATATATAATGGGTATGTGTACATGTATATGTTTGTTGTGTAAATACATGAGTGTGTACCAAAGTTAACAATAACAGACTTCATTGATTGAATGAGTACTTTAAAAAGATTTAATATAAAGGATTCTTTTGACTTTTAAAAACTATACTCTCTGGATGGGAATGGAGTCTAGGAATTTAGTCTTTGAACCAGTAAAAGCCTTAAGATTAAATAAAACTTTGCTATATTGACTTTTTTTTACATTTTTTATTGATTGTATTGAGCTATACATTTTTCTTTGCTCCCCCCTTTCTCACCCCTCCCCTTCTACCCTCTCCCATGGTCACCACATTCCCAATTTACTCAGGAGATCTTGTCTTTTTCTACTTCCCATGTAGATTAGATCCATGTACATCTCTCTTAGGGTCCTCATTATTGTCTAGGTTCTCTGGGATTGTGAATTGTAGACTAGTTTTCTTTGCTTTATGCCACCTATGAGTGAATACATATGATGTTTGTCTGGTGTGGGAGGTCCTTCTCTCTATGTGTTGCTTTTATTGGTTAATGAATAGAGAAACTGGCTTGGCGTATAGCAAGGTAGAATGAAGACGAAGTCAGGGAGAAGCCATGGAATCACCGCCAGACACAGATGTGGTGAAACTTTGCTGATAGGCCACAACATCATGGTAATACACAGATTAATCGAGATGGGTTAAATTAAGATGTGGAGTTAGAAGATAAGAAGCTAGAGCTGATGGACTAAGCAATGATTTAAATAATACAGTTTCTGTGTGATTATTTTGGGCCTAAGTGGCCAGGAACTAATTAGTAGACCTCTCTCTACATACATTTGTCTTTCTGGTTCTGAGTTACCTCACTCAGTATGAAGTTTTCAAGATCCACCTATTTGCCTGAAAATCTCAAGATGTCATTATTTTTCTCTGCTGTGTAGTACTCCATTATGTAAATGTACCACATTTTCCTTATCCATTCTTCAGTTGAGGAACATTTAGGTTATTTCCATGTTCTGTCTATGACAAACAATGCTTCTATGAACATAGTTGAGCATATGTCCTTGTGGTACAATTGTAAAAACTATTTTTAGGGAATTTATAAATAGCGATAACTTTGAAGGACACAGGCTCAAACATTTGAATAGTTTTGCTATTAGGGAAATGGTGAGTTTTGTACATGCTAAAAATATAAATGTAGAGTGTAATATAGTTGTATTGTATAATTATAATAATTATTGTATATATAATTATTGTACATATATATAATATAATAATTGCATTGTTAAATTATAATATAATTGTATAATAATAATATAATATAATAAATGTAGAATAATATAATGTTTTACTATTAAAATTGTAAAAAATATTGGCAGTCTTGAAAATGAGTTTGAAAGTAAGGAACAAATTCTACAGAATACAATTTTAAACTGAAATCATTTGGAGAATGAACAAAAGATAACAAGATACAGATTAAACATTACTGAAACTAAAGTTCAGATTCAATTCAGTACAGTCTTTGAAGGTATTTAGTATTAAAGGAATGTTTCATCAACGCATTTTTCTTTCTTATGGTGTTCTTCAAATTATACCTGGTTTTTAAAATGTCCTATTGTAAGTTATAGTATTTGTATTTCAGTCAAGAAATAAAAAGTTACAGATCTAAATTAAGATGGAACTTTGAGATAAAAGTTACCTATGAGGTTATCTCTTGAATATTTGAATCTACTGAAAAAATATAAAAAAGTGGAAGACATGATCTTTGGAAACAACTGTACCCCAAATAAGAAACAAAAACTGTGGTCTTATTTTCAGATAACATGATATTTAAAGCAAGTAACAGTAAAATTGAAGGAGAAGTGACTCAAAGCTAATAAGGATACTAATTAACATAGTACAAATTAGTAATGCCTACAAGAACTCATCATGAATAGGGCTCTAAGAGATGTGCATAAGAGGTGACAGGAAGACCCTAACAGCCAGAGGGCTTAAAGAGAAGCTGTTTGTTCATTTCCTGAACACCCAGACCTGAATAATGACACAGAAACTATATTAATTACATCACTGTTTGGCTTATTAGATCATACTTCTTATTAACTAACTATTATATCTTAAATTAACTCATTCCTGTTAATTTGTGTATTGCCATGAGGCTGTTGCCTACTGGTAAGTTTCCACCCATGGTATCTTTCTCCTTTGACAGCTACATGATATCTCTTTGACTCTGCCTACTCTCTCTATATAACTCTTCCAATATTGCTATATTCTTCCCTGCCATAGGTCAGAGCAGCTTTATTCACTAACCAATAAAAGCAAAGCATATATGGAAGGACATTCCCCTTATCTCCCCTTTTCTGTCTAAATAAAACGTAAGGTTTTAACTTTAACATAGTAAAATTACATATACAAAACTGGTTTCAAGCAAGAATTACACTTACAATATTTAGTCTATTTGTATCTGGAAAGTTTCATATCTAATTTATCTTTTATCATAACTAAAGAAAGCTATAAGGGTATAATATTACCTAAGTAAACAGGAAGTGCATTGTAAGCAATTTACAAAGCTCTAGAATTTATAGAGACATCGCACTGCCTGGTCAGTCACCCAAAGTTCTTCTGTAAGAGTGGGGCATCTGTCTTTCACTGAACAAGCCCATATTATCTGACAGACTTTTCATGAAGCATAAAATTTGAAAGACTGTTTTGCCTATATTGGCAGTTTGTCTTTCACTTTCTTTTGAGTCCTTCAGAATGTCTGGCAGACTCTGTCATAAAGCAGGAAACCCTGAAGAACTGTCTTACCTTTACAAAAGTTCATCAGTCATTTTTCTGTGGGTCCTGCATGTTCATTTCATAAACTATGGCAATTAGTAGTCCAGGCAAGAACGGTTTCTTGAACAAATGTTTAGCCTTGTCACAATGAAGGCAAACTTCATAATGAGTTTCTTCAATGCCCATCAACCTCTCTGAAGTAATTGGTACTGCCAAAAGCAGACATGTCTCTCTGTTTATAAAAGTCTAAGTTCTTAAAACATTTTAAATGCCACATTCTGTAGGTCTTTGAAAGACTTAAAGAATACCTATCCATCTGAAATATGTTTCTGTACATCTAGAAAATCTAACATGACTACAAGTGTGACTATTATAAATGACTATTAATCAGTATTGTTAAATTATTCTAAATTTTAAATGACCTGCATAAACACAATATTTTAAGCAAGAGCAGAAATACGTATACACAGTGTAACAAAATAAGCCTTAAATTTTTATGAATAGACCAAGATCTATAACAATGCAAAGTATTCATCTCTATATCATATCCCCTCTTTAAATGAAGGGCATTGTTTTCTCCAAACTACTTCCTGCTTTTTGTTGAGCAAAGCATTTTTAGGGGTTCATGGAGACCTTTTGGTGGATCTTGCTACGTCAAACCACATTAGCCTGGGAAAAATACACAGATTCCCATTCTCTGCGGAAACAAAAACAGAATGTCTTTTCAAAAGTAACATAGCCTTAGACTCAAATTTTGAAATCAAGATGCATTTAAAATTTATGTGTTGGTTTAGCTTAGCAGCCCCTCAGAATCAAATGTCTCTCTAAAATAAATAAAATAAAACACAATTATATATATATATATATATATATATATATATATATATATAATCTAGACTCGATGTATATTCCATCTTTATGTGGCTTATTTTTCTATACTTCTTTAAACTATGACTGTCTATACTCTTTTATATTAATTTTCTGTCTCTTTAAAGACTTTTTTACTTTTCAAAACTATGTATTTCTTTTTATAACTGTCTATACTCCTTTTCCTCTTTCTCCCAAGCCTATGTACATTTTTAAACACACTATGACCTGTTTAGAAGTTTATTTCTGGCTGAATCTGTCTTTATTGCATATCTGTAATCATTTTCTGACCAGGAGCACCTTTTTTTTTTCAAATTAAGTGGGCATGGCTAGGACCCACTCCAGAACCCTGCCTTTTTCTCCAGCCCGTCCAACATGGCAGAGATATGTTCACTGACTCTATGGACTATGCACACTGACCCAGCTCCAGGGGCTCAACGGGTCTATATCTACATTAAGCAATTTGTAACACACTGCTCATAGATCCCACTTTAGTGCAGGACCTCCCAAAAGAGCCAGAGCCATTCCTGATGCCATCATGAACCAGGAAGTTGTCTCTTAAAGAAGCTGCTCCTCTGGTTGCAGCCAGCAGAGTCTATCTGAAAAAAAAAATTGTGGCTACCAAGAAGCTGCAATTGACTCTTGTTTTTGAGGGTCTAGAAGCACTTTTTTTAAAGTTGTTTTTTGAGGTCTTATATGGATCCATGCCCCAGATGGTAGGCACCATTTTGTAGATGGAGACTGCTTGCTTCTTTGCTAGCTTCCCAGACCCGAATAATCATACAGAAACTGCATTAATTGCAACACTGTTTATATTATTAGCTCAGGCTTCTTATTAATTGACTCTTACATCTTAAGTTAACCCATTTCTATTAATCTGTGTATTGCCATGTGTCTGTGGACTATCAGTAAGGTTCCAGTGGTGACATCTTTCTCTTTTGGCAGATACATGGCATCTCTTCGACTCTGCCTACTCTCTCTATGTATCTCTTTCAGGGTGGATATATTCTGCCCTGCCATAAGTCAAAGCAGCTTTATCCATTAACCAAAAAAAGCAACACATATACAGAAGAACATCCCACATCAAGAGGTATTGGAAGACACCAGGGAAACAATGTCTTCTAGACACACTGACTGATGCATATATAAACTCACAGCTACTGTGGAATCATGCACAGGAACTATACAAGTTCAATCCAGATGGGGTCCCAATGTGGGAGTGGAGAGGATGGACACAATGTCTCATCATCCCTAACCAAGAATCTATAAAACAGTTGAGAAATGTTAAAAATAGTTTTTTCCATTGGTGTTTCACTAGATTTATTAATCTAACTTAAGAGTAGGCCCCATGCCCAGCAGTAGGAGGTCAATATTAAATGAACTAAATGATATTTTTCTAATTTTTTTCTGTCTCATATTGCTTTGTTCATGTATTTTGCTTTGTTTGAGCATTTGTTGCTTGCACAGTATGAGAAAATTCTGGTGTCCAATTCCCACAATTTTAAAGAAAAATTGTACATGTGTAGATAAACAGATTGAAAGACAGACAAACAGACAGTGAAATAGTTATCCTGAATAAGTTAATATAGCATCAAGATAAATAAAGAAAAAATACTTGGCTAAAAATGTTAAACTGCTATATCCAGAATTAAACAGATTCTATAATACTCCTTTACAAAAATATCAATCGGATCAATAATCAGTAAAAATGCTGACTCTCCATACATCATAATTAGCAAAAAGTAATAATATTTTCTTTTCTAGAATGTCCCAACCATCATAGAACTTTCAAGGCTGTAGAAAACATCCTATCATTAAGTGATTCTAATCACAAATGTTCTGAGTATAATGGGTTGCAGTAATTAAGCTAGTGTTCCCTAACTACTGTGAAATAGGACTAGAAAGAAATAAAACTTGGTGCAATTTGAGCAGAATTCTTCTAAACCAAAAGACCCAACTGCTTGAAATTAAAATCTGGAAATATTTTCAACTTTTTAAAAAAATTAGCATATTAACAATGAAATTTTGATGTCATAAAATTGAAAATATTCTTATGACTTTAAATTGAGATATAAAAGTTAAAATATACTGAAAAATACGAATGACAAATTCATAAGTTGGTGAAAATATAGCAAATCTTCAAAATGGGAATACTGAGATAATGAAACAAAACTCAACAATAGACAAATACCAGAAAGGTCAATCTGTTTTTTGTTTATGTTAAATATGTAAAAACTATATCAAGAGTGATTGGGGAAAAAGGAGACAGAAATTCTTTTTATTAATATCATGTTTATGACCTGGTAGATTTGACAGCGTGTTTGAGAGAGACACAGTGGAATACAAAGTCAATAGAGTTGGCAGAGCATGAATTAGACAAAGGCTTTGAAAAACACATTGAGAATAAGCACTTGAATGTACTCTTATTAATTAAAAAATGAATCATTATTACTTATCCTCCTTTTTAGTAGTAAATGTATTAATAAGTATTTAAGAAAATGTAATAGCAACACCTTTTTATTTCATGTAAGGCATTAACATAACTGAGTTTATGTGTGATTATCTAATGAGCAACTTTTTGTTGAAATAAAATGTAATAATGTATGAGAATAAATAAAGCTTCTAATACTTCCTCATATATATATATATATATAATTATATGCTATTTTGGACAATGTCATAGTATTCACTTAAGAGAGTCTTCTTTCCTATTAAACTTCAATTGGATATTAAACCACATGGGAATGGGCTACCGCACTATAGTGATGAATCAGCCGAGCATTTTAGTTGTTTATAAATGAACCCAGTTGGTAAAACAAATGAAACTACATGCTCTTATCAACATATTCTAATTATTGCTACTTAACTATTTAATCTTTAGCATATAATGTAGGTATCATGTTTTATTCATTCCCAGGATCAAGAAAAAAATCAGGCATATCAAGGATATTCATTGGAAAGAGACCAAATGACAGGAATACAGATTCCAAAAGTTGGTTGCAAACGTAGCTGCTGGGGGTGCTCCTTTATACTCCACAGTCATAGGAACTATAAAATCTGTCTCAAGATTGGCCCAGTACTCTGTGGCAGTAATCAGCATAGGGAATGTAATCATATGAAACACTTAGGCATTAAAAATGTTTTTTTTTTATTTTCTGGAGTGAGGTCACAGTTCTTGGGTTATTTTTAATTTTGACATATTCTTATATGTTGAGAATATACATTGTATTTATAGGAGTCTTCAAAACAAGGCACAAAGGGAACTTCTTGATTCCTGACCCCCTCCCTTTTTTTTGAAAGAAGAAACCTGAATGTAGAACTGAATATTTGCAAATACACAAATTTATCCCTTTACATATTACTATGATCCCTATCTAAGTTACTAAGTAAAGCACCAAATAAATTCCAGGTTCTGTTTATATTCTTTCTTTGGTCCAAAGCTTCTTTCTGCCAGTAAAATCTCCATCATAAACTTTCCATATATTTCTTCAAGAAGAAGCAGGCTCCAAGCTGAAGCTTTTCAAGACTCTTATGTGCATCACTTATTATTTATTTTATCATAACTGCATTTCTAAAAGATAAGGTTCTACTTCCCTTGCTGAGGAAGCCGAAATGCTCTGTGTAGCTGGATTGGAAACTGAAGCAATGTTGGAAATTTTCCACTTCCATTTGTCTGTCTCTTGTCACTGAAACAGTATATTCTGCATTCCAGAACTGATACCTTCTATGAGAGAAGTTGAGTCAGTTGCCGCTCTCTCCAACAAAATTTGCATGGTACAGGCAGGTTTTATGGTTCTAGTAAATTGACTACCCTAAAATCTGTTTTCATTTGTTGTTGTTGTTGTTTTGTTTAGATGTCTTTCTTTCTTGCAAAGACCAATTCTTTTTTTCATTTTATACATCATACTTTTATTGTTTTATTGAGCTATTTATTTTTCTCCACTCCCTTCCCTTTCTTCCCCCTCTTCTTCTACCTTCTCCCATGATCCCTATGTTCCAAATTTATTCAAAAGGTCTTGTATTTTTCTACTTCCCATGTAGATTCGATCCATGTATATCTCTCTTAGGATCCTCTTTGTTGTGTCATTTCTCTGGGATAATGAGTTGTAGGCTGCTTTTTATGTCTAAAAGCCACTTATGAGTGAGTACATATTATATTTGTCTTTCTAGGTCTGGGTTACCTCACTTAATATATGATTTTCTAGATCCATCCATTTCTACGTGAATTTCAAGATGTCATTATTTTTTTGCCACTGTGTAGTACTTCATTGTATAAAGATACCACATCTTCTTTATCCATTCTTCATTTGAGAGTCATTTAGTTGGTTTCCAAGTTCTGGCTATGACAAATAATGCTGCTATGAACATAGATGAGCACACGTCCTTGTGGTATGATTGAGCATCTTTTACGTATACCTGAAAGTAGTATTGCTGGGTTTTGAGATAATAAATGGGATCTCCTAAAACTTGGAAGCTTCTGTAAAACAACGACATGATCAACGAGACAAAACAGCAGCCTACAGAATGGGAAAAGAACTACAAGACCCCACATTGGATAGAGGGCTAAATCTCCAAAATATACAGAGAATTCAAGAAATCGGTCATCAAAAGAACAAGTAATCTAATAAAAAATGGGGTACAGACCTAAACAGAGAATTCTCAACAGAGGAATTTAAAAGACACTTGCTTAAGAAAATGTTAAACATTTCAGCCTGCAGAAAAATGCAAATCAAAGGAAACTCCGAGATTCCATCTTATACCTGTAAGAATAGCCAGGATCAAAAACACTCTTGACAGCTTTTGCTGGAAAGGATGTGGGGTAAGGGGAACACTTCTCCATTCCTAGTGGGAGTGCAAACTTATACAGTCACTTTGAAAATCAGTATGGTGATTTCTCAGGAAATTAGCAAAGACCAATTCTTAATGTTCCAGTTTGTGTCAAGAATGCAATCCTCATTATTGTCAGGCATAAAATTGTCTTGAGTATTGCAGGTGGGACCTCTTAAACACAAATGCCCCCCTCAATCTTTGCAAAGACTTGGGGTATTAAAAACAATGAGGACCCTAAGAGAGACATACATAGATCTAATCTACATGGGAAGTAGAAAAAGACAAGATCTCTTGAGTAAATTGGGAGCATGGGGACCTTGGGAGAGGGTTGAAGGGGAAGAGAGAGGCAGGGAGTGGAGCAGAGAGAAATGTAGAGCTCAATAAAACTTTTAAAAAAAAACCTTTTCAGAAGAAAGGCTCAGACTTGTCACCCTTGTACAATATTGGTGTATCATTCTTCTGGAGAGAAATAAGGACACTGTGTGCTGCTAGAAAGGAAAGGTAGAGTGGCTTCCAGGTGTCAATTTGACTCCCTGAGTCTCCATTCTGATAATACAGCTCACAGTGACGCTTCAGAGCACCAAAGCAGCTGCTGCAGCAGGCGGCTGTGTTGTTGATTTAAAGGCATAACCAATCTAAGCATCCTAGCTCATGTCTATACTCTCGATACTGGGGAAACAGAGAAAACAGATGATGAGTTCATGGTCAGCCTCAGCTGCAGAGTAAATTGAAGGTCAGCCCATGCTTCTTGAGACCCCCTTCTCAAAAGAACAAAACTGCCAAAAAAGCAGTACCCGGTATCTCAGCACTCCTCCTCCTAGTTCCCCTGTCTCTCTGGAAATGGCCTCGGATGACTTGATGTGCTCTTTCCTTTCAAATTTGTTATTATTAAGCCTTTATTTTCTCTTCATGATCAAAAACTTTGACTTCAAAGCTACTATTACCTGTGTAGACTTTGAGAAGATTTTTTTCAAGTCTTTACTATTTCTTTTGGTGTCCCTCCTAAAACAACATTAATTGTCTATTACGCAGTGAGAATATCATTCACCCACAAGGAAACATTTGTAAAATTAGTCTGAAGAAAATAAAATTACAGTCATTACATTCTTCAGATAGCCTTGTTCAAAATAAGAAGCAAATTTACCTTAATGATCATGGCTTCGGCACCCCTGTTTGTTTCAAAATCCTACTCTATAAAGGTTTTACTAGAATGATAGGTTTTAGTGTAGGTACAAATTAAAAGCTAAATATTTCTTAGTGTATTGTTTACAGAGATATGGGATAGTATAAGAATACATTTGTAAGGATACATTTGCACTAAACATTTATGCTTTAAGGTACAAGGAGACAGTTTAGTGGCTAAGAAAATTCTCTCTGCAAACATGGGATCTGAGTTTGATCAGTGGACCCAATCTGCAGATAGATAGTCAGCTCCATTCATACTAGGTCCTCATGCTGGCAATGCAAGTGTTCGTACCCACAAGCACCGTGGCATCTATTTCTTCTTCATTTTCTATGGGTTTTGGAGATTGTATTCTTGTTGCCTGACATTTGAGAAAAGCACCTTTACGTGATAAGACATCCTATTGTACCCTTTAGAGTCTGTATTTTTTTTAAAGAAAGGAGTATTTAAAGTATAAAAGAAAGAAAAAAAACAGGAAAAAACTGCATTCTTTTGAAATTTGAAAGCACCGAGAGAACTAGTCTTATGTGATAGTTATCGTCTATTGTATAGGCCTTGAGATCATTAAATAGTTCCAGGATTTTCTTACAATTATATCCAGCAACAAAGTCCACCCCTTCTCCTCGTGTGCTCTCAAACTGTGCTACTGTTTGTGATAACCTCATGAAAATCACCCTGCTCGTTGTAAACTGTCACCCAAACATGAGGTTGAAACCAAATCACACAGAAAACTGGTATAGATTGACAGCTGTCAAATTAATTTTGGAGGGTGAACGGCCATTGTCTCTGTACACATTCAGTGGGGACGATTGATGCTTTGATGAACTGGGAAAAATTAAATAAGAGCACAACTCACAGAATAAACTCAAGGAATAATAAAAAACAGAATGAATATTTCCCACTTTCTGCCCTTCAGATTATTTGACAAAGAAAGATGGAATAAGTGACTTCAGTCCATTCTTTTTGTATGGAAATAAAAACTTACTCCTATTTGCCCTGTACTTAAAATTTACATTCAAAATGCAGTTGAAACTTTGTATTAATAGCCCTGTGCAATGAAAGCACCCAGGGAGCCATGTTTAATAAATATTGTTATTAGACACAACACAAAGGAAATAAATATATTTAACTCTTGGCTGATTGAACATTGCACAAAGAAATTTTGAAATATTTAGCTTGTTTTGTGTTTCAGCATAATACTCATGGTGTTACTTCCCTGCTCTTCCTCAAGGTTTATATCTTAATAATGAAAATATATGCATGGAGCCTGTTACAATAAGAAGTGGGGCTTTGAAGAGCAGAAAAGAGTGGCACAACTCAGCAATAAACAGTCGTTTATGGGATATAATTGTTTTTCATAATTATTTTATTAACAAATATAACTTGCCAGAGGAATGAGTCTAATTGTAGTTAGAGGACTCCAGGGTTTTCACACTTACTGGTACAATACATAAAACTCAAATAATCAAGGATATTTCAAAAAATGTCATCTTTCCCATAGTATAAAAACTAGACATTTTGTAGCAAAGTGGCTGCATTTGTACCACAGGGACACTCTGTTCCTTCTGCGTGTTGATGGAAAAATCTCTGGTGACAGGTCTTCAAACCTTTTATTTGAATCACGGCTGAAACTGAGTGTGATGCACTCAATTAAGCCTGAGAGGAGTCCCAGTTATCACACAATTTGGTGTGCTCTGCTTTTCCTCCTGATCATATCTGTGGCCATCCAGGCACTCGAAAGAGCTCCCTAGGACAACACCCGCTAAGCCAGGTTTATCAGGGGGCTGCAGAATGAATGGACTTGAATTTCTGCACTCTGGTTTTATGAGAACAATTAATACACCAAGCAGTTTTTACACTCAGAGCATCCACCCATTACTTAGTTTTTAATGCATTTATACAGTATATTAACGGCGGCGTCATAGCGCGTTGTATAATGAACTCTATTCTTCTTGTCTTTTTGGCTTCCTGTTTCTTTTTTCTCAATGAGAAGGATGGAAAAAATAACTGAGCTCAATATTGCCAAATAGCCAAATAATTAGTGCAGCCGGGCACAACTTTTCCCTTTAAGTTATCCCTCAAGGCATGTAAAGCAAGGAGCATTGATTTGAAAACAAAGGAAGCAGAATATTAACCAATAAGAATGGTGATGTGAGCTATATAGTATAAGGAAACTATTAATTCTTTATGAAACGGTCATACCAGAGTGAGTCACTGCAATCTTCTTACCCTGGAAGGATGAACCCTATAGTCTGCAACTAATCCCATGTTTACTAAGAATATAGAGTGTAGCAGAATTTCAGTTATCTTTTAGATTAGTTAAAAACAAAACCTACCAGGACATTGTAGATGCAGTTTATAAGAGCTATAACATTCCATCTTGACATAACGTTCCCAATGGCAAGTCCTTCGTTTCCTGAATGACTGTAGCAGAATATTAAGTATTCTCTACAGAGTCACAAGTGACAGACTTCACAAGGGGGAAATTCTGTCAATCTGCAGTGCAAAGAAAGCAATACTTAAGACATTTTTTTTCTGTAAAAATTGTGGAAATACTAAATCTGAAGACTGAACAAGGAGGGAAATGAAAATAATTATATATTCAGAAATTAAAATAAGCTACTGTGGTTTGCATGATAAGTGTGCTGTTCCCATCAAAGTCTCTTTTCACAAAATGGTACAAATGATTATTCAAGGTATTGAGAAAGGAGAGGGTTGGATTTGTTTCATACTATTAGAGGATATTTATATCATATATAAATATCATTCTAAGTAGTTTAAACCATACAATTAGAAAGGTTTGAAATTCCATTTCCCAGGGTATATTAAAGAAAAACAAAACTATATGAAGAAACAGTATTTGGAGCATAGTGTGCCATTGTTCTGCACATGTTATCTATCTCCCTCCAATCTCCAGGGTCTGTTCCTTCAACCTTTCTTTGTTTATGAAACTGTCCGTGCCCTTGAAAAGTCTGCCTTTCCCATAGAGAAGTAAGCTGGTCTCTGCAGTTCCCTGGATTCACTATCCTCAGGATTGGTTAAGGGTTTTTTGTTTGTACTAATTAATAAGTTACCTTAAAGAAACTAAATCTGAGTTTATTTCATGTTGAGCAGTTTTCCTTAAGAAAACGTAGACATTTGGATCATATAAGCACAATTCTTGGCTTGACTAGATAAAAGACTGGTATATTTGGTTAATTAACCTAAGATATCTTTTATAGTCAGAGAATTCTCCTCCCCTAACTTCATGGGATAACTTTAGTACATATGCCACAGCTACATAAATCCATGTCACTGAAAAATATATTTATTTATTATATTTCTAATTCTTATTCAGATTTATAAGAAAATAAGTATAAACCTTATTAATATGTTCATTTAAACACCTGTAAGACAGATCTTTCCTAAAAATGTTCAACTGATACATGTTCTCACAGCTGGACTAGCTTAATATAAAAACTCACGACCTCTCAATTTTTATCATGAAAAATTTATTATGTTATGAAAATATAAGGTGAAGTTTGTACTTTATTTAGGAAAGGATTCACTAAGAATAGAACCCAGGATCATCTGCATTTCAGCCAGTAACAACACTAGCTCACATCTTAACCATAATGTTTTTCTATGTGTAATAAAACACTGAATAAGAAAAAGGATGCTGTGATAAATTTTATATTTAGAAATTCACCATGTTGTAGTAAGGACTTGAATCACGAGAGGAAAATTGATTTAATAATAAGCTCAAGTTGAGATACAGTTGGATTAAACTAAGTAGGCATCGAGGTAATGAAAAGTATGTGAATTGAAATTAATTAAAAGTCCATCTGGTTAAAATTACTGTTACTGTTATCTGAAGTTAATTACAGACTTACTAATATATTGAATACAGCACATGGTAAGAAAATGGAGAAGAGTGGCTTCTGGCTTTGTAGTCTGGGCATTTCAAATTTGTTACTTCAATATGCTGAGATAGAAAAATCAGAGATGACAGTAGAGAGAGAAAGTAAGTTTGTGTATGGAATTAGCTCTCCTGCGGTGTAGGCTCGAGTTGCCCACTCAGTAGACTAAGGTGTGTAGTAAGATGAACTTTAGTCACATGAATGTTGAATTCAAAGAGGTTTTAAAAGTGTACATGAATTTAAGTCAGTACATTAGTGGAATATAAGCATTCCCCTCAAAAATGAGATTTCTATGGGAGGTACTTAAAGACAGGATGGGCATAAGATCTCTGCTTTGATGCTCTATGGCTCCTTAGAAACAGAGCAAAGGGAGTCCACAAGAAGAGATGAAAGGATGCTGTTCTTCTAGGAAGGAAAGAACTAGGGATATGAGTTGTGGAAGTTTTCTTTAAGTACTTTAGAAGAAGGGATGCTGGGTTGTGACAAAAAATAGAATTAAAACATAAATATTAAACATGGAAAAGTAGAACTCAGTGCTCACTCTGATACAAATGGTTTTAGAAAAAAAAATGAGAAACTCTCTTACATGAGGCAAAGAGAGCTCATGCACAATGGATAAAGTAAGATTTTCCTTTGGCTGTTGCTTTAGGTAACAGAAGAAAAGTGAGCGTGGGCATTTTATAATTTATATTAAACTCAGCCCTCAGTCTGCTTGAGTTTCACATCTACAGATTAAAAAAAACAGGAATCAAAAATATTTTTGACATGTGTCTTTTCTGAGTATATATGGAGTATAGTTGATATTATTTTGACAAATATCTTGACAGTAATGCCTAAAACATTAATATATCAACCACTCACTACCATTTCATCACATTCATTATGATCAATCACCTAACATTTAATATGTGTATAGATGTTATACAATATGCAACTACTATTTTTTTTAACTGAGGGACTTGAGCATAATGAACTTGAGTGTCTAAAGTGCACCTAAACAAATATATGCCAGTACAAAGGATTACTGAGCTTGTTTTACTGAAAGCTAACAGTAGTGCTTGTGGTTTTTTGCTGAGGGAACAATATGGCAAGAAGCAGAAACTGGTGGAGGTCCAATGTTCCCGAGCAACTGAGAGAAAATGGACACTATTGCTCATAAAAAGGATTCAACATCTGAGGAAAGATGTCACTGACTCTTCAATCAGTTCCATTAGAAGAAAATATGGGGGCAAGGCTGGAAATTGTGGAAGAATGGTGGATTTGGTTGTAAGGCAGTAAAGACATTTGCTGAAATACTCCAATGTTCTGCAATTAAATACAGGACAAGTAAGATCAATGTGGGTGAGAAATGAGACACTGAAGTTTTGAAAAAGATAATAAAGTGCATACGAATGCAATGACCTACCTACAAGAATTACTAAAAATCAATATTTCAGGAACATACACACACATACACATACCAATATGATGGCCAAATGTTCACTGGGATATATGAAAGTCATGGAGAAAGTAAATGGAGCAGGGTGGGATGGGTTGTGTTCACGCCGCGTGGCTGGCTTACACCCAGCTGGTAGGCTGCTTGTCATCATGGCCACCAGACTAGAATAATCACACAGAGATCTTTATTAGTTACATTACTGCCTGGCCCTTTAGTTCTAGCCTCTTATTGGCTAACTCTCACATCTTGATTCAATCCATTTGTAATAATCTGCATGTCACCACAAGGCCATGGCTTACTGGGAAAGATTTAGCATGTCTGACCTGGCAGCTTCATGGTGGGCAACTCTCTGCCAGCCTTCTTTCTCCTAGAATTCAGTTCTGTCTACCCTACCTACCTATGTTCTGACCTATCAGGCCAAGCAGTTTATTTATTAATTAACCAATGAAAGCAACACATAGATAGAAGATCCCCCTACACCAAGAAATGAAGATCAAAGAGCAGTAATATAAGTCTTGAATTGTTGTTACGTTACCTCTCTGTTCCTTTAAGCCAATTAAACAGATTAGATTCCAAGAACTGACTAATGAGCAAGCTTGCCTAGGCGTTTTGTGTGTTGGATTTTTCTACACAGGTTTTCATCTAATATTTAAATGTCATTAATAATTAAAAACCAACTATAATGATTTCCTCATAGATGTCATTAGAAATTGTGGCAAAATGTTATGTGTTAACATGGAAAAATATCATCTATAGTGGGGAATAATATATGCTAACAGATTAAACACTATTACTAGATTTGCTAAGTAATAACTGGTATATATAGGTAGCAATTTAAAGTTCTCTGAAAATTGGTAAAGTTCTAAAGCTGTAAAAACAAAGGTGATTTTAAAGGACAGTGGTTTGGGGTGTTATTTCTTCAGCCAAGGCTTGTGTACTCTTCTTTCTCAAATCCTATACCTAGTTTTCCTTACATGGGTATCTTATCTAGAATTATTATTTGAAGGAGGTTCTCAGAATATTCTACATAAAGCTTGTGTTCTGATTCTCAACCTTACGGCCCTCTGTGGATCCATTTGCATCTCTTTTTCTTTGTATAGTTTGTCTCCCCTCTGAAAACAGTCTTTGATTTTTCATCTGTGTAATGAGGCCATTACAATCAGATACTCAATATATGTTTGTTCCTTTTATTTTTGAGATTAAAATTGCATCATTTTCCCATTCCCTTTTCTCTCTCAAAACTCTCCTATGTACTTCTCCTTACTCTTTCAAATTCATTATCTTTTTTAACTAAATACTTTTGTGTGTGTGTGTGTGTGTGTTTTGTGTGTGTGTGTGTGTTTCTACATAAAATCTGCTAACTACATATGTTGTTTATATGTATACATTTTCAGGACTGACCATTTGGTATTGGCTACCCAAGTGATTTGCCCTTCGTTCAAGAAGTATATTTCTTTCCCCTCAGAATTCCTCAGTTGCCTGTAACTCCTTGTGTATGGCTGAGGCCTGATGAGTTGTCCCCTGTCACTTTGGTAAGACTATTGCTGTTGTGTTTGTTATGCTCATTTTTAGGGAGACAAGTTGGTGCAACTTTATAAGAGTAATTATGGGATTAGAGGAGATGTTGTCCCACAGCAAACTCTGTGATCCTCTAGATTGTACAATCTTCCTGTTCCATCTCCTGCAATGTTCTCTGAGCCTTAAGTGTAGGAATGTTTTGTCAATGTTCTCATTAGGACTAGGCTCCACAACTGCATTTTTATTGGCTGTGGTTCTCTATAACTGTCTCCATCTGTTATAAAATAATATTTATAAACTGACCACGAGGGAAATACAGACTAAACATCCCTAACCTAAAATTACAAAATCCAAAGTCTTCTGAAATTCAGAACTTTGCATTGACATAGTACCACAGCACTAACTCATGAACCTTTATTTCATGCACAAAGGCTTCAAAAATACTATATCAAATTAGAAGACATATGAAGAAACTATGTGTGAAATGCAAATTAATTTCCTTTATATTTGGCTTCCAAATCTATTCTCTCTCTCCTCCCACCTCTCTCTCTCTCTCACACACACACACACATGCAGAGGCAAAAAATGTAAGTCTTAAAAATTATATTGGAAAAGTGATAATCAACCTATGATTTATTTTAGTTAAATTAATATAATTAATTTGATGCCAGTATGCCTTTAGATCAGTGCTCGCTCACCTAGTAAGATATGAGTTATTTAGTTACCAGTAGCTGTCTCAAGGAACCATTGCTGTCTTAATTTAACAGGTGAAAGTTCTATCCCTAAAACAACAAAATTAAATAGAAAAAAAAATCAGAAAGGCTACTTCTCATTCAGTCGGTATATTTTCCTTTCACTTGTGGCAATCAGTTCATGAAGAGATGCGATCAAAACTGTTTCTTCAACCAAGAAAATGAATCAGTGATTGGAGAAAACTTAAATGAAGCAGGGAGAGTTTCCCAGTGAGAATGGACATGACTATCCAGAGTAGGACTCCCTGCTGTCATGCTCATCCTCTAGTGATGTGGGTTCAAGTGCACTCTCGTAAGCAGTGAACGTGGACTGGGCTCTGGGTAGAGTCAATTCGTGGTTACAGGGAGGATGAACTGGGAATAGTTGTGAGGCTTGAGGTGTTTCTGTGGAGAAGCAGTTTAATTATTTGATGTTATAGAGGCCTCTAATTGGAGCTATAATGGCCCTAACAAAACAAGGTATAAAATACACAACTCTTGACTAATACTGGCTCAGCTAAGACACATACCAATGTCATTTCCTCTTAGCCACAAGCACACATACAGACATACAAAATGTATTCATTTCATTCAAGTATGATTAAATGAGATTGGAGAAATGACTACTTGGTGAGATTATTGTAATGAACTTGAATCAATATTTTTTTTTTACTGTAAAAAGCATAAGCTGTTTTTGATGTGGGAGAATTGTCTGTATTCTGTCAATCATATTTTAATAAAATGCTGATTGGCCAGGCAGGCAGTATAGGTGGGAAAACCAGACAGAAAGTAGAGGTGATACAATGAGAACAGGAGAATTCTGGAAAGCAGGGAGGTTCCTCTGCCATTCCTGTGCAGACCACTGAAGAGGCAGCATGTAACCTGCCCTGCTGAGAAAGGTACGGAGCCATGTGCTAACATAGATAAGGATAATGGGGTAGCATATGTTATAAGAGCTAATAAGTAGCCTGACCTAATGGGCCAATCAGTTTATAATCTTATGGAGTCCTGTGTGTGATTTTCCTTGGGGTATGCTGGTTGTGGGGAACCCGGTGGGACGGAAACCCCAACAAGCTGGCCCCCTCATGTTACATATGGCGCCCAACGTGGGGCAATGATGCGGGAGAATTGTCTGTATTCTGTCAATCATATTTTAATAAAACGCTGATTGGCCAGGCAGGCAGTATAGGCAGGAAAACCAGACAAAAAATAGAGGTGATACAATGAGAACAGGAAAATTCTAAAAAGCAGGGAGGTTCCTCTACCATTCCTGTACAGACCACTGAAGAGACAGCATGTAACCTGCCCTGCTGAGAAAGGTACGGAGCCATATGCTAACATAGATAAGGATAATGGGGTAACGTATGATATAAGAGTTAATAAGTAGCCTGACCTAATGGGCCAATCAGTTTATAATCTTATGGAGTCCTATATGTGATTTTCCTTGGGGTATGCCGGTTATGGGAAACCGGATGGGACGGAAACCCCAACAAGCCGGCCCCCTCATGTTACATGTTTTCAATCTGTTGTTTATTTTTGCTTGACTAATGTAAAATGCTTTCATTAAAACTGATAGAAAAATGATGATAAGACAGAACTCTATAGTATAAAATATATGAATTCATACAAATCAGGAAAATTAAACCTGAAATATGCATTATATATTTCCTCAAATTTAATTTGAGGAATTTATTTAATTTGATACATAATTCAAATTTAGAAAAAAAGAAATTTAGATGCTTTCATAGAACATGGATATAAACAAACTTTGGAATCAGTATTAACTTATGTTTTTTCAAATTAGTGGCTTTCTATATATCTAGCCCAAATCCTCTTTATTGAGCACAAAGAAAAATGTGATACATCTTAAAACATCTTTCTTTCTTTAAAAAAAAGTGAAATTATTATCCTCCATTGATAAGTGTCACTTATTTTACTTTGAATTAGTTTTTCTTAATAAGAAAATGAATAAAAACCCATGTCATCAATGGTGTTTGCTTTTATCTAGAGGTAGCCTAATTTGTAAAGGAAACAAGTTTCCTTTAAAATGGACCTATTGACTACAATTTGACTACACTTATCTACTTACACTTTAAAATTTTTTTAATCAGCCAATTATCCTTAGTGAAAGAAATTTATGTCATCATCAATATTGATGGATGCTTGCTAGACAGCATTATATTGCATCCTTTACTTAATGGGAGCTTGTGATTTTAAATCAAGTTTCCTCATAAATAAAACCTTAGATCAGACACGAATAGTATTTGTAAAGGATCTGTATGCTTCGATAATGCACACTTTAATGTGGGGGAAATCATTAAAAGGGTTTTTAACAGTGGATTACTAAATCACAGACTGCATTGTAAGAATATAACCAATAATATATCTCCTCACTGGCAGGGTGCATTGATGGGTCTCAGCAATTCTCAGTGTTACCTACCAGTCCTAGGGGAGAATCCAGAAATCTATTTTCTTACTCCAAGAGAATCCAGGCTCCTACAAGTTATCTCTCTGTGGCTTTTAAGGCCTTTAGAATCTCAGACAAGAAGAGTTCGCCTCATCTGATACTGCCACATTATGTCACCTGTGCTAGTTGAGTGACTCTCACCTGCATCCCAGGGGCCGACAGAGTCTTCTGATTTCTTTGGGTCCATGCCAATGACACTTCCCTTTCCAGTTGCAATACAACTTAGCATGAGGTCACCTGCTCGACAAAGTCAAGGTACACTAGCTGTCACTTCAGCCTTTGGGTATTTGTATGTGTCTAATGAGACAGAAAGGTCACATGTTAGACACACATGTTTATTGCTTTCAGATATGAAAGCAGGACACACAACAGAAGTCTCTAATTCATGACAAGTCATTATCCCAAGGCTCAGAGAAGCTGCCAAGAACAGTTAAAGTCTCATCTGTCCAAACTCCATTTATACACAGATGAGAGACCCCAGGAGGTAACCAGTTCTGGATGTTATACCCTGAGGGGGCACATCACATGCTGGGATAAAACATTAGACTTCATCTTCTGGAATAAAATCTGGAGTCTTTCAGCTAGTTCTCTCTTACCTCCTGCCATGTTGTATAGTAGTTATTAAAAAACAAAACAAAGCAAAGAAACATTAAGAAAACCAAAACCCCAGAAAACAAAACAGAGCAACAAAAAGAGAAGAAATGGGTCAGTGTAAGAACACACAGTCACTTGGAAAACATCCTGCAGCACTGTGGTTTGGTGGCCAAGCCCATCATGCTCTTCTATGGATGCATGTGGTATGTATGTTTATATGTATGTTTTTGCCTGCTTACCTTTCTGTCTGTCTGTCTGTCTGTCTGTCTGTCTGTCTATCTATCTTTAATCTATTGTGTGCACATTGTGTAGTGTATGTGCATATATGTGAGGGCATGTGTATGTAAGTACATGAGCACCTGCCTTGGAGGCCAGAGAGTCTTGTCCAGCTGCTCTGTACCTGAGTGTTTAAGACAGTCTTTCTGAACCCAGAGGTCATTGATTAAACTAGGATGCCCAGCCAAGGAGCTCCAGACATGCTTCTGTCTCTCCCTTTCAGTACAAGAGCTATAGGCTCAAGCACCAGTGCCTGGTTTTTTGTTTGTTTGTTTGTTTGTTTTGTTTTGTTTTTTGTTTTTTGTTTGTTGGTTTGTTTTATTTCTTTAAACGCAGGTCCTAGCAACACAGTCTTGGGTCTTTGAGCTTCCTGAGTAAGCAAAGCTATGTTTTAGGCCTGTAATCCTTGTGTGTCATCCGTGAACTACTTCTGTCTGCATTTATTCTCTCCTAGCTGGTAGAGCTCTGAAGCCTGAAGGAGCTGCAAAGTGCATTAAAGAACTTCTGTGTTCTGTAGCCAAAGCTAGGTATTCTTAAGTTTAGACATGGTGGCAGAAAGAAGGTTAAATATAGACTTCATTTCTCTGCCTATGCTCCAGTGCTATCCACCATAGGCTCTTTTTCCATAAATCCTGCTGGAAGTATGGGTGCAAATTGGAAGTATGAAACCAGACGTGGTACCTGCTTCTCCCAGGAACCCATAGTCTACGGGCTCCAGTAACCCTGCGACCACCCTCTTTGCCTCCAGTTCGTGACTCAGAATAGCATTTTGCTGATGGTCATGTTTTCTCTGCATGCCACATTTGGGTTCTCACTTCTTTCATGATTTATATAATTAATTTCTTGCTTCAAGTTCTAAAACCTTAAGTACTCTCTCTTTTTCTGATTTTATCCTGACTTAATGGGTTTTAAATTCCAAAGAGACTGTAGCTTAGTGACAGAGTTTTTTGCTAGCACATGGGAGGCCCTGGGCTTATCTCCAGCTGCGCAAATATGGGAACCGAAATGGCCTAGTGGCTCTGTGTGGCAAAGAGCTTTAGAAAAGGTATAAGAACGCAGGGATTTAATGAACTTCCCTAGAAGGATTGCGTCTATTTACCATTTCTAAGTGGGAGAAAAAAGTTTCTAAAAGAGAAATAGGATGTGATTTTGAAAAACATTGCCATGGAATCCAAACTATGATGCCTTTTGTACATCAGGAAGTTCATTTTGGCTTACCATTTGAAATATGGTTACAATTCCACTATCCTCTCAAATACCAAAGTTCCCTTGCACAGTCATTTCATGTTCAAGGACATGTACAAAGTCCTTGAAGAATGTGGTAGAATTGAAATGCAATGGGCTGAGGTACTAGAAAAGTGCTCTTCTTTCTTTGTATGACTTGAAGCTTTTTTGTATATCTTTTTTATGTTCTTTTTTTTAAGTTGCAGAAAGGAAGTTTGCCCCATCAGTGGGTAATAATTACAAGACTCAAAAGAAGGCAGGGTCAAGTATGATGGCCATTCTCTTTCTGGGTAATTTAACAACCCAGTTGAAATATGGATGTTTCTCATTTGTGAGGTTATAATTCTGCTTGACTTATCCAGCCTTAGAACTCCTGTAAGATATAGCCATGGTACAGTCAAGCACTTGGTGTTTAAGAATTTCTCTGTCAACCCAACACATGTTCATTTGTCATATAAGAATACTTTAAAAAGAGGTAATATTTTTAAGGGACTACGTGTCCTGTACCTCTCTGTTCTCATGTGTGATGTGACCATATAAATTGTTCTCAGTAATAGAACATAAGAAGGAATACTGTTATTTCAATAAAATGGATTTTAAAGAAGGAATTATGCTGTTTAGATTTTCTACTACAACTGACTAGAAACAGATGTTTGTGAGGACTTCTGTAGATCTCAAGATAAAAACCAGGAAAAACCTCTGATTGTTGTATGAATCAGTGGGTCGGTGAGCATTATCAGGAAACTTCTGGAGGTTCTTGAGAACCTTTTTAAAGGTCTGTAAAATCAGTGTTTTCATAATTTATAAACAGTGAATATAATGGGGATCTTGTAGAATTAGTTAAATGTTCTTAAACATCTGAAAGCATAGAGAAATTTGCGGCGCAACACACCCATCTGTGCTCTATGCGCCATCATACAGTTTGTGAACTGGGCAAAGAACTGGAGATTGAAACACACAAAGACACAGACACACAGAGAGAGACGGACCATCCTTGATGCCAGAATGCCCCAAGAATGCCCCTTTTATTGTGTCGGGATAGCTATGCCCCAGCAAATGTACCAGAAACCATTCCCCTGCCATCAGGAACTCCCAAGAAACGAGGTTCAGGGGAAAACAAGTTGTTTACAAGAAATTCAGGTTCTGGGGGTTCACAGCTCCCAACAAAAATTGAAATTATTCTTTTCATTGTTCAGTTCTATTTTATTATAGGAGCAAGTTTAAACACATATAAATTTGGGGGAAGAGAGGAGAGAGGGTTGGGGCAAAGAGACAGAGACCAAGAAGACAGACAGAGGGAACTCTGCAAACTTTTTATCTGAAGTGATTGAAATATGAATGTTTGGACTTTTGAATTTCTCTGAAATTCTAATTCTAATTCTGGAAAATAGACACATACATAATAAAACACCCTGGCTATAGAAACTGAAGGTGATTTTGCACAGTATATTTCATTTGACATCATTGTGACTATGACTCACATGTCACAAAAGATCATGTTGGCACTCTTACTTGAAGTACCATGTTGGTACTTACAATATTTGGATTTGGGGACATCTTTGATTTCAGACATTCATATTATGAAAACTTAATTTGTCCAACCATCAAAAAGAATACAAGAGATTAAATGAAGAACCTGTAAAAATCTACTTATCTTCTACTCAGTCAGACATCAATTACAATCACAGAAATAAAAAACAATCAGAATTACGTTTTTGCAAAATATAATAATATTCACTAATCTATCTATGCTAACATGCACTGAGCCCCATTATCACCTTAAAACTAGAATTTACAGGAATTCTCACTATTCTTGGTTTTAATTTTAATTTATTTGCTCTTTTGTTTTCTTCATTTCTTCTTATTATCTATCTGTCTGTCTGTCTGTCTGTCTGTCTGTCTATCTTTCTCTCTCTCTCTAATGTGGTGTATGTATATATACCTGCCATAGTACCCATGTGAATGTCAGAGGACAGCATTTAGAAGTCAGTTGTCTCCTTGTAGTTGTAAGTTGTTTCTAGGGATTGCACCCAGATCATCCACCACAGGCAGAAAATATTTTTCCATACTGAGCCACCTCACCAGCCAGTTTTAAATTCTTCTTCTATAAATATGAATAGAATAACATTTATCAAAAAAATTCTTTAGGATCATCAGTCTTTTCTCAACATGTAAGAAGTTCAAAAGTATTGACCACAGTATGGGAATCCAAAATGCCTGCCTCATCAGAATACCATACAGAAAACACACCATCAAATTTAGGGCAATTGGTACGTCAGGGTCTCTGTGTCCAAGCATTTAGCTATATCCTTAACTCATGCAGACCTGGGAGGTCTACGCTCCATACCCTAGGGGCAGATACCAGGCACAGGGTGGAGCTTTCATGGAGCATCCAGCTGAGAAACATGATGTCTTCCTGTGTACTGTCAGGAGGTGAAATTTGATAATGGCCGAATGATGAAGATCAGCTAAACAACAAAAGTTTCGAGAACCTCTAAAAACACTAGTTGCTTTTATTCTTCAGAGACAAAAAATAATTTAATTTCTACTAAGCTCTGGCTGAATCATCATTTGTAAATGTTACTCGCAAGCCGGGTGCCAGCATTTGCATTTGCTAACATTTGCATAATTTGATTCCAAGCTTTGGAGGGCTTTATTCAGAAAGTGCACATCTTGTGTTTATTGCCTAGATGGCAACGAACACAGCATCTTCTCTCTGTTTTCAGTCACATCAAATTAATATATCGCTTTATTTATAAGAGTAAACATTGCAACCTGAATAGTGCATTTGAATTTAGAGGTGTTTCTTGGACTGTAGATAGTTTTGAGAGATAATATTTCTTTCTCAGTCTTTGTCAGATTCATGACTGAGGTAATACAATCACCTAAGTCCTTTGCATTCTTATAAAAATGGAAGAAAAATGCTTTCTTCTAATCCCATACCCAATCAATATATTATTTAAAACACCACTGACTAAAAAGAGTAAAGAGCTGTTTGTATCCTAGACATATGCATTGTCTCTGAGAAGATAGAAAGGAAACAATTTATGGGCAATCATGTTTTATTCATTTTTCTTTTTCTTTGAGCCATGACTGGAATTACCCATGTCTAGGCCCCTGTCCAAATGAAAAGAAGTACAAACTGGAACTTCGATTTCAAAAACTGACCTAGGCCCATTTCAGTGGCGTTCCATATACACATTCATGGCTTGAGCAATTTATACTGTACCTGGTCCATGGCTGCTTCTTTCAGTGTCTACATGAGCTCCAAGAAATAAGGCAGCTCACACATCTGACTCTATCAGACTTTTATACTAGATACCTGACAGTTCCATAAACAAAATCATGTTCTAGAGCTATGGGATCACTATCATCCACTATAGGATACAAAGGAAATCAACAAAAGAACAGTATCCTTGGACTAATATGGAAAATATGTTTTCTTGTTCAATACCCCGATTATCTGAAGTTACAGTGACACACCCTGGTGTTATTTTAAAATATTCTGAGAGAAAGGCTGCCTGATCAGAAGATCACACAAGATGTCAACACAAACATTGATGGTTGGTCCAACTGGGCAGCCTTCATTGGCTTCCATGCTCTCCAGTTCACTAATCATTTGCAAATCAACAAGGAAAGTATAGATTTACATATATATATATATACATATATATGAGTAAATATATATATATATATATATATAAAGTATCAGCAATTGTCTGAATGCCACCTCATTTCCATATTTCCATTTTCCTTTAATAATGTCATATTTTCCTCAGTCATTAAGGCCAGAAACTGGGAGATCCACTATGACTTTCTTATACAATGTTCCTTTCCTTCTGGCAATCAATGGTCTTGTACCCTGTAAAGATTTGTCACTTGTATTGTTTTAATAAAATGCTGATTGGCCAGTAGCCAGGCAGGAAGTATAGGCGGGGTGATGAGAACAGGAGAATTCTGAGAAGAGGAAAGGTTCTGTCTGTAGTCTTCACCCAGACACAGAGGAAGAAAGATGAGAATTCCTCACTGATTAAAAAGAATACCAAGCCACATGGCTAACCCGGACAAGAATTATGGACTGATATAAGATGTAATAATTAGTTAATAAGAAAGCTTGAGCTACTAGGCCAACCAGTTTATAATTAATGTTGACCTCTGTATATTTTTGTGGTACTGAATGGCTATGGGTCCAGGTGGGACAGAAACCTCAGTCAACACTTTTCGTTCACAGTCATGGAGGTGTATTAATTCTGTCTCCTTTATCCCCTTACTGGAAACAGTTTCAATATGCAGCTCACGACTTCTGCTTGGCAAGAATCATCAAACTGTGCTCTGACTCACACATAGTTTCCAAACAGTTTGCTTGGCGACGTCTTTAACTCTCTGATCCATTTTCAACTGCGGAGACAGGGTGATCTTTCCAAAGGGCAAGATATAGAAGGTCATTCACCTGTTTGAAACACTTCGGTGCCTCCCTGTTAGCTCCAGTATAAAATCAAACACTCTGGCAAGGGGATCGAAGCCCTCACCAGTGACCTCTGCCTCCCCATCTTCACCGTACTTCATGTACATCCTCATCCTTATACTGTGTCTCACTAGATCAGATGGGCATGCCTTGCCTCCCTCTTAAGCTATTGCTTCTACCTTCAGGTCCTTTCCTTACTAATTCTCTTTGCAAAAATCCCTCTCACATGCAGCTCCTATGCTACTTCCCAAATGGTTTCTGGATCATTTCCTCTCATTTTTCCAACCTTTCTCATTTCTGCTGTAGCATGTATCATGTATTTGCCTCTCAGTTATTTTGTTTTAATTGTTCTGTATTTCTATATAAACTTTATCTTCCTTTTAGAAAAGTAAGAATATTAATTATGCTTTTAAGATCGTTTTAATACAAATATAAAATTAAATCAGAAGGTAGCACTCTTAGCTCCTAAGTCTAAGCAGTCAATCATTGTTATCCATCAGTATTGACTAGTCTGTGGAAACAAAATAGAAATATTTTCATCTCAGTAAGTTCTCACTACAGGGTGTCACCCTCTCCCTGAGATAGCTTTTCTGTGTATGTTGTTGATCTGTCTTCACAGAAGCAGAAAGCAAAATCCAAAACAGTGAACTCGATAAACTTCTTCACTGCTGTATTCTTATCACCCAGCACATGAAAGCGAGTGAATATGTGTTGCTTAAATGACTGAAAGTCTGAATAAACTAGCAGATTAGAGTAGCAACCTAAAGCAATTTATGAGAGCAAGAATTTGAAGGATAAGTAGGATTAAAGACTTAAAATGTTCCATAGGACTATTATGGATCACATTTCAGAGCAGCAAGGACAAAATAAAACTGTCTAAAGATGTGGTATCTGTCACTTTTCTGCTGCTGTGATAAACCACCAAGAGCACAGCAATGTAAGGAGCACAGGACTTTAGAGTACATAATGACAGGGAACAGATAGTAAGATTTAGGAGCAGGGAACTGACTGATCCCATTTTCTCCCAAACAAAGGGAACATTATAAAGACAGGAAGTAGAGTGAGGCTATGAACCGTGAAGGCCTTCCTCCAGAGACACTGTCTCTTCAGCAAAGTTCCAAAACCTTCCTGCACAGCACCATAAATGAGAACCATGTTTACAAACGTAAGAGCCTGATGTGAACACGTCTCATTCAAGCCACCACAGATGTGATGGTAATATGAAGACATTAAATGTGTATGCCTTTGTCAGGATCAGTGGGTGGTTCATATATATAATCCTATTGCTTATTGAAGTAAACATGGGCCATTGTTCAGGGTTTTCATTTGCTTGTGGTACACAATTGCTTATAATGACTTATGTTTCACTCAGTTTTTAAATTAGCCTATTCCCTTTAACTTCATTTCTAACTACATGTCATTGACATTACCAAATTGTGAAGACTCATTCATTTTGCATTTGCTGACCATGTAAAATAATATTCCTTAAATTGCAAGAAGAGAGTTCGAATGAGAAAAAGATTGCAGAAAATAAGAGCATATTTCCAAAAGACTCATCAAGTCAGTCATGTGTTACAAATAGAAAAAGTCACAATACCTGATTATATTTTCTTATAGCTGGCTATTAAAAGCTCAGCTGGTTGTTTTTTACATTTTTAGAGACTGATCCTAGGGCAATACCATCATGCGGATAGGTAAGTCATGAACCCAGGAGTTTGAGGAGATATGAAAGGAGAAAAAGAACACATATGGTTGTTGCAACCTGCTCATGCTTGCAGACAACTTACTGAACTGTGGATGATGTATTTCTGATTCTTTACTCTGCTAACATAGCCTATCTCTTCTTCAGAAATACACAATTCTAACCACCCACCCTTAGATATTTTTAAGCATAGCTGTTTCCAGGCTCCAGGCTTACTGACTCAATACTTCCTGAAATTGGAATTTGAATTTTTATTTCTCTGTGACTTGAATGATCCTATGCAACTGTTGGCCCAGTTTCCCAGCTTAGTCTGGCTCTTCTTCCTTCCTTGTTTCCCTGAAGTTCAGATTTTAAATTGTTCATGTATTTATAGATGATCCTGATGAGTAGACAAATTCAAGTACACCTCTCACTATTGTTTATCAAATTTATGATTCACATTTAGGTAGATATGGACAAATTTTATCATTACTGTGTATTATGTAAACAGAGACTGTGCTTTTGGTTCCTGGTCACCCAGACCTGAATAATCTATATTTAGGTCTAATTATACTAATTACAACACTTTTTGACCAATGAATCAAAGATATAAGCTAGCTCTTTATACCTTAAATTGATCCATTTCTATTAATCTGTGTTTCACTGTGAGGGTGTGGCTTCCCAGTAAGGTTCTGGGCATATTTCTCCTTCTACAGCTACATGATATTTACCTGACTCCACTTCCTTTCTTTCTGAAATCACTTTAGTTTCCCTGCCTATCTATATTCTGCCCTACCATAGGCTAAAACAATTTCTTTATTAACCATTGGTAATAATACATATTCATAAAACGCAGAAGGGAATCTCATAACATCTCCCTTTTCTGTCCAAATAAGAGGATTCTAACCTTAATACAAAACTATATACAAGAAGAACAAATATCAAGTATTGTCCAGGGAAAATAAGAGACAAAAACATAAAGATTAGAACTGCAACCAGGATTTGTCATTCATATTGGTTTAATAAAATGCTGATTAGCCAGTAGCCAGACAAGAAGTATAGGTGGAGTAACCAGACTAAGAGAATTCTGTAAAGAGGAAAGGCAGAGAGACACAGTCACCAGTCAGACACAGAGGAAACAAGATAAGAATGCCACATTAATAAAAAGTACCAAGTCACTTGGCTAAATATAGATAATAATAATGAGTTAAATAAGTAGTAAAAGCTATTAAGTAATAAGCCTGAGTTAATAGGCCAAATAGTTTATAATTAATATAAGCATCTATGTGTTTCTTTGGGTCTAAATGGCTGCAGGACTGGGTGTGACAGAAACTTCTGTTTTACATATGTGTGTGTGTATACATACATATACATTCATTTATATAGACAAAACCTCTTTTCAGCCTCTTGGCTAAGATCAAGTTATGTACATGCATGGATATAATTTTTATACTTAAGAGTTCACAATGAATACTAAAACAAAGCATTGTGATTGTTTCTGTCTATTATTTTATGAAATGAAGCTTTGATTTAAATATTTATTATTATTAATAATTAATTATTTTCAAAGCCTTAAATATTTTATAATTTTTAATTATTTTTATTTACTTTTATAAAATTTTAATGTATTCTTTGGGAATGTCACACACCCTTAAAATGTATTTTAATCATATGCACTTCCTCCAAAATCCTTCCATATACCATCTTCTCCTTCAAATAATCCCTTTTGTATATGGCTACACGTAATACCTGCAATATGCATTTTAGTATAGGACCATTTACTGGAGCATGGACAATCTACAAGTGGCAACACTTCCAAAGAAAATAGGTTCTCCTTCCTTGGTAGCCATCAACTTCCTGTCATTCCCCCATTAGGAGTGAACCTTCTGAACCCTCTCTCAGGCTAGAATTTTAACTAGTTTGATCTCATATATGCAAGAATCTCCCATTCTACTGCTCTAACTGACAACTTCATAATGTTTTTTATTAGAATTTTATTTATTTTTATTTTGCATATATTGGTATTATAATATGGTACATATATATGTATGTATATGCATACCAAATACGTGCAGTGCACAAAAGAATAATGAGATTGTTAGAACTCTCAAAACTAAAGTTACAAGAAATAAGGAATTCTGGGCTGCTGTGTTAGTGCTGGGAACTGAATCCAAGACTTCTGCAAGACTCTTAACTTACTGAGCAATCATTCCATCCCCAGAGTTTTTGACAATCAACTTCCAGTGATTAAAGAAATAGGCTTCTGAATCAAAGAAAAGGAATAATCTTAGTGCCTTCTTTGAGCATCTCTCATTCTATTAATAAATGGCTCTATGTCCAGTAACAGGATTATGCACAGCTTGAAAGCACAACGTGAAGTGCAGAATAAGCATACAAGTCAGAAAACCCCAGCCTGTTTGTGGGTAGCTTTGTGGTTTCAGAACTGGATTTGATCACATAGAAAATGCCACTAGATAATCTATAGGTTGATGCCTCAATCTACACAAATCAGAAAACCTATCTCCCACCTCTTAAAATGAATCCATTGCTTTACAAGTGACAAAGCCCAAGATAGAAACCAATAAAATACATGTCTTGTTTGTCTCTGTATTTCTACCCAAACTCAATCTCAGATTTGACTGGTGGTCAATAAACACAAATTGAATTAAGTTGAATATGTTAATCTATAAACATCACTCGGTTCTATGGTAGGAGCTCTCAACTGGCTATGATTCTTCTCAGAAGAGATTTAGCAGAGTTTCAGCTATTTTTTTTTTGTCATTACACCAGGTAATGATGATGATGAGTAGATAAAAGCATGAGATGCCTCTAAATTACCTGTAGTGATCATAACAGTCTCCAAGAATACAGAACCTCTCTTTCTCTCTGTCTGTCTCTCTCTGTCTCTCCCTCCCTCCACCCCCCCCACACACAATATTCGTACCCCACACCTAAGAATCACAAAAAACCAGGAAACTAGAAGCGATAGTATATATGCAAAGGACCTCTAAGTTTACAAATGAATAAATTAACATACATTGTGAGACAGAGTTTCCAAAGATATCGTCAGTTCATTTTGATTTTGCCATCTACTTCTAGGTATGGGGTCCACCATTAAGAGTGGTTTGATATCCCAGTGAGACTGTTTTTAAGAAAAAAATTATTTTTCATTTAAAATGGTTATTAACTTTATATATAGTTATTTTTCATTTACCAAATGGTTATTAACTTTAGATAGTTTCTGGGTGTGGGAGTATGTGTTCATAGCCTCAATTTAGCAGTTTCATTTAGATCACCTTCATGTATGTATATATATATATATTTTAGCAAGACTCCATTATCCCCTCAAATGGCTCTTGTTTTTGGCTGTCCCTACCTATATTCCCTCTCTTGCCCACTTCTTTCCTCGCCTTCTCCTTCCCCATTTGATCTGACCATTCCAGACCCAACTATCTGTCTGTCTATAGCCATTTATTCTATTTTTCTTCCTAAGGAGATCCATTCCCCACCTTGTAGTCTCTTACTTTATACCTAATCTCTGCAGTTATTTAGAGTTTGCTTATTAATGTCTTAACAGCTAAAATCTACACATAAATGAGTACATTTCACTTTGCCTTTCTGGGTCTGGGTTACTTAACACAAGATAATTTTTTTCTAGATCAATCCATTTACCTATGAATATAATGATTTCATGATTTTAATGGCTGAGTAATATTCCACTGTGTACATCTACCATATTTTTTAATCAATTTATTCATTGATAGTCATCTTGGTATTTCCAACATTTAGCTATTATTAATGACTTCTTCCAAATATCTAAGCCAAAACATCACATTTATAAACTCATTTTCCATCATAAAACGAAATAAAAAATTCACATTACAACTGGATAAATACCAGTATACTGATATAGTTGTAAGGACACTATCACTTTAATAAGGAGACCCTTATTTTGTATTCATTATTCAGCTACAACCATAAAAATTTCTAGTCCTCTGCATCACAGTTAATACAGAAGTCTTGATCAAAAATAGATTTTCACTTCTTTCCAGACTCTGATGTCACAGGTTTTTTTTTTCTTTTTTGAGGGGGGCAGTGGCAAGAATTTGCATTTCTTACAAAGCTCTTCTAAAGTTCCTGGTCCACATGTCCCTCTAAGGAAAATAAACGTTTAACCAGATAGTCTATAATTTTAGTCATTCCTGATATTATTATGTGTCCCAGTTTTTCAGATGGAGTGTAACAAATACTTTGTTTTTATTGATAACTATAATCTATCTATGTTTCTGGTATATGTTCTGAGTGGTCTTATCTTCCTACTTCCTGAGTTTCTTTATAAGCACATTATTAATTCTTAGGGTGCTCTCATGAGATTTAAGGGCATTGCATGATTATGAAGATTTTGAGCCACCCAGAGAACATGTCCTTACCCAAGGTTGATAAAGACTACTCTCCTCTCATTTTCACTCACAATGTGAACATGTTTCAATTGAATTTACCCCTTTGTTTATTTCATTGTATGGTTTTGTGTCTGTAATTTTGCTAAATAATACATCCCCAAAGCAGTTTGCTGAAATACTGAGATTTCACAGTGCAACCAGGTGGTGATGAACTTTTCAGGGAACACATGTGTTAAATAAGCTTCATTCAGGCATGAACTATACTGAGTTTGATGCTAAAAGATAGTCAGTGTATATTAAATAGATGTCTTTTAACGGAACCATACACAAAAAAGACCATGTGTTAGTAAACATGTGACCAGGCACACAGGAACCTAACACTGTTTACTCTGGATGCAAAGCCACATTAGTCACTAATTAAAGGTTCACATTGGCTTTGTAGACCTTGACTTCCACAAGGAAAGACAATTCCGGGGTTGAGTGTGAATAAATCTCCCATCATTTTTCAGTCTTTTTCCTTACTGCCCCACTCACACAAGGCTTTCTCTTTTTGTATTATATTCAAATGTCCTTTTCAATCTGCAAGACCCATGGGAAAATTTAAGAAAATAACAATTTAAAAATCTGTCTTAACAATACTGGTGTTATTTTGATATGGTCCCACTGGGCTTGAATGATATTTCATATTCATTTGGTTTCACCCTTGTTAAGCATAGCTATAGATGCTTAATGAGTGTTTACTAAATATTAGTGAATAAATTAATACAAATGCAAATATATTATCTCTACGAAGGGGCATTTGAATGTTAGCACTTATTCTTTGTAAGCTGATGAAATTCTTAGGATATAGGCCTCTTCAGGAGTATGTGATGAGAATGGGAAAGAGATAAATGATTTTTTAATCATACAGGAAAAATAACTCTCTACTATCCTCCCTTATTTATGTATTTTAATATATATTCATATATACTGCAAGACCCATGAGATAATATAAGAAAACAACAATTTAAAGAAACTGCCTTAACAGTACTGCTGTTACTTTTTATGGCCCCCTGGACTGGAATGATGGTTTATACATTTTTGGTTTTGCTTTGTTAAGCATAGCTATGCATACTTAATGAGTACTTACTAAATATTACTGAATAAAATTATATGAATACAGATATATTATCACTAACATAATCACTAGGTTAATCACTAATATAATTGTGCGTGTGTGTGTGTGTGTGTGTGTGTGTGTGTGTGTGTTTGGATCAGTTAATATATTCAAGTAAGTTGTTTTGAGCCAGTCAATACCAAAACAAAAATAAAAAATATAATTTGTTAAAATGTCAAAAATGGGGGAAAATTCTGGCTGCTGTTTTCGCATGATATTATGTTAATGATGGTTAAAGCGATTTGTAATGTGGATCATATACATGCTCCATATAACTCCTCTCTCTTCACAACACGCCTGGTTTTGAGGTGAAACTGAGGATTGAACCCAGAACTTTTAGAAATTGCATCCTAGGCTAGTCCTCCAGCTCTGAAGCCTTTGGTCTTTGTCATAGTTTTGGTTTTGATATAGTCTCATGTAGCCCACGCTGACCTGGCCTTATACTGTTGTCCTCCAACCTCAGCCTCTTATGTGTCTGGATTTTCAGGTAGATGACACCAAGCCTGACCATTTTTCCATCTTTTATCATTTTAGTTATTCAAAAGCTTAGGACAATTTGACAATGTGGCTTTACCAACAATGACAACAACTCTGGTAGGTCTCCCAAAGCTCTTTAAATGTGTAGTTTTAGTTCATGTTTGCCACCAGAATGAAATAGTTTTTCTTGAGTTGTTTCCTACAAAAGTCCTGCTATCAAAACCACAGACGTGAGTGGACGGAAAGTTGTCTTCCATGGCCTTCTTCTTACAGAGGCCTGCAAAAGAAGTTTCCAGTAAATTATTTCACTTGGGGTGGGACAGTACTCAAGAAACTTGGAACATGGATGTTTATTGATCGTTTGGAAAGAATTTTAATATTCTTTCAATTAGATGATGTAAACAAAGATTGGCTGTGAAACAAATTCTGTGAGTCAGAAAATTTCTCTGGGTTAGTAGTAGAAGGGACACTTTTATATTTAATAAGTTGCCTGAACATGAGTATCTACATTGGACAGACTCTTTCTCTATTAGGAGACATTCCATTTGCAGATTAATGCTTCCCCATACAGACAGGAAAGCATCCCTGCTCTCCTGCTCCCTTGGTTAGGTAAACATGAACTCTAAGAAATAATGACCTCAAAACAGATTTGCATGATTTTCAAATGAAGTATGTACAGTAGAGTCCATCAGGGGCTTTTTAAAAAATATTATCTTTCCCAGAAATTTGTAATTTTCCTGTCTGTTTGCTTCAGTTGCCCATTTGTGCACTGAGGAGAGAAACCAGCGCCATGGAAAACATACAATTTAGTAAGTGAGAACTTAAGTCGGCAAGATAAAGAAGAGGTGTTCCTAGGTCTACTATTGAGATCTCCTAACAGCTAGTAGAATTAGCAATTGGCCATTGCCAGCTCTAAAGGGGACTCAGAAAACAAAAAGCAAGACATTTCTGAATATTAAAAGACTACATTTCTGGGTTTGCCTGGGTATTTTTAATAAAACTTTTTCCTACGTGTTGTAAAAGGCTTGAAGGAAGTGTTTGCTTCCTGGCTTTGCTTTCCATGAGATGAATAGCTATGTTATGAAACCACAGCACTATGCTACACAGTGTATATATGAGCCATAAGTACACATTAGATAGTGAACGCTGTGCTATTTAGGATGAAGCTGTGCAAACATGAGTGAGCGAGGTAGTAGAATTAATGCAAGCTCCAAGTCCAGAGCAGCCTACAGTGAGAGCTGATGTTTGGGAAATTATTCTTGTCACGCACTTACCTGTCACCTGGCGATGTGCTGTTTGTATGTGTGGGAGAAGGGGTCAGCAAGTATCGGTAATCAGTCTGTCCTTCTGGCCTTTTGTTTTCTTAATGTGTCAATGGCAATTTGGCATGATGTGACCTTTTAAAGTCTAGGACTCTGTTTGTCTTGTTCGCCAAGGCCTGAAACAGAGTAGCTACTCAACAAATATTTGTTTAGTAAATGAGAGAGTCTTCAAACAGTTGAGAACATGTCTCTCTGCAGTAACAGAAGCTGCTGCCTTACTGAAATCACTTCAGATTCAGTCCCCCTTCAAATTCTGATTTGAACACACAGAAAGCACTACACATTAGGTAAGATTTCTCTGACTATAAAGTGTAAAGTCCAATATCATTTATTAAGGATGTCATGTAGGACACCAAGTTGTTCATTTCAACTGTTTTTTCCCAAGGATATTTAATGACCTAGGAAAATACTGAGTGCCTTTATAAATTATTTTTATGTAAGCGTAAACACAGTCAAAGCTTCAGCTTTCTATGGTCTTATGAACTCTTCAATACTAACTGAATATTAATGTCTTGTTAGTCATATGACTTTTGATGCTTCAGTGAACCTGTAAAACAAACTGCCCACTTTCTTTCTAACAAATAAAAAGTTTATGAAATATTGTTATTCTTCATATAAATGGAATCAGACCGATGTATAGTCATGCACTACTAAACAATAGCAAAGATTCTCAGAAATGAAGTATTAGTTAATTTCATCACTGTACAAATATCATAGAGTTAGCATACTTGTGCAGGCTAACTGCCTCCACATTATGGAAATGGGATCTTATACCATGACGTTCTTGAATAAACATTCAGCAACCCATTCCTGCCTTTATTCTTTGAATGGTATTTGCGTGTTATTTTCAAACATACTAATTGTTATCTTGTCCTGAATTGGAAAGTTCTAAAAGAAAAATATGCTTTAGTGTCTGCTGTCTTTCTTAGTTGTTATATTGGAGTGAGGAAACCTGAGTTTCTAAAATAACTGTTCATGAACCTCAGTGTTTCACTGTAGTATTTAGTGCCAACTAAGATATGTTTATAAAATACCTTATTAGTTTTTGCCAATACAGCAAATACCCTTTAAAGAAGCTTACAATTTCTCCATTGTATTTTAGTATAGACAGAAAACTAAATTGTTCAGAAATTACCATTATGATTTCAAAACATAAAAATAATTGAGATTAATTTTCAATTATGTCAACGTCAGAAGAGTTTTTCCCTATAGAAGGCATGGTCCAGAGAGAAGAATTTTTGACTCTACCCACCATTGGAAAGGCCATTAAAGCATAATCACCCCAGCAGGCTACTTCATGGTTCTTTTTCCAAAGTATATAAAAATCATATTTAAGGTAGAAGAAAATAAATTTCCCTTCTATTATTTTTTAAAGGGTAGAACAATTTAAAAGTTACCTTACTGATAAGAAATTCAATTATTCAGAAGAATACTAGTGATGTCGTCTTGTATGGTGTAGGTTCTCAGATCTGAGATCATGTTCTTAGTGATTTCTCATTGCGTTACTCTCTTAGATGTCTCTTCAAAGATAGATATATGTCTCTTTTCATTCGGATCTTGCATTCTGTCAGGTTGTCAATAAACAAATAAAACCTGTGACTGTGGAATGTTTAGGAAGCTAAAAGTAAAATTTAACCAACAACAAAGAAAGATTTAGTCAGACTTACTTGAGGAGTCAGAAGGACTTAAATAATCAAGGTGTATGAAATTAACTTTTAAATAAAAACTGCGGTGATATTCATTAGCATCATTGTCATACACTGGTTCAGTACATGAAGTGGAACCATAAGCTAATGAGAATGATTCTTCATGCTCCTAATAGAATGCTTTACTTTATGTGTGGGAACTGTCTCGTGTAATGTGATTTATATATTAGGAAGACTGGGTCATAGTGAAGAGATGGTAAAAAGAATCAGTAGCAAGAGGCCTGATTTACAACATTGACTAGGCTGCTTGCTAGTTTAATGACTTGTGCAAAGTAATTTCTTCTTTAAAGTTACAGATTGTTTTATAAAATTGAGGCAAAAATAACTGAAATAAAGAGAGAAGACTAAAATATCCTGTAACTATAAGAAGTTAAAGGATGGAGTCATCATGAACGGCCAGAGAATTATACACACTGGGGGGAGGGGGGAAGGCACATCTCCAGCCTCCACCCCAACTCTGAACTCCTTGCATTCAATTTTTCTAAGTTACACCTTGGAGCGTAGTTTGGGACACATGCACATACATATTCTACAAAGGTAGTTGCTTTACAACATCAGGAACCATGTAAAATTTGCCCATTTTCTATCACTTTGAAAAATTTATTATTTCATATAACCATCACCGTTAAATCCTCTATGTGAAGATACCAAGACCAAAAGAGAGAAAGTCAGTTGACTTAGGTTTGACAAATTCTGAGGAACAAGGGGATAATTCAGGCCCAGATTTTCTGTATTTAAAATTTCAGATGTTGCCTGGTTCATAAACTTATATGTCATCCAAGGGACTCTCAGCATATGAAAGTACTACAGAGAAATAGACATTATGTTCTGGGAATAACACTTACACTATCTAATTTAGAAACCAGATCTATTGATCTCTACATGTGTGTCTCAGTCTCTCTGTTTCTCACTGTCTCTCTCTTCTTCTCTGTCTCACTGCCTCTGTTTCTTTCTCTCTCTAAAATACAAATAATGCATCATTCTGCACAAGTGAGTTTGAATAGATCAGTTGAAGAAATCAGGTACTATTAGGTCACCTATATGATGACCTCATCTAAGCTTTTATTTTTCTATAATATGTGAAGGGAGCTTTAAAGCACTACTTACCAATTGACTCACTTCTTGTCCTCTTATAGTAGCATTATATTATGATGTGGAAGATAAAAGTAAAGCATGACCTCCAAATCTTGGATAGCCTAGTCATGTTCTCCAGAGAAACAAAAGAAATAGAAGACAGAAGGGTAGGTAGCTCTATGATAGACAGGTGACTGATGTATAAAGGATAGATATGCAGAACATCGCTCAAGTCTTTCTGGTATATTTCTGGAAATGTAATAAGACATTTCAGCAAACTGACATTAAATTAATTTATATGACCTCAATGGCATGTTATAAAAATGAAACAAGGAGTCATCAAATAATACTAAGCATCTAAAAAACATGTTATGCTACCCTGAAGAATAGTTTAGTGCTTAAAATTTTGAGGTGCTCCCATTTCATGATGCCAATCGAGTCCTGTTCCCACAAATAGCGGTGTAGCTTCCAGGCCAATGCATAAAGCTCAAGGCAGAATTGGTATGAGATTTTGGCATTTATTGAGGTTTACATATGTAGTAAAGATTGTTCTCTTCTTAAAGGATAATTATACTTGAATTATGGCTAGAAACTGGATTTATGTAATTTAATTATTTCTAATAAGGTTTTCACAACTTTGCCTTACAAATTTACCTCAAGCATAATCAACATGTAATGTTGTGTTCGAAGATTCTAAAAGAGAAAAGAGAAAGTTTTGATGCCCATGTGTCCCTAACATTAACTGCCTTGGAATGGTGAACAGCTTTTGCTGGGTACATTAGTGTATGGCATGTAGGAATGTAGTATTATACTCTTCCCGGAAGCCCTTCAGACAGTTAAGTTCAATCCACTTACAAGTTATAAACATCAGCACTTTTTTTTTTAAATTTTATTCTTTTCTTGATTACAGTCCTATATAAAAAGGAAGTGTATACGTGGGGTGTGGACGTGTTTAGAAAAATAGTTCATACATTCCACAACAGGAAATTATTTCCATTCCATATTGAGAATAATCTTCTGAGTATCTCTATAATGAGTACCATTTAGTCTTGCAAGAACATATTCTATCATTACTAATTTAATGTCATCTATGTGCATGTATTGAGTAAGTGGAATCATTTAAGAGTTAAAGTAGCAAACAAAAATAGAAAGAAACCTTTTTCTCAGGAACTTATAATTCAGGGAAAGCTCCCTGGCACTTTGGATTTGCATGTGTGATAGATTCTGAGAGAAAAGCACTATTCGCTTACTCTCTAAAACTTTTATTGAACATAGATATTTAGAAGTACCTTAAAGTCACATAAAAACTTCATATCTCATAATGTGTTGTGACTATAAAAATGGAACATAGGAAATATAAAGATAATTCCAAAATATGAATAATTTTTGGAACAAAGAAGTGTTGGGAGATGAGAAAAGAATGAAATTGAATACAGTGAGATTTAGAAAATGCTTGTGTTCTGGATTTGAGGAAAGGTGCAGATGATTGGTAGTGAGATCTAAAGGGAAGTGTCTTAATGAAATGCAGTCAAGAAACCTAACTGTGACTTCAATCATGTCATTTTTCCTTAATTAGATGGAAGACAGCCTGGGAGCCTCTGTTAATAGAGAGTATGTTTCAGCTATTCTGGCCAGAGATCGTTAAGAATCAGAAGAGATAGAAATGAAAGAATAACTATCAGACAGGCTGCTGAATTAGAATTATGTGTGGGAGGATTAAGAGGATTCAAAAATAACACAGAAAGTTGCTCACCTCTGGGATGTGATGCTGGCATCTCTCCCAAGAATGAGAAATCTGCATAGAAAAAAAAAGATGAATTCAAAAATTTTAAATTTGTTTTTAACTTTAAAGCAGTGATGCATCATTAATCTTTATGGATAAATATGAGTGTCAACTTGGCATAGGAACCTAGTACTTTGTGTTCTTGTAAGTTGTGAAAAAAACTGAAATGTGTGCTAGAAAAGTTTAAAGCGCTTGTCTCAAGAAAGGTCAGTGGACCACAGTCTCAATACTGCCTGAGACCCCAGGAGGTCATAAAAATGAAAAAAAAACCCACAGAATTTTATATATGTGCTTTGGGGTAATCATAACTTATTCTTCAATATAATTCTAAATATGTACAATAAAAATAATTGTGAGGAAGGTTTTAATATTTATATTATTGTGTTATTAATTTAAAATGTTATTCAAGTGTATTAGCATATAATTTGGTCAAACTACTCTGTAGTTTAAGATATATGTATGTATAATCATTTACTTTTCCTATAACTTATTGTGACATATGGTAATTACCAAATAATTATTCTTACAATTAAAATGATACTATGAATCTGAGCTAATAGCTGACAGATGTTGAGCATTTATTGTATATTTGATATTGGTCTAACAGCAACTTCTCATTCAGTAACCTGTGCAGTTATTGTACCCAGCTTATGGATTCAGAAACTGTGGTATAGACCATGGTGTCATTATAGTCACATGTTAAAGGAAATGATTTGATCAAATCAAGAAAGGAGAAGATGATCATAGAGCTCCACTGTAGCTAGGGATAGATTCTGGGAGAGGAGGAATCACTTTCTTAAGTTATGTATTCTTTCCTGAGCCTGCCAGACTCCACAGCATAGCTCCAAACCTATGTTCACACAAACGGCCTTGGTAAGAGTTGAAGGACCACAGAAGAAAAACAAAAATTAATAGTCATGTACTGCCAAGAAAGATATATGAGGAGTTGGGAGAGTGGACAGGAGTAGGTAGAGAGGTAGGAGGTGAGAGTCAAGATGTCAGTATACCAAATGTAAATTTGTGAAATTGTATGTATATGAAATATATATATAATAATTAAAAAATACAATAAACCACATTTTCTTATCCATTTATTATCTGTGGAACTTATTGCATGCTTCTAATGAAAAGACATTTGAAAATTATCTGGATTTATTTCCAAATTTCAGACAACTACTGCCAACATTTTTTTTTCATTTTTGAATATGTGGTATTGTTTTAGAACAAGTTTATTTTTAATAGCAAATCTCTACTCTGGGGATGTCAAGAATTCACTTAGCTGTTTTATATTCCTTGAGGGTCAAAGGTTGATTATTTGGATTCTTGGACCATCTGAAATAAAAGAGAATTCAGTATGGTCAATGTCTGCCAAATCTACAGATTCATTGAGAAATAAGAGATGAAGCCTCTGATTGGTTATCCAGTACAAAGAGATCATCTCTAAAATTGTGTATGCACAAACAACAAAAATGGACTCAGAAGGATGTATTTATATATTTGTGCACGCACATACATGCACACACACACACACACACACGTAGTGATAACAATAATAATGAAAGAAACAGTGATCCATTTGAGAGTAAGAAGGAACAGAATAAGGAAGGAGAGAGGACATGGTAGGAACCGTAAGGAGAAGATAGAAGGGTGAAAATGATGAAATTATGTTTAAGTTAAAAGGGACTGGTTGGGGGTATGTACCTCATTGGAAAAGAGAAACAATAGATAGATATAGTTGGGTGTGGATCTTGAACAGGAGGATAAAGTGGAATGGAGAAGGCAAGGGAAAAAGGGCCTGAGGTATGAAAAACAAAGAGAGAAAGGTAAAATTAAATGCCATTGGATGGCTAGTAATGAAACCAAATACAGTAAAAACCTTTCTAAAATATGTAAGGATATGAAGGCACCCTAAATGAAATCATCAAATAATTGGGGAGACAAAGTCCCAATTGTATATCTTTTGTCACCAAACGAAGCTTCTAGTACCAGGACTATGTCATATCTAAATGAGCTGTTAGCCAAAGGATTCCCATGCAAATGCCCAAATAGTCATAGCTGTTACCAAACTATAGGATGATTCCCAGAAACTGATTGCAAGCCCCATTGATGAAGACAACATCTATACAACACATTGAATTTGGAGAAGTTGAGCTATTGCCTGCATAGGGCATTGCCCTTTGTTCCAGTGACTTTGGTAGAGGAAAATACTCTTCACACTACTAAAATAGAAAAACAAAGACCAAGCGAACCACAGAATCTTTGATCTTCAATGGTATCCTCTTTGCAAGTAATGTTAGTGCAAAGGCGGAACAAAGCTTTAGGAGTAACCAACCATTTAACTTAAGGCCCACTCCACAAGATGTGACCCATACCTGACAAAGCTTGGTTAGCCAAGACCAGAGAATACATACCCCAGGGACTTAGGGTTAAATCAAATACCCCTGATCTAAAAAAAGCAAATGAGCAATCCTATGGCAATAAAATTAGTCAAAATGACATTCTGAATAGTCATAGATGAGTGCTGTGCCCAGTCATCTTCAGAGAATCTTCCCCCTGTAGCTGACTGGAACAAATACAGAAACCCACAGCCAAATATTTGCAGAGAGTGAGAAATCTTGACCTCAGTGGAATAACTCAGATTCTTCCCCGGAGGACTCAGGGAACCTCATAGAAGAGAAGGCAGTAAAGCGTGCAAGAGACAGGGGGTTGGAGAACACAAGAAAACAAGTCCCTCTAAATCACTATGAGCAAATCTCACATGAGTTCACAGAGATTGAATAAGCATGTACAGGGCCTGCATGGATCTGTACCAGGTCCTCTGGGTGTACTTTATGGCTTCTGGTTTAGTGCTTTTATGATATTCCTGTGCATGCAAAGTAGTGTGTCTCTGATTCTTGTACCTTCTCTTGGGCTCTTTTCTGTTTGTTTATCTTGTCCAGCCCTTATGATTTAGTTGTTGTTTTAGCTTAAAATATTTTATTAATTTTTTTCTTTTTGAAATTTGTTTATTTTTGGGATGCCGTCACTTCCAGCTTTAGGTAATATGCCCGATGCAACATTTCCATTTCCCTCTCAGTTACCCAGGATTCGTTATTGTTTCACTTTGTTTAGGATTCATACATGATATCAGTATGAGTATCTACTGGGTTAAGGTCACCAGCGGAGTAGTTTAAGCCATGATTGACATCATACAACAGATGACTTCCCCACTGCTTAGAGACTGCTACCAAGGAACCTTGTGAGGTTTCACAAGCATCACACCCAAAACCATGGCTTTATTCCTGCCATTCCGGCTCATAAAATCTCATGAGCCAATGAAACTGCATCTGACCTTCAGCTTGGCAACTTCAGACTCACTTCATTTCACGTTCATTCTAAACTGTTTAGATATCTGCAACATTAGAAATAAATGTAAATCCTTAGGGTTATAGCCATAAAATGCTCTCATGGATCTATCACACTAGGTCATGAGTTCCAAGAGACCTGTTTTCTTTTTTATAATTGTTTTTATTGAGGTTTACATTTTTCTTCACTCCCGTCCTTTTTGTCCCTTGTCCCTTCTTTACACTCCTGTGACTCCCATGCTCCCATTTTTTTTTCTTCCTATGTAGATTCATGTATGTCTCCCTTAGAGTCCTCTTTGTGTTCTAGGTTCTATGGGGTTATAGACTGTGGCCTGGTTTTTCTCTATTTTATGTCTAAAAGCCACCTATAAGTGAGTACATATTTGTCTTTCTTGGTCGGAGTTAGATCACTCAGTATGGTTTTTTTTTTCTAGATTCATCCATTTGCCTGCAAATTTCAAGATGTCATTATTTTTTTTACAGCTATATAGTATTCCATTGTCCAAACATACATTTTCTTTATTCATTCTTTAGTTGAGGGGCCTAAAGGTTCCTTCCAGGTTCTGGCTATTACAAATAATGCTGCTATGAACACACATGTCCTTGTGTTATGACTGAGCATCCTGTGGGTATACACCCAAAAGTTGTGTTGCTGTTTCTGGAGGTAGATTATTTGCACATTTTCTGACAAATCACCATACTGATCTTCAAAGTGACTCTACAAGTTTGCATTTCCACCAGCAATGGAGGAATGTTCCCCGCATACCCACATTCTCTTCATCATAGGCTGTCATTAGTGATTTTGATCTTGGCCATTCTGACAGTTATAAAATGGAATCTCATGGTTGTTTTTAATTGCATTTCTCTGATGACTAAGGATATAGGACATTTCTTTAAGTGTCTTTCAGTCTCTCTTTAGATCTATACCCCATTTTTGTTGAATTACTTCTTTTTTTGTTGTCAAGTTTCTTGAGTTCTTTGTGTATTTTAGAGATCAGTCATCTGTCCAATCTGAGGTTGGTGAAGATATTTTCCCATTCTGAAGGCTGCCGTTTTGTCTCATTGACTTGTCCTTTGCATTCCAGAAGCTTCTCAGCTTTAGGAGGTTCTATTTATTAATTGTTGCTGTCAGTGTCTGTGCTTCTGGAGTTATATTTAGGAAGTAATCTCTTGTGTCAATGCATTCAAGTGTACTTCCCACATTCACATGAGGTTTAGTGTGGTTGGTATTATGTTGAGGTCTTTGATCCATTGGGATTTGAGTTTTGTTGATGGTGGTAGATAAGGATCTGTTTGTATTCCTCTACATATTCATATCCACATATGCCAGCACCATTTTTTAAATGTGCTTTCTTTTTTCCATTTTATAATTATAGTTTCTTTGTTAAAAATCAAGTGTTCATAGGTGTGTGGATTGATACCTGGGTTTTCGACTCAATTCCATTGGTTTTTCTGTCTGTTTTTCTGCCAATACCAGGCCGTTTAGAGTACTGTAGCTCAATAGTAAAGTTGGAAGTCAGGGATTGTGATGCCTCCAGAAGTTCCTTTATTGTCCAAGATTGTTTTGGTCATCATAGGTTTTTAATCTTTCCATAAGAAGTTGAATATTGTTCTCTCGAAATCTGTGGAGCATTTTGCTCGAATCTTGATGGGCATTGCATTAAATCAGTAGATTGCTTTTGGTAAGATTGCCATTGTTACTATGTTAATTCTACCTGCCCAAGGGCATGGAAGATCTTTCCATTTTCTGGTGTCTGCTTCAAATTCTTAAAAGATTTATAGTTCTTGTCATACAGGTCTTTTACTTGTTCGGTTAGAGTTACCCCAAAATATTTTATGTTGTTTGTGGCTATTATGAAAGTTTGACTTCTTCATTTCCAATTTATATCCCCTTGATCTCCACTTGTTGTATTACTGTTCTAGATAGAATTTCTAGATTGAATAGATATGGAGAGAGTGAACTAACTTGTCTTGTTATTAATTCCAGAGGGATCACTTTGAGTTTCTCTCCATACAGGAAAAATCCATCAAGAGGAAACCTCAATTCTGAATATATATGCTTCAAATACAAGGGCACCCCCATTTGTAAAAGAAATATTACTAAACTTAACAGAGAAATAAGGGAACTGACAGATATTATGACTCAAATGGACTTCACAGACATTTATAGAACATTCCATCCTAACATTAAAGAATAAACCTTCTTCTCAACAAAAGTTGAGAAGTTGGTTATGTTTTGCAGTCATTTTTACTGAACTTTAGGAGGTCTTTAATTCTTTATTTCTTCATTGACACATTGGTGATTCAGGTGAGCATTGTTTAATTTCCATATGTTTGGGTGCTTTCTGAAATGAGTATTCTGTTAATTCTAACTTTAAGCCATGGTAATCTGATAAGTTACATGAGGTAATTCCATTTTTTTGTATCAGATGACATTTGCTTTGTTACTGAGTAGGTGGTCAGTTTTTGAGAAGGTTCCATGAGGTGCTGAGAAGAAGGTATATTTTTTGTATTTGGATGTAATGTTCTATAGATGCCTATTAAGTCCATTTGAGTCATAACATCTGTTAGTTCCCTTGTTTCTCTGTTAAGTTTCTGTCTGGTTGACCTGTCCAGTGATGAGAGTGGGGTGTTGAAGTCTCCCACTATTAGTGTATGGAGCTGGATGTGTGATTTAAGCTTTAGTAATGTTTCTTTTACAAATGAGGGTGCTCTTGTATTTGGGGCATAGACATTCATAATTGAGATTTCTTCTGCATAGGTTTTTCATTGCATATTGTATTTTTTCTTAATGTGCAAAACATATATAATAATAAAAATTAGGGATTTTAGGTGAAATCATATTATGAAGCTACACTTCCTGGTGGGTGAAATGTCTCATAAATCCAACAGGATGCAGCTTTTCATAGGATGGAGCAAGGTGATTGCTGAGAGGCAGGTAGGCATGGATTTCCGGAAAGATACTGCTCATTTCGTCAAGGTTTGACTCTTAGTGTGTGCCTAAAAGCAACCAACACAAAGTGATTCTTTGTGAAGCAGAGGGAAAATTAAAGGAAAAACAGTACATACTGGACAGTTTTGTTTTATAGTTAATGGAAAAAGTTTCCATTTTGGAAACAACAACAGAGTGACACTTTTTCATAACCAAACTATGAGCTGAGGTCATTTAAAACACAGAATGTGGAGGAAGGGCTGCAGAAGAAACTGCTGGGGTGTGCATCCGTGAGTTTGCCTTTCCTTTTCAGTATTTCCATGAGTTGATCCGGAATATTCAGAAAAGAGAAAGATAACAATGTGAGATTTAAATTTCTGATATTCGGAAAGCAGTGTCATCAGAACTATATTAGAATTATTGATTATATGAGGGCAGTTCCATTTTTCAGGGCTGTTCCGTGTTTCCCCCTAAACCACTACCCTGAGGGAAGTGAGCCATTTCTACCTTAATTATACAAACTTCTGAGGGGTGTGACATAGGTCAGTGGTTCTCAAACCTCCTTCATATGACACCGTCCTCCAGAGTTTTTTAAATGCCCCAGCCATACCTCAAGAGAATTGGATTTAATTAGTTGAGCTAGATTCAAACAATGATTGGCAGTTTTTTGTTGTTGTTGTTGTTTGTCTTCAGTAGGCAGTTTATTTTAATATGCAGTGAAGGTTGGCGACCACTATAATATAAATGTATGCCCTTCAGTAGTGACTGGTCTAAAACATTTTAAACACAGATCCAATGACTCTTCCAACATTAAACAAAATGCTTCATAATGGTAGAAAAATTGGGAATGCATTTTATTTGTGAATTTCTCCTTATGACTTGATGTATTCACAGGAGAAAAGGATTCCTGAGTATGCTGTGAATGAGTCCTTGTCTGCAGGACTCAATATTTTTGTCCATCATAGAGTATCCTAATTTGTATTTATACATCTGCCTTAAATGGATATCCATACCTATTTTAGTTTCCTCATATGCAAAGTTGTATACACATTTTAGTAAGTTAAAGAAATTTTTCTCAGCATGAAGTATATTATTGAAGCACAAATGGAAAAGTGTTCAAAACAAAGCAAGTTATTAGGTCAATTTAATCTGACTCAGAAGTAGGAATGGAAACAGAGGTGAGTGAGGGGAAAGACTGGGAGCAGAGGAGGGAGGGGAAACTGCAGTCAGATTGAAAAATAAAGAAATATTTTTTTAAAAAAATAGGAGAAATGCATAATAGAGTATCAGTGATTTTTATACACTTTCTTTGGTCATGATGCCAGTCTCCTAACTTTTATGACAATATTTGTTTTCTTTTCTTTGTACTTCTTATAAACAGAACAAGGACTAGTAAACATAGTGTGGCTAAAACTCGTACTTGAAAAACTTACATAAGTGGGTTTGTCCAGTCTCTTTCACAACATTGCAACTATTTGAGCCATTGGTCCCTTCTTTCATGTTTTTTTGCTCTGAAGTATTTCATTTTAGCACATTATAGTAAATGCATCCCTTTTACTGCCAATGTTATAGGAGGCAATACTATTATCTCGTTACTAAAACTAATGCCCACAAATCACTGTTGCCTTTCTACCAATAGCCTTTCTGAGGAGTACATCATCGAAGAGTGAAATTACTGAGAAGAAATGAGTCTCCGTTTTGTACCATTAAGGCAAAATACCTGAGCAAAATAACTTAGATAATAATTTATTTGTGGTCTTGGTCACAGAAAATCCAATCCATTCATGTGGGAAGGGAATGGGAGAGTGGAGCTCATAACTTGGCAACATGGAAGGAGGGAGGGGAAGGACAAAAGAGAGAAAGGACAGAGAGTTGGAGGGAGGGAGAATGACTGCAGGGGTAAGCCAGCTCCTTCTTTCTACATTTTTTCACAACAGGCCCCAGCTTAGTGTGTTTCAGTCTACACTTAGTGAAAATATTGCCTCATATATTAGTTTTCTCAGGAAATATCATTATAATGTGTGTATATGTATATGTGTGTGTGTGTGTGTGTGTTTCTAGGTGATGAAGATTAGCCACCACCATGTATGTAATACTGTTGTAAGATAATAAATCATTTATAAATTAATTGTACAAATTTGCATTCCTATGAGCAGTCTGTAAACATTCTTGTAGTGTTTACCAAGCTGTCGCTATTTTTTCCTGCTGTGTAGTACTCCATTGTGTAAATGTACCACATTTTCATTATCCACTCAAAAGCAAAGAAAACCAGCCCACAAATCACAATCCCAGAGAACAAAGACAACAATGAGGACCCTAAGAGAGAAATACATAGATCTTATCAACATGGTAAGTAGAAAAAGACAAGATCTCGTGAGTAAATTGGGAGCATGGGGATCTTGGGGGAGGGTTAAAGGGGAGGGGAGAGGTAGGGAAGGGAGCAGAGAAATATGTAGAGCTCAATAAAAATCAATTTTAAAAAAGAGGTCTACCAAGCATGGTGTACTAGCCAAAACCAGTGAGCCAGCTGTATTTTTCAAGTGGCATTTGTTAACCCAGACATACTTGAGTGTTTATCATTGCCAATGACTGATTTGGGTACACAGAGCACAACTCAGTGCTTGGAGACAGAAATCATTAGTAGGCCCTATTTAGAATGTTTACTATCCATTCCTTTCTGGGAAGAATTTCACCAGACCTTCCTCCTCTGCGCTAGTTCACTCTTTTGTTCTTTTCCCCACCTTGTCATTTTCTGTGTCTGTATTTCCATCCTCCCATGTAGTTATGATGTTGGGAATCTTTTCATATGCTCTTGGATATTGCATACTTTCATTTTTCGAATTCCCCTGACCAGGATTTTTTTTTTATTTCTGTGGTTTGTACTGCATTTTTATAAAATCTGGTTTTGAGTTCCTTGCTGGTTCTGTAGCTGTAATTGTTTTTTCTACCCTGGAGCTCCCTCTTCACTCTCTTAATGATGCTTTTTGATGAGCAAGATATCTTAAATTTTAATGCAGTCAAACTTAACAGATTTTACTTTTGGCTAAGGAGCCGTGTTCTGTTCAGAAAGTAATTCTTTTCCAAAAAGTAAGTACTATCTTACAGTACTAACTAATGAATAGTATCCTAAAATGTTTCTGAGGTATTAGTAAATATTGGAAGTGGTTTTTTTTGTTGTTGTTGGTCTTAATGTCTACTAACACTGGTGTGTAGGAGTTGAGACGTTACAAAAAACCCTACCCTTACAGGATAGAAAGACACATGACAAATTGTCTGGCCCATGATATTAGTCATGCTTCTAGTGACAATTATAAATTTAAAGGAGTTATTAGCTTACAGTGTGTGTGTGTGTGTGTGTGTGTGTGTGTCCATGTGGATATGTGTACATAGTATCTCTGCAACCATTTTCTATTAAAAAGTTCTCTTTTCCCCATTACTAATAACTTGCCATTTCTGTCACTAGTTGGGCATTATTCTTGAAAGTTATTTAGTATAGTCAACTAAATTTAGTCTGTATACTCTGTCAAAACAGTTGTGGTAATAATGGTAATGGAAATGAATTGTTCTAAACAAATGTCTTTTTGTCCAATAAATATATTTATTGATTATGGACTACATACTAAAAAATTTGTCAGCACCAGGGAAAGCAATCAGCAAGTTGAAATCACGGGATCTGGAGACTACATCACAATGAGTAGACACAGACCACAAATAAATAACCAAGAGAAATACATTGCTTCATTCTTTTACAATTCTGATCTCACACTTTATTAACTCCTGATTAATCTTTGTATAGTCAACTCTTGATCTTTTGAGTTCCTAAGTTTATTAATTATATTTTTCAGTTCTTGATTTTTTCCTAGCTAAATCTGTCTTTCCTGATGTTCTAGATGTCATATCTTATAGTAATTACAAATTCTTGAGATATTTTAAAGTCTGTGAATATTTAGGGCACCCATTAGTATAATTATTTTCTTTATTCTTGTGGCTCTTGCTTGCCTCCATACATGTCAGGGTTCTCTGATGCTTACTTTCACACGTACCCAAGATATCTTTGAAAATATTTACAAGAATATAATGGGAAATCTCAAGACAATCTGATCATCTTTTCTAAAGCGATTTTTTTTTTTACTATTAGTTATCTTGGGTACTAACAATTCTGGAACTCCATATTCCCTTTTCAGGAGTAAGATATCTAGAAAGAAATTTTATGTTAGGAAAATTTTTGTGTTTCTGATTAACTTACATTTCTAGACTCGTGGGAATCCTTTGGGTATCAATCCAAAGGAAGGAGGCTTCCTCTCCACTAACTTCTTTCTTACTTGAAATCAAAATCTAGTCACCCTTCCTTCCCAAGGCAGAACCAGTTCCTGTACATGCCTCTAGAGCTTGTTCTGCTTTGGGGATGAAGTTGAATAGAATTATCATACTCTTTACTATAAAAGTTCTTTACTTTGGGTTTCATATGAAAGATGGAAAAGTGGTGGAACTTCAAGGTTTTACCAGGAAGGGGAATCAAAAGAATAACTGGTGAACAAATTAATGTTGCCTAAAATATTTGCTTCTAGAACCATGACCTCTTCACTATTTTTGACAGTTATGATGTTTGATAAAAGTGACAGGTGATTAAACTTGGATGATTTTTTTAATATAAATTACCAATATTTCTGCATAATCTCATTTTTTTCATATTTTATTGTCTTTTAACATGAAAATATTTTATAAAAGTTTTGCCAACTATGATTAAGAACCAAGGACAAAGATATGTGTGGATTTATGATAAAAAGATAATAAAAATATTTCCAGAAAATGTTAAGATGTTTCTGTGTCTCATAAAGAAATAGCATGTAACTTAACAGAATGATTTTTAGACTTTAGAACTAAAAAAATTGCTTCCTCATCAAGACACACAACAATTGTTAATTAATCATATTTTTGCCTTTTTCTTTTGTTTTCTTTTATTTTTGAGATTATAATATAATTACATCATTCCTCCCTCCCATTTTCTCCCTCTAAAACCTCCTAATACACTGCTTCCTTTTTTTAAATTTCATGGCCTCTTTTTCCAATGTCATTACAAATATTTTGTTTTCCTGAATATGACAGTGTCAGTCTGTGCGCTACTTGTATTCATTTTTAAAGCCACAAAAGAAAGCCTTTTCTTTTTATGATGCTTACAAAGGTTTATAAATTCACATTAACATGATAAAGCCTGAGAATTTTGTTATTAAAATATTGTTTTAAACAAGTTAAGGAGATTGCTAAGATTTAAACCACAATGTGTTAAAAGAAATGCACATGCGACTGTTTAAGGAATATCAAGGATTTATTAAGATATAAAAATGGGGAAATACACTCACAAATACAGAATATGGTAAATCCAGTTGCAGAGTCTTTGGAAAGGTGGGGACCAATCACTCACTGCTTCATGCTGCCTGCCTTGGTCTTCACCACCCATGAGAGAGCAACCACTCTCTCTCCTTTCTTTTAAGAGGTCTTGTCAACAGTCAAGCACTGCCTCTAAGGGGTTAGATAGCCCAAGGTCATGGGCAGAGAGAATACCCACTACAACAACGCTAACCTTTTTGTATAATTAGAGCTGCTCTCAGCCTTTACCACAGAAGCATCTCTTTTTCAGGGAATGATGTAAATACAGAGAAGTGAAACTAGGTAAGGCGCCGAGAAAACGTGGCTGTCGGATACTGGACCCTATATTGGATCTTTTATCCCTTCCTCCAAGGATGAGGGGACATCACATCGGCGTGGACAGAAAGAACATAAAGTTGGGAAGGAGTGATGCAAAGCAGTCTGCGTAGGGCATGACCTCCAGCTTCTAGCAAATAACTTCTCGCTCATGCTCACACAAAGAAATACCTTTAATCTAAGATAAACCTTCCTAATGCTGTGGCCCTTTAATACAGTTCCTCATGTTGTGGTGACCACAGACTATAAAATTATTTTAGTTGTTACTTCATAACAGTAATTTTGCTACTCTTAAGAATCATAATGCAAGCACCTGATATTTTCAATGATCTTAGGTGCTTCTGTAAAAGAGTCGTTTGACTCTGAGAGGGGTTGTCACTCACAGTTTGATAACAATTTCCCTTAAGTGTGAAAAATAAAAGATCGAAGTAGGAGCACACTTGTTGTAAAAAAGAAATTCAGTGTGAGAGAGGGGTGAGAGAGAGTAGTAATGATGAAAATGACTAGAATTCGGTATATAAATCATTGCCAAAGAGTAAAATAAAAATAAAGACTTAACGATCCTAAAAGTGAGATTGAATAGAATCTTCTTCCCAAAATACAGTTTTAAACCAAAATAAATAATTATTAATATATTCTTCATTACCAGGTCTGATAAACCTAAGTAAAATCAAACAAAAGGGAGGAAATTCAGTAATATCAATCAATTATTAGAGTTTGGGGGAAAGAACATAGTTGCCTCATTCAGTCTAAAGTGGCTTGTTTCAATGTAAACCTGTACCCTTTCCATTAGTTTCCCTTGCCACCATGGTATGGTCAGGAATATGTATATCTAAATTCATGATTACATATTGATAATAGAGATTGTTGGGGTTTTATTGAGCTATACCAATAAAAAAACTGCATGTATTATAAATGTATAATGTTTTTCTCAGCTAACAATAAAAGCCATCACCACAATTGAATAAATAACTATAAATGCTGAATATATCAACATATTATTTTATACTGCTTTCCTTCTATCCCTATGAGCGCAAGAGCTGTCCTAAGACAACCATTGCTTTCATTTTGAAGATGTTTTATTACCAACCCATCTTTATTTGTTTGTTTGGTGTGTGTGTGTGTGTGTGTGTGTGTGAGTGTGTGTGTGTGTGTGTGTGTGTGTGTGTGTGTGTGTGTGTGTAAACGCTATGGCAAATATTGTGGATGTCAATGGATGATTTCTGGGTGCCTAGGGATGGTTGCTAGGGATGGAACTAGAGTCAATAGGCTTGGGTACATCCACAGGGTGATGCTGAATAAATCCTGGTTGCATTTATTCAGCAATTTATTATAGAGACGTTTACTGCACACAGTTCATATCAATCCTTAAATTCTGAGTGAAGTGTAGTGGCTCACACCTGTAATCCCAATAGTCAGAAGGGTTAGGCAGAAGGAATGCTGATCAGGGATACATAATAAATCACTTGGCACTCTGGGGCTAAAAGGGAAACTGTATTCAAAAAAAAAAGTGAAGCCACCTTTCAGATTTTCTGATTAAAATTTTTCTATTTTTCTGGAGAGATAGGAGGCAACTTATCTGTTCCCCTACAGTGCTTGTCAGTTCTCCAGGACTGCAAAGTGAGTCTTGGCAGGTGGCTCCTTTTAAGGAATTAGTGCATTGTATCTCTGTATTCGAATGTGCCATGTTAAGTGGCAACGTTAAGCTTCTTTACGTTTTCTTGCTTGAGAATGTGTAGTGATTCTGCCTCTCTCAATTCTGATGTTGATCATTTGTATCTTTTATGTTTAATTAAAAGTAATGATTAGCCTGACTTGAAAGTTCCAATGTTATTGATCTTTGAAGAGAACTTGCTTTAAGAAAAGAATAGATTTTAATATTCATTGATATTAAGGTTTAATTACTTTTTAGCAAGTTTCTTTTTTTTTTTATTTGCTCACCTTCCTAGCAAGTTTCTTATATTGAAGGTAATTTCTCATTCTGTCCTTGGGGGACCCTAAAGACACATAGTAGATTTTCTATTGTAGTTTCACTTGTCCTTGAAGCTCTGTTGAGTTTTCAGCTGCTTTGCACTAAGACTCATATTTCTAGAAAGACATACTTATTTTTCTATTGTTCACAGTAAAGCTCCTGAAGACTTCCTGGGAACTTTGTATAAGAAAGAATAAGAAACCCTGAAAGTTACTGAGTAGCCAGCAGCCTTTTTCTCTACACAATGCCACAACTATTACACTGATAACTCTGCATACTTTCGGCCTCTTTCACAAACTTCAAAACAATAACCAGTTTTGTAGGTTATATTAGAGAAAAATGTCTTTTCTCCTAAACTATAGGTTCAGTTTGCTGACATGAAATATATAATTTGGTTGCAAATCATGAGAGTGGTACCCTGAGGCTCATGGAGAGCATAATCTTCATATCCACTGAGGACTGAAAAGACAAAACCCACACCTCACCTCCTGTGCCAATGACACATCAGAGATAGTAATGAGACAGCATCGTATATCTGCTGAAATGGTATCAGCAGAGATCTGATGAGATCCAGATTCCTACCCTGAACAGTTACAAGGAACTGTGTATCACTCAACATCCTTAGAAGTGAACAGAGCCTAAGTGGAGAGAGAGCTTTGTCCCCACTCAGCTGTCATGACACGATGCCATGATTGCTTCAATAGTGTGAGGTAAAAGAAGCCAGCATATAAAAGACTCAGAAGCATATAGCATACCACTCAATGGTTAAGGTTTCAGTCAAATGTCACTCACCATATTTACATTTAAAAAAATCCATCAAGCTAAATAATCAAGATACAACAAACATACACCAGTGTTGGGATGAGAGGATGCTTACACTGTCTGTAACAGCTTTTAGAAAGAGCTTCAGTGAATGTGTGAGCCACAAAGGAAAGGACCAGAAAACCTTGAATGTCTCAACAAAGATATGTAAGAAATAAAGAGGAAGAAATCTGGGGACTGTGATGTACTTGAATACACAATGTATGGGTCCAAAATCAGAGTAGAGAAAATGGGTTGATCAGTCATATATATATATATATATATATATATATGTGTGTGTGTGTGTGTGTGTGTGTGTGTGTGTGTGTATGTATATATATATATGTGTGTGTGTAATATACATAATATGTGATATGTGTGTGTGTGCACGCATAATATTATATGGTTAGCCTTAATACCACATGTAATACACTAGAAGTATTATTGGGTTTCTGACAGTATCAACGTGTGTTTTCTTCATTCAGAAACTGAAAGATATTTTCATCTTTGTGTCCACAATAATGAGGTGCCCTGGTTCCCAAAACCTCCACTAACAATGTCTTCTTCCAATACCAGCTATTGGTGCAAAGTTAACATTTTATCTCATTTTCTCCAAGGCTGAAATAATGGACTACTCGACGTGGTTTTCTTGTCTGCCTTTCATCTTTTGCATATGTGAACAATTCCCCCAATGTACAGTTCATATCAAAGACAATCTGGAGGCGCTTTACATCTTTCTTACAAGCATTGCAAAATTCTTCTTCAGTGCTTTTCTTTTAACTAGTGGCTCTCTCTGAAATCAGAATTCACTATTTGACTCTCTTGCTTCTTAGTCTGTGACTAGCATTAGCTCTGCCTAGTTCAGTTTTCTTCTTAGACAAACTGGTCCAAATTAATGAGATTCTGCACCCAATACTCCTTAGAAACAGCAAAACCTCATGAAGAAATGCAACCAGTCTCCACTCCCTCTTCTCTGTTTCTCTATGTTCCTCCGCTCCAGTCTTCCCATATTCTGGCTTTTATGTGCCTGTATTATTATAAAATCACAGATATTCATCTCATGCTCTAGATTTCATCTCCTGCTGATTGAGATAGTGACTGAGAAGCCATGTTCCTCTAATCAGTTTCTTCAGTATTTTTTTTAATTCCAGTAAAAACTGAACTGAGGTTGCTAAGAGGCATTTATCATTGTAGTTTAGCAGGACACTTAGAATATATTTGCTCTGCTTGCTGCCAGGGATTAAACCCTGCTCTGCTTCTGTTAAAACTACATTCAATGTTCTGAACAAAAGCTACTGGATGCAAAATTTCATGTCACTCAAGGTCATATGCAATTCTGGAGATAACGTCCTCATTCTTTCTATAGTACAGATTAATCCGTGTTCAGGAATCAACAGGTTCATGACTCTGCCGTCAGCCATTTAGCAACAAATGGCATAAAATGATGTTTTATTATTAACAGTTGTCAACATTCCTGATGTGCTCCTGCCTGAAGAAATTTCCAGGTCTTTCAATAATCTTACTGTTCAATGTAAGAATAAGTGAATTTTTAGAAATCCATAACATGTAAAGGAAAGGACAGCTGACCTTGGTTGCAATCTCTCTGTACTTGTAACACCTGTAGTGGCATAAATGTTTACACACTGCCTTGTCAGCAAAAATCCTCCACTTTTTTTGAAGATGGTTGTGGAATATGGTAACCTGAACATACTGTTCATATCAAGCAGACAGCAATGACAAGAACAAAATTTTCTCTGAAAATTACGTTATAAACTACTGTAAAATAAAGATCAGTCAGATTAGTAATAGATTGCTTTAAAAAGACAGAAAGAAAAAAATCAAACAATAGCTTCAGAAAATGGTTATTTGAAAAGAAATGTTTTTGATAATAAAGTATGGAGAATTAAATCAAATACTATGCCAGTTCTGTGGGCATTAATACATTATGAAGAAATCTTTTTTACTGCGACAATTGAAGTAGGGAACTGTTTCTTTGTCTTGGCCTTAATCTCTGCTTGGTTGCCTAGAAACACAGGCTTTTAGAGGCATTTGCCCATCAAAGTGCAGTTAAGGTAACACATTTAATTTTCAGACAGAGAAAGGGAGAATAGAGATTGTTAGAAAGAGTGAAGGTAGGTTATAAAAATTGAGTTTTTGCTTATGTGTAGGTACAACCTAAAATTACTCATGGTATCCATGTATAAATATATGAGAATTAATTCAGTATCAAAGAAAATAATACAACTATGAGTGATTTCATATTTAAGAGTATAAAACCTCACAGGCTTCTCAGTAGAAGTTAAAGCAGCTTCTCAGTTGCTGAAGGAACCATGTGTAGAAGCTCATTACCTGCACAGTAAAACAATTAACAATTGACCGTGTGCCAAACACTCTCCCTTGAACGTTTCAACATCATCCCAATTGCTTCAGATTGTTCAACTACATTGCTAATAAAATTGCTTTGTAGGGTCCCAGCAAAGATACCTGGCATCTGTTCAAAGCATGTTTGCATATGGACCACTTTTTATTGTTTCTTCTACAATGAGATAAAGATGCTAAAAAAAAAAAAAAAACCACTGTGGGGATAAAACTAAGCAAGAAATCCACTTGGCTGAGATTTCCAAATAGATTAAAAACAACAATGGCAACAATATAAATGTCTTTACGAAATATTTCATAGCATACCTACGTAGTATTATGTTTCTATATCTAGCAGTGAGTAGCTTTTTAATGCAATCAAGAGACCAGAAAGTAACTACCAAAACCCAAAAAGCTGTAGCCTTTTTTTTTTTCTTGGCCCTATTAGCCTTGAAAATATCCCATAAGTGCCTTATTTGTCTTGTTTTTCTTTCCTGCAATCTAAGTTTTGTCCATTTTTTCCAAGTACTACTCCTATACCCTTGACTCTGACTCCTATGATGGGAAACAAAAGCTACAATGACCAAAAGAATATTAAATTTTATATTGGCAGAAGATAATCATTTCTAAATATATGGTGTGTATAAAGAACTAAATAGACCATTTCAGTGGGTAAATCCTCACCTGAGTGTGTATTAACTAATAAGTGTTATTAACTTAATTATATCTGAAGCACCTTAAGTCTTATAAGATGAAAGATTTTCTCATTTACTACTTCTTAGGTGCCATCTGGTGTGGGAGGGTCTTCTTTCTATGTGTTGCTTTCATTGGTCAAATAAGAAACTGCCTTGGCGTTTTGATAGGCCAGAATTTAGATAGGTAGAGTAAACAAAACAGAATCCTGGGAGAAAGAAAGCAGAGGCTCTCCTCTCTGAGACAGATGTTGGTTAGACTCATGCTGGTAAGCCACAGTCAAGTGGCGATACAGATTATTAGAAATGGGTTAAACTAATATGTGAGAGTTAGCCAATAAGAGGTTAGAGATAATGGGCTAGGCAGTGTTTAAATGAATACAATCTATGTGTTGATATTTCGGGTATAAGTTAGTCATCTATGTCCAAAAGAGCAACTTCCCTTCTTTGTGTTGAACCTAAATTTTAGCTTTGCTGACTACAGTAACTTTGATAAGGATATATCTGTATGCGAGTTTGTATTTCCTTTTGTTCATTATTACACACCAGTAGGGTCAGTCACTTGTGATTACATGGAAGACATAACAGGGTAAAGATGTATTGTGGACAGAGTGAGTCCATGTTATATAGGCTGTCACTTTCCATCATTCATGTAAAAACTCATTCCTTAATCTATCCAGTTTCAGTTATCAGAATACTGATCAGGAAAGCCTGCCTAAGACATGCAACTCAGAAGACATTTTGAAATTACAAAGATGGAAGAGGTAGATCAAAATATTATATGCTAAAAGTAGCCAAGCCATATTGTTTATTTCATAATGTTAATTATAAACTGTGATTTACTTAATGTCTGTAGCATAATAATAAGGGAAGTCAATGTTTTAACCTTCCTTTCCTAGGTTTTGTGATAAGGGTCTACAAAAGACATATTAACAAAAGAAAACAGATTACTTATACTTATTTCTGATATTTTATTTTCATGTGAATATGGAAAGCCACATAGAAAATGAGTTAAAACCCAAGAAAAGGCCAAGTTTGGTGACTTTCATACCATTTTTAAAAGATTATTATTACAATACCATGCATACCATTTTTTAAAAATTATTATTACAATATCATACTGTTTTTAATAAAGGGCAATACAGAACTGAGATGTGAGAAGAGAAAGAAAAATGGGGTTTGGGAAATTTGGGAAAATTGACCAGGAAATATATGAGTATAACTAGTAAAAGATAGGGGTTATTGCATTAAAATCACATGTATAGATTTTATGTATAGTAATTCCCTATTTACAAGTTCAGAATTTTTTTTCTGGCACCTGGAGCTTATATTCTAATTTTAGGATGAAAGATAGAAGTCAAAAAGACCTTATTGCACCTGGTGTTAGTTTATTGTTTTCTGTTAAAAATAATTTAGGTACATAATTTTTATATTTTAGATTAATACCTTCTGATGTCCTTTAAGTATAAGTTGTTTTAAATAATTGAATTATAGGAGACATGGAAACAAGAGGCAAATAATGTAGCTGTATAGACTAAGAGAAATGATTCTGTGATTTGATAGCTTGTATTAAATCATTACCAATGATTGTATAATATTAGCACATATTATACAGCTATCAATATGATTTATTACTTATTTAGTTTAGTTCTGTTTTTACCCCTAAGACTCATTAAGTTGTATTTTTCAAATAATGACAACTGAATAGAACATAGTAATGATTACTTGCTTTGTGGACCCTTAAATTGTTTCACTGTTAGAAAAAGTAATAATTTTAATACTGGTAGGGGCCAAAATAGAGATATTATTGGAATTTGGAATGTGTTTTTACAGAAAGATTGAGTTTTTTTAAAAAAACATATCAACTTCTTTATATATGTCTCCCAACATACCCAAGCAAAATTGACTGTTTACTTATGAGTCCTACTACCTTGTCTAATGTATTACCATGAGTTAGCTCAGAAAAAGAAGTGTTCTATTTTCACTTAGTCTTTGTTTTGAGTTTACAAGAAATATTACCACAATCAACTTTGGCTTGATAACATGTTTGTGTTTCAATAGTAAATGAATGTATTTTTATATTTGCATTTTCCTACAAGAGAAAAGCCAGAATCAAAACAATGACAGAAAAGAAGAAAAGCATCCAGTAAGAACAGTTCGTTGCAGCCTGCATCAATGGTCTTTTTCACTGTACTGTTCTCAGCAGGCTGGAACTGGACTGAGCCAAGATGTAGCTGAGCCATCGCAACTTGTTTGTCTTTTAAGGTTCAGCGATAATCACTGTGAGGTTCTGACCTTTACTACAGACAGTATCATTTGGGGGCTATCCAATATTTGCTGTAAGTTCCTCTGGATCCTATTATAAATGGATGAATAAGTTCCCAAATGTTCAGCTTCATGACACACAAAAGAAAATCATTTTTTTAAAATGATACTGAAACCCTGGGGTATAAATGAACACACACACACACATACACACACACACACACACACACACACACACACACACACACACTTACACTTTTCTAAACTAGAGAAGAAAATCATCAGATCTAAATTCATATTTTCAAATCTAATGTGTCAAACATTTCTGCTATTAGGATTAGATCAATTGCCAAGTGGCGCTGCACACCTGTTCCTTTTGTCTGCAGTCAGTGATGAAACATTAAAATTGAGTATTTAAAACTGAGATTTCTATCTATTCCTATGATAGTAAGTAAACTCCTTCCATGTTGAGTGAAATACTGATATTATCAGCTGATGACTACAAAGTACATCAGCTTTTTTTGAAGCTTTGTTTTTTTGAAGAACAAAATACACAAGCATTGATCTTTAGTATTAATGTATGATGGTAGTAACCAGGACTTGGAAATTAAAAAGACTAGTCACAGATAAGCTCCATTAAGCAAGGTGAGCTTTGTTGATACATACAATTTTTGTGAAATAGAGGCTCCTTGCTGTTACATATATGTAATTATACTTGCTGTATGATGTTTTCAATAAGGAATATATTTAAACATATAGAACAAAGCAGTGTCTCAATAGTGATAGTATTTATTATTATATTATAATGCCAAGGAGTCTGAGCTCTGCTATGTTCATAATGTGTTGTTTCTATATGGGAGAACTTAATCACCAACATGAAAACTCATGGGTTACTTGTGTTACTTGTGGCACTTACAAGAGGATAAGGATTTAGCCTTCTCTCCTCTGCCATATGAGGAACATAGTTCACACATAGTAATAACAGGTACCATCTTGGAAAGAGGAAATAGTCTTTAAAGGATACCAAATTTGCCTTATTTCAAATTTCACCTTATTTCTTAGAAAATATAAAGTATTCCCCAGTAAGACTCCATCAGAGAAAAGTTAAGTTTTCATTTGGAAATGGTTAGCAAATTAGAGATAATTTCTGTGTTAGAGATGAGGCCTTGTGACCACTTCTCTCTGAAACCCCATCTGGCACATACCTGTGAATGCTGCCATACCTTTTGTGAGTTCAGAGGTGCATAGGTCCCACAGTGTTAAGAAGGCCTTGCATCCTTCATGTCCTCTATCTCCCCATCACCTCTTACAATCTTCCTACTTCCTCTTCCATAGGGTTCCCTGAATCCTGAGCAATTAATTTGACAGAGATACCCCATTTAGGGCCGATTGTTCTAAGATATTCCTGAAGAACTGTCACACACATTTTCATAGTGGCTGCACCTATTTGAACCTCTCAGTGGTAGTTGAATATTACCCTTATTCTGCATACTCCCCAGAATGAGTTGTCATTTGTTTTATTGATCTTGGCTATTCTAATTAATGTAGCATGAAATTTCAAAGTAATTTTGATCTTTCATTTCCCTGATTTCCAAAGATGCTGAACATTTCTTTAAGTGCTTCTCAGTCATTTGTGTTTCCTCTTTTGAAACTTCGTTTTAGATGTGTACCCCATGTATTAATTTGTTTATTTGTTTTCTTACTGCCCAGTTTATATATGTATGTATGTATGTAAATATGTATGTATGTATATATGTATGTATGTTAAGTATTAGCCCCTATCAAATGTGTAGTTGATAAAATATTTCCATTTCTATACTCTTATTTTGTTTGTATGATGATGTCCTTTGACCTGCAGAGTTTTTCAATTACATGAGGTCCTCTTTGTTCATTGTTGTTCTTAGTGGCTATGCTATTAGTGTTCTGTTCAGAAAGTCTTTTCCTGTGCCAATGAGTTCAAAACTATTCTCTTTTATGAGAATCAGTGTACATTGTTCTATGTTGAAGCCTTTGAGTGTGGTTTTGATAGATTCTTTTAAAATACCAGGTGTCCATGGTTGTGTGGACTTACGTCTGGATTTTTGATTCAATTCCATTGACCATTAAGTCTGTGTTTCTATGTCACTAACATGCTGTTTTTTCTTACTATAGGTGTTAAGCACCATTTAAGATCAGGGATACTGAGATATCGATTCTTTTATCTTTCAGGATTGTTTTATCCATCCTTGTTGTGTGTGTGTGTGTGTGTGTGTATGTGTGTGTGTTCATGCACACATGTGTGTTTCCATATGAAGCTGAAACTTGTCCTTTCCAGTTCTGTGAAGAATTGTGTTAGTTTGATGGGGTTGCATTGAATCTTTGGCTTTTGGTAGAATGACCAATTTTACTATATTAATTCTGATCCATAAGCTTACTTTCCATCTTCTGATTTCTTCTTTAATTTCTTTTTTTTTTCATTTTTCAAGAGAGGGTTTCTCTGTAGCTGTGTAGCCTGTCCTGGAACTAGCTCCTGTAGAACAGACTGGTCTCGAACTTACAGAGATCCGACTGCCTCTGCCTCCCGAGTACTGGGATTAAAGACATGCGTCACCATTGCCCAGCAATTTCTTTTTCTTCAAAAGCTTTTATTAATAAGTCTTTCATTCTCTTGGTTAATATTATCTGAGGATATTTTTGGGGCACTATTGTGAAAAATATTTTATCATTGTTTTTTTCCTTATTCCATTTATCATTTAAATATATGAAAGTTACTAATTTTTCTGTTTTATTTTTTTTTTATTTTTGAGAAAGAATTTCTCTGTAGCTTTGGAGCCTTTTCTGGAACTACCTCTTGTAGACCAGGCTGGCCTCAAATTCACAGAGATCTGCCTGACTCTGCCTCCTGAGTGCTGTGATTAAAGGCGTGTGCCACCACTGCCCAGCTGGTTATTTTATTTTATTTTCATGACATAATTCTTTATCGATTCTTTGGGAACCTCACATCATGCACCCTAATCCCACTCAGCACCCACTTCCTCCATATCTGCCCTTCACTCCTGTTCTGTTCCCTCCACAATAACACCCCCAAAATTAATTAAAAACAGAAAAAAAACCTCACCTATCTTTCCCGCTTCTCCAGCACCTCTTCATCCTTCCTAGTGGAATTCGAAGCTGCAGTGTGTCACTATCACATGGTAGGTCCTTTTGTCCAATCAGCCCCACCCGCAAATGCTGATTGCAATGAGTCATTGGTTGGTTCAAGGCCGCTGGCCTCTGGCACAACACTGGTGTCTCAATGAAACTCCTCTGGACATCCAGTTATTGCCCCAAGTGAGGACATTCTTCAGCTATCTTTCCTCAGAATTAGTTCCTTTACAAATTCCAACAGGTCATAGATGGGGTAAATGTTAGGATGGCCAATCCAAGGTCCAGGATGTGTGTTTGGTGGTGGCTGAGCTGGTCAGTTCCTGCTGCACCGCATCAGGTGAGGGGCAGAGCCAGCTCTCCTAGGCCCATGACTTTGGGCCAGCTCTCCCACACAGTGGTCAGGAATGGGACCATCTCTTCTGAGTGTAGTGTTGGGGCAACTCTCTCAGGAGGGTTATGGCCAGCTCTCCTGATGCAGTGTCCAGCAATGGGCAGGGTCAGCTCGGCATGGACCGTGGATTTCAGCATGGTTCCTATGACTCCCTGTGGTAACAAAGGTCATGGAATGTTTTGACATGTTATTCTTTAAGGTAGCATGACATTTTAAGTATAGTCACTGTAATTCATAGTGGCTCACTGGAAATTATTTAGCCTATATAGCTGAATATTTATATAATTTATCCAACATCTTTCCATTTCTTCCGTTCTTCCATCTCTACTCTGTAAATCAATGTTCTACTAACTGATTCTAGGGATTCAACAGTTTATAGATGCTATATATATGTCAGATCTTGTGGCAAATTGCAATATGCATCTGACTAACTTTATTTAGCAGAGTTTCCTGCTTGTTCATATATAAGTTCCCTTCATTATAGACTCAATAATATTTCAAATTAATAAATTCCACAATTTCTTTTTACTGTCATCCATCAAAAGATACTTAGGTTGTTTTAGTGTCCTGGATATTATGAGTAATGCTGAAATAAACATGGAAGTGTAGATAACACTTAGAGACATTAATGTCATTGATCTATTATTTAGCAGTTCTACCTTTCTTTTCATTGTGTGTGTGTGTGTGTGTGTGTGTATGGTTCACACTTACCCAACTTATATTTACCAAGTGGAAAATACAGAAATAAACCCCTTCATATTTAGTCAATTGCTTTTGAACAAAGGTAACAAGAAAATGAAATAAAACATTGCTCTGACCGAAGTTCACAATGATCACTGTTGGTGTGACAAATATGTGGACACAGAGAAAATATTTACAAACCACATATCTGGTTAGAAAATTAATACAGAAAATTTATAAGAAATTTGCTTTCCAGGAAAATCTAGTCACAGACCTAAACATGTCTTTTCTCTAAGACAGACAAATAAGGACAGGTTTATAACAGGGGCCCCATGTTACTCACAATCCAAATAGAAATTCTCAATCACTTACACCTATTTGAGTAACTTTTAACAAAAAAAAAAAGAGGAAAAAAGAAGTTCAGAGAGAATGTAGAAAAATTCTATTATACATAATTGTGGCTTAGTCACAGAAATATCTTCATACTTTTTTTCAGTTTAATCATTTTTCTGTCACTTGTTTTTATTCTTGTGTGGTCCCAAAGTGTTCATGGATATTAGCGGTGAACCACAGTGGTCATTTTTTTCCATGCTCACATAGCAAGGCTCTTTGTAATAATTAGCTAATGACCCTTTTTAATTTACTTGAAACCATTCTATTTATGAGACTGCAGGACAGATGATATTTTCTTAAAATATATACAATATTTTCCCATCCTCATGTTTATCATACATGTTCTATGGAGATATGGGCTCTGTGCTTCTGTTTTTGACTGTGGACAGCTATTATAATCACTTTGAGTAATAAAATATAGTAAAAGTGTCTGGAACCTGAGACTAGTTCACAAAGGATGTTACATTTTCCACCTTGTTCTGCAAAAACAAAAACAAAACAAGACAAAACAAAACAAACAACCAACTTGAAGCTGTCAGCTATCACACAGCACAGCTGATATATTCAGTTCCGCCACTCCTTCAGAAGCTTGAACCAGCCACCTAGACGAACCATGCAAAGGTGATGTGATGCTTATTAAAAAGCCAGATTCATCTACGTCCATTTACTTCAACTCCCATCTGTTCTAGCTCCAGCTACTGTCTGAGTAAACTCATGAGGCTTAATTACTCCAGAATTGTTCCAAATCCTTTATTGAATTACTGAATCATAGAAATGGTAAGGCTGTCAGATCATTACTGTGGCTTTAATTTTGAAGCGATATGTTGGATCAGTAATAACAATTACAGACTGCTAGACCCGTCAGCTCCTGACCCGGCCTGATGTTTGTGACATTAATGCTCCATCGGCATCCAGGATACATTCATCTTGCTTCCTTTTAAGCAAAATTTTATTCATAAACTTTATCTATGATACGCACATATTCTCCTCAGACTATTTCTGTGATGGCCACAATAGTCTACACATTTTATTTTTACTTCATGGATATGGTAAAGATATTGTTACACCTACTTTGATTTTTCTAGGCAACAGACCGACTTTTATAGCCACTACTGATAGGGATATGTTCATAAAGCACATTTGCATTTGTCTAAGAGAAAGGAACAGGCAACATACTGTTGAAATATAAAAAGATAAAACACAAATGAATTTTCTGGTCTTCTCAACTGAAGAAGTGAGGTGAGAGATCGATACAGTGACCAGCCAAAAGTCATATGGCTGAAACACGTGGGTTTTGTAGATTGTGATTTGTAGAAAGTTATTCTGACGTACCGATAGTAGTTACTACATAAGAGTTTCTTTTTTCTTATTTTTCAAATCCTTTTCAAATCATAAGCACAAATCATAAGAATAAATTGTGAAACATAGTTTCTATTAGAAATAAAATGTTGCAATTATGACACAAAGGCTAGTAATTACCTCAGTAAAACGTTATGTCGTTTTTATAGAAGATCCTAAGAATATCAGTTGAAAATAATATAAGATGAATTAAAGTTTCCCACTGCAAACTAAAGAAATTGATACTATAGTGATTTTTATGAAGATTGAAGAATGATATTTCATAAGGAGGATACATACTTGAGAATGTTTTTATACTAATAGCAATGCTACAAATTAAATCAAAAACTAACAGAACTTGTAAAAAAAAGTAGAAACCTATAAATATTTTATAATATTTCAACAGTTCTCTTTTGTAACCCCAATATTTCTTTTTGCAGTAACTTTCATTATTTGTTCTTAGAGAAAGTCACATAATATAATGTATTTGAACATGTCTGTCCCATTTTTTCCATTTCTCTAATTGCCCCCTAAGTATAGATGCTTACATGATCTTCTTCTAGCTTTATCTTATTTTGTTTGTTGTTAATATCCCACTGATCCCCAGTAGTCTTTCTGTATGCACATGGATCTGGGGCCACCCACTAGAGAGTGGAAGGTACTACTGTCCACATCTCTGAAGAAAACTCTTTCTCCCCTAACATCCATCAGTTACCAATAACTTCACAGCTAGTATCAAGCCTTATGATTCCCTCCTTATCTCTTTTGGAATTTTTATTATGTAGATATTTTGCATGGAACCATGTGTTTTGTGAATTCATAAACGAATTCATGGCAGTAGCCACGCCAAGTTCAGAAGAAAGCGTTTTATACCGTTGCTCCCTACCTTCTTACATTTGTTGCCCATCCTACTGTGATATCCCATAAGCTTTGGCAGGGATTAGTGTAATATAGATGTATCATTTATACCCGAGAATTCATAGTCACTTCTTCAAAGGATTTTAAACAGTTGTGTGTTTTCTACATTGACCAGGGCCCACTACAAAACAAAACAAACAAAACGAAACAAAAAATCTTTTTCTGGTCGAAGTGAATAGCAACACAGATATATAGGTATAAGCATAAATATTTACAAGATTGATTTATTTAGCAAAATAGGAATAACCCTGCCTAGGGCTTCTGACTTGCCAAGACATGAGCTTTGGGCCAACTACAAATTCATTCAAGTGGAAGAGGCTTGAGACTCAATCAGACATGGATCACATTCTTGCCACTATTGCACCAGTTTGCAGATCTTGCCTAGAAGGTCAATCTTGTAACACACAGGTTTCACTGCTGCTCAGATCATTGATGTCTTTTTCCCACAGTGCTCTGCACAGTACCTCCAGGCTGTGAACATTATAAACAATGAGAAACTTTGCTGGTCGGTTCAAGATTGATTCCTTTTGTCCTCTGACCAAAGTGTTTTGTCTTCAGTCATAGAACCTTATCACCAAGTTATGGCAGTCTATCAGGAACAAAGGCAATAGCCTATGTTGTTTTGGAGTCCTCTGAGCCTCCCTGATCAGTAATTCAGAGAGAGGTATCGCATGCGGGCATTGACATTTTTACTTAGTAGTCCATACCTTCTTGGAACAGCAAGGGACATCTATTCAGAGTACCTCTATTCATAAACCTTTGTCTGTTGATGATGTTATTTAAATTGTAGTTTGTAATTAGCTTATAAGATAGTGAATTTCCATAAGGCTTTTATATAAATTCTTAGTTTTGATGAACTCAACCCCTACACTTTTTCCTACATATCTCCATTCCATCCCTTCTTAAACACAGTACTACCTTTTTTTTACATATCAAATTTGTTCTATTATCTCTTCCAGTTACATTTATTAATTGGCTTGCAAGTTAGTAGGTTTCCATATAGTTCTTTCATAACCCTTTCATTTTGTTTAACCAGCCCCACTACTTCCTTTCTCCCATTCTTCTGTTCCCTTCCTGTTTAAACATTTTTGCCCCTAGTATTTCTCCTCTCTACTTATTTTTTCTTATTTTTCTACCATAGAACCCTTCTACTTTAATACATCCCTCTGCCACTGACTCCTTTCTACTTTTCTGAATTCCACAACTCCTACTTGGAAAACACAAAAAAATAAGAAATTTAAAGTTAGGATTTACATATGAGAGACATCTGAGAACAAATCAACAGAGCTCACATATAATAAAATGCTTGATAAAGCCACACATACATGTGGATCTTGAAGTTTTGCTAAACAACAATTTTAGGTTCACTGAGAAACCCTGTTTCAAGGCAAGGTGGTGGACAGTAATAGAGAAAAAAAATGCAAAGTCCTACTCTGGTCTCAGCATGTGTAATCACACAAAAACACACAAGTGTCATGCACACAGAGATGAGCTCACAAATAACTGAAGTACATGAATTAGTTAATAATTAAGATCAATCTCACAAAATATGTTAAAAATATATTCCCAGTAACAATTTTAGCAGACTTTTAACTAAATTGATAAACAGCTTATAAAATGTATATAGGAATGTAAAGTTTCTGAAATAAACTTAGCATTTTTGAAAACTATAATATTCTACACTTTGAAGAATTAGCTGCTATTATAAAGTCTTAGTTATCAGGAGACTTTTTCTTTTTATTAGTATTTGAATTGATGTGTAGATTATTAAAAATAACTAAACCAAGAATAATTTCAAGCATGTGTGCTCAGTAGATATTTTTAAAGATAGACATTGATATGAATCTTGAAGGTGAAATGACTCTGGTACGGAGATTCCATGGTGTAAGAAGGTGGAGGTACAGGGATTGCTTTTTCAACATTGCTACTAGAATAATTGTATATCTTTGTGGAAGAAAACTACTCATTGTCATTTGATCTATATCTCATGCAATGTTCAAAAATAAATTCTTTAAAAATAGGCCATAGCTCTAGACACAAAACCTGAAACTATGAAAGTTATGGATGAAAATATGGGAGAACATTTTTGCCATGTTTAATCAGGGGATGATATTTTGTTAAGACACTAAACAAAATCTACCAACACGGAGGATTGATGAATGTGACTAACACTAAAGCTGTGATTCATCAACAAAACTATTAGAATAAAGAAATGTTGTAGGAGGCTGCTAGTTAGTTCCTGGCTGGTCAGCCCCAAAATAATCACTCAGAAACCATATTATTTACAATACTGTTTGAACAATAGCTTAAGCATATGTCTGGCTAATTCTTACATCTTAATTTAACTCATCTCTATTACTCTGTGTATCGCCATGCAGCTGTGCCTTAGCAGATAAAGTTCTGTCTGGCTTCTGTCTCTGGCAGGAGCTCTATGGCTTCTCTAACCTCCGCCTTTCTTCCCTCATCATTCAGTTTAGTTTTCCCCACCTATCTCTATTCCTTTGGCCTATCACAGACCAAGACATGTTCTTTATTAACCAATGGTATTCATAGCATACAGAGGAGAACCTTACATTACCTCCCCTTTTCTGTTTAAATAAAAAAATTTAACTTTAACACAGTAAAATTACATATAACAAAACAGGTATCAAGCAAGAATTACAGTTACAATATTATACCTGCTTTATCTTTCATTGTAACTAAGGAAAACTATAATTACAACTATCTATTCTTTAACTCTGTCAAAGTCTCTAGAAGGATATAATATTACCCTAAGTAAGCAGAAAGTGCATTGTAAGTAACTTCCAAAACTCTAGAATTGATAGAGATATCTCACTGCCTCAACAGTCACTCAAAATTCTTCTGTAACTTTGGGACATCCATCTTCAGCCTACAGGCCCATAGAATCTGGCAGACTTTTCCATAAAGCATGAAATTTCAAAGACAGTTCTACCTATATTGGCAGTTTGTCAGTAACTTTCTTCTGTGTTCTGAAGAATGTCTGGCAGACATTTAATGAAGCAGGAACCCTGAAAGACCTTTAGGGTTCACCTATAGGCAAGTTCAGTAGTCATTTTTCTGTGGGTCCTGCATGTCCAGTTCATATAGCATACCATCAAGCAGTCCAGACAAGTGCAATGTCTTTCCCAATTGGCTAACCAACTTCATAAGGAGCCTCTTGGAGGCCCATCTTACTTTTGAAGTAATTGGTGCTGCCGGGAGCAGATGTGTCTCATCATTATGAAAAGTCCTAAGTTTTTAAAATATTTTAAATGCCATATTCTATAGTCTTTGAAAGTGTTGAAGATGATCTATCTAACTGAAATATATATATATATATATATGTACATCTAAAATAACCCTAACTCACAAGACTACAAGCTTGATTATTATAGATGAGTATCTACTAACCTGTATTCTTAATTATACATTATATTATTAAATGAGCTGCACAAACACAACACTCTAATCAAGAGCAGAAAAATACATATAACAAGACTGACCTTAAATTCACATCAATAGACCAAGGTCCATACCAATGAAACTCTCTATAACATATCCCCCTTTAAATGTAAACAAGCATTTGTAGACAATATTGGGGAATATGGACATAGTTCTCTCCAAACTGCTCCTGCTTTTAGATGGGCAATGTATTTTGGGTGGTGTTCATGGTGACCTTTCAGGGACTCTTGGTCCATCAAACCACATTAGTCTGGAAGCATTCCACAGGTTCTCATTCTCTGTGAAAACAAAAAAAGAACTTCTTCCAAAGCAACATATCCTTAGACCCAAATTTTGAAGACCAGATACCTTTAAAGTATATATGTTGGCTTCTTAGCTCCTTAACAGTCAAAAAATTCACAGGAAACACAATAATAGACATAATCCAAACTTTCTGTGTATATTCCATCTTTATGTGGCTTATTTTTCTTACTCTATTGCTTTTTCTACAAGTTTAATATTTATTTTGTTATCTTACTCCTTTAATCCATGACTGCCTGTATTTTTATATTACATTTACTGTCTCTTTACTCTTTTTATTCTCTCTCCCAAGGCTATGTCCTTTTTTAAAATACACTGTGCCTCATTTTGAGGTATTTTATGTCTGAATCTATCCTTATAGCATAGATCCTTTTCTGACCGAGATGGCTTCTTAAAATGCAAAGCAGATACGTGTCATTACTAAGACTAAGGCTACTTTTCCTTTTGGTTACACCCAGTCCAACATGGCAGAACAGGGGTCTGTTTAGTGTGATCCATGTTCATAGCCCCATTTTCAGGCACACAACAGGTCTATGTTACCATTAAGCAAGATGTAGCACTCTGGCCTAACCACATCAGAGTTAGTACTGACATCACAGCCCAGAGAGCCTTGGTTTCAAAACTTTGTGGCTTTTTTTCTGCTACTGCCAATTCAGTAAGACCGCTTTTAAAGGAGCCACAGCGTTAAGCAATGCTTAACTGTGTGTGTGTGTGTGTGTGTGTGTGTGTGTGTGTGTGTGTGTTGTGTAGAATTCCTTTTCAAGCTCTCTCAGGTTTTATGTGGATTTAGTGAGCACACATTGGACTGCCAATTTGTTGTAGAAGGAGGCTGCTGGTTTACTCTGTGGAAAATGGAGGAACAGATTTGCTAATCACATCCCCGGCAAATGACTTATATCCAGAGAACCCAGGAGTTAACCTGGGATGACGGTGCTCATCAGTGCCTGCAGTATTTACAAGGTTGTGCCAAGAAGGGGGTTATGAGTCAAGGCCAGTCCTGACTACAAATTAAGGGTGTGTCAAACAACAAAACAAAGCACAGTAGAAAAAAGTAAGTATTAATTGTTTGAGCAGACTAGATGTGAAAACAAACAAACAAAGTGATGTATGGGAAGCAAATTCCTGAGTCTGTCATTAAGAAAATGCAATTGCAATCAGAAGGGAGAAAAAATAATAATACTAAAAGGAAGAAATAAAATTGCACCCTACTTACTAGTCAGGAAGTTAAGGATGAACCCATCATCTGTTCACGTGGGCCTGCAAATGTCTACAAACTCTTTTAAAAATACTTATTTTATTTTTATTTATAAAAGTTTATTAATTTATAAAAGTTTCCATTTCAGCCCCTCCTCCCAACACCCTCCCACTCCCCCCACTCTCTCTCTTCCTCCCTCTCCATCCCTAAGAGCAGTCAGGGTTTCCTGCCCTGTGGGAAGTTCAAATTCCTCCCCCCTCCCTCCAGGTCCAGGAAGGTGAGCAACCAAACAGACTGGATCCCAAAAATCCAGTATATGCAGAGGAAACAAGTCCCAGTGTCATTGTCAATGGCTTTTAAGAAAGACCCCGTGCCAGCCACATTCAGAGAATCCGGCCACATTCAGAGAATCTGGTTAGATCACGTCCTCATTCAGTCCCAGTCCAACTGGCCTTGGTGAACTCTCATTAGATCAGTCCCTTTGTATTAGTGGGTGAACGCACTCCTCACGGTACTGCCTTTCTTGTTCATGTTCTCCCTCCTTCTGCTTAAAAAAAGAATTGTACACCTATGCAATAGTGCAGTGTTCTGCAACATTTACCCAGGAGAGATGAATGCAATACTGATGCGTGAATGTTAGTAGTGGTTTTCTCATAATAGCCAGATATATAAAATAACCAAAATGATCATCAGTAAGTGAATAGGTAAACAAATAATTATATATCCACATGATCAAATACCATTCAGACATATGAATGAGCAGCTGATGCACAGAACATAGATAATTTTCAAAATTATCATCGTCATCATTATCATCATCATCATCTCAATCACAGTGATTATACCAAACTTGTATATACAAGTGGAAGCTCCCTTGCACACTTCAAATATAACCATTATATTGTACAGCCTTCTAAAGTAAGTACTCAACTCTATGCGAAGTTCAATTCCTTGTCCCTGTTACTTGACCTGTTCAATTGGATGCTTTTCATGTTATCTATACAATCCACTGTTGCTATGTTTTAGTATTTTTTTTTTGTTTATTTGTTTCTTTAGAGACAGTGTTTCTCTATAGCTTTGGAGCCTGTCTTGGAACAAGTTCTTTTAGACCAAGCTGTCCTTGAACTGCCTCCCTAGTGCTGAGATAGAAGGCATGTACCACTACTGCCTGACAATGTATTTTAGTATTAAATGGTATCTTTAAACTCCTTACAGTGCCTGACCCACAATATTGACATGAGTTAGTAACTAGGCTTCATGTGTGAGAAAAGAAGAGGACACAGTTAGCCACCAGGCTTCAGGTGTAAAGAAAGAACACATTTTCTTTAATGATACCAGGGAGTGTGCTTTTTTATCTGACTCAGTGGAATCCATTTCTTCTTCCAATCTCATAGAATGATGGAAAGAGATCCATTCTAACTCAAAAACTATATGTATTTGGTGCACAAAAATGATTGCAATTTAAGAATCTGTTTAAAATGGTATGTTTGCGGGTTTACCTCAAGAGAATAGAATTCAAATGCAGATTTTCCTAACTCTTCTAAAAACATTTTGTTTTCTCATTGACTTTCTGTCTTAACTCTGTTAGGAATATTTCCTAATGCGAGCTCTCTGACGACGCAAAAATCCTATTCAAGCCAAATCACAACAAGCCAGATTAAAGGATATCCAGGTTCAATAGGATTCCTACACTCTTGGATGAGCCCGAGAGGAACCAGGACACAACCATGGGAGAGGGGCACCACGAAGGGACTTTCCAGAGAGCAGTTTAAATAGACTGGAGGAATGGTCCTGACCTTCTCTGGGGAGGGCCCAAGGCTTGGCAGGCACAGGGGCAGGGCCTCCAAAGATGGAGGTCAGAGACCGGGATTTACAAACTCTATGCATTGAAAGGCTCTTTAGCTAAATGTAATAATACTTCTTTATTTTTGCAAGTAGTAGATCCAACAGTTTTCCAATTGCTAGTTATTACTCAGATATTTTATTGTACTTCAGGATCTTTCATTCTAAAATTTCTTTTTCAACTATTTCTTCAATATTATAAAGTAAGTCTATAACAATTTTCAGGTACAGGATACACCCTACAATACAGAAAATGTCATTAGAGAAGTTATACACCAGCCCTGGAATGCTGGCAAGAACCGGGATTTGTGCCTTCTATATACAACTCTTTATTAACAATATTAAAAACAAACATTTCAGAGGAGTCAAATGACATATCCAAGAGACCAGACTAAGCATGCTTGGTTTTTTATTTAGTGGATCTGGAAGCAGCTGCATTTGTCTTTGAATTGCTCCCTGAACTCCCCTGCAAATATACAAAAGGATCTTATAAATAATTTAGAAATTGATGCTTCTTGTTTGTCAGGGAGGGCAGCCTAAGTAAAAGCTCCAGCATGGGAAAAAGGAGGCACACTATGAGTATAGCCTCCAAAGCGTAAGGTGAGTCAGTCATTAGAATGGCATTCTCAGGGGATCTGAGAAAGCTTGTAAGGTCAAGAAGAATGTTCCGCTTGTGAAATATGTAGAAAGGAGATATACCTTCTCTAGGATTAGATATTTGATTTCATAACTTCTCCAAATTAATTTTGACCTTAAGTAACACTTTAAGCCTAGTGGCATGCTCACCTGTGAGTCTGCACGTATGTCCATGTACTGATGGGAGTAAGACATGTCTTATGAGAGAGAGAAGGAGATAATGGGTATGATACAAGACTTTGATCTTTTACCCCTTGTCCACCTGTTTTCACAGTTCAGGGTTCTATATCCTCTACCTCTGCTCCAGAGGAATTCTATGGTATGTTGAAGCAGAATTAACTACACCAACTAAACACTTCTTGAACACGAGCCTTGACATTTTTCTCATGTCTATGCATGTGAACCTATATTTCTATTTGAATTTATGCTCCTTAGCAGTGTAGCTGGGTCATTTTCTTATTAACTAAATAAATAGTATGCTATTGTTTCTCAATTTAGTTTGACCTGAGTGATGTCCGTAAACTTCTTAGGAGACGCCATAATTTAATAGCAAGGCTACTTAAGTAGGGAAAGCGAATATGTTCTCTCTGATCTTCTTTGCACTGCATGAGATTTCTTCTCCATTCTCCCTAGGTTTGAAAATACAAGAGCTTTTTGGATAGGATCTTATGCATGTGCCTGCTGTGGCCAGGCTGCCTCAAACCATCCAAGCCCAGTGTTTTGCTATCTCAAGTTGGGAGCTAGCCAAGACAGGAGTTACATTTTACTTCTTTTTGTATCATTGGTGCTAACAGGGTTGTTGCTATTTTAGTTGGTGTTCTTATATGTGTGGGGATGGATGACTAAATAAATAAATGAACAAAGGAGACACCTTGGGACCTAAGTGACAGAAAACAAGTTCAGTACTTGAGGGGCTGTAATGAGCTGGTTGCTGCAGCGGTGACACAGTTCACAACGTTGGTCTTTGGCAGGCACTGCTGCATTTGCTGCCAGGCCTTCACATGTCCCTGGGCCAATCATGAATTGTCAGGGAATGGGGCTATGAAATAATTTGGATGTGCTGAATAGAAGTGCACAATACCGGGAAGAGGCAGCAGCAGGGACCAGGCAGAAACAATATGGTTGAAATAAAAATGTCAAAGATGTGCTAAATTCAGGTAGATGAAGCTAGGAAAAGGAATATTCAAGGAGAAAATTTAAAGATGTAAAGGAAGATGCTGCACAATAAAGAGAAATATTTCAGAAATTTGAAAACCTATGAGGTACAATTTACAGTATAAGTCACTAAGTTTAATTATTTTAGCAAATCAAACTATTGAAATAACATTTTGATAGAAGCTAAAACATAAAGACTTGGTTAGTTCATTTTATTTAAAGATACTTCTTATGTTTTAATACTAGAAATTTCCCAAGCCATTTTGTAAAGACAACTTTGTGTGGAAAATCTCTGTTATCATGGAGTCAGTCTCACATGGACATAGGATCATATTTAGCCCCATAATCAGTTCCTTTAAAACAAACTGCAAATAGAGTTCAAAATTTGTGATATCCACCACTGAACATTTTGCTTAGCATTCATGACAGGGATGGACTGGGCACAGGCTGCGGTCTTCACTTGAGTCTTTCGCAGGATAGCAGTCAGGATGGCTAAGCATTGTTCTTGTCAGGCATGTGCACCACTTGGCTGGCACCTTGAGCAGTAAGAAACAAAGAGCCAGTACTAGACTAATCTGACAAAATACAACGCACACGCGCACAAACCTGATTCCTTGCAAGCTTTCAAACACTTGCTCACTTGAATTTTCAGTCTAATTCAGACCTGCTTTTAGATCTGCTCATGTCTTGCTAATATGCATGACCTCCATAGACATTTAAATGGAACTTTATCGAGTGAAAATGGCAATAAATTAGAATGAGATAATAACTTCTTCTTCATTGCCTATTTTTAGAGAGACTAATTCCTAGAGAGATTTCATAAAGTGCATATGATTGCAATGGGATTGAACTGCTCTTCCTGACACTCTATCACAGGCAAAGGTTGCTTAGGAAACAGACACTGAAGACTCTTTTGCATTCAGGGGCATATTTGATGGCATCACTGCTGCTCCCCTGGCCCCTCTCCTCTATTTACTTGCTGTAACAATGCTTTTCAGATTCTCACATGTAGACTTTCCATATACATGCTTTATTTGCTACTCTTTCCAGAAAAATGACCAAACCTGCTGTTGTTCCAGTCCAAAATCAAAACAAAGATGTCAAGGCCAAGGAAGTTACCAGGATTATCCTATTTAAAATATGTTAGAAGATAATCTCTGTTCATTAATATCTCTGCAAGTATCTGATGTCAGTGATCATTTCTTACCATTTCCTTTATTTGCCCATGAAGACTGACTGCTTCTAATATCAGTGACCGGCTGTGCATTTGTGTATATATTGCACACAGAATATAGGTAGCCTATATGTTTCTTACACATCATAAGGTATGATTTTTTTACAAGAAATTATTTATTTATTTATTTGATTGATTGATTGATTTTTCATGACAGAGTTTCTGTGTCACAGCCCTAGTTGTTCTGGGGACTCACACTGTAGATCAGGCTGCCCTCGAACTCACAGACATCTGCCTATTTCTGCATCCTGAATGCTGAGATAAAAGGCATGTGCCATCACCAGCCAGCATACGAAATAACTTTTGTTCCTTTGGGATCATATCAATTCTTCTTCATATTAATTGCCTTATAGATATATATTTAAACTTATGATTTAATTAATTAAATCAGCAAGCCAGAGACACCACTGTCATTTTAGAAGTACTTAGGTGAAGTGTGGGCATTTTTCTAATAACTTATAACATATTCATATAACTGTGCATTCATGAACATTTATAGACAGAAATGTCCCAGTCACAAGATAAAGAAAACAAGTGGAACAAAGAATTATTTTCCAGAGTGTTCCCACAGAACTCTATCCAGTAAGACCCAAATCTAGGCTCCCCTAACTTCCAGAACACATATATGATCATAGAACTTCAGTGGTTTACTCATGGTGTTCCAAAGGTAGGCTTGGGGAGCCAAGGAAGCCTTGAATGAATGTGAAAAAATAAGAAAAAGTCCTCCATGAATGGGTATTATGTGATCTGTTCTGGCCATGTCAAGAGCCAAAGCCTCCAGCTCATGTGAAAATAGAAAAGCCTATCCCCTGGGTCAGGCTCAGAGGGATGACAAAATCTTCCTCTTGTTTGAGTGTAGATGCTGATGATGTGTGCAAGTACATATAAACAATTAACCAATGTGTGCAAAAACTAGTACCTTTAGCTTCCTCTTACTGGATGTTATAGCCTGAGAAATTCCCTCCTACTGAGACTAGCTACACCCTCCTACTGCGCCATACAAAAAGGCATACATAGTCCATACTCTAGCCGAGGGTACATAGGCTGCCTGACACAAGCTTTTCTCTAAGTGTGCCTATCACTGTTCCCTATTTATTCCCTTGTGACTCCAGCCAGGATTCTAGAATTCACACTGCACAGGACACAATAGGTAGGCTGGCCAGATGTGCAGTATTTTACAGCCCCGGTGTGTAAGTATATGCCCTTCAACATTCTGTAGAGTGAGTATTTTGCAGAGCTATTGGTAAACAGTAGAGTTTGAGAGATCCACTAGAGAAGGATTTGTGCTGGGCTTAAGAAGAAGATGAAATAAATTGACATGAATGTTGGTCTCAGTGACCACTACGTCAGGAACTGGCCCACCTGATGAACAGTTAGAAACATTTTTCCAGATTTAGCTCCTTGACTCCCTCGTCATGCTTCCGAGAAGTTTTTCTAGAGGGCTTCTGCTGCACACAGCCAACCTACTACTTCCTTCCCTGTGCCCAAAGGTGCCAGTTTTCCATGTACACATACTTACTGTAGGGCTCACTTTCTTTGTAATTTTGCTTGCGCCATCTTTCCAGCATCTTGTGAAACTGGGAGGCCCTAAGCAGCCAGGGTTTAGCAGCCAGAGCATTGCAGTCAGTCTAGTTGCAGTATCTCTAATTGCAACAACTTATGTCTATTTGGAAATTGTTGCTGAAGAAGATAGTTAAGCTAGAAGGTTGGGGACAATTACTTTAACACATTTGCTTCTAGGTAAACCTTCTCTAAGAACTGTATCAGCCCCTAAAACTCTGTGTCCTCACTGTAGAGACACCAGCATTGCACAAAGACGACAGTTGAGTTAAACTAGATTAGGCCGTGTGTTAGGCCATATATCTTTGGTTTGTTAAAAAATACATAGTTATATTTTGCAACTTCACCCTCCCTTTCTATCCCATGTCAAAATAAACTGATTTAAAAAAAAATAGTAGGGCTGTTAAGCTGTCTTTTAAAGAATAAAGACATTGTACTTAGTTCCATTTCAATGGTGTTTTTTGGTAGCATTAACATCTTTTAAGGGGAAAGTCCTCCTCCAGCAGGGTAGAAGTTGTCTCATTTCCTATCACCAGCCCCTGTGACTTCATATAGAATTCCAGAATTCTGGTAAACTGTCAAGTGAAAAAAAAATGATAAAGTGATTTATGCTCAATTTTGCTGGAAGGGAGAAATGCAAGGGCTGTCAGTCTGGGTCTTGAGAACAAATGAGTTACAGTTCATGAAGCAGCTCAATAAGGCTATCATTTCCCATCAGCTCCCATAACTGACAGCCAAGATTTACTAGCGGGGGAAGGGTAAAGGGGTCTGAGATTTGGTGCCGGGTGACTTGGCACTACTGTTCCATCAACCAGAGTCAGGCAGACAAGAAGCTACAATGAATATTTGATGGAAGTGTCTTCCCAGAAATGCTGGTGAAACCTTGCATCACTTGGCTTCCATTGGCCTGAAGCCTCCCCACTCCATCCATGTGTATCTCTTTGAAAAATGACCACTCGTAAACCACAGAGGCATTTGGGATTCTTTGCTGTTGCCGCTCCAGCTGGTGGCAGGCTCCTCTTGGCAATCTGTATGTGCAGCACACTAATTCAATGTCTTCCACGCTCATAGAGTGAAGGGAGGAATCCCTGCTCTGCAGAGATGCCCTATACATTACACCTGTCATTATCCATCTGACACAGTGGCGGTGAGCTGTCTGCCTTCCAGCCCCCTGTGCTCAGAGGAAACACACTTTGATCTATTGCATTTGCTGTATTCTTTAGGAAACAAAAGGTGAAAAGGAATCAGATTAAGCAGAAAATCATTCTTTTTGGTTTCCTTTGAAGTCGAAACATAGCTTTGTAAATTCTAGTGAGACACTGGGTTTCACTTTCAAGGGACTCAAGAGGAGACACTTTAGCACATTTCTTGTGGGTTAGGTCATTTTTTTTTAAAGAAAACATATTTAACATTTGCTCTTTGGAGCTAGGAAAAATTTTGCAAGATATCTAATGGGAGACTTAGTATTTATTTTGTACTTAGAATCATTCATGTTTGATTTCAAGTGCATGTTTTGTAACCATATTGGAAATTGGGTCAAATAATCAGGAGATCATTTTTCACTTGCTCGGTTTTGTTTGCTTTTCTATTGGTACTACATAGGATGGCTGCTTCATTTAATTCTGAAACATGAACTTATCTTAACAATTTATAGAAAGGGGACTGTGGAGATGACTCCGTAGGTAAAAACACTTGCCCTGAAAGGCTTAGAACTTGAATTTGGACCTACAGAATTTATGTAAAACCTTAACATAACAGGGAAAGTATCTGTAATCCCAGCATGCCTTATAGAAAGATGAGGCATAGACAGGAGAACCTTCAGAAGATCAAGGTCAAAGGGACCCAGTCTCAAACAAAATGAAAAGAGGAGGAACAGTACCCAACAGTTATCATCTGACCTAGACTCTGGTCTGGGGTGTTTTGAATGTGGATGATCCACCATAGACTCATATGTTTGTGGAACTCTGGGAAGTTACAGGAGATGTGACTTTGTTGTGTGTCACTGGAGGCTAGTGTTGAGATATCAAAAGACTCAAGTCATTCCCAGTGTCTCTCTGCCTCATGGTTATGTCTCAGACTATGAATTCTTTGCTACTGCTTTAGCACTACACCTGCCTTCCCATTGCCTTGCTGCCCACCATGATAGCCATGGGCTATCACCGTCAAATAAGTTCTTTATTCTGTAAGTTCTCTGAATCACTGTGTCTCGTCAAAGCAATGGAAAAATGACTAAGACAGGAACTATGGCACATGTGTGCTTCCTGGCATGCACGCACACACACACACACACACACACACACACACACACACACCAGCACACCAACACACGGAAAGGATTTTTTTAAGTATTCAGTCTAGTGAAATACTGAACAGAAGTGTAAACCACGCAAATAAGAGTGGTGCCATTAACTGGACACTAATATTTTCATTACTATGGGTCGCTTACTGCTTGCTGCTAGCATTACAGGTTGGGTTGCGTGAGCAATGTCATTAAATGGGACAACGTGGTTATACATACAATGACTTATCTATATAAAAATAGACTGAGAATTTGGTACTAAAACAATGTGTGTTTTGATTGTTGTGTAACAATATTACTCCATAACACACGTAGAGATGATGTCAGCTTTCTAAGCATGAGTATGACAGGCATAATCCACTGTGATCATTGATATTAGCAGTCTACTTGATAGGGTCTAGAATCACTTGGGAAAGTAGACTCCATAAGAGAGATTTTTTTAAGATTGCATTGGTCATTGGTCTGCGGGCATGCTTAACTGGGATTTTCTCGAATAGGTTAATCAAGGTTGGACGCCCAACCTATATGTAGGTGGCATCATTTTATAGATTGTTGGAAAGGATAAAAAGGGAGAATGGTAATTGGCAATGAGCCAACACTGCCCTTTTCTTCCTGACTGTGGGCAAATGGACCAGCTGCCTCATGAACCTGCTTTTGCCCTGGCTTCCCCGCCTTGATGATCTCCCCTCCAACTGTGAGTCAAATAACCCCCTCCTATTTTTCTTTAAAAAGCTTTTGTTGGGGTAGCTTATCACAGCACGGTAACTAAGATACCCATCTCACCATGGAGTTTTGTGTTCATTCATTTAACAAAATATTTATCATATGTTATAGGTGGACATTCTCCTGCATAGCATAAAAAGTGGTTTTCTAGTTAATAAAGATGGACAAGAATAAAAGTAAACCAACACAAAAGTATGAACATCACATGGCTTTTGAGAGAATGAACTAGTAAAGTGAAGGAAAGTTTCGGTTTCTGTATTTGGTGGTTTCTCTGAGATTCTCACCTTGCTTGGGCACTCTGTGTCCAGAAGGAATAGGAATCCATGCCTCAAGAAACACTCCCACAGGAAGAAATGGCCAGGGCTGTATATAGCCATAGCCTGGGAATCTATCAGCCATTTAGAGTTATCCAAAGACAGCCTAAGACCAGACAATAGTTGTCTTTCTAAAACATTGTGAGGCTTAGGCAGAAGTCCTCCAGGTTCTCTTTGCTAGCCTTGGGAGTCCTGCACTTTGTAAAATGATTCCATTGCAATGGAAACAAAGTGAAACAGTGATGTATTCTCAGCAACCACTGGGGTTTGCAGAATGTTTACAACACTCCAAACTGTATTTGTTTTCTGTGTGTTCAATTTTGACTCTCAAAATAATCCTATGACATCATTGTTTTATTCTCTCAATTTAATACAAGAGAGCATAAACAGGTTTACAATTTCTGTACTAGTAATGGGAAGAACCAAGATTAGAACATACATGGTTTGGTATATCCACAGCAGGAGAGCTGTCAGCGGAAAAAGCCTTTAGAAGTTTTTGGCACTCCCAAGAGTAAGCACTCAGTTATGCCGCTGAGACTGAATAGCAATGAATTTTTTTTTCTCAAATTCTCCTTTCACAGGCTTAACTAATCCTTTATATTAAAAAGTCTCAAAGTACAAATCCTTTAGTCCAGGGAGGTCTAGTGTTGTTTGATGTTTGGAAATCCAGTTTTCAGATATATAACTAGAAAATGAAAATGCTTAATTATAAATAGTTCCTTCATAATTTTTCATTTCAAATCAGTAATGTAAAATGTTTGCTGAAGGAAACCTTTTTAAATAAAGGTTGCTAAATAATTGACAGTTTCTTTCTCCCCAAAATTATGTAATTTTTTTTCTATTCCACCAACTAAAATGCATCTTATCTTAAATGCTTTCATTTGGTAGAGCGATGGAAATAATATGCTGAATTTGGAGTCAGAGTTCATACACCCTCATTTAAGACAAAACGTTATGTTAAAACTGGAGTGCTCACTCTCTCTCTCCCTCTCCCTCTCTCTCTTATTTCTTCCCATGTAATTAGTCGAGACACCTTATCAACATGGCCTTCTAAATCACAAATAGTAAACACCAAAACAAAGATTTTTTTCCCAACCAAAACAATGTCCCGAATTCATAAATGCCTTTTCCATATCATGGCATTTTAATAAAAGAACATTGTTTTCAATTGATGAAATTCAGCATTGTTCTAACTCAATAATAGATATTTTAGATGCAGTTTTTATTGTTGTAGTAAGATAATATGACCTAAACCAATTTGGGGCCAGGTAGTGGTAGCACATACCTTTAATCCCAGCACTTGGTAGGCAGAGGCAGGCAGATCTCTGTGAGTTTGAGGCCAGCCTGTCTAAAGAGTGAGTTCCAGGACAGCCACGACTGTTTCACAGAAACCCAGTCTCCAAAAACCAAACAGAACAAAAGAACTCCAACAGGGCAGGAACGTGGAGGCAGAAGCTAATACAGAGGCTGTGGAGAGGTACTGCTTGCTGGTTTGCTCATCTTGACTCTCTTAACCTTCTTCCCTATGGCAGCCAGGACCACCAGTCCTAAGACAGTATCACCCATAGTGAGGTAGGCCTCCCGTATGATTAATTAAGAAAACTCCACAGACGTGCTCACATGTCAACTTGACAGGGGCATTTTCTCAGTGATCTGCCCACTTCCAAAATGACTCTACCTATGCCAAGTTGACATATATAAGCCCGCACGGTGGATGAGAACAATAGTATTCTTTGAATGTGTGTCCATTCACGATTATACAAAGGATTTGGGAACATACATATACCTGAATAAAGCCCCTCTCCAAAGGTGGAATTGACACCGATTGAATTTGTCTTGGTGTCTTCTTTTGTAGTCCAGTACCACAACGAGCCCCTCACCTTTGTCCTCCGGGTATTTGCAGAATACCCTTCTCTCATCTCCACTGCTGCCACACTGCCAACAGGGCTGCTGTGTCTCCAGCTTCACCTCATCACTTCCTATGTCCTTTTCAGTTTAGCACCCAGACTTTTTTTTAAAAAAATTATAGTCTAGAGTTACTTCTCTGCTAAATATCTTCAATGGATTTTTTTAATCCCTCAAGAGGAAATATACAATGGCCACAAGTCTTTCTGCAAGTGTTTCATTTGCTGGTCTCATTGCCCAGTTCACTCATTTGTTTTCACAGTGGCCATGCTTGTCCTTGGAGATTCGTGCAAGCTTTTCTCAATTGTGTCATCTAGTCCTCTTCCCCCTTCCTTTGTCACTTATTTTCTACCCTTTTCCCTCTCTTCTTATTCTATAACCTTTCTTTCTCCCTATTTCATCCCACGGTACAGAGCTGAAGCTGAATGTTCTGAATATACAAATATGAACAATAAGTTTTCTTCATCACATCCTTCAGCTTCAATCTAGAAACTTAAAATTAAAAAATTGATGTATACTGTGCTGTAAAAGACTTACATGTTTTGGGCATAACCATGATGGTGACCTAGGTATGAATTATAGGGATTTTGTGTTGTTGTTTATCTATTGTTTATATTAATAATTTTATTCTTTGAGAATTTCATACAGTACAGGTTGATCATGTACTTTCCCCTCCCCCATCTCCTCTTAGAACTTCCCTCAGCTCTTTAATACCCAACTTCATATATTTTTCTCTCTTTATAAAAATAAATTCATAGAGTAAAACTCCTGTTGTCTGACTACTAGAAATCGGGCTTTTGTAAGAGCATGGTTGACTTACCCAGTGTCATTACATTGAAAAATGATTTTCCCTCTCCCAGGATCGGTTAATTGCAAAGAGGTTCCTAGCTAGAGGTGGGACCTCACGCTCACCTACCTTCCTCTATGATGAGATTTTTGAATTGTGCAGGTTTTATGCATGCTGTCACAGTCTCTATGTGTTCACATATACATCTGTCCTGCTGTGTCTTCAAAATGCTGTTTCCTTGTAGTCATCCATCATCTCAGTCTTTTACAATCTTTCCACTCTTTCTCCTACATGCACCTCTGAGCCTTGAAGGGAAGAAAGAGATATAGAGTTCCCATTTAGGGCCAAGCCCTCCAAAGTTTCTTAACCTCTGCATGTTGATCAGTTGTGTGTGTCTGTTTTGATTTTCATTTCCATCTGCTGCAAGATGAAGTTTTACTGCTGAAGTTGAGTGATGCAGTTATTTATGGGTGCAGCATTGTGCCATTAGGAGCCATTTTATTGGTACAGTACATCATTCCCACCTGCCTAACCATCCAACTTCATGTTCTTTATTTATCAAACAATTAATTAAACAATTCAATTTAAAACCACTCATCAAAACAAACAAAAACATTAAAAGGGGAAAAAATACATGAGTGAGAATCAGCAATCAATATTCGATCTTGTTTTAGGAATATCCAGGATTTAATTTTTATATTGGCTTTACCTTAAAGTGCTACACCTACTTAGATTTTTTAAAAAAGAATAATAGTACTATTTTATTTATCATGTGTATCTTTGCTTGTATGTGTGTGTGTGTGTTGTGTGTGCCTTTTCATGTTGTGACATGGTTGTAAAGTTCAGAGTAGAGCTCTCCTGAATCAACTTTCTCCTTCACCATGTGAGTTCCAGGAATTTAGCTCAGGTTATCAAGCTTTGCAGCAATTTTTTTCCCATTGTACCATCTTCCTGGCTTACACATCCACTTGGCTTTGGAGCAAAAAGTATAGATACTCAGATGATTGCTGTTTCCTATAATATGAAGATCAAATCACTCCAACCAATTTAGAGCCCTGCATTCTCCCTCAATCCTGCTATTTATTCATCCTGTAGCTCTAAACTTGGTGTTTTGCACTGACCCTGAGTATACTCGTCCTTTTGTTAGAAAGAGAGAGACACACACAATGAAAACAATTATAACAAAACTAAAATTCTGCACATCATCTGTCTGGCCTTTCACAGCTGAACTTGTGGCCGTTCCTCCACATTTTTACATTTCTTTGCATGATCTCTCAGAGAATCTAGCCCAGCTCCTCCTCAAAACAGTCCTTATTGATATTATCACTAGCCTCATTGCCATGAAATAAAAAATGCCATTTTTTTAAATCCTAGCCTACTTGCTGTGTCAGCTCCATTCAATGCCAATTTCCACCCATACTTCTGGAAGCCTTTTCTTTCCTTTGTTTCTGAAAGCAACAGCCATCTGTTTCCCTCTGTGAGTGCTTCTCCAATGTCTCCCTCTGTAAATGTATTTTTATTACCCAGCTGCTAAATTCTTCAGTTAGTAACAACTTTCTCCTGAGCATCCTTCTTCCTGCCTGGTCCTCTCTGATCTCATCCATATCTGTAGTTTGAATCATTACTTATCAATCTATTCAGATGATTCTCCAAACCTTTCCAGGAAACTTTGACACATTTTTAATCGCAAAGATCCTTTCACTCTAACGTAGTCTCTGTGACATTTTTTTTTTTTTGGAACATCTCAAATGAGTCATGATAACACCAAAGTTAAAGGTCTCAATTTTCTCATATACATTTCTTTCTAAGGAGACCTAACATGGCTTTCAGTGTTCCCTGACTAATGTATCATACAACCACCCACCTGGAGGCTGATTCAAAGCAAAGAAACAGTAGTTACTCTTCATATGCACATAACGTCAAATCTCTTTTGAATTTCCCTAGAAAACACCTCTCAAATCCACAAACTTTGTCTTTCTCTTCAGGCCAACCATTTCATGGCTTTCCATGGGCTACTGGACACTAATGACTGGTTAATTCACACCCCCTATTTCTTTTTTCTCATAGGACAACCCCTTAGGTTTTTCGGAACTAAACTTTACAGCATCTATGCAGTTAGATCAGATTCTGTCCTTTCAACTTCTTTCAAAGCAAGCACCATGATCCTAATTCTAATGGATATGCATTAAATTATCAAAACCTGATATAAGATGAATCATTCATTTAAGAACCACTGCAAAAGAAAGTCCACTGGCAAACACAGCGTGATTCTTACAGGACCTTTACCATCTAAACAGATCATGTAAGTCTCACCCTTCAACCTGCAAATCTAAATCTCTGTTCCCACATTTGTTACGTTTGTTAGGTCTGCCGCACTTCTTTTTTTGCTGTTGTTGTTTGTTTTCTTGCTTTTGTGTTTTCATTAAAATTGGGCAAATAAATGAAAAAAAATGCCCAAACAGTCACCTAGATTTGAAATGTAAGATTCCGTAATAAATTTCACAAAATGGGGCTAGATAAATGCACAAGCTGTTAAGAAAGCTTATTGCCCTTGCAGAGGGTTTGAGTTCAATTCCCAGAACCCATGCTGAGCACATCATAACTGCCTATTTACAATATCTGATCTCTTATGTTGGTTTGCATAGGCACATGTACTCAGGCGCATATTCCACCACACAAACACATATAACTCCAAAATAAAAGTAAATAAAATCTTTCAAAAAGTGGGTAACAATTGGCCCTGCTATAGTAGCCAGTATCATCTAATTCTTCAGGATCAGTACTCTCTTAGGATGAGAATTCTGAATAAATAATGACATCAATATTTTGTGATTTCATGTCTGCCTCTTGGTAGAAGTGCTGCTTCTTAGAATCAAGACCAGGAAATGTACAGAGTCTGTAATCAACAAATAGGGAAAACAGTCCCCAAGCATCTTCATAAAGTAGTACCATGCAGATTCATTCTGACTTCATGCCTTACATTCAGAACAGAGGTGTTCTGCACATCACACCACAACAACCCTTACTCACTATGCCATCATCTATGTGGAACACTACTTTCAAGCATGTGTTGACAGTCTGTGTGGGTATGTCTGTGAAGTCAGTATGTGGTGGGTCCCAATGATCCTCCTGTCTGTTGTTATAACCCTCCTTTCAATATGACCTACTTCTCTAATATGACTTTTTGCAATATCCTATAGTAGGAACAAGTGAAACACTGAATGTTCTCAGAATATGATGATACTTAATCCCCACAGACAGAGAAACATACTCTACACCAGAATTTGTATTAATTTAATCTAGATGAATGTGGTAGTTTGTTATTTTTTGATCCCCCAACAAATAATGGATCCAATATAGTCAGCTTCATTCTATTTACATGGTACATTTCCTCAAGATACCATCCTGTATAAAAAGGTGATCTATGTCTAGCAGGCTGAAAGAATGATGAGGTAAATAATTCATTGGGAATTACCCTCTATCAATCCCAAAATAATGACTACTCCCACCAGAGAGCAGCCCTTGGAGGAAATGTGGTGGTACTGACAGATCACTCTGACCTTTATCCTTTTTGTCAGTTAACACAAAGAATGTCCCTCCCATTCATTCGTATGAAATAAAGATTTTACCACACTGTATGATATTGGTGTCTAGACTACTTCTTTCTGGATCTTACTTGCAACATGCTATCTTCTTTATAGTCTGTTTCCAGAATGCATTTTCCACCTTATACCACAATAATACTGGGCCCACTTGATCACATGACTTAGTAATTATAGCAGACAAGAGATCTTGATCATGATGGAGGATGTTGACAAAATAGGTATGTGCCCTGTGCTTTTTCCCTTACAGTATATTTTGATCATATTTCCCCTTCACTGACTCTTCTCAGTTCTTCCCTACCTCCCTATTCATCCAACTTCATGGTCTATTGCTTTTCTCTAAAAAACAAAAACAAAAAAAAACACAATCAGAAACAAGAAAAAATGAAAATAAACTAAAAACAAATGAGCCAAAAAGAAGCAAAACAAGAATCATACACAACACATACACACACACACACACACATACATGCACGCATGCATGCATGCACACACACAGACAGACAAAGAAATAAACAAACAAAATCAAAAATAAAATGAACCAAACCAAAATAATAATAAAAACATGTAATCCATTTTGTGTTGATCAACTATTTCTGGGTATGAAGTCTTCCCTGAAATGTGGCTAATATACCCAGTGACACTCCATTGGAGAAACCAACTTTTCATTTCTCAATTGCAATATCTTCTCGATTAGGATTCAGGCTTTATATCTACTTCCTCTATTTAATGCTGTCTAGTTTGAATGTGTGCTGGTCTGACTGCTATCAGAGACTCTGTGAGTTGATATGTATAACCATCCTGTTGTGTCTAGAAGATGCTAATTCCTTGGAGTCATTCACTATCTCGAACTTTCACACTCTTTTATCTCTCCTCTTGCAGAGATATCTAAGCTTGACAGGAGGGATGTAATAAATACATCCCATTTAGACTGTGTACTCTAAAATTTCGCACTTTCTCTGTGGAGCAGACCTCATATCCAATCAGGGTGTAGTTGGTTACTCCATTAACAATCATGCCACGATATTGCACCAGTGAGACATCTTATCATCCCTTATCCACCCACATGTGCCTTTAGGAGCCTGCAGAATATTTGCTACAGTAGCTATGGTCAATTTTCATTAAATTATGGATAAAATTCTTCAAGATGGTGAACAATATTATATTAAATTGCATATTCCAGTTTTCTTCAGACTACATTTTGATACAGTTCTGGAGCAAGATGCTAGCATGTAGTATCTTTGATTTTCAGTTTTACTGGGATGGAGTGCACTCACCATTCTTCAATCAGTGCTAAAAAAAAAGGCCTCAAGTAAAGATACTGTGAATAGGATACTCAATAAAATTGCTCCTATCACATACTAGACTATCTAGTCATCTACTGATGTTCCCCGTCATCCATATGCCTTTGATAAAAGACAAGTTGGAAGCATATGGGGAAGGTAGGATCAACATAAGCATGGCCTTATATATGTTACATGGTGGGTCATACACTTGAACAATGCTGATGGTAAGACTTCTGTTCATTTATGATTGAGAATGACTATACCACGGTAGACTAAGTTTCAATGTTGTGCAACAATGCAGTGATTAACATCTAGCTATTTTGTGCTTGGTACAGAGATATAAAAAGATATGAAGCAGATATTGACTGAAAATCAAAAATAAACTTGACAAATGTTTGTAGATGGAAGACCATAGCTGTTTATTAAGTGCTAATTAACAAATGTAAGCTTTAGAAAGTTAAAATACACTTGAATTGCTTTGTGCTTATTTAGTTATTTAGCTTCATATGACACACTGAAACATAAAAATTATACAGACCATTGCAGTAACATTTTGGTGCCTGTGTCCAACAGTATTTTGGTACCTATATCCCTTATGTAATATTCGAATTACATTTATTTACTGAAATGTAGATTTTGTTTTAAATTTTAGTGAAATAATGCTAACAGCACCTCAGTTATTCTTGTAATGTTTAAAGGTAGTTATGTATTTAAAATTGGGGAAATAATAGTTTACTATAAGACATAGAAGTCTAATCATAGCAAAGAAGGGATCCTCTGCTAGTGCGTTAAATACTTAAATACAATTGCAAATCTTTCCCCTGTGCAGAAGGTGTTGGATGATGCAGTGACTAAACCAAGTGTTTTAATTAAATTGTCATTGTTAATAAAGGAAAATGTCTCTTCAAATCTGATGTACACAGATAGGGTTAATAATGGTGTGGTCTTTTAAATACTTCATCAGCAAGACTTACTGAGGAGATGGAAAATTTAAGGTCCATCTAAGTGACTTTACAGTCATAGAATTACCAAACACTGAGAAAACCTATCAGCCTCCTTTAACAGCCAAACATAAATGCCTTTCCTGTATTTGGAAGGTGATTTTGCCTTCTTGTTGAATATCTACTGTTATAATCTATACTTAGAGTTTAGCTGGCTAGCAAAGGGTCACTACTGCCTCTCTATTATGGAAAATTAATTTAAGCTCTCTATTTACCTATATCTTTGGCCATACTTAGAGTGCATAGAACCGGAAAATAGCAGTAAATGAATAGGAAGGTACATATCTCTGAGGCATTTGTAGACATTATTAGAATTTCCACTCACTGTCTTTAATTACAGAAACACTGGGTACTCGAAGCAAGAACAGCTTTCTTAGGTATAAGTCTAACTCTATGTTAATTATTAAAGCAAATACCTGTGACTTTTTTCTAATATATTGTGCATAGAAATCATGGTAAAAATTTAAAACAATAATCTTTGCCTTATCTATTCTGATTATATATATATATATATATGCAGTTGATTTCTGTAACATTTGATAATGTTTATTCTTAAACTAGTGCTTAAATAAACCAAATAATCATCATTACTTAAAGCATTCTAAATAAGTGAAAATTGTAATGTAACATGCTCCACAATATTCAAAGGCAACTACAGAAGCTTCTAAATAATTCTTAGTGATTAATTTCACACTTAAGTTAGGCCCACAGAAAATTTCACAAATTCAGACAAATAAAGTAGCATTAATATGAAACACAATGAAGTATTTTAATAGTCACTTGATTTCAAAGAGCATCTCTCTCAAAGATGCATTTTCAATATTTTTAATACATTATAAATCAATCTGTCTCCAATGCTTTTGTTCTTTATAATGTTGCCTTTTGGGAAAGAGCTACAAGAGATTTATGATATTATCAAACAAGATTCAACAAGCGTCCTTAGAGGTGAACAAGGGGCACCAGTTGCAGCCCAGAATGCCTTTAGTTATCTCTGGCCAACATTTTATAAATAGTAGCTGTTGAAAAGCAGATACCATTCCATACATACTCTCAAATAGAGATATGAGAGAACCATATATTCAAAAGTAACCTGATCATCTTTCAACTCAGAGGAGGTTCACAAATTAATGCCAAAGAAGACTAAGTATTTTAGGCTAGGATAATTTCATCTGTGCTTAGATATTGTGTATACCTCTAAATTTCAAGAAAAATTTACAGGTATGTTCATATATATACAACCTTGAGTATCAAATTTCCTTTGTGTAAATATTTAGGAGTTCCACTGAGGACATTCGATATAATACAACTGCTGACAAAGTCATGGTAGTTTGGAATACTTAAGTAAGTGAATGCTGAAGTATAGACCATATCAAGATATGCGAATTAGATTTGAACTGTAAATTGCCCATAAGGACAAGACTCGCCCTATAGTTGTTTCATTTTAGTTAAAATGTTTTACTTGATTTGTTTGATGTTTTAAGCCAGTATAGTCAAAGACTGAAGTAATTGAAATTGAGTAAATTTGACTTTAAATGAGTGCAATCAGTAAGCAATACTCTCCAGAATGAGTCTTTAGCTTGCGATGCTAATTTCAGATTTTTTTTTTACTGTAACTGAAGAGATGATTTGTCTCTTTGAAAGGGGAGAAGCAAGGGTGTTTTCAACTATTCATTGGAGAGTTTTACTGTTTTCTTCTTTTAATATTTATCCTCATTATCACATCTCTCATAATATGATAGAATTCATAATACACTCAAACAGATAGTTGGAAGACTATAAGTACTGATAGAATGCTTTACTGACCTAATTTTCTTTTTGATTTTATCCTACTTCATGACATGGAACATTTTGGAGGAATGTATAGAGTGTGTATGCATGCATGTTTGTGTGTGTTTGTATTTTCTTTCTGTATTTTCTCATTGTTAAAGTATGAAATATCCAGTTTTCTTGCTTATTTGTTTGTTTTAATGTCTAGGAAGAGGGGACATTAATCTTGATTAAGAGGGTGGTCTCAGAAGAGCAAACATACACACAGGCAAGAATGCACTTGGTTTTAATTCCAACTCAGGTAGTAACTGTGTCTTTTCCTCATTGTGGTTCAACCTCTTCATCTTATGGTCCTGGCTAGTCTCAAAAGAACTAACACACCAGAAGTTAAGGAGAAAGGAGAGAGGGGTTATCGTTCCAAGAGGAAAAGATTACTGCTCCAGGCCATCTTGTTCCTGGAATACAGCAGGAGCCCTTTGTATTAAAAAAAAAAAAAAAGTTTTACCAAGGGGAGGGATTAAAATATTTGTATAAAAGTCTAATAAGAAGGAAGAGGAAGAGATTTAAAGATTAGAATTCCTTGGCCTAAACATGTTCTATAATATTTGGTGGAAAAAACTCATTTAATATTTCTTATAAATCACCCCCCCCCTTAAAAACATTTTCTTTGAACTCATTGAGAGGTCAGCTCGTTTTCTGTCCTATTTTGGAGTAAGAAACTGAAATAGCAAGGGTAATAGCTGTTTAGTGCTTTTTGACTCAATAATCCCCAGTCAGGTCCCTAGTTTAAAAATTAATCATTCCATCAATTTCAGTAGCATGATTTAAGGTGAGCCCATCTGTTTGAGGATGGTCTCTTGGCCAGGAGATCAACCTGGCCCCATTGAGGTGTTAGATCTGCACTAAATCAGATTCACCAAGAAGCATTTTCTCTTGACAAGTCTTCATCACTACTGTAAAATCCCACCTCCCTAAAGAGGTAACCATAGTAAAAAGTTAAAAGGGGTGGGATGGGGGAAAGAAGGAGAAACCAGGATGATGGAGGATGGGAGGGAGGGAGAACTGGAATTGGTATGTAAAATGAAGAAAGATAGTTTTTTGCTTTTTGTTTAATTAAAAAAAGGTTTTTTTAAAAAAGAGGTAACCCTAGAATCCCCTAGAATCATCTAGAAACCAGACCAGAGATCAGGTTCCCAAATACTATTGACATCTTTGGCCTTTGGCAACAATGAACCTGCCAAGAATTCCCAAGGATATTTCTGCCGTTAAGTCAAGAAATTGGTTGTTTTTGCTTTGGGGGTTCTTTCTACGCTAAACTGCTTGGTGAGATCTACCTCCTGTTCCCATAAGCCCCCCTCCATCTGAAGAGATAATCCCAGTTGCTATTATGAGTTTGTGGTTATAGCTGATATGACTTCTTCCAGATGAATTTTAGAGTTGACTGTGACAGTTTGAGTCTATCCCTGCAGAGGGTCTATCTAAAAATTCTGATGGAGTAAGAAAGGAAGTCCTTGACTGATACTTAGAAATGGATGTTAAAATGTCCAAATCAAAGTATATTAGTATTGTCCTTTATGTTAATCTGAAAATTGATTTTTTTCAGTGTACATGTAGTATAGTGAGCATGTGATAGTCAATAATTTACAATTAAATGTATTATTTTTAAAATTAGTAATCTATAAAGCATTGCCACATAAAAATCAATTTTATGAATGATATAATTTAAATTCTTTTCTAGTAATGATCAGATTTTGACATCAAAAATAAATTCTTCATAATGAAAAGGAAAAAGACACATTTCCATTTAATACTCTCTGTATATCTTGATAAAATATTAATTGATTCTGAAGTTGATAAATATTTTTAATAGACATCAAATTATCAACATATTCTTCACATGTTAGCATTGCATATATAATTGAAAATTTGTAAAATATAATTTCATTTAAGCTCACTTGGTCCAAATAAACTTTAAGTTTTCTCTCAACTGGCAGTTTGTTATCTGTTTGTAGTCCATCATTTTTTTTTCTCCTCATAGTTTAAATAAAACATGGGTGATTCAAATTGCTTATGAAGAGAAAGCCAAAGTTAGTAAGGCTGTAAAAACAATACTTAGCCCAGGTATGTTGGTATGTAAAAAGTAAAAATATCACTTGAATGCATCAATGAAATAAGAAATAAAGAAAAAAATCAGCTAAAATAATGGAACATTTCAGCCCAGTCACACTTCTCTGTAAAGTAATTTCATCATGATTATTCTAGGTTCCTCCACATGAAAACACTTATCTATATTCATTGAAAGAAAAGCCAACCACATTATTTGCAAGACCCTAGTGAATTCATATTTACTTTTCCATTTTATTTTGGGCCCATTGATTTTTGTTCCCTCCTAACACCATACCATAACAGATGTTTGAAATGCAACATTATCATATAATGAATTTGCTGCTTGTCTTTAAAACTCACGAAGAAAAATAATTATATTCCCAAAGAAGAACATGTGTTTTATGTAGACGAATAAACTGGGTGATTCATTAATAGAAGCTACATTTCTCTAACTTCAGAAGGGTAGTCAGGTACTATACAGAATGTTGCTTGATTTTCTTAACTTCCCATTTTCACAGAAGGTCAAGAGTCAGCAGTGCTCACAGAATGACAAATGGAAACTCAATTATGTGGACTATCAAAAAGCATTCATTATAAGAGGTGAGGGAATAAGCACAATTTGAAGACAATATCATCAAAATGAGTCCAGTATTTCTTCACACACCTTAGTCAGTATCATAAGATGTGGATTTTTGCAGATAACCCAATCTTGTACTCAGCAAATGAATCTTATCAGTAGAATAATGATAGTTCTACGTTGCTACTCAACATGAAGATTGTAATTGGCACTGACAGATTTGTTAATATGAATTTACACCTGTCACGGATATAGTAAAGTAAATTAACTTTAGGATGTCTGGAAATCCTTTTAGTGTTTTATTTTACACATTTTGAAAATTTTTCTCATGCGCACTATATTTATAACATGTATATTCCTCTATCCCCCCTCCAACTGCTCCTGCTCCCTTATACCAGCTCTCCCTCTCTAATTCGTTTTTATCATTTTTACACCACACATGCACACACATACATACCATACACATGCACATACATACACACACATACATACATACATACACACATACACCATACACACACACCCCACCCATACATACACACACAGACACCTCAGTCCATTTAGTGTTGCTCTTATGTACATGTGTTTGTGTCTGACTTCTAGGATTTAATAATCTGAAAGGGTTCTTGTCCCTGGAGAAGTCAGATTCTCCCTGTCCCAGCTCTCATTAATTGCCTGTAGTTCTTCATCTAGGTGTGAAGCCTAGTGGGAGTTCTCTTCAGTATGTGTTAACCTGTCATGTGCTTATGCAGGTCTTGTTTAGGTGACCATACTATTGAAATTTCATGGGTGCATCCTCCCTGTCATATATAGAAGACATTATCTTGCATGAAATCTTCCATCCACTGGCTCTTACAATAGCAATTTTTCACTTCCAAACTCTTCATTGAGTCTCAGGTATAAGAGTTGATCTATAGATAAATCCATTTGGGTAGTATATCACAAATCTGTTGTTACTATGTTTTGACCAATTGCAACTTTCTGTAATAGTCTCCATAGTCTTCAAAAGAAGCATATTTTGATGAGGGTGAGAGATCTACACCTACCTTTGAGTAAGCAGATGAGTTTTCAGAATGCACTTTGAAATTATGTTTCAATAGTACATCCTATGATATGGAAATCATCCTATCCATGATTTCAACAGATACAATTAGTTAGCTAGGTTTATAGTAGCAGGCATGAGTTCCCTCCTGAGAGGGCCCTTGTTCCTAGATAACCTTTGGTAAACCCAAGAGATTAAGTATTACTATTGCAACACTGGGGATGTATTTCTGGTCTGATCCTTGATTATTTCATAGGCGTTATAACCTTGTAGTGCAACTGATTGCTTTTTTCCTCAGTTTACACAGCATCTTCAGAATCCCCAAAATCTAGTCCTTAAGCAGGACGCTTACTGGTCAGTTCTGACTCAGTTCCTCTAAGCTATGTGTAAAAAAATTGGGTGGTATGTTTAGGAAGAGCATGTCATCATCAACTTAGAGGAAAGCAAGGGCACAAGGGCTGTGCCATGGAGGAACTTGGGAATGCAACGAAATTGCCAAATCTTCAAGTTATAGGCATACATAGATGAAAGTCAAGTATCATAGGTCAATGGTATATTCCAGATCATTAACAGATCCTAAAAGAAAATGCCTGTCAATTAAAGGAGGTATGTCAATACAAATCTAAGAAACAAACTGAATCTCATACAGATATGACCAGAAAAGAAACTCCTCACAACATAAAATAACTAAGCAATAAATATACAAACAAAGATAGGGCAATGAAAGCTACGAAAGAAAAGTCACTGGTCACATATAAAAGAAAACCCATTAGAATAATAAGTTATTTTTCAAAGAAATATTTAAAAGACAGAGGAACCTGGGGCAATTGACTCCAAGTTCTAAAAGTCCTTGGATGCCAGCTAAAACTATGGAACCCACCATAACTATCTGTCATAGTTGAAAGAGAAAGAAAATAATTCCATTATTTTCACAAGTCACAAGAATATATACTCATCAAACCAGCCTTGTAATGAATATTAGAAGTAGTTCTTTGGACCAACAAGTGGAATGAACATAACCAAAAGGCTATAAAAATTAAAAAAATGAAGCTATAATTATTAAAATTAAAAAATGGACTAAAACACACATAGAAAAATAACAATAAATATATACCTTTAAAAATATTAATGCTTTTAACTCCCCTGTGAAAAACACAGGTTAACTGAATAGATCAAGAAAAATTATTTTATTGCATACAGGAAATTCATATAATGTTCAAATATAGACACTACCTTGAATTAGAAGAATTGAAAAAATTATTTGAAGCAAACAGGCTCAGAAAGCAGACAGATGCTATCATCCAAACATCTAACAAAACAAACCTCAAACTAACATTAATCGGAAGACACACAAAAGGACACATCATTCTACCCAAGAGAATAATTAACCAAAGACAATGCAATGCTAAGCATACATACATCAAATCCTTATGATAAAATCATACCACTGCACTTCAATATATTGATTAACTCCAGCTCAGTAATAGTGTTTTTTAATAGAAAGTACATGCTGAATTGTTAATTTTACAATCCTCAGCTTATTGATTAGATTATTGTATTGAGAAGTGACATAAGCTTGTACAAGAAAGTCCATTTTAACAGTTCACTCTCAATAAGGCACTGGTATTATTGAGTTTATTTCCCCTGTTTTTTTCATATGATTTGATAATCAGTAAACTATAGTCCAATGACATACAATATTGGTAATAAACTAATATATAAAATTTATAAATTCCATACCTAAATCTAAAACCTTCTTAATGGTAGGGATTAGAAGGAAAAAAAATCATACAGGGATCTGTGAAATGAAGACATAGAGTAAGGAAAAGAAATTTTCCACCAGATTCCTTATGTCTCTGCTAGAAACAGAGTACCACTCAAAGATGACTTAACCTTTAGAGTTTTATGTTTTGACGTTCATGCCAGGAAGTCTATGCTAAGAATAAAAATTCAGAGCATACTAGAATACAAGGTCTTCTTAATCATATTAATGTTGATAATTTCATGCACTGTCACAAAACTAATTGTGTATGTAAATTAGGACATAGTAATCATAGATGAGGCGCTAACCTCTCATAACTAGGATCATCCTACACCTAGCCCTAGAATTTTAACCATAATTTGTTCATTGGCCTGCACTTTTTACCTGCTAGTCAGTCATTCTCTACAAGAATGAATATAAAGCTCATAATTCATTGCAATTAAGCTTAATTGGTTCTTCGTCTCTGTTCAGTGGATGCCAAGAACAGAGACCGTCTGAACAGCAGTTCCCATCTTGGTACCAAAAAGGCACAGTTTGCAATCATTTCCTGCAATGTTCTTTCCTAGATGCTGCTTAGTCACCATTTTTTAAATGCATTATTGTCTAACAATACTGTATAATACTGTGTGTTCCTCATATCTATACATATATGCGCATTCCAGCTTTCCTCCTCTCCCCCTTTTTCTTGACCCTTTTTGTCTCTCAATTGCATACAACCCCCCTTCAATTACAGACACAGGAGTTTGGGATGTTCATCAGGAGCCCACAACCAAGTACATGAGCTCTGCTGGCTAAGACAACATCAGGCAGAACCAACAATTTGCATACATAAATCCTGCTCTAATTTTTTTGTGGTATCTGCAGGATTGTGTTGGATGATGAGGATAAAATGTGATGAAGCACTTTACCAAAACGTTTCTAAAGTGTCCTTTGGGGTAATCTGCTTTCTTCCACCAGAGGCCACTAAAGCAGTAAAACAAATCCTTTTAGATTTTGATAATACCGAGAGCTCTTGGCAGAGTTGTTAGGAGCAAAGTGATCTCCATGCAAATGAAGCTGAGACTGTGTGCTGTTGACAGAGGTTTCTTTCCTGCCCAGTTCTGCAATCATTCAGTTCCAAGGAAACACACAGAGGCCTACATTAATTATAAACTGGTTGGCCTATTAGCTCAGGCTTTCTTATTAACTAATTCTTACATATTACATTAACCCATTATTCTTGTCTGTGTTAGCCACGTGGCTTAGTACCTTTCATCAGTGAGGAATTCTCATCTTGCTTCTTCTGTGTCTGAATGACGACTGCAGATGGAAACTTTCCTCTTCTCAGAATTCGCATATTCTCTTTGCCCCACCCATACTTCTTGCCAGGCTACTGGCCAATTAGCCAATTTAAAACAATACAAGTGACAAATTTTTACAGAGTATAAGACTATTGTTCCACAGCGGTGTCTCATCTTAGTGATCACAAGGGTTTCTAGAGTGCTTAAAATCAAGAGAAAACAATGAAAGAAGCTTTGGGGTAAGTACTGTCGGTTCCCTCAATCACTGGATATACATTGCTAGAGGTCAGACATTGGTTAATGGATTCAGGCCTATCATAATTAAAGGCAATGTTGATTTCTTCTTCAGACTTATATAAAACAAAATACAGGCATTAAGGGTATGAAAATAAATACCCCCCTCAAAAAAAAGCCTGGGGGAAGGGTAAGTCTTCAAGCAGAGAAAAGCCGGATCATTTTTATCCTGTAAATATGTTATCCAAGGTCTATTACAAAGATTGTTCCCAAGTTAAGTTTTATTATTTACTGATTTATGTGCTTTTTGGTGGCTATGTGTCAGAGTACAATATAAAACTACAGTAAGTATATACTGTAGATACTGATGATCCTATGTTGTGGAACATTACTTTATGTAAAAATGTGTTATATTTGTTTATGTTGTGGAGTATTACTTTAATGATGTAAAGATGTGTTTATGTAACATTTGTTTAACTATGTAAAGATGTGTTACATTTGTTACACCTTACCTGCTTAAACACCTTATTGGTCTGAATGGACAGTAGTTAGGCAGCAGAGGGATGGGCAAGGTTGGCAGGCAGAGAGAATAAGTAGGAGGAGGAACCTAGACTCAAGAGAGAAAAGAATGAGAGAGAAAGAGATGAAGATGCATGGACCAGTCAGCCAGGCTGCTTCCAGCCAGCCAGACATGGAGGAAGCAGGAAAGCAGGAAATACAGAATGAAAGAAAGGTAAAAAGTCACAAGGCAAAACATAGATGAAGAGAAGCAGGTTAAAATAAGTTATAAGAGCTAGTGGGACAAATCTAAACTAAGAGTCTCCATGTCATGATTTAACAACTGTGGGTTTGAGAAAATCTGCTACAATCAAAGAAGCTGATTTTATACAGCTTTCATTCTTAAAACAAATTTTTCCCCCACTGGAGATTTTTTTTTTGACTTAAATCACCTAGCATCAGTACACGTGATAGTATCAGGAATGAAGTAAATTGGCAAACAGTGTCTTACACATAAGGTAATATTTCAAGGGCTAAGGTCTCAAATAATTCTATTATGTGAAGATGTTAGTCTTCATTCAGTTTTTAAATAATAATTTCTAAATCATTTGGAGTAAAATGATATTATATGAGTAAGCGAAAAAAAAACCCTGATTTTTTTACTGTGGCATAAAAGATAAAAATATATTCAGAGAAGCTAAAAACAATGAATATCTTTTAACAACTGAAAATCCTAGGAATGGGAATAAAGACTTCTCTTAAGTGATGTTCAGTATGGTGAAGATCTTACTTTCTCTAATGATGTTTACATAATTATTGAGTTATTGTTATTGAGGTTTTCTTCCTGTGGGATTTGTAAGACACATGAGGAGAAATGGAGAGTGTCTTCCCATGAACTGTAATGTGTGTGTGGGGGGGGGGAGAGATTTTCATTATCATTTAATTTCTTTAATGGGATTGGCTTTATCATTTAGAACACTTAATGCTTTCTTTAGTTCTTAAGTACTAAGTTAAGAGTCTCCAGCCGGCTGGAAGATAGCTCAGTGGGGGGAGTTCATGATCACTGTAGCAACACAGTGTGTTGGAATGAATCTGGACAGTTTGAGTTTCACCTCTGAAGGCTATTGTTTGTGTGGTGAAGCATCTGCGTCTGACCCCCCTGTGTAAATATTAGGGGAAAAAAATGAGTGTTGGATTTTAATGGGTATTAATGTACTTATTGTCTCAAAGCAGTCCCCTGAAAGACAAAAATGGCTCTGTATGGTGGAACTTTAATTTCTGCTCCCAGAAAAGTTGGTTAGAAAAGAAAACAGGACCTGGACACAGTGGCACATCCTTTACCAACAGCACTCCAGGGACAAAGGCAGGCAGACACCTTCAATTTACAGACAGTTTGGTCTATGTAGTGAGTTCTAGGCCAGCCAAGATATTTCCCTCGAAGAAAAAATAAGGAAAGATTAAGAAAAAGAATAACATGAGACAAAATTCTGAAAGCAGAGCTGATGTAGGAGCACAGGAAACAAGCTGTTCTACTTTTCGAAATGATGCTGAACACTTAGCAAAAGCAAACAAGTTGAAAATGAATTGTTTATGCCTCAGCAACTCTTTGACAATGGTAAACTGTTTGCCAAGGAAAAACATCTGGAGGGTACCTATGGTGATTTTAAATGACAGTGCTTTTGTTGTTGTTGTGTGTGTTTAGAAAGTATGCATATTTCTTCATTATAAAAACAATGTTTGTTATAAAAAAAACAAAGAACAAATAAGAGACCAGGTAATAATTCTTGCTAACCCAAATTCTCACACTTGAAAGCATGTTAGAGTGTACACATGGACATTCGTATATCCTACATAAATATATGCATGAACGTATAATAAATACGTAATGTAACAGATGTCCTTTTAGCATGATTAGCCCAATGAAAAACATCTTCTGAGCTTACCCTAACAATCTGAAAGTAAAAGTGGAGCTCTGTCTCCCACAGAGCAGTCAGGAGAGATTCCCCATAACAGAAACGCTGAAGTTTGTATAGTGGGGTGCAGGTTGATAAGATGTGACTGGAGACATCATAACAAGCAGCATCTCCCACTATTTTAAGTAGTGGGGTATTTTTTGCTTCAGATATGCCTGAAGACACAGACACAGACATAGAGACAGCAGAGAGAGAGAGACAGAGACAGAGACAGAGACAGGAAAAAGAATCAGAGAAACACACAGTCACACCTATCCCTAAAGGCCTGTGTACACACTACCCACTTATAATCTCACAGGCTGAGCCAACCTATTTCAGAACAAAACAAAATGAAAAGAAAAATTCCTTAAAAAAATACCTTATATCTACTTCTGCTTCTGGTTTGTTTCACCAAACAAAAGTATGGTAGAGTTAATATCATTAGCCATTACAGATAAACTCGTTTCTGTTACCACACACTACACATGAGAGACCTAGGCCCCCACACAGTCTGTGAGTCCACAGCCCTATCTCAGAGCTCATAGCACAATCTCAGAGCAGCCTGGCTCCGGGTTCAGAGCCAGGGAAGGAAAACACAACCTGAAAAGGAGACCAGAGCCAGGGGAAGAGACACTTTTTCTCCCCAATCTAGAGTCAGAGAAAACTCCCGGGACCCTGAAGCCAGGACCAAAAGAATATACTAAACTCCTAGATCCAGAGCAAACCGAAGATATTGCCTGTCCCAAAATTAGAGTCAAAAAGGTAAAAAGAACCAGAGGAAAAAAAAATAGTGTAGCCCCAGAATCAAAGCTATCTCTGTCCCTGACACAAAATCAGCCAATCCCTGAGCAGGGAAAAACGAACCAATCACTGAGTCCCTAGAGACTTGGCCTTTCCCCCTCAGTCAATTACTGGCAGTTGGGAATTCCACCCAGGTCTATAAAGATCCTTATACATCATAGTGGCAGCCAATCCCGAACCTGGAAGTCTGGAATACTCTCACCCACTCAGGGGAAGCCAATCACAAGCCCAGAGGCTTGGAATTCCCCCAAGGCTTTTCCCTATATAAATCCCCTCTTTTCATCACTCGGAATCTCTCCTATGCTGTTCCTGTTGCTGCCTCTGCATTTTGGACAGATGGAGGGACCTGAGTTGACTGACCATAAAGACTCTTCGCTTTTGCATCAGATATAGTCTCATGGTGTTTTGGGGATCCGAACTTTGGGTATAAAAAGATTCACTCTGCAATCCTGATGACCTGAGTTAGAAACTCAGAGCCTGCAGACAAAGTTCCCTCTGATCAACTCATTTGCTTCAGTGCACACTCAAATCCAATCTCTCCTCTCTCTGTCCATCCCTCTGTGTCTGTGTGTCTCTGTCTCTCTCTATCTCTCGATAGATATAGATATATCTTCCTTCTCTCCCACACACAAATAATAAAATAAAAAATTTGTTCTGTTTAGTTGATCTAAAAACATATCAACATTTTACTTTAAAATCCACATAATCTTTGAATAAAGTTATTGACAATTTGTTTGCTTACAGTTTTTAGCCTACTTGTATGCTCTTTGTTTTACTTATTTGTAGAATAGTTTTCTACATTGAAAATATGACTTTGGGTCTGTTGAGATGGTTCACTTGCCTAACATCAAGCCTCAAAGCTTGAGCTTGATCCTGGGGATCCATGATGTGGAAGGGAAGAAGTGACCACCGTAAGTTGTCCTCTGACCACCACATAATACACTTTCTCATGGACGTATCCACATATATATGTAAACATACAAAATGAGCAAATATAAACATTTTAAATTAAAAGATGACCTTTGATGATTCCACCAACATTTTCTTTTAGAATGCAGCTCCATCTATTTTATATATTTGTGGTCTAATCATAAATTTTTGACAGTTTATATTCAAATAAAGCAATAGCTATAATTTCATGATTCCTGGATTGTGTTTATGACATACTATCTATTTAAATGCTAGGATTCAATTGAAATTCTCGTATGTTTTCATGTTAAGTTACTTTGTACAGTTTCTATGTTGGCTACTTTTTCGTAAATGGCACAAACTAGAGGCACTTTGGGAAAGGGTACCTCGATTGTGGTTCCTCCCCGCATTGTCCTGTGGGTAAGAATGTGATACATTTTCCTGATGGATGATTGACACAGAAGAGCCAAGCTCACTGTGGGTGGTGCCCCTTCTAGGATTCTGGTCTTGGGTTCTATAAGAAAACAGACTGAACAAACCTTGAAAAGCAAGCCGGTAAACAGCACTGTTTCATGGCTTCTGCACCAGTTCCTGCCTTCATGTGCTGGCCCTATTTGAGATTTTGCTGACTTCTTTCAGTGATGGGTATGGAAGTGTAACCTTGACACACACACCCTTCCCTCCACAAGATGCTTATGATCATGTTGTTTTATCACAGCAATAGAAACTCTAAGTAAAATAATTACCCTGCTGTTTTGTGAAATGCAGAATCAAATGGAGTTTATTTGGTTCTGTGTATAAAACTACTGTCCAGGGCACTGGAAGCTCACACACAGTGAATCCACTGTAATGTGTGCTAGTTATTTGGTAGAGGAAGTTCAATTGCCAGGACTTATGGTATGTGTTCTGAGCAGGCGGCCTGTCTAAGAAGGACAGTTACATAGTAGAATGTGTAGCTTTAATAATGAGTCTTGAAATTTTAGGCATCAGTTTTCTGGCTGAAAAGCTGAGAATCGATCACTCTGTCATTTCTAACTTTGTCTTCTCAGAATCACTGCTTGTAAAATGTTTTTTTGAGGAGATAAAATGACACTTGTTACAAAGGTGCTGCATTAAAGAATGGTAAACAAATACAATGAATGAATGTTCTGTTTCCTTTTTACCCTAAGCCTTCTCAAGGCCATTAACATTGTAAATGGTAGAAATCCGCATTTCCTGAATGTACCTAATCACACTGTTTTCCCCTTCAGACAATATCACAAAAATTACTCTATCTTAGGGACTATAACTTGTAAAAGATCTAATTAGATATCTCCAAGTCATTTTTCTTCTCTGGTGTTCTAGAAACACCAGAAATTCTGAGTTTGAGATTTTTATGAGTCTTGTTATGCTATGTAGATCATGATAAAACAGTACTAAAAAGCATTGTCAATAGTCATGTATTTCTTACAGTGCATATTCCATTTTATTGTTGGTTCTGTCTGTTAAGCCATGGAAGGGGCCTAGGACCCAACACTTTCCTTTATAGGCACTAGAATCTATATAGGATGTTCAGAACACAAGTACTTTTTTAGTTATACAATAAAATCTACTTTAAAAAATTAATTATCCATTAATTTATTCATTAAATTGCATGCATTTTATTATCCCAGAATGCCAAAGGCATCCAGCTTGCTCCCTTTTAGAAAATGGCCTGTTTTATGATTAAAAGGAACTTATCTTTTGTCTTATTGTAGCTTCTAAATTGACACACAAGTTCTCTCCATCTCACATTTCCTTAAATAAACTCTGTTTTCAGATCTTTGTGTTCAGTACGACATATGCAGATTTATCATGTGCTTTTCTGTAGATGTTTATTGCAAAAGTAAGGTGTGTAATTTGTGGAAACGTCTTACAGTCATTCCAAGAAGCAAATAAGCTGTTTGATCAAGAAACCACCCTATAAAACAATTTTTGATTAATTTAATTAGTTTAAGGAAGACTATAAAGTGACCAAAGCAAATCTAAATAAATTATTATATCAGATTTGGCATAGTTTTTGAGCTTCAGGAGGATATGTAAAATATGTAAGAAATGAGTTATACACCATTATTTTAAACATTGCCAATGAAAACTAAACAGAGTTAGTAAGTAAATGGAATGAGCATTGAGTGCAGTTTGCCTTTGCTATGAGTCTGTACTTCATTAAGTAAAAAATAAATAAATAAATAAATAAATAAATAGATAAATAAATACATCCCAGTGAGAGGCTACCGCTTCCTGTGCACATTCAGACCTCTACAGTTCTATTAAGTCTCATTATTCATGGGACTTATGCTTCGGGTACATGCAAAATAACTTATGCACAAAGAGAAATATAGAAAAAAGTAAATACAGTCTAGTATTCTGATGATGTTTAAAGGAAACTATATTCAAAGCTGAAGTAGAAAATCACATTTGTGACCTTGACCCTCACAGCTCCCTCTAGGCTAATGATTGGAGTCCAAGCATAGTGTAGAATTGGCTAACTTAGGAAAGAACAGAAGTTCAGTGTATTGTCATAAAGTGTCAACTATTATAGGAAGAAAGCGTTTCTCCCTTTATAGGTCCTGGTGATGCTAACACGGAGTTCAGGCCTGGCCAGTAGACAAATGATGTCTACGTTTAATGATCTAGTCTGAATTTTTATTGCCTTTCTATGTTTTTAAATTTTTACTTTACTTTTAATTAAAATAAAATGATATCTCGGCCCGCTCCAATACTCCCTTGTCTAACCTTTCTGGCACATCGCACACTCTCAAACTTATGGCCTCTTTTTTTTTTCTTTTACCGTTATCATGATACATATGTAAGTACATACACACATACATGAATAAATATATTACTTTATTGAGTCCATTTAAGGATGCTTGGATATATCTTTATCTAGGGCTGGTAACTTGCTATTAAGTAACCAATTAGGGAGTACATTCCTGGAGAAGATTAATTCTACCTTTCTCTACAGTCAGGAACTGCCCATAGCTCCTCATCTAAAGGTGGGACCTTGTGGAAATCCCCTCTTTCGAGTTGGAATGCCAGCTGGTGCTGTCATTGTTCAAGTCTTATTTAGGCAACCATGTTGAGATTTCATGGGTGTAGCTTCCCTGTAGTATCTAGAAGGTTCAGTCTCAGGAGAGGTCCTAGTCCTGTGGCTTTTACAACCTTTCTGACCTTTTCTTTGAGGTTCTCTGAACCTTAGGTGTAGGGTTTGTATTTTAGATGTATTACTTGGGGCTAACTAGATACTCCACGGTCAGCTATTCTCTGTGTGTTGACCCTTTGTGACTTTCTGTAATTGTCTATATCTGCTGCAAGGAAAGAAGCTTCTTCAATGAGGGGAGTTACACTTACCTGTGGGCATAAGAGGGCTTAGAATATTGTTAGAAATCGTACTGGTTTAAGAAAGCAGCCAAAATAGGTTCTCCTCTAAAATCCATGAACTCATTAGCCATAGTTACTTGGCTAGGTTTCCACTACCAGAAATGATTTCCCTTCTATCGAGTTAGCCTTGATTCTAATTAGATGAACATCAGTTACTGCAAAGATCTAAGTGCCTCTATTGTACCTTGAGCAATCTCTTGCCCTACTTGTCACTTTTGTGGTTTTAATGTATCACAGCTGGATAGGATTATTGATGGCTGTCCTCCCATGACAACTTGCATATTATCTTCATTCTAGTCCTATGACAGCTAGCCCACAGGGAGGAGGAGTTCAAGTCTTCCACACTACGACCTTGCCTTCTGCTCTTGTGAGGTGATCAAGCACAACAGCAGTAGCCTACATTGTTTGAAGAGTTGATCTGTGGTCCTCTGACCAATAACTCAAAAGAGGCTTCTCCATGTCTGACACTGGGGTTTTTGTTAGGCTCTGTGGCTAACAAATATGGCTCTAAAATGTATATTATATATATAAAACCATCATTGTTCTAAATAGTTTCGGAAGATAATTGTGAACATTGCTGTTTTCCCAACTGAAATAAAGAGAGACTGACTGCCTCAAAATGATAAAAGGATGAAACAGCCTGGACCAGAGGGAACCAATTGCCTAGTGTATTTCCGTGTCTACAGTTTCAGTAGCTTGGACTAAGGTCACAAAAAAGAGCAAGTAAAGATGTGAATATCCGGCTCCTCAGCTTACATATGTCCTAAACAAGGGCAACTGATACATTTAAACTGACTTGCTTTAGACATTTACATTAGAATTTGATGTGATATCAAAAGACTCTAAGAGAGGAAATCTTCCACATAGTACCTGGAATATTTTGTGGATAAGTGTCATGTTAAAATCTTGTGCTGTCACGGTTGTAAGCTGAGTAGTGATCGCAAATGACAGCTGAAAGGGTATAAGAAAAAAAAAATCGTGACAGATTCGTGATGATCTTGTTATCTGAATTCTGAATCATTTTACTTACAACAGGTGTAGCTCCATCAAGCTGCCTTATGATCTATGTTTCCATTAGCGTGAGAAGATTGGAGTTGAATATTCTGTTCCTTGATACGGGTTTACCCTGGTGTTAATATTGCTTCATCAACTTTCGTTTGACTGATGTAGTTGTTTTTATCTTCGCAGTGGAGGTAATTTTGCTAATGCATGTCTTGTACAATTAGTGTTGAGCTGGAGTGTCTCTTATCACTGTTTTGAAGAATCTCGCTCATTCCTGTGACAGTTTCAGCGTGTGTGTATTTGTCATCATTGCCCATGTCAGAGTGGGGGTTAGGCAGTGTCACACGTGCTGACACTGTCCTTTCCCTTATTTCCTCTCCGACCTTATAATAGACTTGTGAATTTCTTAATCGTCTATTTTCCTAGTTTAGAAATTTCATTGTTCTCTTGACAATGCTTCTGTATTTCCATTAATCAATAACTTTGATGATTTTAATTGCTCACAATGGCTATGTTTGTCATATCCTTTATTTCTGAATTCAGTTTTCTTCTTAATAAAGTATATTCTTTATAAGTTTTTTAATTAAAATCTAATATATACTATTACTTAATATGTATAGCATTACAAAATGTAATGCATTACACTATATATACCACTTGTTTATTTTTGTTTCCAAGTTCTTTTATTTTTCAAAAATGCTTAAATTAGTACTTGTACAAGTTTAATAAATTATATTTGTAAATTCAACCTCATCTTAGAATTAAAATAGTAAAATAGTAATTTTATCATCATAGCCCTTAAGATGCTTGGAAACTCTACTTTGACAGTAAGAGGTTAGTAAACCACATACCCATTGGAGGCATGCCTGTTTCACTAAAGCTCTATGTATAACAGATGTTATAGGGAGATAAAGATAAATGCTACCTTTAATATAATATCCATTGACTTATAAATAATAATAAAGGCATATTAAACCAAAATCACAGAGATTAGCATAATTAAAGAAAAAGAAATCCTGAAGAAAGCATGAGTTTTTAATTGTTAAGAACATGCACAGACATTCCACAGGCTTTGTGTATTATTTCTCTTTTTTTCTGTTTTTATCAGTCTTTATCTTTTCATTTAATGATTTGGACAATTTCTAGTTCCTTTTTCATTTTGTTATGTTTAGTCTCTGGTATAACTAAGTTAAGAATAAATAAAAATAAATAAATAAAAATTCAGGAAAAAATTCAAAGGAAATGAGTGAAGTTCTATTATTAAAAAGTGACGAAAGCCAACAAGATGGTTTAGTTGGGGAAAAGTACTTGTTGAAAAGCTGATAACATGCGTTCAATACCCAGACCCACGTGAAAAGGCACTTTTCCATAGTTCAGTTCTCCTGACTCTAATAATGTCAAAGTTATAGTATTTGCTTATTTATTTAGCAATCCTAGCGTACTGAATCCAGGCCACCAAGCACACTAGTGAGTGCTCTGCTAGTGGGCTACAGTCACAAGCATAGAGGAAGCCCAGAGCAGTCACCTGAAGCTTTACTAGCACTGTTTTATATCACCTCCAATTTGAAACTGTTTCTCAGGAGAATTCCACTAACACCATGCCCAAGACACTTTTACATTGGTGCTGAGAACTACATTGGGGAAATATAAAATAGGAATATTTTGACTTCCAGTGATCACAAAATACTCTGACACATGACTGAAATTCATGTAACAGGAGTCAAGTGAATCATAGGAAAGAAATCTTCAGCACTTATTCTTCAGCTCTGCAGAGCAGCTTCACACTAAACCTTGGATTCAAAACGGTGACAAAAATAAAATGATTGAAGCTTGTCAGCAGAGAAAAGTTGCCAGTTGAGTGATGATTCCTGGACGAGCAAATTGAATCAAGTATCTCTACTACATAAAGCCTGAATCAGTTACCATTCACAGAATTTGAATTTGTTAATAAGGATAGGATGTAAATGAATAGGATAAAGCAAAACAAAGTACATTAGTTTTTATCTATTTACCTGCAACCAAAAGCTTCAAGAATACCTCATCATTGAGTAACATAAAATAGTGTAATAAAAATTTGCTTATTGTCTTCATTGCTTGCAAATGTATGCTGCTACTTCTACCAGAAAGTAAACACATATGAACACAGTTCTTTCTTACCAGTGAAGCCTCTTCAGGTATCCTAATGTTTCAAAAACAGAAATGACTTACCTCCAACATCTAACCCTAAGGCACTACTCCTCCTTCATCATTTACACCCTGTGTCTCCTTTCCCCACACCTCTTGTCTTCTTCTTCCTCCATGTGGTGGTTGCATATCACCACACCTCAACAATTTGGCATGGCATTCTTCCTTCCAACTCATTTAAGAGATGAGAGAGAATCTTCTCTAATGCTTAACTATCAACTCTTCTGCTCATAATGGACCCTCCTTCCCTAGCTTCCCATAGTATTGCACCTATAAAGATAGATTCATACATACATAGTTATTGTTAAATGTATTTCTTAGGAATGGCTTTGGTCTCTATTCTCATTTAAAATATTGTTGTTTTTCCAGGATGACTGAACATTACAGTCAAGTTTAACATATTTTGGTCTTAATCAGTTTGAATCAAAATTGTATAAAACAGCTATAGTACAACAAGTCATGACCTGTAAAGAAAGTATGGCTGGGCTGGAATTACAACTCTGTGATATCAGACTTATTATTCAATGCACTGAAGTTATCCTTTGCTAGGAAGAAAAGAAGGAACTTAAAGTTGGTGTAGGAAACTATTGGAATGGCACCATTCATTTAGTAATTTCAGAGCCTTTAACAAATCAGTTTCCACATTGTTTATTATATGTCTGGGAGGGAGTTAATTTGTTGCTGCCAATCTTTCACTTGCATGATAAAAATAGTCAAGAACTATAAGTTTATTTATTTCCAACTTAAAATGTTATAAAGGTGAGATTACCAGATGACCTAGATTTCTTTTTTTTTTATTCCCACTGGGATCTATTTATCTTCTGAATTTGATAAATGTGTAATATAATATAGAAACAAGGGCACATACCAAGACAGATTAGATAGATACATAGGTAGATGGATATATGATAGATGGATGGATAGATAGATAGATAGATAGATAGATAGATAGATAGATAGATAGAACAATATTGCCATAGGTTTGAGGTTTTCACTGGTGGTTTCTATATAATGTCTTCTATAGTTATTCTACAATAATTGACAATTGTGATGTGAGTATGTTTTATTACCATTTGTTAATAAAGAAGCTCCTTTGGTCTATGGCAAGGCAGAATATAGCAAGGTGGGAAATCCAAGCAGAGATAGAGGGGAAAAAAGAAGGCAGAGTCAGATAGACTCCATGTAGTTGACGAAAGAGAAAGATGCCAGAACCTTACCCACCCAGCCTCGTGGCAATACACAGATTAACAGAAATGGGTTAATTTAAGATATAAGAGCAAGCTAGGAATATGCCTGAGCCATTGGCCATAGAATGTTGTAATTAATATAGTTTCTGTGTGATTATTAGGGTCTGGGCAGCCAGGAAATGACAGTGCAGTCTCTGTTTACACAGTTGGATTAAGAATCCCAATTCAAAGCAGGTGGTGGTGGAACACACCTTTAATCCCAGCACTTGGGAGGCAGAAGCAGGTGGATGTCTGTGAATTCAAGGCCAACCTGGTCTACAAGAACTAGTTCCAGAACAGGTTCCAAAGCTACAGAGAAATTATATCTCAAAAAAGCCAAAAAAAATAAAATAAAAATTTAAAAAAGAATCCCAATTCAAAGTACAAAACTGTGATTGGCAATGATAAACATATTTTACTTTCATTTCTAAAAGAGAGTCACCCATAGCTAACTGTAATATGGTAACTTTGTATGGTCCTAAGGGAGAGAATGAGCACTCCAAGTAAAAATGCCCTGGAAATAAAAGAGTCTAACAGAAAATGTAAGTTACTTTTAGCAAGCAGTTGTAGGGTTCTGGAAAAATAAGTGTTTTTTTTTTTGTTGTTGTTGTTGTGTTTTTTTTTTTTAAAAAAGCAGGAATTCTACATTGAGATGATAGTGTTGAGTGTTATAAAGGTCATCTACCCTTGGCCTCATTTTAGCTTAATTGAAACAGGTTAATCTTTTTTTTTTCTCTTGTTCTTTCAATTTGGAATGATACTGGGATCTCTGTGGTACTCCTCATCCATCATATCCTGTGACCTTGAAGTGACTGCAGCTCTCCTTCTCAGGAGAGAGTCTGTAAATGAGAATTAAAATAGATCTTCTCAGTGGAGCCCCACAGCAGCATGTACTAAGACATGTAACAGAAGATCTGATCACAGCAGGCATCCAGCAGTAATTCTTCAGTGACATATGGAGTCAAAAGAGATTGGTTTTAACTCAGACAGAGGGAAAAAAAAACAAGAAAAAGAATCAGTAAAGTATGCCAAATCTACAAATCAAGTAAGAATGTCCATGAAAACCTTCCATGGAAATCAACAATTTAAAATTACGTCTCTAAGAAGTCTCTCCAATCTTCACATTTTCATGTCTGAAATATGAAATATTTTTCTCAGAAGAACATCAAAATTAGCAAAACCATGAATATCAATATGCTTCTTATACTATAAAGAGAAAATTACAAATGAGAAGACATGTTTAAGTTTTTATGACATAAGGCAAAATTAGGATGAGTAGGGGGTGTGTATGGTAATTAACAGAGAGCACTCCATGTCCAAGACTCAACTATTTTAGTCAGGAAAATCACAACACTGAAAAATTTGATAAAGTTGTAAGATGTAGCCCTTCTTTTGTGTTTTTACAGTTTGTAACCTGTATGTGAACACACATCACACACACCAAGTAACATCCATGATTGTCTTCCATGGTCACACAAGAAAACAGTATTGGGAGTAAGACAAAAGAACATTTGATGTGATCTGGGAATATACAGATTGCTGTCTGTTCAATGATCACTCTCCTTTTTATTTGGATTATAATATTTTTAATACTAACGTCACACAGGATCTTTATCTGAAAATGAAATACAGTACTCCACTAGACATATAAGTCCCCCACATTTCATTTTCTTGGAGTTAATGGTTACTACTTCGCATGAATTTGTACTCAGGGAAAACCATCATTTAAAAGAGAAAAGGTTAAAATTATTTAATTTACACACATAGGAAGAATTCCTATGATGATATATTGTGCAAACATCTATTGACGGCCCAATAAATGTCAAATGGCAAGTGGTTAGTGAGTGTCAGTTATGATCAGCAAGTGATTTAATACCCAGCTTACAATATTGAGGCTCATGTGTTATAGTATAGTAAAATTAAATATCATTGCAGATTATTTTAATCCATAAGTCAACGTCTCTAAATTTAATGTTGAAAGATAATTAAAAAGTATGAATGGCTTTTGTTAAATTATTTTAATGTAGACTATATCACATATTGTGCACACAGTTGCAGCTCAATTAACATTCCTTGATTTGTGTTCACAGAATACACATATTTAGAATTTGCTTGGACTGACTTTGAAATGTGAAACACAAACATAATAGTTCTATGTATTATTGACATGCAACATTTAATTCCACTATTAACGCCGAAAAATAGTTAGAAACACAGATCATTGTATCTTATGTGACCCTAGTGGCTATTAGAACATGCACCCTGTGTCTTGACCTGGAGTACAATTGTACTGTAGCAAACAAGCATGCTAACATTTGCAACAAACTAAACCGGAAAACCTAACAACTTAGATGAAGATCGTTCAAAAGCAGTTCCTATGAAAGATGGTGAATGTTTTCTGTGATTGTTTTAATTTTGTTGTTGTAATTCCTATATTTATCTAGCCGAGTGATGTGGGAGAATTGTCTGTATTCTGTCAATCATATTTTAATAAAACGCTGACTGGCCAGGCAGGCAGTATAGGCAGGAAAGCCAGACAGGAAGTAGAGGTGGAGCAAAGAGACTGGGAGTATTCTGGAAGCAGAAACTTCCTCAGCCACTCCTGCGCAGATCACTGAAGAGGCAGCATGTAACTTGCCCAGCTGAGAAAGGTACGGAGCCATTATGGCTAACATAGATGAGAATAATGGGTTAATATAAGTTATAAGAGTTAACAAGAAGCCTGACCTAATGAGCCAATCAGTTTATAACCTTATGGAGTCCTGTGTGTAATTTCTCTTTGGGATTTGCCGGCTGTTGGGGTACCGGGTGGGACGGAAACCCCAACAAGCCGGCCCCCGTCATGTTACAGATGGCGCCCAACATGGATAATTGCATCCACAGAAAGCTTGAGAAAGCTTGGGAAAGTATAGAGTAAATCATGTTTTTTTTGGTGGCAGCAATTTCTCAGATCTGCGCCACTTGCTAGAGGCAAGCAAGCACTCTCATCTTAGGGAGGCTTCCTGACTCAGCTTTAGCTGTAAAACCTTGCAGCTCTTTTAAGAGGTCCTGCGACAAAAAACTTAATCGATGTTGATGAAAATCTGAATGCATGCTTTTCAGTTTTCAGCCGTAGCAGGAAAAAAGCTGTGCTGTTTTAAAATGCCAGCTTTCTGGGCCGTCCTGACAGGGCAAACTCTGACTCTTTCAGGCAGGCAGTCTGACTGAGTGTGGTCTGTGAGTGGAATGTTGCAGCTTGCTTGCTGGTAGGGACCTTGAAACGCCATAGAGTTGTGGTAGTAAAAATGGCTCCAGTGGTATCTCTACCATGAGTCTGGAAAGCTAAGTAATCTAGCTGACAAAGTCATGACTTCAATCCTCTCCTTAAAGGCTCATGTGGTCAGAAAAAGGAGAGATATACAGTAAAGAGATTTTCAAAGACAAAGAAAACCTCTAAATGGTTTATAGTGTGTTACAAATAAATGCAGGATAAAAGTTAAAGTTCTTAAAGTAAAAAGAGAGTAGTTATGTGTGGTGGTACACACCTTTAATCCCAATGCCCGGGAGGTTGAGGCATATTGACCTCTGTGACTTCAAGGGGTAGAAGTAGATTGACCTCTGTGACTTCTAGGTGTGGTAGCACACACCTTTAATCCCAATGCCTGGGAGGCAGAGACAGAAGGATCTCCGAGTTCAAGGTGTGGTAGCACATGCCTTTAATCCCAGCACTGGGGAGCAGAGAGAGACAGATCTCTGTGAGTTCAAAGTGTTGTGACACACACCTTTAATCCCAGCACTGGGGAGGCAGAGACCAGAGGATCTCTGAGTTCAAGGACAGCATGGTCTACAGAGTTATTCCAGGACAAAGATATACAGAGAACCTGTCTCAAAAAGTAAAAGTAAAAATAAAAGAAATAGAGGTTAAAATAAAGCCACATAAAGATGGAAAATACACAGAGAATCTTGATACTGTATGTTATTATGCTCTCTTTGAATTGTTTGAATGCTGAGGAAGGAGCAACAGCTGCTAAAAGACTTTTGTTTATAAATGTTGCTGAACTAACCCAAGACAGGTATTTTGAAAATACCTTGGCTTCAAAATTGAAGTCAAAAGGTATGTTACTTTGGAGAAGAGATTTTGCTTTTGTTTCCACAGAAAATGAGAGGCTCTGGATTTATTCAGAGTTAAGAAAAATCATCTTTGATCAAGGGAGACCTCCTGAGAAATTTCCAGTAGGAACAGATGGCCTGGATGTCTGAATTCTACATCCAGAACAGATTCAAGACTGCTGCCTGAGATGATCAAGACTTGCAGGATACTCCAGTCGGGACTTGATTATGGCTCTAGATTTTCTTTAGGTCCTCATAAGATTATCAGCACCCCCAACCAGCAGGAAGTAGCCTGAAATACTACGCCCACATTCCCAACAAATGGACTATGGGTATTTTCCTTTGTTTAAAAAAAAAAGAGGGAAATGATGTGGGAGAATTGTCTGTATTCTGTCAATCATATTTTAATAAAACGCTGACTGGCCAGGCAGGCAGTATAGGCAGGAAAGCCAGACAGGAAGTAGAGGTGGAGCAAAGAGACTGGGAGTATTCTGGAAGCAGAAACTTCCTCAGCCACTCCTGCGCAGATCACTGAAGAGGCAGCATGTAACTTGCCCAGCTGAGAAAGGTACGGAGCCATTATGGCTAACATAGATGAGAATAATGGGTTAATATAAGTTATAAGAGTTAACAAGAAGCCTGACCTAATGAGCCAATCAGTTTATAACCTTATGGAGTCCTGTGTGTAATTTCTCTTTGGGATTTGCCGGCTGTTGGGGTACCGGGTGGGACGGAAACCCCAACAAGCCGGCCCCCGTCATGTTACAGATGGCGCCCAACATGGATAATTGCATCCACAGAAAGCTTGAGAAAGCTTGGGAAAGTATAGAGTAAATCATGTTTTTTTTGGTGGCAGCAATTTCTCAGATCTGCGCCACTTGCTAGAGGCAAGCAAGCACTCTCATCTTAGGGAGGCTTCCTGACTCAGCTTTAGCTGTAAAACCTTGCAGCTCTTTTAAGAGGTCCTGCGACAAAAAACTTAATCGATGTTGATGAAAATCTGAATGCATGCTTTTCAGTTTTCAGCCGTAGCAGGAAAAAAGCTGTGCTGTTTTAAAATGCCAGCTTTCTGGGCCGTCCTGACAGGGCAAACTCTGACTCTTTCAGGCAGGCAGTCTGACTGAGTGTGGTCTGTGAGTGGAATGTTGCAGCTTGCTTGCTGGTAGGGACCTTGAAACGCCATAGAGTTGTGGTAGTAAAAATGGCTCCAGTGGTATCTCTACCATGAGTCTGGAAAGCTAAGTAATCTAGCTGACAAAGTCATGACTTCAATCCTCTCCTTAAAGGCTCATGTGGTCAGAAAAAGGAGAGATATACAGTAAAGAGATTTTCAAAGACAAAGAAAACCTCTAAATGGTTTATAGTGTGTTACAAATAAATGCAGGATAAAAGTTAAAGTTCTTAAAGTAAAAAGAGAGTAGTTATGTGTGGTGGTACACACCTTTAATCCCAATGCCCGGGAGGTTGAGGCATATTGACCTCTGTGACTTCAAGGGGTAGAAGTAGATTGACCTCTGTGACTTCTAGGTGTGGTAGCACACACCTTTAATCCCAATGCCTGGGAGGCAGAGACAGAAGGATCTCCGAGTTCAAGGTGTGGTAGCACATGCCTTTAATCCCAGCACTGGGGAGCAGAGAGAGACAGATCTCTGTGAGTTCAAAGTGTTGTGACACACACCTTTAATCCCAGCACTGGGGAGGCAGAGACCAGAGGATCTCTGAGTTCAAGGACAGCATGGTCTACAGAGTTATTCCAGGACAAAGATATACAGAGAACCTGTCTCAAAAAGTAAAAGTAAAAATAAAAGAAATAGAGGTTAAAATAAAGCCACATAAAGATGGAAAATACACAGAGAATCTTGATACTGTATGTTATTATGCTCTCTTTGAATTGTTTGAATGCTGAGGAAGGAGCAACAGCTGCTAAAAGACTTTTGTTTATAAATGTTGCTGAACTAACCCAAGACAGGTATTTTGAAAATACCTTGGCTTCAAAATTGAAGTCAAAAGGTATGTTACTTTGGAGAAGAGATTTTGCTTTTGTTTCCACAGAAAATGAGAGGCTCTGGATTTATTCAGAGTTAAGAAAAATCATCTTTGATCAAGGGAGACCTCCTGAGAAATTTCCAGTAGGAACAGATGGCCTGGATGTCTGAATTCTACATCCAGAACAGATTCAAGACTGCTGCCTGAGATGATCAAGACTTGCAGGATACTCCAGTCGGGACTTGATTATGGCTCTAGATTTTCTTTAGGTCCTCATAAGATTATCAGCACCCCCAACCAGCAGGAAGTAGCCTGAAATACTACGCCCACATTCCCAACAAATGGACTATGGGTATTTTCCTTTGTTTAAAAAAAAAAGAGGGAAATGATGTGGGAGAATTGTCTGTATTCTGTCAATCATATTTTAATAAAACGCTGACTGGCCAGGCAGGCAGTATAGGCAGGAAAGCCAGACAGGAAGTAGAGGTGGAGCAAAGAGACTGGGAGTATTCTGGAAGCAGAAACTTCCTCAGCCACTCCTGCGCAGATCACTGAAGAGGCAGCATGTAACTTGCCCAGCTGAGAAAGGTACGGAGCCATTATGGCTAACATAGATGAGAATAATGGGTTAATATAAGTTATAAGAGTTAACAAGAAGCCTGACCTAATGAGCCAATCAGTTTATAACCTTATGGAGTCCTGTGTGTAATTTCTCTTTGGGATTTGCCGGCTGTTGGGGTACCGGGTGGGACGGAAACCCCAACAAGCCGGCCCCCGTCATGTTACAGATGGCGCCCAACATGGATAATTGCATCCACAGAAAGCTTGAGAAAGCTTGGGAAAGTATAGAGTAAATCATGTTTTTTTTGGTGGCAGCAATTTCTCAGATCTGCGCCACTTGCTAGAGGCAAGCAAGCACTCTCATCTTAGGGAGGCTTCCTGACTCAGCTTTAGCTGTAAAACCTTGCAGCTCTTTTAAGAGGTCCTGCGACAAAAAACTTAATCGATGTTGATGAAAATCTGAATGCATGCTTTTCAGTTTTCAGCCGTAGCAGGAAAAAAGCTGTGCTGTTTTAAAATGCCAGCTTTCTGGGCCGTCCTGACAGGGCAAACTCTGACTCTTTCAGGCAGGCAGTCTGACTGAGTGTGGTCTGTGAGTGGAATGTTGCAGCTTGCTTGCTGGTAGGGACCTTGAAACGCCATAGAGTTGTGGTAGTAAAAATGGCTCCAGTGGTATCTCTACCATGAGTCTGGAAAGCTAAGTAATCTAGCTGACAAAGTCATGACTTCAATCCTCTCCTTAAAGGCTCATGTGGTCAGAAAAAGGAGAGATATACAGTAAAGAGATTTTCAAAGACAAAGAAAACCTCTAAATGGTTTATAGTGTGTTACAAATAAATGCAGGATAAAAGTTAAAGTTCTTAAAGTAAAAAGAGAGTAGTTATGTGTGGTGGTACACACCTTTAATCCCAATGCCCGGGAGGTTGAGGCATATTGACCTCTGTGACTTCAAGGGGTAGAAGTAGATTGACCTCTGTGACTTCTAGGTGTGGTAGCACACACCTTTAATCCCAATGCCTGGGAGGCAGAGACAGAAGGATCTCCGAGTTCAAGGTGTGGTAGCACATGCCTTTAATCCCAGCACTGGGGAGCAGAGAGAGACAGATCTCTGTGAGTTCAAAGTGTTGTGACACACACCTTTAATCCCAGCACTGGGGAGGCAGAGACCAGAGGATCTCTGAGTTCAAGGACAGCATGGTCTACAGAGTTATTCCAGGACAAAGATATACAGAGAACCTGTCTCAAAAAGTAAAAGTAAAAATAAAAGAAATAGAGGTTAAAATAAAGCCACATAAAGATGGAAAATACACAGAGAATCTTGATACTGTATGTTATTATGCTCTCTTTGAATTGTTTGAATGCTGAGGAAGGAGCAACAGCTGCTAAAAGACTTTTGTTTATAAATGTTGCTGAACTAACCCAAGACAGGTATTTTGAAAATACCTTGGCTTCAAAATTGAAGTCAAAAGGTATGTTACTTTGGAGAAGAGATTTTGCTTTTGTTTCCACAGAAAATGAGAGGCTCTGGATTTATTCAGAGTTAAGAAAAATCATCTTTGATCAAGGGAGACCTCCTGAGAAATTTCCAGTAGGAACAGATGGCCTGGATGTCTGAATTCTACATCCAGAACAGATTCAAGACTGCTGCCTGAGATGATCAAGACTTGCAGGATACTCCAGTCGGGACTTGATTATGGCTCTAGATTTTCTTTAGGTCCTCATAAGATTATCAGCACCCCCAACCAGCAGGAAGTAGCCTGAAATACTACGCCCACATTCCCAACAAATGGACTATGGGTATTTTCCTTTGTTTAAAAAAAAAAGAGGGAAATGATGTGGGAGAATTGTCTGTATTCTGTCAATCATATTTTAATAAAACGCTGACTGGCCAGGCAGGCAGTATAGGCAGGAAAGCCAGACAGGAAGTAGAGGTGGAGCAAAGAGACTGGGAGTATTCTGGAAGCAGAAACTTCCTCAGCCACTCCTGCGCAGATCACTGAAGAGGCAGCATGTAACTTGCCCAGCTGAGAAAGGTACGGAGCCATTATGGCTAACATAGATGAGAATAATGGGTTAATATAAGTTATAAGAGTTAACAAGAAGCCTGACCTAATGAGCCAATCAGTTTATAACCTTATGGAGTCCTGTGTGTAATTTCTCTTTGGGATTTGCCGGCTGTTGGGGTACCGGGTGGGACGGAAACCCCAACAAGCCGGCCCCCGTCATGCTACAGCCGAGTGTTAACATTTCAGCCCTTCATGGTCACCCACATTATATAACTTCAGAGAACCACATTCTCAGAGACTGTAATAACACTATGGAAAATTTAACTGAGCATTTGAATCCCACTTTGGAGTGACCCACTGCAACATCCTACTGTTGTCTAGGACACTGTGAATAACTGTTTTCTTCAGTTATGTAAATCTTTTTTTCATTTTAAATATGGCTTTAATTGAAAAAAGAGTTATATCCCTTTCCCTCTTCCCTTCCCTCCCTTCATTCCCTCCCAGCTGTCCTCAAAATTCTTCAACACCTTTTCCGTCTCAAGTTAATAGCCACTTTTTCTTTGATCATCATTGTTGCATACATATACACACACTTGTGTGTATCTTTGTATGCACAGATATGTATGTGTGTGTATAGATATGTGTACGTGTATATGTACACGTGTATATATATATATATGGACAAACACACACACACACATATATATATGCTTGCTGATTTCATTATTGCTAGGTTTATAGCTTCAGGGTTCACTACTCTCTACTGAACAACAAATAAGGAGTCTCATCTCTATGAAAGAATAATTCGTCTCCTAGGAGTCATTAGTTGATTATAGTTCTTCATCTATGGGTGGGACCCCACAATACAGGGTTTTTTTTGCCTTTTCACATTATTGTTCAGTCTTGGTTATAGATATTTCTAGAATAAATTGTTTTACAGCTCTTTCACAGTTTCAAACTATCTGGTATTCTGACTCTTACAATCTTTCTGGTACCTCTTCCATAATTTTGGCTAGCCACAGAAGAAGGTCCTGTGATGTAGCTGTAACCATGGTGGCTGGGCTTCCACAATCCCTTGATCTCTACATTGGGTTCAGTTCTGGTTTTGTAATAATCTTCACCCACTATAAAGAGAATCTTTCGGATGAAGGGTAGTGGCCACACTTACCTGTGGGTATAAGGAAAAGATTTCGAATATAGTAACGAAATGTACTTCTCTAACAAAGTAATGGTAGTAGATTTTCTTTCAAGATCCATGCCATCATTAGTCCCAGAAAGCTGGCTAGGTTTCTAATAAACAGGCATGATTTCTCTCCTGTTAAATCCACATAGACAGCTGTTAGTTGCTACCAACAAGTGTGTGCCACTTCTTGCCCCTTTATGTATGTCTTGCCATGCTGTTAATTTGCATGACTCACAGAAGTTGCCATTCTATAGGACTGTTTAATTGCTTCCCTCTGTTGGTGGACTGCATAGTATTTGCTGGAACCATAGAAGCTAAGCCACAGGAAAAAGGAATTCAGATTAGATCAAGCTTGAATCATCTGAGTCTTGTATGCCATGGGTACAGAGACTTCAGCAATAGTAGCCACTTCAACTTTTTTGAGGTGATGAAGGGATCTAATAATAATCTGATCACATGGAGTACTATGACCAGCCGTTCAAAAGAAGGTTTCTCATGGCTGGCTGGTACTTGGGTTTGTTTTTTGTTTTGTTTTGTTTTGTTTTTTCACTATGGCTTTTGTAGGGAGCATTATTATCCCTAGTGACTTAACTCTCTCTCTCTCTCTCTCTCTCTCTCTCTCTCTCTCTCTCTCTCTCTCTCTGTGTGTGTGTGTGTGTGTGTGTACATACATTTATATGTATCATGTATATGCTGATAAAATGTGGTACATATACACAATGGAATACTAGTCAGTTATAAAGATAATGAAATTTACAGATGTATATATAGACCCAGTAAAGATTATATTGGGTGGGGTAATTCAGACTAAGAAAGATAAATGCTGCATATTCTTTCATCCGTGGTTCCAGGCACCAAATCCTCAGATGTGAATATGCAACACGGAGTAACCACAGAAACCAAGAAAGTATAAAGGGACCATAGGTGGGAGTTTGCAGATAGGAAATAGCAGGGGAAAACTGACATGAAATGGCAAATAAGTAACAGGGATGGTGCTCCAACTGAGGAGGTGGAAAGGAGTTTAGAATAGAAGAAGAGGGTGGGATGGGGGCAAATAACACCAAGCTTGCTTGATAAAGTCAATCATAGGAATCATACTATTTTATATTCATCTAAAACTATACACAATGTGCATAAGTGAAGGTACTCTGAATAGCTGATTAGATGTTTCTCTGTTGCTTAATAACTGTTCTGGTAAGTGGATTCTTCCTTCCTTTTTTCTTTTTTTCTTTGCTTTTTTTTTCAGCAATGTGATAAAAGTTACAACATTGTAAGTTTTGGCAGTAACTCTTAGTGCAGAAAGATAAAGCAACATAAAACTCAACGAGCCTACGAAAAATAATTCTGCCCAGCAGGGCTTGTTCTTTCCAGGGTGGCCAAGATTCTCTTGGTAAATTGCACTTATTTATAGACCTCAGTCAAATAATTTTATGACCCTTTATTGAAAAAATACAATTTATTTTTCTAAAAGAGTTCCAAACAATTATTAATCAAGTCATTTATTAATCCATGTTTCTGGTCAGATTTTAGGTACTTTATTCTAAGTCCAGATGGTGAGCTTTACAGCTACTGCCAAAATATAAAGACGTGATATATGTATGTATGTGAATATATGTACATTATATTCACATTTCAATTCTCAAGTATGTACATATCAAATATAAAATATGTACATATTCAAGAACCGAAAAATAATGCCTGTGATGCTAATTCAAACTGCATTTCCATTATTTTCCAGATAATCAACAAACATAACACAAGTCTATTGAACTTATTTTTGAAAGTTTTCTAATACTGTGTACTTACTCATCAATATGCTTAAACTTCAAAGCATTTCATTTAAAAATAGAAAATTCACACATACTCCCAGCAGGAACATGCTTATAGATCCTACTTTGTCAGTTTTACAGGGATAATTTTCACCATAAGTAGCCCAGAAATTTATAGCATAAAATGAAGTAAAGCCTTCAAAAGGAAAAGAGGATGATACATACTCCTCTCCCCAAAATATGGCCTCTCCCTTGGCCTAGGATTGTGCACTGGTACAATGTTATGTTCTCTACCATCTCTATGTATAGTCCATATATTTCTGATGACTATCACTTTCCTTGCAAAGCCCCAAAAGGATATGCCTGTATATTAGTTGGAGCTGGAAACCACACAATCATTTGTTCTCTGCATTTTGATCAGTTATGAATTTGTTTGTCAGTTTGTTCTTGTTTTTGTCTTTGTTTTTTGTCCTGGTCATGTTTTAGGTACTTCATTCCAAGACCGGATGACAAGCTTTGCAATTGCTGTCAAAGGAACTGCTTTTCTTCGGTTGTTTTTGTTTTTGTGTTTTTTTTATGAGAGCTGAGTTATATACTAATTTGGGTACAAAGATAAATATATAGAATGTAGTTAAGGAATATGTTGGTTTAGTAAAGTGGCAGTTGTAGATTCTCCTCCAAGATTCATGACCTCACAGGACCAGGATAGTTGGCATGACTTCCATCAATGCCAAGCATGACATTCCTTGTATTGAAAGACCCTTAATTCCAATTAGAGAGTTATTGCTTACCACCAGATAAGAATGACACTATTGTACCTTTATATTGTAAGGAGCCTCTTGTTGGTTCCCAGGTGCCCAACTAGCTTAGACCTGAAATAATTGCACAGAAACTGCCTTCATTAAATCACTGCGTGGCCCTTTAGCTCTAGTTTCCTATTTGTTAACTCTTACATATTTATTTAACCCAATTCTATTAATCTGTGCATTGCCATGAGGTTGTGGCTTACCGGGTAAAATTCCCAGTGCCTATCTTCTGCAGCACCATGGCTTCTCCCTTACTCTGCCCTTCTTTCTCGCAGCATTCAGCCTAGCTTCTCCTGCCTATCTAAGTTCTGCCTTACTGTAGGTCCAAAGCAGTTTCTTTATTCATTAATGGTAATCACAACACACAGAGGGAACTCCCACATCACCTTTAGGGATATTGTACCTTTCTGAAGGAAACACAATGGGGAAATAATGTGTTTAATTTTAATTTAAAAAATAAAAATATCACTAAATAAAAATAAGTTTATTCTTTAAGAAAATAAAAATTCAGTACCTCCCCGGTACTCACAAGGAGCCCCAGAAGCAGCACTTGAGCTGACTAGAGGAAGTCAGGAGAATTCATTAGAAGTGCAGCTGAAGTTCTGTGCAGAAAAAGTTAGCCAGATGGGGATTTACAATTGGAGACAGAGGAAGGTTATAGCAAGAGCAGCATATGCAAGAGGCCACTGATGGCAGAGACTGTAAGTATGAAGAATTAAGAGCAGGTGACTGTGGTTAAAACTCAGCTTGCAATGCAGGTGGAAAGGAAGCAGGAGTGGGTATACCTAGCTGCACAAATAACTTCAGTAGGCTGTTGAAATGATTATCTTTGTCTTTTGTAATGAAACAGGAGAGTGGTATGGAGGGAGGATGCAGTGTGGCTTCCAAGACGTGGGGGAGATGCAGGAGTCTAGACAAAAGAGGATGGAGGTGAACGTAAATGAGGCAGGTGCCATTAATTCCTTCCAGATGTTCTCATCATTGTAATTGGGAGAGACAATTAGGTCAAATATGCTGAACACATGCAGGGAACCAGAATATCTTTTCTCTGATTAGAGAATAGTCATGCAGACGATTATTGTTTCTGTAATTATGGGAGTATAAAAATGTGAAGCCCCAAACCTAAAATACGTTGAATGTGTTTGCATGCTAATGTTCTTTTATTTAAAACAATTAGGATAATATTAGTTTAATAGGACAAGCCCAAGTGTGTGTGTGTGTGTGTGTGTGTGTGTGTGTTTGCCTGTGTGTGTGTGTTTGTGTGTCTCCTTCAGTTAAGTTCATTTGAACTCCCCTGTTATCCTCCTAAGTTTATACTTTTCTTTTCCTTTTGATATCCATTATTTAAAGAGAGGCTGGTGAACAAGCATGTAGTAGTCAAACCTGGTTGTCAGTGTGGGTCCTGGAATAAACCATTCTAACTCCACTTTTCTGAAACTTTTTCATGATACTGTTACAGATTTCATTAGTAAATCTCTGGCATATCCTATTGTAGACACAGTCCCACAGTGAGGGTGTGTGTGTGTGTGCGTGTAAAACTTTCCATTTTTATTGCCCAACTCCATGTCAGGACATCAGCTGCTTTATTAAAATATTTCAAAGCTGTTCATGCATTCCAGTGTGTTCTGAATCTAAATGCGCTATGTTGCTAAAAGAATAAATTAAAAGGCTTCATCTCAAAGCGATAATAAAGCTTTGGCATGTTGAGAAAATGCTTTTCTTACAACATTTTTGAATTCTCAGAAGATGCAGAGGAACTCGCCGAGAACCTTTTCAATTATATAGATGAGATTATGGTACAAAGGAAAAATCCTACTATGTTTTCATATGTTTTAGTTTATTCCACTTTTCTACTTCTGTGAAGTTTGTTTGATATGCCAACATTAACACAGTACAAGTAATCAAAATACAACATACTTTCACATGTGGGAAAATTTTATTGAACACATATGGTTATTATTTTTCAGCTGTTCTCCAACCTCATGAATTTATATCAACCAAGGAGTAAATAGTTCTTCGTTTATATTTTATTTGCTGGAATCATTAGTAGATAATGACGAAGATCATCAAATTTCTTCTTATCACTTTTATATACTTGAGTACCTGAATGAGCAGAAAATTAGATGGGAAATTTTGCTTACCATAGCAAAATTTTGCCACATTTTATCCAATTAAATTATACTATGCAGAATTAACTAAAACTACATCAAAATACTTGCAAAATATACTTGGAAAATCATAAGATTCCCCAAAGAAAGTCTTCCTTAAATAATTATTTACTGGAAATATATTTTGAATAAGACACTGAGATGGTATTCAAAATATTACAATGAGGACATTTATTCTATTCCTCAAACACCAGAAAGCAAAACATGGATGCTTGGGAAGTATTTACCTGATTATAACACAGTGCAAATAAAGTTAGGGACTCACCTGTACAATGGCTCTTGGTTTATGCAGGTGTACTGTAGGTGCAGAGGCAGACAGGGAAGAAACATCTACCCAGGATGTGGGGAGAACTCAAGAAATCTAGATGTGAGTAGTCTCATGTAGCCCTCAAAGCAATGATCTCTCAATAACATGATTAGTAACACAGATTTGTACAAGGTTGCCTGGTAATGTCCAGTTTCCAAGTGGATTAATGTAACAGAGAGCTGAGGTATGGATGGGGAGCTGAGACCAGATTAAGGAGGACATTTTACTACAATTTAAAACCTTGAAATGTTTAGATTACTTATTTTGGGTTTTATACTTTTCAATTGCCCTATTGCTTATAGAGGATATACACACAGCCATATATGTCTGCATATAGTCCTATATATACATACGTATAAAGATATAGAATGTTTTATATTCAGATTCATAAGTAAAATTTATTATACTGGAATTGCATGATACATTGGAGGAACGGGGCTCAAAATACTTGCTCCCTGTCTCTGGTCTTTGTTGCAGCATTTGCCGGGACATAGCAGCCTCACTGAGGCATGTGCCTTAGAATAAGAGCTTGCCAACAAGGGGAAGAGCCCATTAGTTAAATTCCCAACTTAAATATCATGGTTCTTACATAGCAATTTGTCTTCCTGAGATGTTGAAACCTAATGAGCACCGACTCTGTTAATGACTGTTCAGGGCGGTTTTCTCGGGTCATCTTTCCAGTTCACAGCACTAAGCTCTGAAGCATCTAAAGCAAATATGGTGAGACTGACAGTAGCATAGATTCTGTAGTTTCAGTAAATAAAAGTTTTTAAGACTAGAGAAGAAATAATGCAACTGTTCCCATTAAAATTTGAAAGGCATTTCATGGGTTTAAGAAAATATACATCTTGAAGTTCTTTGATTTAAGAATGTAGTCCCCTAAAAGAGACATACATAGATCTAATCTACATGAAAAGTAGAAAAAGACAAGATCTCCTGAGTAAATTGGGAGCATGGGGACCTTGGGAGAGGGTTGAAGGGGAAGGGAAGAGACAGGGAGGGGAGCAGAGAAAAATGTAGAGCTCAATAAAAATCAATAGAAAAAAGAATGCAGTCCATTTATTGTGGCCACCCGTGTCTTTCTAGGAGATAACACAAAAACTATCACATCAGAGTTGAATATAATAAACCAAGAGAATGAAACAAACCCAAGAGAAGTTACAGGAATCAGAGATCCACTCATTCACACACGCAGGAATTCCATAAAATCACCGAACTGGAAGTCATAGTTTATAAGCAGGGGACCTGTTGTAGATCCACACAGCTGGGTTCTGTGAGTTCATATGAGTTTTGATCATGTTGATTTAGAGGTTCTTGTTTTTAGGTGTCCTCCTTCCTGTATGGCTCTTACACTCTTTTTGCCTCCTCTTCTGTATAATTCTGTGATCACTGAAGGGAGGGATTTGATGGATACATTTCATTGAGGGATGAGTGTTCCAAGTTCTTACTCTGTACATTGTGTTTATTTCTATCTGTTACAAGAGGAAGCTTCTCTGATGATGGCTATCCAAGGGACTGACCTACAAGTCTAGCAGAATATCACTAGGAGCACTTATCAGTAGTATTTGGCTTTACCTCAGCTCCCTGGGCTTTCTTGTCTCTTGTTCTCAGTTGTTGGGTGTGGTTTCTTTTTCTAATGTGATATATGTGTATCCCTTAGTTTCTTACTCTATAACTAAACTTTGTGCTTCTATGTTTTGTAGCTTGGATATCATTGACCTAACAGATAAATCCACATTATAAGCAAATGCATACCATATTTCTGGTTCTGAAAACCGCAATCAGGATGATTTACATGTTTGTAGTTGACCCCTGCAAATTTCATGATGTCACTTTCTTAAATGCTGAGTAAAAATCTATTGTGTAAATACACCACATTTTATTTGTCCATTCTTCTGATGGAGGATATCTAGGTTGTTTCCAGTTTCTTGCTATTGTGAATAGAGCAGCAATGGACATGTTTGATCAAGTGTCTCTGTAGTAGAATGAAGTGACCTTTGAGTATATGCGCAAAAGTGGTATAACCTTGTTGGAGTCACAAGTACTATACAGTAAATGTAGAGCTGCCAGATTCTTAGACAGACCCACAAGTGTACACCTTATGGGGAACCCATTTTGCAGAGCTGCGGGAACACTTTTCTTTTGGATAGTCATTATCAATTCTGTAGAAACCTTGTGAAGTGAACCTCTGACCCTTCTTCCCTGAAAAATGAGATTCGCTCCTAAAATTTCTCAGCAGTGTAACTTCCTCCTGTATGGGCAATAGAATGACCTTCCACAGTGTCGTAGAGCAGTAATATTCTCTCTTTATTATCATAGTCAAATCTACATAAAGAGACCAAATAGGAATTTCTAAAAGATAGGATGACAGCATGCCCACCCTTACTGACAAACAGGTCTGGGCATCCCCAAAGCTGATCATCACAATACAGATTTCAGTGAAGGGAGTAGGTTAGTCCAGGGTTCAGGGGTGTCTAGTAATCTTATCTAATGATTTGGAATGTCAAGATATATCATCTTGGATGCTGGTCCTTCCTGGGTAGTGTCACATTTTCCTGAAGCGCTGCTTGGCATATTCTACCTGGTTGGTTTGTTGTCATTGTTGATGTTTTATGATTTTGAAATGTATGTTGATGTCATTGTTAAGGTCTGTGTGGGCTATATACACTGGTAATCTCATGGGAGGTGGTAGGACAGCAAGCATGGCAAGAACAAAGGGAACAGCAGAGAACAAGGACAGTGGGGGCATTAGAGACAACCTAGAAAGAATAAATGAACCATGATGAAAAGATTTATGTGAGTTAATTTATTTAGTTTACCCTTAGACCAAATTAGCCATTTTTCGCCTGCTATAGTGAATCTTTCGGAACCCTGAGAGATTTAGTGGGCTTAACCCCAAAATAAGCCTCAATGTAGCTGGATCTTGAGTATAATTTCCATCTTCCTGGGGAAACACAACACTGATTTCCTTGGTAGCTGAATGAATGTGCACTTCCAGCAGCAATAGATGAGTGTTGCCCTTGCTGCACATCCATACCAGCATGAGTTGTCCCAAAGTCATGATAATGGTCATTCTGAGTAGTATAAGATGAAATATCAAAGGATTTTGATGCATTTATTTTTCTGATGGCTAAGAAAGATGAACATTTCTTTAAGTGTTTCTCAGTCATTCGAGTTTCCTCTCTTGATTATTCTGTTTATATCTGTATCCCTTTTTATTATGTCATTTGTCTTATTGATATCTAGCTCTTTGAGTTCTTTGTATATTTTCAAGATTAGCCTTCAATCAGATGGACAGTTAGTGAAAATATTTTCCCATTCTACAGGCTGCTGCTTTGTCTGATTGATGGTGTCTTTTGCCATGCAGAAGCCCCTCAGTTTCAGGAGGTCCCATTTACTAATTTTTGGTCTTAGTGCCTGTACTGATAATGTAAAATTCATAAAGTACTTTTCTGTGCCAAGGGGTCCAAGGCTATTCTCTACCTTCTGTTCTACCAAATTAAATGTATCTGATTTGAAATAAATGCAGCAAACCCTTTAAAGTAGTCTAAGGATTCCAGACTAGCATATCATGAATTTTAAGTATTTTTAAAACTTGGTCAGTGTAATACTTTTTAAGTTAACTTTCTCCAACGGTTATGCTTAGAATGTATCAATATAACCGTATTTGAGCAATGCAATATCTATTCTCTGTTTAACTACAAGATTTTCCACATCCCTGCAAGAATTGATCCAGGATTTCTTTGACAAAACTGAACATAAATCAATAGGTAAGTCTCGAGTCAAATATTCTGGACTGAAACTCAAATGACTTATTTGAAAGGCCGTGCTCAGAATACTTGGATAAAAAGAAGAGCACAACTTATGGGAGTCTGGAGAGCCAGGAAAGTGTTAAATAAGAGGATATGTTGCAGTTAACCCCAACCTTGCCCATCCTTTCCTCATGCCTAGGCATTCTTAGTACCAGCATTTGTGTGGCATAGCTCCAGTCCCTTCTAACATGGGTCTAGTTGTTAACAAGTTGGCACTCATGCCACGGCACGTTATCACTTCCCGAAGCATCGTAACACTCTCCTAAAGCCAGGCAAGATGTTTCAGCTGTGATTTTAACAAAAACTAAAGATAGAAATGAAAAAAGCCTTGTGGATTTTCTTCCAATGGAGAAGATGTACATGCCAATGAAATGCTCTCAAGACATTTAAACTAAACCACCAAATCTTTTTAGTGATCAGGTAGCAGAACAAGAAGAACTGGGGGTGGGGCTACCACTGTGATAAGAGCATCCAGGAGCTCCTGGGCCTCCTTCACTGCCCTGGAACTCAGAGCAGGTTCTTTTCCTTTTCTGCATATTAATAATGACAGGTGGTGCTGGAGATAATTTTAACCAGATTATGGGGAGCCATAGTTCTGATTCAAAAACTCTTTCATTGCTTTGCTTGAGTAGAGTCTGTCTGAACACACTTTAAAATTCATTTCTTTCCAAAGAGCGTGTTGAGATTTTTAGGAACAGAACTGATAGTTTTTCTAAATAAATAAGTATTTGGAAAAGTTAAAGTTATAATTTTTAAAGGGCTTCTCAGACGTTTTTAGGAAGGAAGCTGTTTATAATTCTTAAACATGAAGATGGCTGCTAATAGCTTCTAAGCAGTGTGTGTGTGAGAGAGAGAGGGGGGGAATAATTTTCTTTTAATCCTGGGACTGCAGCTCTCTTCTAATTATCAAGGTATAGAAAACATAGTTCATAAGTAATCTATGTGGCACTTATCTATTAGAAGAAAAACTGAGAGCCAGTTTTTAAGCACTGTTTTGACTAGCCTATGTCTGTCAATTTCTAAGCATTTCACTGACATTTTCAAGGCTTCCTACTTCTTAAAGTGGCTTAAATCTGTTAAATCTATTCCCTTGCTTGAATTTGGTTGTGTATATATTTATTTATGTCCATACCCACTGAAATAGAAAAGTATAATCTGATTTTGATATGCATACTTTTTTATATGCTAAAGCAATAATATTTAAAAAAAACATAGAGTTGAAATTCCTGAAAATCAGGGTTAGGAACCAATTAAATATGAACTATGTCAAGACTTCATTTGACCAGACCAGAGGTTCCTTTTACAAAGCAAACTACATGGATTGTGGTAGCAAAGGAAATACATGTGAAGCTAGTCCAAAACCTCAAAGAAGTTCAAAATATATGCTAAGCACTCCATAGGTTCATCTAATTTTTCAGTGTGAGCTACCCATTACGGACCCACAACAGGCTCATGATGTGGGGTTTCCCTCTGTATGTTGTGAATATCATTGGTTAATAAAGGAACTGCTTTGGTCCCATAGCAGAGCTATAGGGGAACAGGGCTAGAGGGGGAAAACTAAACTGAATGCTGAGAAAGAAAGGCAGAGTCAGAGAAAGCCAGGTTGGCCAGCTGGAGCCAGACAGAACTTTAGCCGGTAAACCACAGCCATGTGGCAATATACAGATTAATAGAGATGGGTTAAATTAATATGTAAGAGTTAGCCAATAATAAGCTAAAGCTTATTATTGGCCAAGCAGTGATTTAATTAATACAGTTTCTGTGTGATTATTTCAGGGCTAAGCGGCCAGAAACCAACAAGCGGCTCTCTCCTTATACAATCAGTCTGTGCATAATCTCCTAGGCTGGATCTACCCGTTTGCTGCTTCCCAAGTTGTGTTCCCTCTGCTGAAGGCCCCAAAGAGTAGTGTTTCTCACCTTTTCTCACTCTCATTTATTTTTTTTCTGTAGTCTTTTCTATGAAAATGTCATTTTTCACATGATCAAAGCACACAGAGAGATTGACTCCCCTCCCCCACCTCTATGACACTACCCTTCAAAAAGAGCTTGAGTGCCTGGAACACAGCTTCATCAGTTTTGCAAGTTACTCTGGAATTCTACCTTTGGACAATGATCATAAACACCAAATATGGGCTAAGGATGAAAAGAAGTGGGCAAGTCCTCATCAAGGAACACCCCCTCTCCTCCTATGAACACTGTATTTGTGCTCAGCTCAGAATGCCGCCCTTCTCTTCCAAAAACAAAAGGCTTTTTCTCTGAGGGCTGGCTTTTAGCAGTTCCATTGAGTGTTTCCTATATTAGCAGGCAGAATGAAAAGGCTATAAAAGAAGATGTATCCTAGTCACATTGCCAGGTCAAATAGCAATGCAGTTTAAAACACTATTCTGTTTCTCAAATAAAAATTAAATGGAGCACTCACCCTACAGAAATTTCATTCTATAATGCTGTTCATAAATAAAAGTAACCAGGCATTTTTTTTGAGAAATAACTGACTCTGGTGTAGTCCAGAATATACATGGAGAAACTGAAACATCTACTCAAAAATGCCAAAACATGCACATGATGCTAAGATTACTGAAAGAAGGGCATAGAAGCCCAAATCCCACAGCTAAAACAATTTGAATGACAAAGTAGATACCATGCTCTTCTGTATAATGCAAAGTCTAAATAACTGAATACATAAATATATGAAAGAAGATATAAAAAACTTCTGGGCAGTAAAATTCCAATATATAGAACATGTTGCTCTCAATGAGATGAAACATGGCTATCCATTCTTTAACTCAGACCTGCCCATGCTTTTAGGCAGAGTTTTCCTGTCCCACTAGCCTACTCCCAAATAACAACTCAGAGAGTCTTATTATCAATTATAAATGCTCAGCCAATTGCTCAGACTTGTTACTAGCTAACTCTTGTATTTGAATTAACCCATATTTATTATCTATGCTCTGCCACATGGCTTGGTACCTTTTCTCATTAATCCAGGCCCATATTGCATTTTTCTGTGTCTACTCAAGCATCCTCAGACTCCAACCTTCTCCTTCCTACCATTCTCAGTTTCGCTCTCCAGCCTAACTTACCCTGTCTAGCTATTGGCTAGTCAGTTTCTTTATTAAACCAATCACAGTGACATATGTTTACAAAGTGTAAAGAAATATTCTATTCTACTTTCTTCAAGGAGTGGAGTATGGAAAGGGAGTATAGAAGGGGGAATTCAGCCAGATGACTGTTCATGTCAACAAGGCTAAACCCTGTTGATAACATGTTTTCTTGATATGATGTAATGACATTACTTCCTTTACCCCAATATAGAAGAGACAAGTCTAATTATTAAGAAAACAGAAAGTCCAAACTCAGAAACAGTCTACAAATATCTAACCAGTAAATGTCGAAAGTGTGCACAGTTCAAAAGCAAGGGAACTCCAGGAGACTGTCACTCTACAGGGCCCTGTGGAGACTGGCTACGAAATATAATGTGGAAATAATATTTTCTAAAAAGAAACAAGCTGTCACATGAAAGCGCAGAAAACCAGAGTAAGACATGAAATTTAAGCAAAATGACATCTTCATATTGTTTTATTAACTATGATAAATTAACCACACATTGCTAAGATGTTAATAATAGGTTAACTGGCTGTGAATACATGGGAACTTTCTATATTGAGATTAACTATTCTTTATTTTAAAAATCCAGTCATACCTCACCCCTAGTAACTTGGGTGGAATGATTCATATATTCATGTTATTTCTGCAAAGTGATATATCTCACATACTTCAAGAGGTTGTAATCAAGATGTGGGAAATATTAAGAATGCAAAGGCTAAAATTTCAAGATTGTTATTGAGTCATTTGTGGCACTGATCAATGTTTTCTTAGGATTTTAAAAGGGAAATCTGGGAGAAACCTGTTTTCTTACATACTCGTTTGTTCCTCTTTATTTTTGTTTGTTCAAGAATCAAAAGTAGAAAGCAATTTGAAAACCTACAAAGCAATTGTAAACACTGTTAATGTATTTTTAATTAAGACATATAAAAGATATTAGTGTGTGGTTTTCAAGGAAGAAAAACATCAAAATAAAAGGGAGAAAGCAGCAGTAGATTGAATTCAGGTAAAGGTACTGAAAACCAATAAGAATATTTTTATGAACAGAATCAAGACAATAAGGAAAGAAACAAAAGTATCCAGGAGCCAGGCTTTCTCTCTTCAGATAGAATCATGGGTATTCAGTATGAAGACACTAACGCATCCTTTATCAAACAGATTGTGGGGGAAAGTACTCTCATTTGAATGAATCTGGCAGTATATCTGAGCATCTAAGATTATGAACATTTTACATGTGGAATACGTAGATGTTGCCCATACCAACTAAATGCTAACCCAGTGTAATCAGTTAATAAGGAATTTTTTCTGCTTTCATTTTTCTCTGGAATGTGAAATCAGTATATTGTGAGGCATTTCATTTCAAAGATTAAAATATTTAGTTAGGTGATAACTGACAGCTACAACGTAAGAGTCTTTTCAGCTATGAAAAGGAAACACGAAACAGAGGTCAATGCCACCCCTTTCAGGCCAAGGTATGTGAGTCTTAAGGGGCATTGGAGAAGACGCCCAGTGAGTCGAAGGCAAGTGGGTTGCAGACAGGCTCATGTGCAGGTTTACATCTCTCTCTTCTTGCTGCTCAGTATCGTCACTTCTTGCTGTGAATTTCTAACCCCAAATGCACACTTCTTTCACTTTCTAATGACTTTCTAATGATGATATTTCATTATTATCATCTCTGTGGCTATTATTGCTTCCCTTATCTTTGTGTTCAGCGACAGCTTCACCAGAAGTGTGACTTTGAAGCCTTCATTCATATTCATGTTGAAACCTTCATTCTGTGTATTTTCGTTCTTTTGCGAAACCTTTGGCATGCTTCTGTTTACGCATCATCATGCTAAGGGGTGTCTTAATTAGGGCTTCTATTGCTGCGAGAAGACACCATGAGCACAGCAACTCTTACAAAGGAAAACGTTTAATTGCGTGGCTGACAGTTCAGAGGTTTAGTTCACTATCAACATGGCAGGACATGATGGCATGCAGGCAGACAACGTGCTTCAGAAGGAGCTGAGAGTCCTACAACTTGGTACACAGGCACCAGGAAGTAAAGTGCACTAGACAAAACTTGACCATAGGAGACCTCGAAGCCCAGTCCCACTGTGATACACTTCCTCCAACAAGGCCATACCTATTTCTACAGGGCCACGCCTCATTATGGTGTCTCTCCCTATGAACTTATGGGGGCCGATTACATTCAAACTACCACGATGAAAAGCAGTGAAACTTAAAATTAATTCATAAAATTTGGAATTATTATCAGTAATAAATTTTAAAACTAAGTAAACACAGGAACTCTAAAACAATGAAACTTTATATTTTCTTGTAAATAATCGACTGAGATGAGCTATATCTCCACCTCTGTTTCACAACAAGAAAATGGGTATTTAGGTTTAGTATAAACTTGGATTAGGAGTTCTGCTGGTCATGTTGAAGTCCGTAACTGTAGACTTGGAATTCCAGAATTTCAATAAAAGCTATTCCTTATCATAAATGCACAAAGGAAGAAGAGGAAGTAGACGAAACTCAATTCTTAATTCTGGATAACAGTAGTGATTGGTTCCAGGCAGGTCAGAGTTGGTGCTGTTTTCCCCGTAGTGACCACTGCAAAGGAAAGGTTTTATTTTAAGAATTATGCTGTGACTTGGAGAAATGGCTTAGCAGTTAAGATCACTTGCTGATCTTGAAGCAGACTGGCTGCACTTCCCCATGCCTAAGCCAGGAGCCTTACGATTGCCTGATCTCTAGTTTCAGGGAATTAAATACCCTCTGCTGGACTCCAAGGGCAGTTGTGCTCAAGTGGAAATACACACGCACACACACACATACACACAAAGATAAAATAAATATAATAAAACACATTGCGAAGTACTCTAAATCACAAAAAAAAAAACCCTTTTGTTTCCATATTTGAACTAGCATTAAATGACCCTAAAATTAGTGCTGGATCCCAGGTTACATGTTATTTTTAAGGAATCAAGGGAGAGTTGATTATAAAATGTCTCCTCTAGCTCTAAAATTATTTCATCCCCTTCAAAGTAACCAGTTACTAAGTGTCGTTTTATATATCTAGATAGCAATAGCTAAGACTCCAACTGCCATTATCAAATAGAAAATCATAATTCACTCTTGTCTGTGAAAACCTTATCGTGATCGACCTGGGTATACATCTATTATTCTTAATTATATTTTTCTAAATGTGTGACATAGGACTTTGATCAGTATCAGAATTTAGACTACAAGGGGTTTTTGGGGGGGGGGTGGTTCTGGGTTTTTTTTTTTTTTTTTTGATTTTTCGAGACAGGGTTTCTCTGTGACTATGGAGCCTGTCCTGGAACTAGCTCCTGTGCCTAGGTCCCACAGAGATCCGCCTGCCTTTGCCTCCCAAGTGCTGGGGTGCTCCACCACCACTTGGCTTACAACGTGTTTTTTTTATTTCAGATTTGATGACATATTTTTATACTCCATTTATTTATTTATTTATTATTTATTAAAAATTTCCACCTCCTCCCACTCCCCCCCACTCCCCTTTCCCCTTCCCTTTCCAGTCCTAAGAGAAGTCAGGGTGCCCTGCCCTGTAGGAAGACCAAGGCCCTCCCCACTCCATTCAGGTCTAGGAAGGTGTGCATCCAAACAGACTAGGCTCCCAAGAAGTCAGTACATGCAGTAGAATCAAAACCCAGTGCCATTATCATTGGCTTCTCAGTCAGCCCTCGTTGTCAGCCACATTCAGAGAGTCTGGTTTGATCACATGCTCGTTCAGTCCCAGTCCAGCTGGCCTTGGTGAGCTCCCATTAGATCTGTCCCACCGTCTCCGTGGGTGGACGCACCTCTTGTGGTCCTGACTTCCTTGCTCATGTTCTCCCTCCTTCAGCTCTTCATCTGGACCTTGGGAGCTCAGTCCAGTGGTTCTGTCTCTATCTCCATCCATTGCCAGATGAAGGTTCTATGGTGATATGCAAGATATTCATCAGTGTGGCTATGGGACAAGTCCAGTTCAGGCACCCTCTCCTCTGCTGCCCAAGGACCAGCTCTGGACATCTCTTGGGACACCTGGGAACCTCTCTAGAGCCAAGTCTCTTGTCAAGCATAAAATGGCTCCCTTAATTAAGATATCTACTTCCCTGCTCCCATATCCACCCTTCCTCCATCTCAACCATTCCACTCCCCCAAGCTCTCCCCAATCCTGCCCTTTTCCCTTCTCTCTCCCCATCTCCCCTTCTCCCCACCCCACCCCGACCCCCACCCCCGTGCTCCCAACTTTTACCTGACAATCTTGTCTACTTCCAATATCCAGGAGGATAAATATATGTTTTTCTTTTGGGTTCACCTTCTTATTTAGCTTCTCTAGGATCATGAATTATAGGCTCAATGTCCTTTGTTTATGGCTGGAATCCACTTATGAGTGAGTACATACCATATTCCTTTTTTTTGGGTCTGGGTTATCTCATTCAGTAAAGTATTTTCTAGTTCTATCCATTTGCATGCAAAATTCAAGATGTCATTGTTTTTTACCTCTGAGTAAAACTCTAAAGTGTATATGTTCCACACCTTCTTTATCCATTCTTCTATCGAGGGTCACCTAGGTTGTTTCCAGGTTCTGGCTATTACAAATAGTGCTGGAATGAACATAGTTGAGCAAATGCTTTTGTAGTATGATAGGGCATCTCTTGGATATATTCCCAAGAGTGGAACGGCTGGATTCTGAGGTAGGTTGACTTTCAATTTCCTGAGAAAGCACCACACTGATTTCCAAAGTGGTTGCACAAGTTTGCATTCCCACCAACAACGGATGAGTGTTCCCCTTACTCCACATCCTCTCCAGCATAGGCTATCATTGGTGTTTTTGATTTTAGCCATTCTGACAGGTGTAAGATGGTATCTCAAAGTTGTTTTGATTTGCATTTCCCTGGTCACTAAGAAGGTTGCACATGACCTTAAGTGTCTTTTGGCCGTTTGAACTTCTGTTGAGAATTCTCTGTTCAGTTCAGTATCCCATTTTTAATTGGGTTAATTAGAGTTTTATTGTCTAGTTTCTTGAGTTCTTTATATTTTGGAGATCAGACCTTTTTCTGATGCAGGGTTGGTGAAGATCTCTCATTCAGTAGTTTTGGCTTTTTGTCTTAATGACAGTGTCCTTTGCATTACAGAAGCTTCTCAGCTTCAGGAGGTCCCATTAATTCACTGTTGCTCTTATTGTCTGTGCTACTGGGGTTATACGTAGGAAGAGGTTTCCTGTGCCCATGTGTTGCAGACTACTTCCCACTTTCTCTTCTATCAAGTTCAGTGTGGTCAGATTTATATTGAGGTCATTAATTCATTTGGACTCGAGTTTTGTGCATGGTGATTGATATGAATCTATTTTCATTCTTCTCCAGGTTGACATCCAGTTATGCAAGCACCACTTGTTAAAGATGCTTTCTTTCTTTCCATGTATAATTTTAGCTCCTTTGTTGAAAATCAGGTGTTCTTAGGTTTGTGGATTAATATCCAGGTTTTCAATTCAATTCCATTGGTCAACTTGATGACATATTTTATTATTGATTTTTTGAGCTCTATATTTTTCTCTGCTCCCCTCCCCTTCAACCCTCTCCCAAGGTTCCCACGCTCCCAATTTACTCAGAAGAACTTGTCTTTTTCTACTTTCCATGCAGATTAGATCTATGTATGTCTCTCTTAGTGTCTTCATTGTTGTCTAGGTCTCTGGGTTTGTGATTTATGGGCGGGTTTTCTTTGCTTTATATTTAAAAACCACTTATGAGTGAGTTCATGTGATAATTGTCTCTCTGGGTCTGGGTTACCTCACTTAAAATGATGTTTTCTAGCTCCATCCATTTGCCTGAAAAATTCAAGATGTTGTTATTTTTTTCTGCTGTGTAGTACTCCTTTGTGTCAATGTACCATATTTTTTTTATCCATTCTTTGGTTGCGTGGTATTTAGGTTATTTCCAGGTTCTGGCTATAACAAACAATGCTGGCTATGAACATAGTTGAACACATGTGGCACGTGCCTTGTGGCACGATTGAGCATCCTATGGGTATATACCTGATTTTTGACCAAAAAAAGCAAAAAATAACAAATAGAAAAAAGAAAGCATATTTAACAAATGGTGGTGGCATAACTTGGTGACATATTTTAAAGGTTCTTCTCACCAGGGTTTTCTTTTAAGGAAAGTCATAGCTGAATCTAAATTTGATATAATTTTCTTTCTCTTTAGGGGAAATTGTTTAGATACTCATTTAAACTAATAAATAAGGAATTTTTTAAGATCTTATATGCCAAGATATGTTGGCCTTTTATTCACCATCAATAATGGTCATGTAGTTCCAAAGAGGGAAAGAAAGTGAAATTATTGTTATCACCATGCTTTATGCCCACTGCAGAGCCTCAATACAGAAGCAGGTATCCTGTACTGGTGATGTTAAAAATCATAGGGAGTGATTATGAAAATAATTTGTAGAACTTTTTTTAAACCAAATTTTCATGGGAAAGTAAAATTTTAAAAAGCAATTTCAAAATATCACACTTCAAATTCTTAAATTTTTATCTGTGTTAAAAAGCCAAGTCTCAAGTCCCTTCCCAAGACTAATTAAGCTGGTTGAGTTATAAAGTCTTTAAAATGAGACTTATAATGAGCATTTAGACCTTTAGCTATAGACATTACTGTAAATAATGGGTTATTCCAACATTCTCTGTGAGTCTAATTGAAACTGGTTGTGATTTGTACTTATAAGAGTTCACTCCAAATGATTTTTCTCTTAGCCCTGAAAACATTTGATCCCAAACTGTGCAATAAAGTTTCTTTATAGTTCAGTAAAGATGCAGTGTCTAAAATGTTCAACTTCTTCAAATACACAGATGCTTTTTAAAATAAAAAGTCATGTCTCTTGTACCTTCACATTTGTGTGTGTGTGTATGTGTGTGTGTGTGTGTGTTGTGCATTACTTGTTCATACAATGAATTTTCTGTGGAAACATTTCTCTCTAATTCTATACTTAAGCACAAGCAAAAAGAAAGTGCCAGATGTCGATGTCATTGCCAGAAATAATTTCATTGTATGTAAATTCCCATACACCCCGTATCTATGATATGACATCTCATGCAGTTAAAATGTGTATGTGGTCTGTGATAAAGTGGTTTCATATACCAGATCATATATTTGTAGATACTTTGATAAATATGTTGGTGATCAGGAGTGCTCTTTAGCAAATGGAGTATGCAAATGTCAATCATAATAACAAATCCTGAATAATAACTTCACTATAAGGTGTTTCTTTTCGAGTATATTTCTCAAGTTTTGATTAATTTTTGCCAACACCTTTTCCATATGTCCTACACATGAAAGAGTAAGAGATAAAGAAAATGTGTTTAACATTGTGTAACTGCAATGCATTTTATTAATCATACTCAATTATGTGGAAACGGTTTCACAAAATAAAAAATGAAGATTATAATTCAAATCAAATCTGAAGAATAATAGAAGTTACAGATCTCATATTTCAGCTCTAAAGTTATTTCATCACACCATTTGTTATCAGGACAACAGAATGACTGAATTAGTCTGTGTTTATCACTATATAAAACAATACATATAGTAGAAAAATGAGACTAAGTAAATATGAATACAAAGATAAAATGCGAACAAGAATGTAGATGACATGTGCCATTGGAAGTTTATAAAACCTACTTTAAAAATCTTCGCAAAAGCTGAGCTGGTAACCACATGGGAATCTTGATCTTTAATATTCAAGAAAACTGAAATTGTACTTATTAGCAAAAAGTTTATATGTATTGAAGTTAATAAATATGTGATTTAAGACAATAGAATAGATGAGGTGTTTTCATAAGTCAACTACAGTTAGGTAGTGAACCATCTTCTTAATATTTTATGACTAGTGGCTATGATTTTTTTTAAATTTTGAATTAGTTTTCTTCTTTATGATTTATTTATTTTTAAAATAAGAAAACAAACTATCCTTTTTATTTTAATATGAATCTCAGTTCCCACTTCCTCCTTTCCTCCCATTACTGTGACCTATACCCCCACTCAACCCCGCCCCCATTTACTCCTCAGAGAAGGTAAGGCACACTGCTTTGGGGATGGTCTAAGACCCACCCTACTATATCTAGGCTGAGCAAGGTATCCATCCAAAGAGAATGGGTTCCCAAGAACCAGTACAAGCAGTAGGAATAAATCCTGGAGATGCTGCCAGTGGCCCTGCAGTATGCCCCAGCCATACAACTGTCACCCACACTCAGAGGGTCTTGTTTGGTCCTTCTTTGTCTGGCTTGAGTTGATGAGCTCCTATTAGCTCAGGTAAACTCTTTCCGTGGGTGTCCCAATCATGGTTTTGACCTCTTTTCTAATATTCTCACTCTCCCACTCTCCAAAGGACTTTGGGAGCTCAGCCCAGTGCTCTGCTGTGGGTCTCAAGTGCCAGGATTTTGCTAGCCCCATAATTACTCTCTCAATCAAAATATCTCTTTCCTTGCTCTCATCTCTGTGCTTTCTCCGAGTGAAACTAGTCATTAAAACTAAGGTAGGTGTAATGGTATACACCTTTCTGGAAACGGAGACCACACAATTAGGAGTTGGAGGCCAGTCTGAAATATATAGCAAAATACTGTTAAACAGTGAATAGATAACAATTTACAAACAAGGTCTACAGCACAGATCTATGAAATCATCATTTAGTATAGGCTTTTACAATTGTAAGGCAGAATCAACAAAGTATATGTCAACAAAGACTAGAGTCACTTGGTCCAAATTCATGCCCCAACTCCCTGAGCCACCATTCTCCTTTGCTTTCTTTATTTTAGAAAGAGATTGGTTTGTATATACTCTGAAAGAATCATGTCAGGGTGAAATTTAAATGAAAATACTCAACAATTGAGTGATTCCTCAGAAAAATTACAAAATATTTTCATTCCGCAAACGTTATAGATGTCTATGAATTCAGAGTGTGAAAGCCTTGAAATAATGTGCTGTCTGAACTCGGGAATTGGGATATTGAATGGAGATCATTTACATTGGTAATAACTATATTCCTTTTATCTAGGGTATTTTTCAGTCTGTTTTACTAAGCCACTAAGTTTCAGTTCAACCACCGAAGAGTGCCTGAACTTATATTTCAAAGCAGACACCAAATAAAATCTGTTATCATATTTCTATTTATGAAGTACAAATGGGCCTACACTCACTCAAGAACAAGTCAACTCAAAAAACATGGAATGTGTGTGACGGGTTAAAAAAAAGTAGCTTTTGAATGATCCACGATGACAAATTGAGTCCTAAATTACACCCTACTATATCAGAATTCCAGTTTGATTGGAGTTTTATCTCCATCCCACAGCCAGGATTTCTGGCTTCCAACTTCGCTATGGAGGTACGAGATAAACTATTAATATCTGTTCAGAACACCTTAGATGATCATAACGAAAAGGATTTTGTTAAGAAACTTTAACAAAAATTATTTTGTAAATTTTTACTGGTTATATAGACTTGGGAATTTAGTTTCTGGTTTCATACTTTAGTTTTCTTTATTTTTAAGAGTTAAAATTTGAAAGTAACAATTTTGCAACATAACTAAATAATTTAATGAATATATATGTACATATATATGTATAAAATTCCTGCAAAGAAGTCCTCAGAGATGAAAGATTGCATACATAAATGCACATGCATGCATAAATAAATGTAGAAAGATACATTTATGGAAACATAAAAATGAATATACCTGAGTGTGTAAATGTGTCAGTGCACACATAACTATGTATGCCAGAGAGAGTAGTACATAGAACTTGGCTCTGCAACCTTGAGTTGCTATCACTTCCAGATATTTCCTAACTGCACTAGTGTTTCTCAAAGAAGAGGCTCAAAACTAGTGAATCATTCCTTGGGACTTTGGTAGAAAGTTGTCATGCTTCACCTCTGACTGACTGAGTCAGTAGCCCTATACTTAGCAAATCATTCAAGAAATTTCTACATTTGTAGGCTTTGAGGACCATCCCGCTACATCACATGTAACTCTCCATTACAGCAGAGATCACAGCTGTAAATCAAGTTAATTAACCATGAGATGAAAAGAAGTGATGATATCATAATTATTTAAAATTAAAGATAATCCTAATAAAAGTACTTTATCATAAATATATAACATGGAAATCCCCAAGGCCTAGTTTATTTCACAACTGTCATTGAATCCTATAGTTCCAACTCCTTAAATTCACAGGCTTTGATGAGACACTACACTTAAAATAATTTACTTGTAGATGTCCTATAAAGGTGTACTTAGTGTCACACTTGTCCTAACTTCAACCTTAATCTACCATTTGTCACTTTATCAAAAGGGATATACTCTGACTGGTGAGATAACTCAGTAAATAAAGGCACTTACTGTCAAGCCTGATGGACTTATTTTATCCCCAGGACCCACAGGGAGAAGTGAGAGAACCAATTTCCACAATTGTCTTATATAAGACATTGCACCCAAGCTCAGACACACACACACACACACACACACACATATACACACACACATATACATATATGGGTTAAGAACACTTGTTGCTCTTGCATAGGATTTGCACTGGGTTCCCAAAATTCACACGAGCTTACTGACAACCACCTGTAACTCCAGTTCCAAGGCATCCAACTCTCTTATCTGGTTCTTCTGAACACCAGGCATACACTTGGTGCAACAGCAAGTAACGGTAATTGTTCCACTCTTCTTCATGGAGTTACAAATTTACTCAGCATCATTTATTGAATTAATTTTTTTCTTTTATATCCTTGGATATCTGTGAAACATACGGTTTACTTCTGGGCTTCCTATTATATTCCATTAGTCTATAGGAATTCATGTATACTTGTATATTGATTATAATCATTTGTATCATATTCTAACATTAGGTGAATCTTTAAGTAGTGCTTTATATTTTGTTTCTACTGAGTTATTCTCCATAATGACTACATCCAAGTAATACTTACTAATTATATTCTCTTCTCAGATTATCACTTGCCTAATCTATGTGTTTCTGTTTTTTCCTCTAATTTGGTCTATCCCTACCTTTCAGCAGTTGGACATTCAATGGCCAATAACTCGAGTCCCTTTTTGTAGACATTAAACATTTTAAATATTAGGGCTGAGCCATACTTTTGATTTGACACTAGGGTTCTTTTTCTATGATCGAGAGTCCACCAAGGAAAACAGATGGTTGGAGTGATATCTCAAAGACTCTCAGAAATATAGTTCCCAGAAATTTCAGTGACTCCACATCAGAGAGATGTGAATTTCCTTCATCGAGCTGAGTGAAATTTTTAAGTATACTCACTGTTTCTGATCCCCTCTCGTGTATAAAAGCTGATTATAATGATGAATCAAATTTAACATTTGAATCATAAATTTCTGTTGGCCATTACATAGAATGTAAAAATGTTACATTTATGGCTATGGTCCAAAGTTTTCATATATGGATATTTTCATCTTCAAACACGTATGATTTTTTTACAGTGTAAATGTTACATCTCTTCTCCCAGCCTTTTGAAATGTATAAGTCACCCTATGATCCAACAACACAACACCAGAATCTCTTCTTCCCTTCTGCTCTCAACCTCTCTATTAGTCTTCTTAGATTTCACATATGTGTGAAATCATATGTCATTTTCCATGGCCTAGCTTCTTTTGGTTGTTCCTCCCAGTATTCCTTCCTTTACTTCCTTCTTATCTCCTTTCATCCCTCACTTAATCCTTTCTTCCCACATGTATTGTCTAAAATCTGTGGCTTCCTGTGTTTTATTTTACTGTTAGTAGTAACGTTCCATTAAAGAATTTGAGACCATATTTTTTGGAGAAAGTGAAAAGGAAGAAAATGCTTATTCCGTCATCTGTCTTATTTCCCCAATGTCTCTGTCTCCATCTTGCCCTCCACTGACCACACTGGGAGGCCTCATTGAATGAACTTTAAGCCAATCAATCACTTGTCTTGATTATAATCTAACACTTGTTTTTCTTTTTGTTTGATATGTATTCCTTCAAAAAGCTTATTTTAGACAATTATGGTAACATAATTTAAGTTAATACGGTAGTTTATGAATACTTGCTTATTTTTTGTTTCATGTATTTGTGTGAGTGTCTACATATATGTATTTGTACCATGTGCTTGACCAGTGCCCAGAGAAGCCAGAGAAGTGTCAGATTCCATGGATCTGGACTTATGGGAGTTGTAAGTACTCTGGTGTGGGTTTGGGTTTCAAGAGCAACAACTGTTCTTAACTGTTGAATATGCTTGTGCAGCATGAACCCACCAACACACACACACACACACACACACACACACACACACACACACACGTACATGCACATGCTGGAGCAAGGCTTCTGTGTGGATGTCAGAGTTAGAGGACAGCTTGCGGGAGTTGGTTCTCTCGTTGTACCATGTGGGTCATGAGGACCAGATCACGTTATCAGGTTTGACAGTAAGTGCCTTTACCTGCTGAGCCATCACACCAGCTGGATTATATCCATTTTGATAAATTGGTAAACATTAGATTAAGCATGAAGTCTGGACAAGACTGACATTAAGGACAATTTATAAGACTCTATCAAATTTTAAAAGTATTCTCTTATCGTAACCTGTGCATTTAAGGAATTGATGCTATAAATGAGGTAAATTATAGATTCTGTCTATCAAAATTAGCTTGAACATTGTTGATCTGTTTATCTAAAAGTGTTTGAAGAAGAACCTCACATAGAGCCTCAAAATACTTTTCTGTTGTTTCCTGAGGTTCTGTCACACTGGGTCAATACTCAGGATACTGATAATTTTCTTGTTTACCAAGTACCTTTGACACATGGAAAATAGACTTCAAATTTTAAAAAAAAGTGTGTGTCTTTGGACGTACTAGAACATCACTTATCAGAGTGTGGAAGATGAGTCATGTGGTTTAAGAAAGATTCAATCCAGAAAATTTCTGAAGTGTGAAAGCATTCACAATCCTTAAATTTCAGTCATTTAATTTATTATGGACTTGAATATGCTTATCTTCCCAGGTCATGCTGCATTTTACAATCCATGAGGAACATTGATTGATCAGTTGTAGTGCTTATTTTCCATCATCTGCATCAGTAATTGTTAGTAATGAAATACACTCTTTTATAAAAGAGAAGTAGAGTATTCTAGTTCAAAAATCATTCTCTTCCTATTTATGTGTTTCACATTTAGAAGCACATAAAATGTTGCTCTTCTGGAGCTTTGGATTAGGGATCTCAAAGAAAATGTATTTCGAGAGCACTAGCTCACAAAGAGTGTACTTAAACAAATCACAGGGGAAAATCAGCTTTTGTCCCCAGTCTAGTATGCCTCCCTCACATTAACTGTGCTCCCTTCATGCTTTGGCACTTCTCTTGTTACACTACAGAAAACACAAGGTCACAAGACTGGTTTTCCTGTCTTCTGAGAATTACTCACAGGGATGACTTTATATTCTTGGAGATGATGACTCTATCAGGAAATTTCCTCACATACATTTCCCACCATGTGTGCTACATTGCTTGTTACTTGAACTGAGAGCAAGGTGTGACTAATGCAGCATACAGCCAAGGCATTGTTTCATGAGTGTCCCTGCATGAGTCATAGTCACAACACTATATTTACAACAATAATAAGACAAGGAAAAATGACATCCTAAAATTTAACGAGGTGGTTTAATCTAAATGTACAGTGTTAGCTGTGTCAACCTACTGGCCATTGCAAGCAGCACATTTTTTTTAACAACTTTGTGCAATGGGGCTGTAAATTACTATAATTAAATTAAGCCATAACCTTATCCAAGCAATATAGGGTTATTACACTGTGTTTGTGTAATCATACCTGCTTAGGATATAAGTAAGGGTGAAAAAAATCAAGTAGTATAACCAGCCATGCTATTTGCAATTTTTCAAGAAGACAATATCTACACATTTTCCAGCTATGTCTATCACAATTTCATTGCTTTGAAAAATTACCGTTAAATATGTCTTATCTTTAACTGGTTTGCAAACTTGAAAGTACATAATACATAGGGTTGTTTGAGGAAGACTGCTTGTTGGTTTTCGACTACTCAGCCCCAAAATAATCACACAGAAACTGTATTAATTAAACCACTGCTTGGCCCATTAGCTCTAGCTTCTTATTGACTAACTCTTACATATTCATTTAACCCATCTCCATTAATCTGTGTATCACCATGTGGCAGTGGTTACCAGCAAAGTTTCGGCATCCCTCTCCAGTGTGGCTACTTGGCTTCTGTCTGGCTCCGCCTCCTTTCTCCCAGCATTTCATTCAGTTTTCCCCACCTTCAGCTCTGTCCCCCTATAGCTCTGCTATAGGCCCAAAGCAGTTCCTTTGTTACCCAATGATATTCACAGCATACAGCGGGGAATCCCACATCAGAGGGTGATAGTTTGCACCCACTAAACATAGCTATACGCCTTTACATTGATTGTCAGTCTCAGTTAAAGATGATGGATTGAGGGAAATAGAGTGTTAGCTTGATTTATTGATGTAGTAAGGATTTTAAGACAGGAAACTGTGAATCATGAAAGCAACACAGAAGAGCTCTTCTCTTCTTGTTATTCTGTTATGATCTCCTTAAGCTGTGGGTTGTGATGACGATTTTGTGTGGATTTTTCATTGGGTATGTGTTAGTTCCCATGGTCTAATGGCAATTGTTGGAAAGAGGTACTTCCTTAGGAAGTGGAAAAAGAAATGAGTCTCTTGATACTCTTTATTACCCCTCCATTTTGAAATATCTGAGAGTATACATAATGTATTGTAAAAACCATATTGTCTTCAGGCCTGACTTCATTTGATACTGAAATTCTTGAAAGTAGAAAATGTAATTTATTATAAAACCATATTGTCTAGTATATTACATTATATAAAAGAAATGACCCATAAAGAACTAATGAAAGACTAAAAATAAAGAAGATATATTGTATACTAGTGCTTTGGTTTTTAAACTCTCAGCTTCACCTGTGCACTTCTGAAATCTTTAAATTCCCTAATGGATATTAAAAGAACGGGTGGTGAGAGTTGAGCAGATGATTTCATAAGATTTGTTGCTTCTTCAGCAACTACTTTCAGTTATAAGCAAATTCCAAATTCATAATTATATCAACTTTGTGCTGTTTTCCTCTTTCATCACTGCTGTCTGTAAGGTTTCTAGGTTTTGATGATCTAGATGATCAAACCACTGAAGACATTCATAATGCTGTGGTATAGTTATGGCAATGATACATTTTGTTTTCTCCTCCTTTCCACTGAGTAATGCTAAGGTAACATATAGGCTAGATCTAATATGACATCACTGCCATACTTCATCCTTTAACTACAAGATGTAATACAGCCATATAAGAACTTAAAGTCACACTTCCAATAGCAAGGAACTGAATGTATGTGCATAGTATTATGAGGTTGCTGTTGTTGTTCTTAATAATCCTGTCTACTGATCCTAAGTCCAATTTATACGGGCTCTGTTGCTTATCCCAGGCTACACTCTGACCTTCTCCAACAGAATTTCAAATTCACCCTTGCTGATCATGAAAAACAAATTCAGTATCTGTTTCAGTCAAGTTTCTTGGAGTATTCTAAACAAAACAAGCTGCTCCTCTGTAGAATACAAGTTAAGATGTCAGTGTCACTAATTAAAGGAAGCAAGACCAAATGAATAATTTCTCAATGGAAGCACTTCCATGTATCAAGGGGTTACAGATTTCCTCCTAAAATAGGAGCAAAGAGCACTGTATGTTTATTGTTTTAGAAGTCCTTGTTCACTGCTCAATCTTTCCTTCTTGCCATGTGACTAGCTGATGATATAAGATGTGAAGACAGAAAAGCTGAGCTTCCACACAAATCATCAATGCGAAGGGTAGAGGTATGTCGGTTTGGACACGAAACCTGTCTGTGGCAAAAATACCAAGTAGTGATACTGCTAGTTTAACTCGCGCAATTGTAAGTGAATCTGGATGCACAGTTTATTTTTTTCCTGTCATAGGATGTGTCAAACAGGAAGCTAATTAGTGTGATGATCTCATTTGGAATATCGTCTCCTTTATAATCCCTGAGCATGGAAAATGACAATGTTTAGTAAAAAGAGAACACAGTTCAATGCCATTAGTTAAAAACATAATTGTTCTTGTATTTATTTTCCTGTAAATGAGGGCAAAGGGCTAGAGCCAATGGTTCTGGACTGCTGTATTGTTCAAGAGAGACAATGTTTGCTAACTTCTGAAGATCTTAGCTAGCATTTAGCTAAACTGCAAGGCAGGAAGATACTTTCCAGAAATACCTCACTTTTTAAAAAGGAAACTTAACTCTTTTCTATCACTTTTATTAGGTACATAATAAGTCATGATACAAAATTTCTCTGCTTAAAAAATTTTAGATGCCAGATCTTTGTGAGTTCGAGGCCACAATGCTGTACAGAGCAAGTTCCAGGACAGCTAGGGCTGTTACACGGAGAAATCCTGTCTCAAAAAAAAAAAAAAAAAAGCCTACAAAAATCTTTGGTTGCATTATTACATTTCTTTCTTCAAATTAGTCTTTAGAGAAAATATATTTTTAGAAAAGTATGAGATGTGGTGCTGTATACCAAACATTAGTTCTAAGCTAAATCCATCCAAATGTTAAAATACTTCATAAGTCAACCGTATAATTGTGTTCATTGTACACATAAGAACAGGCCCACATGCTAAGTGAGTGCTGGGTAAGGGATTCCAATACGTTCGTGTGACTCTGGAACACAAGCTACTGGATAATGTGCTGTGGGGAGACCCTGACATCTAAGGTTGGATCCTGATACAGATGTCAATTCAGTCACTGATTTCATTCCTTTATTGAATGGTATGAGAAAGACACGGTCTTCCTTGTCCTGCCTTTGAGCACAAACTTCCTTAAGAGCAATTTAAGTTGATAAAGATCCTTAAGCAGATGCAGTGATTTATAGCCAAGCTCCTGGAGTTCAGCTGAAGAGAGGGAGGAGCAATTGTATGAGCAAGGAAGGTCAAGAACATGATGGGGAGCTCGCATCCCTCGCAGTCCTGATTACTTTTTTTTTTTTTATTTTCTTCATCTTTCTGTTCCTCATTTGGACCGTGGAGTGCTCAGTTCGGTGTTCCAAATGAGAGTTCACCAAGGCCTGTTGGACTGGGACTGAACGAGGACGTGATCCAACCAGATTCTCTGAATGTGGCTGGCCCGGAGCCTTTTTGAAAAGCCATTGACAATGACACTGGGACTTGCTTCCTCTGCATATACTGGATTTTGGAGCTCCAGTCTGTTTGGACTCTCACCTTTCCTGGACCTGGAGGGAGGGGGGAGGAACTTGAACTTCCCACAGGGCAGGAAACCCTGACTGCTCTAGGGGATGGAGAGGGAGGAGGAGAGGGAGTGGGGAGAGTGGGAGGGTGTTGGGAGGAGGGGCTGAAATGGAAACTTTTATAATTTAATAAAAAAAAATAAAAATAAAAATAAAATAAAAGAACATGATGGGGAAACCCACAGAGACAGCTGACCTGAACTCCTCTGAGTTCACAAACTTGGCACTCACAACTGCAGAAGCCTGCATAGAATGGTCCTCGGTCTTCCCCAGGGAGCCTGCATAGAATAGACCTAGGTGACAGTTTTGTGGCTTGGTCTGTTTGTGGGTCCCCTAGCAGTGGGAATAGGATCTGGTGTGTGTATGAGCTGACTTTTTGGAACGTATTCCCCATTGTGCGATGCCGCGTCCAGCCTTGAAACAGGTAGAGGAGCTTGGTACCCCCTCAACTTTATATGCCATGTTTTGTTGACTCCTAAGGGAGGCCTGCCTCCTTCTGAATGGAGGAGAAGTAGTTTTGGCAGGGAGTGGTGGAGATGGGAGATGGGGGAGGGAACAGACAGAGAAGGAAAGGTAAACTATGTTTGATATGTACAATAAATAAAAAATTAACTTAATAAGTTTTGATCTTTTTTTGTCATATCTCCAGAGCTAGTCAGTAGCCAGAAGAAATAACCAGACCTGGGAGTGATTTACATATCAAGTGTGATTTCACAGGTCTGTAATTCCGACACTTCACTTGTGAGACAGTAGTTACACGCTCTGGAGCTAAAGCCCCTTCTGGGTTATATACAAGTTTCAGGTGGACAGGTGGACCTGTGGTAAATGAGACTCTGTCTCAAAAAAAAAATGCGAGCAACTTATACATGGACTGTAAAATGTGAATGGCCAACAATATGCTACAATATTAAAAATTCTTAAATTGGGTAAATTACTAGCCAAACTGATATAATGTGACAGATAAGGGACCCAATTCCAAGATTAGCATCAAAATAGGGTATTCAAAAAGAATTGAATATTTAAGTTATTGAATTCAGATAGCTTAAAATGTTATTTTAGAGAAAATGAGTGAACTCAGCTGATATTTATCTGAGGATTTCCTTTGGGGACTGGAATAAATTTACAGCAGATCTTGAAGACCATTGAAGCAAAGAGCCCTGAGGTCTGGGACCACGGAAGTCAATGACAATGACGAATTTACAAAGAATGAGATTTGCTTCAGTAGAGAGTAAAGGAGAGGAACATTTATTAGCTATTATATATAATATATTATATACAATATAATAAATTTATTATATATATTATATATTTATTATATAATATATTATATAATAAATATTATATATTATATAATGTATATATACATATATAGTATACATATATATACATGTATATTATATAATAGCTAATAAATATTAGCTATATTATATGTATATGTGGAGAGAGAGTGCAATTAATTTCAAAGCATTTATGTAATTGGTCTTCATTTGGTATTGTGCAGTAGTAGGTATCTCTAAGTAGATTTGTTTGAGTTCTTAGTGTAGAAGTCAGAGTTTTGAGGACCGAGGAGATACTTCCCAATCAAAAGCACATTTCTTAATGATTTTGGCATGATGCTCTGTTTTGGTCACATTGATTTGAGGCAAATTTATCATATAATGTTCATTGGTATTCATGGTATGTTGTCTCTACAACCACAACCCATGCAGTGCTTAATATGTAGTAACTCATTTAAAAACTCTTGCAATAGGTTAAGGCACATAATTTTAAATATGTCAATATATGTTAAATGTAATTAGAAACTTTAGTAAGATATATGCAAGTGAAGATGAATGCTGAGGATGTGTCTTGTCCATTCTTGAAACACCACAGCAGTCAAGAGAATCTTAAACTAAAGGCTGGCTGGCTTAGGTGTGTCTCCTGTCCCAACCATGCATGAGTCACCTGAGCCTAGGAAAGACAGTAGCCTCTGTCAGTCTATGTCTTCATCATCAAAATAGAATTAATACAGGACTCACTAGTAGAGTTAGCCATGTTAAGTATTTTAGAAAATTAAATATAAAGGACTGTTTTTAGGATATAGTATGCATCCTCATTAAATATCATCTGGTACCATTTCTGATGAAAAATTTTAAGAAGAATGGAATGCAGCAAACACTATTTGATTACAGTGAGATATTATTAATGTATAATGAGATGAGCTAGAAATATGCAAAACATATTTAGCCTGGCTGTAGTGCTTAGAACATATCAAGATTTCAGATGAGTAAATATAAGTAATTTTGACAACTTTAATCTATAGAGATGTCTGATAGTTATCTCAGCTTTATAAGAAGGACAATAATGAAAAATACATTTGATCATTATCTCAGTGGGGAAATACCCTGTGGATTCAAAGTAATATAAATTGTTGAAACTAGGTTTCACTGTGAACATCCAAATGATATTAATGTGCTTGCATGTAACTGACCAATAATGAACAGAAGGCATGTCCTCCAGCTTAGCCTGCTACATAACATAAACTAATTTCTACACTTAAGAGCTCACTGTCAGTTGGAGCTCTCTTTTCCTTATACTCTTGGGAATCCTTTGAGCATTACATATAATAATATTTAACAATAATTTATATTATTATTAATTACTAATAAGAATAAACATTGATATTACTGGATTCTTATAGAATATATTATCCCCTATACCTCATAGTCTTATTTATTTTTATGAATACTTTTTCATTTTTTAATTATACTGCCCATCCCTCCCTCCAACCACTTCCATATATTTTCCTTTCAATCCCTCTCAAAGTTATGGCTTCTTTCTCTTAACTTTTATTGATACATATATATACATAAGCATATAAGCACAACCTGCCGAGTCTGTTTAGTGCTGCCTGTATGTATATGATTTCAGGACTAGCCAGTTAGTATTGGATAGTCAGTTATGGGGTTCTTTCCTATGGAAGATCAATCTGCCCTCTCTCACCTCTCCTTTGTTGTTAGTAATTGCATGTATAGGCTTGATCTCCTGTGTGGTTTCCCACTTCTATAGCCGAATGTCTGTTGGTGTTGTCATTGTTTAGGTCTTGTTTAAGCGTCAATACTGTTGAGATATCATAGGTAAAGTTTCATTAAAATTTAAAGGAGTCACAGTCACAACCTCACAGCAGATTTCCTGGTCCCGTGGCTTAGACAATCTTGTTACTCCAGCTTCTATGCACCTCAGCCTTAGGTACAGAAATTGTGTCGTAGATCTATCCACTGAGGTTAGGAACCCTACCATCACATGGTCTCTGCCTTTTGACCAGGTATGGCTTTCTGTTATGACCTCTGACCGTATGTATCAAAAGGAACCGTCTTTGATTAGGGGTGAGAGCTACATTTATTAAGTAAGGTCAGATCTATAGGTGTAGAGCAAGACTATGAGGAGATGGGAGGAGATGGAGGCAGAAGCATTTGATGTGTGCGCATCTTCTTTTTTCTCTGTAAACTCCATTAACGTTTCCGTTCACCTTTCTTGAAAGATCTTTGTTTCTTATGCTTGACAATTGAAAAACCCACAACCCCAAAACCCACAACCAGTGGCTCTCGTGGTCCCTTATCCTGGGAAACCAAACCAAGTGTCTTCTCTGAGACCAGATTGAAAACCATATGCAAAAGATATCATATCTTACTAAAAAATATTTTTGATAGATTATTTGCATTGTTAGTGTTGTTTTTATTGAGGGAATTATATGATTTTGCATTTCATGTTTACATTTCTTCAGCTAATAAATAAATATTAAAGTTAACAAAGAGGAAAGTAATAAAACCACATAAACATTTTGAGGGAATTTTATTCTTACTAACAACATAAAAATATTATATTTTTGTTTTAAATATTTCTCCACACTAATAATTGAATCCATACTCAATAGTCGTTGGCTAACTCTATACTTTATGATAATATTATAATAAATGCCTAATTATCAATAATTGACTAGAAAGGAGCATGAAACAGGAATGTATAATGACTAATTTGGGTGTGCTAAGTAAACACTAAATGTTTTTCAGTGATTCTGTATCCAGATGACAACAATTTGGAAGAGAATCAAATTATTTCATTGATTAAATAAGAAATTTCTTAGAGCTGAGGCTTCTCTTTCTGTTTCTATTCTCTTTCTATCTTATAATACCTTCAGTCATTACAGAAGTCATCTTAGGTTTTTAGAAATCATTTTATATTAATTGAAGGTAGGACTATTTTACATATACCTATATATGTATATGTATATATATATATATACATGTGTGTGTGTGTACATACACATACCTCTTGAATCACAGTCAACAGTGAGCGAGAAACAAGCAATTCATTTCTTTTCCTTGTACATCCCTTGCTTAGAACAATGTGTCTGACAGTGTAACTGACCTAATGATTGTGCTGAAATCCAGGTTCCTACTGAGCCACTGTGATCCTGTGTTTTCAAGTAGCTCCAGGGTGATCCCAGGCTACTGATCTGCAGATAGCACTTCTAGAATCCAGATCAGAGTGCTGAGCAGCTTAACTTCTGTAATCCCAGACTTAGTCTATACACTTTTTTCTTTTTAAGAAAAGAATTCCTGAAAATCCAAGGAGGGAAGGACTACAGAATCATTGTGACCTGCTAGCTGGCATAGATCCTTATGCTAGACTGTCGTCTTCAGCCTGTGAGAATTCACCTCTCACTTCTTAGGCTTTCTATTAAAGGTAGAGAGTCCTAAGTCATAAATGACTTCAATGGTGACAATTTAACACATTTACTTTCTGCTGTGGATTTATCAGACTTGGTGAAATTTTTGGCTACCAAGTTGGTGAATTTGGCACAATGTATAGACACTTTGCAATGACAAGAAAGGAATATGGCTAGTGGCAGTTTGACAAGTCTCTCTGCATGAAAACAAATTAAGATGTCTTGACAGTTCTGAAGAAGCTGTTCTCTTGGCATTTCTTTCTTACAATATTCTCTGAACTTAATTTCTCATGTAGCTATACTTACTGCCCAGGCATTTCCTTAGTAGTCAAGTCACACTTCAGTGTGGTCATCTGTGAATAACGTGAAGAGGTTCTATGCTGGTGAAAAGTCTTGTACAGTGTTCAAGCTATGTGATCTTCTGTCGAGGCATTTCAACAAGTATTGTAATAAATAAAGACTGCCTGAAGATCTGAGAGTAAAACAGCCCCATTGGCCAGCCTTACAGACCAGATTATGGCAACACACACCTTTAACCCCAATAGCCACAATGATATACACCTTTAATCCCAGTAGCCTCGCTAGTTGCCATAGAAATCAGGTGGTGCATACCTTAAATCCAGCAGTGCATGCCTTTAATCACAGTCCTAGAGAGGAATATAAAACAGGGCAAGACAGCTCTCAGACATAGTCTCATTCTGAGATTCCTGGTGGCAGGATTGCCCTTTCAGAATGAGGTCTGCCAAGTACTTTTACACCTCCAATCTTATTTTATCCTGTCTTCTTGCCAAGTAAAATACTGTGGATAACCATTTCTAATTCATTGACACAATGAACAGTAATTAAATTCCTTCTATAGGAAGGCTAGCGAAGACACCAAGGAAGATATTTTGATTAATGGTGTATAATGTATTCAAAGAACCTGTGAAAAAGAAGAGAGATAAGCTCACTTTGCTATTGCTATGATAAAACATCATAACCAAGGCAACTTATAGAAGGGTTTATTTATATGGTTCTGGAGGAATAAGAATCTGTCATGGCAGGAAGTAGGCAGGCATGGTGGCTGGAGCAACATGCTAAGAGCTCACATCTTGAATCACAAGAAGGAAGTAAAGAGAACAAATTAGAATTAGAGAGATGCTTTATGGTCTCCGAGTGATTTATTCAGTGGTGTGCTTCCTCTAGCAAGGCCATATCTTCTAAACCTACCCAAAAAGCACCACCTACTGGGGACCAAGTATTACAACCTCTGAGTCTATGGGGGAATATTCTCATTCAAACCAGCAGAGCATGCTTGTAGATCACATGTAAGTAAGGGATAAGTGCTTTAGTACATTACAGATCACCTGAGAGGGCACTTTCATCAGAGCATTAAATGACTGCCAAATCTGAGCAATGTTTGGTCATGTGGACGGAATCTATAACAATGCATCATGAAACTGGGGAATGAAGGATGCTGCTTGAATATTAGAAAGTATTTCTTTTGTTTTAGTTATTTTTGATTCTTATTGTGTTTTAAGTCTGAAAGAATTTAGGTTGACACTGGGCAGTGTTACTGCAGAGCAGTGGTTCCCAACCATTCTCATGTTGTTCTTTAATACAGTTCCTCATGTTGTGTTTCCCTCCACTCCGGCCCTAAAATTATTTTTGTTGGTGTTTCATAACTATAATTTTGCTACTGTTATGAACCATAATATAAATATCTGATATTCAGGATATCAGATATGCAACCTAAGTGAAAGGATCCTTCAACCCCATAGGGGTTACAACCCATAGGCTGAGAATTGCTAATACAGAGCGAGGTATCACGCAAACAGAGAACATGATACCTAGAAAACAAAGCACAAGAATGATGTACTAGTTAGGAGCCTGGCAGCAGAAACCTGTGACAAACATGAAAGAACAGCACTGGAACAGTGTGTGGGAATGGGACCTGCTATGAATATGTGTGTTCCTGCAGAACAGGAGCTGTCAGATTTTGCTATATTTATAAAAGAGTTGGGTTATACTTAGAAGAAGAGAGTTGACATCCCTAAATGTCTTCTTTATAGTTGAGTAAAATGATATATTGAGAGATGAGCTGACTGGTCAGGTATCAGGAAGACAGCGAGTGTTATAGCTGAAACCTAAGATCCAGATCCGGCCTCCCAGGGCTGCTCTCAGCAAAATGACATCATCATCTTAGGGGGCCTGAAAGGCTCCTCCTCATGCTAAGGATCTCAGAAGGAGGGAGGCAGTCTCATTCCGTATCCCCTGAACATGATGGCAAAAGGCAAAGAGACTCATTTTTACTTGAAATAGCAATAAAAATAATTCCACACTTAACTTTCTTGTTTTAAAGATTTTTTTTCCAAAACAACTGAATTTTAGGCAAAATTTTGATATATTTCTAACTTCATAAGCATTCAAACTTTTTTCTATCCATGGTTCAGGTGTGCCTTTTCCTTTTAAGATATATGACTTGCCACAGAAAAGTATCTATGTGAAAATTGTATTTGGCTAGCCATCATATTTAATTTTTTCATAAACTGTGTTATTGCCTCTTAGCCACTTTCTGCATCACAACTGTTTGAAGCAGATAATATATCACCATAGCTTTTCACAGCTAAGGAGAGGATTTTAATGAAAATGCCACTTTTAATACTAAATCTCAATAATATGTAGTCACGTTTGTTCCACTTGAGATATTAGTGTCTGACATTTTTTTTCCTATAGAAATCAGTAAAACCAGGTGATAGGAATTTTGTTTGAAACACAATGTTGTAGTCATTGGAAACATAACGTTCTTTAGATAGGACAGTGTTTATGAAGTCAAACTTTCAGTGGTCGTTATGTGTTAACTGTGCATCTTGTGTTCTTCTGCTCATATCAAGCCCCCAAAATAGCACAAATCAAATTAGCAATTTAATCCTGCAGGTTTTAGTTAATGTGTTTCTGGTTTTTGAAAGTCTACTGCTTTATATTTGCTTCTAAAATAAAGAATTAGAGCACAATAGAAAGAATTAAGAATATCTCTATTGAGGAAAAGAAAACCTCCCTGCAGGTCCATATCTCGCTTCCTAAAAATGTGCATTCATAAAACCTCTTCCTCACCTCTAGAAAATTCTGCTATCAATTTTGAAGGCAGATATGTGCAAGTTTAAAAAAGATAGTGATGCGCCATTATATTATTTAAGTCAAAATCAAAGAAGAAATCAAGAAAATATGAAATACAGGAAAGTTACAAGAATTATTTATCCACTCAAACTGCATGGAGTTCATGCTGTGTGGGGTGGAATGAGATGAGACACTGAGGTGTGAAGATTGGCAGCTAGCATGCATAGACGGACTTACAGTGAAGCAAAGAGATTAGACTAGCTTCTCAGTCTAGAGCCTCAGTGCTCAGAAAGGTCCTTGACTATTCATTAAGCAAAGGGGTTAGAAGGAAATCATGGGGCGGACACAGATGTGTAGACAGCGGAAGCAGCCACTACAAAGAACCCACTCGGTGAGTAGGCTTGATTTGTTCTACTTAATGCTGTCCCATCACCAGCTGGCATGCAGCAGTCACTTCACAGTGACTCCCTGAGATTTCAGTTGATAATTGGATAATAGCATGGAATTAGTAGTGTTTTTTGCTGCTGCTGTTAAATTTCCCAGACTTAGTAGTTCAAAATTTTTGTGCATTGTAATTTCTGACACATGTGATGGAGGCCAACGCCAGTAGACATGTTGTGCTGCATTCTCATCAAATCAAACCAACTGAGAGAGATAGAAACATTTAAAAGAAACAACACCAGAGAAATATGCATCTACTTCCCTTAAAGTCACACCTCACATGGAAGCAGGGTCATTTTGAATTGAGAGCTTATATAGTGTCCTGTCATAATGACCAAAGGAGGAGAGCGTTTGCATATGATGCAAGCATACATAGAACTGGTAATATTCATGCTTAAGACAGAAAATTCCGAACTTGCACAAGGATAAAACTTAACATCTTTGGCTTATTGGAATAATATTTTCATTACATATACATTGCTTTTCAATTATTATTTTAATCATTTACTCTTGGTCAGTGGTATTCATGGAAATAAACTTGTATATTTGACAAGCAACAGAAAGTGTTTAGGATATTTATGGCCATCTGTTCCTTTGTGAAAGTACATTAAAAGCATTGCAATTTGAAGGGAACTGAGAAGTGAGTACAGAGGATTTTTACCTCTGCTACCATCTATCTGTCATTACATACAATCTTCTGATTAAAAAAAAAAACACATGAGGTTTTGTACATGCTATCCCAACTGCTGTGAGTTAATGTTCAGCTTCCCTACTGTGAACAAAAATATTATTTTTATTACAGTCATTCGCCACCTCTGGTTCATATACTCTTCTTCCCCTCTTCCACAATGATTGCACAGCCTATCATGGAACTGGTTGCAAGTGTTAGCTTCTGAGAGAGAGAGAGAGAGAGAGAGAGAGAGAGAGAGAGAGAGAGAGAGAGAGAATATTTCCTCTAAGGGTATGACCGTTGGTAAATTGATCACTCTCTAGTGAAAGACAGCACATACAAGAATGTTTGGACAGTACAAGCTGGTCTTGAAGGATTAAAAACAACTAAAATACAGAATTGAGTGGGTAGGAAAGAGAAGGTGAATCTGGGCAGATTTGGGGAAGAGGAAGTATGCAATTCAAATATGATCAAAAATGCATGAAACTCTCAAAGAACTAATTAAAAACACACAAAAAATCTGGTTTTGTAAGGTAATTAAAAACAAAAAATTTAAATGAAGAGTTTCATACTATATGTTTATCCCTTATGCATGTATAACAATGGTCTCAGAAACCACAGGCTATTGCATGAAAATTTCAGTGCTAGGGGTTGGCTAACTACCTCCCTAGAGTCACTGGCCAAAGAGGCCTTTCGGGTCATCAAAAGCATACAGTCGATTAGAACTGTTCTTGGTTGCCCATCAAAACTATATGTTAAGAGTCTTTTGTCAAAACACCACACATTTTACATTTTACCTGCAGAACACAGAAAAACTAAGCTGGGAGCTCTGATCACTCACAGTTAATTCTCACAGCACCGGAGGTGCGATGTCATTTTCTGTTGTGGATGTTGTGTCTGCTGACTCTGCCATGAGTCCACACTCACTCCACCAATAACTGCAAATAAATATTAAGACAAAGTAAGACAAACATGATTTCTGAAAAAAAATAATAAATTGAAAGGTAAGATTTACAAGCACAAAATAAGTCAAGACAGTATACTATGCTGGATTGCGTGGTTCTGGATTCAATAACTGGTTAAGAAGCAAGGGGAATGGGAATTTTAAGGTAATGAGGCAGGGGTGAAATAGAAAAGTTGAATGGGAGTCTAAAAGCCTGTTATAGCTACAATAAGCATAGATAGTGACACAGAAAAGTTACTAAAAGCAGAAGAGAACTCTGTGGAGGAGCAGTGGGAGAGACCGGGCAATAAAATCAAAGGAGTGTAATGATAAAAGCTGTGCTTTGGGTGGGCACCTTGGAAAGGTGAGGTCAGCAGGTGGGAACTGCTTTCTATAGAGTCAGACAAGATGGAAATGCCCAGGACTCCAGGGAACTGCAGCAGTGCAAAGTAGAGCGTAGTGCGTCTAAGCCACCATTGTGCAGCCCCCTCCATCTCCATCACCTGCAGGAAACCCGGGCTAGTTCTTCAGGCTAAGACAGTTTTTCCATTCATCAGATACAATATGAATATTACCTATGCTCAGAAGCCATTCCAAGTGTTAGAGTGCATGAAACCGTGTTAGGACAGTTCCTGGCATCTTATTAGGGTGCAAGCATTGTTAGCTGTGTCTAATTAGAAAGGAAATGCCTCCAAGGCTACATCTTAATTCATTTCCCGTTGCCATGATAAAATACTTGACAAAAGCAACTTACAGTAGAAAGGAGTTTTTTTGGTTTGGTTTGGTTGTATCAGTCTGGTATTGGCATAAAAACAGACAGAAGGACCATTGGAACCAAATCAAAGACCCAGATATTAATTCACATGTAGCATGAGAAGGCCGGGCCTGCTAGTAAGCCATCTGTAGTATGAGGGCCGGCTTGTTGGGGTTTCTGTCCCGCCTGGTACCCCACAGCTGGCATATCCCAAAGAAAATCACACACAAGACTCCATAAGATTATAAACTGATTGGCCCTTAGCTCTGGCTACTTATTAGCTCTTATAACATATATTACCCCATTATCCTTATCTACATTAGGCATAAGGCTTGGTACCTTTTTTCAGCTGGGCAGGTTACATGTTGCCTCTTCGGTGGTCTGCACAGGAATGGCAGAGGGAGCTTCCTAGAATACTCCCAGTCTCTTTGCTCCACCTCTACTTCCTGTCTGGCTTTCCTGCCTATACTGCCTGCCTGGCCAATCAGCGTTTTATTAAAATATGATTGACAGAATACAGATAATTCTCCTGCACCATCCACACACCTCCGAACATCTGATTTTTGACAAAGAAGCAAAAAATTATCAAATGGAAAAAAGAAAGCATATTTAACAAATGGTGCTGGCATAACTGGATATCATCATGTAGAAGAATAAAAATAGACCCATATCTATCACCATGCACAAAACTCTATTCCACATGGATCAAAGACCTCAACATAAAGCCAACCACACTGAACCTCATAGAAGAGAAAGTTGAAAGTACACTTGAACACATTGCCACAGGAGACCACTTCTTAAATATAACCCCAGCAACATAGACACTGAGAGAAACAATTAATAAACGGGACCTCTTGAAACTGAAAAACTTCTGTAAAGCAATGAACGTAGTCAACAAGACAAAACAGCAGCCTACAAAATGGAAAAAGATCTTCACCAACCCCACATCAGACAGAGAGCTGATCTCCTAAATATACAAAGAACTCAAGAATTCGGTCTCTTGATGCACAGTTTAAGGATATAATCCATCGTGATGAGAAGGAAAAATAATAGGAGCTTGAAGCAGCTGTTCACACTGCATTCCAAATCAGGAACCAGAATGTGAGCAGTATTCACCCCTCTGTCAACATCTGTACAGTGCAGGTAATGGCCCCGGCCACATGAAGAATTGATCTTCCCTTTTAGATTAGCCTAATCAATATAATCCCTCACAGGCATGCCAGAGGTTAAATCGTCTTTCACAGGTGACCAAGGGACTTGTTTCCTAGGGGATTATAGATCCTTTCCAGTTGACAATGAACTCTAACCATCAAAGGGGCCCAGCAAAACTGATTCTCTCACCTACTGCAGTATGGCGGTAGTTATTTTCACAGTTGCCCCAAGCTGCACCTGTTATTGCTAGTTACCTCCTTACAGCTTCCATTCAATCAGCTTGCTGCACGTCATCATATTGTCTTTCTAAAATGAAAATCATTTTTTATACCTCCGTACAACAAATCAAGTCCAACCTTCTGACTCAGAGTCCACACCCCAGGTGTGCCTGGACCCATCTGCACCACCATGGATCTTTTATCCTCTGTTCTTTTCCCATAGTTAGTACTCTTAAAATCTCATATACACATGCACGCACGCATGCACAAGCACACACACACACACACACACACACACACACACCTCTGCAGCAGTTTGAATTTGGAGATATTGTGGCCTACTTGAATTCTAGAGTTAGATAGTAGTAAAAAAGGTAATGAAGTTGAGAGGATTGGCAGAATATGTGATAGACGTGAACACACCAAGAGGTGGTTGAAAGACGGTGGCAAACATAGAAGATGTCATCTTTTAGTTTGGGTTGCCTTGATGGTACTGAAAGTTAAACATGTGGTATTCTGGGTTATTTCAGGTTTACGTGTTTTTTCCTTAGGTTATATTTCTCTTTAAAATATAATTATTATGAATTCAAATATCAAGAGAATGTATGGTGAAAATGTTTCTGTCACCTCTTAAGTGTCGTATAAGCATTCACCATCAGTTTCTTAGGAACTTTTCAAGTACTCGGCATATTATTGAGGGAGAAATGAATATGTAAGTCCCCATCTGTACTTGTTTTGCAGTCGTACTTCCCAGCAGTTCTTGCACAGATTAATCCCAAGATTACTGTAAAAATTCACAATTTCAGCAAGAATATTAATGAATTACTTTTTGTTTTCAGTCATAGATGCTTGCATAACATATAAGATGATAATATTATTAATATTTTTCAGAAGTTTCTTTTCCAATTTTGTTAATAATCCACAATCTGTCTACTCATCTAAAAATGTTCCTTGAATCACAAACTTGAGTGTTCTATACAGTGGGCCTATTTAAAGACAATGTGCTCTTATAGCAATCTGTCTTTGTGCTGTGTTTTCATAGTTGCTATGGATCTCAACCCTTTCCTTGGTCGACTCTACTTAACAATCTGTGTTTCTTTGTTTTTCCACATGAATTTTAGAATGACCTTGTTTAGAATAGAAAAAAATGCATGGTATCAGAATAGTCTTAAATTTATAGATTAATGTTGACACTCCCTATTTTTATGGTTAATAACCTTTCTATGCAAAACAAAACAAGGACATATCTTTTTATTTTTTCAATCATTCAAAGTATTTACATATAGATACTGCAAATTTCCAGATACTTTTTTATATCAATTTTAATGAGACATTTTAATCCATTATAATTTTAACTAATGATTGTTCAAAACACTGAATTCTAATCCTGATCAAAACTGGACTGAGCTCCCAAGGTCCAAATGAGGAGCAGAAGGAGGGAGAACATGAGCAAGGAAGTCAGGGCCACGAAGGGTGCGTCCACCCACTGAGACAGTGGGACCTATCTAATGGGAGCTCACCAAGGCCAGCTGGACTGGGAGTGATGGAGCATGTGATCAAACTGGACAGTTTGAATGTGGCTGGCAATCAAGGCTGACTGAGAAGCCAAGGACAATGGCACTGGGTTTTGATTCTACTGCATGGACTGACTTTGTGGGAGCCTGGTTTGTTTGGATGCTCACCTTTATAGACCTGGATGGAGGGGGGAGGACCTTGGACTTCCCACGGGGCAGGGAACCCTGACAACTCTTAGGACTAAAGATGGAGAGGTGTGGGGAGGGGGAGGGAAAAGGGAGGCGGGGAGAAGGTGGAAATTTTAAATAAATAAATAAATAAATAAATAAATAAATAAAATAAAACAAAAAAGCAATTTGCCCAATCAAGTTTAAGCAGTAAAAGTACAGATATCCAGTTCAAGTCTACTGATATCATATAGACATTTCCTGAAATACTCTCCCAGATACAGTATAAAGATACCTCATGGACCTGATCAGATTACTTGGTCATTGCCCAACTTTAATTGAGAGGAATCACTGCAAAATATGCTTGACTTACATAACACTAAGTCACACAGGATTTTTTACAAAACAGTGATACAGTTTAGTTATGACATCCAATAGAGATTAAAAAGAAAACATTAGATAAGAAGAAATATACTATTTTCTAAATATCCTTGTGTATCGCTTTATACCAATCAGAAGTATCTTTCTTTCCTTTATAAATTAGTATTTATTCAGTAAACAGATACTCACCAAATATCTGCTATGTGTTAGATACTGACCTACGTGGTAAAGACTCAAAAATAGTCTGAATGGCCTATTAACACCAAACAATCAAAATCATTAGTAATGGTAGTCTTTGAAAACTAAAGGCATCTATAAGTTTTTTCAAGGTCACAATACACACATCCCAGTTGAAATTTGACACTATTAATGAGAAGATAACACATTTTGATTTACTGTTTAGATCTGATTAGGGAACAGACTTACTAATTGCATATTAACTTGATGAGATTGGTAAATAGTGATTTTTCATCCAGTAGAATTGTAAATAAAGTTATTTATAAAAAGTTATAGATATTTGTAGTGCAATTCCACTATGTAACATTAACCTGTATTCTATTTAACTTATCGTGTTTATTTGCCACTTAGGTATACATATGTGATGTGGGAATATGTATATTAACAAATGTTAATTTCCACTTAAGTGTACATCTGTTTATATGTATGTGTAGGTATGTATGTCCAGACATAAACAATGAGTCAAAAGCCTGTCACCATCATCGTTCCCCATCCTCTTTGAGTGAACTTTACCATTTTGATTACTCAAATATTAGTCAACTAAACAAATCCTCACTGTGTGCTCATTATATGTCTATGTTACAAGTAACATTTTAACTTTATTAAAATTACACATTGATAACATACATAAAGTACCATTTATTTTTCTTTTCATGGGTAAATTGATTTCTCCTGCTTTTGTTGAGAGAATAACAACACTTTATATGAAGAAATTTGTCTTTAAATTTTGCATTAATGTGATTATAAAATACTTTAAAATTTTTTCATTACTTTTTGAATATAATCAGTCAAAGAATAACTCATCAGCAGTTTACTAACATATTATTTTCCAACACTAAATTTTAAACAAGAATATTTTAGATCATTTTACCTCAATCATAGCCACTTTCCTTTCTTTATTTTTTTTTCAGATTTATTTACTTATTATATACATAGTATTCTGCCTGCATGCGTCCCTACAGGTCAAAATATGGCACTAGATCTCATTACAGGTGGTTATGAGCCACCATGGAGTTGCTGGAATTGAACTCAGAACCTCTGGAAGAAAGTCAAAAGAGAGAGCCATCTTTCCAGTTCCATAGCCATTTTTCAAGTAATCAGTTATGCCTCCTATGATGAGAATAGATAATTACAAACTGAATTGAAAGTATTAGTAGACATTGTATATAGCAAATATAAGCATATACATGCTGCAGTGTATGTCAGACTGTTTGTACTTGAAGTAAGATCACAAAACACCTGCACAAGTTCAACCCAGACAGACTCCCAGCACCAAGAAGAGAGTCCCCTCATCCCTAACCAAGGAGTTATTTTTAATTGGTAACTTCTGGGACAGGGAACCTCAGCTCTTTTCAATGGAGTGAAACTGGGTATATTAACCCAATCCAGGGAAGGTTCCTGAGTTCCAGAGTAGTTGGCCAACACAAAATAAACTCCGTGTTGTTGTTTGCTTGTTTGTTTTGTCCTTTTTTGTTTGGTTGGTTGGTTTGGGGTTGAGGAGTTTCATTTAAGAGAAAGAAAAGGTAGTTGGCTGGGTAAGAGGGAGAATCTAGATCAAGTGTTTTCAACCTGTGGGTGATGACCCCTGATTACTTTATAATTCATAACAGTAGTAAAATTACAGTTATGAAGTAGCAATGAATTAATTTCATGGTTGGGGGTTACCACAACTTGAGGAACAGTATTAAAGACACAGCATTAGGAAGGTTGAGAATCACTGATCAAGAAGGAGTTGGGGAAATGAAAGATATGATCAAAATATCATTTCTTAAGAAAAGAAAGAGAAGGATTGGAAAGACAATTGTTCAAAATTACTCCAAGATGAGTTATTTAGGAATTTGAGTTGACTCAGGAAGCATGAAGTAAGTGATGCCTTCAACTCAGAGAACTACAGCCATGACTAAGGCAACCTTGCCTTAGCTGTGTCCCTGTATGTTCTGTGTGGACACACTCCACTATACTGTGAGCTATTGCTAGAGCTGGGGATAATAACACATTGGCCAGTGAAATGGGCAACAAACTTTTGTAAATCCATCCGTAAATCACACTATTACATATCAGAGTAAAATCTACAGAAGTGGTGATTAGATTGAAACTCACAGTGAAAGAGACCAAAGGGTTCTAAAATATCCATTAGAGAGATAAAAACTGAAAGAAGTGCCATTTCCTTTTCGAGGTAAAACAAATTCTTATGTTTATGTTTTATATTCAGTGAGTGTAGTGTAAAAGGCTCAGCATTATTTCACTTTCCTAATACACCCTTGAAGTTCAAGTGGCTTTTGACCCTCCTTGCTGTGGAGAGCTCTGCAAAGCTTGTGTAATCAATTCAAGGTATTTAAATGAAAATATGCTACAGCCAAGTGGGAAAAGTCCAAATGCATGTAATGTGAAATCTCTCATGCAAAATTCCCATTAATAGTTGCGGCCGGAAATTTTGTTTTAGCATAGAAAGAAGATGTTACAGAAATATTTTCATACTGGGTAGGTAACATTTTCTTTTTGTTTTGGTTTAGTTTTGAGACAGAGTCCTAGCCAAGCTGACCTGGAACTTCTTTTGTAGACCAGGTTGACCTTTAGCTCAAAGAGATGGACTTGCCTTTGTCTCTGGAATACTGGAATTAAAGACTTTAGCACCCATCCTGGCCAGGGCAGCTTAGTAAATTGAACATTCTCACTAAGCCAGGAAATGGGACCAAAGGTCATTTATATGCTTGAGAATAGTAAGTGATCTGATTTTTGTTAAGTCCTCATTCTTGTCAAAATACCTTTTCTACTAGATATTTTTAAATGCCAAAAATAACATATATTCATGTACTTTTTTTTAAAAAAAAACTCAAATGTTTTTGCTCTGTTGTTGCTTTCTGGCATGGTCTTTCAGATCACAGACCCAAGCACTGCAGGTTCAAGTGAGTGGAGCTTAGTGATACATCTGGGGAGGCATTATTCCAACCATTTTGGCCTGCCCTGAAGTTTCTGGCGGGCTCTTCCTTTGAGTAATTGCTTTTCTCTGACCATCACACGTCTGAGGTCAGTGGTAGCAGGCCACTATTGCACCTGTTTTTTCAGATAAGTTTAGGTATAAAGCAATTTGACCCTTCCATTTCTCTGGTCTGGGAGATATTATAGTTCAAGTACCTTCTAACCTTGCCCTATATCTGAACTACTTCTTGGTCAAGTTCAGATTTAGAAACAGTCAAAGGAATTGTTCTCTGTTGCTTTCTTGTTTTGAGTGCAGGGGCCATAGGGGCCAAGGAAGTATGTATTAACTTGCATCCATTCTTCCCACAGGGGCAAGGGGAGTGCTGGCTTATCCTCAAAGGGTCGGTGCATTAAAGTGCTATTGAGTTTGCCAGAATGATCGTGAAGGAGCTTTGTATACCTTTCTCTTCTCAGACGGTAGAGTTGAGCGAAATGATGGGGCCACATTTAAGAATGTTTTCAGGGCAATTGCCAATGAAAACTTTCCCAGGAAAAGAAATAAGTTCTAAAGCCCAGGAGACGTGTTTGAGTGGAGCTGCGTGCTCTGCCAACCACTCATACTGAACTTTTACATGGAAAGGAAGACAGAGGGAAAAGATTCATATATAGATATATTTCCACTAGCAATTTAGACCCCATGCCTGAAGATATGATCTGGGATTTGCAAAGTATTTCTGGCAATGATTAAAAAAGTAGTGCTGTTCAAACAGTGACCTCCACTTCTGACACGTAGGCTGTGTGACATGTGTCCTAGGTCAGAGATGCAGACTGCCAGGTCTCGTCACTAGTTTCTGAGGCAGAACTGGTGGTGTCAACAAGAGCGCCAGGTGATTCATGTTAACATGAGTGTGTAAGACACTCTAGAGCAAGTGACTTCACTCTCCTGCCATTAATGGCTATTAATGATTAGTATGATAACTAAATATTTCCAAAGATACTATAGTCATGATAGAGCATATGTCTTTACAAAAGTCTTTGTTTAAATGATCAAATCGGTTTGTGGAAGGTTTTACTAACTTTATTTGAAATTTTACAGTACCCTTGACTGATGGAGGAAGGTCATCTGTCTATGTGTTACTTTCATAGGTTAATAAAGAAACTGCCTTGGCCTTTGATAGAACAGAAAATTAAGTAGGCAGAGTAGACAGAAAAGAATGCTGGGAAGAAGGCAATGAGGCAGTCGCCATGACTCTCCTCTCTGAGACAGACGCAGGTTAGAATCCTCCCGGTAAGCCATGACCTCGTGGTGGCATACAGATTATTAAAAATGGGTTGAGTCAATATGTAAGAGTTAGCCAATAAGAGGCTAGAGCTAATAGGCCTGGCAGTGTTTAAAAGAATACAGTTTCTGTGTAATTATTTCAGGTGCAAACTAGCCGGGAGACAGGCAGTGGGAATGCAGGCCTCCACTCCTTCTACACTTGACGATGTTGGGTATTATCACTTTCTAATTTATAAATATCCATTTCCAATCTTCAATATGTGGTAAGGATCTCATTTTCATAATCAGGAACCAGTTTTCTTAGAATCTGTATAGATGGTCTTATTTTCTGTGTGAAGTTGATATGTTGCATTTATCTTATATTTCTTCTGCAGAGTTATTGAAATAAGTGTTTATCTCACGAGTGTATCTTTCATTCTTGCATCATAACCATTAGATATTAATTATAGCAATGTGTTAATTATAGACTTTTAAAACTAGGTTTCCATATATGCTTTGAGTGTTCAATTCATTCTTCTTAGACTATGTCTACATATTTCACTCTTTCATATTATCAACTATATAATATTCAGCACTACAGAATTTAGATTTAATTTCACGGTAAGGATATTTATATGAGAAGACCAACTTTCCACAACCCTCTTTATAAACACTAGTAAAGAAAGACACCTTTGATCATAACACTCAAAACATGGTTGTCCTCAGCTACCATTTGCTGAATTCTCTTTACAGTGTCTGTAATACATTGTATAGCCCTCTCACCACCAAGATATTGGATTCTAAATTCCACATGGTAGCCAATGTAGTGATGAAGAAAAATAAAAAGTTTACATTTTAAAATTAGAATTCATGTCTTCACAATATATGATAACTGGAAATTTAAGTTTTGTCTAAGAATGTTTTAAGGACTTCTTTAGTCTTCTCTCATTTGGCTTTTATGTTTGATCATCTCTGATGTTTAACCTAAGAAACCTATATGAGTTTCTATGGTTGCTGTAATAAAGTGTTGTTTGTACAGCTCAAACCTAGACATGACAGAGTCACAGAACGTAGAAAACAGTTTTTCTTGAGAGGCAGGCTCTTCCTACGATCTAAAGTGGCTCCGTGGCTCAGGACACCTTTAGTTTTTCTTTTTCTTTCTTTCTTTCTTTCTTTCTTTCTTTCTTTCTTTCTTTCTTTCTTTCTTTCCTTTTTTTTCTCTTTTTTTCTTTTTTCTTTTTTTGGCTGCAGCTACAATACTAATGATTGTCTTCTCATTTGGCCTCCTCTTTTCTTTGTCTCCTCCCTTCTCCTTATAAAGACACCAGTCATTTTTTGATGAAGGGACTATCCAGCTTCCAGTATGACCTCAACTTAACTGATTACATCTAAAATGACTGTATCTTTAAGCAATCTTAAATTCTGAGGAACTAATTAGAATCTTGTGCTGCAGTATTTCTTCTAGGTGACAACTTAACCCAGAAAAATATTTGTCAAATGAATCAGTGGGTAAACGAAGTGAATGGCTTTCAATCCCTTTGCTCTCCCATCTGATAAAAGTGTACTTAATTTAGTAGTAAAGAAAACACTTTTCATTGGGAAATCAAATTAGAAACATTTTTATAGATGCTTAAAATGCAGTTATGCTATTTACCTTTTTATTTTTATTTTAAATAAATTTGAACAAGAATTCCCGGTAAGGTTCTGTGCCTGCAGAGTCCGATTACCTGATTGTTGCTGCAGTACTGTGGAGAGATTGGAATGTTGCAGGTCCACAGGCCAAGTGCCTCATCTTGGGCTAGATCTAGTCCTTCAAAACAGCCATTCCTTGCCCACTTCTGTGTCTGAGCAAATGTCTATGACTAATAGAAAAAAAATCATTTTAAAATCTATTAATTTAGGAGACCTCTAGCTTCCATCACCCAGAAGCAAAGAATATCATCAAATAGCTATAGAGAAGCTTCCCCATCTTGCTGCACCTGCCTCTATAATGTACCCACCAATATAATTTAAATTGCCTTGGCTTATAACTTTCTTTGTTCGGTGAATCTATAAAACTTCATGAAACTGCACCCTCATTGGAACATGAGCTTTGGAAGTATAAGTATATGTTCCCCACTCAAAATGGCTTTTAAATAAGCTACCTCTTATTCTCTTTAAGGTAAGGGCTTTTGTCTGTCATTGACACTTTATAGATAGTGAATAAAGTATAGAATTATCAATGGCTATGCAGAGTTATGATCCTGGACTTTTAAAAAAAAGTACTATAGGAATGGATAGTGCATTTCACTCATGAGATTAATAAATACATATTCAGGTTTGTTTTCTATAATTAACAGACAAGATTCCTGTTTTGGTTTTAGTGAGAATGCTCCTCGTGGGGTCATATGCTTTAATATTCGGTCCCCAGTTGGTAGAACGGACTAGGAATTGTGATCTTGTTGGAGGAGATTAACTGGGATAAAGCTTTGAGGTATAAAAAGTTCTTGCCTTTTCCAGTTAACTTTCTCTCTGTGTCAAGTATGTGGATCAGGATGGAAGCTCTCAGCTGATGCTCTAGCAGCAGGTGAGCTTGCCTGCTGGCCTGCTGCCCTGACTTGATAACCATGGACTTTAACTCTCTGGAGCTGTAAGGCCTTTAGTAACTCTTCTATAAGTTGCCATGGCCATGGTATCACTTCATAGCAATATAAAAGTAACTAGGCACATTTCATAGTTTTTTCATTAGATTGTAACGATTATGTCTGTATTTTTGTTATTGTTGTTGTTTCGAGACAGGGGTTCTTTGTGTAACATCACTACCCATTCTGGAACTATCTCTGTAGACCAGACTGGTCATAAATTTACAGAGGTCATGAACTCACCTGCCTCGGCCTCCTACGTGTTGGGACTAAGGGTAAATGCCATCACCACCTGACTTATGTCTGTATATCATTTTTCTCATTGGAAGTCTATTTTCTTCTGCCCCATGAAAACCAAAATATGTTTTTGAGCTTCTGACTAACTCATCTGTCACTCAGGAAATTTCTACATTTACCCCACAGCCATCCAGTAATTTATCAACCAGAAGTCAAGGAACTGGATGAAAATGATTGTTCTGTCACATCAGCAATCACGTGGCTTGATGCAGACCCCGAAGATTCGATTAACACCTTCTAAGTCTACATTCACTTACACTATTTGCACAAGTGACTGAGCATTTAAATACATTCTAAAAGGCAGCATTTTACAAGGCATGCGTCATGAAAGTTTGAACTTTTATAAAGTAGCCCAATGAGCTGAAAACCTGTGCCATATGCAAAATGGACTTGCAAACAAATGGAGATGTAGAAATGGCTCTTGTCAATCAAAAAGGATAATACCTAACTGCTAAAGTATACACAAAGGTTGTCATTCTAAATATACTCAAACAAGAACCACTTTAAAACATGCAGAAGTCTTCTAATTTTGGAACTTTTATTCTGTTTCCTAAATAAGGACACTGATCTTACAGGAATAACTACCATGATTGATTATTAATTAATCATGCAGTTACATGCATATACGTTTGCCTTGTGAGTAGTACCTGTGTACCATATATGAGTAGCAGTCTGAGGAAAACAAGATTTTTTTCTTTGTTCTCCACGTTCTTGAGGCAGGGTCTCTATTTTCTCTTAGTATGCAAATTTACTTTAATAGATAGCACAAAGCTGTTGTGTATATAACAGCTTTAAAATAAATTGTGTTTCATTATCAAAAAGATATGCAACTATTTTAATTAATTTTAACATTCTTTACTATCAAGATTTAGACTTTAGTAGCATTGAATATTTTGAAGATTATCATTACATCTCTCCCCTTTCATTTTCTTCCTATAAACCTTCCCATATACTCTTTCCTGATATCTTGAAAACTCTTGGGCTCCTTTTTCATTACTATAAGTATAATCAGTTTACTCTGTATAAAGTTACATGTATGTATGTTTTCAGCACTGACCATTTGGTATTGAATAACTAATTAGTGTGCTCTTCCCCGAGGAAGATGATTTCTCCCCATAGCATTCTTTTGTTATCAGTAATTCTTCGAGTAGGTTTGGAAAAGCCCACAAGGCCTCTCTGCTGCTGTATAGTGTACTTCAGGCTGGCTGGGCAGCAGGCCACAAGGTGGTTCTCCTGGCTCTGGCTCCTGTCTCCCTTGACAGTAAAGGTGCTATAGCACATCTTTTTTTTTTTTTTTTAATTTCCACCTCCTCCCCTCCTTCAATTTCCCTCCCACTTTCTCCACTCCCCCTCTTTCTCCCTCTCCAGTCCTTAGAGTAGTCAGGGTGCCCTGCCCTGTGGGAAGTACAAGGCTTTCCCGCTCCATCCAGGTTTAGGAAGGTGAGCATCCAAACAGACTAGGCTCCAACAAAGCCAGTCCATGCAGTAGAATCAAAACCCAGTGCCATATCCTTGGCTTCTCAGTCAGACCGTGAGAGAACAATAATCAACTTTATAAGAAAAAACAAAAAACCCAGAATAGCCAAAACAATCCTATACAATAAAATACTTCCGGAGGCATTACCATCCCTGACTTCAAACTCTATTACAGAGCTACAGTAATGAAAACAGCTTGGTATTGGCACAAAAACAGAGATGTTGACCAATGGAATCGAATCGAAGACCCGGATATTAATCCACAAACCTATGAACACCTGATTTTTGACAAAGAAGCTAAAATTATGCAATGGAAGAAAGAAAGCATCTTTAATAAATGGTGCTGGCATAACTGGATGTTAACCTGTAGAAGAATGAAAATAGATCCATATCTATCACCATGCACAAAACTCAAGTTCAAATGGATTAAAGACCTCAATATGAATCTGACCACACTGAACCTGATAGAAGAGAAAGTGGGAAGTAGTCTGCAACACATGGGCACAGGAGACCACTTCCTACATATAACCCCAGCAGCACAGACAATAAGAGAAACAATGAATAAATAGGACCTCCTGAAACTGAGAAGCTTCCATAATGCAAAGGACACTGTCATTAAGACAAAAGGGCAATCTGCTGAATGGGAGAGGATCTTCACCAACCCTGCATCAGACAAAGGTCTGATCTCTAAAATATATAAAGAACTCAAGAAACTAGACATCAAAACTCTAATTAACCCAATTAAAAAATGGGGTACTGAACTGAACAGAGAATTCTCAACAGAAGAAGTTCAAATGGCTGTAGCACATCTTTAAGAGTCTGAGTTTCCATCTGGCTTCTGGCGATGGAAACCTTGGGCTTTAGATCTTGTATAGATGGATAGTTCCTTTATTAGTTCCTTAGCCCTGATTACACTAATTTTTGAAATTTGGTAAAATCTTTATCATAATGTGTTAATAGAAAATTGCTTTTATTTAGACAAGATGCTTGCTTTCACAGAATGGTGATAAACACCACATCAAATAACCCTATTAAAAGAAACATAGTGCCAGTTTTCCTAAATTTACCATAAAAGTAAGATAACCCCTCTTTTATTTGTGAGAATTTGCATAAGCTCTTACTTTCCATACTTTTCAAAACTGCCCCTAACAAATTACTTGAGTTTTTTCTTTAGCAAGACCTTTAAAACCATTGGAAAGTGTTCTGTGTGACATTTTGACTTCCACATAGCTGATCCAGAGGTGTCCAGTGTGATGCTCCAATACATGCTTCCTCATAAATATTACTAAGTGATTTAATTTTCTCAAAATGTTAGAGACTGCGTGTCATCTTTATAAAGGTAAAAGATTCATACTGTCCTTTATGAATTTGATATTTACAGTCAAAAGACCTGCCTCCTAAGCAATCTGGCTCACAGTGAGGTGTTTAACTTGACATTTTATTATGCATGGTCATTGGCATCCTGGATCCTTCTAGTTTGTTTTGAGTTAATTGTGAATTAACTCAAAACTCATGATGTGTGGAGACTGTGCATGATGTTTTAATTAACTGCTATTCTTGTAATTATTTTTGTCTAGCTGCTCAAAATAACTTTAATAAACAATATTTCTATTTTTACCTATATGTGGAAAGTATTTGTGTTAATACTTTCATACAAAATATCAGCAAAACATTTTAACTGCATTTTCATAGAATTATCTATCAGTAAATTTACACCAAATAGGCTTTCAACACATATTTGTTTGTTTGATGATAAAGCAATGAGTTCATCTCAATCTATACATAATGTAGTCTCTGCGGATCTAAAAGGCGATTGATTGTACTGATAAATTTTGTTATCAGGGACCTAATTGTTAGTGAAACTTTCAAATAAGTCACAACCAGTCCCAACAACAGGGCTCTGTGAAACAACAGAGACCAGTTGTATATCCCAAGTCTTCAGCAAGAAAAAAGTTGTATACAGCCGACTTATGGATTACTTCAAGGGGTTGATTTTAATTTGCAAATTTCTATCATTACAAATCTGCAGTGTCTTAGTTTCTTTAGAAAGTGCTTCTTTAGACCAAATATAAGGAAAAAATACAACAGACCAAAGCATTTTATTTCTCTAAGCTGGATAAAAATCTGACACATTCTCCCCTGCAGCAATTCTGAAAGCTGATAGTGCCCTGAGTTCAGGACATTTCTCTTGAAATAAGAAAAGGCAATCATAGGTCACTTTGTACTATCTTTCAGGGACTGCCCACACATGAGAGCACAAGGCAATTAAAAATAGAAAGAAATGATTGCCTCTGCCCAGTGTGTACTCAGTTGACTCAAATTCTTCTTCCTACACGTTTCTAAACCATCTATAGACAAATTTGTTTTTAAATTCTCTCTATAGTTTTTGAAACTTTACCTGGGAAAATATCTGGTATAATGACTCAAAAAATAACTGGTATATGCTTAATAAGTCAATACCTTTCCAGGTGGATTTGTAATTGTATTTGGCTTGTTTTTTGTTTCTGATGGACACATTTGTACATATTTATGAAGTTAGTGTATAGATTCAATCCATATACTCAAGGTTTAAGAACAAGCTTAAAAATCTTTCCTGATCCATCTTAATGAAACTTATATTATTTCAGTATTACCTGTGAATCCAATCCTACTTATTAAGTAAATTTTTGACAATTTCATATACTTAGTGTATTTTATTATGTTCACCCCATTACCTTCCCTTTTTCTTCCTCCTTACTCATAACCCCTCCTTCTCTACTAGTTCCGCTTTGAATTGTATGTATTTGTGTGAGTGTGTATGGTGTGTATGTGTGTGTGTGTTTGTGTGTGTGTGTGAGAGAGAGAGAGAGAGGGAGAGAGAGAGAGAGAGAGAGAGAGAGAGAGAGAGAGAGATTTGTAAATTAATCAAGTCACTTTCATTTGTGTGGACATGACTATTGAGAGGAGATGCTATTGGCCATAGCACAGGTAATGGACTCTATGTATACTCCACCTCCCAGAAACTATTGACGGCAAACAGTTGTTCAGGGAAGGGTGCGGCATTAAGAACCCCTCCCCTACCCATGATTGAATGTTGTCCAGTCTAATCTTGCACAGATCTTGGGCAAGTAAACAGAACTCTTCTGAGTCCTTGAGTGCAAAGACCTAGTCAGTAAGGAAGAGTTCATTCCAAAGCACTCCTGTCCGTGCCCATACTCCTAACTTATCTTTCCAATCTTTTATGATATGCCCTCAACCTTGGAGAGAATGAAAAAACTGCTTCATTTGGACCCATTACTCTGAGAAGTTACAAGTTTCTGTAGTTATAACTGTCCAGTACAATAGGAGATTGTTCTAACCAAGATGAAAGCAGCTCTACTCTTTGGAAATAAACAAAAATATTAAGAAAATAGTTTGATGGTTGCAGCATGTCCACTTGGAAAATGAACAATAGTAACTTCCTTATTAGAGCTATGAAATCCTCAGCCACAGGTTTCTGACCAGGTTTACTTTATCAGGCATGAATAGTTTCCAACAAAACAGGCTTCAAATACAAACAGAAAGCTTTTATTTACCCTCTTAGAAAGCCTGCCACTCTTGTGCTAGTGGGCAAACATTAACTGGTAGTTGTGTTGTGTCACACACAGAGTCCATAGCCACATATGAAGGCCAATAACCTTTCTCCCTTCAGACTGTATAGGAACTTCCAATATTTATAAAAGCTAGCCATCAGGGAGGAAGCCTTTTGTACAGCTCTAGCTTGATTTACTTGTGTTCTAGAGCCAAAGCATGGAGCATCTTCGGGAGCAGAGTCCTACTATCTACTTCTGATGCACAGAAGTGGGGGATCAACAACTGGACTGTTTGGGGATCTTTACGGATCAACAACTTCTGAAAAGAAAGTATCTTCCGATCCTGCACTTGGATTTTATTTAATGGCTTTCAGGATCAACATTATTTACTCATGCTGAGTTCTAGACAGTGTTTTTGAAAACAATCAGCTCTTTGAGATTTTATGTTTTTCAGATATTACTATTCCCACAGAAGAAATACTGAGACTGTTAAGGGCCTGCTCTCATTTTCATGTCCTATTGATCAATTTATTTGTATAAAAAAAAAAGAAAGAAAGAAAGAAAGAAAGAGGAAGAGAAACCATAGAGATTTTTTGAATTATTTCAGTTAATTTTTTGCTGTATACTACAAATATTCCTCAAACCACAGTTTTGTGAGAATTGAATTATGCAAATTTTGTGGATTTTTAAGAATTATTAAGACACCGTCAAGAATCACAGTGTTGGGAGTCTAGAAACAAAACAAAAGGTTTTAAATATATTTCTAAGTCCAGTTTTTACTAATAAATACATATTCAGACAGAATTGCTTCACAATCACCAAAACATCTGTCTTCATTTGGCTTCCTAGCAGTAACATAGTCTAAGGGAAGTGACCTCATTTTAATTGAAATCCTGACCCCACCCATTATCACTTGTTTCCTTTGAACATTAACTTACATTCTGTATCTGTAAAAGGATAATACCAACCTTAAGTATTTTGTTGTGTGAGTTTATACATACTGTATGAGAAACAAGTACATTCTTTAAACTGTCAATGAGTGGCCACGCATCTAATGGTTATTGAAATGTTAAGTATACTCAGATAGGGGTTCTTGAGTTCATTTCAAGCTGCTATCACATAACCAAGCAATTAAAGAGGTAAATAATTGCTTCCTCATTTTACAAATGCATGTACTCTGGCTGACCCTCAAGAGAATTTTATTTATAAAAGTATTTAGAGATGTGGCAAAAGCTAAAGAGTTCAGAAATGACTTCCTCTTGTACATCTCACTGCTTTTATATTTTAATTTATTAGCTTTATTTGGGGGTGTCGGGGGTAAATTCATGCTTTAAATTATTTAAATATGTCCTAGGTAATCACTTGGCAGACCCAGCTACATAAAAGCATTTCGACACACATCTTTACAGATCTCCTATAGAGACAGGTCTGAAGAATAATGGAAGGGATACATACCTAAAAAATACATGTAGATAAGTATTCTATCTACACACACAGAGTATATATTATAGCTAAAAATACACACACAGCCGGGCAGTGGTGGCACAGCCTAGTCTACAAGAGCCAGTTCCAGGACGGGCTCCAAAACTATAGAGAAACCCTGTCTCAAAACACACACACACACACACACACACACACACACACACACACACACACACACACAAACACCAAGCAGAAATTGCACTCATCCATACCATAAAATGATTATTAATCCAGTCATGTGCAAACATTTCTATTTTTCTTTATCAGTCTCCCAAAATTTCTATCTTATTGATCATATTGGCAGGAACAGATAACTATATAAGAATTTATATAATTTAAGTTCAGTAAAGCTAAATGTAAATGGATTTGAAAACAAGATTTTATGAAATCATTTAAATGTCCCATTCCTTTTGCTGAAATGACATGACTATCTTATTCCTCAGGTATGGCACCAGTGACAAATAAAAGAAGAAATTCCACCCAAGGCCAGCTTGGTCAAACAATGAGTTTACTGGGCTTACTTATAAGTTCATGAGTGACTTGAAAGTACCTGCTTCTCTGTGACAACCTCAGAGAAGCTGAACCATGAAATGCTGAATTCAGCTAGCTTTCCACATGCTACATACTCTATCCTGCCTCCTCCACAATCACGTGTAACTGAAAAGCAGGAGTGAGATTAGATCAGAAAACCTGATGAGCCTCATGACCCTAACACTCACCATTTTATTTGGGAATTCTAACAGCTCATTATCATTACCATAAACCTAGTAATAGTATATCTTTGTCATTTGTTAATTTTTGTTTCTCTGACTATATTCTCATAACTATCTCTAGTGAAAAATTGCCATGACAGGCTCATGTTATGCCCAAAGGAAAAGCTACAGCAATTAATTATCTGAATTTTAGCAAGTAATTGAGAAGAACAAGAAAGGTATTGTAAGTCAGACAGAAATAGTCACGGACAAAGTTAAATTATTTCTAAACCTATAGACACCAGCATTTGCTCCCACCAAGTAGTAAGTGAGGTTTCAATGCCAAGTAATGAACATGCTGACATATTTTGCCTATTTGAGCCAAAAATTTGTCTGATCTTCAACACTCAACCCATTCCAATCTACATCTATATTTCTAGATAAACAGAAAATATACATATACATATATATAATATTATATATCTTATATATGTGCGTATGAACTACTTCTCATTTTATGCAGGAGTGCTGGAAATCTTTAGAAGAGTGTCAACCAATAGGTAACAGTTAGCCAATCCATGAATTTTCTATAAGAATGTCCTGTACAAGACAAAGTGATGTGGTCACAAAGGGAGGAGTGCGGGACATTTAACTGTGGTCCTGTGTTTTACTGGGCACGTCTCTAAAGATGAAAATGATCATATGTATTAGTTACTTTTTCTCTATTCTTTCATCAAACCGCTTGAAAAACAGTTCATAGGAAGGAGGACTTGTGTTCCTCAAATTTTTGAAGTGTTCTGTCTCTCATGGTAGTGAGGATGGGGCTAAACGGACCATACTGTGGCAGACAGGAAGCAGAGCGAGGAAGATGGAAAGGAACCAGGGTCAGTATATGCCTAAGGCCATACCCTTGGGATCTCACTTCCTCCATGGGGAGTCTTGCCATTCAAAGTTTCCAAACTTTTCAAAACTAGATGGGGACTATATGATTAAAGCATTAGCCAATGAGAACATGTGCTGTTCAAATTTGTCCAGAACCTACCAAGAATGCAAAATACAAACTTTACGATACGTTCAAAGTTCTTGGAGAAACATTTGAGAATGAAATCATTGATACATAAAGTACTAAATTTTCTGTAAGTATAATAAATGGATCCCAGAAATTCGAAAACTTGTCACATACATTCATGTATTAGACATAGGAAATTGCACCACTGGATATACGTGACAGATTAGAGACAATTCTAGCCTATGGTTACATCAAGGTAGTTATTTTAGCACATTGTTGGAGATTTCTAGTCCCCTTAGAAAAGTTGTTTGTAAAAATAAGGACAAAAGATAGCCCTACTGAATTTCTCCCAGAGAGACCCAGGCACATGATGAGATCCAGGCCCAAATTTCTTTTCACTAGGATTAACTATTAAACATTCATTTTCAGATAAACCTTCTCACCTGGAATTTTATTAGAACCCCAGTTTTCCAGTCTCATCATATACCTACAACGTCAGAAGTCTCTAGAAAAAGGCTCACCGTGTTACATTTTGGCCAAGCTCTCCATGCACTGTCTGGGTATGATGAAGTCAGAGACACATGGCTGGTACACACTCATGCAGCTTTGGCAATGTGTAGTAGGAAAGAGTTAGCAGTTTTGGATTCTTCTGGAAATGGAAAATTGCCAGGGCTGATAAACCTTCAGTCCTGTAATCCAGCGACTACATAAATTTCAATAGTTGTCAAACTTCACTATATATAGAAATTAACTGAGGTACTGTAAAAAGAAAATATCTCTCTCCCTCCACCACCTCTGTGTGTCTCCCTGCTTGTCTTTGTCTCTCCATTTCTGTCTCACTGTCTCTGTCTCTCTGTCTCTGTCTCTGTTTCTGTTTCTCTGTCTCTCTCCCTCCACCACCTCTTTCTGTCTCCTTTTCTTTCTCTGTCTCCCTCCACCCCATCTCTCTGAGGATATCCATTCCTGGACCTCCCCTCCAGAATTTTCATATGGCTAGTCAGATACTTTTGGAAGTTCTTCCTATAATTCTAGTCTGCCAACAAATTTGAGGCTATTGCATCAGAAAGCAGTTGTCTAATCATCTTTCCCCACTACTGCCTATAGGAGATAGGAGAAGGAAAAAAAAAAAACCTTTTGACACTGAGGAAAACAAAGGGAAAGCTATTTTTAAAATATCTCAAACTGTGTTCCCAGATTAAAAGACAATGTTTGAGGCTTTAATCTGCAGAGCTACTGCTAAAGAACCATATTCTGCAATGGCGGAGTAATAGTTACTTCGATTGAATGATAAACTAGAGTATGGGATCATTAGCCACATTATATCCAAAGATACAGGAAACTTAAAGCATCTAATTAAACATTCTCTCTTTTCTTCATGGACATCTTTCATCATTTTTTCTTTCTTCCTTAACTGCCATTTTCCACCACCAATTGTCTTTTACTCCCGCTTCAGCACCAAGCAGTTTTCTCCTGTCACAAATGATGCTATTAGAGTCCTCGGGATCCAGTTACTGCACTTTCAGATGCTCACTTGGCAACTCCTTCGTAGGTGCAGCTATTTATAAAGCTAAGCAATGATCACCTCACAATGGTCAATAATACCCCATTCCTCTCATGTTTCCTGCACTGTTTCATGTTCATAGATGATGGAGAAAGCATACAAAATCTTGCATTATACAAAGCTTAATTACGGAGGAATACCGGCAAACAATAAAAGCAAACAGGGTTGTGTAGCCTGCTGGAAACGTGGTGATGAGTGCTCAGACAGACAAAAGTACCATCAGAGACGGGGAATCTCATACCTGTGCCTCGGGAGTGCCTCATGGAGCAGGGAAAACAGGGCCCAGTTTGAAGAAACTGTAGTTACTGGAAGGAAAACTCAATCAGGCAATAGAGTTAATGAAAAAAAAAAAAAAACAGGACATTTTTGGAAACATTTTTTGTTCTGTTTTTAATAGCAAAGAAAAAGAAAAGACAAGGAAAGATGTTCTGACCCACCAGGACTGCTCCATTCTAATATTTCAACTTGTTTTGTTTTCTGGGAGTTTTTAACTGATGCTTACTTCCTGTCTCCAGATCCTTGGATTGGCTCATTTTCTTTTCTAGCTAATGTGATCGTTACTGCATCGTCACAGTTAAATCTTTGCATCTATTTGTATGAACCAAACCCGGATCAGCACTCCAAGACTGGGTGTGCGTGTGTATTTTAATCACACAAACTAGGTGTACCCTAATCACGCCTGTATCACAACCAATTAGACACCTGCAGTAGAACCACCCCGTGCTCCTAGCGTTGATTCCCGTACTCATTAAAGCAGCCAGGCCAAATCATCTTCCATTTAGTTAATGCAGCTTTTGACTGGAAACGCAATGTTGTGTTTGAGCTATGTTCATTGGCTCAAACCTCGTTTTGTTTTTTGCACAGAAAAATCTTCAGGCTTAACTTTTAATTACTTAATTAATCAATCCCACAAATATGCAATGAGCAGGGCATATCATGAGATTTTTTTCTGGCATCCAGGATTAGGTTTGACTTGGAGTTCCTTGAATGTGCTCCCAACCTCCTTTTCAAATGTGTCTTAGGAGGCTTATTGTGATTAGATTTCACGTTAGTGTTTCCTAGTAATTATGCCTTAAAGCCCTTAAGTTCAAGCGAAATTTAGAGGAGTCACAGGTGATGCAAATAAATTATTGGACATGAGTGAATCTATAACATTCAAAGTAAATCTTGTAATATTTTCAGTAATTAGAAGTCATCCTTTAGGGAGTCATTCCTAAACTGAAGAAGGAACAATAATACAAAACCATCTTTAGAGCAGCTTAGTGATTCTTTTATATGCAATAACTGATGAGTTCTCTCTCTCTCTCTCTCTCTCTCTCTCTCTCTCTCTCTCTCTCTCTCTCACACACACACACACACACACACACACACACACACACACGCACAAAATCAGAAATCTGTAGTCCTTACACTAGCTTCCCTTTTGTTTTCCAGATTTTTTCTCAAAGAGCTCTCAGTGATAACCTACAAACTAGCACCGCTCATCTGATGCTAATCAGCACAGTGTTTTCCATTCATTCAGAGTTGTGGTGGGGGTGGTGGCTGTGTATGCTCACGTTCCACATGTGTCTGTGGAGGTCAGAGGTCAGGAGTCCCAGGGACTGACCTGAAGTTGGCAAGTTTCTCCAGCGGCCCCAGCTTCCTCCCTCCCCCAACCTTCTCTCCCATGTACACTAATCAGTTTTCATACACAGGTCTGATGGAGACTGGCAGAAGCACCACAGTCAGAAAATATCAGGGTTCCCCTTTGCTCTTCTCATCCTTTTGCTTGCCCGATACTAACTTCTACAATGATGGTCCAGAGAGACTGTGGGCCTGTGAGTTTCTCCATCACTTTTGTTTCTGAGAAAAAAACCAAACTTATCTGTGTCCCTGGGTTTAAAAATATTAGTAAAACTAGAAAGAATATGTCAATTGGTATACAAATAGGTATTAAATTCCTACTGCCCTACTATTATTTGTTGTGTTTCAGGGAGGGGCTGGTAAAAGTCACTATTTGCTATCTGATCTCAAAAAAAAATGAACAAAAACTTTCCAAAAGGTGCAATTATTACTTGATGTGATATAATTTAACATCTTGTATTAAAATGAACTCATTTTACACGGCTAAATATTTTAGAGGAGGAATAAATATACCAAGACAAGCTTTATTTCAGTTTTTTAATGAACGTCTTCTTTAACATTCTGAGATTTTCATGTCTTTAGAAATTTTTATTGCATCATGAAACCCAAGTACTTCTTAAGAAATAGGTTATTTTATTATGCTGTTACATTTACTATACAGCCTTTAAAAGCAGGCAGAACTTTTCTATTCATGTTTTGTTGAGCTGGCCTTATTTTTATGAATCGTCATCCATAAAAGCCCGTAAAATTTAGGCCATGATCATAGGAATCAGTTCAGGGTCTATAAAGAAAAATAAAAGAAAGCACAGTGCAGATGACACTTGGATTTCTCCTCTATGCCTATGTGTCCTTCTCTCTACTATTGACTGTCTTGATAGTGATAACTGACTTGAAGTAGGACCGAGGTGTCTGCAGGACAGACTAGATTCCACGCCTAGCAACAGCAAACCAATCTTAGACCATATTCCCTGTAGAACACTGTACACGGAATAGGAGTGATGCTCAGAGATAGAGTGCTTCCTGGAGTGTTTTAGGTCCCAGTTTTGATTCCTTGCCCCCTGAAATTTTAGTTATTTATTGAATTGATAACCTCTAGAATGTCACTTAGTTGACAAGCATTTCAGAAATTCTAAAAGAGAGTGAATTTTTTTGACCACCACAAAAAAATAGAACCACTAAGGACTTAGCTGATGAGAAGAGGTTGGCTGAGCACATCGGAAAGCAGAGCAGATGGCGAGTAAAGGGAGCCTGTGGTGTGTGGGGCAAGTGAGAGTCAGGAAATAAGTTCAGCTAGAAATGGTAAAGACGGAATAAAGACAGAATAAAGAAATAGACAGCATACAAAACAAGAATATGGAAAATAAAGAAGAAGACACACAAAAAAAGGACAAAGCCCCAATTATTGGCAGAGTGTGACTGGAAATTCACTAAGAAGGCTATGGCTGCAAAAGTGCAATCAGGGACCTGACCTTGAATTGATGGAAATAATTTAGCCATCAGTATTAGGATTCCAAAAACATAAAAGTAGCACACAGATGTTACAGTGTAGAGAGTTAGGTATAGAAACTTTGAAACAGAATCACATATTTAAAGTGTTGAAACCATAACTTTATAACTACATACAAATAATTGTTTTTAAATTTTGCTACAGAAGCAAAAGGCTACAGCTAAGCAACTCGTATTTTCCAAGTCGGCATTAGCTTCCTTGCTGCTTTTGAAAGAGGAGTGTTAGTCTCCAGTTCTAAGTTAAATAAGAACAGTTTGTGCTCAGGACTTAGTATCTATCAGCAAGTCCAAAGTGACTCAATTTTAAACAAGTTAGCTTTCAAAGACAGTTGACCTCCTTGGACATGTGGGAGCATGTCTACATTTGCATCTTAATACTCAGATATCTCACAATTTTATGCAGATGGCTTTAAAGGGGAAAATAAAATATAAAATACTTTGGTATTTCCTGGTACGTAAAATACCATCGTAGGTTTGTTATGGATTCACTTTTACTTAACCTATGCATCCCCTCTTTGGGAAGAGCCCTAATACCCAGTTTAGAAATAAGAATGCTAATGAAGTGTTTGAGAAAGATAACATTCTCTTCTGTGGCTGAGCACATATTCAATCTCCCTGTCTCTAGAATTAAGGCAACTGACTGGCTGACTGGCCTGTTCTCCAATGTGTTCCCCCAAAAATGTGATTATTTCTTTAAGACACTGGAAGAGGAGTCCCTGCATGGCACAGCAGAGCTCTGTGTGTGTGTGAGTGTGTGTGTGTGTGAGTGTGTGTGTGTGAGTGTGTGTGCGTGTGAGTGTGTGTGAGTGTGTGTGAGTGTGTATGTATGTGTGTGAGTGTGTGTGTGAGTGTTGTGTGAGTGTGTGTGTATGTGTGAGTGTGTGTGAGTGTGTGTGTATGTGTGAGTGTGTGTGAGTGTGTGTATGTGTGAGTGTGTGTGTATGTGTGTGTGAGAGTGTGTGTGTGAGTGTGTGTATGTGTGAGTGTGTGTGTGAGTGTGTGTATGTGTGTGTGAGTGTGTGTATGTGTGTGTGTGAGTGTGTGTATGTGTGTGTGAGTGTGAGTGTGTATGTGAGTGTGTGTATGTGTGTAAGTGTATGTGTGTGTGAGTGTGTGAGTGTGTGAGTGTGTGAGTGTGTGTGTATGTGTGTGTGTGTGTGTGAGTGTGTGTGTGTGTAGTTTTGACCACTGATACCTGTGGTCCTGCAATAATACCTAAGACATTAGACATTTGTTATAAGGTCCTCTGGATTTATTAAGATATAAATTTTCCCCAATTAACTTTTCTGAAGACCTCACAAACTAACAAATGATAGTATCCTCTTAAGAATTATTAGTAGACTGCTAAGTTCTACTTATTTCACATTCTTTCACATTTATAACAAAGACAGTTTTATTTAAACTCCCACTTTTATCAACAACGATGTTTGCTTTTCCAGTAATTTTTGAAAAACGACTCCAGGAAGGAAAACCTAAGAGATGTTTCTGTTTGACTTGTATGTTGGTGTATTTGCTGTGATTGAGGGTTACACATGGAAGCATCTCACACAGGACAAAGTCTAAATGAAATACAACTCTTTTCTAGACTCAGTAATTGGTGTTTTTCATTTGCTTGATCGCTTACTCACACAGAAACAGTTTCCTCAGCAAACCTCCATAATTTAATTCATAGGTTTCCCCAAGGGAGGCTGAAAAACACACAGGCCAAATGATGAGCATAGGCCCTATTTGGGTTTCTGTTTGAAATCTTTCCTAGCTATTTATTTATTTTATTGTTTGAAAATTCATTAGATATGTGCAATATTTAAATTCACCCATCATTCCTTGTTCTAACTTCCCCACAAATGCTCCAACGTATCTCACTTCAAAATTTACTTGGGACTTTTGAAATTAATTAGATGATTAAATTTTTATTATTTCTTTTATTTTTGAGATTATAATATGACATTTGTCCCTTTTCCTTTTTTCATGCCACACCATCCCTTACACTCCTTCTTCTCTCTTTAACTCATTACCCCTTCATTTCATTAACTGTCATTACACTATGTATCATATACACACTTGTATATCCATAAATATAATCTTTTCAGTCTGTATCATGTGTATGTTTTCAGGGATCACCATTTGATACTAAAAAATCAACTGTTGCATTTTCTTTCAGAAAAACTATTTATTTTAAGCATTCCTTAGTTGCCTGTAGTTCTTTGTGTAGAGTTGAGGATTCCTGGGCTTTCCCCTGTCCAGTTGAGCATGTCTATTGTTGTTCTTATTAAGTTTAATCAGCCATGTAGGTGAGAGTTTGTTGGTATAATTTCTGATGTTATTAGAACACACAACAAATTTCCTGTTCCTCTGACTCTTAGAATCTTTCCACCACCTCTGTCACAACATCACCTGAGTCTTAGGTACGGGAATGTTTTGCAGATGTATCCATCGGTACTGGACTCCACAACTCTTCGATTTGATTGATTGTGATTGTCTGTAATGGTCTCTGTATGTTACAAAGAGAAGTTTCCTTGGTGAGGAATAAGAATTACAGTTATCTATTGGTATAAGTACAAATATTTAGAATATAGCTAAGGATTATGTTGGTTTAGTAGAGTGATGTTTGTAGGTTCTCCTCCAAGATCCATGACTTTATCAGGCCTGCATATTTGGCTAGGTGTCCAGTACTAAACCTGGTTTTCTTCCTGTTGAAATGGGTCTTAAATTAAATTAGAGAGTTGATGGTTGTCACCAAGGTACATTTGCAGCTACTCCATATTTAGGCTTCTCTTGCCTCGTTGGTCGTTGATGTGTTTCCCAGGCTTCATAGCTAGGTAAAACTCATGGTTGCCTTTCTCCTGTAGAAACTTGTGTGACATCATCTGTTACCATGAAAGCTATTCTTCAGAGAGGAGGCATTTAGGTTGTTTATGGGCCCTGTATCTCAAGTGTGTGGTACAACAGGGACTTAACTTCCATCTCTGGGGGAAACCAAGGCCAATCACAATAGTCTGTGATGTCTTATGAGTCTCTTGAACAACACCAGCAACCTCAGAACAAATAAGTACATTAAAATAATAATACAGTCTTCTAGCTAAACAAAAAAGTCCAGTGCCAGGGGAATTGACAGAAAAATTCTATCAGAATTGTTTTATTTTCTTTATTTTTTATGTTTTCTTGCATTCTTTGATAATTTCATACATGTATATAATGTATTTGGTCACATACTCCCCTTCTTTATGAATTTGACATACACCATTACTGCAGACTTCTTAAATCTTCATCTTCAAATTCATTTCTACCAGTACAAAGGAAAGCATTTTATATATATATATATATATATATATATATATATATATATATATATATAGTTAAAGTATATTATATATATTCTGTTATTTTACTCAATATTATTATTATATTGCTGAATATACTGCTGTGTTAGGATGATTTACATTTAGGTCATATGTTTAATTGTGGGTTAAATAAGAATACAGCATATGTACTCTACTAAAATTATTATGCACAGAACTATGAATTATTTGACCACATAGATGTGTGCACATCTATTTTCCCTTATTTCCAAATTGCTTCACCCTGTTCAATGAGATACCTTAAACTTGGTTCTGTAATTAGAAAAAAGAATGAAAAAAAATGCACTTAATTAACCTTGCTCATTACCAATAGCATCAGGGTGCGAACATTTTGACCTTCTACACTGTTTTCCCTCTCCCTGTTAGTTTTTGGTATTTTATTGTTGTTGCTGCTGATAATGGATTGTTTTGTAGAATTACTGTAAACCATTAAATGACAATTTTTTGGTCTGACATCAGAATTCACTGATGTTTTTATAAAGCTATGTGTCTAAAAGGAAATAATGAAGAAAGGAGAAGCCATCAATTTGAAAGAAAACAAAGAGAGTTTTATGGGGAGGGTTGGAGGGAAGAATGGGAAAATGATGTAATCATATTGTCTCAAAAATAAAAGACATTCTCACATAGCATAGAATATTCAACTGTATGTGTTCTTCACTAAACATAGCATAGAATTTGATAAAACTGCAAGGAAGTTTGTATGTGTGTACAATGTGAAGGCCAGAGGTCTAGTGTTTTTCCACACCACTCTGTCTTATTGTTTTTAAGACGGAGTTGTTTACTAAACCTAGAACTCACCGTTTTTAACAGGACTAGTGGCCACTGAGCTCCAGAGATCTTTCTTTCTCTGTTCTACCTCCATCTCAGCACCAAGATTGAAAGTATACAATACCATGTTGGTTTCTATGTAGGTAAATAATAACTCAGTTTCTCATAGCTGTAGAGAAAACTTATGGGTTAATGCATTAACAACATGGATGGTGAAGAGGATGTTTGTGCACGTGAATACACTATTTCAGGCAACCGTTGTTTATCCTCCAACTGAGCATTATGATTTTCTGGTAAAATTACAATGTCACTTGCTTAAGGGATAGGCAACCTACAATTTGTCCTTTTTGTATTAAAAATAGAAACCTAGAAAGATACAAGCTACCCTTAGATTTTATTTTGAATATGATCTTCTTTTCAGTTATGTACAATTCTGTAGTTGGTATACATAAAGTTTCCTTGGTTCAAGTATTTAAAAGAGATATTTTCACTTACATCAATATGAAACATCTATGCTGATAAAACACTGCTGCTGAAGTATTTAGAGAGAAAGAGCATGTCGGTTTCATGAGACTATTTGGGGATTAACAAAATTAATTTGTAACCATATAATGCTGCCCATTACTACAATCCTTTTATTTGTTAATATCCAAATTCTTTACTATGAAACAAGTGTATTTCTGTGCTTTACTTGCCTCTCGAAACTGAACAGAACTTACCACTCCATATTTTAAGGGACATACCGATGATGATTATCAGTACTTCACATTACTCTTGATTGTGAACCTGGGTTCTTTCTTAGCTACCCCATTGCCTTTCCAACAAGCCATGCTGAGAGTCAATTGCCAGGGACTTTTCTGTGTCACACGTCGTTTTCATTCTTCTCCCCAAGGACACAGTAATCACAAACAAATGAGAACCATATTGGAAAGTTAGAGCACAAACAAAAGAGATACTGTGAGTATCTAGCATTTTATTGGTGCAGCGATAAAATGTCACCTATATTGACTTGGAACTTGCCAGAATTAAAGCTGTTCCATTAAACCTTGTCTTTTTCATACATAAAAGATCAACCATCGGTACATGTGGCTAGAAGAGAAACTATTATAACCCTTCTACACAAAGCCTGGTTAGCTAACAGAGATAGAAAAGAACAGTAAGGAAAATGGGAATCAGAGTGTTTCTAAGGTTCTTAACTTAGACCATTCATTATTATTACTTACATCATAGTAATGTCATATTTCAATAAAATTATAAACGATATCCAATCATCTGGTTGCACAGATAGATTAATTTCTTATTTGTTAACAAATCAATGACTATTAAGTGGAGCAAACAGAATACTGTAAGAAGCATGGAGAAGGCATGCTTTGTTTGGAATGTTCTATGCATGACCTCTTTGTTAAAGGAGCTTAATATTTCCTCTCAGCGGTTACTACTTTTTCAGGTATGCACAGAAGAATGGAAAGTCAGCATGACAAAGTGGTATTGATCTGGGTGAAACAAGATCAATGAGTATTATACCTACTCAGTGACAGGGTTACTAGAAAAATAAATCTGAAATCATCTGACTCCCAAATAAATAAGATGTTTTAAAAGAAATGCTCATATTTGTTTAGATGTTAGAGTATGTTTAACATATAGTTATTGTGTATTTGACAATATAAATTATTATTTTTACATTTTATAAATCTTATCCATTTTCTTATTTGGAGAAACTCACTATTCTATTAAAAAAATCTACTCATAATTAGTAAACCTGAATATTGCATGACATATTGAAGTTTTGTCTGTTTTAACATAAATCATGAAAATAATAGCACATTTATACATTTATGAATAAATTTCACTCCATGTACATTGGCCATGTCTGCATCTACAAACGTGTTTCCCCGATATTTCAAATGAAGTGTTTTATTGTCACCCTCATATAAAACTTAAGAAAATAAAATGTCATGTTGTAAGACCCTTGTTGGAACAGCGCATTTAAAGGCTAAAAAAAAAGAAAGAAAGAAATTTCAAAAATGACATAGCTAGTTTGTGACAGAAATATACAGATAGCTATTGCAATTTATTTCATTTGAACGTGTTTACTGAACTCACTATTATTTAACACATCCCTTCTACTCACGAAGGCTCTCTGTGCTTAAATAAATTAAAATAATTTTGCCTATAATGGTGAACATTCTGGTATTTTGAGATCATCGTGTAATTTCTGTGGGTGTAAGATATAAAAACAAGACACTAATGTCTGAGGCTGTAGCCCTGAGGAACTTCCAAAAATACATCCTTCTCTAGCCCAACTCACATACTTTTGATACATGGGTACCAGATAACATCTGTCTGGAGACAATATGGCGCTAGCGAACACCAGTTGCCGCTATAGTCCTTGCCTAGTGAACTCACCTAAACAGTCAGTTGCAAAATGGGAGCAAAAGGCAAACCCCACAGTTGGTTTCTGAGGCAAGAAGCTGAGCTGCTGTTTAGCTCTGTGGGCATCTTTTCTAACCACTGAATGAAAGCGAGACAATGGCTTTGAGAGACACAGAAAGAGAAGGGGAAGGAAATATGTGATAAGTTAGTACCGGGGCCTTGGCCACAGTGTTAAGAAAAAATCTCAAGATGAGCCGCTCCACTGAAACAAAAGAGCTCCAATCAGACCAGATTAAACCAAATTAAATGCCCGTGTTTAATAGACGGCACACTCCCACAAAGCTGGGAGAGTATGGCGAGGGAAAACCACCTGTTCCTTGTTCCATGAGACCCTAAAGACCCTGTGGGAGTGGTCAGCACTTGGCAGGCTGCAAGTTGGAGTCCAAGTGGCAGGCTGGTAGTAACACTTCCAACTCAACATTACATTCCAGCCTCTTTGGATATAGGGGTGTTAGAGGATTGGGGTCTCACTTTTAACCAAATACACAGTATGTGGGTCTTTCTTTCCAGAGCCAAAATCTTCCATTACTTTAGAGCACTTTATCTCATGTAGGTAGCAAGAAATCTGTCCTTTTTTATATTTCACAAAAAATGAATCTAAAATAAAATATTCTCTGATAATGTCGTTGTCTGCTGTTAGTTTTAGAAATGTTTTCTGGGTTAATTTCTTGCTTTTTTATATAATAATAAGGAAAAGAGGTGGAAATCTTTCTAAAACATGAAATTAGCTCTTCTTATAGCTTTTAGCTTACTGCTCCTAACAACATGTGAGTCACAACAACTTAGTGGGTAAAAGAAACAGTGATGAAAAAACATTCTAAAACACAGATACTCTCCTTTACATAATAGTTTTTTTTTAAAAAAATAAATAAATGTGTTATTTTTCTATCTTAATGATTAAAAACAGTGGTTCCTTTAAAATTCTCCACCATAGTATAATGACTTAGGAGGAATAAAATAGAGAATTTCCTTGTTATTACTTTATTATTACTAAGGTGCAAATTTAAAAATACCATAGTGAAAAATAGAGACTTAGGGAAAAAAAGTGGCATTATAACTACACTACAGATATGCTAGAAATGATAAGGACTTAAAGATCTATGACTCCAAAGATAGGGAGCTTTTAAGAGTGGAAGAAAATGATTTATTTGATTTATAAGTAATAAATAATAAAAGAATACTTACCAAATTCCATATCACCATGTCTATTACAACACAGTACCAATAAAGGTAACACTGTCTACAGTTTGAGACAGGTCACCAAAGAGGAGCATTCTGGTATAAATTTTAAGGAATGTAATATGTCTGGATTGTGTGCTGTGGAAGAGGAAAGAATCATCATGTGTGCAAAGGTGCAAGACCAGGGGCCAGTTATAGAATGTGAGTGAGATCAGTATGAGAGGTTGTAATAAAGGAATGATTCTGAAAAATTAGCAATACAGAAGACAAGTGAGGTAAGCAGGAAGTCCACACAAATGTTACAGGCAGGTTATGGCTAATATTAGAGGCAAAAAGAAGCCCTTGACAAACTTTAAACAAGTACATGGGTTAAATATAGCTTGCAAATTTTTCATAGACTTTCAAAAGTTCCAGGGAAATTGTGAAATCTCTGAGGCTGCTTCTTCCTGCCCAGTGGAAAGGTGAATGTCTCTTCCCCTTCTGCACAGTTACTACTGGGATATTCAGAGGCCTCGAAGAAACATAAAGAGATTCATCACAGAGACATTTCAAGAACAAAGACATCAGATTCAGAAAGGGTTTCTTTATTGTTGTTGTTTTTGTTCTTGTTCTTTTGGAATTAAGGAAAAGAGAAGAATTTAAAAAGAATCCATAATTTTTTAGCATGGAAAACCAGGAAAAAACTCTAATAGAAATTATGATTCTCCCAGTTAATGAGATTCTATTGAATGTATCGGATTGAAGGAATAGTCCCAAACACTGCACAAGTCAAACAAATCTGCAGACGGGTACTACTTTCATGCCTGCATACTGAGACAGTGAAAATGGCGATAGCATGCATGATGGATTTATATGATAACTTACAATAATAATTATGCTACTAATAGACACAAGGGTATATTTCCAGGGCCAGTCATCTGGTCTGAAGATTCAGGGGCCAGTGGGGATGATCAGGTGTCTTCCTCTACTACTCCCCCATCTTATTCTCTTGAGATAGTCTCTTGCTGAGCCTGAAATTTACAGTTTGGGCTAGGCTGGCTGAGTAATGGCCTCGTAGGATCTGCCTGGGTCTGCCCCAATTGCTGGAGATACAGGCATACCTGACTATGCATGAATTCTTTGTGGGTGCTGGAGATTTGAACTCGGGTTCTCATAATTTACAGCGTTCACTTACCCACTAAGCAATCTTCTGAGCCCCTGGTCTTAGTAGTTTCTTTTCTAGCATCAGTTATTACTGGAAGAGACTTGAACACGTTATGCTATGCTTATAAAAATTAACTACTTAATTTCTGTGAAAGCCAGAGACCTGGAATCTCAGACTGGATTACACTTTCTTTTACAAAATAAGAAATCAGTACCAAATCCTAAGCTATTCATTATAGAAACCCATACTGTAATGTAATTAGAACAAACTGGCAAATCAATATAATGCCTTATATTTACAAAAGTATGCAATGTATGGTCAATATGACTCCTTGTACAATAAGGATAAGCTACTATGAGAACTTAGTGTTTAGTTTCTTTCTTTTTTAATGTAACTTGATTATTTTTGTGTATGTGCTTACATTTGCAAAAACCCTATATAATATTGCAGAAGATCAGAACAAAAATATAATTTTCTTTTTTCCATTGTGATGTTATTGTAAAACTAGTTCCAAGTAACTTCTCTGCAATATGGAAAGTGTTCCATGATGTACCTTTAAGCACAGGGGCATTTTTTTGGAACATGTTTAAGCAGTAAACATGTCTGAAGGCATTTAATCAATAGAGTATTCCCTGACTTTAATCTCATATTTTCTTATAGAGAGGTCAAAAAGTTTGCATTCAGCTGTTTTGTGAAAAAATAAAGATGAATAGTTCATTTATGGGTAAGGTTAGATTAAATTGAGCATATATAACAAGTCATGCACTATACACAATATTGAAGTCTGTGAACATGTAGGGTAAGTAAGATAAGTAAGCAGTATGATAAAACTTGATAAATGTTAGGGTTGAGGTTCACAGAGAGGTATTTGGGCACTTAATGATGAAACTAAGTATAAGTATACAAGAAGTTCTCCCCAAGCCTCAAATTACAATTTAATTATCATCATGATGGTATTAAAAGGTGGGATTTTAAGAGGTCATAAAGTCATGGGGTACCACCTTTATGAATGGACTACGTAGATCATTACTGTAGGCGTAGTAATAAAGCAGGAAGGTCTCCCTTCCTCTTATCCCTCTTTAGCAATCTCATGATGTGATGTAATGTATGGCCAAAATGAAAGACTTCTCAACCTCCACTATCACAAGCCAAGTAAATTTGTGTTCTTTATGAATCACTTGGCCATAGATATTCTGTTAAGAGGAAATGCATTTATGTAAGTTGGCTGTTGCCACACAAAGGTACGCATATCCCTAAATTAGCTCAAGCAGAGTCAATTGAGGTTACATAGGTGAAGGAATTGGAAGGGCTTAGTAAGAAAAGAAGAATTTACCCCAAATCTCCCTGTCTTTCATCAGTGTGGTTAATTTGATATAGTATGCATCTAGCACATAAGAAAGTGAGTGTCAAATGTTGGAGTTGGAGAGTTTACCATCCCATAGATTAAATGCCTTGTCTCTCATGCAAATAAGTTTGAACTTTACCCAAAGAGTGCTTAGTGATATAATTAGCTTTGTAGCAAGAAAGATGAGTTGCACTGAGAGATTCACTTGAAGGAAATAAAGACGAGAGGATCAGAATCTATTAAGAAACTCGTAAAGAAACCCATAGAGATGTTAAAAAAACATCAACAAAGACAGTGTTCCTTGAACACAGAAAGTTTTACTCAGCAACTAAGAAAAAATGAGAATCAAAAGAAATGTACTTGTTTCTACCACAGAAATTATAAAGTTTTTCATTACACTTCAGAACTATTTAATTATGCTCTTTTGTTTATGCTGATAGGCATATTTCTGTTTTTATTCCAAATGAGTTGACTATTGCTGAGCAGTCTTTTATTTCCTTAAGTAAACATTCAGAAGAAGCTTTAAATTTTGAACTAATGGGTTCGGTATTTGTTTATCCACAGATAAGATTTAAGTAATTACCCTTGTGTAGCTTCAATAACTGGGATTGCCACATAAAGAGAACTGTTATCAAGTCCTCAGTGCAGGAATATCCAAAACTGGCACCTAGAGCAAGATTCATTTTGGAGGATTAATATCACAAGTGTCCCTTTAAAGAGGGATTTGCTTTGGAAACCCTTTTAACTGTACCTACAACTTAATGGGATAAAAGGATGTAGTCTGTCTGTGCTGGCAACAAGGAGGATTCCATACAAGGTAAACTAACATTACAGACATAGAGCTTTACAACCAGAAGGGATCCAGTTTTCAGATAGAAGCCTTGCATAGGTGGTAAAGCTTCCCCCAAGCTTAAAGGTTCAGGAAACTCAGAAAACAGGTGCTCAAGAATGTGGTTTGGAGTGTATTTCACTTTAAAATTTTATTTTTATCCAGTTCAACATAAGTAATTGGTCAGCATTTTAATCACCAATTGCATGGTCCTTTGGGGTGAATAGATCTTCTCTTCATCTTGCCACTGGTATTATCTTCTGCCTTAAACTTTGGTGTTTATTTATGTGTCATGGAAACCTAACTCAAAGCAAGATAATCAGTTAAATAAACTAGGGGAGGAAGAACTGGAGAATTCCTACCCTAAACTGTAGGCGGACCCTGTCAGTGGACCAAACCATACCATCACAGAACCACTTCTCTTCATCTCTGATTTGGCTCAGCTATGAGGACCCTTCCCCTTTTATACGCCATGCATGAAGCAGATACTTTTTCTGAGCGTTCAGAGTAAACACTTGTGTTTAGTCTCATTTTTCTATCTAGTCTCCCTTTAGAGCTCGGCTCAGTCCAGTCTCCATAGTGATCTCATCTATGTCTAACAGTAACTGCTATGTTTAGAGGGGAGGAAAACAAAGACCTGCCAATAATAGATGCATACTCACAGCTAAAACCACCTGCACTGACATTCGGAAGAAGCAGTGGTGCTCTTACCCAAGGGATGGAAAAGCAAAAGAGGAGATGGTCTCTACAGTATAAGCTTGTAGTTTTCCTGTTTTTCGTTATCTTTACAAATATTATAATAGAATTTAAAAATTACGTACCTTAATTATAGAGACAAGAGTTTCTTTATCAACTCATAAGGATAAAGCATTTGGAGGTAATTAGGTTAGGAGTATAGCGATTAGATTATAATTCTTAAGAGTAGGGACTATAGGTCTCTCACTCACTCATTCCTTTGTCTCTCTCTCTCTCTCTCTCTCTGTGTGTGTGTGTGTGTGTGTGTGTGTGTGTGTGTGTGTCCGTGTGCATGTATGTGTCAGAGAGAGAGAGAAAGATAATGGCAGGGAGTTGGTTCACATTATTGCAGAGGCCAAAGTGTACCTTCAATTATCTGCCCATGAGTACTGGTGAGATAATGCAGTCCTAGTTTGAAAACCTTAAAACCAGGGAACCTGATTTTGTAACTTAAAGACTGTTGACTGAGAATGGAGGAAGAATGGAGTTAATGGTGTCAGAGACAGAGTCCAAAGCAACAAGAGAACAGATGATATCCCCTGAAGTCTGAGGACAGATAGGTAGAAACTTACTTTGTATATCCAAATGAAAGACTGAATTCTCCATTTTTGTTCTTTCTGGATCAGATGCTACAAGCCAGAGTAGCATATAGTTGCAATTATAATTTTATGGACTTAACTCTTCAGTGTCAGTTAATTAAATCCCAAATAATTAATGATAAATAAAAGCTTACTGTTGCCATTTTGGTCATAGTTTTCTAAGTGTCTGTCATGATATGAATGGATAAAGCCTAGTATACACATGGGGCATTGTGGGGCCTTACGTGGAAGTATTAGATCTGATAATAGAGGTGGAACCAGACGATATTGTGCTAAATGAAACGAGGTGGGAACAGATAGATAAATTCTTTATATCTTCATTTTTATGGACTCTAAAAAGTAGTTACAATAGAAACTGAAAGAAAAAAAAAAAAGCCCGGAGAGCAGAGAGCAGTGGTTCTCAATCTTCCTAATGCTGCAACCCTTTCATTCAATCCCTCATGTTGTGGTGATACTCAACCATCAAATTATTTCATTGCAACTTCATAACTGTAATTTTTCTAATGTCATGAATTGCAATGTAAAGATCTGATATGCAGGATCTCCAAACCATATTGAGAACCGCTGCTGTAGAGGATAATCAATAAGCAAGACTGATGTCGAAAACAAAGCCCGTGATCCACAGGTCGAGAGTTTCAGTTAGCCTGCGAAAAGAAGGTTTTGTCATCTACCGCACTACAACAGGACTACAGTTTATAATGACAAATGATATGTTTCAAAATTGCTAATTAAAAGAACTTTAGCATTCTTACCATTAAAAATTTTGTTGATAAAGCAATATATATTTTATCTATTTGAGTGACTCTGCAGTGGATATATAAAGCAAGCAACATACTATCCATCATAAATGTACACAATTTCTCTTCATCAAGCAAAATTAATGAGCATTTTTTAAAATTCCCATTCTTTGGCTAGCACTAAAAGCATGCCTCCATTTGACCCAAAATATACTGGACTTTACTTTGTATCAAACAGATTACCATTTACTTGAACTAAGATAAAAGTGTGATAGATGATAAGTATTTAAAACAGCAATGACAAACACTTCCCAAGTCTGGACAAAGAAATTGAAATTCAGATCCATGAAGATCAATAGAAATGTAATAGGATGAATCCAAAGAGACCCATGTCAAAACACATTACAATTAGACAGTGATACATTATGCTATCACTGTGAAACGAGAGAGCAGAAGCCAGTAACTGGCTATGTTGCTGGAGAGGTTAGGATCATAACACCATAATCTTATTCATTCTGCCTTAGCAGAAGCAGAGAACCACATTTTATGCCCTTGTTATTCTTCCCTACATTGAGGTGAAATTCTGAAGGTCTTGTGGGTACTTTTAATCTGTTGGTTAATTTTGTAGCTGGGTCATGGATGTCAAGTGTTTCTGAGGTAAAATTCAGCTCTTTGGTCCCTATGGTCTTACACACAGAAGTCAGAGAGCTCCAGCATCTCCACAGATGGATGCTTGATGTGTCCATCCTACAGGTGAAAGGTTGGAAGAAGTGTGACATTGTGCACAGAAACTACTGCCAGAGAGAGTCTGCACATGAAGATTTATTGATGGAGAAAGCCAAGGAAGACTTTGTGAGTTATATCTGCTCATCCATTACGCAAGATATAAAAGTTTCAAACTCTCCAGAGAGAGAACATATCCACTGAAGAGCTATCATTGGAGCAAACAAAGAAAGGGCAGTGCAAGGAGACCTTCCATGTCCTCCAAGGAAAGAGTACCAGACTTTGTATCTAGAGCAGTCTGGGGAAGAGATGCAAGGAGTACCCACTGGGAGAAAACCCAAGTCTCTTCTCATGGAGAGATGGCAGGGTTGCAATTACTGGGGGGGGGGGGGGTGGAAGAAGCCACAAATTGCTCCCAATTAAACAGGAAGTCTCACACTCTCCTAGTGGGGGAGGTGTCTAGAGTTCTCACTGAAATAAACCCGGGAGGAGAGTGGAGAAAGTGCCCACCTTCCATTTTAATCAACTGCGAGGTTATGTTCGTTTCCTAGAGACGTGGGATTTCAGACCGTTACCATTAAGTCAAGATGATGCAGAAGGCATGGAGAAAATTAGCCTTCTCTTTGTTGCTGCCAAAGAGATAATAGGACTGGAATTACCACTAGAAGGGAAGAAAGGAGGCACAGGGAATTATCTTTGCTGAGTTGCTTGTTAGAGAACAGAAGCACAAATGGCTAATGGAAAACCACATGGCCAAGCGCGGGGCCTACAGAGATCTGCACCAGGTCCTCTGTGTATTTACTATTGCTTTCAGTTTAGTACTTTTATGGGACTTCCGAGTGTGTGACCAGTGGGTCTCTGACTTCTGTGCCTTCTCTTGAGACTCTTATTTTTCTGTTGATTGGTTTTGTCCAACTTCAATGGGATGGTCTTTGTTTCAGCTTATATTTTATTTTGGTGAAAACAAAACTAACTAACTAACAACAACAAAACACTTTTACGACAAAAAGAAAGAAAAGATGCATGGCCAAACCCACTGAGAAGTCCTGGAAGTAGTGACCCAGGGCCACAGCTCACAGGATTGCAGAGGAATTTAAAACCTCCTTTGTGCTTTATGCTGAGGAAATCCTCTGAGTTCGGTCCTTGCCACTCCTCCAAGCAGGTGATTTAAGAACATTCTCTCCCCACCCCCACCCCCACCCCCGCAGTTATCATCATGAACTGGAACAGTCAGGCACTGTGTGTGCCAATAAGTTTCTTATCTCTCAGAAACTTCCTTAGGTTTGGAAGTTCCTTCATGGCTATATGGTGCTGTGCTCTGAATGGGGTGAGTGCATGAACATCCTTGGTTTTCTTGCCTTTTTAATGTGAATGTATTCTCAGTTGTGTAGTGAGCTATGAATTCTAGCTTTCTGTTGGAAAGAACTTCTCTGTGCAGTCTGTGGAAGAAGGGGTGATCAGAAGCCTCTTACTCTATTGTAAGTCAGCTTTATTATTATAATGTCAGCTGCAAAGCTCCTCTGCTAGTTGATTAACTGATATGTATGATGCACATCTTTTTCTGTCTCTAGGAGACTGTGTGACAGCAATTGGTAGTCACCCTAGAGTCTTAGTAAATGAATTTAATAGGATCTAAACAGAGAGTAAAGAAAGTGCTTAGCTCAGCATTAATGCTTAATTAAGGGTTGTCCCAGTCTGTTTAGAGTGCTTGGGAACAATACAGACTGGGTATTTAAAACAATATATTGTTTCTCACACTTCTAACGTCAGGGGAAGACTCTTATTTGTGTATAGGCTATCATCTTCTGTGGAAGGGATAAGGAAATTCTAGCATTTACAAAGCTATTAAATCTCCTTATGGAGTACAGACCTTCCAAAGGTCTCTATTTTCAAATCTATAGTATTAAGGGCTTGGCTTCTAACATGAATTGGAGATGGGGTGCGCGCACATTTCACTCAGTGACACAAGTCATAATTGCTATTAAATTAAGAAGTGTCTGTCAGGGTTTCTATGCTACATTAATGATTTGTTTTCTTTTGTTTTCCTTCTATTGCTGATTCATCGACAGCCTCCCAGTGTTTAACAGGGATCAGTTTGAAAACTTGGTAGATATGTTTGAAGATCACAGACAGCTGGACGGTGTTTCAGGGTGCCACATGTTTTGACCAAGGAAGTAAGCTTTGGGATGTGTGCAAACATATTTGATCAAGCACGCGTCCTTTGTACAGTTTCCCTGAACTTGCCCCTTCAGACTTCTCTAAGGACTAACTCCCTCGTGAAACGTTTCCTTTCCAAACCCATACTGACATCTAACCCTTGTTGTTCTTGAAAACATTGCCATAAGGATTGGCAATACTTACTCTGACGTTTTCCTTATACTAATTATCTTTTTGCAGCTTGATTTTAGCTGAGGGTAAGGATCAAGTCCAATCCATTCTTTATCTAGGACAACAGCATACTGCTGCTTACAGAAGCCTCAGAGAAAAGGAAGGCAGGTAGGTTGGTCCACTAATTGAAACATGATGAAATTCTGGGTTTCTATTGAAATGTACTTGCTTATTTTTAGTTCAGTACCCAAATCAGTAGTTTTCATTTTCAGCCATATCACTGGCTTTTAAAACATGACATTTATGCTACAGAGTGTCCGTTTGACACAGAATCACAATCATTCATGGGGTAAAATGTAAACATAGTCAATGACTTTGTTTAAATTAGAAAGCTGTTGAGACTGCAGTACAGAAATCGCCAGCTGCCCTTGAGAAATGCGGAGTTTTTGCTGTTTGCTGTTTCAACACCAATACCCCATTAGACTTCCTGTCACTTCCATGTGTCTACTTAGCACTGAAGAGGACAATGGTACCACCAGTGACCTGAAATAATTGACATGTGAGTTTGCTTCTGATAAAAGTTCAAGACTGTTTTCTTTCTTTCTTTCTTTCTTTCTTTCTTTCTTTCTTTCTTTCTTTCTTTCTTCCTTCCTTCCTTCCTTCCTTCCTTCCTTCCTTCCTCCCTCCCTCCCTCCCTCCCTCCCTCCCTCCCTCCCTTCCTCCTTCCTTCCCTCCCTCCCTCCCTCCCTCCCTTTCTTCCTTCCTTTCTTTTTAAGAAACGTCTGGAGCTTAAGCCTGTATATTTCTTTCTGTGACTTAGTAAAGAACGAGAAGGAGAAGGTCAGGGAAATGGCCTGTGAACTCTCGCCCTTTCTCCTCTCCTTTCCTCAGGCAAAGAACATCAGTTTTGACTTGAGGATAAAGGGACTCATTATTTTCCTGTGCTGATGGGTGGAGGAGGCTGAAGAGAACCTGCTGATGGGCAGCTGGTCAGGGCAGGGCAGAGAGCAGGTCTGGGCAGACTGTCCTGTGTCAGGAAGAGATGTGACCGAGAGCAATGAGGGCTTTATCAATGGAAGAGGGCCCCTAAATAGAAATCACTCAATAAAAAGTTTCTACTCTCTAGTTATGACCTTTGATCTTGAGAAGCACTGAGGAACAAGCAAAATGGGAAAGACTTATAAAAATGAGCCCATGAATGCATTCCCTGCCCAAGTCTTCTAAATATTTTCTGCCCTGCAGCTCTTTGCCACCGCCTCTTTACTGTGTGTGATTTATTTATTTGCCTGTGCCTTCTGCAGACCAGCCCTGGGCAAAACTCCTAAAGTAGAAACCACAGTCATCAATGTCTTCCCTGCATCCCCTCTGAGAGCTCAAGTTAAGTTTCCTCAGTGACCTCGTGCAACCCACTGGACACCCAAGCCCAGTATCTGAAGCCCCATACGTGCCCTCACCCTTGGCTAACCTCTGACGCCCTCCATGCATGGCAGCCCTGTTCCTTTTGAATCTGCCTGGATGAGTTAGGATTCCCCCAATTGCTAACAGAAAAATACATGAGCTAGCTAACCCGAAAGGGAATTTTATCATAAGGTTGCAGGCTGTCTCTGCACTTCAATGTCTCAGAGCTCCTTGACTTCAAACGCAGACTGGAATGGCAGATGATCAGATTCTCTGCCAGACTTCTTTGCTGCTTCTCACAGGACATTTGGTTTGAATTTTTTTTTTCCTTCACTATATCTATGAAATGTTGTCTTCAGTAGGATGCATGTGGCAAAAAAAAAGGTAAAACAAAAGTTAGTATTATTAACATCATGATATATGTTCCACAGCCCACAATCCAGAGTGAGATTTGTTTACTCGAATCTTTAGCTTTAGTAAAAGGTTACCTTTGACCGGCTTCAATCATAGGCAATCCCTGCCCCAGTCACACAAGGAAGCTGCCACCCTATGACTACAGGAAATCAGTGCGGTGGGGGGCAGCAGTTTACAAAGGTAGAAAGCCAATAGGTATTCACTCTCTACCTTTGTTGACAAAGAGCCCCTACTGTTCCACCCCAGCAGAAGTCTGTGTGCTGTCTGCTGTTTCTGCTTGTCTACACACCAGGCCTGAGAAGGAACACTGGGAGACTGTTTACAGTGAGAGTTAGAGTCTAAACCAGAGCACAGTCACATTCTTCAAATAATACTTCAGCTGACGTCCTTGAAACTTTCATGTTCTCCACGTGATAAAATACAGAGTAGACATCACACCTCCTTCCATCCAAAAGGTTTTGATTTTCCCAGGCACTCTGTCACCAGCTCTGTTAATATTGTATATATTTAATAGTATACATTTTCATGTTTTTAAGTGTAGTGATTTCACACACGCATACACATACACAGTGTTTGTGTATATCTCTCTCCGTGGGTATAAAACATGCTTGCTTTAGTTTTGTTTTGTTTGTTGACGTTGTTCACACGGATATGCTAACTGTGAGTTTTGTGTACGGAGCTTGTCTCTGAGGTTGGCATTGCTACTGTGTCAGCTGCTTTGTCAAAGTCTCCCCGATTATTTCCATCTGTCTTAGTCATAAATCTTTGGTTGGTGATGTTGTGACCTACAGACCTATTATTATTATTATATGCGATTTCTGAATATTTCTTTATTTACATGTATGTTTTTTCCTCCCTACTACTGCTTCATGTTTTAAATGCCACATTGACTGACAATATCACTCCACCTTTGCCATTGTAACTAGTGCTTGTCTGCAATGTCTTTGTAATCATTTTTTTTTGTTATTTTCATATAAATTTGATATTTAGGGTATATAACTTCTAAACAATAAATACAGAACAGTATTTAATTTGTTCAATGGTGATCTCTGCTTTTAATTTAATTACCTATATTTATTGTCAATTTGACTATGTTTTCATTTATGTCAGAAATCTTATTTACTTTCATCTAGTTTCAGTTCTTTAATGGGCAATAGGTCGTCCCCAAATCATGCTTCTCTATGTTGTCAGAATGACCTCTCACTTTGACCTCTAGCCTCAGCCTCCCGAGTAGCTGAAATTATTGATATGTGTCACCAAGTCTGTTTAATAGAGCTAAGTTAAATAAATATATAATATATATATACATATACATATATACATACGCATCTTATGGTGCCGCTTCTTCTCCTTTGTGTACTTTTTCTTAGTAAGGAATCTATCATTGCTATGCTTTTGTTCTTCTCATCTGTAGTGATGACTTTGCTGTTTATTCTAAACCAAAGGTCACTGTGGTGTGTTTGCATGCAGGGCCCACATAATGCTTAGAAAACATTTCCCTTTCTGAGCACACATTTATCTGGAAGAGTCTTGGTTGTTTATTTTTTGGTTACTTCTTCATTTTGCTTCTTTACAATTTCTCTGTTCTTCTCAGGGAAGAATCCTGAGATTTTTATTTTTTAGCTTTTAGGGTTTTTGTTTGTTTGTTTGTTTGTTTTCGAAAGGAACACCACCAACAAAAACAACTCTCAAATTGTTAACCATGCTCTTCCGTGCACTTCCGTGCAATGCTAATGACTGCATCATCCAGTGTTTTATAGCCTATTGATTTGGGTATCTTGATTTTCACAGCAGCAAAGTTCAATTAGACTTTACCCATAAGTAATATTTTTTTATCCAATGAGTATATTGAGTAAAATATTTGTATATCTTCATAGGTAATTATTCTCGTTTTATTTCTTCTTGGTTTTATTTTATATTTTTGCTGCTTTTCTAAGCTGAATGAACATAGATTTATTGAGGGAAAGGAAGGAAAGAGCTCCAGACAGTGGGAATGGCTCAAAATATCCTATCACTGCCATTTTAAAATAAAAAAAAAATCTTTACTTCTAGGATGTCAAGTCTCTTAAGCAGGTATATATATTCTTTGTCAGGCTTATCAATGATATTCATTTCCTTTGAAATGGAAGATAAGGCAAGGACTATGTTTTACACCTACATATTTTTGTTTCATAGCATGTTAGATATTTAGCAGACTCTCAGAAAACTGTTTAATGCGTGAATGTGTCTGTGTTCAGTTTTTGCGCACTCAAATAGTAAGCCTTGAGTTGGAGCTTAGAGACTGGAAGCTTCACTGCTACTCTTGTATAATGATGAGAGAAGGAAGATACAGAAAAATGTTCTCTAAGTTAAAGAAAACTTCCATGTGGAACATTCAGATTGTATATCTTTGTGTTGTAATTCTATTCTGTTTCCCCAATAAAATAATTTTTTTCATTTAACCATTCATTTTATCCATGTATTTACGTACATCTTCATCCATTTTTATGATTTTCCTTTCCCAACTGTGCAATTGTCAAATTAATAATTTAGGCTTCTCCATATAGAACCATATATTTTAACTTCAATTAAATCTAAATAATGTGTTTATCTCCTTAAAATAAATATCTAGGGAAATTCAGCAAGAACAACTTCAGTTGTGGTCACTCTACTCAAATGTTCTTGAGAATATGCATAACAATTATTAAAGATAAAAAAATTTAAAACCTATTATAGATTGGGGGCTGTATTCTAGTCAGTCTTAAAGATATTATTTAAACAACAAGGTTTTAAAATATTTATGCATTTAATGTGCCCAGCATCCTCTATAACAGAAAGGATGTGGCTTTTACATTTGATTTTGAAGCAAATTAATGATGTAGCCAGAGAGCAGAGCAGGATATAGTGGGCTATAAGGAAAAAAAATTAGTAATTTCTGCAAATACTTAAAAATTTTATGAATTAAACTTCAGATAATTCCCATAACAAGGCAACTTCCTCATAGACCACAGCTCGAGTTATTCTGATGTATATATAACCAATTAAAAATTCAAATTAAGAAATAAACCTCATGCTTCTAAATCAGCTGTTCTCATAATTTACTTTCAAAAAGCAGCAGTTTCCTTGAATTAAATATGCAGTGGTGGTATATATAGCCATTTTGCTTGCTTCCTGTTAGCCACTGATAAATTTTATGCATCTGAATTTGCATTCTTCTTCTAAGTAATGGTAGTGCTCACAAACATGTTCATTGATTTGTTTTGAGTTTTTATTAAGTGTTTAATATGCTATGTATCAAAATGTGGGAATATAAGATATGGTCTTTGATTTACCATTCGTTTCAAAGAAAATTATTTTCATAGAAAAATCTGACTTGATGATTGAATGCAGAAATATTACAACCAAATAGGCCTAACCATCCACAGTAGTGCAAAACATGACTTATAACAACTGTTTAAGCCTCCACCTTACATGACTGATAACTCAATATGAGTATCTATACTCCATAATCATATTATGGAGCAAAATAAGATAGTATATTATAAACCACGTATTTGGTAATCTTTTAAAAGTTACTTCTTGATCAAGAATTATTTCTACTTTTATATACACATTTATTATTCCATAACTCTTAAATATGTGTATTATTAGTTAAAAACTTATTTAAAATATTTTATCTTATGAATTTATTTAAAAACTTGGCAAAAAGAACTGGGAAGATAGTAGGTAAAGACCTTGTCATATAATCATGAAGACCTGAGTTAAATCCTCAGGACTCATGTAATCTCAAGAGTGGGAAGGTAACAACAGATAAATGTCGTAGTGTATCTTTCAAGTAAAAAGAAAAGGACATCCAATAAAATATTTATTATGTATCAATAATGTTCCACTCCTTTTTGCCATTTGAATATATACTATATTACAGCCATACCTCCTGTTTTTAGTAAAATAAAATTGATACTTTCTTTATTTTTGAGAATGTTATATATCACTCCTACCCCTCTCTTCTGGTAAACAGTCTCCCAAATTCATGATTTATTTAACGATAAATATGTATATATACACATAAATACATACATTCACTCACACAACATCAGCATTTTACATATGTGTGTGTTTGTATGTATATATGTATGTATATACATATATATGTATGTATGTATCTTACCAAATCCATTTAGGGTCTCCCATATGTACATGTATCCAGCGCTAATCATGTGAGACAGGACAACCTATGTGGGAACCCATTCCGCCCTAAAAACTACTACTTCCTCTCTCAGCAGCATTTATCACCTGTAGCTCTTATATGGCAATGGGATAATATGGAATTTCTCCTGTACATATTGGAAAGCCAACCATGTTGCCATTATGCTTGTCTTCTCTGGCCAACCTTATTGCTGTGTTTTCTTGCGTATGTTGTCCCTTTCAACTTGAGAAGGCATTATCTAGAAGTAGGCACGCTGGACTGTGACTCTTCTGATTTTCTACCCCATCTTCCACAATGATTCCTGAGTCTTAGAAATAGGAGTTACATTGAACATGTATCCTTTCAAACTGTGGACTCTACAGTCACTTAATTTCTCTCCGTTGATTTCTTGTGGACCTCTGTAATAGTCTCCATTTGCTGCGAAAAGAAGCTTCTTTGATGAAGAGTGAGAACTTCACTTACCTGTGGGTATTAGCAAAAGTAAACTACAGATAGAAACTGTATTAGTTTAGGAGAATGGCAGTAATAGGTACTCTTTTAGAATCTATGACTTCTTCAATCATTGGTAGTTGTCATAGGCATGTACCCTCCTACTGCACAGGTTTTAAGTCAAACAGACAGCTGTCTGTTACCTACAAGTAAAAACGCTACTATTGGACCATTTATGGATATCTTCCTCTGCTAGTCATTGCTGTAGTTTTTTAGGATTCATAGCTGGGTCAACCTACCAATTGCTTCTCCCTTTTGGCCACATGAATAGCATGTATCAATACCAAGAGAAGCAGTTCTCACAGAAGAGGCTTCCATGTTGGTTCTCTCTCAATTTCTTCAACACCTGTGTGTAAAGTATGTGATGTCCTTACCAATAGGATGTTAGGACGCCTGTTTTTAGAGCCAAGCTATCTAGAATAGCGTGTTATGTTTTGGGGTTCAAGGGTGTAAAAATGCAGTGGTGTGCAAGTAGACAAAATAGAAATGCTTCACCTCAGAAAACCATTGCAGTTTTCACATATAGATTTTTAAATTTGTGGATACTGGTATTTTTTTGCCCTAACTGAAAAATCAGAGACTCTGATAGGCATACTGAGGAATCAATAAAAGTCATGTATTTTAATACTATCCAAAGACTTTAAGAACTGCTCTACAGAAAAAGGAAAACACAAACATAAACCGGGCAATGGTGTCTCGTACTTTCAATCTCAGCACTCAGGAGGCAGAGGCAAGTGGATCTCTGAGTTCCAGTCCACCTTGGACTACAGAGTGAGTTCCAGGACACCCAGGGCTACACAGAGAAACTTTATCTCAAACAAAACAAAAGTAATGAAAAACATAAACCATGAGTCTAAATTATGTAGAGGCACTCAGTCTTGAATCCTCAGGGAAATAACATTGTTCAGAAGGAATAGGAAGAGATGGGAAAACCTCAAGACCGTGAATCCATTGTGGCATGCCGTGCTTTTTGTGATGTTTACCATGCATTCATAGTTATTAATATATCACGATTGTTACCTAAATTCTTATTTTAAATATAAAATGTACGAAGTAAAACTCTGATCCCAAAGGGAAAATATTCATAACATGTTGAACCCTTAAAATATAAGAATTGGAAGCAAAGGAAAATGTGAGTTCACCAAATATTTTGATGACTTAGTAGTCTCAGTTTGTCAGCACAATTGTACTAAATTAGCCTCTTTATCTAAATACTTCTCAGCACTTGATAAACGTTAAATTAGAGCTTAGCTCAGCATGGCTGCCTGGTGAATATTAAATAATAATAAAAATAATCAAAACACCACTGTGAAGTCAAAGGAGTATTTCTTTTTATTAGATATTTCCCCATGTTTACCAGCTTGATAGAATTTAAATGGTATACACTATGAACATCAACTGTTCAAAAATTTATAAACATGTTTGATGTTTTGTCAGCATAATCAAAATTTGTGTTCCATTTTCTAAAATCTACATGCTGTTCTACAACTAATCCTTTCATTACCTAGCCAAGTAATTAATACCTTTGCAAGCACATCATAAAGCAGAGATTAGTAAATAACTCATTATATGTTATTTAAATACTAATTGCCTACGAGTTTATTAAGCTTTTCATTGTAATAAGAAAACTGATATGTACTTTAGCTAGCTATGACTCTAAAACAAGAAGCATTTTATTGACTTTAACCAATCTGATGCTTAATAAAAATATGTAAGGGAAAATAATTTCACTAACTTCTGATAGAAGAGGCTATATGATAGTGTAGTGAACTAGAAATTTTGATTGATACAAGAAAACAAAAAGGATACTGAATTCTAAATTACTACAAGGCTGTGTTGACTTCTTTTCAAATGTGTGCAGAATTCTTAGTTCTATTAGTAGCAAAGGTCTGATATTTTGCAAATTGGGAGAAAGGAATGTATATTTTAGAGGAAAACTACAAGCAAGTATCAGACCTCACTTCCTCAAGGGAGGGATGCAACCTTTTAAAAGACAAAAGATCGTCAAACAAGCTACATGAAGAAATTGAACTGAAGACATTGCAATTAAAAGGCACAATGGACTGGTTTTGACTCTTGTTTAGAATTGTAGAAGAATAATCCAGACAATGCCAACCAAAATATGAAAGGAGTTACCATGACATTGGCATCAGCCCATTTTCTCAATATTTGTGAAGCAAAATTTAATTATGCCCCATGTCCCAAGAAACATGCTGACCATCCAAAGAGTCACAGAGAACTAAACATCATGGTTGAACATATAAAATAAAACATCTGAAGGTTAGAGTTCTTGATAGGGAAGAAATTGCAAATAGATCATTACAATCCCAACGTGGGATGGGTTCTATTGGCACTAATCAAGTGCTGGTAAGGGCCTTCAGAAATAGAGTTGGCTTGTATAACAGTCTGATCAAGAGCTCGGGAAGCCAACCAGCAACATCATGCATATATAACATCTTCTTGGTCTTCCTACTGCTTTCCCACTTCCCAACCGAATAGCTGGTCACACAACAGGGATAAGTTTCAGCTAGAAAGAGAACAAGGAACTCCACAGAAAAAAAAGAAAAGCCCACTCCACCTTTTCAGCACCCACAATCCCTCTGGTTGTAGACACAGCTGTGGAAAGTACAAAACAACAGACGTTTCAATAAATCTAAAGCTTCTGAAAATACTATACTATTGAGTGTTTTAGATAGGGAATTGAATATATGTTTGACCACTTTGAATTAGCATTTTAGCAATTAGAAACAACCATAAACGACACAGAAAAGTCTATATTTGAATCTGGGGACATTGAATGGTTTCACCACCTCAATAAAATTTAGCCAAAATGGAAGATGATAAAAAGATCTCTAATTAAATTAATTAAATCCTGCTTTTTTAATAGACTAAGAGGAATTATATTCAATTTTATTAAGAGCTACTAATAATTTAAAACATCCTTACGTTCAAAATTGTCTTTAAGAGTTAAACACGGTGATGGACTGGAACCAACATTGATAAATTCTCTTTGATTCGCAGAACCCTCCAGAAGTTCCCTATGTATCTCTATAGCAGACACATATAAATTGGTGACAAAGATTTGCTCAATATCTTACATTTAAAAAATGGTACTTCAAGAAAATATTAGAGAGATCAGTAATTATCCTTCTCCAGGCAATGACTTAAAACTCTCCTGGGAAACTGGAAGGTGTTCTCATTTCAATAATGGGAAAATATTCAATGCTGATAGCAACTGACTTACCCAAAGTTATCTGAGACCAAATGATTTTCTCTAAGGCACATAGTGTGTAAGCAAAATTGCTCAGTGCCTATTGAGAAAATAGATTTTATTCTAGGTATTTGCCCTTTAAATAGAAACTGAAAGAGACTTGGAAATAACTTCAAATACTTAGGGGGGATAAACAAGCCCTCACTTCCACTCATTAGAAATGATGGGGGTTGAAGAGAGAATTGGAGACTGTTCTCCTTTTTCTTTCTAAAGTTACTGTTGTTTGCCTATTAGGTGAGCAATAGAGTCAGTCCAAAAAGAGACCGAACACTGGCAACTAGGCATTATAGCATCTTGGCTGTTTTTGATGGTCGATTCTAAGTAATTTACAACACAGATTTTGGGTGGTGTTTGTTTATTAGTAAATTTTTATTATTTGACCTCCAAATCTTAAATCAACTTGCTTGCTTTCTACATTTTGGAAGTTCAAAATAAATAATGTAAAAATAGCACACCAGTAGAGCTTCACATACATACATATAAGCATAATAAAAGCTTCTCTTTATTCTGTTTTATTTTTATGCCAGATTCTCTACGCCTGTGTGCATCCACCCATCAAATGATAACTGCTTCAGTTGATGACACTGATATAGTTCTTTATGTGCAAAGTACTAAATGATAGCACTATAATTGGTAAAATTGGCTTTCACTTACCTGCAATGCAACTACAAAATGAAATGACACAAACATTAGTCTTAGGAATTTTGCCATGAAATCTCATTATTTCATCCCATGTTAGTGACAGATATTGTATACTCTAATGACACATTAGAAATAAATAGCAACATTTAAGAACTGCTCTCTCTTCTTCAAGATTTTTTTAATGTTCTATTTTCAACAAGCTTTTCCAAAAAAAAAAAAAGGATTGAAGAAAAACCACAATTTCTTGCTTCCTCATTTCTTTTTAGTCTATTTCCAGCTGCCTGTTTTAGGTTGTACAACCTACACAATAAATCTCACACACACATCAAGCTTTTATTCACTGAACCAACAATAAGGACCTTTAAAAAATTAAGATTGATACATCAAAGAGGAGGAGCATAAAAGTGTAGTGATGGGATTTTCTTAGTTCATCACATTGGTTCCTTTATAACAAAACACGGAAATCAGTTGTGAGTGGCATGTTCCATACAAATACCATCAACCAAAGTCTACTGAATACTTATGGAGCAACATTTGGTTTTTTGTTTGTTTAGTTGTTTTATTTTGGTTTTTATCATAGTGTTAGTCCTAGAAATCAATCTCAAAGTCCTTTAAACAAAAAAAATATATTTATTTGTTTATATGTGTGTGTGTATGTGTGTATGTGTGTATCCTAAGTTATAATACAAGTTCTAATTGGTCTTAATAATAAAAACAGAGTAAGATATTGGCGGTGAAAGCTGAAAGATCAGAGAGACAAGCAAGCAAGCCACAGCCACCTCTTATCTCGCCAGCATCTCAGCCAAAAAAGGCTAATCTCCAATCTCTGCCCCAGCTTATCGCTTCCCCTCTCTGCCCAGGCATATGATTTCCTATTTCCTCCTCCCAAGTGCCGGAATTAAAGGTGTGCGCCACCACTGTCTGGCCTCTATGGTTAACTAGTAATTAGGTCCACATTCTAGTCTCCAGATAAGCTTTATTTATTAGAGCACAAAATATCACATTTTCCTTTTTTGTCTAAAATAATGAAGGTTATAACTAACATAAGAAAAACTGTATATTATAAGTACAATTATCTTATTATATAGAGGTAATAAATGTATCAACAATGTCTAGTCCATTGGCATTTGACCAATTTAGCAAAAGTACTCCATTATCTGTCCTATCTTGGACTATGAGTCCAAAGTCTTGTACTTAATTTAATTTCTTTCCTAATTTGCATTACCAAAACTATCTTTTAATGTCTCTCAATCTTATACACTTTACTTCTTTAGTGAATTTCTTTTCTAAATTTGGTAACAAAAAAAAGGATAGCTATAACGTCTTCAACTCCATCAGAGACCCAAGAAGGAAATAATATTACCTGAATAAGCAGGAAGTACACTCAAGCAACTTAAAAAATATGTGAGAACTGACATAAAAAGTTGACTTCTTGAACACTCACTCAAGGTTTCTCTGTAACATTGGGGTACCCATCTTTGGCCTACTAGTCTAGTATATCTTACAAACTTATTCTGACCATTTATTCTGAAGGGCTATCTGACATTGCCATTGTAAGGTTTGACAATCTTTTTGTATCTTGCTTGACCAGTTTGGACTTCATACTCTTAGCAATTCAGGCAAGAGCACTTTCTTACCCAATAGTTTACTTTGGCCACAAAGAAAGTCAACTCCATATGGAGTTTATTTGATGCCTATCATCTTCTCTGATGTATTGGTGTGGCCAGGAACAGACATGTTTCATTGTCATAAAAAAAGAATCTATGCCATTAAATTATCTTAAATACTATATTCTACAGATCTCTGAAGTGTTTGAAGATGAGCTGTTTAATCTAAAACTCATCTCTGTTTGACCTTGAAAACATACCTAACATGACTTGAATTGTGTGCAAGGTGATAGATATGGATCTATTTTCATTCTTCTACAGGTTGACATCCAATTATGCCAGCACCATTTGTTGAAGATGCTTTTTTTCTTCCATTGTATAATGTTAGCTCCTTTGCTAACAATAAAATCAGGTATTCATAGGTTTCTAGGTTAATATCTGGGTCTTCAATTCAATTCTATTGGGTGATGTCTCTGCTTGTATGCCAATACCAAGCTGTTTTCATTACTGTAGCTCTGTAACAGAGTTTGAAGTCAGGGATGGTAATGCCTCTGGAAGTTCCTTTATTGTATAGGATTGTTTTGGCTATCCTGGGTTTTTTGTTTTTCCATATAAAGTTGATTATTGTTCTCTCAAGGTCTGTGAAGAATTTTGATGGGATTTTGATGGGGATTCAGTGAATCTATATATTGCCTTTGGTAGAAGTGCCATTTTTACCATGTTGATCCTACCCATCCAAGAGCATGGGAAATCCTTCCATTTTTTGGTGTCCTGTTCAATTTCTTTCCTCAAAGGCTTAAAGTTCTTGTCAAATAGAGCTTTCACTTGCTTGATTAGTGTTACCCCAAGATACTCTATCCTATTTGTGTCTATCTTCAAAGTGAAGTTTCTCAGATTTCCCTCTCTGCTTCTCTATCCTTTGTGTATAGGAGGGCTATTTTTTTTGAGTTGAACTTGTATCCTGTCACATGACTGAAGGTATTTATCAGCTGTAAGAGTTCTCTGGTAGAGTTTTGGGGGTCAATTATGTACACTATCATATCATCTGCAAATAACAAAAGCTTGACTTCTTCCTTTCCAATATGAATCCCCTTGATCTACTTATGTTGTCTTATTGCTATTGCTAGAACTTCAAGCACTATGTTGAAGAGATATGGAGAGAGTGGACAGCCTTGTCTTGCTCATAATTTTAGTAGAATCACTTTGAGTTTCTCTCCATTTGATTTGATGTTGGCTGTCGGCTTTCTCTACATTGCTTTTATTATAGTTAGATATGAGCCTTGTATGCCTAAGCTCTCAAGACCTTTATAATAAAGGAGTGTTCAATTTTGTCAAATGCTTTTTTATCATCTACTGAAATGATCATAGTTTTTTTTTTCCTTTCAGTGTTTATATGATGGATTACATTGATAGATTTTCATATGTTGAACCAGCCCTGCATCTCTGAGATGAAGCTTACTTGATCATAATGGATGATTTTTTTGATGTGTTCTTGGATTCAGTTTGCCAGTGTTTTATTGAGAATTTTTGCATCGATGTTCATGAGTGAGATTGGTCTATAATTCTCTTTCTTGGAGAATTTTTGTGTGGTTTTGGTATCAGGGTAACTGTAGCTTCATAAAAAGAGTTTGGCAATGACTCCTCTGTTTCTATTATGTGGAACACCTTAACCAGTATAAATATAAGCTCTTCTCGGAAGTTCTGGTAGAATTCTGCCCTAAAACCATCTGGTCATGGGCTTTTTTTTTTATTAGAAGGTTTTTGATGACAGCTTCTATTTCCTCATGACATATAGGCTATTTAAATTGTTCAACTGGCCTTGATTTAATTTTGGTATATGGTATTTATCTTAAAAATGTCCATTTCGTTCACATTTTCCAATTTTGTGTTGTACAGGCTTTTGTAGTAAGATCTAATGATCCTCTGAATTTCCTCAGTGTCTTTTGTTATTTCCCCCTTTTCATTGCTGATCTTGTTAATTTGAGTGTTCTTTCCTCACCTTTTGATTAGTTTAGATAGGGGTTTGGCAATCTTGTTGATTTTCTCAAAGAACTTGCTCTTTGTTTCATTGATTCTTTGGATTGTTTTCTATGTTTCTATTTTGTTGATTTCAGCCCTCAGTTTGATTATTTCCTGTCTTCTACTACTGTTGGGTGAGTCTGCTTCTTTTTCTTCTAGAGCTTTCAGGTGTGCTGTTAAGTCTCAAATGTGAGCTTTCTCCATTTTCTTTATGTGAGCACTTAGTGCGTTGAACTTTCCTCTTAGCACTGCTTTCATAGTGTCCCATAGGTTTGTGTATGTTGTGTCTTTATTTTCATTGAATTCAAGGAAGACTTTAGTTTATTTTTTTATTTCTTCCTTCACCCAGGGGTGGTTCAGTAGTTGGCTGAAGTTTCCATGAGTTTGTATGCTTTCTGGGGGCAGTATTGTTGTTAAATTCTAATTTTATTTCATGATGATCTGATAAGACCTGTGGTTACTCCAATTTTTTTGTATCTGTGAATGTTTGCTTTGTTCCCGAATATGTGATCAATTTCTCAGAAGGTTCCATGAGTTGCTGAGAAGAAGATATACTTTTTCCTGTTGGGTTTAATGTTCTATAGATGTCTGTTAAGTCCATTTGATTCATTACAACTATTAGTTCTCTTATTTCTCTGTTAATTTTCTGTCTGGTTGACTTGTCCATTGGTGAGAAAGGAGTGTTGAAATCTTCTACTATTATTGTGTGGGGTTTCCTGTGTGTTGAGTTCTAGTAGTGTTTCTTTTACATATGTGGGTGCTTTTATATTAGGGGCATAGTTATTCAGGATTGAGACTTTATCATGATGAATTGTTCCTGTTATGAGTATAAAGTGTCCTTCTCTATCTCTTCTGACTGATTTTAGTTTGAAATCAATTTTGTTAGATATTAGGATAGCCACACCCACTTGTTTCTTTGGTCCGTTTGCTTGGAAAACTTTTTCCCTGTAGTATGAGGAACGGGCTGCATCCTGCTGCCCAGCTATCTTAGCCCCGAAATAACCACGCAGAGATTGTATTAATTAAATTACTGCCTGGCCCATTAGCTAGTCTCCTATTGGCTAACTTTCACATCGTGATTTAACCCATTTCTAATAATCTGTATGTCACCTCTGACTGTATGTCTGTATTTCTGACTCTGGCAACTCCATGGCTGCTCTCCCTCTGTCTCCCCTTCTTCCCAGCATCCAGTTCTGACTACTCCGCCTACCTAATTGCTGTCCTATCAAAAGGCCAAGGCAATTTCTTTATTCAACCAATGAAAGCAACACAAATACAGAAGAATCTCCTACACCATTTCCCAATTCTTTACTATGAGGTAGTATCTGTCTTTGAGGTTCAGGTGTGTTTCTTGTAAACAACAGAATGCTGGATCCTGTTTTTGTATCCATTCTCTTAACCTGTGCCTTTTTATACGTGAATTGAGTCCATTGATACTAAGCAATATAAATGAACAGTGGTTGTTAACTCCGGTTATTTTTTTGGTGGTAGTGTTTGTGTGTTTCCCTTCTTTGACTTGTGTTGGTGGAGGGTTGTCAGATGTTTGTGCTATTGTGGGTGTTGTTGGCTTCCTTGGGTTGAGGTTTTCCTTCTAGTACTTTCTATAAGGCTGGGTTTGTGGATACATATTGTTTAAATCTGTTTTTGTCCTGGAATATCTTGTTTTCTCCATTGATGGTGAAAGAAAGCTTTGCTGGGTATAGTAGTCTAGGCTTGCATCCATGGTCTCTTAGTGTCTGTAGCACATCTATCCAAGATTTTCTGGCTTTCATGGTTTCCATTGAGAAGTCAGGTGTAATTCTGATAGGTTTACCTTTATATGTTAGTTTAACTTTTTCCTTTGCAGCTCTTAATATTCTTTCTTTATTCTGTATGTTTTGTGTTTTGATTATTATATGATGAGGAGATTTTTTTTTTGATCCAGTCTATTTTGTGTTCTTTAAGCTTCTTGTACCTTCATAGGAATGTCCTTCTTTAGGTTGGGAAAGTTTTCTTCTATAATTATGTTGAATATATTTTCTGGGTCTTTGAGCTGTAATTCTTCTCCTTCTTCTACCCCTATTATTCTTAGTTTTGATCTTTTCATGGTGTCCCAGATATCCTGGATGTTTTGTGTTAAAAATTTGTTGGATTTGCTGTTTTCTTTGATCAATGAATCTATTTCCTCTATTGTATCCTCAGCACCTGAGATTCTTTCTTCTATCTCTTATATCATGTTGGTTATACTTCTCTCTGTAGATCCTGTTCAATTACCCAGATTTTCCATATTTAGCCATTCCTCAGTTTGTGTTTTCTTCATTACCTCCATTTCGGTTTTCAAGTCTTGAACTGTTTCCTTTACCTGTTTGATTGCTTTTTCTTGGTTCTCTTAAATATCTTTGAGGGATTTATTAATTTCTTCTAACTTTTTGTTTGTCTTCTTTTCCATTTCTTTAAGGGAGTTTTTCACTTCCTGTTTAAGGGTCTCCATCATTTTCATAAGGTCACGTTTAAAGTCTGATTCTTCTACTTCTTCCGGGTTAGGATGTTTAAGTCTTCTTGTGTGTTTACTGGATTCCAGTGTTATGTTGTTTTTCAGGATGTTGGAGGAATTCTTGGATTGGTGCATGCCCATCTCTTCCTCTGTGGATCCACTCAGCACAGGAGCAGGGCCACTTGCTGGGCCAAGGACATCACAGACATAAAGGCAGGCTTGGGAGGCAGAGTAGGAAGGTACAAAGAAGCCCCAGCAACAGGAACACTCCCTGCTGGCTTCCTGGATCCCCAACCCCCAAGCAGGCTGAGATTAGGGATCCAAGTATCTCACAGATGAAAAAGAGTGCTTGGGGGCAGGGTGGAATGTGGTAAAGAAAGCCAGTAGCAGGGAAACACCCTGCTGGATGGCCCAAAAAGCTTAGGGAATTGGAGGAGGCCTGTACTTAGTTCCCCATACTGTCTGTCTGTGTGGCTACTCACTCTCCTCTCTGGATCCTCTCAGCACAGGAGCAGGGCCTTTTGCAGGGCTCCAAGGACCTCAGAGACAAAAATGCGGCCTTGGGAGGCAGGGTGGAGTGGTACAATGAAGCCCCATTGGCAGGGACATCCCCCATCCCCCCCTCCCCGCTGGCTCCCCAGACCCCTCAGCCCATAAGTAATCTTAAGTCTGATAACATCTTCAGGGAAAATAGAAGTGCTATCTGGTTCAGGAACAACTTATCTAAAAACAACAAATATTTAAATTACACCTTAAAGAACAGGTAATGCTTTCAATGCAAAAGTGGCCAAGGCAGGAGGAAGTGATAGTAAGTTAAAGAGTATGCTAAATTTGGTGGGAATGACTAAAGGGGAAGAAATGTGAGTTGCAGCCTCTTGAAGCATGCTCTAGGGACCACAGTTCTGATGTGCTGAGCAGCTGCCTTTCCCAGTGTTCTAATGGATTTCTATTTGCCAGTGGACAAGACAGTAAACATCTGAATACTGGAGAGTCCACCAAGCAATAGCACTACCATGCATGAGCATGACAGCTCGTGTTATATTCCCTTGGACACAGAATAGATGATTCTTTTTAGTTCATTGTGAAAGGAAGGCCTTTTCTTTTTACATTAAGGAGAACCAAATTAAGAAATTGTTATTTGTTGTAAATGGATGAAGAGAAATGAAATATCTAAGATGTATTTGAATGAGGATTGTACAAATTTGCCTTTGCAAGAGTTCTTAGTTAGAAGTAATTCCACGGAAGCACAAAGCAAGCTTTCTGTTGTTTCCTGACAGGACTGTATAATAGTCACAAACGAGTTGATGGATATGAACCATTCAGGCTCTCTAAATTGCGTTTTACTATAACATTTCAGAAATGTAATAACATTAACAAGATTTGACCACATAATTATAAATATGTGCAGAAATTACTTTCAAGTCTGGAAGAGGTAAAAACAATTATCTTTTGCATTTGTTCAGCTAGCAGCCTAAAAACCTATTTAGAATAGCTGAACTCTAGAGCTGGCCTTTGTAATCCAGGGAGGTGGTAGTGTAAAACTCTGCTTAGAGAAATTCCAGGTTCACACTGTTTTTTGACATCCTTCCTGTTTCAGCTTTTGGTAATGCTGTTTATTTTCTTCAATTTAAGATTCAAGTAAAGACCAAGATCAGGAAGAGCTATATGGTTTATCTGAAGGCAGTTGTCACTTGCCTCTTCTTACAGTTGGACTCATCCAGTTCTAACACAACTCCTTGAATTGCAGCTCAACTTATTACCATAATTCTCCCTGCCCATCCTCATATTAACACAATAAACTCATAGTCATTAAAATCAAGGCAAAAATCACAAATTTTATTTTGATGTTGCTTCAGTATTACTGTTGTAATAAATTTGAAATAAAATCTCAAAAGCAAACTACAGACCATGGCACTAAGCATATTCTTTTTATTTAGAAACATAAAAAGCTAATATATTACTGCATTTCTTACAGAGACTATGCTAGAGAATTGGTCTAGTTTGTGTCACATCTGTAAATGATTCTTTGGTGAATGAAACGGATATTAATTTGTATAAGGTACCTCCTAACTGGTGATTTTTTTGAATGTGTAAGCATGTCAATATGCCAGCAAGGAAATTTTTTTGATTATGAAAAATATAACAGAAAATAGCAATATAACTTAGTATAACAAATTCCCAACTTCATTTGGCAACTATCAAAATTAGGATTTTTCCTTTCTAGATATTTTGACTTGCTCACTTATACTTGTTTATATATACATAAGCATTATATATACACATTGTAAGCTAGGATTCCTATATGAGAAAGAATATACTTTTGTATGTGTACGTTTCTGAGTTTGAATTGCCACGCTTAATATTATTTTTCCAGTTCTACCTATTTTCTTATCAGTTCATAATTTCATTTTTTTTAACATGGAAAGGAAGTTTATTGGGGGAGGGGAGGAGAGAGAGGGGGACACAGAGAGAGACATCACATTCCTGGTAATGGATGTATGCATGGTAGGAGGAAGACACAGAAGAACACCTACCAAAGTTTAAATTTTAGAAACTGCCTTATAGAGGTGGAGGCTGGATCAGAAAGTGGCGAGGAAGCAAATAATAAACCACATCAAGGGCCAGGAATGTGTGTGTGGACACGGAAGCCACAGGAAGGTCAGGAATGTGCATGGGTGGAAACAGAAGCCATGAGAAGGCCATGTTTTAAGAAGGGACACATGCCAAGCACAGAATAAAGAAAGCCCATAGTTTTTCCCAGGTTGAAACAAACTGATGATAATTTTAGCGAACAAATAGAGATTACACAGTATGACCAAATTACTGCAGAAAATGAGATGTGTACAGAGCCCAGAATCACGGAGGTCTTCAAAAAAAGCTTTTCTGGATTTCAGCCCATGTAGTAAAATTACATAATTATGAAGAAAATGTAGAGTCTCCCTATAAACCATGAACCTATCTTTCTACCATTTGCTCTCTTGCATAAACATCGAACATTCATGAAAGGTAAATTACCTCAGCACCATACAATTAACCCTCACCATGAGCTTAGCATTACTTCTGATGTGTTTGCTTCCCATTCCAGCATCTAGTTAGCATCCTACACTTTGTCAGTCATGAATCTTAGTCTCCTCAGGTCTGTGACAGCTCCTCAGTCTTCCCTTAGCTTCAGTAATGCTGACATTTTTGAGCAGTAAAAAACCAATTAATTTATAAAGTCAGTCTCAGTTCGGCTTTGTTGGATGTTTTCTCTTGATTAAGCAAAGTTATCACAAAGAACACCACATCATGAAGGTGGCATAGCTATCCAGTGTTTCTTGTCAGAGATCCTGCTGCTAAGCTGTTTTATTGATGCTGTTGACTGTGATTTCCTGGCTGAAGTGATATTTTCCTGATTCTGATAATAGAATTGCCATTTTTCCTCACCATAATTAATAATTATAGAAGAGATTCTATAGACCATGCCTTGAATCTGATTTTGTTTGCACATTTTTATTGAGAAGTTTATACCTGAATATTATGTGTTTTGGTGAAATCCCACCCTCCTTCCCTCCCCTGTAATTCTTCCCCTATTGTCTCACTATTTTTTCCTCCCAATTTCATGTACTCTTCATTTTAAACCCATTGAGCACACTTAATTTTAATCTTGGTTCACCTACTAAAGCATGGGTAACTTCTCACTTAAGAGGGAGCCACACCCTGAAAAAAAAATTTTCATTTTCCCATATCCCTCAATTTCTAGTAACTTCGCAATGAAAGGTGGGACCTCATGAATATCTCCTTTATCTGTGCTGGATTTTGACTCTCTTGATTTTGTGAGAACCTGTACATGCAGCCACAGCTGCTGTGAGTTCATGTGAAACTACTGTGGAATATCAAGCAAATAATGCTTTTCTGCAGATGTCTATTACTCTTGGCTCTTATGATCTTCCCACGTTCTCTTCTACAATGATTCCTAAGCCTTTTGGAGGGAGATTTTGATATGGACCCTATTATTGAAGACACCATCTACTTCCATCATAGGCTGTGGAAAAATCAAGTAGGTACCAACCTGGAAGCTTTATCTTTACTGGCTTCACAGTGTCAAAAGGTTGTGTTTAAGTCACTAGAGAAGTAAAGGATTCAATAACCCTACTCAGTTATAAACTATATCAGGTACAGTGATAACCAGACTGACAAGATATGCACACTGATACAGTGGTGATGTACTGTTGTAGGAGTAATGAATTGCTTTCTGATTAATTTTAAAACATGTTCCACAAAACATAACTGACTCCTGGTACTGTTAAGAGAGTCAAACATTTGTAACTGGCTAGTTTATAGGCTCTAGAGTATATAAACTACCCTATATATATATGGGTAGTTTACTGATACCCATATATATGTATAGAAGTATACATTTATATGAGTATACATGTACATATATAAACATATATGTATATAGTTAAACTGTCCTGTATACTCTCGCTGTTATACCCATAGATTAGTGCACCTTTCAACATTCATCAGAGGAACTTCTTTGTACAGTAGATGACAATGTAGAAAACCACAAAAAGTCAGTGTGCAAAGAATAAGAGATTTCAGAGTACTCATGCCTAAATAGTACATCTGTACCACACCCTTTACCCCCAAGGTTCAGGGATGGTTCTGTTTCTATTTTGTCTATTGTTGCAGGAGTGGAGAGAGCTGCTTGTTGGTTCCCAGGCGCTTAGCCCCAAAATAGTTAAATCACTACTTGGCTCATTATCTCTAGCTTCTCATTGGCTAACTCTTACATATTAATTTAACCCATTTCTATTAATCTGTGTATCATCACATGGCTGTGGCTTACCAGGTAAAGTTCCCAGCATCTGTCTCTGACAGTGGCTCCATGGCTTCTCTCTTACTCTGCCCTTCTTCTCTCAGCATTCAGTTTTGTCTTCCCCACCTACCTCTGCTCTACTCTGCCATAGGCTCAAGTCAGCTTTCTTTATTAACCAATCATATTGGCAGCATACTAAGGGAAATCCCACATCAGTCTTTTGGTATTAACTCCATGGATGGACCTTGTCTGTGGCAGTCTAGTGTTAATTTATATTTTTCCCATTCATTCAACATTTATCATTTGGAATTCTTATTTAAGGATGATATATCACCTGTACATCTCTTATTTAGCTGGTGGATTATTTAATTATGTAGATCCTCATTTATATGGGTAAGAACTTTCAGGTTTTTTAATAGTCTTTTGCTCATAATCCATTAGTATCATTTCTTATACTCAGATTAGTATCATTTCTTGCTCAGATTACTTTAATACCAGACAATGAAAGCTCTTTCCTGTGCCTCCTATAACATTTTATGTTTTCATTTCTTTACCTCCACCCACCTCTTGTGTTTCTGAGTATGTGGATACTCATATATGTGGACTGTCTCACTTTCTTTTCTCATGTGGCTATTATTATATACTACCACTAGCTCATTTCAAGGATCGACCATTTCTCCAGGGTTCACTGTAGCACTGTATTGGAGAATGGTATTCAACAGCTGTCTTGGGTATACTCATTATTAACATGGTATCAATCTATCCAATGACAAAGTACCCTTTAAGATTAAAGACATCAATTTACAGATATTGGTATTAATGCATTAAAAGAAAGTAAGTGATGTTTATAGAAGAATAGTAATGTTTTTAGGAATGCAGTTCCTATTACCAATGGAACACAACTGGGTACAGGGAGACTAAAACCAAGAATTGTAGGGTATGTGCATAGGGTTGTTGCTATCTACATTAAGTCTCTCTCTCTCTCTCTCTCTCTCTCTCTCTCTCTCTCTCTCTCTCTCTCTCTCTCTCTCACACACACACACACACACACACACAATGAAGCAATCTTCTCTAAGAAGAAGGGTTGATAGGCTATAAAACAGCAAAAATTAATTGACAATTGAGAAAGAACTAGAATTGATAAGAGACCCTCCAGATGGTCACAGCAGGCAAGGAAACAACCCACAAAGAGGAGAAAATGAGAACTTCATTCAGACTGATTTCATCAATATGGATTAAACTTTGGAAATTCTGATGCCAGGCAGTTTATTACCAATATATTTATACATAATATAATTTGGAAAAAGGTTTCTTGATGTAACAAAATCCCCAATGTACAAGAAAGCATAATTATATTGAAACTCAACTCAGAATACATGTCTTTTCTCCCAAAAAAGATGAATTCTGGAGATAGCCTACCTGTATTAGCCTAAGAGATCAAGGAAGGATCTGACCTGGTCCTCATCATATAGATAGCATAGATTTCCTTTGAGCTATTAGCCACCTCAGGTTTTGATAGTGAGTGCTTGGGGGAACCCTGTGAAATACAGATAATGTAAGAATCATTTAGACTATGGATATCTCTGATTCTGGTTGTGGAGCTTGGGGATCATCAGGTTGTAAGGGTCATTTATATTATTAGCCACCCCTGGTCCTGATTGTAGGAGATTTATATGACCTAGCCCAATAGATAATGCAGATTCCCAGGTTGCTAATTACCTCAAATTTCCAGCTTTTTAGGTAGAAGAACAGGTTTAATGTCTGCTCCTTTGAGAGGATAGTCCTGTGTGTTTAACAGTTCTAGATTTTTCTGAAAATATGTGGGTGCAAGGACCCTTGCACTGTGCTCCCAACATAGAACACCATTAATACAGGAAAAAATAAGAGACATCGTAATTCAGTTTCAAATCAACTTTAGTGTTGATAAAGTTTAGAACACTGTCCTGGTTTTCTCAGTGATGCCAATGACATCCTAGTTGAGGTCACTTGTGAAGATTGAAGGGAAGTGTGTCATAGAAGCTGAAGAGGAATACAGTTGGAGATGCTATTACATTACCTAATGTAATAGCGAGGAAGAAAGAGAGATTGAGCATAGTGGATTGCCACTTGGGGATTTTTGACATGTGAATATAAAACAGAATGGTCTCTAGCAGTCACAGAGTAGGTAGACAGATCTTAGTGATGTAGAACTGAATTTTTCCTGGGTGATGATAATTAGGAAAGAAATAGAACTGGGAGAGAAAGGTATTTGTGAGTCACTGTTTTGACACTGAAGCATACTAGTTTAAATCCATTAAATTAAACTGGATACAAAGTTAAAAGAAAAATATAGATTTGGTATTATCATTCTCTTATCACATGAAAATAATTGGATTTTGGTTATAGCTACAAATTGATTGATTATTTAGCCAATTAAATTTTGAGGTGCTGCAGTCAGGCATCAGGCCAGGCTTGGGGAATCCTGATGAAAAGGGGGAGGGAGGATTGTAGCAGCTACAGGGTTTCAGGGCATCACAAGAAAATTCACAGAAACAACTAACCTGGGCACAGAGATTGAACCAACAGCCAGGCAGCCTGCATGGGACTGACCTAGACCCTCTGCATGTATGCGAACGTTATATAGTTTGATTTTCTTATGGGACTCCTAACAAAGGGAACAGCGGCTGTCTCCTACTCTTTTACTGACTTTTGGGAACCTACTCCTCATACTGGATTGCATTGTCCAGATTTAATACAAGGGACGATGCTTAGTCTTACTGCAGCTTGATATGCCATGTTTTGCTGCTAACCATGGGGGGCCTGTCCTTTTCTGGAGGAAGGATGGATGAGAAAAGCAGAAGGGGGTGAGGGGAGGGACTGGGAGGAAAGGATGAAGGAAAAACTGTGATGAAGATGTTAAATAAATAGATAAATAATTTGAAAAAAGATTTTTGAGGTTTCAGAAATTGAACTAGAGTTTCACTCTCAATAGACAAGAGAGTGAGCTATGCTCAGGTACATCTTCAACACAGTAAATTAATTTATGAATTTAGTTGAGTTCAATATAACTAAAGTTGAGAGGAGTGTGGCATTCATGTCCTTTAAATCAAGTTGAAATTTTCTTTAAGTTTCATTCTTTAACTTGTCAATTCACCTCCCAGCTCTCGAATGAGGTGGGTTCTGACATTCCTTTTTCTCTCCTATCCTTCTTTCTTTCTGTCCCCCAATATGTTAATAGCATTTTTTTTCAGGTGAGAATGGAATCATTTCCAACATAGTTTCATTAAGCAAAAAGAAAAGAAAAAGTTGATATTCTTGCTTTGTCAGTAAGATATCACATCCAAGTTTAGTCAGGGAAGAGACAACCCTGCATAGAGGTCTTGCTGAGCTTTCACAAGGTCACTGGGGTAACAAGTTTGAAAATCAATGGCACCATTGCCAATCGATTATCTGTGACTCATACCTCTTCTCAGTCAAGGTCATATGAATGCTGCCAAAAAAGTGAAAATAAAACCCATTCTGTAGGAACCTCCATTAACTTATCTGAAAACAAATTGTTGAGGAGACATGGTTTCATTTTTCACTGGTCAGAGTCCTTGCTTTGTGAGAAATGTGTGGTAACCTTTGCTGTCTCAGCTAAATGGCTGTTTCTAAAATTATAGTGACCATTATTCATGAGAGCGTTGGTAATTACTCAGTGGTTAATGAAGTCGGTTTCCAGTTGATGATCATTAGAAGCCGAGTGTGACCTGTTGCACAACAGCATTCTGAATGGAAGTTACAGACTGATCCGTGCTGCATTCACTGGGCTTGTCTATAACCTGAAGCACAGCTATTAGCTCTGAAAGGGCAACACTTTCTAATGGAAACTCTCCTCCATGTGCAGAGACTTGAATTGCAATTATGTACTAGGGAAAAACATCAGGATCTCCCACATCTCTCTTTGTTAACTAAATGATAAACCAACTCCAAAGAGGTTTACACCAGCTTCTCTCAACAAAATTTCAGAACCTATGATTGCGTAGCACTTGGGCAATTTTTGGATACACATCAAGCTCTTACATCAGAATGATTCTAGAAACTAGAATCTTCCTGATACCCAAAGCTAGCAGAGTTGGAGGGATCTTTAATATGTGTCAACTTTAATCTAGTTTGCCAACTCAAGCTGCACAGACAAGTCTATGATAAGTTATAAATGTTTAGAAGTGATGAGAACATTGGAAGTTATCTAAGTTGCCTATTTCTTTCATATAAAAGGTTAGTTTGTTGGTATTGAATAACTAAGGTAGCCAAGGCAGTGTTTGTTGGGTGAAATATTTGGGTAGGAAAGACTTTTCTTTTGCATCTTTTTGGGAAAATAGGCAGAAGGAAGATTTTACAATGAGCCACTAGCATTTTTAAAACAGAAAAAAAAAATGAGTGATTCATTTTCCAACCCACAAAGCAGAGTTCTGGCATCTCAGTGGTTAAGCACAGGCATAAGAGAGTTGTCCACATATAACTAGTAATTCAAAACTTTACAAATCTATGTCCCCTCCTCTCACCCTCTCTGTGTCTCTGTGTCTCTGTCTCTCTCTCTGTCTCTCTCTGTCTCTCTTTCTCTCTCTTTCTCTCTCTGTGTGTATGTGTGTGTGTGTGTGTGTGTGTGTGTGTGTGTGTGTGTGTGAAGGCAACCTGTAGGCATAAATTCTTTGAGGAATTGAACTCAGTTTACCCACTAAGTTAACTTGATGCCCTCATAAAAGTTTTCAAATGCTGCTTTGGAATAATTGTTTGTATACTTTGATTTTTTTTTGTCAGTTTTGCTTATTCTCAAATAGCTCAAATAAGAGCTGCACCTGAGAGTTGGGTGCCTCAAAGTCAGGTGCCAGGACATACACTTGTCATCTCAGCACACTAGGGGCTAAATCAGAAGGATCACAAGTCTGAAACCTAAAACTAAATAATGAGGTCATGTCGCAACAGAAGAATTTCTAAAAATCCAAGAAATAACAACAAAAACAAAACCAACAATAGACAAAGGAAAAAACAAAACCTACGTTGTAAAAGGCAAATAAAAGGATTTAATTTTTTTCCTCTGGATTTGGCTGGAAGATGCAAACAAAAACATCCCTCTGGCATTTTTTTTATTATTTGAAACACAAATATCTCAGATTTTGTGCTTGAAAAAGTGTTTAATACAAGTGGAGGAGAAATGTCAAAGTGTAAGTTCATTTGACCAAATATTTTTCATTGCATCAGAGAATCATTATTGGGCAGAAGTTCAAGCCTTTTCATAGTTTTGTTAGAATTTTTGCCACTGTGCTTTTTGGGCAGAACTAGTATTGATCATCTATGTGCCAAACACAGGGGCTTACAAACATTTCTCATTTGCTCTTTAGGGAAACCCAGTGAGGTATATCATCAAACCATTTTACTCCCCCCCTTTTTTTTGGTGTTGTAGCATTTACTTCCAAGAAGCAAACTAACAATGTTATACTCAGAATTTAAATCAATTCCTAGTCAGTTCAACTCAAATACTTGACCTACATAAGCTGAGCCATTAAAGATTGAAGCAAAGAGGAGGCAGTGAAGATGGCTCAGTTATTAAAGCCCATGGCACCCAAACAATGGAAATATGAGTTCAGACTGACCACACCCATGTAAAACAGTGGATGTGGAAGCAACCAGGAACCCCAGCAACAGGAGATTGAGTCTCTAGCCAGCCAATCTTGCCTAACTGTCAACATCCAAGGTAAGAGAGACACCATTTCTGAAAGAGAACTGTGAAGGGTGACTGATAAAGACTCCTGATGGCCCCTTCCGGCATCCATACATCTGTGCATGTACACATATACAAAACTGAGTAAATTTTGTTTTTCTGTCAAAGGTTTGGGGAGTGGATCATATGCCGACAGTCACTTCAGGCAACATTACACCACTAAATCAGAAACCCATCCTTTCTCTGTTATACTTTTAATGCACGGATGATGTCATATATGCCTGACATTTACCTTTGCACAGCAGGAAAAGTGGAAGAAAAGCACTCCCATTCCTACCAATAACTAATAATGATTAATAGCATTAATCATTGTTAGGTTTTTCTTAAGACAAGCCTCTCCGACGACACAAATAATTCCAAGCAGACCAAATTAAAAGATGCCCATGTTTAATGCAATGCTCCCGGGTGGCCCAAGAAAGAATGAAGAAGGGAAGAGAGGAAAGGGGAGATCATACGACACCCGGAGACCACGTGTACATTCTCTGGGGAATAGTTAGAGTAGCCTGTGGGAGTGGTCTTGATTTTCAATGGCGTGGGTTACCACTCGGCGGGCTTTTTGGAGGTGGAGACTGGACTAAGGCAACTCCCAGGGGAGGGGGCTTGAAATGGAGCTTTCTACCCAGTATTCCAAAGATGGGTGCCAGGGAGCTGCTATGAGGCCCGCAGGCAAACAATCCAGACTCTTTGTATAAAGGGGTGTTAGGGAGCTGGGTGAAGCTTTTGACCAAACGTTCTAGGCTTTTTGGATAAGGGGTGTCAGCAAGCTGAGGTGAAGCCTTCAACCAAACATTTTAGACTCCTTAGATCAGGGGTGCCAACTCAAGTCTGGCCGCTTCCTGCTAGCATGGGCTGACGTGGGAGAGAGAAGAGCTGTGATTTGGTGGGTTTATGCTCACTGGGAGGTGTGAGTAGAGTGGCATCCGGTTTACTGTCATCCTGGAGACCTCAGGCAGCTGTTTCTTGAGGGAGATGAGAAGGCAGGTGGTAGACTGCAGACTGTCTTCTGTAACCATGTTCTTCTTGGAAGAGCTATAGGGTGCTGCAGAAGCTGGCTTGTCTCTGTGTTAGAAGCTCTTTTGTTAAATACCATACTCTCAGATCTGTAAGGGCACCTGCAAATTGGGTATCATTACCTGTTATATTTAAACTGGACATATAAGCTAAATTTAGACATGAGGTTTACCCAATTAGTTACAGTATACCAATGCTAGTAAATGTAAGAAGATTAACAGGAATATTTTAGTAAGTCAAAGAATACTAGCTCCCCTGGGTACTCTTACCCAAGATGGCAGAGAGGTCAAAATGGAGTTTGTATTTTTTCAGAGCTGTTGTAATCTGGAGTTACAAGTTTTACTGACCCTAAAACAAGCACACATGCACACAGAGACATAAAGCAAGCATACTATGAAAACACACCCATATACTCACACAGGCATACTGTGGCCATATTATTCTAACAAACAGACAAATAAAACAGTTTTAGGAGCCTGTGTCAGCTGACCAACTTAAAAATCCTGGGGCAGGCAGGTGGCAGAAGCCAGGGAATCACATGGGATTAGCAGACACTGCAAGGGGGAAAGAAAACAAAAGGGCAGAAGAACTGTACAGTTTTAGAGTGGAAGGACAGGGGCAAAACAGATTTGGATTCATTGTAGAGAGTCCCAGTGTGAGACAAATGGCAAACAGCTAGGGAAGTGGGGAGGGAAGTGGCGGGGAGGGGAGTGGGCATGGGAGCATGCCTATAGAAACAATAGGCTTTGGGAGCCTTGTTTGTTTTTAGGTTAGGTGTTAGAGAGCCCCAATTTAAAAGGATTTTTGGTAAAAGGCAGCCTAAGGGCATTTGAGGGTTTGGCTTTGAATGGCAAGAACCCATTTAAAAGTTTATGCCAAATTGTGGGATTCAAGTCTGTCACAGTGAGTCCACCGGAACAGAACTCTTGAGTCAAAAACAGGGGTAGTGAGAAATGAGTGGCAGATGTCTCTTGTGCATGAAATCTCACCTCAGCAAAGCCTGGCTTCACCACTTGGATCAGGCTTCCGGCACAATCATGACTCTTACAGAAAAGCCCGAAAATCAACAAAGATAAATGCGAATGAGTCACGTAGCCCTAGTGGCAAAAAGTAAAAAGAGGGGACTCACAGAGACAAAGATGATCTAAGCCTGTTGGAGAGCCAACAGGTGGCTCTGGACCCATGGGATAAACAGCCCCCCTTCGAGGAATCTCCAAACGTTAGGTTTTCCTTAAGACAAGCCTCTCTACTGACACAAATAATTCCAATCACACCAAATTAAACTGAATTAAAGACAGCCCATGTTTAATGCAATGTTCCCAGGTGGCCCTGGGAAAGCATGGAGAGGGGAAGAGGGGAAAGGGGTGACCATGCAAAACCTGGAGACCACGTGTTCATTCTCTGGGGGGCAGTTTATGTAGCCTGTGGGAGTGGTCTTGACCTTCCCTGGGGAGGGGTTACTATTTGGCAGGTTTTCTTCACCCTCCCTGGGGAAGGGTCTTATTTCAGGAGCTGGTGTGAAGGAGCTGGTTTTCCCCCAGGCAAACAATCCAGACTTTTTGTATAAAGGGTTGTTAGGGAGCTAGGGGGATAAGCACCTGTAACTCCAGCTTCAGATGGTCCAACACCTTCTGACCTCCACAAGTATACACCTGGTAAACACTGGCATGTAATCACACAGACACACACATACACACACACACACACACACAAATAAACACAAAACTTCCAAAAAGAAAACTATTCATAAATCTGTTCCAAAGGACTCTAGCTAGTCAGTAGACACTTTCTACTTCCTGGATATCCATTTCACACTCCCAATTTCTGGCAAGCACATGGAGAGTCTGTTGTTTTAAGTGAGACGTTTGTAGAAGCCAGGTTGAAGCATTTAACTGCCAGTATGGAGGACAATCCTCCCAGTGGGAAGTGTTTTAAACCAGAAACATTTGTACTGCCTTCTCTAGGGGTGAATGTGGAGCTTCAGTCATATGTATGTCTGAGATCAAAAGGTTAGCTGAGTGTCTTTAGGGATAAGGACCTAGTCTCTTAGTGTTGTCCCCACTGTGGCCAACACCCCACAGAAACAGCTTTAAGGATGAGTTGCTCACCTTGGCTCGTGGTTTCATTGGGTTCAGCATATCACAGTGAGAAGAGCATGTCAGAGAAGGGCATGTCAGTACATCACAGTGAGAAGGGCATCTCATGGCACTGTCAAAGGGAACACCATGACTCTGCTGGCTTTCTTGCATTTCTGCTCTTTACTTTGTATAGACTTTCAGCCCATGAGTTAGTGCTTCCAAACTTTCCATCTGTTGCTTCTCTCTGGAAACATCGTCACAACCACACAGAGACACGAGCCCAGGCAGTCTGGTAGGTGCTTCTCAATCAAGTTGGCAACCATCATAGCAAGTGTAATATTGTCTAGAACTGATGCTGCCTTTCCCCATAATTGCCAACAACTTCAAAAGAAAGAAATAATTTAAAACTTCCCGTTAACAGCATTTTTTTCTTTCAGTTAAAAACACTTCATGTTTCCACCATTTTTTCCAATTCAAAGGTTTACTTAGAAGAAGTTCTTTCTCTTTCTTCTTTCCTTTCTCCAAAATTATTTCTACACTTTAGGAAGGCTAAGAGTAACTTTTTGAGGTGTGCTAGAAGACCAGTAACCATGTAATTTTACACTGGTCTGTGAATTGGTCTCCAACTTCAAGGACAAGACATGATTTTTCCGTGTATCTTACTGTTAGCAAATGCTAACCAATGTTATTCCAAAATGGATCTTTTCCTTCGGGGACATTGACCACGATTCCTTTTGTCTCCACATCAGATCAATCTAGTCTTGATTCACATGAGACTCCTTCGGTGAAACTTCACAGTACATTCCCTAGCTGCCACCTTTGGTTTTTTTTTCCTAGGACCATGATCAACCATGTAGCAACCACAAGACAACACCAATGCTACACACACACAGTTAATTGGTGCAAAATTACTATGTGTGTGATGGTACTTTGTTTCTGGGTGCCAATCAGAGAAGGCAGCCAAAGTCCTCTTCCATTTAGAATTCCATTGAGCCTACGAAGCACTCACTACCTTTGGTGCTTGGGGACATGCTAGACATGTCCTAACTATGTCTTACAAATTCCTAGAGTCGAAAGAAGTGAAAAGAGTACCACATATTGAGGTCACATACCCCCTTCTTCCAAATCCTCCAGGATCCCTCCTCATGTCGTCCCCTCCCAACTTCATAGATTTTTTTCTTTGTCCCGTTTTTTCTTTGTTCCATATGTAATTCCCATATGTATTTGGACGTGCAACACAATTCATCGGAGCATGGATAACTTATCAAAAGCCACACCATGGGAAAAAAGTTATTTTCCTTCTGTCATCAGCGATCAACTACCAACTAGTTATGGGGTTTCCTAAGCTTTTTCTCTCTCCCTGCTAGAGTATTGACTGGCTTGGTGTGTGCAGCATGAAAATTATAGCCCTGTTCTGTTGAGAAAGCTTCATCTCACAACAATCTTCCCCAAACTCTGTATTTTACTTTTCTTCCCCCTTTTGGATGTTTCTTTGGCTTTGACAGAGGCATGAGATACAATGTTCCTTCTATGTCTGAAAACTTCGCCATCATTTATTCTTTTCACTTTGACTAGCTGTGAGTTTCCACACTAACTGCCATCCACTTCCCAAAGAAACTATTCTAACGAGATCTCAGAATTGCATTGAAACAGAGATAGAGAAATGAGAGCTTAGAAGGTAAAAGAATATACGTTTAACAAAATAACAGTAGTAAAGTACATGGCTCGCCCAACTGTGAGTTACTGGATGATTTTACTGTACACAGCAAGAGGTTTCCTCCTGCAGAGCAGACTTTAATTTCAACTGGAAAGTTAATGGTTACTTCTGTGCCATCTGTACCAATACTGCACTGGCAGGCATACCTTACCAGACCCATGATGACTGTAATTTACAAGGTTCAAAGCTGGGTAAGACTGTTGATGACATTTTGCCCCAACAGTCTACAAGAAACGTCCATCACAGCAAACTAGCCAACACATAGACAGATGACCCTCCTCCATCAGCCAACCAAGTGGCAATTTCCAGGTTGGTACCAGTTTGATTTCTCCAATTCTTATACACAAAGTGTATGGCATCTTCAGCAATGATATTTTAACATAAGATTCCAGTGGGAAGCCCAGAGTAATAAAGTTAGCCTTTATCCTCCCAATTACCTCTATGACAAAAACATGCAAAGTTTTTTCTATCTCTTGCATACATGTAACTTCTAAGACATACTTAATAAGATCCATATCAGAATATTGAAACGTGATTTGAGAATTTCTAGATTTAGAAACTTTCTGTAAATTATAGATTAAACATAGTATAGACCTCAACCCAAGAACCCTTTCCTTAGTATTTCTTAATGTTGTCTCTTAGTTAGTCTTTGCATTTTTCCCTCAAGTATTCACATTTTCCAAAAGACAATGCATTATCCCAATGGAATAGAAAGCAAATATAGTTAAAGTTTAAATATATATTAGGATATTACAATTGCATTACCAAGACAACTCTATCTAATGTGATTTCTAAATTATATGGCCCAACATGCTCTCAATAAAGGAATAAAAACCACTTTCTATCTTGTTTCTGTCAAAACAAGACTGTGAATAGGGATTTTTTTTTATTAAGTTAAGATTTAAGTGACCATGCCTTCAGTATTTTTCCAACATCTTAAGTCAGAAGCAAGTTAAATCAGATTCCATTTGACCTTTACTGAAGAGTTAAATTGTACCCTTGGCTTCTACCAGCAGAAAAGTCACTAAAAACCTTTCAATTTGCTTCATTTCTTTTTTTCCTGTTATATTATTGAGATAACCATGTGAAAATGTGAGATATCATGATAGCAGAATATTCATATCTTTTGAAAAATCAGTTCTGTTTCTCCTACTTCAACCTCAACCTGTTGATTTATTTCTATTCTCGTTAACTCTTCCTGTTTCTATTTTATGGAAATATTTTATATATACAGGGAGATCAAATAACACTATCAATGTAATGTTTAACCATGTACATTAATTTTTCGACTTAAGCCTGAAATTTTGAGTCCATGTTTACCCTCCCTACTAGATGCAAACTCTTTAGATGGAAGAATAGATAATTAATGTAAATTCAAACACCACCACTCACCTTGAAGTAGGCATTGTATGTTTATACATGAAACACTGGAATGTCTCAACTCCACAGTTTCTTTTAAATCATTGGTATGATGAGGATAAGAACTCTTCTTCTGGTTCAAATCAAGTCTTCCTTCGGCTCCACAAGAATCGTTCTATATTTAAAACTAGAGAAGAACATGCTGAAGCATCCGTCAAGCTTTGCTGCCTAATTTTGTATTATAGAACTATGACTGAGAACTGCGTTTTAAATGAACGCATTTTATATGATGTAAAGCTATGTAAACCAATGCATTCATTAATAATTAGCTTCCTGAAATCCACAATAAAGATCTTGTCACTTTAAAATATTGATGCCACATACACATTATTATAATAACATGCAGATTTGCCCATCACACTAACAGGGCCAAATACTGATGGCTTTTTTTGTTCACTTATTGATCCTCTACAGTAAATAGTGAGAAGGTCCCTATTATGAGAAATGGCATCTAGCCTTCATTAATCAAGTAACACATAATGAAAATGTAATCTGAAATGGATAATTTTACATTCAGCATGCAAACCAGTTGCTTTTTCCCATTTTTTTTTTTAAAAAAAGCAGTTTGCCTTTGTTTAGACACAGAGTTCTGTGCTGCCTTTTTCTTAATAGCTTCCTTCTGAAAGGCACTGAGTTTTCCACAGGTAATCTTACTTTTCCAATTGTATTTGTAGAGCAAGGTTCCCTTTTTAAGTCTAGTAACTGAGTGATTAAGGAAAATAAAACAAAGCCCTTGCACTAGTAACTAGAGTGATTAAAGAAAACAAAACAAAGCCCCTGAGCTGTAATAGCCAGGTTTGTAACAAATTAGCAGGATTCCTGCAGAAGATGCAGAACCTGACAGGAGAAGGAAGAGGAAGTACATTAACAGTGCATGCTCCCACCTGGGACCTCTTGGCCGGATTCTGTGTAATCTAGGTTTAAACTGTTTGTTGTGCTTCTGGGAGGCAATACTGCGTCACCTGTGGTCAGGCACAAGCAAAATTTATGAGGTCTAGTTGCTCTAAGAAACCTAAAAGCCTCACATATTATTCTCCTATGATTATGGTTTAAAATGAGGCCCTTGTGTTCAAAGATCTCCCCACCCTCCTAGATTGACTTTGGGTTTAGTCTGTTGGGTTTTCAACATAGGTCATACCGAAGAAAAGTGAAGGTGCTGCTATTTAAACTTATTAAAATGGGAGCGCGAATATTAGCACCCCAATCTACGGGTGGCCTTGTAACCCATATGTATTATGTTTAGATCGAACAACAACAAAAAAATACAGCCTTTTTATTTTGTGCTCTAAACACATTAAGCTCTTCTCATCCAGGAGAACAATCTAAATGGCAGCCTTTCTCTGTGACTTTGATGCTGGTGTTAGGGGGTAGGGCAGAAGATGAAGACCTGAAGACCAGACATAATGTTCTTACTTCTTTGCATCGGGTTTATGTCTGACTCATGATTTATGTGTTAGCCACACAGATCCCATACAGGTATTTACAGTGCAATAGTCATGGAATATATAATCAAGACATAATGGAAGGCCTTTGATTGAACAGAAAGATGTACGCTGAGACTTGCAGTAGCCTGTATAGGCTTCAAGCTAGTCACTTCTCCTCCAGGCTCTTCCTTCTCTGCCAGGCTTTCTTTCATTCCCTTTGTGAAGGCTGCCCTCTGGATTTGGATGTGGCGTGGAGAACGGCTGAATACACCAATGACTAACGTATTTCAGCCTTTCTCATCACAGAGCATACAGAAAAGCCCACAAATTAAATAACAAACAACCACAAATATAATTACTGAGATGAAATGGCAAGTGAGTGCTTTGAGAATGCATGGTGGGGGAGCTTTTTGGCTAGCGTTGAGTGGTCACAAAAGTGGTCCCACACAAGTGACAAACTAATATTAAGCTGACTCCTGCATCGGGGGATCTATAATACCAGCCTTTTACATCTGTTTCTGTCTGTGCTCACCAGCTTCCCATCACTATAGCAAACACCTAAGTATATCAGCTTCAAAGGAGGTGATGTTTATTTCGATCCTGAGATCAGTTCACAGTTCACAGTTAGTTTGTCCCATTGCTTTTGGTCTGTAACGGCATAACACATATGGTAGTGTGCACGCAGCAGAGCAAACAGTTTCACTTACTGAATACAGGAAACGAGGAATAACAGAACGGGCTGACCTTCTCATCACAGGTAAACACAATACCCAAGTACTTATGGGAACATGCACTTAGACATAAGCACACACACACACACACACACACACACACACACACACAATCCTATCCTTTTTAGCAAGCATAGTGATTTTAGTTACCTACCACATTTTGTATCAGAGGGAAAAAATGGAATCATCTACCATAATCTACCTTTATGATGATTTTTACTTAAGACAAGAACTTGGGGTGGGGGAGAGATAGATTAAGTACCTAATTTAATGCCGACATGATTTGAATGCTTCCACATCCTGGATGTGACTGTGCTTCAGCGTGGGTGGATAATGAAGGCATAATAAGGCATGCAGCCAGATCCAGCAACCTTCGAGACCCAAGGAAGGGTTTCAGGACATATCGAGCAGAAGTGGAGGCCAGGCTTTCAGCAGTGCCCTTACCTGTCCAATGTGAGCCAGTGCCTCACTCCAGGGTACACAGCAGCACCCATGCAAAGAGAATGGCTGTGCTGCAAGGGATGGGATCAGGGTCAAGGAAAATGGTGCCACCCTAGGAGGTTCAGGGGTCCAATATGCCTGCAGTACAAAGAGTCATTCTGAAGCCAAATCTGCCTCTGAAGGGATTGGTTTTAACAGATTTCCTTTATGCGGTTTAGTCAACACATGTATAGAGTGTATATAAATATCTCACCGCCATTCATCATCTTTTTCCAGTGCCATTTGCAATCTCATGTTTTATGCAACCAGCTATTATGCTAAACCTGGCCAGTTTTGCATGTAGGCAGCACAGGGAGGTGTCACAGCATTGATGGAATGGCAGGATTGTAAACTGCAATCTGGTCAGTGGGAAAAAAACAATATTTTTGAAACATCGTTTTGGTTTTAGTTGCTTTTTAACTCTCGGTTCTTTATACATTAAGACTTAATGAGAGGAAGGTAACTTGAACGCAGTGTTTCATGTTCTTCCTTTCTGAAGTGTAGCAGATTCACGGTGCCAGCCTCAGCAGCTGGCAGACAGGTTTTTGTGCAAATCCACTGCATTATTTTAATGGCAAAAAAAAAAATCCTAACTGGAGATAATCCTTACACTGTTTTCTAGTGAAATAATAGCCGGTGCCTTAAAAATCCCTGCAGGTCACCCCTCTACAGTTGTGGAGCAGCTGTCAGCTTCTCTGGATAGCCGTCACCAAATGCATGGCCATGAGCTCTCCAGATAATAAGCCAATGTGATGTGCAGGGCACCTGACATTTGAGTGAACTGACTTGTGTCTAGGCGGAGCTCATATTTTATCTCCGAGCCATTCCACCGTCTGTTGCTGTGGAGAAATTTAGCATTAGGGTCTAAATCCCTAAGATCTGCTGCCTTTGAGAATTTTCTGAAGGCTCAGGTCACAGCCATATAAATGTGTAGTGACTTTTCCAGTTCCTTTGGAAAAGTCTGACAATCGACATGAATTCCTTTAAGTTTAGGCTCTTGGAATCTCACATAATACTGTGGGGAGGGTGCCAGATATGCTACGTCACCCAAAAGAGGAACTTACCATTGTAGAAAGAATAAAGGGATTTTTTTCCCCTCTACAATTGTATCATCAGACACCATTTCAGTTAAGACAATGAAGGACAAATATGCCAGTTGCTCCAGACCTGCTCGGATCGACAGGCAAATGAAACTAATGTTTTTCCTGTGGCTTAGTTTACTTTAGACAGAAGAATGTAAATGGACAATGACAAAAGCTGAAAGTTTTGTGTGACTGGATTAGAGATTCTGCTTTGTGTGTTCTTAAATCCTCTTAACTCTGCTGAAAATGAACAAGGACTTCAAGGAGCTTTGGCATATATGGGTATACCTATTGATTAACATATAACAATTAAAGCTGAAAGTATTTAAAATATGTATCTATCAATCCGTGTTGGGTTATATAAGCAGCATAGTTTATTTTTAAAAAATTAACCTTCCAGACATAAAAATGGTGTGTGTAGTGCTTTTTTAAATTGGCTTTGTGGTCTACTTTAGTAGGGGCCAGTTCATTTTGATATCTGCTTCTGTGTTAACTCTGCTGTATTAATTATCATGAATCTTGTAGCCTTTAAAAACATTCCCCTGTAAACATTTAAAAGGAAACAGAAAGGAAAATTAAATCTCAGCCTTATTGAAAAACAGTTTTGCATAGACAGATGTTGCTTCACTTTGAGTCACCTGTACTATAGATTCTATATAAAATTCCATGTTTTTAAACTGAGCTAATTTTATTTGTTCAGGTGACTCTTATCTGACTCTCTGTTTCTCTTTCTCTCTTGTGTGTCTCTCTTTTAGATTAAGACCTAGAGAAAGATGGTAGGATTAACCACTGTGGAGGAGGAGATGTCTCCTTGCTTATTCCCTCTAACCCTAACTGCAGCAAAAGTCTGTTTTGTGTGTGTGTGTGTGTGTGTGTGTGTGTGTGTTTTTGGTTTTTTTTTGCTAAAGAAGTCTTTGCATATGGACAAAGCTAGAACAAGTATCCAAACTTTATCTCTAGCAAATAAAAAGTATGCCTTCCAGGGCCAGAAAGCTAGAACTTTCTCTGAACTCCCCATTTCTCACTTAGTCCATTCTTTTTCTGCTGGCATGAAGCCTTTAGCTTAGAGGAAGAGAAGACTCAGCTTCACAGCTCCCAGATGCTGCTGATTCAGACTTCTCCTTCTTCCCAGTGACTTTTCAAAGGAAGGTCTTTTACTCCATTCTCCCCTCCTGCCCTCATAACTCACTGTCCTTCCATTTTGATCTGCTTTCTGAAAGCTACCAGCGACTGTCTTATCACAAAGTCCACTGTCATTGTCTCAGTTGTCTCGTTAATGGATCTGTCATATACCACCCTTCTGCAAGTTCATCTTCCAATTCTCGATTAGGTTGCAACACCATGCTGCATGTTCTAGTCATCAGAATATAATCCAGAAATAACATTTAATCCTAGAAAACTAAGGCAAGATTTGTGTAAAGATGCTTCTTAAACTACTACCCATAGATAAGAATATTGATTAATTATATAAAGGAATTTTCTAATACTTCATAGTGATTTCTCTAAAAGATTCTAAGTTCTTTTTTAGGCTATGCTTAAAAAACAGCTATCTCACTCCACCAATGGGGCAAATTTTGTAGTAGTTTGAATGTTATTGGCCCCATAATCTTATAGTAAATTGTACTATTAGGAGGTATAGTTTTGTTGGAGTATGTATGGCCTTGTTGGAGAAAGTATGTCAGTATGGAGATGGGCTCTGAGTTGTCATATGCTCATGATAATGTCCAATATCTCAGTTGACTTCCTTTTGCCTGAAAGATGTAAGAATCTCAGCTACTACTCCAGTACCACGTCTGTCTGCACTCTACCATGCTCCTCACCATGATGATAATGGACTGAACCTCTAAAACTGTAAGCAAGCCCTTTCAATTATATGTTTTCCTAGTAAGAGTTGTCATGGTCTTGGAGAAGCTGGTACACAGAGTGGGGTATTGCTGTGATAGTCATGACCATGTTTTTGTTTGTAGTAATATGGACTTTGGGAGTTAGGATTAGGAAAGCATTGGAATACTTTAAGAACTGCTTAATGGGCCATCCTAGTAGAAGCATGGAAGACAGTGGTGCTGAGTGTGAGTTAGTGAACTGTGGTGATCAGGTTTCAGAGGAGAAGAATGTTAGTATGTGGCATAGAGACTGGTTTTGCTGCATTTTGGTGAAGAAAGTGGCTGCCTTTTGACCTTGTCTGAAGAATCTGCCTGAGGCTAAAGTGGAGAGTTTTGAATTAATTCTATTGGCAGAGAAAATATCAAAATACTCTGGTATAAACTTTGTTGTGCGGTTATTATTGTTACACGGATGAAGATTTATAATGAAAAGGAACAAGCTGAGCAAGGAAAAGTATTTGAGAAGACAACGAGTACCAGGAAACAGAAGGGAGCTAAATTCTGTGATCAAGAGGATAAACAGATTAAGAAATAGATTAAAGGGAGTGGTGACCTCAGGGCAAGATCCCACACAGCTAAATTTCCAACAGTGAAAAGCAATTAGAAAGTTTAGAGTGCAGTGTGGTGTGGTAGTAGAAGCCTTTAATCCCAGCACTGGGGAGGCAGAGGCTAGTTTGAGGCCAGCCTGGTCTACAGATGCAGCCTCAGGACAGCCAAGCTTAGGCAGTGAAGGTCAGAAACAGAAAATTGATGAAGATATAATTGGATAAGGGGCCTATGTTCCAGCTCCAGCAAGCAGCGGAACTTGGCAGCTTCAGCCACATGGTTCTGGCTTTGGAATTAAGGATATAAGAAATGGGTTGTGTAATTAGCCGCCATACCTAAGGAAAGTCACTGAGACCAGAGTTGTCCCTGAATGAAGACCTAGAGAGGCCATTGCATGAAACTATGAACTTGAATCTTGGATTGCCTTGGAGGACCTAAGATGTTAGAGATGCCTAAAATGTTAGAGAGTTGTGGGATAACTGCTGAGGAGAACTTCTAACATGGAGTGGAACCAGTTCAAGAGAAAGAAGTGTGTTGTAGTCAATAAAGCTATATGGAATTATAGATCTGAGGAGCATTTTGACATCAGACATGGAGATGCAGAGTTTGGAATTTGCCCAGCTGTTTTCAGTCTTGCTTTGATACAGTGTTTTCTTACTATGTCTCCTTCTCAATGTTTTAGAATGGTTATGTATATCCTGTGCCATTATATGATGGAAGTATGTGATCTGCTTTTTGATTTTGGTTTTTACATGTTATTATAGCTAAGAGACTGCATGAATCTTAGAGAAAATCTTTGAACTTTAAACTTTAAAGAATTATTGAGACTGTGATAAACCCTGGGAATTTGAAGTTGTACTAAATGCATTTTGCATTATGATATTGTTAAAAGCCTATGGGGGGCAAAAAGTCAAATACTGTCATGATAATAATAGACTGAACCTCTGAAACTGTAAGCATGTTTCCTCGAATGTTTACCTTATAAGAGTTGCTGCGGTCATTGTGTGTCTTCACAGCAATGAAAACCCTAACTAAGACAGGTGTAAAACAATCTAGTTGAGTGTGCTTTTCGTCTAGTAGAGTGTGGTTTGGGGTATTCTGGCTGTAGACTATATTTCCTTCAGTACTTGCTATAGACTAGAGGAAATCAAGAGCTAAAAGAGAAGGCATTCTGATTCAGTTATATCTCCAGGAGAGCATGCACCAAAATGTAAATGTTTCTCTCTTGACTTTCTCCTACATTTTCCTAACTCTTTTGAATAGTTTAAACTGATCCCTTATATTTTGTATCTTTTGGTGGTTCTTGATTACCCATGCTTCTTGTCTTACCTCCATATAATTATTAATTTATTTGTCTTTCAACTATTTTTAATGATTATAATGTAATTCCAAATTTCTCCTTTCCCTTTCCTACTTAGAAAACCTCCCATAATCCCCCTACCCACCTCTTAACTTTCTTTTAAATTTATGGCCTCTTCTTTCATTAATTGTTATTGCATGCAAATATGTATATGCATAAACTATGTATATATAAATATGTATATGTTTATTAAATATAAATATAATATATTTATTAAATATATTAAATATGTATATTTAGGCATATACATATTTTTATATAACCTAAATGTAACCTGCTTAGTCTGTATAATGTTACTTCCATGTATGTCTTCAGGACTGACCATTTGGTACTGGATAACCACTTGGTGTGCTTTTTTTGGGAAAGGTCATTTCTCCTGTTCTTAGTATATCTTAGTTGTCTATCGTAATTTTTTGGGTCGGGTTAATACCTTATTGAAGGCGTAAGTCACAGACAATCCCACACCAGTTTGGAATTATGATTAATAGAATGGTTATTTATTCAAAGGGGAAAAAACTTACAGATTACCGTCAAAGACAACAGCCCCTCCACGCTAACAGGAAAGGAGTCCAGGGGCCGGAAACGGAGCCGGAAGACAAAGACAGAGTGGAGGACAGCCGCTGCTTTTTTTAAAGGGAGAGAGACCACGCCCCAATGGGCTGGTAACTCAGCGGCGATTGGCTGAAGGAGCTGAAGGAACTCCCACAGCATCTCCCCCTTTTGTTTAAGTAAGAGAGTTCTAAGCCTACTACGCAATTATATACAATAAGTACAAACCTACGAAATTATATACAATAAATACAAATATCCTATTCTAACTAGCTTAAGTCTTGTATAACAAATAACTTGGCCAAGTCATGAAAGGAAAGTAACTACATTTATATAATCTTCAATCCCATCGAAGATCTGAGAAGGGAAATAATGTTATCTGAGTAATTAGGAAGTGCAATCAAACAACTTCCAGAACATATAACAAATCGCAGAGACAACTGGCTACCTGGACAAACACCCAAAGTCACATTTGCAGCGTTGAAGCAACCAACTTTGGCTAAGGCCTGATGTAACTGACATACCATTTTCAAAGGCAAGAAACTTCAAAACTATCTTACCCTGTCTTGGCAGGATATGACAGTCTTGTTTTATCCATTTACGGATATTCTGTAACTCTGTCAGTAGTTGAGGTATGAGCATTTCTTTACCCAAAGGCCAGTTCTGCCAAGAAGAAAGGCTCCAGGTGGAGTGTCTTTGGTGCTCAACATTCTCTCGGGCATAGATCAGTGTTGCCAGGAGTGATTGTGTCTCCCTACCATAGAACTCTGAATTAGATTAAAGACCATTTTCTACAGCTCTTTGAAGAGGTTGAAGATTATCTATCTATACTGAATATAATCTCTATATATCTAAAGAACCTGATTAGTCTAATTATAAATGACAAACTTAGATGACTGTTGATCTATATAATTCTCAATATCTATCTAACTTAAAGACTGAGATAATAAACAACTGTGCAATAAATGAGGACAATGTGACCTCCAAATATAAACAATGTGCAAGTATACATTACAATATGGTAAATATATATATCAATACATAAACAATATATAAGTATCTTAATCAGAGGTAGAAGTGTACAATGCAATATGGTAAATATACATATATCAATACAATATATATATACAAATACATAAAAATGTTTTAAACAGAGGTAGAAGCATGAAGCATGCATGCATAAAATAGTCAACATAATTTAACTTTGTATCAATATATAAGAATCGATACCAATATGTTTGTCTAAAAGCAATAACTCACAAGTACAAATCTATTTATCCCATAATCCAATTATCCCTCTTTTTTTTTTTTAAGATTCCTGTGCTTATAAAATTCCTCCCCCAACCCTCAACCATATACTAATTATAACCAACCCCTAAATGATGTCCCTAAACCCAAGGACAAACTTTATTGGGAGAGGGGACGTCGTTCTCTAGAATTACTTCCAGCTGTCATGGGGGCGACATTCTTTCTGGGGGATCCTGTGAAAGTAAAATGATGGTTAAATTTCAAGATCAATGTCTTTTAAAATTGCAAATAGTCTCTGAGTATTTTGTGGAGGTCTGGCCAGAATGTTGTACAAGATGTGCACCATTTCAGCACGTTGGAACCGTCTTGTGCAGCTGGTACCCAAAACAGGTCTTGTAGTAGCGCTATCAGTATCATGACGTCATATCAACCAGGTGGAGTTGTTGTTATGGGGCCCCATCTTCTTCCTGGAAACTTCAAATGTCACTGTAGGAAAAACTCATTGTTCATTGTGGAAAACTTAAACATTAATTATATAGACATATACATGAATACCTATATTCAATGAGAGACATGATAGATATATTTAATGAAGGTATGATAGATATGAAGAAAAGTAAAGATGTTTTCTAAACTCATATTTCTTTCTGTCCCATATCATGGCTCTTGACATGAGACAGAAACTCCAGAAACTCTGGGTTTTTCTTTAAACAACAGGCTTGGAATTAGAGAGGGACTGAGCCAGAGTCCAACTCTAAAACCAGCTCTATAAATTTAGAAATATGATTTAGTATGGTACTTACAGAACCTATTCAGTTTTCTTGATAGTCCCTATTGGGCCGTTATTTTCCATCTGTCAGTATTCAAATATCCAGGGTCCCTTGAACTTTTCAAAGATCAGTGTTTTCCTGTGGAGATAAGAACAGAACCCTGCCCCCATTCTATATGCTTTTCTTACCACCTGTATGGTTATCATCATTGTAGATGCTGTCATTTCTCCTTTCCAAGAGGTTTCTCCTCTTCAAATCGAACCTTTATTAATTTTGATGGTATCCACAATTTTTCTTCTCCTGTGGAAACAAGAGAAAAACCCCTTCCCCAACGTAGCACATCTCCTGGCTTCCATTGAGAGGTCAGCACGTCTTTGAAATAAACAGGTTGGTTTAGTTCAGAAGTTTTTTCCATTATCCAATGCCTCTCTGCTGCTGTTGTTCCTTTCTCATTAGCATTAAGAAAATTCAAGGTTAATAAAGCATTATGCAATCTATTTCTGGGGGTATCTTTCGTCCCTTTCTGTTTGTTTAGCATATCCTTTATAGTACGATTTGATCTTTCTATAACTGCCTGACCTGTAGGATTATTTGGTATACCTGTAACGTGTTTTATATTATAATAAGCAAAGAAGCGTTTCATTTTCTTAGATACATATGCTGGACCATTGTCTGTCTTTATTTGTGCAGGTATACCCATGATGGCCATAACTTCCAATAAATGTGTGATTACCGAATCAGCCTTTTCTGAGCTCAGGGCAGTTGCCCATTGAAAACCTGAATACGTGTCTATGGTGTGGTGTACATATTTTAATTTACCAAATTCCATAAAGTGGAACACATCCATCTGCCAGATTTCATTCCTTTGAGTACCCTTTGGGTTACTCCCTGCAGGCAACGGTGTTTGATTATAGAAAGAACAAGTAGGACATCTCTTTATAATGTCCTTAGCTTGTTGCCATGTAATGGAAAACTCTTTCTTTAAGCCTTTACTATTGACATGATGTTTTTTATGAAATTCTGAGGCCTGCAGAACGCTTCCAATCAATAATTGGTCAATTTCAGCGTTACCTTGTGCTAGAGGCCCAGGCAGACCGGTATGGGACCAGATGTGTGTTATGTACATTGGACAAAGCCTATTCCTAATTATGTCCTGTACCTCGATAAACAATGAAGTCAACTCTGTGTCATCTGGTATGAATTCAGCGGTTTCAATATGCAAGATAACTCTTTCTGCATATTGTGAATCTGTAACTATATTAAGAGGTTCTTTAAAATCCCTTAGCACCATAAGAATGGCATATAATTCTGCCTTCTGGACAGAATTATAAGGGCTTTGTTCCACCTTACTCAATTCTTCCGATTTATAACCTGCTTTCCCTGATTTATTTGCATCGGTATAAAATGTCCGAGCTCCAGTTATTGGAGCATCACGTACAATTCTAGGAAGAATCCAAGAAGTTCTCTTTATGAGGTTAAGTCTATCACTTTTGGGATAGTTGCTGCTAATTTCTCCCAAAAAATTAGCACAAGCTCTTTGCCATGGTTCATTATCTTCCCATAACTTTCTTATTTCCTCAGTAGTAAAAGGCACTATAATTTCTGCTGGGTCTATACCTGCTAGTTGACGAAGTCTCAGTTTACCTTTTATAATTAATTCTGAAACCTTTTCTACATAAGTTTTTAATTTTTTACTTGGTTTATGAGGTATAAATATCCACTCTAAAATAATATCTTCCCTCTGCATTAAAATCCCTGTAGGAGAAATTCTGGAAGGCAGTATGACTAGGATGGAACTAAGATTCGGGTTGACCCTATCCACATGTGCCTCCTGTAATTTTTCCTCAATCATTGTCAGTTCCTTTTCTGCTTCAACTGTCAATTTTCTGGGACTATTCAAATCCTTATCACCATCTAAGGTTTTGTTTAAATGAACTATTAGATCAGGTGTTATCCCAACAGCTGGTCGTAGACTGGAAATATCTCCTAACAATCTTTGGAAGTCATTAAGAGTCCGTAACCGGTCTCTCCTAATTTGTGCCTTTTGTGTTCGAATTTTTTCTAACCCTATTCTGTAGCCTAGGTAATTAATAGAATCTCCTCTTTGAATCTTTTCAGGGGCAATTTGTAATCCCCACCTAGGCAAGACTTTCTTTACTTCTTCAAACATACTTTCCAAAATATCTTTATTTGAATCAGATAATAAAATGTCATCCATGTAATGATAAATTATGGACTTGGGAAATTGCTTACGAATTATTTCCAGTGGCTTATTAACAAAATATTGACACAATGTGGGACTATTGAGCATCCCCTGTGGGAGGACAGTCCATTGATATCTCCTAGTAGGCTGAGAATTATTATAAGTAGGCACTGTGAAGGCAAATTTTTCTCTATCCATTTTTTGCAAAGGTATAGTGAAAAAACAATCTTTCAAATCAATAACTATAAGAGGCCATCCTCTTGGTAATAGAGAAGGCAAAGGAATTCCAGATTGTAGTGGACCCATAGGCTGAATTACCTTGTTGACAGCTCTTAGATCTGTCACCATTCTCCATTTACCAGATTTCTTTTTTACAACAAACACAGGAGAATTCCAAGGGCTGGTTGATTCTTCAATATGGTTAGCATCTAGTTGCTCTTGTACCAGCTGTTCCAAAGCCTGTAACTTATCTTCAGCTAGAGGCCACTGCTTGATCCATATTGGCTTCTCAGTTAGCCATTTTAAAGGTAGGGCTGTTGGTACCTCTAAAGGTTTGCTATTGGCTGTGTGTTCTTGTACAGCCTGAGTGGCTGGTGACCTTTTTCCATAGTACCTCATTATATCCTTCCCAGAATTGTGAGTTCCTGGAACTACAGGAATGTTAATCTGGGTATTCCATTGCTGTAGCAGGTCACGGCCCCATAAATTTATTGCAATATTTGCTATATATGGCCTTAATCTTCCTATTTGCCCTTCAGGCCCTATGCATTCCACCCATCTTGTGCTTTGTTTTACACGAGATAGGGTTCCAATTCCCAGGAACTGAACATCTACCTCATGAAGAGGCCAATTCGGATGCCAGAATTCTAGAGTAATTATACTTACATCCGCACCTGTGTCTTATAAGCCTTCAATAAAAATGCCATTTATACAGACTCTTAGCTTTGGTCTTTGATCGTTAATATACGTTTGCCAAAATATACGTTTACTCTGTCCTCCTGAATTTTTTGACTCATTCTCCACATGTAATTCATCATTTAGACCAGTATTACTTTTTACGGCAGACATTGGAGTTTTTAATTTTCTTGGTGAGACACATTTTCGACTGTAACTGGGAATGACTGGGCCACTTTTGGCTTGGGGGCCTGCGAGAGGCCCCTCAAGGAGTTTCCCGATGGTATCGGGTTGCCTTGTCTGTCTGTTGTTGACCTGCATTTGTTGGACCAATGTCGGCCTTTACCGCATCTCCTGCATATACCTGAAGGCTGAGATCTCCTACTTTTGTCATTCCCAGAGGAGATATTATTCCTAGGATTTCTTTGCCTGCAATCCCTTTTCAGATGTCCTAATTTACCACAATTAAAACACCTGGTAGTTTGATGTCTCCTCATAGCTTTGGAAATCACTTCTCCTACCCAGGATTCATCATTATAGCTAAACATCTCAACATTCATTGTATGCTGTATCCATTCTTCCATTGGTGCTGATCTAGATCTTAAAGGCCCAATTATCTTTTTACATTCAGTATTTGCATTTTCAAAAGCTAGAGATTCAAGAAGTATTCGTCTAGCTTCTGGGTCTGTTACCCCTATGTCCAGAGCCTTAATTAATCTTTGCACAAAGTCAGTAAAGGGTTCTCTCTGTCCCTGCCTAACCCTGGTATATGATTCGACCCTTTTTGCTGGATCTTGTATTCTATTCAAAGCATTCAAGGCTGCTTTGTGACATAAGGACAGCACTTCTTCATCATAAAGAGCTTGGACCTGTGGATCAGCATATGCTCCTACACCAAGAATTTGATCTTGGGAAACCTCCACACCTTTTGCTCTTCCTTGCTGTTCCATGTGTTTGGATTCTTCTCTGAAATAAATTCCAAACATCAAGGAAGGCCCATCATCTAAAACTGCAGACACTAACTGAGAGAAATCATGGGGGGTAGCTCTGACATTAGAAGCCCAAGTCCTTATCATTTCCTTAACAAATGCAGAGTGCAAGCCAAAATTAACGACAGCTTGCTTAATTTCTTTTAAATCATTCATTGCTATTGGTGTCCATCTAGCTTCTTTAACTCCCTTTGAGCCTTTGGAAGTTAACCCTTTGTCAGAATAAATTACAGGGTATGTTGTTAGGACCCTGGGTAAGCCAGTTCTAACAGCTGGTGGTGGCATTGTATCCTGTCCTTGTGCCTTCTTACTCTGTTCACCAGCTCCAATAGTTTCTTCAATCATTTCTAATCTTTTTATCATTGTATCCCTTAAATCCTGAATCTCCTGACCTACCCGTGTTTCTAGCAATTTCACTAAGGTATCAGTTTTTTGGTTCCCATTCTGGAGGTTCATTCTATCTGTTACCTTATCAAAACTTTGTGGTAACGTCTGAACGTCAAATTCAACAGCCTGTACCCTTTCAGGTAACTTCCTAGTACCCTTGGACATGGAGTCAATTTTGTCTATCATAGTATCCACTTGTTCAGATAACCCCTGATTTTCAATAATTTTAATCCTTTCAACTAGTTGTTCAATATTAGTCCGTAAAAATCGTATCTTTCTTAATGATAAAATATTGAAAAGAAAACTGAAACCTAGTAACAAGTAAATTAATATATTCCCATAGTCATATAAACCTTGCATGACATAATCCATTGTATTAATAAAGAAAACAGTAAAATTGGCGTTGGAAACAAAAACTGCCATATTACCTCTTGTCTAGTTGGCGGCGCTGTTGCCAAGTTGCGACTAGAACCACTGCAAAGGTGACTTAAACAGGTCCTGTTTCAGTGTCTGCCTTAGTATTTGTTAAAAACTAGGAAATATAAGTTGCTCAAGAAAGAAAGTTTAATTAAATCAATTCCATACACGGAACCAGAAACCCAGAATCCAGGGGTAGAAAAGAGCAACCCGGAAGCCGTGTATGCCTCCACGTGACCGAGTCGTTCTGATTCACGCCACTAAAGCACCGCACTTACAAGGGAAATTTAAAAACAACTCAGAAAAGAGCAAACCAGGCTTGCAGAGATTGTCCCGAGCCTGTGGAGCTTGGGAGGCGTGGGGTTTAATTGAACTGCTGGCTCCACATACAGGGCACAGGCCGCAGCTGAGGGAGGTCTCGTGACAAGCCGAGCTGGTAGCAAGCAGTTGAGTGGGGGGGAAGGGGGGGTTCTACAACCAAACGTGGGGCACCAGATGAAGGCGTAAGTCACAGACAATCCCACACCAGTTTGGAATTATGATTAATAGAATGGTTATTTATTCAAAGGGGAAAAAACTTACAGATTACCGTCAAAGACAACAGCCCCTCCACGCTAACAGGAAAGGAGTCCAGGGGCCGGAAACGGAGCCGGAAGACAAAGACAGAGTGGAGGACAGCCGCTGCTTTTTTTAAAGGGAGAGAGACCACGCCCCAATGGGCTGGTAACTCAGCGGCGATTGGCTGAAGGAGCTGAAGGAACTCCCACAGCACCTTATGAGCTTTTCCCTCCCTACTTGACATTTCTGTTATTGCTGTCCTTGTTCAGCCCATGTTTGGTCAGTCATGTTGGTAAGACTTTATGGGTATAGCTTCTGATATTACTAGAAGACACAATGTCGCAGCAAACTTTCTGATCCTCTAGGTCCTACAACCTTTCTGTCTCCTCTTCAGCAATGTTTCCTGAGCATTAAATGTGGGAGTGTTTTGTAAAAGTATCCATTGTTGATAAATTAATCTCCTAAAAGTAATAATAGTTTATATATTTTTCTTCCTAAAGGACAAAGTAGCTTAGATTTCTCTACCTGCTTTGAATCTGTTCTTCATCTACAAATCAGTGACCATTCAAAATAACTTAGTACATACCTTTTGAGATATGAAGGTAAATCCTAGGATAGCCTATAGAACACTCAACATAATGTAAACTGTGTGTGTGGATGACATATGACCCAAGTGTGACATACCGGAGGGTTACATGGCTAGATTTCATTCAAGTTGAAATGTTCTTCTGAAATTCTAATGACAGTGCAAATATTTTTATTCAGGGTTGCACTAGGTGAAAAAGTCGCTTGGGTCTTCCAGGTTAGACAACAGAGAGGATGAAACTTATTTCTCTTATAACAAGGGCTTTTCCACCAATGTAAAATAAAAGCTACATAAGGTAGAGTTAACCATAGGCAGTTTCTTCAGTCTGGTGACCACTTGGAATAGCTCCGTGCTTGGGGTGACAAGCTCCTGTATCAGGGACAATTGAAAGGAGAGAAGCAGAAACAGATAGTAGCTGGTGTTGGGCGATGTCTGTGCACGGGAAAGCAGCTGCACCATGCTTGTTTTCTACCTGATGAGTGCTTTGGAAGTGCTGCTTGGAACCTCCAAACACTGGATTAATATTTCATGAGTGTTGATGTTGTGTGGGAACTTTTAGTGTTCCACTTAAAATTTTACCGATGAACTGCTGCTAAAACAAGCAAACAAATGTACTTTTTAAAAGTACTCATGAAAATAGAAAAATCTATAGCCTTTAGAGACTGACAGAGCTGGTTTCATTGCAGGCTCTGATTGCAAACTCCATCTTCAGTCTCTTAACTTCCATTAGGTTGCATTTGTTCATCTATAAAATTTGGTGCTTATCTTCTATGATGAATGGAGTTGCTGATTTTGTCAAAATGCAGTAGTACATTCATCTGTAGTTTCACTTTCCATGGTTTTAGTTACTCGTGGTCAATCACCATGTGAAAATAGTACATACAAAATTCCCAAAACCAAGCAACTCTTAAGTTCTGTGTTGCATGTTATTCCAAGTTATGTGATATGATCTCATGAAGAACCACAGAGTTTATTCCAAGAAGGAATTCATTCCTTTGTTCAGTGTATACATGTTGTATATACTACATATTTGCTATTCACTTAATAACATCCTGAGTTGTTAGACTGATTAGCATAGTACTCATTTTCAGCTAAACTTTAATTTACTTAAAAGATGACTCTGCATTCAAAAGTAGCAATGATGGTCATTTAGATATGCAAAAAAGAAGCCATACCATGAAAAACCTTCAACTGACAGTGAAGGTTCAGTGCTATGTGTAGTTTCAGGAGATCTGGAACCATATTGTCCTTACATGAAGAGGGACAGCTGACACAAACACCCAATGTATACCAAAGATTGGCTCACTGCCATTCCTTGTAGTGCTACCCACCCTGTCATCATTAAAAGCCATGCTAAGCAATACTCTTATTATGAATGCATCTCAGGACCAAAAGAATCAGGATTCCTTCTGGTCACATTAGATATGGAAGCCTCAGAAAATATGAAAACAAATATGTCAAAGGTTTATAATAGTAAGATTTAAAAATCAAAATATATTTGTCCTTTCAATCACCTGGAGTTAAACAGCAAAGTTATTTTTCTAAAATAGTGGTGAGAAATGTCCTTTCTTTAAAACCGGACTTGTAAACTGTAGATAACATGGTGACACCCAATACATCCTGCCCGTATGACCTTCAGACCTCCTAAAGATAGAGGGATGCTTCACCCTGTCCCTTACACTAAAACTTTCTTAGACATCTAAGCATGACATTATTTCAGTGTCTGTTTTTTCAGGTGTTTGCTATCATACTTTGGACAAAACAATAAATTTATCCAATAACCTTCTGTCCTAGAATGACACCTTCAGCTATGCACCTTGATGCATAGCTTAGACGCCAACATGGCCAGGCTCACTGCCCAGACTCTCCCAAGTTCTCTGCCTTTCCTCCTGAAACTCTGTCACTCTTGATTTTACTTTGGAACACCAATTTCTGACATACTGCTCCTGAAAGAAGGGTATGTTCTATCTAACATACAGCTCTGTTCGCTCTTAAGACCAGGTATTACCAGCTTATATCAGATGCTTTCAGATGCTTCCTGTGTCTCAGGCTGGGAAGTTTCTTGTGCCTGTTAAGGAAATTTCTGTCCTCTAGCATGATAGGTACACACACACACACACACACACACACACACACACACACGTCCTGGAAGGCAACTTCAGCTGCTATTTTTGAAGCTATTCTTTTTATTCTTTTTCAATATCTTAATCTAGTGTTTTCAAGCTGTGGTCTGTGAACCACCGGCAGTTCATGTGATTCTTTTAAGAATTTCATTGGTTAAGAATATTTCCCTCAGAATTTTAATAGATTGTTTATCCTTGGTACAGTTTTGTTATCGGCACTGAAGGAACAAACACAATGTTAGAATAAACTACTGTCGTCTCAATCCAAATCAAGAGAGTGCATTAAATTATGTTTCGGTGTTCTGTAGGAACACTTACTGACAGAAAAGGTAAAGAGTGTCAGTTTTCCTTTATCAGGTTGGGGATGTGACTCAGTGAAAGAGTATAAGTCTAGCATATTCAAGACCTGAGTTTGAACCCCAGTGTACTGGGGGGGGGGGACTGTCTTTAGACATCAAAATATATTGATTTTACTAAACATAATAATACATCCTTCTATATACTCTCTGTAGCAAATTAAATCAGATGCAAAAGAAATGTTTCTGATGCAGGAGAATTGTCTGTATTCTGTCAATCATATTTTAATAAAACGCTGATTGGCCAGGCAGGCAATATAGGCGGAAAAGCCAGACAGGAAGTAGGGGTGGAGCAAAGAGACTGGGGATATTCTGTGGGGTACCGGGCGGGACAGAAACCCCAACAAGTCAGCCCCTCATGTTACATGTTTCTTTCTTTTTTTTTCTTTTACTGAAAATGGATTTTTTTTCATACAATATATTCTGCTTACAATTTCCCTTCCCCCAGCTTCTCCCCATATATACCCTCCCAGATATCCTCCCCACCTCTCCTCTCCTCCTGACCCACACCCTTTCTGTCCCTCATTAGAATAGTTAGAAAACAAACAGGCATCTAAATAATAATAAAATAAGATAAAAGAAAAACAAATAAGAATAGGACAGAGAAAGGAAGAAAAGGGGTCAAATAAAAAGCACAAGCCACACATAGAGATACAGAGACAAACCTGTTCCTGCACACAGGAGTCCCATCAAAGCACAAAAACAGAAACAATAATACATATGCAAAGAACATGTAAGATTTAAAAAAAAAATGCCCGAACAAGCAATAGAGAAAGATGCTCCACAGATGCCACATAGTTACTTTGTGTTGGTATCTGCTGCAGATCATGGGGTCTGTCCTTAAGACTGACTTACAGAAAAGGAGGCACAAAGATCATAAGAGCCAGAGGGATGGAGGCCACCACGGAAACAAAGCTTTCTAAATACAGCAGGACAGGATGGATGTACATATGAACTCACAGAGATGGAGGCAGCTTGTACAGGGCCTATACCAATCTGCACCCGAGAGGTCCCCAGTGCAGAGAAGAAAAGTGGATAAAAGAAATGTTTCTATTTCATACAGAAGTGTGAAGGAAAATAATTCGAGTTATTTACTTATAAAATCAATTGGCTATGTTTCAAGGAACAAGATATTCTCTTGAAAAACCACCTGATAGATAAGCCATGGATGTTTGTCAAACGTTTTCATACGACTGAATAAAAATGGCTGTCACTTTGAGGTGAATTCAAATTGGATGTCAGGGATGACATTTGAACTTTTAAGCAATAATTAGAACTTTGGCTTAATGTCTGTCAGTCATATGTTGATACTGAGCTCTTTCAGACATGGAGATGTAGATTTTAGATTCTTGGAAATACTAAAAATATGCTTCTTGACAATATGTAAAACACATGGAAGACTCCCAAGCCCAGTGATCTTGCAATTTCCAAATGATCAATGTTTGACTTCATGAAATCATGAGTTGTAATATATTTATTTTAAAAAGTAGGCAAGCTACATTGATGGATTTTAATGCAGCAAACTCCAAAAACTTCATTCTTAGAACTGTAACTATTTGTGCATCTGTCTTTAAGACCAACACTTGCTGAATTTTCAAGAGTGTCAGAAAGATATATTTATTTTTATTGAAGATCAGTTATCAAATTATTAACATGTTCATAAGATTTTTTCTGATCCTGCTTTTCTCATCTCTCAACTCCACCTAGATCCTCCCTACCCACCCAATTCCGTGTTCTTTCTTCATGCATCAAATTGAAGTCAAAATGAACTATAGTCAATATTAAAACTAAAAATGAAAACCTGCTAGAAGAGAGCATAAGACACAATATTTACTACTCTCATATAGAATTTTGTTTCTTTGATTTTTTTTTGTTGTTGTTGTTGTGTTGGGGGAACCCAGGGCACCAAACATGCCAAACAAGCATTATCCAGTCCACATTAACATCTTCAATCCCTTGATGATGTCTGAAATCAGATACCAAAGCACAATGCATCTTAAAAACCAAGATGGGCTGAAATTTATCAACAGAAAAATGTCTGTACTCCTCCAAAAACAAGGAAGCAAATATGAGAAAATATATTTGAAACACAGTACCAACAACCACACTATATCAACATTTCTCCAAGCCTGATCCACAAGAGGGCTCCAGTGAGGAAGGATGCTTTCTACCAACTCTGGCAACCTGAGTTCAATCTCTGGGATCCACATGATATAAAGAGGGAACTGCTTCCTAAAGGTTATCTTCTGGACTCGGTGGGACACATGTACACAACACACACATGAACATATGTAGTACAACTTAATATTTTTCCAATCTCTATAAGAATTTTAAAACACCAAAATAAAAAAATGAGGAAACTAGTATATCAGATCCTTCATCCAAGAAAATAGACACAAATCAAATTATCATATGAAAAATACCAGAAATTATTAGTCATTAGGGAAATGTAAATTAAAAGCATGAGTTACTAGATCATACTTATTAAAGTGGTTACATTTTTAATTAAAAAGTAAAAGCAATATTGCAAAGTAGCAGGAAGTAGTCAAAGTAAATGAGATGCGTATATCAGAATACAAATTAGTACAGCAATTTGAAATGGTTTGATACTCTAGTAAAGTTTAATATACAGTTATCAATATAGCCCAGCCATTCAACTTGAAGGTATTTACTTATTTTAGGTAAAATCTTGTAGTCACAGAGAAGCTTATATATAAATATTACCAGCAGCTTTATTAATAATCATCAAGAGCCAGAATTACCCAAATGTCCTTGAACTGATGAATCATTAAATTGTGATAATCTCTTACAAAAAAATAGTACTGAACAATCAAAAACAGAAACAGGGTATAGCAAAGTGAGTGACTCTATGATATGTTATGTTGGGAAAGAAACTGCTTTAAAAAGGGTATGGTTCCATTTATATTCTTTTAATTCTTTGAGATTCTGGAAAATGCAAAACTTTGGATGTAAAAAAAACTAGAATAGAAAGAACTGTTGACTAGAAAGAGAACAGAAGCTGTAGAGAGTGACAGAAGTCTTCTGCATGTTGCCCAGAGCATTGCATGCCACAGTTCACAGATTTATTCCTTTCTAAATGATTATTTAGGCATGATTTGCATATAAAGAATAAAGCTTTTATTTATTTATTTATTATTTTAAATTGCATAGTTTAGGCCTGAATGTATGTTTAGGCACCACATGCATACCGAAGGAGACCAGGACAGGGTGATAGATCCCCTGAAACTGGAGTTACAGTTATTTGTGAACCACCATGTAGGTGCTGTTAACTGAAATCAAACTTAAGTCCTGTGTAAAAGCATCAAAATATTTTTTTTTAAAAAAAAGTGATTATCAAAATAACCACTGAGCCATCTCTCAGTCCCAGGAACAAGATGTATTTTAGAGTCAGGAGTAAAATAGAAGAAAGACTCAAATCCAAGAAAGACTCAAATCCTCCTTAGTTATTGCCAACACAAATGCCTAAGAATGTCGTGTTCATTTGTGGGAAAGACTAAAATCAGATGCTGTGTCCTAACTGAGCAACCCAGCCCTGGGTAAGTTGGCTGCATAACTGAGACTACAAGAAGTGAGATGCCAGAAAGAAGTCTGAGAAAAGAAGCTGTTCCTGACTTGGTCCATCTACCAATCCCTCGAATCAAGAAATCTCCCTACCACCATTAGAGAAGCAGGTGGAGAGAAAGAGACAACATTGACATTGGGAGGGGAGGAATCTTTCCTTGTGAAAACATAAAGGAGAAAGAAAACTTCTCTACTCACATTATTAGTTGGTTTCTCTTTGAAAACTGTAAACCTTTGGAAGCTAACAAAGCACAACTAACAGGTCTTTCAAAAATGGGCATGGGGAGCAGGAAGAGATGAGAGGGAAGGAAGGGGAGAGAAAGAGAACTTTTGTATTATGCAGTCAGTCTTCCTAGTTACGTCATCTCCGAAAAGCTCTCTTCTTTCATGAAGTCACTCAATGAGTGTGCTCCACTGCGTACACATGTGCCCAGTAACTGTGTAGACACATCTGTACTATTGTCCTGACTACCCAACATTTTCTGATTTATTTTAGGTACAGATCTTATAATAGCTAGTAATCAAGCTTGTTTAAATTTTGATGTATTACTGAATACAGCATCATGAAGAGACGAACCACTCAAACTGTTTGAGTTGTCTCTTTCTAAGAAAGACTATCATGTATCTAAGGAAGGATTCAAACTAACTCTATAGGGCTCTGGGTGGCCTTGATCTCTTCTAAAGCTTAGGGTCACCTTGACCTCTGACCTCCCCCACCTCCCAAATATGGAGATTACAGGCCTAATCACCATCCATAGCCTGCAAATTACTTATGAAAAAATGATAATGTACACAAAACAGCCATAATTGAACTTCCTAGAATGTAGTTTCTTCATCTGTCATCTCTTTTTCACAAATTGCTTTTACAAAGATTTTTTCATAATATATGGAAATCTATTATTTTTTAAAAATTGTTTGCAAGTAACTAGAATTTGGAAATTAACAAAGTTTTTAGAAATCTGAGGTCTGAGTTTATAATTTTATGGTAATGACCTTAAGCTGAGTCACAACACATATAGATACCTTTGGATTGACTATTTCCTAATTTGGGCCACACCTCCAGATGATACACCAGATTCTAAAACTGACGTTATAAGACAGGTCAGCTCAAGAGATGAAATTCACCTTCAATTATATGTTCTAATAATTGTGTGAGCAGCAGCAGGTCATTTAGGACTTTAGGGCTGTATATCCTTCTCAAGAAAGCGAGCCCAGAGAACGCAGAGGTGCTTGCAATTTGAGTTTGTAATGGAGCTCTTGATTCTATTACATGCATCACAGAGTTTCTGGTGTACCCCCTGCTGAAAGCGCCGCTAAAATAAGCCTCAGGGACCAGGCGGGATTGATAATTTATCTGAAATAATGTTATTCGGTGGCTTAGTCAGTCTGTGCAACCTCCAGAAAATATTTCCTAACTTAACTTATAATAAAAAAAAATGTTGTTCACAATTGGAAGAATCTACTTTGGTGGCCTTTTGGGGTATTTTTCTGTCACGGTGAACAATATATCAGATTTACTAATGCCCTCGTTATGGTGATTTGTTTTATTTGTCTGTCTATAGAATAAGTGAGCTTACTCATATATAATCATTTTAGAGCAAAAGACAAGCTCACGAGCCAGAGAAATGTATACAAAGGTAGTTGAATACCACATGAGTCCAAGTCACTTTCGGAGTGTTTTCTTTGCTCTTGTTTGGGAAGAACACACTGGGGAAGGCTTCCTATTTGAAGTCCTCTGTTTAGAGTTCAGTGAGTTTTCTGGATAACAGGATGATAATATCAGTATTACCCAAAACTATTTTTCTTTTTTCCCAGAAGGAAATATTGTGGTATTTGTTAAATGGTATATAATATTTCTGAGCAGAAAAATCTTTGGACACAAACATTTCTCGATTGTCAGAGGAGTAACTATTAATTAGTAGAGTAACTAATATGATATCTATGTCTCAATTGAAGAAAGCATTACAGTGAGAGGTATTAGAAAATTACATCTTCCCTAACAGTACTATGATAATAGGAATTTTTAAAATGCTGCTGATAGGCAAGCACTATCCTCCCCTCTTCCCTCCCCATTTCCTCCCTGCCTGTAGATTGTCAACTGCCACTTTCACCTACCTTACTTACAGTGTAAATTTCTGTCCATTCTTTTCTATTTTGCTGTTGCCCTTTGCCACAGTCTGTGAGTTAGAAAATCGAAATGGCAAACTAGTCAATAATTATATGCTAAATAATAGCATCCAGAGTCTTCCCTGAGGCCCTAAGGTCATGCTTTAGTGCTGAGGTTTTGTGACAACTGTCTCCATGCCTCGGGTTCTGCCTCCCATCTGTGTCAGGACCTTGTTACAATGAACTGGACTTGTCAGGAACTTTCACTTTTGGGTGGAAGCATGTTGACTGCATTAGGGATTTTGAAATGCATTTTATATAGAGACTGTTTGACAGAAATTTCCACAGTCCTACATTTTCTCATAACTGCAAGAAAATATATGAAATGGTGATACTTCTGTACCTCCTTCAGGACTGACTCTATCAGAGAGAGACAGGGATCTCAGAAACAAGGGCATGTGATGAGCAGAGATATGGAAGAAATAGGGAGATTGCCTTCACTGTGCCGTTGAGACCAATAGTCATGAGGGACCTCATGCAATGCCCCGTGCCTGCAGAGGAACTTGTGTTGTATTTCCAAGGGCACAAGTAAGAGTGGGAAGTTAAGTTACAGAGGAAATCTGGAGTGATTCTTATCCATGAAGCAGGTACTGACATGGGGTCTTCTAAACCAGACTTATCTGTGGTTTCATGTGAGAGGTGGGATAGATGTTGAAGATCTGAGTTACAACTTCTATCATCTCATGGAAGATAGATAGCAAAGCTGACCAAAGTTTTCATACTCTAGAAAAAGAAAATAGTGTTGTAAACTGGCAATTGGAGTACCCTAAGGGAATTTGGAAAGACCCTGTATTCCTAAGTGGATTGGTGGGATAGGAACAGAGAATAATAATCCCTCAGGGAGATACATGGTCCTTCGGTTCTTCCATTATGTGAATGGGATGCTTATATGTTGGCAACAAGTTGGGGACAGAATGACTGCTTGGTTCTTTTTGAGTGACTTGATAAATCTGAGCGTGGATCATGGCCATTTTGACAACTTCCCTAGTAGAAACTGATGAAGTTCCAGAAAAGTTTCCAAGATCCTTGGTGTCCGACACTGGAATAGACCATTATTATGAGAGTCCTGGAAGTAGCCCAAAATCTACTTATAAGTAAACTCTTGGCAAGTTAGGCTGTTATGATTGTGATAAGAAACTGGGAAGATAGAAGTATCCATGTGGTAGACAGCAATAGAAACCTTCTGAAGTGTGCAAGGAGGGGAAGGAAAAAAAAGAGGTAAGAATGGCAGGAAGATGAAATGGTGAGAATCTGTGAGACTCATACTTGTCAGCAAGCCAGGACAGTTTTTAGAGCTTCAGAGCCAGTACGTCTTCTTTCCCACCCCATCCCCATTCTTTCACTAGGATTAGCTTACCTGGTCTTTTTTTTTTCATGCCAACACTTAGCAGTGCCTACTGCCCATGACTGTCTGCCTCTCTTTTGCACCAAAATAATCCCAGAAGCTGCTGCTGCTACTGCTGCTTTTGATGCAATTGTTGTGGAGTGCAGCAGTTAACATGATAGATACCCAAATGGAAAAGGCATTTTTTTTCTAGTTCCTTTCCTTCCCTTTTAGTTTGTTCCTTTTTAGTTTGTGTTCAGCAACTGGTCCACATATTCTACATAGGGTGTTCTGCCAGGTTCTAGGGATGAAAAAGGGCTAGTGATTCCAATGTCTTAACACCTTGTAGTCTAGACGAGAGATGTAGACAGGATCACAACAAAGAACATCGCAGGTGTGACGACTGTCAAGAAAATGAAGCAGAAGATGGGGGATGTGTTCACAGAAAAGTAATGACTCAGCTAAAAATGTAACCCACCACCACCTTTATCACTTGTTCTGAAACTTACAACACAGGGAGTCATGTGAGTAGGCAACACGCTTCTGCAAGATTTTCCAAAGTTGTACCAGAGACAGACTTAGCATGTAAGAGAGCAACCGGATTGTGCCAGTGTAGGCAGAGGCTACTTGTTTGTTTCCTGGTCGCCCAGACCCGAAATAATCACATAGAAACTGTATTAATTAAAACACTGCTTGGCCAATCACTTAAGTATACTGCCAGCTAGCTTCTATATCTTAAACTAACCCATTTCTATTATTTTATATTTTACCAAAGCTCATGGTTTACTGCCAAGGTTCTGGCAGGCTCCAGTGGCTGTCTTTCTCCTTAAGCAGCTACATGGCATCTCTCTGACTCAGCCTTCTTTTCCTCTGTATCTCTGCTTTGAATTTTCTGCCTGGATTTACTCTGTTAAGCCCTTGGCCAAAACCAGCTTCTTTATTAACCAATGGCGATAAAACATATTCACAGTATATAGAGGGAAATTCCACATCAGTCCAACTTCCAGAAAAACATGTCCTCTGAGAGAACTAAGAAAGAGAGGTGAAAAAAAATTACTGAGCAATGACTTGGTCTCAGGAAAAGGCTGAATCTCTTAAGAAATTGTATCTTAGAATGTTAGTAATTTCTGCATGAGCCACTTAACTGATGACAAGTAAACTCTACGGTTAGGTCTTAATGGATAAAAAAAATCATACACTTTCCATGAAAATAACCTTTCCTTTTTTACAGAAAATACCTGAGAACTAAGACTTTATTATTTACTCAACTTTGATGAAGTTGAAGAGAGGTACTTTAATGAGGATGTCCTTGACTATGTCCTGGGAGATAACCCTGGAGTCTGATGGTGATTGTGTTCATTAACATTTAGGGAAAGACAAAATAAAAGTAACAATAAAAGTACCTTAGAAACTAGCCCTTTGTCGTAATTTCCCCTCATTAGTTTTATGCATTCATGTACATTTTATTTTTTTAGTAGCATCTATTGCACAACAGAAAATGTTTCAGTGGAGATTTATATTAATACATGATTTTGTCATTTGAACAAAGCAGAACCCAAGGAATCCTCTAGCCCTAGGTATACACAGGCTTTTATTTGAACAATAATAGTGTAAGCTTTGTTTGATTGTTTTGATTCCTAACACATAGCTGTTGGAAGGCCATACACAATCTGTGATGAAAGGTAGAGTTTATATGAGCTATACACTTTGGAGACCTCTAATCTAGGGAATTCAAAGAGACCTAATTCACATTCTCCATTTATTCTGAGATAAGAACTACAGAAGCAATAAAAATCACCCACACTTGGCTCCAAACAATACCATCAATATGCTGCTCTTAAAATATAGTGGTTGATTTTGCTTCCTTAGCTACCACCACATGGCTTTGTACATTTAGATGGGTTTCTCTGCTTTGGTTTTTCCTCTCTGAGAAACAAGAACATGATACTTATATAAAATGCTTAGACAAAAGCTAGACATGCAGCAGAATTCCAAGATGATGCTAGATGATATGGTTGCTTGTAATTTCAGGACAGCTATTTCTCCTGTGAAATCCAGAGTACAGTGCCCTTCAAAGACAACAAATGCCTCACATTCAATTAACAAACTTGTGTCATCTTTCTGTAATGACACAGTCCTGTTACTATACCTTCTCAACATCCTCTTCTCTGTGCACCCTAAACCCCTTGTTCCAGTTCATCCCAAACACTTCTGAATGCTCAGTTTCCCCCAAAACAATCCACTGACCTTCCACTTTCGGTTGTAATGCCAAGTAGTCTTAACTTAGGGGTGAAGTTTCCTGTGTAGCCATGTGAAGAAGATAAGGTTTATTTTGTTTTGTGTTCCTGCCTAACCTTCAGAATGATGAAAGGGAACTGAGTAAGATTTTTCTTTTTTTAGTCTTTGTACCCAATTCTTTCTGCTTCTTACCTCAAAATTTGCTTTTATAGATATTATCTCTTCTGACTGTATCATTCTTCACAAATTCTAATTCTTGATGTCTCAAGATCAGTTTTTTAGGCTTTCTAATTCAGTACTTCTCAACCTTCTTAATGCAACGACCCTTTAATATAGTTCCTCAGGTTATGGTGACCTTCCCACACACACACCATAAAATTATCTGCATGACTACTTCATAACTACAATTTTGCAACTGTTAAGAACTGTAATGTAAATATCTGTGTGTCAGGATCATGTTAGGAGACCCCTGTGAATGGTTTGCCTGACCTCCAGGTTGAGAACCACTGCTTTAATTAGTTTGAGGACAGGAAGTTGTCATCGGCAGAGATGACAGAAGGAAGGGGTTTCTTCACAATGCTCCCAGAAGTCTGAAGTTCTTACGTTATGTGTGAAGATGGGAAAGGTACCTTCTAGTGGTGCAGAGAAGAGAAAGAAGGTTGACTTTTATCAACAACTCTGGAAGCAGGACATGCTGAGTTTCAAAAAAGAGTAAGAAACTAGAGATGGAGGAAGCTTTTCCCTTTCCAGTCCCAGGAAAGAGGGGGAAAGGACATAGACAGTGCTGTGGAGCTGCTGCTAAGGAGGAACAAACGCAGCAACTAATGGTAATGGGTTCAGTGGTGTGGAAGACAGAAGCATCTTTTAACAGTCGTGGAAAATGGCTATGCTGGAAGAGACAGCTAATAGTTTACAATAAAAAACAGAACGAGAGAGATGTCTAGGTTAATGTAAGATTTTTGATGACTCTGAGGTCCCCATTAAAATCAGAAACCACAAGTCTGTGGAAGCTCCTTCTCACTCAGTCAGCAGTTGCTTAGCATGAATTTCCCGACTGCATAAGCCAGGGCTGTAGTTCAGAGGCCTTGCCTAGATTCTTCCCTTCAAACTTTTCCTGGGCTTACGCACATTTGATTGATCAAAGAATCACGAGCCTGACCTTGTTAGCACCATTTCAGTGAGGTTTCCAAGCCTCCCCTCTGGAGATATCCACAGACTTTGCCCTCGCTGTCCCACTGTTATCACAGGAACTGATTCTTCATGCCCTCACATCCCACAGTTGCTGAGTCCAAGTCGGAAGGTGTGAGAGGATGGCTGGTCTGGTGTCCTGCAGTCCAACCAGACAGAGCGAATGCTCTGCTACTCATCCCATTGTTCTGGTGGGGCGTTAGACTGGATTCAGCCCATTCTTCAGGGGAAAAACAGTGGGGTTTGTTCAGTATTTTGATTCAAATGCCTATCACATATGGAAACATCCTCAGACACACCTAGAAAGAACATTTAACCAAATATCTGAGTAATGTCGCCTAGTCAGGTTGACACATGATATTAACCATCACATCACCCACAAAACCATAAACTGAAAAATGAAGAGAATTTATCTTCATAGACTAAAACCTTATAGTTGAAAATGACTGACTCTCAATTTAATCGAACAAGTTTTAAGGGATCTATGAAAAATTTAGATATACCGACACTAAGATATTATTGTTTGAATCTGAAACTCAAATTTAAATAAGTACCCCTTATTGTTGTTGGCAAACCTACTTCTTTTTCCCTATACCTCAAAGTAGACAGAATTGCCATTCTCACCATTTAACAGCCTCCCTATGAAACGTAAATTGTCTGATTTTACTTGTTGCGAAGAAAAGGTGTAAGGGATGGCAATCGGGGATCTGTGTCATTCATTTTTCATATTAACCCTTCCGAAGCTTTAGGATGACTTCACCATAGCTCTCTATCACCCCTGGAACTTCAAGGGACATTTGCTAACTGGACTTAGGAGGAAAAACACAGAACTGAAATTCTGCCTTCCATTAACCCTGAACTAATGATTTGAGTTCATATATCACAGGAGTTTTGAGTTGTAAAGAATATTAGGGATCATCATTTGATTAAAACTACTCCACGCTTCTAAATGAAAATTTTGATGGTTTTAAATAAGGGAAGTTATTTGGCTGATCATTCCGTTCTGCTGCATGACATTCAATAAAGCGGAACATCTAAGTCTTCGTAAAACAGCTCTAACCAGCTGTCAAGCACGACTTTTTAAACCTGTCAAACAGTCATTAGTTCTCCCTTCTTTAAACATCCAACTTTGAAGCTGTCTAGCCTTTTCCTGAGGAAGTTCTTAGCAGAACTTTATTTCATAAAATATTATCTAGAGAGAGTGGGATTTTTTTTCTGTTCATAAGTCTACCATATCAACCATAGTTGAAACCTTTTTAATTATTACATTTCTAAGAGAAGATAGTTGCTAATCTCACTGACACAGACTGTCAATTGGTAAAATTGACTATAGTTGAGTGTGGAAATTGTGAGTAACTTCCTCTCATAAAGGATCAAGAGCAGGAACTCTTTTGTATTTTATTTGGATTTTTTATTATGACTCATAAAACTATAAACCTTGGAACAGTCTGGAAATTTGAAATACACCAGAAGAGAAATCTTTATTGGCATCTTTTCTCTTTGTGATTATTACCCCCTCACTAGGACATAGGGCTTTTGATGCTGACTAAAAGCAGTAATGGCAAAGGTCATGGGGTTCCTGCTGGATTTCAACACCACATCCATCCTTGTTTCATTGCCCAGAACAAGTTCACAGCCAACCTGACATCAACATGATTGTAACTCCTCACTTAGGGAAGAACCGTGACAGATCATGCAAGAATAAACTCAACAGAGAACTACTGATTTGAGAGGGCATGGAGATGTGACAGGGAAAGAGTAATATCACCAATGAAACTAAGCCCCAAAGCAATTAATTTTAAGTCATATTACCAAGATTAGTAGCTGATCACCAAGAAAATCATGATTGGAACATGCCCTCCTCATTGTATGCTTATAGACTGTTTATCTGAAGTTGGCTTTCTCTTATGGATATATGTCCATATCATCCTGATGGTCATAGCACCTCAGTTTCTTTCTTTGAATTCCATCCTCTAATCTGCTTGCTTAGGAAAAGCATATCAAATATTTATAGGCTTATGTCCAATTGACTCATATTAAAAATTGCAGGCTACTATAGAGTATCATTTACAATCTACAGTCCACTATTTCATTGTAATTCTTTTTAGCACCTAATACCTCATCAGAGAAGACAAACAGCCTTGTGCCAAGAGAATCACTTCTTGGAAAACCTAGTGATTTCTGTGTGAACAATTACTACCAAACTGTTATCGTCCTAGCTCTTGGCCAAACCACTTCAGACCTAGAAGTTTAATTTGACATTTTAAGTCTCAATATAAACAGAAATAAATAAAAATTTGAGAAAAGAAAGTGTAAAGAATTAAAAAAAAACAAAGGGTAAGCAATGCATAAGCTTGTGTGTGAAAAATAACTGGTTCTTAAACATGGCATTCTTTATTTTAACAAAAACTATATTCCTCCAGTTACTGTAAGTTTTCATTTTTTCCTGTTTGTTGATTTCAAAGATGCGTATGATGTGTTTTGATTATGTCCATCGACACTCCTTCCCTTCCCAGTTCTTCCATTTCTCCACACCATGATTCCCTTCAAAGTTCATGTACTCTCTTGTTAAGCCAGTGAGTCCACTTAGTGCTGCACCTAGTACACATAGCTATAGAGCCATCTGCTTGAGCAGAGGTCACCTCTCAGGGCCACATTTCCTGAAGAAAAGTGATGCTCCCTCCCCTAGCATCATCAATTGCCTGTTCCTCCTCACCTAGGACTGGGATTTGGTGACTCTTTTAATCCTGGGGCTTAGTGTATGGTTATTGTTGTTGTTTTGGTTTGGTTTAGTTTTTATTTGCTTTTTGAGACAGATTTCTCTGTGTAACTTTGGAGTCTGTCCTAGAGCTTGCTTGTAGGCCAGGCTGGCCTCGAACTCACAGAGATCTCCTGCCTCTGCCTCTCAAGTGCTGGGAATGAAGATGTGCATTACAACCACCCAGTTCATCCAAGAGTCAGTCATCCTTGGGTTTTGTTTGGCTTGTTCTTCTGCAAGTCTTGTGTATGCAGTTATGGCGACCATGAATCCATGTATAAAAAAAAAACTCCCCTAATGTATCTGTCAAACATCGTTTCACTGTAGTAATTCATTACCCCTGACACTAAAGTCTTTTAACTTCCTCTTCTGTGGTGATCCCTGAAAAGGAGGAAGTTTGATACTGAGGCCTCATTCAGACCTGAACACTCTCCAATGACAAATACTTAATTACAATAAGTCATTATTTGGTGTGGGAGGTTCTTCTATCTATGTGTTCCTTTAATGGTTGATGAATAAAGAAACTGGCTTGGCCTATAGCAATGTGGAACTTAGTTAGGCAGGGAAAGCTAGGCTGAATGCTAGGAGAAAGAGGGCAAAGTCAGAGTGAAGCCCTAGCCTCAAAAGAGACAGATGCTAGACAGAACTTTACCTGGTAAGCCAGAGCCATGTGGCGATACACAGATTAATAGAGATGGGTTAAATTTATATGTAAGAACTAGCCAATTAGAAGCTAGAGCTAATAGACCAAACAGTTGATTTAATTAATACAGTTTCTGTGTGGTTATTTTGGGTCTGAACTACCAAGGAGTCGGAAAGACCAAGTGGCTTTCTTACAACAATTATTGCTTCATTCATCTCTTGTTTGAACCAGATATCCATGACTCAAAAAGATTGCAAGCTTCTGATTTTCTAAGAAATGTCTTGCATTTCTGTGTATGCAGGCACAGCATTGAACTTTGTGCCCCTGGTGCCCTTAAATGGGAGAGTATCTGAAAATGATGGCTACTTCTTCTGTGAGTGAAAAATAGGACGAAAGCATTTTAAATGTCATTTTTGTAAAAGGGCCTCATTACTCTTCTTTTAATGTCATTGAATTGTTTAGAAATTGTCTGCCATGCACCAGGTAACTTGTTTGTGCAATCCAGAGGAATCATGGTCATAAATAACAAGATGTTTAGTGGTATTTAATTTGCATTTCAATAAATAAACCTTGCCTAAAGATCAGAGAGTAAAACAACCCCACTGGTAAGCCTTACCGGTCAGGCAGTAGTTGCACACACCGTTAACCCCAGTAGCCACACTAGTTTTCCATAGGAACCAGGCAGCAGTGGTGCATGCCTTTAATCCCAGCTCTAGAGAGGATCATAAAATGGGAGCAGACAGCTCTCTGGTTCAGTCTCATTCTGAGATTCCTGGAGGCAGGATCTTCATTTTGGACAGAGGGAGAGATAAAAGCTACTGACCTTCAGGTCGAACTCCAATATCTGTCTCTGAGCTTTTATTAATCATACTACAAAGATGCATCTACCTACCCTGTTACTTCAGCCCTGTATCACCTAGAGTGATATCATTTGATATCAGCGATATCATTTGACTATGATGAACTACAGTTCAAAGTTTGAGATGTAAATCATGTTCTTTCTGGGCCTGAAATTTTGACTAAATAATAAATGGTCCAGAGGATCAGGTAATTTGGCAACATGGCTTCTCAACCTTGTGTTGGTTAAGGTTTCCTGGTTTTCATTATCTTGATTCAGGGACATACGAGGAGAAGGTCTTGGTCACTGTTTGATGGAGAGCAATGCCATGGTGAGCAGAAGAGCATGGCGCTATCCACTGAGCAAACCAGGCAGCCGTGATACCACTATGCAGCATCTCCAGGTGCTGCTCATGGAAAGATGGACGGCAGAGCTGTTTGTGGAAACTCACAAGAGCACCGAGTCTTTAAAGGATGACACCCAGCTAGATTCTAAATGTTATCCCTGCACTTCATTTTTTTCAAGTGGAAACAGCTATTTTTTCAAGGGAACTCATATAAGTACCTGAAGCTATGGCGTATTCATGTGCTGTTCCAGTGTAAATGCAGTCCACCTGATTAAACCTAAGTTTTACTCTGAAGGGGCAATGCATTTGTTAATCATAATTTTTATGATATTGAACATCTTATGTGACAACAAACTGTCCCACAACCCTACTGAAAGCATGTGTTGCCAAAAATTCACTCATGTTTGTAATTCAGTTTTTATGATTTTTATATTTACTCCTTTAAAATAAGATACTGAGTTTTGATATTATTTCAAAGTTTGAGGAATGTATTAATAGTAGCAAAAATAATCCAAAGAGTCAAATTTCTCTGAAACAGTTTGATAGCCAGATTTTTATAAATGCAGAATATTTTTGATTAACAACGTTACTTTTGTCATGAAAAAAGTCATGTAACTCCCCTATAGATTACAAATCATATATTTCTTTAAATCATGCCAGAATTCTTTTTAGGGCATGAGAGTTAGAAATATCATCTCTTTTGATCAGATTTCTTAATGCATAATGACACCATACACTTTAATAGGAGTGCTCTATATTTTTTTAAGTAAATCAATGAAGAATTACCAGACAAAAATGGTGATCTAAACAAAATATTCCAAATGGCACTGTGATTATTACATGAATCACATTTGAGAGCATTGGCTTCCTGCTGCAGATGATGTTATTAAAATCCCCACCAAGTTCTATTTGGGAGGGCCAAGGCATTATCATACGGGAAGGGGAGATAATAGCTTACCCAGTGAACACTGGAGGAAAGGCAAGAAGTTTAAGTTACTCTGATCAACCCAAGCTCTGTGCATAATGCTCTGTCAATAGACACACTATGAGGCAGCTCCAGTTGAATGCTAATCCTTCCATTTCTAAAAGGTTACATGGCATGTTAGCTTCATGACTTCCATTAAAACCAAGAGGAGCCATACCACACCATGCTTCGGAAAGAATGCCCTCTAATGCTATTGATTTTGATCTTTTGAACTTGAGTACAGATGCCTGTGTCCATCGACAACCTCCCTGCCTAGTTCTTGTAGGAAACGGCTACTGAAGCTCTGGATTAGTGAGTAAGCTCCTTTTATCAAAATAATCAGCTTGTCTATCTGAGACGAACGTTTTTATCTTAATACAGTTTAGAAGTGCCCCATATCAAGTTTCTTTCCTTCTGTTAGAGGATGTGATTCAGAAAGGCTAAGTCTAAGGGTGCAGAATTAAAGGGAAGGCCCTACCCATAAGGATACCGTGGTGACGCAGTCAGATTGTTAGTGCAGAAAATACAGTGTGGTTGAAGAGTAGAGATTAGTCTAGAAAACATGATTGGCAGTTCAGGACAGGAAACCAGGGGCCATATTGTAGACCACTGGGCATTTCCAAGCTACAGGGAGATAACTGGCACCCAGGAAGTGGAGGAGTGCCAATGACCGTTGGTTGACAGAATTAACTATGAAAGCCAAGACACGAAAGGGCATTGTTAACAGTCTTCTTATGGGAAGTGAAACAGACCAAATGCAGAGTCCAGAGAGCAGCAGTAGCTTAGGTTCAACTACTCATTCCTGAGCCTCAATTTTTTTTTCCCATTAAAAGAGATGTACACAGAGGTGTCGACTTGAATTCCTAATCTTAGGTATTAGGATCACTGTATAAGCCTGTGGTGATGGGATACATGTGAAGGCTGGTTCTGGAGGTGCCCTTTGGAGTCTTTTACCCTTCTCCCTAACAAATGATTAGAATTTGTAATTTGGACATATATGCACCACGAGTGAACAAGCAAATATATGCATAAGGCAGAGTAACTCTGATGTGTCAAAAAGTGCCCTTAATTATTTATAATTTGTATCAGGCTTTTATCAGCGTAAACCTCATGTTAATTGCATTTGAGAAAACAACATCCCATTTGATAATGCTTAAGTGGACATCAGTTTTCTTTACATAAAAAATATTACGTTTGCATTTTACATTAAAAACATTTTGTTCAGGACTTTCTGTTTGTCATCGGTATAATAATGTTTATATATCCACTAAAGCAGGGTTCCCTCTAAATAAGTTTTAAGGACAATATATCATAGGATTTTGGAATGCCTTTGGAAGGATTGGAACAAGGGTGTATATAGGAAACATCTACAAATGAATTAGATAAGGGGGGACAAGCAAGGAGACATCATGACACAAAGATGAAATGACAAGACAAGAATGGAAGGAAGGACAGGAGCTATAATGGGTTTTTTCTTTATTATTTTTCTGCTTTTATCTGCTTCCTTTACTTTTTGCTCCACTTTTGACCTCTTAGATTGTTCAACTTTGCTCTAATAGGTTTTGCCTTTCATTGCTTCCTTACACGACATCCATGTTGTGGTATGTAGAATTCCTCCCTCCCCCAAAAGCTCATTGAAACATGCACCCTCTCCTCATCATTTATTAACTGTTTATATAATGTTATATAATAATATATATTATGTATTAGTTGCTAATTGCTTGATCTAAAGCCAGTCAACTGGAAAGAATTTGCAACTACCACTATACCCCATTAAACAGACTTACCTTGTGACAACAGGTGAATTCCACCAAACAATAACCACAGTACATCACACACATGAAGATTAGATACAGTTTTTGAAAACAGAATGTGACAAGTTGGTATAATATATGCTATGTTTTGTCACATCCATAAATACCTTGTGAGGATATTCAGCCCCATATACAAATGAAAAGGAAAACCACAATGGCTAAATGGATACACAGAACCACAACTTTCATTCTATGAACCCTAATAACTCGTGAGTACCTCGTTGCCCTCTTTTCTATAGGATAATGAGCAAATATCCACAATATTTCTGCCTCTTGAGATGATTCTATTGAGAGTCAACTTACGTTCTCATGTCTCTGTTTTGATTGTATACATTTAGTTCATAATTTCAATCTTCTTAAGAAAAATAATCGAAGAATTAGTTCCTTCAACTCTCAGGATCTCACATATATATATATATATATATATATATATATATATATATGTAAAGAATTGCTTCCACAACCTTTCTCTTATTAGGTATCTTCTATATGTAAGATCAGGATGATTAGAGTTACCCCAAGATATTTTATACTATTTGTGGCTATCGTGAAAGGTGATGTTTCTCTGATTTCCATCTCTGCTTCTTTGTTCTTTGTGTATAGGAGGTCAACTGATTTTTTGGAGTTGATCTTGTATCCTGTCACATTGCTAAAGGTGTTTATCAGTTGTAGGAGTTCTTTGGTATAGTTTTTGGGGTAGCTTATGTACACTATCATGTCATCTGCAAATAACAAAAGTTTGACTTCTTCCTTTCCAATTCGAATCCCCTTGATCTCCTTATGCTGTCTTATTGCTATTGCTAGGAATTAAAGCACTATATTGAAGAGATATGGAGAGAGTGGACAGCCTTGTCTTGTTCCTGATTTTAGTGGGATGGCTTTGAGTTTCTCTCCATTTAATTCAATGTTAGCTGTCGGCTTGCTGTATATTGCTTTTATTATATTTAGGTACGATCCTTGTATCCCTAACCTCTCCAAGACCTTTATCATAAAGGGGTGTTGAATTTTGTCAAATGCTTTTTCAGCATTTAATGAAATGATCATATGGTTTTTTTCCTTCAGTTTATTTATATGATGGATTACATTAATAGATTTTTCATATATTGAACCAGCCCTTGCCTCTCTGGGATGAAGCCTACTTGATCATAATGTATAATTTTTTGGATGTGTTCTTGGATTCAGTTTGCCAGTATTTTATTGAGAATTTTTGCATCAATGTTCATGAGTGAGATTGGTCTGTAATTCTCTTTCTTGGTTAAGTCTTTGTGTGTGGTTTTGGTATCAGGGTGATTGTAGCTTCATAAAAGGAGTTTGGCAATGACTCTTCTGTTTCTATTATGTGAAACACATTAAGGAGTATAGGTATCAGTTCTTCATGGAAGTTCTGGTAAAATTCTGCATTAAATCCATCTGGTCCTGGGCTGTTTTTGGTTGGGAGATTTTTTATGACAGCTTCTATTTCCTCATGATTTACAGGTTTATTTAAATTGTTCACCTGCTCTTGATTTAATTTTGCTAAAATTCAGTAGCCCTGCTATACACAAAGGATAGAGAAGCAGAGAGGGAAATCAGAGAAACTTCACCTTTCACAATAGCCACAAATAGCATAAAGTATCTTGGGGTAACACTAACCAAGAAAGTGAAAGATCTATTTGACAAGAACTTTAAGGCTTTGAAGAACGAAATTGAAGAGGATACCAGAAAATGGAAGGATCTCCATTGCTCTTGGATTGGGAGGATTAATATAGTAAAAATGGCACTTCTACCAAAAGCAATCTATAAATTCAATGCAATCCCCATCAAAATCCCAACAAAATTTTTCACAGACCTTGAGAGAATAATAATCATCTTTATATGGAAAAACAAAAAACCCAGGTTAGCCAAAACAATCCTACACTAAAAAAGTACTTCTGGAGGCATTACCATCCCTGACTTCAAACTCTATTACAGAGATACAGTAATGAAAACAGCTTGGTATTGGCACAAAAACAGGGACGTTAAACAATGAAATCGAATCAAAGATCCAGATATTAATCCACAAACCTATGAACACCTGATTTTTGACAAAGGCGCTAAATGTATACAATGGAAAAAAGAAAGCATCCTTAACAAATGGTGCTGGCATAACTGGATTTCAACCTGTAGAAGAATGAAAGTAGATCCATTTCTATCACCATGTACAAAACTCAAGTTCAAATGGATTAAAGACCGCAATATGAATCTGACCACACTGAGTCTGATAGAAGAGAAAGTAGGAAGTAGTCTGCAACACATGGGCACAGGAGACCACTTCCTAAATATAACTCCAGTAGCACAGACAATAAGAGCAACAATGAATAAATGGGACCTCCTGAAACTGAGAAGCTTCTGTAATGCAAAGGACACTGTCATTAAGACAAAAAGCAACCTACTGAATTGGAGAAGATTTTTACCAACCCTGCATCAGACAAAGGTCTGATCTCCAAAATACATGAAGAACTCAAGAAACTAGATATTAAAATTCTAATTAACCCAATTTAAAAAATGGGGTTCTGATCTGAACAGAGAATTCTCAACAGAAGAAGTTCAAATGGCCAAAAGACACTTAAGGTCATGTTTAACCTCCTTAGAGTTCAGGGAAATGCAAATCAAAACAACTTTGAGATATCATCTTACACCTGTCAGAATAACTGAAATCAAAAACACCAATGATACCCTATGCTGGAAAGGATGTAGAGTAAGGGGACTACTCATCCATTGTTGGTGAGAATGCAAACTTGTGCAACCACTTTGGAAATCAGTGTGGCAGTTTCTCAGGAAACTGGGAGTCAACCTACCTCAGGACCCAACAATTACACTCTTGGGAATATACCCAAGAGATGCCCTATTATACTATTGTTCTTTAAAAAAGGGTGTACTCCCTGGCAGGCTCGCAGAGCAGCTGCTAGTCCAACAAGGATGGCTGTGGGTCCCTGTAAGATCTCCAGGGTGACAGGCTGATCCTGCCACGTGGCCGGACGAGTCAGGCGGATGGGTACGGTGGATTAAAGGCTCACAGGACATAGTAAATAAACATAAGGGTAAACATTTATTACTTAAAAAGAAACAAAGAGACAGAGAGACAGAGATAGACAAACATATAGACATAAAAACATAGAGACAGAGAAAAACATGTGTGCACACGCCGAGAGAGAAAGACTAAAGAGAGAGAGTTAAGATGGGCCGTCTGAAGTGGCTGGGAGTGGGCGTGGTTAGTCCTTAAAGGCACCGCAAAGGAATAACACATACTACAAAAGCATTTGTTCAACTATGTTCATAGCAGCAATATTTGTAATAGCCAGAACCTTGAAACAACCTAGGTGTCTCTCAATAGAAGAATAGATAAAGAAGGTGTGTCACATATAAACTTTAGAGTTCTACTCAGGAGTAAAAAACAATGACATCTTGAATTTTGCATGTAAATGGATGGAAATAGAAAATGCTTTACTGAGTGAGGTAACCCAGGTCTAAAAAGAGGAATATGGTATGTACTCACTCATAAGTGGATTCTAGCCATAAATAAAGGACATTGAGCCTATTATTCGTGATCCTAGAGAAGCTAAATAAGAAGGTGAACCTAAAGAAAAACATATAGTTATCCTCCTGGATATTGGAAGTTGCCAAATTTCCGGGCGGGGGTTGGGGGCACGGGGGTGGGGGTGAGGTGGGGATAAGGGGAGATGGTTAGAGAGAAGGGAGAAGGGGAGGAAGGGGAGAACCTGAGGGAATGGAATGGTTGGGATGAAGGAGGGGTGGATGTGGGAGCAGGGAGGTATATATCTTAATTAAGGGAGCCATTTTAGGGTTTTGCAATAGACTTGACTCTAGAGGGGTTCCCAGGTGTCCAAGGAGATGTCCCCAGCTTGTTCCTTGGGCAGCTGAGGAGAGGGTGCCTGAACTGGCCTTGTTCTATAGCCACCCTGATGAATATCTTGCATTATTACCATAGAACCTTCATCTGGTGATGGATGAAGATAGAGACAGAGACCCACATTGGAGCACTGAACTGAGCTCCCAAGGTCCCAATGAGGAGCAGAAGGAGGGAGAACATGAGCAAGGAAGTCAGAACCTCGAGGGGTGCATTCATCACGGTGGGACAGATCTAATGGGAGAGCACCAAGGCCAGTTGGAATGGGACTGGTGGAGCATGTGATCAAACCGGACTCTCTGAATGTGGCTAATGGTAGAGGCTGACTGAGAAGCCAAGGAAAATGGCGCTGGACTTTGATTCTACTGCATAGACGGGCTTTGTGGGAGCCTTGTCTGTTTGGATGCTCACCTTCCTGGACCTGGGGGGAGCGGGGAGGACCTTGGACTTCCTGTAGGGTAGGGAACCCTGACTGCTCTTTGGCCTGGAGAAGGAAGGGGAGGGGGAGTAGAAGAAGGGGAGGAGAGGGAAGTGGGAGGAGGGGAGGAGATGGAAATTTTTAATAAAAAAAATTTTAAAAAATAAAAAGATCAGAATCATTAAAGGCATATGCCTATAAAACATTTAATCAAGATGCATCAAACCTTAGTGTGCATTGCTGAGTTCTGCCACAGACTAGAATTTCTGTTTTTCTTCTCTTCTGCTATATTTAAATAAGGTGACAATTTGTTTTATCATCCAATATGTCACACTTTGGGAGTGAGAGGGACACAAAAGTGAGACTAGAGGAAAAAGCAGAGTATCTTAGAAAATCTTGACTGTGTAGCCACACTAGAGTTATCACCCTAAACCAAGAGTGTGATTATTTCTCCTTGCCTGGGTCCTGGAGAATCAATCCAGATTGACTTACAGCGTCAACTGGAATGTCAAAAACAACTGACTTCACAGTGGCTCAGTCACCTTCTGGAGACTGGCTCAGCCACATGGATTATTGCCAGTAGCAATGCCACAACTACAGCTCCTAGGCAGACAGAGTATAGAAGAGCAGGGGTACCTCCTTTCCAAGAGCAAGGTCAGAACAAAGAAGGGAGAGGTTTTTCTCACCTTTCTCCTAGCTGAGGTCTATTGTCCGACCTCCAAACTCCAACATGAAACCTAGAACAGGCAGCTTTAACCAAATCCGTACTATGTTGAGAAAGCCTCAGACTGAAATGAATTACAAATATTAAAATAACATGACATAATGTCCATTCCTTGGCTTATGTGCTATTTTAACAGATGTCAAATGTCTGTGCTAATATGTATTCAATCTATGGAGTTGAACTTAATGTTTCTACATTTTATAATTTTATTTGTCTCAGTGTCTTGGTTTCTCTCTTTCATCCTTTTTAGGTCTTTTGTCTTCCTCCTCCTTTCATAAGATTAGATAGGTTTTCTATTTCTTCCTGTCCATTTCGATTATTTTTCTCTTTATCTCCCTCAGAAAAGAATAAACTGTGTCTTTCATAAACTGAACATAGTTTTTAATGCATTCCTCTATTCACAATTAAGTGGTATTTTTTTCAAACATTTTTATCTGGGCTGAAAATAGAAGTCCAGTCTGAATTACTTTATTCTTTGTGTACAGTCTTGAGAAAAGCCTGTCTGTCACAGATTTCACAACTGCAGCCTCAGTGGCCTTGGCACCTGGCTTTGACAGTATTCCCTACAACAAAGCACCATAAGCCTGTAGGGCAAGATCTGCTGATTAATCACTGTATCCCAAATAGCTCCTAGCAGAATGTCATGTCCAAAGAAGGCACCCATTAATATCTGTCAAATGAATGAACTCGGCAAAAGAAGAAAAAAAAAGCAAGCTATTTCTTAACTTATCACATTTACTATATATACTTATCATTTATAACATATGAGTGAGTTAAACGTGAAAAGACCCTTCTAAGGTATAAATAAGATTAACAGATCCCTATTCAGTGTGGGTTTCTAATTGTATTATCTATTTATTTTCATTTTACATGTGGGTCTTTGCCTATAAGTATTTATGTGCACCATGTGTATGCTTGGTAACTAAGGAAACCAGATGGAAGCTTTGCCTAGAGTTTGGAATATAGATGGTTATGTGGGCACTGGGAACCAAAACTAGGTCTCTACAAAAGTAGGAAATTCTCCTAACTGCTGAGTCAATCCCCTCTGCCCTTCTGATAACATTTTCCACAACTGGACTTACTGTAAATTCTGTGACTTTGAAACAGAATGTTTTAAAGAAACAAAGACTTAAACTGTTGCCAACACAGTTTTATGTCGTGGGTTATTGGGACTTTTATCCCTGAGTTGCGGAAGCTAGGTGGTACAAGCAGAGCACCATGAGGCTCATAGCCCATGAGCATTTATTGAACTTTTACTATTGGTATGGTCTACTTAAAATTGTCATGGAAAATCTAAAGGATATTAAGTAAGGGAATATTTCTCTTATTGGGAATGAACTTAATAAGACTCAGAGTACAATTAGAGAACAATATAAGACTGTGTACAAGAAAGTGCTAAAGTGAATATAATTAAGCACATTTTCCATTAAAATTCCAAATTACAAGAAGTCAGAGGGGGAAAGATTGATATTGGCTGTCAGCAAAATGAAGCATGCCAAAATTAATTGAAGATGGAATATGCAGGATTTCAAAATCTATTATGTGGCATATCCCGGGGTATGTTCCCAGCTGATTATCAGCTTGAATTTTCTCATATAAAATGATAAGAAAATGGAGTTTTACATAAGAACTTTGTAGATCATTTTGAAAAGCTCTAATTTCATAAATTTAGAAGGAATACTCACATTTTCCTAATTATTTCCTTTAATAAATACCCATGTTTATGGAGAGTGCTTGTGCTGTTCCCCGGTGGCCTACAGATATGAGAAAGCAGGTCCCATAGGATGCCACTTCAGCAGGCACAGAGCTTCCCGTGTCTCCAATCATTTTAATTTTGTGCAGTGTTCCTAATGTCAACATGATCTCCTGAGAGGAGTCATTTTGATACATGAAGAGTTTAGGAAAATAGGGATGTAGACTTTTGAGAGAGAACTCTTAAAATTGACCATCTAAAATTTAAATTAATGACATTTTATCATTTAACATTTAAACATCTCTAAATTTCCCATTCAATCTCAATTTTAAAATTCTCCCCAAATGATATTATACACCACAACTTTTGCCTCATAAATATTCAGTTTTGGGAATACCTTGATCTCAAAGCAGAGAAAATACAAAACCTGCTAGGGTTGGCTCTCCTGAGGAGAGTGCACATTTTCTATTTTCTTTTTGTTCTTCTTTCTAAAAATTTCATGCCAGCATCACTTAGTGTTCCAGAAAAAAATAAGCTAACAATTAGATAAATCAGAAGTGAAACACTGAATATGTTCAAAACCAAACCTCTAGTGACTCCTTTTAGTAATTACTAACTTAGTTAGTTCTAGGGCCTATAACAATATATTTCCTTTTTTTAAAAAAAATACTATTAAATGAGTTTTGTATTGCAGTACCAAACAAATACGTAAGTTGTATCAGCAACTTCATTAGTCCATTCATTCGAGGTATTTAAAGGGAAGATATTTCTTCCTTGAGAAGGCATAACCCCATTATCTCTAGCACTAAGTGGTAATGATAATAGTTGGGGGTAATAATTGAACTTATAATATATTTTTAAATGCTTTTTAGTACGAGATTTGGGGTTGAGTGAAGTGGAGAAGTTGCAGGAACTTAAACTGGGAAGTGGTTTGATCTTCACTGTGGACCAGTCATTCTGATGCTCAGATTAGAAAGCTCATGAAGATATCGTTAGCACCATTATACTCCTCCAACCAGTTCCATTCACGAAAATGGTTCAAATGCACATTTATGATTTGGCTGTATATGTCAAGAAAAAAAACAGAATTAAGTTAGGTAATAACTAAACAGGACAATAGTTTGCTCACACAAATAGGAAATTAATGCTTCCCTATGTCACTAAATAAACGGCACTGAAAAGAGCATTTATCTCCATAACAATGAACTAACAGAAAAAAGTGATCTCATGGATCAGAAAAACACAAGGTTTAGTTTGCTAAACTTAGAGCTGTCACTAGATAGAGAAAAAGAAATTAATTTAGGATGCTTTAAAGATCTACTGTCAATTTAAACTTATATGCTTCTTAATAATTTAACCAGCTTCTCTACAGGCCCTGGACTACAGTTCTCATTTTAAATACAGACAAAATATTATTTAAACATAGGCTACTGAAAAACCTTTAGGCAAATTCAATTTTTTAAAGTTTATTGGAGCAAAGGACATTGTGGATCAGACAACATTCGGAACTGGAAGAGGTTCTGAGAGTGCCATCCAACACTGTTCGTGGGGTCTTTCATAGACTCCACACCAAAGAGAAATGACTTGATCTCTGCTAATCTTCTGCTTTATTTGGGAATGAACTAGAATGATGAGCTGGCTGCAAATGATGGTCTAAAACACAGATGCTTGCGACTGACTGAAACTTGGCTGTTAAATTCATAAGCTGTCAATCTGCAGTTGGTTTGCATGCAAGGCTATGCAAGGCTACAGATCCCTCTGTAAGAACTCAGGTACCGTGAGGCTAGCTTAGTGGGTAAAACACTTATCACATAAGCATAAAATCCAAGTTTGCATACTTGTAAGGCGTGGAAAGGTCGAAATGCTTATCTATAATCCCAGTGTGCTCCTCAGGTGGGATGGAGGTAGAGATAGAACCAACAGAAGGTATTGGATCAGCTAGCTTAGCATATACAATGGTAAACAACAAAAGATGCTGTCTTAGACAAGGTGGAAGGTAGGGACTGACTCCTGAGATTGTCCTCAGATTCCCACACTCACGCTGTGGTATACACATGTCCTCACACATACGCATGCACATTATAGAGGAAGATTTTTTTAATTTAAATGGAATACAAAATCATAGGAAGGAAGTACAGCTTATTACTGTTTCACTATATTACAAAACTCAACTTCTGTTACACACACACATATGTAATATACGTGTGTATGTGAATATACACGTGTGTGTGTGTGTATATATCTACAGTAATATCTATAAATAGATATAGACATTTTTCTCACTAATATAAGGTAAAACATATTATAATGATAGCTATGACTTGGCATGGTCACACATGTCTTTAGTCCTAAACTTAGGAGGCAGAGAGAGGAAAAGCATTGCAAGATGAAGAGTAGCCTTGTCTACCTAGCAAGTTTCCAACCTGCCAGACCTATGTAGTCAGATTCTGTCTCAACAACAGCAACAAAAAAGAGCACTAGCTATGGACTTACATTTCCTATCAAATGAGTCAATTTTTGACCTTGTCATATCTCTCATCAGCGTTTCTCTAGTCCGTCTTTGGTCTTTAGAGTAAAGGCAAGTATGACCTCATTAGTCCCTCGCAAGTCAATGGCTCCACCAACCATACAAAACTCTTTTACAAATCAAATTGAGCTTTTTTTTTTCTGTGTTCACCTTTTCTAACAAGATGAAGGTAATGAACGACAATCAATGGAGAGAGGAGTTAGATACATCTATTAGAAATGAGGAAAGAAGCAAAGAAAAATGACTCAAATATCGCTAAAGTCAGTGGGAGACTGATCATAAATATGGACAGTGGAGAAAGGGGAATGTTTGCCTTCCCCGCAGAGCCCAAAAATATTCAGATTTTTCCTGTAGTGCATCCCATCACGCCAAACCTTCCAACTTTCCAAGGAAACAATGGTTTCAATTTTTTGTGTGCAAACTTCTGGTTTTTGAAAAATGGTTTGGAAAAACAATTTAAAATCTTTTTTTAAACTGTGCTTGACAAATTTTATCTCTGCGGTCCACATTCAGCCACAGGGCTGACAGTTCCGGGTCTCATTCAGGGGAAAGGCACAGGGACCAAGAGGGTCAAGATGTTAATTAGGCAGCACTGCTGGCCGCAGGCAGATGCCCATAGACTGTCATCCCTCACCCCACTGTCACCTGGCTGCAGAGTGGCATCGTTGATGGCACTTCAGCAAGACAGTGTACATCCGTGTGGACTTGTCAGTCTCTGTTCTACATGCACAGCAGCTGCAGAGCAGTTCTGTTAGTTGTTGTGGTTTGTTTGGTGAACCTCTGTAAAGTATTTGCTTGTGGTTTAAGAGCTTGGAAACCTCACTGTAAATGAACATAGGAATTGTTCAGGGAGAAAATAGGCAGGAAACCAGAGTGCCACCTCCAATCTTGGTTATTGCCTGGGATGAGAACAATGTTCTCAGGTACCTAGCCAATATTTCCCCTCAATTTAAATGATGTGATAAAGAAAATTAAGTAGTTTGTTCCCCCTCGGATCTCTAAGAAAACACACAGACACACACACACACACACACACACACACACACACACACACACAAATCCTCTTACTGCCATATTTAGAGAATGAAACGGGAAAGGAAAGAAAGTCAGGCAAAATAATCATTACAAACCTTGAGGCTAAAGTCAGTTTTATTTTATCCTTTCATCACTCATCCAAGAATGGCTTTAGAGGATAGTCTGAAAGAGTCTGAAAGGAAGAAAAATCATAGCTTCCCCAAACGTTAGAAACTGTGTAATAGAATGTTCCTAAAGCCAACTCGGTTGTAGAGTTCTAGAAATCACGCTAAATGGGAAATTTTGGCACTGAGCAATGGGAATGGCAAGGATGGTGAAGGTGGGGCTTCACTTCCTCCCTCCACGTGCCTGCCTTTCCTCACCTTCATTTCTCCTTAAGGCATACCTAGGGTCCCAGAGACCCTCCCCCTCTATTTTACCTTTCCATAAACACAATATGTGTTTGAAGTCACAATTTTCATAGTGAGGTGGGGAGGGGCTCTTCTCTAACTGGAAAATCATTTTTTATATATTTCCAAACTCATCTCCAGGATGTGAGGAAAAGGCACAGAATGTGGCAGTGGATGGTCACTAGACACCAAGACCAGGTGACCTGGAATGGATCATTGTTTTCATCTCTCATGAGCTCTCAAAGAGTACACTTCACTTTCCTGTCTTTGCAATAGAGACAATCATAGTAACCTCCCTCGAAGGGAATTTTGAAGTTTCGAGTCATTACTTGATACACAGCATATTTCCAAATTCTAGCCTTAGAGGAGCAAAGTAGAACTAGCTATTACTTCTCCTGTCTTCACTCCTGCTCCGTGATGGCTTACCTGAGCCTTAAATGGAAAGAATTTCACAGCACCTTCAGGCTCCTGCCTTTAAAGGCTAACTGCTATTTATGACCTCTCAGGCACAATGCTTCAAACAGTGCATTATAGTATCTATCTATCTATTGTCCTTGTTGTGGTCTCCTCAAAACAGAGAGAAAGACAATCTTTTGTTGTGTTTCCTATAAGGTATGCTAGAACCTAACACATACATCCATCTAATAAGGAAATTAAGATGTTTATGCGAATTGATCCTTGAACTATATTGTTGTTAAAACTAGGTTAGATATATTGAAATGGATATTGTGTTTTTGTGCTTTGAATCACTTTTTGTGATAGGGAAGGGTGAGCCAGTGTCTCTTCTAGAATAACATTGTCTCACTTATTTCCTGTTGGCTCTGACTCCCTGACTTCGGAACACTGCATCACCAGATGCTTTGCAGTCCTCTAACGCAGTCTCCTTTGTTGAACACTGTTTTCAGAAGTGCATGGTATCCCTGAGTCTTTATCTCTCAAGCATAACTTTGCCATGACTGGTTCATGTTCAGTAAGGGAGTAGATGATGTCTTTACTTATCCTGTTTCCCCCTAGAAGCTTCTCCATACATTAAAAATAAAGAACAAATGTAATTTTAAGTGGCATTTTTACTGATGTAGTGGATTTTATCGATTTATTTTTGAAGAATGATGCTTGAGCAATAATACAATATTATCATTTGAAAAGGCTGACTAAGAATAAGTCTTACTATAACCCTATCAGCAACAGTGAGCTATTCCAAGAAGCATAAGAGTAAGGAATAAAACTTCCTCTCTGTGATTGAATCCCTGACTTTAATCTAAAAAATAACCCATAACTGTATTAAGTGAAAAGCTAATCAGAAAAACAGGGAAAGGACTATTGGTGTGGAAAATTTTAGACTAGGCAGTATTTACTCTATTTTTGTTCAAGCTTATGGTTTTTTAAATTTGGAAATAACTCATTCAAGTAATACCCAAGTAGCACTCCTCCAAAGCGTTTTCTTAGTTTCTATTGTTCTCAATTTGGTCATATTCTTTCATAAAGGGAGAGCATCATGATCCAAAAGCTAAAAGTTTACCCTAGAATGTTAATTGTAGGAAAGCTTACATAGCATACAAAAGGCCTGGACTAAACTCAGAAGGTAAGGGGAGGGAGAAAAACAGAAAAAAAATAAAAAGAAAAAGAAAAAATCTAGATGAGAGAAGGGAGAGAGGGAGGGAGGAAAGAGAGAAAGGAAGGAAGGAAAGACAGAAATAGTTGTTTTAAATTGCAGATGAAATTGATAATACATTGTATTTGTGTGTATGTATATTTGTGTGGGCTGACTTATATAACCAGAGCTATATGGTCAAATTAAGAGTAGTTTGGGTCTTGCTGGATTTTTTAATTACAGTGTGCCCTTGACTCAAATTGCTTAAGTACAACTCTTTGTGTAAACATGCAGGTGAAACACAGCCTTCCATTCTCTTCTTGCTGGGAAACTGGACTCATAATGTAACTGGAAATAAAGATAAGAGGCAATCTGATCAGTTTCCTCTAAGCATGAAAGATCTGATAGCTTTCTTTTACAAGCTTCAGATTCTATAGTCCATATAGGCATCACTCACTTCCGACATTGCAGCCAAACAAATAATGGATATCCCAATGGTTTATAAATTTCTGCTACTTCTTAGATTTTCCAGTTATTCTCAGAGCTTATATAAGGATCATTTGCATGTTTAAAAACAGACTAGAAACATACTTGGATCTAATCATAAAATTTATGGTCATTTTCCACTTGACTCATTCTTTCTTTGAAATGTAAGGTTTTAGTCACAGGAATACAGTTTTTACATAAAAATTGCTAGATGGAAGCTCCCCATTCATGTATTATATTTACATCACATTAAAAGGAAGTTCTGTTTTTAGATGTGATATGGAAGAAACTATTTGATAAATTAAACTCACATGACAACACTCTTGACTATTTTGCAGTTACTTCTTTTTATATCTTGTTCTAGAGCAGAGACAATAAAAACAGAAATACTCAAAAATATTAAATCGCCAGTCTGAAAACTACAGCATAAATCTATGTGGAGATCTTAGTTTTGAAGTCTTCTGCCCCCAAGGCAAGAGAGAATAGCGAAGGCTGAAAGGCAGTAGACCCCGACTTTAGTTCCAGTGCACACACCTTGCATATTGGATGCCTTAAAACTCCCTGGAGCACCACTTTCTTCTCATAGAAAATGAAACTGTTGAGTCATTTGATGTCTAAGGTCACTTTTAAGCTTCATGAATATGTGGATTAAATGTCAGAACTAAAAAGTCCAAGGAAGATGCAGTCACGGGACGTATTTCCAACATTGGTGGGAATTATTGGTGTGGCTATCAGTCATTATTTGCATGGTGGAGTGGAAAGGCATATCTGACATTTTAGAACACCAACAATGAAAAGAAAGGAAATAAGTTAACTGTGGGGAATTATGTCACCAGATTGGCATGTTCAAGAATCAAGGAATGCATAGTCACCAAAAGAGAGCAAGTGTTGTTCATGCCAGCAGGGTAGCTGAGCATCCTTCTGGATGTCTCAATAATATATCCAAAATAGGAATATGGCTAAAAAGGCAGAGGGGATGTCAAATGTTTGAAGAACAGACACATCTGAGTTCCAACACAAATAAAGGCAAAATTCAGTGAAGTAAGTGTATGAACTAGTCTGTATCAGGTGACACTTGTGAAATAAACACATTTTGTGGTCCTATGTGATGCCATTTACACAACTTTCCATGTTCTGACTTTCTCCTTATCATGATACCCTTCCTACTTGCCATGATTACATACTAGCATTGACTATGTGCCCAATGAATGGGACAAAGTACAATGAGAATATGCACTTGACTTTGCCTTGTTCTTATCACTTTGATTTCCAATGGAAGAGTAAAATATAGTTCTGAAAATAAGCTGGTTTCCATAAGCTTAACACAGTAAGATCATCCCAGTGTGACTGTTCCAGTCTAGGAAAGTCTTATTGTTTAATAATTAATAAGTAGCCCGACATTCCATACTTCTTACTTAATATGAATTCAGACTTGAGGTAAAATGTCACAGACACCAGGAAATGGCTCACCTTCAAAGTGGAGGGCTAAAATCTGTGATGAGACTATTAAAATGCTTTATGGTGGGTGAGTGTTGTCTGAGTTTCTATCCTGCCTGGTTTCTGTCCTACTACCAGGTCCCACAGCTATTTAGCCCCAAAGAAATCACACAGAGGTCTATATTAATGATAAACTGATTGGCCCATTAGCTCAGGCTTCTTATTAACTCTTATAACTTACATTATCCCATTATTCTACTTTATGCTAGCCACATGGCTCAGTACCTTTTTCAGTGGGGCAGGTCACATCTTCCTTCTTCCGTGTCTGGGCAGGACTGGGGAGGAATGGGCATCCTCTTTTCCAGAATTCTCCTGTTCTCATTTACCCACCTCTACTTCCTGTCTGGTTGTCCTGCCTACATATCCTGCCTGGCTACTGGCCAATCAGTATTTATTTAAAGCATAATTGACAGAATATGGACAATTGTCCCCCACCAGGTGAGTTCTTAACCCAATTCAGTAGGATTTTCTTCCTAAAACTCCATGTTCCTTAATGTTTCTAAATGTAGATAGACACTCAATGATGAACATGTAAATAACCTTGCTTTGTAGATTAAGATCAGTTAATTTGTACATCCAAGAATGACTGGATGTGAACTCACAATTGTCATCTTTTTTTTTTTTTTTTTTTTTTTTGAGACAGGGTTTCTCTGTAGCTTATGTGCCTGTCCTGGAACTAACTCTCATAGACCAGGTGGTCCTCAAACTCACAAAGATCCACCTGCCTCTGCCTCCCAAGTGCTGAGATTAAAGGTATGCACCACCACTGCCCAGCTTAACATTTTAAAGTCATAATTTTTCCAATTAAGAGGAAATACGGTATTTTATAGATACCCAAGTATTTTGTTTTATTTTGATGATCTTAATTTCTTCCTGACTGTCTTTTTTGTTTACTTTTTCAAATTGAAATACATCTTTTACTATTGGAAATAAGACATGACATTTTCCCTTTATTTTTGAAGTACATTTTCAACAAATACAAATTTCAGTTTGAAATTATTTTCCTTTTCTCAGTTTAAATTATTACCTCCATGTTTGCTGCCAGCCCTGTCAGTGTCTTATAGTGAGAACTCCCTGATCTTCTCTATTTAGAAACTGCTTCTTCATATTTATGCTAGTTGAATTTGTAAATTGTATCCTTCCCAGGATTTGGGGGAAATTTCAGCAATTATTTCTGCAAATATTTTAATATGACAGAATCTCTCTTTTTTGAAGTGATAATTATTCAGATACTAGACCGTTTGTTACTGTCTTTTCTGTTTTAATTCTTTCTGTTCTTCAGGTTGGATATATTTCACTGCTCTCCCTTCATGTTTACCGAGTCATTCCTCCAGCAATTTCATCCTGCTGTTAAAAAAGTTACTTGAGTGGGTTTTCATGGTTATATATGTTTACTTTCATATTCTTTTCGCTGCATTCTTTTTTTTGTAATTCCTGCTTCTCTATTGAAATATCCAGCCCTTTCAATTTTTTTTTATTTTTCCATTCAAAATTTTACATTTCCTCTCCTCCTCCCATTTCCTTCCCACTCCCCCACTCCCACTCCTTCCTCCCCCTCCATGCTTGAGAGAGAGCAGGGAACGCTGCCCTGTCAGAAGGAAGACCAAGGCCCTCCCCCCTACATCCAGGCCTAGGAAGCTGTGCATCCAAATAGACTAGGGTCCCAAAAAGCCAATACATGCAGTAAAAACAAGTCCCAGTGCCTTTATCAATGGCTTCTTGATAGTCAGAAGCCCCATTGTCAGCCACAATCAGAGAGTCCGGTTTGATCACATGCTCGTTTAGTCCCAGTCCAGCTGGATTTGGTGAACTCCCATTAGAACAGGCACACCGTCTCAGTGGGTGGAACAACCCCTCGTGGTCCTGACTTCCTTGCTTGTCTTTTCCCTTCTTCTGCCCTTCAACTGGACCTTGGGAGCTCAGTCCATTGCTCTGAAGAGGGTCTCTGTCTCTATCTCCATTCGTCGCTGGAAGAAGATTCTATGGTGATATTCGAGATAATCATCAGTGGGGCAAGGGCAGTTCAGGCACCCTCTCCTCTGCTTCCCAAAGACCAAGCTGGGAACATCCCCGTGGACACCTGGGATCCGCTCTAGAGCCAAGTCTCTTGCCAACCCTAAAATGGCTCCCTTAATGTAGATATTTTTTTCCTGCCCCTATATCCGTCCTTCCCCCATCTCCACCCGCCCATTTCCACAAGTTCTCCCCAGTCTTTCCCTTCTCCCTTCCCTCTCCCCCCCACCCCCTCTCCCCTTCGCCCACCGCCACCCCTACCCGCACCCTCATGCTCCCAACTTTTGCCCGGCAATCTTGTTTGCTTTCAGTTTCCAGGAGAATCTATATGTTTTTCTTTGGGTTCACCTTGTTATTTGGCTTTTCTAGGCTTGTGAACTATAGGCTTAATGTTCTTTGTTTATGACTAGAGTCCACTAATGAGTGAATATATACCATATTCATTTTTTTGTGTCTGAGTTATCTCACTCAGGATAGTGTTTTCTATTTCCATCCATTTGCATGCAAAATTCAAGATGTCATTGTTTTTTACCGTTGAGTAGTACTCTAATGTGTATATGTTCCACACTTTCTTTATCCATTCTTCCATTGAGAGGTATCTAGGTTGTTTCCAGGTTCTGGCTATTACAAATAATGCTGCTATGAACATAGTTGAGCAAATGCTTTTGTAGTATGATTGGGCATCTCTTGGGTATATTCCCAAGAGTGGTATTGCTAGATCCTGAGGTAGGCTGACTCCCAATTTCCTGAGAAACTGCCACACTGATTTCCAAAGTGGTTGCACAAGTTTATATTCCCACCAGCAATGGATGAGTGTTCCCCTCACTCCACATCCTCTCCAGCATAGACTATCATTGCTGTTTTTGATTTTAGCTATTCTGACAGGTGTAAGATGGTATCTCAAAGTTGTTTTGATTTGCATTTCCCTGATCACTAAGGAGGTTGAACATGAACTTAAGTGTCTTTTGGCCATTTGAACTTCTGTTGAGAATTCTCTGTTCAGATCAGTACCCCATTTTTTAATTGGGTTAATTAGGGTTTTAGTCTCTAGTTTCTTGAGTTCTTTGTATATTTTGGAGATCAGACCTTTGTCTGATGAGGGGTTGGTGAAGATCTTCTCCCAGTCAGAAGGCAGCCTTTTTGTCTTACTGACAGTGTCCTTTGCTTTACAGAAGCTTCTCAGTTTCAGGAGGTTCCATTTATTCATCGATTCTCTTATTGTCTGCACTCCTGGGGTTCTGCTTAGGAAGTGGTCTCCTGTGCCTATATCTTGTAGACTACTTCCCACTTTCTCTTCTATCAGGTTCAAAGTGGTCAGATTAATGTTGATATCTTTAATCCATTTGGACCTGAGTTTTGTGCATGGTGATAGATATGGATCTATTTTCATTTTTCTACAGGTTGACATCCAGTTATGCCAGCACCATTTGTTAAAGATGCTTTCCTTCTTCCGTTGTATACCTTTAGCTCCCTTGTCAAAAATCAGGTGTTCATAAGTTTGTGGGTTAATACCCGGGTCTTCTATTCGATTCCATAGGTCGACTTCTCTGTTGCTATGCCAATATCAAGCTGTTTTCAACACTGTTGCTCTGTAATAGAGTTTGATGTCAGGGATGGTAATGCCTCCAGAAGTTCCTTTAGTGTATAGGGTTGTTTTGGCTATCCTGGGTTTTTTGTTTTTCCATATAAAGATGATTATTATTCTCTCAAGGTCTGTGAAGAATTTTGTTGGGATTTTGATGGGGATTGCATTGAATTTATAGATTGCTTTTGGTAGAAGTGCCATTTTTACTATATTAATCCTCCCAATCCAAGAGCAATGGAGATCCTTCCATTTTCTGGTATCCTCTTCAATTTCGTTCTTCAAAGCCTTAAAGTTCTTGTGAAATAGATCTTTCACTTTCTTGGTTAGTGTTACCCCAAGATACTTTATGCTATTTGTGGCTATCGTGAAAGGTGAAGTTTCTCTGATTTCCCTCTCTGCTTCTCTATCCTTTGTGTATAGCAGGGCTACTGAATTTTACCAAAATTAAATCAAGAGCAGGTGAACAATTTAAATAAACCTGTAAATCATGAGGAAATAGAAGCTGTCATAAAAAAATCTCCCAACCAAAAACAGCCCAGGACCAGATGGGTTTAATGCAGAATTTTACCAGAACTTCCAAGAAGAGCTGATACCTATACTCCTTAATGTGTTTCACAAAATAAAAACAGAAGAGTCATTGCCAAACTCCTTTTATGAAGCTACAATCACCCTGATACCAAAACCATACAAAGACTTAACCAAGAAAGAGAATTACAGACCAATCTCACTCATGAACATCAATGCAAAAATTCTCAATAACATACTGGCAAACCGAATAAAAGAACACATCCAAAAAATTATACATTATGATCAAATAGGCTTTATCCCAAAGAGGCAGGGCTGGTTCAACATACGAAAAACTATCAATGTAATCCATCATATAAATAAACTGAAAGAAAAAACCATATGATCATTTCATTAGATGCTGAAAAAGCATTTGACAAAATTCAACACCCCTTTATGATAAAGGTCTTGGAGAGGTTAGGGATACAAGGATCAATCCTAAACATAATAAAAAGCAATATACAGCAAGCCAACAGTTAATATTAAATTAAATGGAGAGAAACTCAAAGCCATTCCACTAAAATCAGGAATATGACAAGGCTGTCCACTCTCACCATATTTCTTCAATATAGTGCTTGAAGTTCTAGCAATAGCAATAAGACAACATAAGGAGATCAAGGGGATTCGAATTGGAAAGGAAGAAGTCAAACTTTTGTTATTTGCAGATGATATGATGGCGTACATTAGTGACCCAAAAACTCTACCAAAGAACTCCTTCAGTGATGTGGCAGGATACAAGATCAACTCAAAAAAAAAAAAATCAGTCCTTTCAATTTTATATTACGTTTTTATTCCTATAATGCAAAACGAAAGCAATCCCTACCTTTAGATTCTGTTCACTAGTGCTACTGTCTGGGTTATTACAGGCTTCATTTTGATTGATTTCTGTGGACTTGATCCTTAAGGTATCATACCTTATCTTACTCTAAGGAGTGTTCCCTTTCCTCTTGCACATTGTCATTCGATTGCATTCAAACTACAGATCGAGTTCTTTTGCTTAAAAGTAGCTGGGATCTCACTGGATTCATTAATCTTACGCTGTTGCTTGAATTTTCCTTGCACGATTCTCAAGACAGCCAGAGATGAAGTAGCTTTATAAACAGAATTTTTAGAGTTCTTTTCTGGCTGAATCCTACTCGTGTCTCTCTCTATCTCTCTGTACCTGCTTTCTCTGAAGGCCTGTGCTCTTGTTCTTCTCAGCAGCAACTGTGAACTGTTATTAGAATTTATTGCTACATGAAGCACACCACTGTCAGCTGCTCTCCACTTTCTGCTTGCATTTGCTTACTACCCAGTGCCTCTGGGCTATTTTTATTTCACATCTTTGTTCTTTGCAGGAATATTGGTTTGGCACTAGCTTACTTCGCTAGACAAGAAGGTAGAGTGTGATTTCACTGTTTTAGTAGAAGACACTGAACACATAAATCCCATGAGGGGGGTACATTTGTATTACTTGGTGACCTCATTCTATGGTCATCTTTCTGGATAACACTCCTTGTGTACATATATTTGTTTAGACCTCTTGTTCCTGCTGTTCTACACCACTGACAGTGTGATGTAATGTTTGCATTCTGAGTCCTGATATTCAAATGTACTCATGCTGTTACTAAAGATTATGTAACTTGATGGCTTTTGGGTGTAATATGTTCTTTGTTAGAATATGTAATACATTCAACACCTTTTCAGACTGTAGGATGAAGGTTATGTGGCTGGCTTGGATCACAATTCCTCCACTGGGAATCTTGTCTGGTTATTGGAGATGGCCAATTCAGGCTACTTATTCACAACTGAAGCCAAGAGTCATAGCTGGGATCATCTTTGTAGATTCCTTGGGGTTTCCCTTGTACCAAGTTTCTACTGGACCCTGAAATGGACCCCCTTTCCAGTCATCCTCTTAAGTCCTCTACTCCTCCTCCCCTCAACCTGATTCTTCAAGTTTCCATCTCCACCCACTCCCAGTCCACCCAGGAGATCTCTTCTAGGTATTGGGAGAATTAAAACATATATGTAATAAATTAAATAGCTTTATTTAATACTTAATTTCTAGCTTAAAGCTTTTTAAAAATGCAGAAAATATAAAGAAAAAGAATTATCAATTACTCCTTGACGACCTTCCATGATCTGGCTTCAACTTAATTTCCCATATATTTCTCTATTTTCCATACTCAGCAATGTCATTTGAAATACATTGAATTCTCACAAACAGGTCTCATTAGCAAGCATGATGTCACTATCTGCAACATTCTTTCCTTTCTTCATTTCTAACTCATGAATTTCTATCCTCTGAAACTAGATTAAATGTCATATCCACATTTATTCTTGTCATGAACTTCTTTCCTTATAAATCTCTTCACATAGCTAGACTAACAAGACCCTAGCTCATGTTATAGTACATTTTACATGTTGGCTGTCATGTGTGCTGAGTTATCGACTCCTTCAATGGAAGAAAGTACTCATATTGAATATATCTGCTATATTATATCAACAATAGGACAAATATTATGAACCCTGTTGACTCAACAATTCTTACTTAATGGTGGAGGTTCCTGCCTGTGCCTTTGAATTTATAATGTTGTTCTTCAAGCACAAAATAGACCAATAAGCCTGGACTCTTTCTAGTAACATCTAAACTTTGAAAAGAATAACATACATTACACTTCTAAAGACAGACAGGTTAAGCAAGACTGCCATGATAACTGTCAGACAGTCTGCAGTTTTCAGATGGCTGGAAGAGACAAAACCGTTCCCAGAAACTAGTTAAGATGTCATAAGTCCGGTTAGTTTGAAAGAAACAAAGATAAAAGGGTTTTGTATATTATATTCACAAGCCAATCCTACACCACAGCAGGTTAGGACAGTGTCAATATGCCAATCATGTTGTGGACTAGTTGTTTCTGTGGAAACGGTGCAGTGCATGAAATAAGACATTGATTCGCTTTCAATGAATTTAATATAAGATGATACCTTTAAAAAGAAAAAGACACCTTCTCAAAGTTTTACAATATTCATAATGCCTCCTAAAAGTTCCTGGAAATATATGAGTGTTAATCATTGCATCTGAGGAAGATAATGTCACAGCATAGTTAGAATATAAACTCCAATCATTTTCAGATGGTTCATTACTTGAGAGTCGGCAACACACCTTAACTCAGGGGAAACACTCACATAGATACGCACACAGACACACACACACACACACACACACACACTTACACATGCTCACCCATACATGTGCATGCACACACATTTTCTTAAGTTGTCAAAAATCCACAGCCCCTGCCATCTTCCCATTTTAGCTCCGTTTCAGTCAAAGTAGAAAGGAAGTGTTATGACAAATAGACCTTGCCCCCTGTATGGTTTGGTTGCCTGTGGATTATGTAGGGATTATGAGTACGGAAGTGGTTTTTAGCTCCCTCTGAGAATTGAGTTCCTTGTATTTCTTTAAAAAAGAGGTGTCACATTCCTAAACTTCATATATCTATGTCAAGACACTGTGAATTATTAAAATATTTCATTTTGGAAAAATGGTTTCTAAAAATGAATTTAAAAGATGTTATTAAATCATTCAATTCTTTGACCTTGTAATTCCACTCCACTTGAGAGGGGAAAAGTGCAAAATTACTAAGAGAAGTGCTTGCACACAAAAATTAGAGTTCTACGTTTCTATCAAATCCTGTCTTTTTACGAAGGCCTCCTCTCTTCAAACCCTTCTACCCCACTGATGGGCACAGAGAGCAGCTCAGTGACAAAATGCCTTGGTTAGCATGAGGAGTCCTCATCAGCATGTTTCTATATTGCTTATCCAGTATAGTAAATAGCCTGTTGGGTTAAGGCGAATCCCATTCCTTTGAGATCATTAGGATTGCTTGTGGACCCGGGAATTGGTGTGATATCATTAAGAACACGTGGCATGAAGCCTTATTTTAAATTTTATTTCTGTCATGTACTTGCAGACAACTTTATTTTTAGCATTATATGTCCTGAGTGCCTTGGTGCCTTGTTGTGGAGAGTAAATAAAATACTTCCTGGTACCTACCAGGTACTGATATGATTGGCATGGGGCAGAATACCCACCAAAAGTCCTAAATGATCTTACAACTTTCTGGTTTTCTTTTCGGATCCAGAAAGCATGCTTTTCAAAATAAGCATGACATCGACTTTCGCTGAGTGAGCTTCATCAAATCATTCAGCCAAGGTACGTAATATGATGTTTCCAAAAGTTGAAATTTTTCTTTTATCTTTAGTTTTGGTTGGCAAATCTCATCCCTGTCAGTTAGTGAAGTTTATCCTGTAAGGTATACAAGTAAGGGATTATCTACTACATAGATAATTTATTTTATAAATACACAACATAGAACGTCAAAGCCGTGACCAGAGCTGTTCAGTTAGAGGTTTGTATTATGCTGAGCTCAGTGCCTTCTTCTGACTCCTACATATTAACTTAACTCTCTCACAATTTTAGGAGTTTTAGGGATTGCTATTTATTTGGCCATAGAGGCCAAGTTATCTCACCTAGGGTCTAATAAACTCTGTTCATGATTTGCACACAATTTAACTTTGGCTATTAATGCGACATTAATACCTTTCATAAGCTAATAAAGGATTTAAAAGTGCCACCGTCTGCCTGTCTGTATTGTCAAAACACTATGCCTTTTAGCACTTGTGTATGGTCAAGTTAAATTTATTAGTCCCCAATAAAATAATGAGCACAGAAGCTTGGAGGAATTCTTGTGGAATAAAAATAAGTGAGCATAGCCTACTGGGGCTAAAAAGATATTCTCTTAACTGTTGCTACAGAAAAGTAGCAACAGTTAGCCAGAGGGAACAAAAACAAGATTAGAAGCTATCTTCACAGAGGGAGTGAACTTCGAAACCTTGGCACAATACTTAGGGCTGCTATTTAAAATAAAAGCTTGCTTTTTTTTCTCTCTCCCTTCCTACAAATCCTTTTTGTGAGTTAACCTTCAAACAGTGTTTCTCAGCATTAGCTGCTCATGGGAATCACCAAGAGAGCTTGAAGAAGACCGTGAGACACAAATCTCATTCCCAGACACAGATTTAATTGGTACGGGAAACCACTGGACAGACAAAGATTTGCAAAGCTACACGGGTGATTAGAATGTGAACCTGAGGCTGAAAAGCTGCTGCTCCTTGGTAAAACACTGATAGAATTCTAGCTTAGGATGAAACTAATATTTATAAAGTATATGCTACATTTCAGGAGTCATACTGCTTTGCATCATATAAATACAAGTCACCTTGAGGTTAAGTGTACCAAATGGAGCTTGTTGGCTATTCTAACTAAATGAATCTGGCAGATTCTGAAAACAGGGTCTGAAAATCTTAAAACCATGTAGTAATGGCTTGCTTCTCTTCTACTCACATCATTGTCTGTTTTGAAGTTGGCTCCTTGCTTAGACTACATGACCCCTTGACAGTTAGAAGTGAAGGCAGTGACGTTAGACTCCACTGTTCTCATATATGAATCCTAATAGAAGATCAAGGATTTCTTTCTTAGCTGTGATTAGAACTCTTGTACAGTTCTTTTTGGATTGGAGGATGTTATATCTGCAGAGGATGTTCCCTAGACACACAGGGCTTGCTTGTCAGTAGAAGACTCAAATCAGTTCCACAGAACAAGTTTTTAAACATGAAAAAGAAAATAAGTAGAAAAGAAAGTATGAAAAAAAATATGTGGTTCCTTAGATCATAATATTGTAGAGTTTGTTGACCATATGTGTAGTAGGAAGGACATTTAACTGCAAAAGATTTGAGACTATAGGTAAAGATGAAAAGTATGTTGTAATGCTGGAAACTCTAAAGATAGAAACTCAGCTCAAGCAATGCTTATGAAGTAGCTTGTTCCATATATTAGAAAGTCTAATGAATTTAAGAATATAAACAAGATACATCCATTGATAGTACTTTCCCCATTTCTTTATTTTTTTTTCTTCTTATTGCCTTCTCTGTATTTCTCAGCTCTTAAACATATACCTAGATGCAGTATTACTGGGTTCTGAATGGGGTGGGGGTCCTAAGACTTTATTAATAAAAATCTTCATGGACCTCATTTTCAAAATGAGATACTCTCCTCTTGGGTTATTTCACCCCTTAGATTCTGATTAGCTGAACTTAATGCATAGCATTTCCCTTTGACAAATCTCTGTGTTTGTAGTATTTTTTTTCTGTGATTGGCTAACATGATATCATATTAAAGGTAGATGGTACAACAAAAGACAAAGAAAAAGAGTGTCAGACATAACAATGCCCATGTCCCATTGCATGTTATAAAGAAGGAAAACATCTTATATTAAAAACTACTTGTACTAAATAAACCTGTAAGGGGTCAATAGACATAATTAGTGGAGGAGAAAGGAAGACAATGGACCAGGGCATTTTCCGTGAATGAAGACATCTTTGAACCCATAAAAGTTAGAAGCATATGTCCCTTGCATCTGGTTATTTACCAGCAGAGATAACAGTTTCTAAGGTTGTTTGAGACCTTTAGGTGACTAAAGAAAATGCCAATTATGAGGGAAAAATAAGCTGTTATAATAATCCTTGAACATCAGGCTTAACCTGCTGTGGATGGTGGGATGACTGTAGAGAAAATATGACTTTGCAAAAGTTCTTATAGGCATGCCTTATGTATTTTATTGCACATATAAAGAAGAATTAGAAACTTCTCCAAGAATATCATTAATTTTCATTTCCTTCCTCAAAGCAAGAAAAAGAACTACAACATTTTAAAAGAGGACTTTTTAATTTTAGCAACTTGTCCAGATGTTTGGTTCTATTTGTGATGTGCAACTGTTTTTCTTGACTCAGCACATGTACCTGTTAAAATTAGATGTTTTGATCTGAAAAATCACTTGAGCAAATGGATATAAGTTATATGAATAAAAATAAAATTTATCACTATGTTTTCTCACCAGTTCTTTTCAACAACCTACAATGGTTCCTTTGTGTTGTTTAAATTCTTCAGATTTCCAACTTCCATCTCTACTTTTCTTTGATCAAGCTTTTTAAATACCTAATTGGGTTTATGTTAAGCAGACTAAGCCCCTAAACTGTGGCATTATCATATCAAAAACACCAAGTAGGAAGATGTCCTTTCCTAAAGCATGCTCCTCATGACTGATCTACACTTGGCCCCTCTGTCTTCACATGGAAGCTGTTGTTTTCACTCCACTTAAGCACTAAATGCAATCACCAAAGAGTCTAAAAGTGAATTACAAAGTGAGAGACAACTGATCTTATTTCCTTCCCTGGAACATACTTATTTTTTAAAAATCTAAGTTTCGCTTTTGGGTTTTTTGTTGTTGTTGTTGTTCATTTGTTTGTTTGTATTTTTGGTTTTTCAAGACAGGGTTTCTCTGTAGCTATGAAGCCTGTCCTGGAAGAAGCTCTTGTAAACCAGGTTGGCCTCGAACTCACAGAGATCTCCCTGCCTCTGCCTCCTGAGTGCTGGGATTAAAGGCGTGCACCACCACCACCGCCCGAAAAAAATCTAAGTTTTTAAATAACGAAAATGGCAAATGTCTGGGCTACTTACTTGTCAGTATCCTAAATAAAATTCCACTCACTGCCACCATAAAGAAACTAGGCACTGCGATAGTTATCTTACTTCATTCTTTCGGTAAAGCTGCTGACCAGTGATGGGAAATGCTAGAAGTTTCAATTCAGGATTGGAAAATGATAGTTGTTATTCTTTTGCTGTCACTTTAAGAATTAACCACGCCCACTTCCACCCACCTCTGACCTCGTCGCCATCTTGGCCTCTCTCTTTCCTGTCCATCTCTTGCCCGTGTGCACATGTGTTTTCTGTCTCTCTCTGTGTTTGTCTATGTCTCCCTTTCTTTAAGTAATAAATGTTTAGCTTTATGTATAGCCTTATGTCCATTTACTCTGCCGTCCACCGCATCCAACCGCCTGACTCTGCCACTCGTCTGGGGACCCTGCACTGCTCTGGCGACAGCCTCTGCCTGGCTGCGAGCTGCCCAGGGCATCCCATCATCATATTATTTTTAAAGAACAATAATAGTCCTTTGTTTTATTTTATTTGAAAAGAAACAATTGCCTGTGAGGTTTCACAGATGTGAGCCTATTTCACCTTAACTGCAGGTCGGAAGGTTCGAGCTTACTTTTGCTCTTTCAAAGCTGTTGACAACAGATTTGGCTACAAACGAGATTCTGACTTAGGATGTTGTAAGAAGCTGCTTGTTTATTTGCCTGGCTTCCCAGACTCCCCAAAAATTCACACAGAAACTATATTATTTAAATCACTGCTCTGCCAATTTCTTAAGCATATTGTTAGCTAGCTCTTACATCTAAAATCAACCCATCTCCATTATTTCATATTTTACCACGAGGCTTGTGGCCTACCAGCAAGGTTGCAGCATGTCTGTCTCTGACGGCAGCTCCATGGCTTCTCCCTGACTCTGCTCTCTCTCTCCAAGCATTCAGCCTAGCTTTCCTCAACTAAGTTCTACTTTGCTATAGGTCAAGCCAATTTCTTTATTCATCAGCCAATAAAAGCAACACATAGACAGAAGGACCTCCAACACCAGGATGTGGTTAATTAGTATTTTGGGTATAGAGGTGGATCCATGCCACATGGTCCAAAGGTCATAAAATTCAAGTCTATTCCTTATATCATGTTAATGAAGTCTGTTGCATCCTGCCTCCCCTTTTGGAGTGAAGTATCTAAGCATGTGGAAGATAAACAAGGTGGATGCGGTGTTCACTGAATTTCCCTCCCCATGCTGTTCTGTGTTTCTGTCACTTAACAGTTTTAATCCTCATGTTCCTACCCTAGAATGTACGAATTTCGTCAAGGCTAATCTTCAACTATTGCTCAAATGTTAACAAACAGTATGCTGGCTAATAGGGGTTATATACAAGTCTGTGATTCATCAAAATCAATTTCAAACAACAACAAAAAATAACAAAGAATCAAAAGAAAATAAAAATTCAATTTCAAATTCTTGATTTGCTAATTTTACTTTTTTATAAATTAAATTTATCTCAAAAAAAGGAAAGAAATTATCTCTATGAATATTAACTTTATAAAGATAGTTTCTAGTTTCTGTCTCATGGAAGAATGAAAAACATTATTCATATTCAAAATAAAAGAAAATAAATTAAATGAACACAGCTAAAGTCAGAGAAATCATCAAATGCCATACTCAGGTGGAGTCACAATCTATTACACATATTGTTTTGTCAGTAACACATTTTACCATCCATCCATCTATCTATCTATCTATCTATCTATCTATCTATCTATCTATCTATCTATCTATCTATATCTATATCTATATAATGAATCTATATATTACAAAGATATCTTTAATACTATCTTAAGTTTTTAAAAAAATCTTTATTTATGTCAAACTCTACAGCAGTGATGATTGCCAGGATCAGAAACTAGCATGAATATAAAGAATAAAATTATATAGTAGATGCGAAAGCAAAGAAAAAAGCTGTATTCTAGAGCCCTGTTTAAAATGCTTTTTCCTCAAGCTAGTCTCATTAGAGTTCATTAGTCTCGGAAGATCATATTTAAATAGAAAAGATCCACGATCTGAAGTTAATAGATCACAGATATGTGCTATAGTCTTATAAAGGGCATTTTCTGAGATACTAGAGCTATTGTCATCAACTGTGTACAAAGCAGACCCATGAACCAAAATGGTAACATTTACATGCCCAAGTGTGTAAATCTGTCTATTTAATATACATTTAAAGGAATATTAAACATGCAGTAAATCTATTCTGTGGAATGATTCATGTCTCACTGAACACTTCCCATACACAAACAACAGTGTAAGTGGGAAAGTACAGATATCAAAATATCAGGAGATAGACCTTCTCGTTCTGTGAAACTCAGTTATTAGAAAACAGTGCCAATGATGTCCCAAGAACACAGACAGCTTGACTTCTGTTGTTATTTCAACTCATTAGGTACACTCCAGTGACCAAGCTTGTAAATCATGCTATGTCCTGATGTACCTGCCCACAGATCTGAAATACAGATGTTTTCCTCACTGAGTCCTACACATCTGTTCAAGGCAAACCACACGCCTTTCAGGAGGTTGCACATGCATTGTCTGCCATGTTAAATTAGTGTTTTTAAGTTGTGTTGCAAAATCTTAACTAGAAAAACAAGTAATGGGAGTTAATTATGGGAGTTAATTATAATAAAAAGGTTTCAGAGATAGTACTAAACAATAAAGCTAGCCTATTTGTGTGTGTGTGTGTGTGTGTGTGTGTGTGTGTGTGTGTGTGTGTGTGTACAACTCCTTCAGTTTGTATAATGTTACTTGAATGTGTTTTCAGGGCCGAGCATTTGGTATGGGAGAACCAAGAAGTAATGAATTTGAAAAAGAACAAGGAGGGGAGTGGAGAGAGAAAAGGCAACATGGAAATGGTGTGATTATATTATAATTTCAAAAAATAAATAGATTTTGAAAGCTAATCTAGGAGTAAGATATGCAATTAAGTGTAATGTAGAGGTCATTAATATTAGGGACAGAAAATAATATTCGGAGTAAAACAAACATGAGTTCAATCTGGTTCCTACTATTTCTTTAACAAATCTCTGCAATGATCAGATTCCTGTTGGTCTTATACTGTGTAGGAATGCTTACACCTTAGAGACTGTCATACAGGTAAAATGGAACTGTGCGGAGTAGCAATGGAAGGAAATTTCCTTCATTTACCTTCTCAGGCACTGAGTCACCAAAATGGGCTTTTTAGATTGTATAAATTTGATTTTCTGGGAAAAGGTAGTGAATGTTTTACTAAGAAAGGTGCCTCCTTGATCACTAAGAAGTTAATAATCTTGATTGTCTTAGTAGCCCATAATTCACCATCAGATACAGTGCAACTTATCAGCCCACAGTTACTGTTCCAGGGGTAATGTGGATACACTCATGTACATGTATTCACATGCATTTACTTACATCTTCACGCTCAAATATTTGCACTCTAATATACATGTTCATATTCAATTCTTGACTATTTTCCAGAATTCATTTTGTTTGTTCTTGAATCTTTCCTCTCAATTATTTTCCTACTTAAGTCTCTTTAGGTCTAAAGTTCCTTAGGTCTAATTTAAGATACCAATCTTTCTGTTAAGTCTTTTATGATCATAACTTCAAATGTTTTTTTTTTCTTTCTCTAGTTGGAGAAACATCTCTTATTGTGTAATTATTTGTTTTGACTAGATATCAGATATTAAAAACTTTGAATGTCACACATTAAGCTCCTTATATTCATGAGTTTCATATCTGTAGATTCAGTCATCTATAGATCAGAAATGTTTGAAAAGCAAGGTTTTGACTGTAATGAACATGAATTGAAATATTTTGTCATCACTACCAAGAAATGTAATATAAAATGTTTGACATTATTTCACACTGTATTTGATGATATTCTGGAGATGATTTAAAGTATTTAAAGGAATATAAGTGACCTATATGAAAATATTGTATTTTATTATAGAAGATATTCTAACATCCTCCAGTTTTCAATTGGAGAGGCTCTGGAACCAGTTTCCCATGCATCCTGAGGACAAACTACAGTAGTGTCTTACTTATTATTATTATTATTATTATTATTATTATTATTATTATTATATCCATCAATGGTCACCTCCTAAAATCTTGATTAGTATTTATGAAATTGGTTGATTTTGTCAGGTTTTTACGAAGGAGAGACATATTTAGAGTACCTTAATAACTTTAAAAGGAACATTTTTAATAATAGGCTGCTAGTACATATGAATTAACTGTTTTAACCTAGATACTATTTAGCTGGCTTTCTTGATTTGTCTAGCGGATAGTGTACACTCATAACCAAGTGTACAGTGTAATTTGGGATCTCAGGTTCTTTGTTCCTCACGAACCACAAGTGGGTTTACTGGTCCCACTGAACTTTCATAGCCCTCCCAGTACTTTCCTTGGACCTTTGTTCCATGTTTCTTCAGTTCAGTTAGTGTCATTCACAGTTGAAATAATCAATAGGTTGTTTATTTGTGTAGAGATAACAACATCAATATCTTTATAAAACTAGAAAGAAAATGAAGTGTGTGTTTCTGCTTTCCCCTTGGCTTGTGTGCATTTCAAAGATCACCTGGTACCTAGTAAGAGGAAATTTATGGCTGAGCTGTGCTCCTTAACTCTAATCTTACCTATCAAGCAAGTTTCTCATCAAAATGGTGGACTGAGAGAAGGGGAGGAACAGCTTCATCCTTTACTATTAAGATGATTTAAATAGAAAGTCTTTCTCATTTTGAAGCTTAAAGAATGAAAAATAAATACTTTGTCTTTATACCTCATCTGCTGATAGTAAGAATTATGTCCCAGAGGCATAATTGTCCTTTAGAAGGGATAAGGTTCAAAGCCACAGGAAACAGACTTCCTGTCACTCTCAGAAGACTGCTGCTTCCAAACTCACATTTGCAAATGTGGGTATTTTCTTTAGACAGTGAAAGGCAGCTTTGTTTTTTCTCACGAAGGCCCTGAAGTTATTTCTTTTAAGAAATATTAGCCTCAAATTGAACTCAATTCTTTTTCACATACAAAGTTATGCCCTCAGAAAACTGGCAAACCAAGACAATATTTTCTTCTTTTTTTTTTTTTTGATCCCTAAGGAGGAAAGTTTTCCCCAAATACACAGTAAAAATGCTGTTTTCTATTTACTTTGAGGAAGAAAATACGTAACCATGATGCTACAAAGATGTAAAACTATGTTTTCTTGTAGTTATTAATCTAACTGAATACATGCTACTTATTAGCTATTGCATCTCTGTTTATGATTTAAATAACAAAAGTTTTTCTAACATTGGTTTAAAAATGGAAGATACATGGTAATTCTTGCTATTCATGGAGAGTTGGTCCCAAGACACCCTTCAACTCCTTAACCTTCACTGTGGACTTCAAATCTGAGAGTACTCGAAGCCACACAAATTATGGCTCAAAATTTGCATATAAACTAGAGAAAAAAATATATGTATTTTAAATTATCTCTAGATTGTTTATAAGAATGCAATATAAATGCAGCCTTACTGGTACTTATACAGCACTGTTTAGGAAATAATGAAAAAGAAAGAAAGAAAAAAGCATGTATTCAGTTCAGAGTCATTTTTTTAATTACTTGGATATTTTGATCCAACAGTGGTTGAATTTATAAGCACAGATCTCTTGGATATGGATATCTAACAACTTTCTAGAAATATCATTTTAAGGAGAACTAAATTGTGAAGAAAGTTATCAAGACCAAATAACCACAATACTTAAGGACATGAATTTTATTGACTTAATACATATCCATTGAGAATCTGTTCTAGATACTTGTAGAAGATTGCTTGTTCATCCCAGCCACCCAGAACCAAAATAACCACACAGAAACTATATTAATTAAATCATTGCTTGGCCCATTAGCTCTAGCTTCTTATTGGCTAACTCTTAGATCTCAGTGTAGTCCATCTTCATTAATCTGCGTATCACCACGAGGTTATGGCCTACCAGCAAAGTTTTAGCACATCTGTGTCCAGCGGCAGCTCCATGGCTTCTCCCTAACTCGGCCCACCTCCTCCCATGCTATAGGCCAAGCCATTTCTTTATTTATTAATCAATAAAAGCAACACATAGACAGGAAATCCTCCCACACCAGATACTCATTATATCCAACAGGGATTCATGCCGATAATTAGTAATCAAATATATTTAGTCTCTACATTCTATGTTGTTAGATAATGAACTGTGGAAAGCAGTGGGCTAGAAAATGAGGATAAGGCCAGCCTATTATGCATAGCAAATCATGACAAAACATCACAGACAAGACACAAATAACATAAAAGTAGGCACCACAACTGCTTGACCTTTCTCTTTGTGATCTGGGGTCTTAGGAATATAAAAAGACTAACCTAGATAGTTCAATGTTTGGGTTTAGAAATACATGTGGTTAAACACAGGGTCCATGCTGTTCAAAGGTCAACACTGAGGTGTAAGGAAGGATGCTTTGCATGAAGGAACAAATTAAGGTACCCAAGAACGAGGAGTAGGCAATAATCATAGAAAAGTATGTCAATGCTATCCTTTGCTAAATGGCTCTGAGCTATGAGCTAATATTCTGTGAAGACTCTAGATGAACAAGCTTAATTATTATAAATTGTCCAAAACCTCATAGTTACAAGACTCTTCTGTACTTTAGCAGTAAGACTAAATTTATCCTTATTAAAGGTAACAATTCTCATTTACTTCTCTGGAACTCAATTACCAGGAAAGAGACAGCCATTATCTCTGTGTTACTAAAGGGGAAAGAAATGTAGAAGATGGTGCCCAGAGTCATAGGTCAGACATTTCTCTCATAGCCTTACTTTTCCTACCAGCTCTAACCTAGTTCCCACTGACAAACAGAGCAAAGGAACTGCAAACTTACTTGAATAATTTAGACTGGTGAAAGTGATTGCTATAAATGACTTGAGCTCTTTCAAATTCTTTCAAAGATGAAATATTTTTATTCTTTCATTTTTTTCTTAATCTTAGTGATTTTAGACAGGCTCACACATCTCTCTTTAAAGAGAATTATTAACATGGGCTTAGCTAAGGAAAGATCAAGTTACAATGTTAATAAAAATGAAAGCGTCAATCCATACTAAGTGACAATGTAGCACCCGAGAAAATTAATTAATGCACCTTACCGTGAGAAGAGTCAGATGTGTTAGGTCTGAATTTAGTCTTAGGATGCACAATAGTTTTTTTTTGCTAAATTTCTGAACTGCAAGGTTACTCAAAATCATGTCACCATCGCCTAAAGTAATATGTAAACTTTTAAATATTTTAACTAGATTAAATTTTTAAATTGCTAGCATTTTTGGTAATGATCTACTATAGTTTGAATTCTGAATTAATCCCAAAGGCCAATGGGTTGATAAGCTTTGAGTCTTCAAGGTAATGCTTTTGGTAAGTAGTTGAACCTGTTGAGGAATGAGGCATTATGGGTAGTCCTTATGTCTCTGTGGCATGCCTTTAAAGGGAACTACAATAGGGCTTGGCAAATTTGTTCCATCACACACTCCACCATTACCATCAGCAACCCAACCAGAAGTCCAAAGAAACTAGTCCACTTGACTATGTTTGACTAGAAGTCCCAAATTAAAACTGTAAGCCAAACTTAAATCAACCTTTTCTCATTTTATCTTAATTATATCAGGCAATTAAATATAGTCATGCAAATTTATTAACATATTTTTTTAGAATCATTTTGCAAACTTAAATCATTCCCTTGATTTTGACTAGAAGTAATAATTTGGGGCAAAAAATATTAAAATGGATCCATTAAGTGATTTTAATAACCCTGTAGAGATTCCCAAAATATCCCTAACATTGACTATTGTTAAAGGATTCTTAGGAAATATACCATTGTATAACATTTTAGAGCTAAAACTGGGTAATTGTTCATGGATTAAACTTATAACCATAGAAAATATAGACTTAAAATAAATTCTAGTATATTTTGTAGATTAACTGGCAGGAATTAGATAAGGTGATATGTGTGTGTGTGTGTGTGTGTGTGTGTGTGTGTGTGTGTGTGTGTGTGTATGTAGTTAACTATTTAAATTGTAAGGAATACTGAGCATCCACAATATGAAAATGTAATAAATGATTTTCTTCGACCCTTTTTTTTTCAAATCACAAAGTCCTGGCAGTTTTTAAATACACCTTCAGTTTTATCATGGCAACTGACCTTTATGGGAAGAGCACTGGCAACAGCAGAAAATTATTCCACGGCATGACATAGCTGGTGTTGGCGCACCTCTAAAGCCATCCAGATGAATTTAGGAGCTTGATTCCTTGGACAATTCCCTGGAGATAACTATAAAAAAATTATTATGAACCTTCTGACTTTGGATATAGCTTTAAATATTTGAAGGCAGTTAGGAGACTCCCTCCTAGTCCTCCAGATGATTTAACTCAAATTGTCACAAAGCTTTTCAAGTAATCTCTGTTTTAGACCATATAGCTAACCTGGATACACAGTTGAGATATCATTAAATCGGGGATCCATGCTTTAATGAAAAATCCTCAGTGTCTGCTCAGAGAACTGTGAATGATCCTGTATAAGAAGACTAGATGTTGTGTGATTCCTTATGTCTCCAAAGGGAAGCTAGTTGGTTACCTTAGTATTCTGCCAGGTATATTATGCTTTATAGTAGCTTATAGACAATGTTCACATCAAACCGCCATATTTCTATACAGCTTTCCAATTGATGATATATATATTTCAGTGTCTGCTTGGCTCACAGTTATGAGCAAGCATTTTCATGATGAGTGTCTTTGCTCTTCCTTTTTCCATGGCGTCCTGGGTTTCTTGGGATACTCTTAACGGGGTCAATGTATGAAATCAAAAAAAAAGCAGATTGTAAGATGGTGACACCTTTGTTTAGGCAAAATGAATAAAACAGGGTTTAAAAATGGGGTAAGTGTATCCTTTAAAAAAGAGCTTGCCTGGGGGGTCAATACGGCTGTGGTGTCAGTATAGTGCCAAGTAAACTCTCAAGCCTACCACCAACTTCCCTACGCTCATCTATTTATTGTTGAAGCAAAACGATTTAATTCTTTATTTCACCCTCCCTGTCTCTACCCTTAATTTATACCTCTGTCTCTTCTCAAGCTCCTCAAGGGACTATCCCCATTTTCCTCAAGGAGATTAAGAATTTAATGTTCCTTAAAAATTAATGATGAGAAATATTTTTTTAAATGCTTCTTAACATTTCCCTTTGAATTGTGATCTTTTCATTAAGTATCATCTTGATCTAGTCTTGTTACAAAAGATGCAGAGAGTTCTTTGGAAGTGATCCAAATGAAATAAATACATATACTTGAAGGCGTTTTATTTAGACTTAGAGGTTTATTTATATGTGTCTCCACAAACTCGTAGCAATATTGATCTATGCACTAGCCAGGATAAAACAAATCAAGATAGAAATCTTACCACTTAAAAATAATTCTCTCATGAGAATCAAGTACAACTAAAATATCCCTAAAAGCTTCTCCATCCAAATGCATGACAAATATAACCACTGCAAATGCAGGGTGCAGTGTCTTTCAGAACAGACTTGGCAAAGCACCTGAGAGGACATGTCAAGGTCTTCCCTTGTGCTGGGAATACTGCTAAAAAAGCACTTGGAAATTTTTTAAGTTAATTGAGTATTTCATATCTTCATTATTTTAAAAAAATCTATCATATCTTTAAAAAACTTTATGGTATTGAATATCGATGGTATTTACATACATATTATATTTATTTGTGTATGCACGTGCATGCATGCACACACATGTACACATACATCCATGGCATGTATTCACATGCCACAGCATGCATGTGACTGAAGACAACTTATGGGAATTGGCTGTCTTCTTCCACCATGCAGATCCTATGGCTCAAACTCGGTTCGTCAGACTCTGAGACATGCACCTTTGCTGAGTCACTTAGCATCCAAATATGGTACTTATTGATTGATAGGTTGTAATTGATAGGCAAGCCAGAGAATTTCCTTTCGAGGAAGCACGGTACAGTGGGGAAGCTTAATATCAGACAATATATTATTTTGAAATCTTGCTTCTTCCTTAATAAAAATAACTTGATACAGGTATATGTACTATCAGTTTCATATTCTACTGTTAAATAAGGCTAGCAATTTCCATACCCAAATGTATCATGGGTTAGACAACAAACACATACATCTTATAACATTTCCTTTCTGTAATACATATTGCTACATATTTAGCAACAAGGTATAGAATTTATAACAAGTGGTGATGCATCTTTTTGACCTTCAAACCTTCAAACCAAAAAGATTTCCAGGTATTTTACAGAGAAATCTTGTTAACTAGCATTTTCTCTTCTCTCCAGCTAAATTTTTTCTCAATAACGGGGGTGGGGTGGGGTGGGGTGGGGTGGAGGAATGACTGTGATGTTCGTTGTCAGTAACACAAACATTTGCTTCATCTTCCTGTCACTGGGAGCGTTTCCCCAGGAATCAGTCTTTCCAGAAACTGAAATAAACATTGAGAAGGACATAAAACCTCATTAGTATCTCAGGTAAAAAAAATTTAACAAGCAGGTTCTTTGAACTATGAATCAAATGAGATCAGCCTCCTCAGTCAAGCCTGTTGACAATTAAAGTCTTCAGAGAAAAAGCACAGCTTCTCTGCAAGTCAGAATTTCTGGCATTGGGAAAATGACAGCGACGGAGGCTGGCTGCACTTACAGGATGGTATGAGCAATAGTTATGATGAACTCTTAGGAAGGCCTCTCCGTGTTACTTACATGTCAATCACCCTTCAATATCTTTAACCCCCCCCTTGCCTCCACGCTCCCTGAAACTCCTCATAAATGTGCTTTAAAAATAGTGCTTTAAAAAAAATGGTAGCCATCCGGTGAGCGCTTAAAGGGCAGCAAGGTCTGGAAATAGCTAGCCAGTTCTTTACCTGACTGAACCTCTAGAGAGAATGCAGATCCCCTTTCAAAGCTTTTAAGAAAGAAAAGGAACAGTCACAGGATGAGAAAAGATACCTGTGGGGAGGGAACAAAAGGCAAAGTGAGAAAACAGCGGGGAAAGCTGCCAAGAGAGGTTTCTGTACACGGAAAACCAGAAAACCACTACGCCTAGAGAAGTTGATCTTTCACTGTTGTAACCAGCTGCGGAAATTCCACCACTAGTATCTGCTTGGAACTGTGGGAAACAGAAGAACCCCTTCTGCAAAATTCAGATGCCACTAAGAGTCGATTATCCCAGTTTTTAAAGTCAAAACTACTGAGACATTAAACCTGGAGGTTCTTTTTCCCTCCTCTCCCTTTTTCCTTCATCATCTCCTTCCTGTCTCCTAGTCTCTCTTTCTTTGCTCTCTTAACTCTTGTTCTCCAGCTGAGAGTTAATATGTGTTTCAGCATAACCAATGACTACATAGTCTGTATTCCTTAATTCTAAGAAAGAATGCAAGATACCATCCACCACTGTTACTGATTTTACAAAACAAAGACCAGGCGTAACACGATGACTTTGAAGGGAAGATTAAGCAAGAAAAATTCAATGGAAAAGGCAACCTGAAGCATACATTCAAATGAAGAGGGATGTTTTGGGTTATTTATAGGACATACCGGGCAATTTTGTTAAAAACAGTTCTGAAGCAATGTTGATATAAAATATGGCGCTCAGCCGTTAGATAACAGAAAACTTTTCCTGGTCTACAAAGGTGGTCAAGATAAGATTTTTAAGAAAAAAAGTTATGATCTTTGCTGAAACCTGTACATGTAAAAGTTTCACACGAGGACTAATACAAACCTAGTGGCTTAGGGCTTTAGAGAGTTTACATTAAATCTTTAGTAAATACAGCATAGTAGGACAAACATTTTGTGTTTTGGTTGTTGTTAAATACTAGGTTTTAGAAATTCATTTATCCTTGGCTTTCCTCAAATGCTTTTTTAGTTTGGGATTTGTAATGTTTCCCATGCTAACAAATATGTTTAAAAATCTGCACTCCAATAACTAAAGATAGGAAGCAAGAGTTAGAATGAAACTTAGCTTTTGGTGTCATGTTGCAGTAAGACATATAGCAAGGCAAGTCCAAAAGTTATCCACAATTTAAAATTCTAGAAAAAACGTGGAAGAAATGTTTATTTAATGTGCCATCAACAACTTTTAAGGACATTGTCTAGTAGAGTGAATCACATTTTTGGATTTTTGGTTGGTAGTGTGAACTTTGTCATGCTTTGAGTTGCACTCCTACAGAATGGCAGTTCATTAAACTGGTAAAATAAAGAGCATTTAGTGTATGTCTAACCTCTCAAAACTATATTTTTTCATCTACACCTTCTTGTCTTAAACTTAAAATCATAACTTCACTACCTGGAAGTGTTAAGAATGTTTAAGTGTTTTCTAGAATTTACAATTCATGTGTAGATTTTGACTTTTGGTACATGGCAATGTTTTCAAATATTCTAAACCTTATATATTAGTGATAAGTGAATATTCATTAATAATGTAATTATTGCTTTAAAATTAAATCTTCTCCATTATCCTGGCTACAATATCCTCTCCTAATTACAAGACATTATTCTTCTTGAGGTTCCTCACTACTCTCCATCTTAAAGAGTAAATTATGTATAAAGATTCTTGATACATATATTTTAATTTCCAAGAGTAGTGTTTCTTTGGGTTTGATGTATTTGCTTGACATCCATCTAATGTAACCGGGAGAACGGTCCACACATTATTTCTAGCGTCTGTGGCTCTGCCCATAATGACAATTAACACAGTCTTTACATGAGTCCTGCCATGTCTTCTGCACAGTGACTCAATGGCAGATTGTGTTCCTGTGAAATCTCTAGATCAGTGTTGGAGAGTGCCAACAGGAAGTCTAATACTGAGCTGCACAGTCAGCCTATCACTGATCAAAACCCATTTAATCAGCAAGGATTTCTTGAGCTAGCATTATATCTTCCCCAGTCTAAGTCCATCTTATGTTCCCACGTCAGTTTTATAGGGTTTCATTTTGAAAAATCTAAGTCATAACAATAAAGCTACAATGAAGTTATAATAGCTCTGAAATTTTGGTGACTTTTGATCTGTTCCACTTAAGAATTTCCTTTCCTCGGGCTGGGGGTTTTGTCTAAGCACTGCCATTCTTCCAGTCTCAGTGTATCCCCAGGCATCTGTAACATGAAGGGCCTGTTTTGGGGGGTTTCTGTCCCACCTGATACCCCACAGCCAAAAAGCCCCAAAGAAAATTACACAGAGATCTCCATAAGTTATAAAACTGATTGGCCCATTAGCTCAGACTTCTTATTAACTCTTGTAGCTTATATTAACCCATTGTTCTTATCTATGTCAGCCACATGGCTCGGTACCTTTCTTAGCCGGGCAGATTACATCTTGCTTCTTCCGTGGTCTGGGCAGGACTGGGAGGAATCAGCTTCCTCCTTCCCAGAATTCTCCTGTTCTCATTGCACCACCTCTACTTCCTGTCTGGTTTTCCCACCTATACTTGCTGCCTGGCCAATCAGCTTTTATTTAAAACATGATTGACGCAGGCAATTTTCCCACACCAAGCATCATTCTTTCTGAGGTTCTATCCATGAACTTCCATGATTATCACTGTATGTTGTCTTTATGTATAGTCCTACAAAGAGAAAATAAACCCTGTAATACCGGATATACTGTCTCATCCAGTATGTTGTAGTAGCCTAGTAGAATGGTTTGGATATAGCATAAGAGTGATTATGTTGCTGTACTATGGAACCAAGGATTTAACATATGCTAGATTAGAGCTCTACTACTGAGTTACATAATCAGCCCTTGACTTCTGACACAAAGTCATACTGTATTTTAGCCTTGTCTTAAACTTTCTATGTAATTCAGATAGACCTCCATCTCATGTTCCTCCTGTTGCAAGCTCTCAGTGTTGGGATTATATTCATATGCCTGCATATCCTGGAAATATTAGTGCTAATAACCATAATGATAACTACAGATTATGATAATTAAAAAGAATTCCACTTCTAGCCTTTCTGAGTACTCAGAAAAAGAAAATATCATTTTTATTTATTTCAGAAAAAAAGGGTTATAAAAAACTCAAGAAATTCAAGATACTAGCTCAGATTTTTCGACTACACCTTAACTCTTACCTCCACATTCTCAGCTTGCAATATAAGTTCTGAAGTGCCTACTATCATGACAGCCAGACTCTTCTTCAAATGTCATTTGTGGAGAGAGTAAAGTTTAGCTTTCTATACAAATACTGAAATGCCACTGGTATCATTTTCTCATTTACTTGTCAACATTTTTTAATCAAATGCTCATTATTTTTTGAGCAATTAAGCTTCTTGCATTGACCTGAATACATAAAGGCCCCGTCAGAAACAAAGTTTTTATGTTAATAACAGCTTTTGTATGACACAACTGCCCTTGTTGTTTTGAAAAATGGCATGACCAATAACGAGGTCCTTACATATGAACTTTAGAAGACTTGCTAAGACAGGTGAATAAATATGCTAATATAAACATTTTTGTCACTATTCTCATCTAGGCATTTAACCATGAAAGATTTCCTTAGATTTGGACATTTATACAGTTTAAAGTTCTGAACTGATTTGACTTACTTTTTGCAGGAAATTATGTAAAATGTAAAAAATTGTTTTGTGGTTTTCTACCTTATGTTGTGCTCTGAAGACTTCTTTAATGTGTCAGAAGTCATAATTTTGAGCTCCACTTACAAAATGCTCAGGAATGAAATAACCGGTTATTATGCATGAAGCAAATCATACTCAGAAATTGCTACTGTAACTAAAATAGATTCCTCAAGAGATCTACAGAGTTTCTGTTTTACAGACAAGAATTTATAATTTTTGGATGAAACACTGAAAATATTGAAGTTCCATGCAGAGACTCTTTAAATTTCACCCCTTACCACCAGTCACTAAGGCTCAAGGAGTATCTTCCAAGTAGCAAAATGGATGTAAGAGCTGAGAGACTGGGGAGAAATGTTGTAAAATGGTCTCTTGCGACAAGACAGCAGCTGTGCTTACTTGCACAAGACCTCCTAGGATCAAGCTAGCCAAAAAACAGTATAGATAAGGTAAAAGATTTCCTACCCACACCTTAGTGAGGGGCTATTCACAGTTCATATTTGCTGGGGAAAAGAGTGTCATTCCTAAGTTTAGAATAGCAGAATTTCCATGTTTAGTGATTGGCCCCAAACTCAGGCACATATGCACAAATACATAGCAATAACTTGATTTATTGAGTTATTTTTAAAAAGGGGAAAGAGAAAGATTTCTTAGTATACTATATAAAATAGTGGCGTACTTTCTATTCTATTGCCCAACTTTTGGTCATACTATTCATTTATTGAATATATTTTTCTTATCTTAAACAAAATGCAGAAGTATTTTTTTAAACTTTTTATTGATTCTTTATAGGTTTTACATCATGCATCCTGATTTCATTCATCCACCTATCCCTTTGCATCTGCCTACTGACCCTGAAACCTCCCCCATACTCCTCTCACACACAAAAAAAGAATAAAAATAAAACTTAAAAAAAAGAAAAGAAAAAAATCTCACCATGGAAACTGCAGTGTGACACTGTGAATCACACAGTGTAGTCTTTAGTCCACACATCTTTACTTGCAAGTGTTCACTGCAATGAGTCATTGGTCTGACTTCAGCCCTCTGGCTTCTGATGCGGACTCACTGGGACTCCTCTTGGACATCCCGTTGTTGCCCTGTGTCATGGAGATCCTGTAGCTTTGGGTCTTCAGGATTGGTCCCTTCACGTGCTCCAGCAAATGATAGATGGGGGAGATGTTAGGGTAGGACAACTCATAGCCCAGGTTCTGGGTCTGGGTGGTAGCCGTGTTGGTCAGTCTGCCAGCTCTCCCTCCTCTTCATCACTAGGGCGAGATCTCCAGCACTACATCTGTCAGCTCACAAGAGGCAAGGAGCTGGGCCAACTCACTGACACCTACACCATGAGGACCAGCTCTACCATGTTGTCCAGGCAAGGTTCAGGGGCCACTCTCCTGAGTACTGCTGCTGCTGATGGGCAGTCCCAGTTCTCCCCCTCCATGCACCCTAGGCCAGCTCTCCTGCCTGTGGCAGCTGTCAAGGTGCAAGAGGGGGAGGACCTCTTTCCCTCACCCTCACTACCACATGGGAGTTAAGAAGTGGAGCCAGGCCCACCCAATTCACATCCTTGGGCAGGCTAGCATTCCCCCACCCCATCACCATCTCAGTCAACAGGATCAGCTCTACGTGTCTGCCATGTGGTGGTGTGGGCAAAGGAAAGATTCCCTCTCTCGCCCCTCACCAGACAAGTGAAAAGTTGACCCTGCCCCTCACTAATAAAGCACTTGGGAGAGCAGAAGTCAGTTTGCTATGTTTAAATATCTGTTTTTCATCTCTTTCTCTCTAAGTTTATCATGTACAAAGGCAGGAACATTGTCTTTAGCACATAATAGACCCTTGATCATATTTTAATGCTATTTAATTAGATATCAGTTTATTTGATAAACATAAATTTTGATTAATAAATTTTGATAAAAGCAGTATGAAAACTATTTTAAGTTCCTATGCTAGTTGAGAAAATAGAGAATAAAAGATACAATGCAAGAATAATTCCAAGAAAGGAATGGAGGGCTTCTGAACTAAAAGCCCAAAGATGCTCTAAAACAAAATGATAAAGAAGTCTACCCGATTTTACCTTACATAACTCCAGAAGCTAAAGCTAAAAATTTATTTCTATGGTACTATGCCTCAACAATATAAAATGAGGTGTGTATTATGAATGGATGTATAAAGACTTAGAAAGACTACAAAAACTTCAGAGAGCATGTTAATTCTCAATGACCTTTGTTACCTGTAGAAAAAGGAGAAAGTAACATGATATTTAAAATATAAAGGAAACATTTTAAATTTGTAAATTTTAATTTAAAAATTACTTTAGACAAATGCAATCTAAAGAAGATTTAAAGATTTGGGGGTATATATAACAATATCATGAAACTCCATTTGTGCTTTCATGTGTATTACTGTTTTCTAGCTTAAGACAAAGAGAAGAAAGTAGCAAAAATTGAAAATAGGTCACATAAAAATTTCAGGAAGAAAAATGTATCATCTCTTCATTTGTTGAAGAAAAATCCTATGTTTATGATTAATGGAAGAAAAATAATATTTAAATATGTGACTACCAATGAAATATTTGAAAATATTTCTTATGTATAAATGGAAGTCTATTCATGTCTATAGAGTGTAGACTTTCCATTACAACACATACCTTAGAAAACCAGCCTGTAAAGAGGGAATGCTTATTTTGCCCTGTGGTTTTGGAGGCTTTATTCCATAATTACTTGTTTCCAATGTTTTTGAAGCTATGTTATGGTAACCTTTCACGGTAGGATGTAAGTGGTGGAGTAAAGTTGCTTACACCATGGTTAACACGCAGCAAGAAGAAGAAGCAACCAGTGTCTCTTCCGGGCAGGCCCACAATGACAAGAAGTCTCCCACTAGGACTCAATTCTTCAATTTCTCCCACTCTCCAATAGTACTAACTAGGACACTAAGCTTTCAATACCATTTAATTTCAGACTATCTAAAGACTATGCTACTGTCCAGTCCATTCTAGTTTGTCAATTTCAAAAGTTCCTCGGATTTCCATCATGATTTAATTCTTTTTTTCGAGAGATGCCCATCAGTTAAATTCTGAAGAACTGCATAGTTCAAAAGAAGGTTCACAAGTTAACTCATTACAGATTAGCATATGCTCAAGTTTGTATGAACTTTCCAAAGCATTTACCTGATCTAAATGGATTCATTTCATTCTCTAAAGAAACTATAACTATTAAGAAAATGTTTCCTGAATTCATTTTGGTAGAAGAAATTTTAACTGGAAGATTAAAACTGGAAGAGAATGAAAAAATGCTCATACATTCTAAGAGAAAAATGACCTTCAAACAAGAGGTGTATCCAGTTAAAATATTAATTAATATAAAAGTACAAAAAGAAGCACAGTGGACTTAAAATCATTCACCTATTCTTAAGGAAGCAAGGAAGGATGTATTCTACATAATAAAAGAAGAACCCAGATAAGAGAACGACGTGAGAAATGTTGGAGAGAAATTACTCTTGACACTTATTTTAAAAATGGCGAGATAGATTGTACTTGAACAACTGCAGTAGGGCAAAGAAACTTCAGTTGAACTGACATCAACTCCAAGTTAAATAGACCTGGAAGGCTATTCAGTTCTTGTATAAAGGCCTTAATAGTGTTGTCCACTTTATAACAAGAAGACAAATTGAACTCAGAACTATTTAGACAAAGGATAGGAGATTATAAATGATAGAGTGAACAAATAGGAAGTACTAGAAAATAGTCCAAAAGGAGATGAGCCTGTGAGATCAGCCCGTCTGTGTTTGCCACTTCCCAATTATCCACAGCAGCTCACTGTTCTCAGGAAGGATGAACTAGAAGGGCCACAATCACATTTCAAAGGTTTGATTCTCAAACTCTCTGAAAATTACCCCTGGGAGGTAGGACATGTATACCTGGAAAGTAGTGGGGGATAGAATTATAACTGTAAAATTTCCAAAGTTAAACCTCTAGGGAAAGATAGGTCACAGCCTGTCTAAACAGTGTACTGTCAAGATATTAATCTAGATGAGAGAATAATTAAGGTACAAGAAATCGGGCATCTTACTTAAGAGACAAGCAATGGTGGTCAGTGATGTGCCATATCAACTTCTGCTTCAGGGAACGTTTTAGAAGAGGGGGCAGAAAGATTGTAAGAGCCAGAGGAGCAGGGATTCCGCTGTGAGGTTGTAATATGAGCATCTACAAACATAAAGTCTCACCAACGTGATTGCCGAAACATGAGACGAACAGGGAAAACGCCAACTCACATACCACGCCAAAGTATATGAAAGAAATACACAGGGTCTCAACCCTACCTAAAGAATTAGAGGCAAATGAGTAGCTGGGAAAGAGGGAGGGGATCTTCTCCAGGAAAGCACACAAATTGGTTGTCAAGTGCTATGGTGGTTTGGCTAGGCGTGGCCTCCATAGTTTTATATGTTTGAATGTTTAGCCCATAGGGAGTGGCACTATTAGGAGGTGTGGCCTTGTTGGAGTAGGTGTGGCCTTGTTGGAGGAAGTGTGACACTGTGGAGGCAGGCTTTGAAGTCTCATATGCTCAAACTATATTCAGCATGGGACACATTTGTTTTTTTTCTGCTGCCTGAGGATCAAAATGTAGATCCTCTTAGCTCCTTCTCTAGCACCATGTCTACCTGCATGCTGTCATGCTTCCCACTAAGAAGATAATGAATAAAACCTATAAACTGTAAACCAGCCTCAATTAAATATTTTCCCTTGTTTTTATGTATATTTTTCACGACAGGGTCTCTTTGTGATGTTTTTCCTTTATAAGAGATGCTGTGGTCGTGGTGTCTCTTCACAGCAATAGAAACCCTAACTAAGACAGATGCTAAATGGTCAACTCTGAAAACATACATACAAGTAACTCTGTAGGTTGATGAGGTTATATTTAGGAATATATATGTATATACATGAAGATAAATTCATGTAATAACAATTAATGAATGAAGAGGCCACGAAATTGGAAGAAAAAGGGACGGGGTGTATTATAGAGTTTGTAAGGAAGAAAGACAAAGGAAAACTGTTACAATTGTAATCTCAAATATTAAAACAAGAAAATACATGTATAGACCAGCCTACTGGTTCAAAATAATAATAAACATATATGCATTAAAAAGTGATATGGAACCTGAGAGAACCTGAAGACAGGGCTATTTCTTATCATAGTCCCCTAGCAAGAGAGCTCATATATGAAAATACAATGGAATTATTATAAGTGGGATATCATGGAGAAATTACTTTTAATTACTCTTTACAATTCTATGGAATAGCTTAAAAGAACTATTAAGCACTCTTATCTATTAAGCTCTTCTGAAGAGGCAGGCAGACCCCCTACTTCTTGTTCCTCTTCCTCTTTCTCTCTATTTCTTGTTCTTTCTTCCCTCCCATTTACCCTTATCTCGGTAAACTCTCCACTTAAAAGAAGGAACTATTAAGCAATAGGTAGACTTTTATGAAGTTTATATATATATATATATATATATATATATATATATATATGTGTGTGTGTGTGTGTGTGTGTGTGTGTGTGCATGTATGTATATATACATAATTTTATTTTTGAGATTGTAATATAATTATAGCATTTCTCCTCTTCCTTTCCTCACTCCAAAATCTCCAATATATGCCTACCTGCTCTACTTGAAATTCATGAACTCTTTTTTAAAAGTAAAAACAAAATTTATAAAAATATATGGGATGCAGGAGAATTACTACTTATATGAAAATTTATGGCATTGAATGTTATGAAGAAAAATATCAAATCAATACCCTAAGCTTTTTATTCAGCACATCATTAAAGGAAGAGCAAATTAATTCCAAAATAAGAAGAAAGGTTCTTTTAAAATTAGAAGATAAACCAATTATGTTAAAAATAAGAAATCCACAGAGAAAAACAATATCGTGAAAAGATGGTTCTTTGAAAAATAATCAGTAAGTATCTATATAGTACGTGTGTGTGTGATACGTGTCTGTGTACATAAAAGAATGAGAGAGAGAGAGAGAATGAGAGAGAACAAATGCTAATACCCAAAATGAACAGGAATATTATTATAATTCACCTATGAACAATAGTGAGGCCATCACGTAATGTTATTAATAATTCAGCATCCATAAATTCAAAATAAACTCATAAAATGATAAAGAACTTCAGTAGTCCTACATCTATTAAAGAAAATTAAAGCAATAACAGCTTTCAAGACAAAAAATACCAAGCCCAAATGGGATTGGTGGTGAATTTATCCAAATATTCAAGTAAGAATGTATATCAATTAGCTTTCATCTATTACAGAAGGTAAAATCAGAGAACATAATTCTTCTTTTATTTTGCAATGCTAGCTAACATCACCTCAACACCAAATTCAAAGACATTGAAAGATAACACTACCATGTCAACAAAGCAGCAAAGATCCATAATGAAATATTGACAAATCAATTCTAATAATAAGTAAAAATAAATGTATACCATGATCAAGAGTAAATTATCTTAGTAGTATAATGCTGATTCAATATTTAAAATGATTTAATATAATACATCATATCAGGGTGCTTATTGAGAAAGATTCCTACCAGAATGAAGACTGAAGAATGAAGTATACCTTTCCAAGATTCATCTCAGGGAAACTTAGGTAGGAAGTACTTGCCATGGTTCAAGATAAATTAGGTCTCCCTAACATATATGTGTAGTTCTTTGATTTTAATACCACACAAAGAAGGGGTGGGGTGGGAAAGGCTAAGTCCTGGATAATGTGTTCAGCAATCTCTGGATCTTTAATATGTCTACTTTCTACTTAAGTTGATCCTTACAATCTGACCAACATTCCTAAAGTATCCCTAGTTCCTAGATGACCAGTTATGTCCATACTTCAAACCATCCAGCTAAATCTCACTCTGTGTCTATCACACATCTAGAGCATATTTTTACAAGGTTGAAAAAGCAAAATTACATTATCATACCAGAAAAGAAAAGACTGATGGTATTCAACAATAATTCATGTGGCAACGGGTCCCTTTAGCCACTTGTTCATTTCCTGGCCACCCAGATCTCGGAAATAATTACACAGAAAACTGTATTAATTAAATCACTGCTTGACCCATTTGCTCTAACTTCTTATTGGCTAACTCTTACATATTAGTTTAACCCATTTCTATTAATTTGTATATCACCACAATGTCGTGGTCTACCAGCAAAGTCTCAGCACATCTATCTCCAGCAGTGGATCCATAACATCTCTCCGACTCTGCCTTCTTCCTCCCAGCATTCTGTTTAACTTCCCCTCCTACCAAAGTTCTGCCTCAGTTCCAAAACAGTTTCTTTATTAACTAATGAAAGCAACATAAAGAATGACCTCATACACATTCATGAGTTACATAAATTAAAAAGTTAGGAATAGAGTGGGTCTCCACTAGATAGAGCATATCTAAAAATACCTATGGCTGACATCTTTTTATCAGTGAGAGATGGATTAGAGCCCTCCCTCTAAGACCAGACAGAAGGCAACATTGTCTGCTCATTCGTGCTGAAAAACACATGCCTCTCAAAAGGGATAATGAGTGGCCATGGACTGGTTCTGTAGGTTTATATTACCCCATATTCCATGATCCAACACTGTAACATTTTCATGAAGTTTCTATAGTAACAGAGTAAGGAAAGTCCTAGATCGAGATCCATTACAAATACATTAATAGGTTGTAGTGCAAATCTTAATTTGCATTAATAATAAAAACCTGGAGTCAGATATTAGGGGGTGGAAGCTGAAAGATCAGAGAAGCAGAGCTGCCAGGCACTAGTTCTTACCTCTACAAAATCTGTATCTCATCTCTACAAGTCCTCAGACTGAACGCCCAGAATTAACGGCCTTCTCTACGAAACCTCAGACTGAACGTTGAACTCATGTCTCCTCCTGCTTATATTCCTCTCTCTGCCCAACCATCTCACTTCCTGTCTCCATTTCCCTAGTACTGGGATTAAAGATGTGAGCCACCACCGCTTGATTCTGTTTCTCTTTTAGACTGGATCAATCTTGTGTATTCCAGGGTAGCCTTGAACTCGCAGAAATCCGTCTGCCTCCATCTCCCTAGTGCTGAGATTTAAGGTGTGGGCCATCACTGCCTGGTCTCTATGGCTAACTAGTGTGTCTAGCTCCACACTCTGATATTCAGGCAAACTTTGTTTGTTAAAGCACACACAAAATATCACTACAGTAGATATATTAGATAGGCAAGTTACAGCAAGGAAGAAAAAAAAAACCACAAATCTTTGCTGTAGGCCTTGGACAGTATCTGGATAAAATTCTTAGCTTTTGGGTTGGTGAAAACTAGAAGCTCTATTAAAACACTTCAAAAAGACTTGCTTAAATAGTCACGAGGATGATGATTAATATACAGAGGCTAATAAAGTGGTTAAAGGTAGCTCAAGATAATTTGTAATAAGCTGTGTACCTATAGCACTCCAACCCTCTATAATTGTTGTAGTTCTAACCAGTCAATCAGCATTGTGAGCACAGTTACTTCTCAGTAACTTTAGTTGACTGTTCTCAGCATCATAGTAGAGCTTCAAGTTAAGTTGTTATAGGGGTCAATATGTAATAAAGCTTGCAAAATGGGAAGGTAGCAATAACACTGTCTTTGTTCATAGATGACATAATTATCTTTATATAAAATAAAGAAAACATGATCAAAAATTCAAGGACCATACAGCTATAAAATGCCTGCCAGAAAGTACATAAGAATCATTTAATTTCCTATATATCAATTAACAAACCAAATTTAAAGTTAAAAGCAAAGTGCAATTGACAGTAGTACCACAATAATCTGTAAAAAAAAATTGTAACAAAGTGTATACAAAATAAATATAAGGAAAACTACAGAATTGATGGAAGACCCAGAGAACTAAATAACTGGAAAGATAAACCATGCCCACTAATATGAGGATTCAAGAAATTTTATTGTTAGTTTTATCCAACACAACCCACAAATTCTATCTTCTCAACGTTTTATCTGTCATTTGGTGGGTATTAACAAATTAATTCTAAAATTTATCCTGAGAGGCAAAATATTCAGAAAAGACCATACATTATTTAAGAAAAATGACAGAATTTGTAGAATAACCCATTCTGAATTCGGGATTTATTAAAATGTTATACTAAATACAGTACAGTATTAATGAAAGAATATGTTGACAAATCAGTGGAGCAGAATAGACATCTTAAAATAGACCTGGATAAATATGGACATTTGATGTTTGACAAAGGAATTGAGAATATGTAATGATAAGAACAGCCATTTTTGGCAAGTAGAGACAGAACAAGTAGGTATCCACATGTAAAATAATAAAAATGTAGAAAAATGGCAACACTAAATGCTGATAAGGATGTAGAGCAGCAAGAATCAACATTCACTACTCAGGAGATTTCAAAATACCACAGCCATCTGGAAGGCAGTGGGGTAGTTTTTTGCACAGGTACATATGCCTTTACCATATAAGCCAGCCATAATGTTCTCCACTATTTACCCAAATAGTTGAAATTTTTGTCTACACTAACCTTGCCCAAAGAATATTTATAACAACTTTATTCATAATTTTCAAAACTCTAAATCAGTCAAGAAGTCCTTCAGTGGAGCGAATAAACAAAGTAACTGTGATTTACACCAAGAGTGAAAGCGCCACTCAACATTAAACATCAGCTACCAGGTCATGAAAGACAAATAACATAAATGTGTATTATTAATTGAAAGAAGCCAATCTGAAAATCCCACATTCAGTGCGATTGCACTGATGCTGAAATCTTCAAGAAGTGAAACCAAACAGCTTCCATCTGTTAGGGAGGTGACAGGGTTGGTATGTGAGGCACAGAGAAAAGCCAAGGCAAGGGAATGATTCTCTGTGATACTGGGATGGCAGGTTCATGTCACAGCTCGCTTTCTAAGGGCAGAGACTATGTGTCAAGAGTGAACACAATGAAAAATAGGGACTTTGCATGATAATAATGTTCAATATAGGTTCACAGAATGCAACAAATCTAACATTCCGGCCTAGGATGTTCCTAGGAGGAAGATTATGCGTTTGAGAGGGGAGAAGTACACTTTCAGCTCAATTTTTCTCTGAACCTAAAACTACTCCAAAAACATAAAGAATGTTTTTTGATGGGAAGGAATTATTAACTCCTGGAAGAAATGTTATATAAGAAAGAAATTGCTCTCATAATTCACAACTCAGCTCAGTCATAAAAATATTTATATGGTCATAAATTTTATACTATTGATTTAATCAAATTTTAGAGAAAATTATGCAGAATTGTCGAAAATAGAGAAGTCCATGACTTAAGCATTCTCATTTACACCTTCTAGAGGAATATATGGGTAAATAGTTTAATGATGGTTTAATAATGCATATATGACTTAATATGTATAAAATGAATACCTTAAGAAACAATTGCAAGCAAATGCATATGATTGTTTTTTAATAGGATACCAGGATATTGCAGAAACTATGGACAAATAATGCTATTTTAGTTATTAATTTTATGGGAAGTATGATTTTTAAGCTATATGTAAATAGTGGGCAATAAAATAGGTAATGCAAAAAGCAAAGAAGTGAAATGTAGTGCCTGTCAATCATGCCATTTGGTTCTGATAATCCTTAGCTATCAGACTTTAGCATTATAGGTTGAACTGTGTCCCTTTCAAATTTATATGTCGAAATCCCAACTCATTCTCCCACCAAACGTGAGTTGATTTGGAAAAACAGTAATTAGGTGTAACCAGTTAAAACTGTTTTAGCCCATGGAATTTTAAGTGAATATGAATGAACTGCTTGTACAGAGGGAGTATTTGGATGCAGCTCAGAAGACAGATATTCTGAGATATGAGAGCAGAGATCATGGTGACACTTTGGGAGCTGAAAGAGTGCCAAACTCTACCACTATGTCATCAAAGGCTTGGTCAAATACTGTCTCTGGTTGCTCAAAGGAAACCATCTTGGCTGGACCTTGAGAGCAGACTTTGAGCCATTGAAACAACATGACAATAAATCTCTCAGTTTCTAAAGTCATGCAGTTTACACTACTGTGCTCCAGCAGGCCTCAAGAAAGGGTGCAGGCAATACATTAGAAAGAAGAAGGAGGCCAGCATGATATCTCACTTTTGGTAAAGTGCTTCTTGCCTTGTAAGCATGAGAAACCATATTTGATTTCTAGAATCTACACAAAAAGGAAAGGGAGGTTCTCTGGTCGATCAGTTGAACCTAACCCCCTATCTCAGGAGAAAAAAAAAAAAACAACTTTTAACTGGGGATCAAAGGTACCATCCAAATATATTACATTTATACTAAAAATGTTAAAAAAGTTGTCTTTTAATACCATTGTACTAGGAAAGAACGGGTTTCACCAGTGAGATAGTGCAACAGGTAAAGCTTCATGTTTCCTAGAACGGTAAGGTGGGTTTGATCCTGGAAGATCACATCCTGGAAGGTGGGATTTGACACCTACAAGTTGTCCTCTGACTTCCTCTTCCACACGCCCACACATGTGTGCACACACACACACAACACATACACACACAAATACACAAATAAGTAAATAAATGAATACAGAAAAACATTTCTAGACAAGTATCTTTCTTATGGATAGGCTTTGTTCTGTTTCTTTATTGCCAACATGTCAGAGCTTACTGAGTGAACAGAGATATTCATGTTTTGGCTTCCTAGAGGCCTTCATCTGTTGTGTCCATTGCCGTTTATATTTTAGCTATGTTTTAATGGTGTATAGGTGATCACAAGTTGTCCCGCGCTTATCTGTGAAACCTCACTCTCCTGGTACAGGACACGCTTCCCATACAGGACCACGAGTCTGGATCAATATCCTAGGAGTTGAAAACAGACACAGGACACACAGAGAGACCGGATCATTTGCCCGAAGGGTAAATGTCAATCTTTATTCAGCACACGTAGGCTTATATACTTGGAGGCAAGAGGACAAGAGCCCCCTCCCACCTGGGAGTGAGAAGAGGGGTGTAGGACGCATGGTGCCAGCAGCCTGAGCCTCCATGCAGGGGGTATCGAGCTGGGAACCCTGACAGACAGATGGGAGGAGATTTAGGGCCCCTGTGAGGACCTTTCTTAGCAGATGAAATTATCATAGCAATGACAGAAACAAGGCTTTGAACTAACTCCCTCTGGCTGGCGGAAGTTAAGCTGGTTAGCGTAAACAATTCTTGCATCCTGTGCTTTAGCCTTGAAGAACAGGGAAGACAGGGCCCTACAACAAGTCTCTTCTCTCCTCCTTTCATATCAATATTTAGGACATAAAATAATTGATTCTGCTGATTACAGGAGTTCTATTGCACATAAATTCTGCCTACATCAATGCCTTAATGTAGTTCCTTCGGAATCTGTGGATACCTATTGCATTGGGGTGCTGAGAGTTTTCAAGGGAGAGGGATCTTACAGGAGTCCTGACAGTCCCGTGCTTAATGAAATAGCCAACAACAAGATTCTCAGCATCAGTAGTCTGGGCCCTCGTTCCTATCTGAATATAAAGATCACCCATGAGAAACTCATTCATAATAGTTTACAAACTTGTTTAGTTTTATTGAAGAAATAAGTGTTGTCCCCCAAAAGATGAGGAGGAATAATACAAATATTCAATATTTCAGTTTCATAAAACCTCTCTACCATCCTTGCAGATGGAGCCTCCTGATTTCCTGTGAGAGAAGGAAGAGTACTAAGTTTCCAGCCTAACTGCATTAAAAAACACTAGCTATTAGAGACTAGGCTGGGTTTTTTTCTGGACTGTGTAGACCTGGTTGCCATCACATTAAAATGGTTAATTGCCATTTTAAGCCATTTTCTTTGTCCTCCTCTTGACTGATGATCCCTGTAGTTTTCTTTGGTAACTATACATTAAATGAGGAATGCTGAAATAGAAGGAGAAAACATTATTCTTTCCTCCTATAGTGAACCCTGAAAACCTACCCAGATTCTGGTTCAGATTCCGGTTCTGATGCAACCAGAACAAAAACATGACAGATTTCCAGTTTCTGTGAAATAAGAACTCATCTGAAGTCGCTATTATTCCCTAAATGGTCTATTTTACAAATGGAAGTAGCTAGTGCACGTCTTTAATCTCAGCACTTGGAGAAAGAGACAGGTGGATCTCTGCACATTCTAAACTGGGTCTGGTGTATACATCTAGCACCAGGACAGCCAGAGCTACACAGTGAGAAGTTGTTTACAAACAAAACAGAAGTGGCTTGCCAGCCCTATTATAAAATATAGACGTTTCACTCAAAGTTAACTGCCCCCCCCACAGGAAAGGACTGGTGTGTGTATACTTTCTGTCTTTCATAACCATGCATTTCCTAATTAACAGTTATTGTCCCCACCTCTCCAGGCAGGAATAGCAAAAGAAAAGAGTTAGCGGGACAGGGAAGGTATACAGGCACCAACAAGATGTTTGAAGGATTACTAAACTGACTTGCTCACAGTAAACTTCTGGACATTTCAGGACCACGGTCCTGCCTTAAGTACCTCAGCAGCAGGTACAAGACTACAGGTTTACCTGATTTACTGTTTTCATAACTTTTCTTTCTTCAAAATCTAGACATACAAGGGTCAACAGATTCAGCTGTTGTTGCCCTGCTAACAGAACTTCACTTCTTCTTGGAAAACCTTGGGAAACAGTCACAGTTAATTCTCTCATGATGGACCACAAATTTCTCCCACTGTTCTTTACTTTGGACCCATCTTCTGGAGCAAAATACTTGCCTCCCAAAAACATCACTATTTTGTTTGTTTGGCCACTTAGCAGGTAGCTTTAGCTGCACGCTTTATTTTGAGACTTAGTAAGTCTGAGTCTGTTGCCTGTTCTGTGTCTCCAAGTTCTCAAGAAACTCTTGAAGCTTTTCTTCATAACCTTGGGAAGAAAAGATATCTTCTGCCATCTTTGTCTGTTCACCACATGGAAGATAGTGACACCACATCAGTTTTCTCAGTGTGCTCCTTCATTCAGTGTCTGAGTTTTTCAGCTATAACTTAATCCTTAGTATTTTCAGTGTGATCCGATAGCTCACAGTCACAAAACAGAGATAAAATTGTCTATACAGGTTCTCAGACAGATAAGCACCTCACTCTGGAGTGGAAGCAGTTTGCTCCTGTTACCCCATAAATCCATACCACTTACATTGACGTAATATAGTTCTCACACTGGAAAGTATTTCATGCATTTCCTGTACCTTCTTTCTGTTTGTTTGCCATTGACAGTGTGTACCATCAATCAATTACATTCTGTACCATCTAATTCATTTAAAGAATTGAGATTTTATATCTCTATCCTGTAAGAATTTACTGATATTTTCCAAGAGATGTTATGAGCAAATTCACAGAAGAGGTTAACAAGATTGGAGAGAATGATCAATACTTCTACATGTCCCCTCTATACTCAAAGACTATGTGTTTTATTCAGCAAGCTGTATTTTAATATAAAGGATATGAGCATCTTTGTGTTTTGATATCTGCAGCATCCTGGAGCCAATTGCCGGTGGACAGACTGGACCAAGTTTAGTAGAAAGGGAAAACCAAGTAATAGTGTGTTGTACTAAGGACAGTTCTTTAAAATCCTACCATTAGCTTCAACACTAACGTAAATGCAGTCAAATTGAAATTCAGTTTGGAAAACTAAAATGTGTTAAAAATAAATATTTAGAGAGAAAAAAGTGAATCAGGTTTATAATAACACTAATTTCACCCAATTATATAGTTTAAATCTCTGGTGTTATAAAATTTCAAGTCTCAAAAGGACTTCAATACAAAAATATGACAGTTATGTATTGGTAGATATTTTGGTAATTTTTCTAAAACAATAATTTAACTGTGAGTATTATGCTCAGTCAAACCTTAAAAGTATAATCTCTATGCACATAAATACTTTAACTGTTTCTTTGAGTGCCTATAATATACACTAGAAGGTGATGAGGGACCTATACTTTCAAACAAGAAACACAAATAAGACCTTCCTAAGTAAATTAATATCTTCAGTTTTTTCTCATCCTTACAAATTACCTTCTTGCAGGAAACAGACCTTATCCTGACATTTAATATTTCAATGCACCGATCTTGGTGGATGGAGAATGGACCAGGATGTATGGTGACATCTGTGACGCCTGCCCCCGACTGGGCCCCAGAAGACCATCGATACATCACTGTCTCAGGGTGTTTTCTGGAGTACCAGTACATAGAAGTGGGTCACAGTTCCCTCCAGATCATCCTCGCAGTAAGTGTTGAGAGCTCACCACTCTAGTGCTTCTGGGCAAACTCAGTACAGATAAACTCTATGTTAAATGTGTGTGGGTTTTAGCTTTTCTAATTAATGCCATTTCTAATAGGAATTTGCTGGGTTAAACCAAATCTTTCCAAACCTGTATGTACTGCTTTTCATCAGCAACTGACAAAGAGCCTTTGTTATCACTAAGCATGTGAAGATTTGATTATTTTCATTTGCGGTAAAATTTTCTAAAGATTATAAAGGGACCATTGAAAGGTTTTCATATCTCACTGTCTTTCTACCTAAGAAGAAAGACTTCAATATGTATTTTTTATATTTTTATGTTTCTTTTGGCTGAACTGTTAGCACAAATCCTTTCTTCTGTTTGCCCGGTATCTTCACTCCCCCCAATTTCATAGGTCTTTCATATTTTATACTCTCTCCTTTTTCAGAACAATTCATACTTTCTACAGCATCTACCTCTAGACTTCTCATACCTCAATATTTTAATTGTGACAATTAAAAAACCCTCATTTTATCAGAAGGAAATAAAGTATCTAAACGTCAAATTAGTGTCAAAAATGCTTACATTATACAAACAAATTATTTGCATTATTAGAACAAAGATACAAATAAAAATAATTTTTCCTGAAGAGACTTAGGAAACCTAACTATAATTCTGTGAGATTTAGAAAGTTTACAGCTTTGTTATACATGAACTCAGGTGTTTGTGTGATCTCCTAAAATCATATATATATATATATACACATATATATATATATTCCTTAGATTTCATGTAGAGCTGTAATCAATATGAACAACCTTAAATTTGCTACCAACAAATAAAATTTGTTTTTCAGTTTTCTTCAGCTAATTACTTTGAGGGTAATATTAACTATATTAACTCACAATTGGATAATAAGAAGCAATAAGTTGTATGTAAAATGGTGTCAATGAATCCAGATTTAAGAAAATCTTTTTTATCATTATATGAAATATTTCAGATGAGCGTGGTGGTACATGCCTTTATTCCTAGCCCTTGGGTGGCAGAGTTAGGTGGATCTCTGTGAATTCAAGGCCAGCCTGGTCTACAGAGCAAGTTCTTGGACAGACAGGTTCAAATAGAGACACCCTGTCTCAAAAACAAATGAAAATCCCAAGAAACCCCCCCCAAAAAAAACCCAAAAAGAAAGCAAAATAAAAAGATATATGGAGAGAGAGAGAGACGGAGAGAGAGAGAGAGAGAGAGAGAGAGAGAGAGAGAGAGAGATAGGATATTTGGAATGCATTGTGCTAGTAAACGTTTCATAAACCTCTATAAAGAACACTTTAAATGTATGTATTCTTAGCCAGAGATTGTAGAATGTGGCTGTAGTCTGAATACTTGGGAGGTTGACACAAGATCTTTGAGTTCAAAGAAACTCTGGGCTATGTCCATAGACAACATTTCAAAAATCAAACACAAAACCAATCAAAAACACTTTCTGTGTATGTCAACTTGTGTTTCTGTTGGAAGCTCTAGTTTTCACAGAAGAAACAAGGCTATGGAGCCACCTTGAATCCAGTGGTCATAGATTTCCATGCCTAAGTTCAAAATAGACACGGAGGATCACATTGGCATGCCCGTGATTAGAAGGAAGGGTTCATTGTTACAACACACTGTCTCCTCATCCCAAAGAAAGAACTACAAATCTTTGCAGAGAACCCTAGCTTCTAGAAAATCTGAATTATGTTCTTTCTTGAAGTAATACCATTTTTTTTTATCTCGAACTCGGATGAGCTCTTTCCTCTCTTGGAATTATAGAACCAGTCCATAGATACACTGCACTCCCTGAGCAATAAAGTAAAGTTCCTTTTCTGACAAAATATGGAAGAAGCATGAGATGGGACTTACAAGTCAGGTATTGAATCACTAAATTTTAGGAGATCAAGGTACAGAATAAAGAAAGGGAAAGTGGGAGTCAGACTAAATATGAGAGGAGTATCCTGGCTTCCCTGAGAATAAGTATAGACTTTTCAAGAGTTCATTGGCCACTTCTTCTTTCCTTTTTAGGTGTCTTTGTGGCTTTAATCATAGAAATGTCAACTGTGCTAGCACTAAGGCATGGATACTTAGATTGCAGCTAGATTTCATTAAAGTGAGAAGTTATCCAGTAGTCACTCTGGCAAGCATCATATATTAAACAGTTTTGTCGAAGATACATCACAAAGGACATTTGATTTTCAGAAGTCCTGGCTTTCAAGGATCCTGTCCTCAGAGACAAACCAGGTCAACACAGGCAGAAAGTGAAGTTAAGCAGGTAATGTTCTAGGTGGCAGAAGCATGGAGTGCTCTTCCCTTCGTTTGTCTACCAAAGACACAGCTTCAGAGAAGGAAGCCTTTTGTGATGGTTTCAAATTTGAAACTGTTTATTTTGTTTATTGGGAAGTAGAGAAAATCTGGCTGTGATGATTTTCATGGTCTCTTCATTCATCAAAGTCTATCAAGGCAGCTTCGTAAAAGTAAAATAGTTCTGGAATTGATAGACCTATAAAATACCTTTACACAGACACATTAGAGATGGTGGTTAAACAAATACACCTTCTCTGCAAAACATCTCATCATTTTAACTGAACTTACAATTAGACAAACTTCCACCTATGTCTCAACGACATATGAGATGTAATTTATGTGTATGGATGGTGATATATGATCATTTTTAAAAAGCTATTTGAGTTTGTGTTGTGTGTCTATGTAACTACAGCTACAGTTTTATTAAACCCCATGTAAGATGTTTGCATGCAGGGAGTTTCCACAGAACTAAATTGGGATATAGATGCATATGTTAAGAATATATACTATTCAAAGAAAAATTATTACATAATAAAGCCAACCTTTAACAACTCAGTGCACAGGTCAGTACACACAGTACACCAGTTCACACAGTGCACATAGTCCACAGAGCACAGTACACACAATACATGGTAGATACAGTACATGGTATACACAGTATACCAGTACACACAGTTCATGGTACACACAGTACACACAGTACATGACATACATAGTACACAGTGCACAGTATACATAGTATACACAGTACACAGTGACACAGTGCACAGTACACACAGTGTTCAGTACATACAATACACAGCATATGCAGTACATAGTATACACGGGACACAGTACGCACAGTGCACAGTATGCAGAGTACACAGAGTACACAGTACACACAGTGCACGGTACCACAGTGCACAGTACACACAATGTAGAGGAGGTGAATCATCGTTAAAAGCCAATGTGACTGACTTCTCATTTCACCTCTTTGCATTGCTTCCAGAATGGAGAAGTGGCGTCCTCATCTGTCCTTTTTTTTGTTCCTTCTTTGATGGTAGCAATGCTTATTTTGCAGTGTTGACTGTGGCATAGCTGAGAATAGTTAGGAAGTACATAATTAAGTTCTATATACTTTTTGCCATTGGGTTTGTTGTTGTTTTGCAAGCCTTGGCCTAGAAAGTGCTGCTGTTCCCATAAGGGCTTGCCTTAGACAATTTTCTCTGCCTAAAGAACACATTTTCCTCTGGTCATTATGATCACTCTTGCTGCAATGATGAAGGGATAAAATGCTGTTTTGAATATCTATTCCTCCCCTCTGAGTATTTTCCTTCTGATAATCAAATATTTAGTTCTATTCAGTGTAGTAAACAGGTCGTGGTGCGTAACCCTGTTGGCTTCTAGAAAAATAGAAAGATCTGGATTTATATACTTTAGGATGCCCCAACTAGAGAGAAAATATGTATTTGGCAGTACAAATCTGGTGCTCAGTACACACATTTCACAGTATGCACACTGCCCTGTGTATTGTGTGCACTGAAGCACTGGAGATGTGGTGACAATGTATTCTATGCAACTTGGGGCGTAATCTTTGCTTCTTACTCTCGTCCTGCATTCAACAAAGTCAGCTAAACTCTTACTCTCGCTTGTATCATCTTTGAAGTCTGGCTCAAACCTGCTTCCGTAAACGACTGCTCTCCCGGTTATTGCTCTTAATTAATCCTAAATCTCTCTGGCTTTTTCTCTATCGTGGCTCAGTCTATTTTTCACAGATTCCTGAACCTTCAAATGCTTGTTACCCCATTGTTATGTTTTCTGCCAATCAACTCCTGGCTAATTTTGGAAGTAGCATTCACAAAGCCCAAATTTGCATTATACACATAGTTATCTTCCATCTATGGCCAAAGGAAGACAAGTATAATACCTCTATAATTGAGAAGAGGAGCTACTAATCATACTGCCTCCAGCCAAGCAGAAAACCCTAATGATGAGCCAGGTGTCAGTCTTCCAGCTTCCTCTGCCTCTGTTGCATTCAAAAGGCATACAGGTGTGTGCAGTTTTAATAGAAAAAAATGGTTTTCAAATCCCCACATTTGCAAAAACACATTAGCAATGCGTGGAGAGAACAAGAGGGAGATCAGCTGGGAAATGGTGTTTTTATATTACAATCAAATTCTTACAATTTCTTAAGCAGTGTGTGACTGTTACTGCAGAGAACAGAAAGCACACACATGTAAGGTTTGACCATGTAACAGTCCTTCAAGGCAGCAGAGGGGTTAAAAGTCTTTGTTCACAGACACAGTTGATTAAAAGAAAGTGGCCATGCTCCAGTAGTGAGGAAGAGAGCCAGCCTTCAATATGAATGCTCTCAGGAGCCAATGAGTAATGGATACCTGAAGTCCAAAACTCCAGGGTCTGTCTGGGCAAAGCATCCCATGATTGATTAGCTACGTCTCCCAGGTGGGAGAGGAGTTGGTGTCTATGAGCCTCATATTCATTCTGTGCAAATTAGCTTCACTCCTGTAAGCAACGCCATGGTGAAAAAATTATAACATACACAAATATTATTTTAAGGGAAAAGATTTATTGTAATATCTTAAGTAAAGGTATTTATTGGAATGATGTTAGAACTCAAAAAAAAATCACTGGAAAACAAAGCCAGTTGATCATCTTTTTTTTCTCTGGTCACATCCAGAGAATCAATATTTCTAAATTTAATGTAAACCTCACCAACCAAAATTGCTTGCCTTTGTTTTCCTTTATTTCCTTTACATCCGACACACTTCTAAATTCATAGCAGCTTTATTAATATTCTTTTAGGAGACGAGCAGAGGATATTGGCAAAAATGTAAATAAGCCTAGTATTTCCCACAGTCTTTAGAGGTGGCTTAGAAACCCTATACAAATTAGCAGGGATTCGTAAAGACTTTGGGAAAAGTTTTCATGCTGGTGTGTGGCTCTCAGCTTCAGAGGTAGTGGTTGTCAAGTCATACACTCTTCTGTCACGCATCTTCTCTGTGCATAAAACTCTGTAGTTGGGAGTGTGCATGAAATCATTAATCCACAGATTGTCGCTGAAAAAAAAAAGAGAATGAAAGAAGCATGTTCCTTCAGACAATGAGTTGCAGATATTCCCATTATTACAAGTTAATCATTTGTATTTGTCTTTTATGGAACTCAGGCTTGCCTAGTTTACGATTTTTGGAACATGTCGTCCAAGATTATTAGACTCTGGGTGGGAGTGCTTTGTGAGAGCTGGCATTTTGCTTATGTGTATGATATGTACAGGTGAATAGCTTATTGCAATGCTGCTCCTTTGGTCTCCTTCAATCTGGAAACCCTTATCTACATTGATTGGATTGTTTAAGATTTGAGTCCTAATATTTATGTCACTAGGACCTTGCTATGCAGCGTGTCATGTCATGAGATTGTTTACCCTAAAAGAAATAGCTGGGGAAATGGGATGATCTGCTTCTCGGCTACCGCTATATTCAGAGGCCATATGGTTGTCATGGGGATATCCACTTTTATACTTATTTAAGTGAAGAAATAAGACAGACTTCTCCCTTTTTTCTTTTTCCTTTTTTTAAAAACTATTTTGAAACAGAGTCTTTCAACTGGTGGTCCAGGAGGGCCTCAGACTCCAGGCCATCTACCTACCTCAGCCTCTCAAGTACCAGGATTATAGTTGTAAACCATGACACCTATGTAAACAGATTTGCTGATACAAAAAGTAAATTTGATATATCTGCCGTGTAACAGAGCAAAAAAAATTATTTATTCATTTATAGTATAATTTTTATCAAGTTTATAAACTTGTATATAGCACTAGAGTTTGATAAAAATAAACCAGAGCACATGACATTTTAAATTAACAAAATATTATATTATATAAAGACACAAATACAAAGTCAATAATCTTTCAGTATTTTACAAACATTTTAATTTAATCAGGGTCGGTGCCTTTAAGAGATTCTGGGGTATGATTAATAGTTGTTCATTAGATCTTTGTCATGTTTTTGATATATTTCCCAGAAATTGTTGCAAATTGAGCAATTTCCAGTTCTTTGCTTTCATTAAAGTAGAAGGAAAACCTAATAGATTTGCCAGTTGGCAGGTTCTTTGAAATAATTTTGTGATAGAGAATGTGTAAATTGTGGCATGCAGCTTAGGATAAGTTGCATAAATTGGGTAACATCACCATACAAAATGTTCTCACTAATTTGATATTTAAGAAGAAGATTTTTCAGGGCTTACAAGCAAACAATATACTAAAATATGAATCATGCTGAGCTGTCTCATTCTAGTACTAATAGCAAATGCATTTCAAATAAAAATTTAATTTGCACTTAATAACTTCGATCCACTTTTATTATACACTGCATTGTTTTGATCAGTTGTATAAAATTATAGCTATGACTATGACTATAACTCAAATGCAAATACAATTCAACATTCATCTTTCATGAACTCAGAGGAAAAAGTTACATTTAAATTTATGCATGTTAATATAATGTATAAAACAAATTATGAATATATATGATAATTCAATGCAAAGTAGTATGAGATAATAGACAAATTAAAATCAAATAAATACATTTCATTAGGAAAATGTTCTGTGAAAGAAGTGAAGTAGAACTGTTCATTCAAAACAACTCCACAGAACCTATGATCCTGAGTTTTGTGTTTCCTTTTCACACAATATATTTTGATCATATGCTTTCCGATCCTCTGGATCTTCTGTATCTTCCTCCCCATCCAACTTCATGTTCTCTCTCACTCTGTTGGGGGCAAAAAGTACACACACATGCACCACAAAAGAGAAAAGAAATCCAAAAACAAACACTGAATAAACGAACATGGAGTCCATTTTGTGACCCACTGTGTGCTGATCAGCGCTGCCGAGCATGCGACCTGCTTTTAAGTATGGTAAACACACCCAGAGTCGCTCTATGAATAAAAATTGAATTTTCCCTCTCTCAGCAGTTATAAGTTGCAAATATCTGTTTGGTCAGAGGATGGGGCTTGGGGCCTATTTTCCTTTATCTGTGCTGGGCTTCTGTGTGTTGTCAATCATGGTGTGTTTGAAACTGCATCAGTGTAGTTGGTCTGGAAAACAGTTTCCTTGGGGATTTTCAACAGCTCCAGTTCTTACTGTCTTTCCTTTAGCAACAAGGTCTTATTGCCATGTCGTGGTGGGTACCAATAGCATTGTCATTAGTATATAATGTTTGGAGTGGAGATTCTAGGAGATCCCCTTTGACCAACAACTATAAATGATGTTAACTCATTCTTTGTACTAGAGATTTTTTTAGTAACGTATGGTGTCTAATTTGGGAATTGTCTCCTCCATTATATGGTAACTTCATCTAAATGAAGCTTAGATGGAGAGAGAGAGAGAAATTTATATGTACATATTCATTTTTTTAGGAAGCTTCTAGAGAAGCAGGTTTCCATTTGGCATTTCAAAAAGCCTTTAGTGTTGCTTATCCATCCCCATATTTTCTCCTCTGTATTGCTTTCTAGTCCACCCACTCCCCATTTAATTCTTCTGTCCTATTTTTCTTTCTTCCCTTTACAACACTGCGTTCCATTTACCCTTCCTCAGAAGATCCCCTCCTCCTGCCTAGTCCCTGACTAACCACCTATCCTCTGTGGCTATTGCGAATGATCAACCCATAACTAAAGCTTAAAAACTAGTATCCATCTGTATGAAAAAACATGAAGTGTTTTCTTTTTGAGCCTGAGTTACCTCACTCAGGATCATTGTTTAGAAGCAATTTACCTACAAATTTCAACTTTCTTAATAGTTGAATAATATTTCTTTGTATAAATATATAATCCACTACCCATTCATCAGCTGATGGACATTTAAGCTGTTTCTGATTTCCACCTTTTATGAACATGAATATGTTCAGCAATGAATAATCAAGTATCTCTAGGGTAAGAGATAAAGACCTCTGGGTAAACGCTCAAGAGTGATGTATCTGGATCTTATTGTCCATCGAATCCAGCCCCTAAAGGAAGCACACGTCTACTTCCACAGTGGCTTTACAAGTTTTCACTCCCACAAGGAGTGCATAAGTGATCCCCTTCCCCGACACTCATACAGCATCTGTTGTTTCCTTGATCTTTGCCATTCTAAGTGGGGTAAGTCGAAATCTCACATGAGTTTGAATTTGCAGATGGTTTCAGGATGTTGAACATTTTTAAATATTTCTCAGTCATTTGTGTTTCATCTTTTGAGAACTCTCTGCCAAATTCTAGACCACATTTTTAAAAGCGTTTATTTGTATTCTTCATGTTTAGTTTTGTTTTTTTTTGTGTGTGTGTGTGTTTTCTATAGGTTTATTTGTTTAATCCTTTGTATATTGTATATACTAACCCTCTGTTTAATGTGTAATTATTGGTAAAGAATTTTCCCATTCCATTGATTATCTCTTTGCTAGAATGATGGTGGTGTCCTTTGCTTGAAGAAACTTTTTAAGCTTCAGGATGTCCTATTCATTGTTAGTCTTACAGCCTTTACTATCAGGAAACCCTTTGCTGTGCCAACAAATTCAAGGGCATCTCCCCATTCTCTTCCATCAGTTCAGGATATCTTGTCTTACATTAAAGTCCTTCATTCATTTGGATTGAGTTTTCTGTGGGGTGATAGATATTAATCTGTTTCCATTCTTCTATATGTAGCTATTCACTTTGACCGGCACCATTTGTAGCAGATATTATCTTTCCTCCAATGTCTATTTTGGGCTTCCATTTCCAAAGCCAGGTATTTGCAAGTATATGGAATTATGCCTGGGTCTTCAATTCTATTTCATTGATAAATGTGTCTATTTTTATGTCAATACCAAGCTGTTTTTGTTATTATAGTTTTGTACTACATCTTAAAAATTGGGTTGGAGATACAGCCAGCAGTTCTTTTATTATTCATAATTGATTAGGCTACCCTATGTTCCCATATGAAGTTTATTTTTTTTTCACTTTCTGTGAAGATCTGTGTGGGGATTTTGGTAGAAACTGCACTGAATCTATAGCCTATGTTTGGCAAGATGATCATTCTCAAAGTATTAATCCTACTGTATCATTAGCATGTGAGATCTTTCCCACTTTGAATCTTCAATGTCTTAAAGGTTTTAGCATACAAGTGTTTCACTTACTTTGTTAGTTATTCCAAGATGGTTTTGAACCTACTATAAAAGATTTTGCTACCCTAGTTTCTTTCTTTGTGTTTGTCATTTACATTTCGGGAAGCTAATGTGTTGTCTGTTTTATTTTGTTTAGTTTGTTTTGTGTGTGTGTGTGTGTGTGTGTGTACATGTTGCTACTTTACTTGCTCTTTCAGACTTTATGCCGAAGCTCTTGCCAAATATTTTGCCACAATTTGTAAAGGGAAGTTTCTGTCCCACATGGTCCCACAGTCGTTCAGTCCCAAAGAAACACACAGAGGCTTATAGTTTAGCCTATTAGCTCAGGCTTATTTTTATCTAGCTCTTGTAATTTAAATTAACCCATTATTCTTATCTATGTTTCAGCCACATGGCTTGGCACCTTATCCAGTGCAGCATTTTCATCTTGTTTCCTCTGCATCTAGGTGGCGACTGCAGACTGAACCTTTCTGAAGCACGATTAATAAAAGCTCAGGGTCAGAAATTGGGATTCAACCTGAAGATCCATAAAGCAAAATAGCAAGCCACTGGCTCTTACCTCTACCTCAGTTTGAAATGGCAATCCTGCCTCCCATAATCTCAGAATGAGACTGTGTCTGAGAGCTGTCTTTCCCCTGTCTTATATTCCTTTCTAGAGCTGGGATTAAAGGCATGTACAACCTGATCTTTATGGCAATGAGTGTGGCTACTGAAATTAAAGGTGTGTGGTGTCGTTGTGGTTACTGGGATTAAAGGTGTGTGTTACCGTAACCTGGTCTGTAAGACCGAACAGTGGGACTGTTTTACTCACAGATCTAATGGGCAGTTTTTATTTATTAAAATACAACTGAAATACCACTACACCTTTCTTTTCCCCCGAATTCTCCTAGCCTGGTCATGCCACCTAGACTTCTTACCTGGCTACTAGCCAATCAGTTTTTAATTAAACCAATATGAATTACAAATCTTTACAGGGTACAAGAGCATTATCCCACAGCAGTGACTTCTTAAAAATGGAACTCTCCCTGCAGTTTCTATTTTGCAGAATAATTTGAGAAGTATTGGTATTAATTTTTCTCTGGAAGACTGGTAGGATTCTGAGATGAATCCATGTGGCCCTGGGCATATATTTTAATTGAGAGATTTTTTAAGTTGCTGAAAATGTTTTACTAGGATTATAGATTTGTTTAAATTGTTTGTTTCACCTTGATTTAACTTTGGTGGTTTGTATATATTAAGAATTGCATTCATTTATTTTAGGTTTTCCAGTTTGGTGGGTTGTGTTTAAGTTATTTAATTAAGGATGATTATAATATAATTACATCATTTCCCCCTTCCCTTTCCTCCCTCCAAACTCTCCCATTCATATCCCTGCTATATTTTCTGTCTTGTCTTTCTCAAATTTATAGCCTTTTTTTCTTAACTGTGAGTGAGAGTCTGTGTGCACATGTGTTCCTGCATGCTTGTGAGCATCCACAAATATGTGAATACAAGCTTCTCAGTCTGTGTAATGTGACTTTTAGGCATATATCTTCACAAATGACCATTTGGTATTGTATAACCAAACAGTATGCTCTTTTCTGAGGAAAACTACTTATCTTACTCTGAGCATTCTCTTATTGCCTGAAGTTCTTTCTCTAGGATAGAGGCCTGATGAATTTCCCCTTTCTCCATTAGTATGTCTGGTAGTTGGATATATTATTTGGGACTGAGCTGCACACATGTGTGTTTTGACCTGTTATGGTTTTCTGTAGTGGCCTCTGTCTCTTGCAAGCTTCCTTACTGAAGGTTGAGAATTGCACTTATCTCCGAGTATAAGGACGAATGTTTATAAAGCAGTTAGGGATTATTCAAGTTTGGCAAATGGCACTTGTAGGTTCTCCTCCAAACTTTGTGACTTCACTAATTCTGGGTATGTGACTAACTTTTCAGTATCAGGAGTGATTTCTGTCATGTAGAGTGGAAATTTAATTAGAAAACTGTTATGTGTGACTTGAATTTTTGTATCATAAAGTATATCCTTATGATTATTTGAATTTCCTTGGTGCCCTTGTTCTTTCTTTTTATCTCTAATTGTATTACTTTGAGTCTTCTCTCTCTCTCTTCCTTTGAATTTGTTTTATTCCATGTATTGTTTTTTGTTGTTGCTGTTTCTATTTCATTAGTATTCAGCCTAAGTTTGATTATTTCTTCCTATCTACTATTTTGGGGTGCTATTTCTCATTGTTTTTTTAAAGCTTTCAAGTGCATCATTAAGTTATTAACAGAGCTCTCTAGATTATTTGCCAATGTAGATGGTTAATGATTTTAACTTTTCCCTTAGAACTGCATTCATTGTGTCTTATAATGTTATGTTTTCATTTTCATTCAGTTCCTAAAATGTAATTTCCTTCTTGATTTCATCTTAATTCAATTTTCATTTAATTGCAAGTTCTTTAGGTTCCATGAGCTATGTACTTTCTGCTGTTTTTACTGTTGTTGATATTCAGCTGTAATCCATGATAGACAGATTGGATGGAGGAAATTGTTTCCATTTCCTTAGATTTGTTAAGATTTGCTTTGCATCTTAGTACGTGGTCAATTTTGGAAAAAAGTGCCATGGGGTACTGAGAGGACAGTACAATTTTTAGTGTCTGAAAGGAATGATCTCTAGATGACAGCTAGGTTTATTTGATTATGACATTATTTAACTCCAGAGTTGATCTGGTATAGCCTATTTGTTGGTGAGATAGAGGTACTGCGGTCACCATCATTATGTTTGGGTCAATATTTCATTTTAGCTGTAGCAGTATTTCTTGGTGGTTCTTTTTTATGTGTTATGAGTATGTAGTGTACATCGCTATCTCTCCTGATCAGTTTTGTTTGAAGACTATTTATCAGATATTAAAGTAGCTATGCCTACTTGCTTCTTGTTTCATTTGCCTGGACTGCTGTTTCCATCCTCTTACCCTAAAGTGCTATCTGTCTTATCTCTAGTGTCTGTCCACTATCAAGGGGATGGTAATGTGTACTTCTTGGAGACAGCTGAAAGATGAGTCCTGTGTTCTAATCAAACCTGCTATGCTAGTTTATGTCTTTTCATTGTGGGATTTGTAACTTAATATTGAGTGTTATTGTTGAGCAGTGTTTCTTAATTCCTGTTATTTTGTTGTGGTTTTATTGTTTTTATTATTGTTTTAGCCCTCTTTTGATTAACCACTCTGGAGTTTATTCCCGTGTACTCTTTGGTATATTTAACTGTCTCTTCAGATCCAAATTTTCTTTCTGGTAGAGTTGACTTCATAGATAGAAATTGGTTATGTATTTTTTTCTGTCGTAAAATATTTTTTCTTTCTCCTCTGATCATGGCTGATACTTTTACTGGGTATAGTAGTCTAGGCTGGTATCTCTAATCTTTTCAGAGCCTGTACAACATCGGTGTAGGCTTTTCTAGATTTAAAAGTTTCCATTGAAAAGTCAAGTGTTTTCTAATGAGTCTGTTCATGTGGCTTAGTCCTTTTTATTTCCATGCAGGTTTTAACATTCTTTCTTCCGTCTGTATGCTTATTTTGATTATTATATGTCACAGGGAATTTCTTTTTTGGTCCTGTCTTCTTGGTGTCCTTGCAACTTTATAAGCTTCTCTTTCTTTAGATTTGGGAAATTTTATTCTATGATTTTGTTAAAAATAACTTCTGCATATTTGCTTTGGGTTTCTTTTCCTTCCTCTGTATCTATTATTTATGGGTTTGGTCTTTTCATAGTGTTCTACATCTTGTGGATGTTTTGTGATTGGCTTTTTTTAGATTTAACTTTTTTTTAGCTATACATTTCTTCTACCTTGTCTACAAGACCTGAAATTCTCTCTTCTGCTTCATTTAATCTGTTCCAAGGTTTTCCATTGAGTTTTTTCTTTTGCAATTTACTTAAGTTTGACTTTTCCTTTAGAAATACTATTTTTTGCCAAATTTTGTTTTCATAACTTGAATAGTTTTCATTATTTCATGCAATTGTTTATGTTTTCATGATCTTTTTTGAGACGTATAATCATAGCCTCTTAAAGGTTCCTGAACATATATATTCATAGTTGATGTTTTGAGTCCTTGTCTTGTACCTCAACTAAACTGCCTTTTGGGGGAGGAAATAACAATAGAGATGCTAGCCTCTGTATAAGGCATATTGTCTTAGTTGTTCATGTTCACATTTTAGGGTTAAGGTCTAGCCATCTGGAGTTATAAGGTTTGTGGTTTCTTGGTATGGACATTTGTTTTTGCCTTTGTAAGGTGGGTGTTCAGTTCTTTCACTACCATCACCTTAATCTGTCAAGTTGTGGACCAGCATAATGGTGCTTGACTTTCAGTCTTGGATTCTTCTAGGTTTAAGGGTTCATATCTGACTAGTCTCAGATCCAATGCTCTGGTTAGAACTCTAGGTTCAGGCTCTGAGCAGTACCCTAGCAATTCAGTGGAAGAGGTGGGGGTTAAGTAAGCAGGTAGGAGAAGGGTGCAGACTCCTTGGTTTCATAGGTCATATTGCAGGTTCAGTTCCACGGAGCATAGCAAAAGCAGAACTAAGGGTTTCCTACATTTGGTCACAAATGACAGAAGGTCCCCAAAGGAATGGAAATGGGCTAGAAGGAGGGGCTAAGGTGTGAAGTGGCAAGACAAAAAATATCCTAGAGGACAAGGATGGAGAAGGCAGAAGAAAGCACAGATAGTTTATCAAGTCCCAATAACGTGTAGTGGCGAGGTCACAGGCAGGGAGTAGGTCTGCAGAAGATCGGGAGTCACAGAAGAACAGAGTTGGGCTATGAGGGATGGCTGGAGATGAAAATGGAGGAAGAATCAGAGCCCCCTGGGTCTAGACCATGAGTGTCAGCTGAGTTTCAGGGGACTCTGTAGGCTGAGAGGGCAGCCTGTGAAGAGTGACTTCTATACCCATGCTTTTAAATAAAAGACTAAGTTCTAAATCACACTACCGGGCAAAGCAGTGTATCTCAGTGGTGGAACTAGCATATTTGAATGACTGAAATTGATCCCCAACATGATTTTTAAAAAAACATAAAATTTAGATTATATCATATATTTAAAATAGCAACAAAATAGATACACTTAAAATATAGTATTTAGTGTGCTAATATACAAGTTTTTTTGCAGTCAGATAAATTAGACAATATTACCAAGAAAACATTTGGATAAACATCATATGCTTCAGAGCAGTTTTTTATAAAAATTTAATAAACAACCCTAAAGATTATATGAAACCATAATTTACCCTGAATAATCAAAATAATCTTTACAGTAATAAAACTATTCATATCAGTCTCTCTGTTTTTAATATATATTACAATATTATAGAGATTAAAATTGTGTAGTACTGCCATATTGACCAACATACAAACCCATGGAACAGAATGCATTCAGAAATAAATAGATGCATATATGATCAATTAGTTTTCCACAAGGTTGCAATCTCAACTAATGGTGAAAAATATCAAGTAATAATCTCTAATATACATAGATTTCAGGTAAATTTTTTATTTGATAGTTGTCATGCCATGTGTGAGCAGAAATGAACAATTCTCTAAAGCAGTTCCGAGTGTTACCCTGAAATAGGCATTTCTAAAACCTATAATAATTTTGTGTATACACACTGACAGTATAGTCTTGGGTGGTTTTCATCTTCAGAGTTTTGTCTAGAAAGCAGTGTCTTCCTTTTCTCTTCACTCAGATAGTGAGTGAGTCTAAAGCCCTGAGTTCCCTAGAAACACATGAAATCCAGTCAGGAAAGTCAAAACCCTTCTACTAAGGTGGACCACAGCTCAATTCAGGAAGTAGGTTATCTATCTAATATCTAGATGGACACACAGCCCTGTTTAGGAAAACTGCAGCCCTAACTCAAGGGTGGCCATACAGTATTGATTGTTCCACCATATTTTTTTCTAGGTCTTCAGAAACACTTTCATTCATTCAGGCCTGGTACAGAAATAGTGTATTATCAAAAAACCTTTGTATCTACACTGCATTCACTACATTTCAGTAGTAACTAGACATTTGACATGGATCTGGATTTGAGAGCCGAGACTACAGTTTCCTAGTCTAGTGTTAAAGATCAAAAAGTACTTACCTTCTTAGGACAAAACTCCTAGTTCCTTCCATGGGAAAATGATCAGCACAGGAAGCTTCTTTCTTTTCTCCCAGCTCCATCAATAGCTAGCAACTCTCATGCTAGGTCTTAGTGTTTGATGTACGTACTCTGTTGGACTCAGTTATAATGTGGGAGTTCCCTCTGTGTACTGTGATTACCATTAAGGAATAAAGAAACTGCTTTGGACCAGAACTTTTTGGACCAGAACTAAGTTCTGCAGGGCAGAACTTAGGTAGGCAGGGAAAGTTAGGCTGAATACTGGGAGAAATAAGGGCAGAGTCAGAGAGACACCATGGAGCCACCGTCAGAGTCAGACATCCTGAAACTTTGCTGGTAAGCCACTGCCACATGGTAAAACACAGATTAATGGAGATGTGATAAATTTAAATGTAAGAGTTAGCCGATAAGAAGTTAGAGCTAATAGGCCATGCAGTGTTTTAATTAATATAGTTTCTGTGTGATTATTTCAGTTCTCGGCAGTGGGAACCAACAAGCGCTCTCTCCATCTACACAGTTAGATATACCACAGTTCTCGCTCTGCTTGTAGAAACTCTGCAAGATGGGGCTCAGTTGTTAGAAAGACTTGAAGTACTGGGTTCAGTTGTCACATGACTGCAGAATATTGGGTTTAGTTGTTAGATGTCCTGGGAGACAGGGTTCAGTTGTTAGAAGTATAACAATTTTGTCAGGGCTCAGTTGTCACCTGTACCCACAGTTGGTAGACTCAGTTGGGACACATCTTTGTAATGCTGATCTGTACCTAGAGATGGTAGACTCAGTTGGGCTACATCTCTGCAATGCTGGCCTGTACCATAGTTGGTCGACTCAGTTGGGACACATCTCTGCAATGCTGGGCTGTACCCATTGTTGGTAGACTCAGTTGGGACACATCTCTGCATTGCTGAAGTCTTTTAGGAGTATTGCTCCAGCTCTGCTCTCCTGGGACCTCAGATGGAGAGATCATGTAAAGGCTAGTAACTCAGTAAACAAATGTGTTTTGCAGCATCACTATAGTTCATATAAATATTCAAAACATGTGGGGAAAAGAAGCAAATCTGAGTGTAAACACTTAGTTTCCCCCAAGGTTAAAAAAGAAAACAGAAATGGAATCAGAAGATGTTCTCTGGAACAACCAATGTGCTCCAAACTTAAAAAATAACAAAAGTTCTAAACTGATTTTAGGACCCCAAATGTACTACCTCTGAATAGTAACAAATACTACTGGTTGGGATAAGTAAGTGGAATTTAGCTTCTTTCATCTGGTCCTTTCATTCATTTTGCTTATTGCTTTGTGTATCCTTTGAAATTAGTCAATGAGTCTGTGATCATGGGGGCAAACAGTGCAAGAACTCAAATAGCCTCAGGAGTGGGGTTTGTTTGTTACTAACTTTCTCTGGTTTTCCCTATTTGCAAATTGAGAAATAGAAGGGCTGATACTCACAGTCTTGGAGCACCCATCCTTAAATCTTACCACCAGTTGTATAATAAAGTATTTTGTAATTGTGAACTAAATGTTAAAGAATTTGCCCTGAGAATAAATGAGAGAGCATCCTTTATTTTCTCCTGAGCCATAGCTCAGTTCCTTTTGGAACTATTAACTTTTCAGATTAACTCACAGTGATGTGCAGAAATAGGCAAATACTACTACATTTACCTCTTCCACAGGTAGAACTCAGATTCCAAAAATCAATGTAATATGACTTTCTGTTGGCAGCTTCATCAGCCTGCCTTGTCCTTCATCAGATATTGCCACCCATGTACGAGAGCTGCTTCCGGGTAGAATATTTGAAAAGCTCACCTGGCCTCCAAGTTCATCATCTTAATTATGACAACATTTGGAAGCCGAGAATAAAAATATAAATACGTTTAAGATGACAGTAAGGATTATAGACCATGAGTCACAAATAGTCGTGTTTTCTTAATCACATGAGGTTTAAGTGAAAACTATACAGCATATCGTTCAATGAACTCCTTTCAGATCATATTTCTTACACTTACCTTTATAATCAAAAAACTGTTTCAGAACTAAATTAATTGTATTGAGTCACAAGTGTCTCCAAAATAAGCAATCATGTTAATATCTACCAATATTATTTTGTAGGATTTTCATAGTATTTTGTAGAAATAATTACAAGCTATTGACCTGGAATAACAGGTTATTCTCTTCATTTGTAATGTCACTTTTATTTAGGATGTCATTCTAGTCCGAATCAATTAATATAATACAGAAATCTTAGGCATAAATATTTCGTGGCATTCTCCTCTTCACCAGACTGTCTAAATATAGTGGTAGAAAAACATAGTAAGATGTGTTTCTGTTTTTAAATAAGAGCAATGAATTCTCAAAGGAAGGATATAAACATGATTTGTACTGACAGCCATATGTGAAAGATAATTTATTGTTTGGCATGCTATACTTGAGAGAAAAGGAATAAAAATATGGGCAAATACACTAAAGCTAAATAATGTTTACACAGTAGGAAGGAACCATCTGTGATATTCTGTCTGTATCTTTCACTTTTATCAGTCTTATAAATAGGACTTAAACTGTTGTTAGCCCACATATCCTTCTGTTCAGCAAGATGCATGATTCCTGGGCCTGGTCACTTCCCCGATTTTTCTCCTCATGCCATTATGACTGCAGGTTTTCTGATTCTGTTCTTTTTCCTCTTAGCCTTTGTCTCTATCTACTCTCACCAATCATGTTAAGTTCATCTTAATTAATGAGCATGAGTCAAGCTCACAACGTTGGATGCTACTAAGTTTATAACTCCCAGTCTTCTCTTTCTCACTGTACAATGACTGGATTCTACCCAGAGAAGCGGCTGTCACATGAGTGTCTGAGTTAAAACCTGTTTCATATCTGGTTCCCAAGTCCTGATGTTGCAAGCCTTGCATGGTTTCAGGGATTGACCAAAATGGGGTGCTGAAGGAAAGAAGAAAGGACAGAAAGAGGAAGACATGCACAGGAAATCGGGAATTTGGTGGTCTGCAGAAGCCACTGCCAATGCACCGCCAAAACTCATGCTAATTGTTATATAGAGATGAATAGGGAGGTGGTTTACTGCATACAGCAGAACGAGAAGGTGAGGGTATTGTAGACAGCAGACAAAAAAAAGGTAGGTTTGATTAATCCCTTTAGGAAAGCAGTCTTCAGACTGTAAACAAGGGTAGAGAGAAAACTGTGGTGACATTTTCTGCACACACTACCGACTTCCACACTTACCAGACGAAGGCTTTAACATTTCCCGTAGGTCTAAGATACTGGCGTTCTTGACATGACTGTGCTCATGCTGAACAATATGCTTCCATTGAGGACTTCAGTTACCTCTTTACAGTGATAGGAAGCCCAGAGTGTCACAGCTCCAAGAATATTTTCAGTCCCTTTATCTCCTCTTCTGTCCTGCAATGTACGAATCTCTCTGTTCTCTTTCAGTGAGTCTCAACAATTCCATCTCTAGAGCTTGGTTCATTCATTTTGAACTTGTTTTTAGGCATCCTTTTTCCTCTTGCTACTCGATGCCTTCTGCTCGTTCGTCTCATTCACTGTCACTCTTCCAACTTTTCTACAACTTCATCATTTCTACAGGCAGATAGAGAAGATTCTCCTATTTTAAATGCCTAAGCACACAACTCATCCATACTATAATTTCATGCTATCCTATTAGTCAAATGTTTTTTAGTAGGTTTACCACGATTATGTAATCCAGGGAATTGTGCGCTGAAGCAGAGAGAAGTTCAATGACAATGATTTACTTATCTGTGTTTTTTTTGAGCAACATACTTACTTCCCAAACGTATTAATGTTGTTTATGAATGCAATATTATAGAAAAAAGATATCAAAGGAAGCTCATTATTAGGAAATTTGAAAATGGTGGCCAAAACTGCTGGGAACCTTGCTACAAACTTGATAAAAGATTCCATTTTCAAAAAGTGGCTTAAAGTCGAGTAGGTTAAACGTAAAGATTTAGATTGAAAATGTACATTCCTCTTCACCTGCTTAGCGCTAGAAACGGTGTCACCGTCATTCAGTCTCTGAACAGTAACTGCAGACGGAAATGATTTATATCCCTGGAGCAATAGCGATGAGTTAAGCTTTGTGCCCTACTCCTGCAACCTCAGTTCTTGGGAGGAGAGCATGTATATAGTGAGTGTGTATCTCCTACATATGCACAGAGCATCTCCAGCTTAATCAATAGAACCGCTGTTCTACACAGGATGAGGCAGGAGGAGGAAGCAGCAGCAATAGTCACTCAGATGAGAGGTTAAGATAGGTACAAGTGTGAACAAGGAGCTGTGTGACTACGGGGCATGACGGATGGGGTAATAGCAGAGACTGCGACCTCCACATGAGGGGACACTTGACCACCTCTCACTAGTCTGGGGTTAGCATTTGCAGGTTACTTTCTCAAATGGACATAGCCTTCCTAACTCCTCCCTTTCTACTCACCGTGCATTTAAGCTCTTCTTTACTTTTCTTTCCTTTTTTTGTTTTGGTTTTGTTTCTCAAGACAGATTTTCTCTGTGTAGCCCCGCCTGTCCTACTCCTGGTGCTCACTTTGTAGACCAGGCTGACCTTGAACTCATAGAGATCCGCCTGCCTCTGCCTCCTGAGTGCTGGGATTAATGGCTTGTCCTCTACCACCACTTGCTTAAATTCTTTTTCTTGAAACAACTCAAAAATTTCTTCTTATATTTCCACTGTCCAGTCTATGTCTTTCATTTGAATTAACCTATGAATGATTTTTTTCAACATTTTCGATTTCCTTTGCCTTCTTCCATTGATCTGTTTCTGTCTGCCTCTCATTTCCTGATGTTGGAACTCCATTTTTTTCTCTTCAGTCTTTTCTTCCCCATTTCTGCTAGGATAAACATCATCGATCCCTATTTCTGTAATTTGGAATCATGATCAAATTGGATGTACCATATATATCCCATGCACATATAGAATATGTAATAATATTATATTATATATTATTATATATAATTAATATTATATTATATATTCCCACAAGAATTAAGAGTGTCATGGGAGCTGACTAGAAGTCCAGTCTTTAGGTAACATGTTTCTTCTCGTGTAAATAATCTAAATGTATTTCTATGCACTAAATTTTAAAAAGCCTTTAGTGACTCAGTTGCTAGAAGAAAACAGGTTTTTGAAATATTTTTATACAAACGTTCTTAGTTTACATTTTAATTATCCTGTAGATTTGAAAATCTTTTTTTTTCAGAATTCCATTGGTTCTTTTATTTTTATTTTTCAATAGCAAGAAATGCCTTGCCAAAAGTTACTTGGCATGAAATTACAGATGTCAATTTTGTCTTTGTACCAATTAGATCATATAAATCCTTACCTTGGGGGAAGTTTATAGTTTTGAGACTCGCCTAAAGAAAAATGACAAAAATAGTATTAATGGATAATGTGCACCTCATGTATTGTTATTTTGAACATAGTGTGGAAGACGGTTTTACATATAAATTGTTGCCTTGTGAGGTAACAGTGTAACCCTTGAGTGCTCTGCCAGTTTGACTGGAAAAACTATTTTATCACGCAAGTTATTAGACTAAAAATCATTAGACGCTCTATTTAAATAATCTGCGTGAACATTTACCTGGATTCATCTCTGTTTTGATTTTGCTTCTGTGATATATTATTGATTGTTTTTTTTCTCATTTCTTTCCCATGTGCTTACAAATGTTAATCTCCAGAGCAGCTCGCTCAATTATTCTCCCAACAAAGGCAGTTTGTAGCTTGGCTTTGCTTCCCTGAGACCCAGTCAAGGAGTTCTGATGACAGATAGTCTGCTTGTCAGCTTTGCTTCACGAAGCCAAAGAAAATGGAACTTCACGGAAGCTGAGCCTCAAGCAGTACCTGGGCCTCTTCTTTGGCCTTTTCACGCTGGGTTTGGCAGAGGCCTTAGTCTTTCATCACGCGATTCACCAACACAAAGGGAAGAGAGCAGTTGCGCTTTTCGGGACCATTCTGGAGACTGCTACAACACGAAATAAACAAACAATATATTTTTAGGGCACCACCTGCAGCCAGCAGCTGTAGCAAGCAGAGCAGAACTACGAATGATGTGATTTGTCCCATTTACCATGAAGCCTGAGGTTTTAGGCAAGAGGGAGGAGACTGTTCTATGTACACAGCCCACACACTGCAATTTGAACTGAAGCTGATTTTCTTCATTTTTAGGTGGGATCTGAGGTATCATTAGAGCTCTTCCCTTTCCCCACCCTATGACCTCTGCTTGAAAACATTTTTATTATTGGGGTTTCAACTGTTAACTGGGGAAAACCATTTTTCTCACTAGTAAACTTCCTTTCTCATTCAAGGGCAATTTTCTCTCATAGCAATCTATACTTAAATGCCAACGTCTGCTATATCTAGGCTGGATATAAAATGATGTCTGGCATTTACGTGAGCCAGTGACATGGGTAGAGAAACTCATGCACTTGGCTTATGTAAGTTTTTTTTTCGTATCTCCAGCCTTCATCTATTTCTGTTCTTCCTCAGGATCTGTTTCTTGAAATGTGAGGCATAAGTTCAGGATCTTCTGAACGCTCAACTTTCAACTCATGCTTAATTGACAATCTGTTCCTTCACTAACCCATTCCTTCCCAGGCAGAAAATCTGTGTAGCTCATCCTGTTCAAATCCTACTGGAACTAGACCACCTGATGTTTAGAATCTTGAGGCTGGCATGCAGAGTATTTTATGTACACTATTTTCTCAGTTAAAAAAAAAATGACTTCATTCTCTCTTTTTAATCACCACAAATAGTATTTTCTTATAACTATTTAAAATCTGGATTTTAAACAGATTCTTGGGCTAATAGTCCATGTACACATCATCTTGTCCAACTTTAACACCTGTCTTGTCCCCAGTAGTTTTTTCAAAACTACCACCTTCATCATGGAGTTCCATGAGTTTTCCCAATTTAAACTTGGGACCTTTGGCATTTTTATTTTTCTAATGAAGACATCACGAAGAAGATAAATGGACTGGAAAGACTTTTCTGTGTCTTTTCCAATGCTGTTTACTAACCACTTCCTTCAAGTCATTTCTCTGCTTGTCTTGAGTCATGATTTCCATCATCTTCTTCCATATCTGGCTGACCTGTTGCTGCTGCACATAGCACATCTTGTGTATTTGATTGTTGCATTTTCCTTTTAGTGAAGCCAATGGAGAATAGGTGGAGCAAATAACCAGCTCTTGTCCTGACACCAGCATGAGCTTTAATCACAACCTGCCACTTTTTGACAATGGGACACATTTTGTCTCAGGTAAGATCCGCAACGTGGAAGTTCGTTGGATAGGTTTTGACATTAACATTCTTAGTAATTAGCTTGAATTTCCTAAATGCAAATTCGTTGTTCTGCAGATTAGCAAGTCTGACTTTAAATAAATAACCCATGAGGTCATCGGATGGATTTTGGTTCCTTAAATCCTTATGAGTAGTGTTTTTCAAATGACTTTAATAAAAAGTTTCACAGAGCTTTCTCATTGTACCAGTCTTTCTTAGAAGGTGGACCAACCCCTTCCTGCTTGACTTCCTTCCTGCTCCCTTTCTTCATGCATTTGTTCTTGACTGCCATGGTGCTGCTCAGAGGCGCTGTTCCTTGTTCTCTTAATGGCTGTTGATTCTAGCCCCAGAAACCAAAATTACCATTTCATGTTGAGCTTTTCTAGGTGAGCTGGAATATATATATAATTGAATTATCTAGGCAATTACATATCGAAATTAATTAAACACAGAGGACAGTGGACTTTAGCATTAAAGTGAACATCAAATACTGCGTAATATTTGGCTTTATCTCAACAATGAACATTGATGTTTAAAAAGAGAACTCTAAATATTTATGAAGTATGGTAGAGTGTCATTCTTAATGCCTATACCAGTGGCCAGATCCTTATTATGAAGAAGAACATTCCAATGACAATCTTTTGGGGCCTCATTAACACCCTTTCTCAGTACTTACAGATATTGCTCTAAAACCCTGAGAACTTAGATGAGAGATTCACAGGTCTGCAGTGATGCATGTCCCTAGCTAATGGAGGCTATCAAGCCCTGTAAGCCAGGTAGGGAAGCTGCTCCCATTATCTTCGCTTTCATCATTATAGTGATGGTGCTTAGGAATATCAAGCATGAAATCATTCCCTGCCTTCGTTGTCTGCAACCATGTTTAATGTGGGACCTGCTTCTATCTCCCTCACCTGTTGAAGGCATTAAGAGGAATTTTTGGGCAACAACTCGTATGCGTTATTTTGCTAAATTATTTCTGCTTCTGAATCTTGTCAATCAATTGTATTTCTGCTTTATAATATTTAACTCTGAGCCGTGTCCTTAACCTGTTTGGTTGAGTTTTTGGAAGAAGGAAGAGAAGAAAGGAAAGTCTGTCAGAATGCCTCTCTGTTTGATAAAAGGAGCAGACAGGAAGGTGGGTCTTAAAAGAGTACTCTTTGAAACTCCCTGATGTTCTTTTGCTGTCTTTGGCTGCCCTCAGTATTTTGTTTTGCTCCCCTCTCTGTATCATTTGAAATAGTTTCTCTTTGAGTTTGTGAATGTTATGTGAAACTCAGTTTATATGCTGGAGCCTGTTAATGAATCTGTCGATTTAATTATTGCATTCTTCAGCTCCCATTTTTGTTTGGTTCCTTTTCTGTCTTTTCATCTGTTTGTAAATATTCTCATTTGGCTCACATATAATTTTTACAAGATTGGAAGCTTATTTATGATGACTGTTTTGAATTATTTGTCAGATACTTCATGTACAATCATGCCCCTAGGATTAGTTTCTGTGGGTACGTTTTGTTCATGTGCCGTGATATCTTATTTCTCTGTATACCTTGTGACTTTCATCCCATGGGAAAACACAGAACCTTTTCCCAATGACCATGAACTGGCATTGTATAGGGAAGGATCTTCCCCCAAATAGCCCACTGCACAAAGATTAGAGACTCTTCTTCAACATTTTTTGTGGGTGTGTCTTTATTGTTATTCTACTTGAATATTAGCAATTGATAAGAACTTGACAGTTGCTCTATAAATAACCCATAATCTCTCCTTCCCTTGAGATGTGTTGATAACACTACAGGTTCTCTGAAGTTGTCACAAACAGCCCAGCTCTCTCTATTACCAGCATCCCCTAGAGTGTATCCATTTCCATCAGTACAAAAAAGCAGGCACTGGAAGAGCCAGTCAGAATCACCCACCCTCAACCTGACTATTAAACAGACTCTAATTCTTTTCCTCCCCATGAAAAAGGTGGGAGTTCTAAGTGTTTTGCCCTCTAATTGTGTCCTGGGCCAGAAGAAGGACTGTGTTGGGTCTGTGCAAAATGTTCTAAAGCATCACTTGTGTTTTCAGTGAACCTCAGCTTGCCAGGAGTGAGATACAAACAAGACAGTAGCTAGAAGCTAGAAGTTTTTCACACACATGCTACTCACTTCCTGAACCTCCAGGACAGACTGAGTGAAAACCCTGAATTTTCCTAGTGATTCAGCTAGTTTTGCATTTAAATGCAGCACAGGACTCTGTCAACTGGTACCTGAATTTCTAACAAAGAGGATTGTTTTCATAGATGGATCCTGAGTTATTGTCTGCCTGCATGGGGTAAGAGTGCCTGGGACGTGGTACTCTACCCTCTTAATAGTGTCACTTTGCTTAATTCATTTAACTCTATATGTGAAAATAAGAAATGAAGATAAATTGAAAGCATTCATTTCTTAAGTAGTGTAGGTATCACTTGTTGGTGTTAAAAGTGAAAGAAGCAGGCAGGGTTATTATCAAGAAAGGAGAAGTAGTGAATACATGAGATTTTTACAAGAAGGTTAAAAAATGCAAGGTAATAGGAGCTGAAACTTAGTTTTAAAATGTGTTTTAACCAATAGCAAAACCCAGTGAACTCCTCAGTACCTGTGAACACAATTGTTCATTTTGCCGAATCATCAAAACTATCTAACTACTATCTAACTACTCTTTCATTTACTTTATTTTTCTATCAGAGGATAATGATTGTTGTTTGAACTCTAGTGAAGAGTCTCCCAAAACTTTAGTTATAAGTAAATAAAACCAAGGACTGGATGGCAGTCTCACTTAGGGCTTTAAAGGATAAATGAAGGGTGACATTCACCCGTTATCGGAGATGTTTCTCCTTAAGAGTTTCCTGGAGACCTTCTAATATGTGCTGCTTTATCCGCTTGATAGGAGAAAGAAGCAACTGCTCAACCAGTTGGTGGTACCTTGACTAGAGTATAATAAACATGGGTCTATCAAAAATCAGAATAAGACAGAGAATGGAATTTACATCTAGTATTAATAATAATAATAAAAAAGAACTCACTATTTATACAACCATTCAGAAAAGCTCAAGACCCTCCCAGTAAGAGCACTCAAACCTGTTCATTTCAGAATGAATCTTTTGCATCTATCTTTAGGGTCCACCATAGTACATTGGCATCAATGTCAGATGTCATACCAAAGATTTGAGTTTTGCTTCTGAATGGGGTTTAACTGTCAAGAGGCTAACCCTGAAATAACAAACTAAAATACATTTATTAATTCAAATAGGAAATACATGCATGCAAAAAAAAATCACCCATGCAAGTAGACAAAGAAATTACAGGGCAGCCAATGGTTTTGAATATTTATTTTTCTTGTTTTAGTTAACACTTTCACTGGAAGATACATAGAATTTTAATAGAACAAATTTCTCAATTGTGTGGAGATAGAACTGTAGTAAATTTTACAATGACTGCCTCTGTCCTAATAAACACAGTAAGATAGCTACCTTTAATTATTACTGGTAATAAAACAAAATGAGAAATAAAACAAACTAACAAAAAGACATTTTAAATGAACTCTAGCTTTGAACTCTTAGAAAGTAAGCAAAAATATCTAGGTAGATAGCATTATGGAAGGACTCTATTAGATAATGTCATTCAAAATATTACTTTCAGGAGTCTAAATTCTGGAAGAGACCATACAAACCATTTAGCATAATTTCTGCTTTCTTAATGAGGGAAGAGGATCACAGCTTATTCCAGGATCAGCAACATAAGCAAGCTTCCCCAAGCATGCATTCAAACATTTCTTCGCTTTACATAGAAGGAAATAATATATTTGGGAAGATGTTATGGCTTTGTTTGTCAAACCAAGGCCTGTAAAACTCATGTTGGTTCTTGAAAAAGTTGAAGGTGGACAGTGTTTGCTTTAGAAGGGGCACACCTTTTCCCCTCAGTTTTCTTTATAACCCTAGTCCTAAATTTTATTCTGCCTCATGTTTTCTTCAAAGGACTTAACGGGCAGGACATGTTCACAGCCCCTACAGCCCACTTCTGCCTCCCGGGAGTCGATTTGTTTCAGTGATGTCTGTATTGGAGTAATATAAGTCTACTGTCATGTTTGCAAACATAAACTAGCCAATGAGAAGGTTTAATTTACGACCTCTCATAGGGAAAACCATTTCCAAATCAATACAGGAACCCAGAATGAACAAAAATCTTTAGAACAAGCAAGAATGAACTTAGATACAAGAATATCGCGGGGCAGGAATTGAAGATGTGGTTTCTGGCAAGGGGAAAATGTTTTATTTTTAAAATATCACATTTTTTGTGAATATAATATAATGACACTATTCCCCACTTCCCTTTCCTCCCTCCAAATTCTCCCATGTATCCTGCCTTACTCTCTTTCAAATGTAAGGCCTCTTTTTCTTTAATTGTTGTTACATGCATACATACACATGCATATGTACACACACATACATACAAACATATATACATGCATATGCATGTTCCTAAATTCTTAACTATACCCTACTCACTCTGTATGTTTTCAAGGCTGACTATTTGACTCTATGTAGTTGGTGTGCTCCTCCCGCAGGAAGAAAGCTTTAAAAAGCATTCTCTGAGCCATTGCTTGTGGCCAACTCCTTTTCCTTACACCCAGAAGTTTTGCAAGACAGTAATGATATGTGCATCATTATCACCAGTTCCAATTGAAATTCAGACTGTCAAACACTTTTGAAAAGCTCTTGCATTAAAGAATGCTCATTTACTAAAATGAGATGGAGAGTGAGTCTCAGTCTGGAAGTTCTTATGAGTCTGGGATGACAAGCAACTGTTCTAGCCAATAGAAATCAACCATGGGCTGTCAGCTGCACCAGATTTTGTTTCGTCTTTTCTTTTGTTGTCTTTCTACACAGCTTCCTTTCTCCAGGATGAATGCTTTTAGCTGCAATAGTGATCGCTGAAATACAGGTTTTTTTTATCTCTGTAATGTCAGCAAACTGAAAACTGATGCTTTTTTTCCAAATAAACACAACTCCAAATACTATTCAAAAAATGAGTTTGGGGTTTGCTGATCTTGTTAAGGCTTGTCTCCTCTGAAAGACACTCTACCTGCATGTCAAATGGATGGACATTTTATGACACATGGAACTGACTCTGGTGAAAGAACCTGACACATTCAATGTCTAGTGCTCACGCATGTGGCTTTCAAACCCAGGGCTGACATTGAGAATCCCAGAAGGCTTTGTCTCTGTACCTGGGAGACGATTGCATTCATTCTATAACCAAAGGCCTAAGACAAGAGCCTTAAAGCCCAGTCTGGCTTGCTAAGACCAGAGATAGCAACAGGAAAATCTAGCTGAACCCATTATACTCTTTTCCAGAGAGGCAGGAGTGCAATGGGAAAATAGATTGTACATCTTACTGCTGCTAGAACTTCGTTTCCTGTACTGCATTTTGTTCATTTGTTTCTTTTAGTTTAATTTTTTTATCCACTCTACCAATTTCTTCCTTTCCCTAATTTTGGACACTTTTTTTTTCTTTTTTTATTGAAAAAAAAACCTTCAAACAATATTTTCCAAGCATGCATTTCCTCTTCGCCCAGTACCCATCCTCACTCCTTCCCACCTTCTTGTTTACCTTTAAAAAACAAACACAAACAATAACAAAAAGAAACACACACTAGAAAAATAAAACAAAAACCACAAAAAATAGAAACCAAAATACACAAACAAAACACCAATAGGAAAAAAATGTTCAAACAAAGAAATACGAAACAAAATTTTATGAAAATATCATTGAGTTAATTTTGTGTAGGCCATCTACTTCTGGGTATAGAGCCTTCCATGAATAACATACCCAGTATGGTTAATATACCCAGTGAGACTCCATTGTAAAAAAAATATTTTTTTATTTGCAAGCAGGTGTTCATTACAGATAGCTTCTAGGCTAGGATTGGTATCTCCTGTCATTTCCCTTTTCAGAACTGAAACCCCATCTGATGTGAACCTGCGCAGGTCCTAAAGATGCTGCCACAGTCTCTCGGAGTTCATATGTTCATCAGTTTTATTGTGTTTGGATGACACTGTCTTCTTGAAGTCATCCATCACCTCTGGCTCTCACAGTCTTTGTGTCTTCTCTTCCTCTTAAATCTTTGAGTGAAGGAGTTTGATGAAGACATCCCATTTAGGACTGAATGTTCCAAAATCTCTCTTTGTCCAGTTGTGGGTCTCTGTGTTAGTTCTCATCGACTACAAGAAGTTTATCTGATGATAGCTGAGCAAAGAGGCATTGATTTGAATTCCAACCTGGTATGACCGCAGGAAGTCTCAAATTCATTTCTGGGTATCTGGGCAGAAGGAATGCATATGGGCTAGATTTTAGTGAATTTTATAATTAAGGAACAAGATTCTCTGCAAGAAATAGATGCAGAACCCAGAGAGATAACAGTTAGAAGAGGACCCAGATTCAATTCCCAGCAGCACTCACATTAGGTGGCTCATAATTACCTGTAACTCCAGCTCTAAACAATCCCAGACCTTGTTCTAGTCTCTGTAGGCAACAGCATTCAAATGTACACAGCTCACTCTCATGCAAACACACATGATTAAAATAAGATAAAAAAAATTCTAAGGAATGATGCAAAGGAAGTTTCTGGAGAGCTCCAGCTGGAGATATACGGACTGTTTATTTTCAGTACGTAGGGATCTTAGAATGAGATCATCAAAGACCAGCTACCATGGTTAAAGGCACATTACAGTTCTCAGCCTGTCAGATACCTGTGTTCCATTAACTGCTCTCGGAGACTCACCTGAACAATGGACCAGCCACCACCAGCATTTTTCTCTACAAGACCCTGGTAGACAGGCCTCATTGTTACTGAAATCCTTCTTGTTCCTCCTTCCCTGTACCACCCATTCTGCTATTGACTGACCCACTTCTCTGAATGATAAAAGATCAATTATGGAGGAATCCAAAATAAGACAAATGCAAATGGAACTCTTTAACAAATCAAATAGTTAAGTTTTCTATATTTTAGGCATACTAGTCGCGTGTGCGTCATTACCTTGGTTGAGAGATGTTTCCTTGATTACCAGAAAAACTAAAGAAATCCAAGATTCACCTGGTCTGATACACATTTAGTTGGTTTTTCAGCAGATATTTTAACATGTTCTGTGTCGGTTTTTCTGTTGTTAATGTAGCAAAATATTTGGCCTAAGCAACTTGAGGGAGGGAAATGTTACCTAGGATCTAGAGGTTAAAATCCTCAATGCTGCAAACCTTTCTCAAGGCAGAGAGCTACATTGCCTTATGACTTTCCCTTGTCCTCTTTTATTTCACCCAGGGCCCCATGCAATGGGATAATGTTTCCCATATTCATTCAGACCACGTTAATGCTGTCTGGAAATTCAGTTGTAGACACACCCAAGCATGTGCTTTAATAAGCTACTGTCTTCTCTACCCAATAAAGTTGACAATCAAGATTAGCTATATAATATATTCAATTAGATCATTTAAATATACACATGAAACTTACCATTTACAGGTCATCTTCCAACCTTTCTTTTGTGTGTTTGCTCTGTCTCCCATCTTCCATACTTTACTGTGTAGTCATCAAACTCATCAAATACTATATACTGAGGCATGCTCATCTATAACTTTCTTTAAAAATATGTACTCATCATGACACTCATAAACACACCTCAGTATTTGATCTTAAGTACATATTGCTTCTTACATTTAGTCCTTTAATTCATTTACAGTTAACTTTTTGGAATGGTGTAACTTAAATAGTTGTTCTTTTTCTCTCTCTCTTTCTAAAGTATTGACTACTTGCCTCCAACTCGCTGAGAGAACAAGACCTACTGATCTGTGTCATCCCTGTCATAACGTCCCATTCTGTGTTTACTTCCGGGATCTCAGTTCTGTTACACAGATCTGTTGAGTTATTCTTGTCTGTATCCCTGACCCCTACATATACTGTGACTTTGTAATATATTTAGGTTTTATTATTAATTTATTTAAAATTATTTATATATGACTATATTTATATAATTTATATAAATATAAAATTAATTTTATATTAGTTTTAAATAAAATTAATTTATTTAAAATTAAAAGAATTTTAAAATTTAAAATACTGAATTTCTTTGTAATATTTTAAAAGTATCATTATGTTTACTCTAATTCATTCCAAGTTTACTTCCTCCTCCACCCTTGTCTGATTCAGTTGTCATCTCACATACCTTCCAACTCTCCCATGGCTAAGGATTGTGGGTTTTTAGGATTCATGTTAGCTACCTGTGATGCATCATTTTAAAGTGATATTTATTTTATTTGGTTATTTATTGAGTGGATTATTTGAAGCCCTGACTATTTTCAAATTCTTTATATATTCTGTGTACTAATCCTCTATCAAGTATACAGCTAGTAAGGATTTTCTCTCCTGCCGTAGTCTGTAAGCGGAGACTTTGTATTCATTTCCCAGTCACCAAGATCGGAATAATCTCACAAAACTTTATTCATTACAACATTGTTTGGCCGACGGCTCGGGCATATTTCTAGCTAATTTTTACATCTTAAAGTAAACCATTTTAATTAGTCTATATATCACCACAAGGCTGTGGCTTACCATTTAGGTTTCAGTATCTTTCTCCTTCAGCATCTACATGGCATCTGCCTGACTCTGCCTTCTTTCTCCCTGCATTCAGTTTAGTTTTCCCACCTTCCTGTATTCTGCCCTGTCATAGACCAAAGCAGCTACTTTATTAACCATTGATGATAAAACATATTCGCAGCATACCATCAAGCAGTTCAGGCAAGGCTTGCCAAAATGACTAGGCTTGTCACATTGAAGGCAAATTACATAACAAGGTTTTTTTCAATGCCCATCAACCTCTCTGAAGTAATTGGTCCTGCCTGAAGCAGACATGTCGCACTGTCAAAAAAAAAAAAAAGTCTAAGCTCTTAAAACCTTTTAAATGCCATATTTTGTAGGTCCTTTTGATGTAGGTGGGTCTTCTGTCTATGTGTTTCTTTCATTGGTCAAATAAAGAGACTGCCTTGGCCTTTGATAGGACAACAGCTTAGATAGGTGGAATAGACAGAACAGAATGCTGGGAGAAAGAAGCAGAGTCAGGCAGACGCCATGGCTCTGCTCTCCGAGACAGATTCTGGTTAGACTCATGCTGGTAAGCCACAGTCAAGTGGCGATACAGATTACTAGAAATGGGTTGAATCAATATGTGAGAGTTAGCCAATAAGAGGCTAGAACTAATGGACCAGGCAGTGTTTAGATGAATACAGTTTCCATGTAATTATTTCTGGTATAAGCTAGCGGTGAGTCGGGTGGTGGGAAGCGGCCTGCCACTCCTTTTGTAACATCCTTGAATTGTTGAAGATTACCTATTTAACTGAAATATATCTCTGTATATCTAGAAAACCTGACATGACTATAAATTTGACTATTATAAATAATTATCTATTAATCTATAATTTTTATTATACATTACATTTTTGAATGAACTATATAAACATAATAACTTACAAGAGCAGAAATATGTATACACAGTATAACAAAGTCAACCTTAAATTTGTATCAATGTGCCAAGATTCATACCAATAGAAGTATTCATTCCTATGTCATAATCAACTCTTTTAAAATAAAAATAAACATTTATAAACAATCATTTTGGAATTTGGGCATAATTTTCTCCAAACTACTTCCTGCTGTTGGACAAAGTGTTTTTAGGGTACATGGAGACTTTTAGAGGGATCTTGTTCCATAAAATCACATTAGCCTCGAAGGAATCCACAGGTTCCCATCCTCTGTGTAAACAAAGGCAGAATTTCTTCTCCAAAATAACATATCCTTAGATTCAAATTTTGAAGTCAAGATACCTTTAAAACACATATGTTGGTTTAGTTTAGCAGCCTCCAGAATCAAATATCTTTCTGCAGTCAAGAATTTCAAAGAAAGCTCAATAATACACATAATCCAGACTCTCTGTATATATTTCATCTTTACATGGCTCTTTTTTGAAAGGGTCTATTACTTTTTAGTATTTATTATCTTTACTCTTTCGGTTTATGACTGTCTGTACTCTTTCTTCACTTTTTCATAAGCCCCTTTGCTTTTATCCAACACTGTGACCCAGTTAGAGGTCTTTTTTTCCCTCAATCTGTCTTTATTGCATATCTGTAATCCTTTTATTGACCAGCAGCACTTATTAAAATGCTAAGTGGAATGGCTAGGAATAATGATGCAGTTTTGCCTGTTGGCTATGCCCAGTTCAACATGTATTAACTCTATTATCCATGCCCTATTTTATTAACTCTGTAACAAATGTAGTCAAGACTTGATTTATATATTTATTTCTAAGGCCAACTGCAAAGCAGAATTTGTTTTAACATCTTGTGTTTATCCTAAGAATAGTGTTATCTTTGAGATAAATCATACCATCTGTCTTCTTCATTTGAAAGAAATGTTATGGTTCTTTTAATTACAACTAAATTATAGATTATATGTTACTCAAATTTTGGAAATTTATCCAATAATATAATAGTTTAATGCACTATGTTATAGTTTATTTTGCACATTTAGTTAAATATCCTTTTCTTATGCTTGCTATAGAATTATTAAATATTCAAACACAGAAATTTTAAGCAGTATATCATTGTTTCTGAGCTGATTTCTCAAAACTATGTATAATTTTTTTCTCTGCTGCAATAGATGGGAATAAAGAGTAGATAAAGAGATATATGGGATTAGAAAACAACTATAACTAGATACCACATAGAACCCTATTGGATTCTTTTCCATGTCAGAAAAGTATTCTTGCTTCTGGTAATTCTGTCATTCTCAGCACCCTTACCTAGAAACAGATGGAAAAACAGAAATAGAAATACATTTTTGAGAGGTCATTTATATTAAGAATTGATCATTTGATCCCAATGAAGAAAGCAAACCTGCAGGAAGAGCCACAGTGAAAATGAAAAACAGAGAGAGCAAAAATAAAGGTAAGAATTGGAGGCTTGTGTGTGTGTGTGTGTGTGTGTGTGTGTGTGTGTGTGTGTGTGTGTGAAGAAAAGACCACAGATTGGAACATAGTGCACTTACTTTTTTATAGCAGCTAAGACTCATCTCCAGTTCCCAAAGCACTTATGTATACACATGTTAATCTAAGACTTTCACTTATATATAAAATGATTGGTGATGCACTTATAGGAAGGGGTAGATAGATTTCAAGGACAAACTATCATGAAATAAATTATCATTAAATGGAAGCCAGAGATCGATAATTACAGTATGAGCAGCATCTAGTGAATTAAGAAGAACCACATGGTCATAAGCCCCAAAGCATCAAACTTCTTTTTGAAAAAAAAAAACAATGCTGCCACTATATTCTTGAAAATGGCCACTATATTAATACATTCAACCATTCCTGATACATAAAAAGAGTCACAATATTTCCTGGGGACATAAACGTGAAAAATCTTTCATTAACTGAAATTTTGACATTTGTATGATGTGACATAGGGCTTTAAGATGAAGGCCAAAGCCAACTGCAGGTACTCACCACCCATGCCTAAAAAGAAACTCACAACCAAGGCCTATAGAGGCTCTCACAGTCAATTCTCACAGCGGAACTCACAACCAATGCCTATACAAGAACTTACAACAAATGCCTATACAGGAACTCAGCCAGTTCTCACACAGGACCTCAGCCAATGCCTATACAGAAACTTATAGCCAATGACAATACAGGAACTCAAAGCCAAATCCTAAACAGGAATGCAGAGCCAATGCCTATATAACACCTCACAAACCAATACCTATACAAGAACTCATAGCCCATAGCCAATACCTGTACAACAATTACCAACCAATGCCTATAAAGGAACTCACAACCAAGGCCTGTATAGGAAGTCATAGCTAATGCCTATACAACAACTCACAGATAACGTCATATAGGAACATACAGCTAATATCTAAATGGAAACTTATAACTAATATCCATACAGAAAATCACAGCAACCCCTTATACAGAAACTCACCAAGGCCTATACAGGAAAGCACGGCAATGCCTATTCAAGAGTTCAGAGACATAACACATCTCAATGTCAACCTGGCATTATGTCTGGAAAGAACTATGCAAGCAAAACAACATTTCAACCCAGAAAGAAAATGCTCATACTTGCAATAAAGCATAATCAAACATTTGCTAGACTTAATATTTTTCCTATTGATTTATTTCAAAGGTGGTACAAATGAATAATCTTTCATGTTAAGACTGCTCCGTTCTTACTTAAAATCAGTGCCAAATCTCACAAAGGAGTTAAGACTCTGGAATATTGTTCTTTTAACATTTTCAAAGAGATTAGCAAGTCTCCCTCCACCGTGGGCACAGAGAATCCCGCAAGAAGGGATTACCTCTACCTCAGTGAGTCCTGACCTCAGTGTGAAACCACATCAGCTGAGGGAGTGGCACCTGCAGCACTGTCCTTCATGCTTGCCTCCCCTCTCAGTGGATGGTGATAGGTTTTGACTGTACAGCCAGCACATGCCCTGATGAGTTTTCACCTTTCAAAGGAAATCTACACCGTTCTCTGCCCGCGTTCAGGCATGATTTCTCACCCACCTTCTTCCTCAGACACATTTTGGAACAAATAGAGGTAAATACTTGACAGATGAAATATAACCTACACCTCCGCCAAAACGGGAAGAACCATCAGTGGTAACTGGTCATTCAGACCTCTAGTTAACCTGCCATTAGCGGGACAAGTGCCACCTCTTCCTGTTCCATTTGATACAGCCAGAGAGAATGGAAACCTCTGTGCCTGAGGGCTACCAGCTAAGTCTAAGAGATCCATTGGAGATGTTTAATGAAGCTTCGTACCCTTGTGTGTGTGTGTTTTTAATATATATATATATGTATACATATATATTATATCATCTTAATAATGGGATGTGAGGTTTTGTTGTATTGTTTTGTCGTCTCTGTTGTTGTTTGTGAGATTTTTCATCCTTTCCCTCTCTCCACACTGTTCATGTGTGTCTCCCATACATGGAGAAGCTGCCCCTTTTGCTCAGAGTTTACTGAAGAAATGAGTTTTGCATTCATTCCATCGATCAAGCACAAAGCTGATGAGAATCTCAGAGGGAAAAGAGCCTCATGCAAAGTAGAATCTGCTGGGAGTGGTGGACAGCAGCATCATATGTTTTAACAAGCCTCCTGGCCAGCTGCTTGACCCGTATGCAGGCACCTGACTGTGTGTCAGCCCCATAGATCCTATTTGGACCTGGATTTTTCAGAAAGCCGCACACCAAAGCTAACTCCAATCCCATATTATCCTCCAATCATCATATCTTTTCATGACTCAACTCTCTTAGAAGAATAAGCTTTGTTTGTTTTCTTTCAGGTTTTTTTTTTTTGTAAAGTCCCTGGGAAACTCCTTGCTAGGTTTTTACTTGACCCCGAAATGCCCCTCCTTTTCAGTAGTCTCTTTCAGTACATGCCCTATGTGCCCGAATCTTGATGGTTCTTGATACTTTCCCAACCTACTGCCAAACCCTCCACGAAATCTCTACTATTTCCCCTTCCCAGGAAGATCCCATGTCCTGCCTCCCCATGAAACCTCTTGTTACCTAGTATCTCGGGATCTGTGGATTATAGCTTAGTTATCCTTTACAGCTAATATTCACTTGTGAATGAGTAAGCATTTTTCCTTCAGTCTGGTTAGCTCATTGATTTTCTTCTAGTTCTAACCATTTGTTGCAGAATGTTAGTTGAGGATGTGTTACATTAATTTATGCCATGAAACATTTGTTTAATGACGCAAAGACATGTTGCATTCCTTTATGTTGCATTTGCTTAACTCTGTAAAGCTGTGTTTCTTTGCCTGTTACTTTGTCTGCCTGAAATACCTGATTGGTCTAATAAACTGTTAATTGCCCAATAGAGAGGCAGGAGAGAGAAACAGGTGGTGCTGGTGGGCAAAGAAACTAAATAGGAAGAGAAATCTAGGGAAGAGAGTGAGAAGTGACAGAAGGGGAAGGAGAGGAGAACTCCAGAGGCCAGACAGACAACCACATAGTAGTCACAGAGTAAGAAGGAAAGAAAGATAAATGGAATACAGAAGGGGAAAAAGCCCAGAGGCAAAATGTAGCTAAAGAGAAACAGGGTAATTTAAGTTAGAAAAGCTGGCTAGAAACAAGCCAAGCTAAGACTGAGCATGCATAAGTAAGAAGCTGGGTGGTAGTCCCCCAAAGAATACGAAAAAAAAAAAAATCCAACTACATCCATTTGCCTGCAAATTGCCTTGTGATCTTGTTTTTATCATTTAAGTACTACTCCACTGTGTGAATATACAATGTTTTCTTTATCCATTACTCGGTTGAGGGACATCTAGGTTGTTTCCAGGTTCTGGCTATTACAAATAAAGTTTCTATGAACATAGTTGAGCAAGTGTCTTTGTGGTATGATAGAGAATCTTTTGGGTATATGCCTAAGGGTGGTATAGCTGGGTCTTGGGGTAGATCCATTCCCAGTTTTCTGAGAAACCACCATACTGATTTCCAAAGTGACTGAAAATCAGTTTGCATTCCCATCAGCGCGATGAAGGAGTGTTCCTCTTGCTCCACATGCTTTCAAGCATAAGCTGTTTCTTGTGCTTTTTATCTTCGCCATTCTGACACATATAAGATGGAATTACAAACCTTTTTTGATTTATATTTCCTTGATGGCTAAGGATACTGAACATCCTTAAGTGTTTCTCAGCCGTTTGAAATTCTGTTGAGAAGTCTCTGTTTAGAACTGTACTTCATTTTTTGTTGTTCTTGTTGAGCTATATATTTTTCTTGGTTGCCCTACTTTCCTCTCTCCTCCCCTGCTTCGCTGTCCCATGAACCCCATGCTCCCAATTTACTCAGCAAATTTAGTCTTTTTCTACTTCCCATGTAGATTAGATTCGTGCATGTCTCTCTTAGGGTCCTCTTTGTTGTCTAGGTTCTGTAGTATTGTGAATTGTAAACTTGGTGTTTTGTTTGTTTGGTTTTTTGTTTTTGCTTTATGTCTAAAATCCACTTATGACTGAGTACATACTATATGTGTGTTTCTGTGTCTGGGTTACCTCACTCAATAATGTTTTCTAGATCCATTCATTTGCCTGCAAATTAAAAGATGTCATTATTTTTTCCACTACGCAGTACTACATTGTGTAAATGTACCACATTATCTTTAATAATTCTTTGGATGAGGGGCATTTAGATTGTTTTCAGGTTCTGATTATTACAAATAATGCTGCTATGAACATAGATGAGCACATGTCCTTGTGGTATGATTGAGCATTCTTTGGGTATATACCCAAAAGTGGTATTATTGTATCTTGAGGTAGATTGTTTCCTAATTTTCTGAAATATCACCATACTGATTTCCAAAGTGGCTGTAAAGTTTGCACTCCTACAGCAATGGGGAAGTGTTCCCCCATCCCACATCCTCTTCAGAATAAGTTGTCAACAATGTTTTTAATCTTGGCCATTTTTATAGGTATAAGATGGAATCTCAGAGTTTTGATTTGCATTTCTCTGATGACTAAGGATGTTGAAAATTTCCTTAAGTCTTTCAGCCATTTTAGATTCCTCTGCTGAGAGTTCTCTGTTTAGGTCTATACTTCACTTTTTGATTGGATTATTTGTTCTTTTGATGACCAGTTTCTTGGGTTCTTTGTATATTTTGGAGATCAATCCCTCATCCAACGAGGGGTTGGTGAAGATCTTTTCCCATTTTGAATGCTTCCGTTTTGTCTTGCTGGCCATGTCCTTTGCTTTACAGAAACTTCTCAGTTTAAGGAGGTCCCATTTATTAATTGATGCTGTCAGTGTCTGTGCCACAGAGGTTATATTTAGGAAGTGGTCTCCCATGCCAATGCGTTTAAGTGTATTTCCCACTTTCTCTTCTATGAGGTTCAGTGTAGTTGATTTTATGTTGAGGTCTTTAATCTATTTGAACTTGAATTTTGTGCATGGTGATAGATATGGATCTATTATCATTCTTCTACATGTTGATATCTAGTATGCCAGCACCATTTGTTGAATACACTTTCTTTTTATCATTTTATGTTTTTTGCTTCTTTGTCAAAAATCAGTTATTCGTAGGTGTGTGGATTGATATCAGGTCTTCGAATCGATTCCATTGGTCCTTCTGTCTATTTTTATGCTAATACCAGCCTGTTCTCAGTACTGTAGCTCTGTAGTAGAGCTTAAGTCAGGGATTGTGATGCCTCAAGAAGTTGCTTTATTTTACAGAATTGTTTTGACTATCCTAGGTTTTGTGCTTTTTCATATGAAGTTGAGTATTGTTCTTTCAAGGTCTACAAGAAGAAACTGGAAAAATTCCACACTAGTGAGTTAGCAGAATACCTGAAAACTCTAGAACAAAAAGAAGCAGACTCACCCAGGAGGACTAGATGGCAGGAAATAATCAAATTGAGAACTAAAATCAGCAAAATAAAAACAAAGGAAACAATACAAAGAATCAGTGAGACAAAGAGTTGGTTCTTCAAGAAAATCAACAAAATAGACAAATCTTTATCCAAACTAACCAAAAGGCAGAGAGAAATTATCTAGATTAGTAAAATTAGAAACGAGCAGGGGACATAACAACAGACATGGAGGAAATCCAGAGAATCATCTTGTTGTCCTTCAAAAAACCTGTACTCCACAAAATTGGAAAACTTAAAGGATATGGATAATTTACTGGATAAATATCTCTTACCAAAATTAAATCAAGACCAGATAAGCAAATTAAATCAACCTATAATTGCTAAAGAAATAGAAACAGCCATCAAAAGTCTCTCAACCAAAAAATGTCCAGGATCAGCTGGTTTCAGCGCAGAATTCTACAAGATTTCCAAAGAAGAACTAAAACCAATACTCCTCAAATTGTTCCACACAATAGAAATAGAAGGGACATTGCCAAGCTCTTTTTATGAGGCTACAATTACCCTAATACCCAAACCACATAAAGACACTACTAAGAAAGAGAGTTAGAGACCAATCTTACTCATGAACATTGATGCAAAAATACTCAATAAAATACTGGCCAACCGAATCCAAGAACACATCAGAAAAATTATCCGCCATGACCAAGTAGGCTTCATTCCAGAGATACAGAGAAGGTTCAACATATGAAAATCTGTCAATGTAATCCATCATATAAACAAACTAGAATAAACACATGATCATCTCAAAATACAACACCCCTTCATGATAAAGGTCTTGGAGAGAGCAGGGATACAAGAAACATACCTCAAGGCAACATACAACAAGCTAACAGCCACATCAAACTAAATGGAGAGAAACTCATAGCAATCCCACTGAAATCAGAAACAAGATAAGATTGCCCACGCTCTCCATATCTTTTCCATAATACATGAGGTCCTAACTGAAGCAATAAGACAACAAAAAATCAAGGGTATACAAATTATTTTTAAAAAGTCAAACTCTCACTATTTCCTGATGATATGATAGTTTACATAAGTGACCAGAGAAATTATACCAAGGATTCCACTCTGTATTCTGTGAATACCATTGATTAATAAAGGAAGTGCCTTGGGCCTGCACAGGGAACAGAGGTAGGCAGGAAAAACTAAATGAATGCTGAAAGAAGGAAGAAGGAAAAAGAGAGAAACCATCTAGCCCCAACAAGGACGGATGCCAAAACTTTATCTGGTAAGACACAGCCTCGTGGCAATACACAGATTACTAGAAATGGGTTAAACTACATGTAAGAGTTATCCAATAAGAAACTAGAGCTAGTGGGTCAAGCAGTGATTTAAATACAGTTTCTGTGTGATTATTTTGGGGCTAGGCAGTCTGGAACCAACAAGTGGTCTCCTTCCTCCAACACATAAACACCTTCAGTAATGTAGCAGGATACAAGACTAGCTCCAATAAGTCAGTATTCCTCCTTTATACAGATGATAAAGGGGCTCAGAAACATCACCCATCACAATAGCCACAAATAATATGAAGTAACTCTAACCAAACAAGTGAAAGACCTATATGACAAGAACTTTAAATTTTTTAAGAAAGAAATTGAAGAAGACACTAGAAAATGGAAAGATCTCCCATGCTCTTGGGTAGGTAGAATTGAAATGGCAATCTTACCAAAAGCAATCTACAGATTCAATGCAATGCCCATAAAAATCCCAGCAAAATTCTGTACTACAGGTTTTAATTGGATCATTTTGTTTGTTATAACTAGTTTCTTTAGTTCTTTAAATATCTTGGAAATTAACCCTCTGTCAGATGCGGGGAAGGTGAAAATCGTTTCCTGTTCCATAGGTTGTTGTTTTGTCCTGTTGACAGTGTCCTTTGTCTTATAGAAACTTTTAATTTCATAAAGCCTCATTTATTAATTTTTGAGCTTAGCATCTGTACTACTGGTGTTCTGTTCAGGAAGCTGTTTTCTGGGCCAATGTGTTTGAGATTATCTCCCATTTTTTTTTCAGTCAGGTTCAGTGTATCTTGATTTATGTTGAGGTCTTTGGTCTACTTGGACTTGAGCTTTGTGCAGGGTGATAGATATGGATCTATTTGTATTTTTCTACACGCCAGCATCCAGTTAAAGCAGCACCATTTCTTGAAGATGCTTTCTTTTTTCCATTGTACAATTTTGACTTCTTTATCAAAAATCAGGTATCCATAGGTGTGTGAGTTTACATCTGGATATTCATCTGGATTCCATTAGCCCACCTGTCTGTTTTAATGCCAATACCATGTGGGTTTTATTACTATAGCTCTGTAGTAGAACTGGAAATCAGGGACAGTGATAACTTCAGAAGTGCTTTTATTGTACAAGATTGTTTTAGCTATCCTGAGTTCTTTATTTTTCCATGTGAAGTTGAGTATTGTTCTTTCAAGGTCTGTAAAAGGTTGTGTTGGGACTTTAATGGGGTTTGTATTCAATTTGTTGATTTTTTTTTGTAGGATGCCATTTTTACTATGTTAACCCTACTGTTCCATGGCCATGAAAGATCTTTCCATTTTCTGATATGTTCTTCAATTTCCTTCTTCAATGACATGAAGTTCTTGTCATACAGGTCTTTCATTTGCCTTTTTAGAGTTACACCAAAATATTTTATACTATTTGAGATTATTCTAAAGGATGTTGATTCTCTGATTTCTTTAGAAAGGAAGAAGTCAAACTATCATTATTTACAGATAACATAGTAGTATATATAAACAACCCCAAAACTCTATCAGAATACTTCTAAAGCTAATAAACATCCTTTGTCAAGTGGCTGGATGCAAGAATAACTAAAAAAAAAATCAGTAGCCCTCCAGTATACAAATGATAAATGGTCTGAGGAAGGAAGCTTGAGCTTCATAATACAACATTACTAGATACAAGATATGACTTTGACATTCACCAGCTCTGCGCATTCAATTATACCCTAAGAACCATTCTCATTCGTTTAATGGCAATGTGGTTCCTTATGAATGAAACTGTTATACATATCCATGTGCAGACTTACTGCCTTGGGCTTCTTTTTAAATCTTAAGAAAATTGACTTTGGTTTGTTTTCCTTGTGTTCCTCCTTACTGTGGGGTTCTTCTTACCAAGCCTCAGCTCCATGATTCAGCCTAAATTGGGGCTGTTGCATCATAGGTCACCACCTATCTGAGCAGTATGACAACTTCCATCACAAACATATTGAGCCCACTTTCTCCTTTTTCCTTGCTGTCAATCTAGACATTATAGTCACCCTTTTTCCTAATTATCTCTGCTCATATTGTGCTGAGGGTTCTTTCTGCTGATCATACAGATTCAAATAGTAAGAACCCTTGTCCATTTATTCCAAGTCACTATTCAGACTTTTGACTTCACCTGATTTAGTTGTTGGAAAGGAGGGAGGGAAAGAAAGAAGTGTGGGAGGGAGGAATAGAATGAGAGCTATGGGGAGAAGGAGAAGAGGAAAGGAAACAAATTGAGCTGTAACTTCATATTTCTGTTTAAATATCATCCCCTCGCTTTTCAAAATGCAATATAGAAAATAGAAAATACTTATTCCACAAGTGATATTAGATTTGTCTTTACCTCTGCATTTTTGGGTGTGTGTTATGGTCAGAGTGTTCAAATATCCTGTATCACTTCTCCCAAGAGGCCTTTGAAATTACCCTTTCATCTCTATTGACCAGATGGCGATCTCGGCTCTAATCACTACACTCCTGAACCACTTCAACTTCATTCCCATTTAACCTTGCTGCTCTCATCTATCTCCTTTGCAATCAGCACAAAATACTGCTGCCAAAACCAGGTTCGTTCCCTGACACTCCTCAAACCCAGCCTTTGCTCCCTGTCACTAATATAAGAAATTCAAATTCTTTACCATTGATTTTCTGGCACTTTGAAATGGGTTTTTTTTTCTTGCAATTCAGAAAAACTGAGGTCAGTGGCTGTCTGTGCTGTTTCCACCTCTGTAACCATAGAGACAGATTGTGTGGCGATCAGTTCCCATGTTGATTCAAAATTTAAATGTATCTATTTTTTCTGAATTATCAGAGTTTCCTCTATATATACTTCTCCAGGAAGTCAGCATTGACAAAATAAGGATCTGGAAAAAAGTTGTGCATTTAATATTTCATTTAAAAAGTTTTATATATTTGATTTTTCTACTCTAAGATTTTATCCACATTGGTACCAAGTAAGGCTTTTCACCACATCGCTCCATCTCCAACATCCCACAAACACAACCAAAAAAATGAAGACTTAAACCAATCATATAAAAACAAATTCAATGTACTTTATAATAGTTTCTTTATTAAACATGGGTTATGAGAAAATAACAGCATTTCTTTTTCTACCCTCTTCCTGCTCCTTTCTAATATACTATGAACAAATTTAGAGATAAAAATGAATAAAAAGCAGCTAATTTTTGTATTTACATGTTCAGGGATGTAATATCTGATATAAATAAAACTGAGCTTAGTTATGTATCCACCATTTTACTTAAGGAACATAAAACCACCTGTCCTGTAAAATACATTGCCACATTAATACATTTTGCCTTTGTTTGAAAATAACTGATTTAAATGCATGATAATTAGCAAGCTTCAATCCTTTCATTCATCAAAGAGTTATGCATTGCAATGCTTTCTTTTGAAGACTATTTTCATGAACAATAAAAGTAGATTAAAATTAATAAAAAACCTGTCTTGCTACTTTTTTCTCAGATGTCTATAAAAATAACCAGGATTTATAGCAGTCTTTGGAAAAGATTTCTCAGCAGGAAACATTCTTTTCTCTCATCTATATAATAATCTAAAAATAAATATAAATTCATGTGAAATACACAAGAAATAAAAGATTTTAATAGTTTTTGTCTTATAGAATCTAAGACATTAATGAATGTGATGTTGACTACTGTAATGAAATATGCAGATATATAGAATAGGTTTCTATATTAATAACAATAAATCTACATGTTTAATATAGAAGGTGTTATTATGGTATTAAATGCCAAATCTGTAATTTGTAGCACTTAGAATAATTTGAACCCCTCACAATTCTCCATGTCACAATGCATGTGATAAGAAATTTTGATATATTGGGCTGAGAAATAGCTCATCAGTTAAAAGCATCTGTGTTCTTACACAGAGGACCCGCGTTAGGTTCCCAGCACTCACATGGCGACTCATAACCCTCAGCAACTCCAGTTCTAAAATCCAACACCCTCTTCTAGTTTCTGTGAACACTGCATGGATACATGCACACAGTGCTCATACAAACTTGTAGACAAACAATTATACACATGAAATAAAGATAAAATATAATTAAAGAATAAATATTGATCTAGTCTTATGCTTAACACTGAGTTTCTTGCTCAAATCACACTGCTTCGAAAGTATCTACTTGGAAGGGTGCTGAGTACACGTCTTTTTACATACTCAGTATACGTCCTACCCTCCAGAATATATCCTAGAAGAGACGGGGCGGGGGGTAGGTTAACCAAGTATCTCAAGATGGTGACACAAACCATGTTACAAAAATAAAGCCCAAGCACCGAACATTTAATTCTTCCTGGGAGGATAAGAGACAATGAAGGAAGGAGCAAAAATAGTCCCAGATGAGAACTAATGGATATGGAGGTATCCGTGACAAGACCGGGTGCTTTGGAAAACAAAAGTCTGTCAGCTGGGATGAGGACATAAGGAGAATCCTGCCAACAGAAACCATTACATTCCACAATGCTTATGTGGGTACATTTCGCCCCATCCCTTAATCCCTGCTAGTGATACACTTTTTCCTAAGGACTATGAGAAAGCACACAGGAGACCCCAAAGAAAGCAGGTAAGACAGAAATAGTATATCCATGTCAACCCTCCCAATTTTCAAACTTCTTTTAAAATATCTACTTTTAAATATCTTATTTTAGAAATAGCATTGTCAAAAATGTAACTCAAAGCAATTCCAGTCATTCTCCTTTTCATGTATGCTGTCCTCCTATTCGATGCTATGCCACCAAATATTTTAGGCATTTGTTTGAATGTATGTATCTGCCCTATATGGGATACTGATACGTAATATGTGGTATTTAATTAAGCCACTAGACATGCATGTCTGGAAATCTTTACTGAGCCTTTCCTCTAGCAATGGATGATAAACCAGCTTGTGCAGTGGCATCCACAAAGTACTGTCCTAGCACTTGTGGTGAGTAGGAAGAGTGGCTGAGGCTCGCTCATGCAACCCCTAAAATCGTTGCAATCAAGTGCTCTACAAAGTGGTATTCTGTTCTTCCATCCATTACCTCTGGGCTCCATCCCCTTCAGCTCTGTATCAGTGACAGAGACAGTGTTATTTACCAGCTGGAACTAACAGCAGTAAATTAGTACCAGCTGACGAGAAGACATTTGCCCAATGAACTTTATGTTCCCCCATTGAATCCATTTGTTTTTGCCGGTCCTGCTTTGCAACATGACTTCCCTAGACAGCGCTTCTCCCTTCAGTCTCCGTGTTGGAAACTGACAACAGCTTGAAACCAGCAGCTGCTCCTGAACAAAGCAGGTAAAGGGGCAAGAAAGGATGCTGGATCCTCGCAATAAGCACATCATGACATAATTACAGTAAGTCTCCCAAGCGACCTGTACACATTCTGGTGCCATATGGTTATTTTTGGTATTGTAAATGTGTAGCCAGGAGCCATACTTTAATTGAGCTACTTTCCACTGTACTTCTGATAAGATGAAATTGATCTTTTTAAATCAGGAAATTAACATGAATATTTATTGACTGAGAAAAGACGATGCTTGTACAACTAGTCAAATGTGCCAAGATATTTAATATATATTTGCATTTTATATTAGCCAAAAATATATAAATAGATGAATAGAAATTTTGCTTTTTTTCTAGCTGTTGAAGATTGCTTATTGTTCTTTGAGTTTCATAATATGTAATACATATAGTATAATGTAATGTGTATACATGGAATATCATGTATATACATACATAAATATATATGTATATATGTGATTTCAAGCTCATTCCTTTCTTTTTTGAATTGCAACAATGTTTTAGTGGTACATATAAATATTGTTTTATATGTCCTCTAATGTTTTCATTTGGTTTTGACAAAATTTGCCTATTATTAACTTGCAGTCAGAAAAGAGAAAAAATGAATTTTTAATGTAAATAATACTGTGCTTCACTCAGAATAAATAACTGACTCTCCCCATTTGCATCACAAAATAATTTAGATGCAGAAGACGTGGGACAAATATGTATATCAGAAAGGTGGACAGACCTGGAATCACAGCTTTTCAATCATACTGAGATTTTCTTTGAGGCAAATCTAGTCTGCTACAACAACAAAATGCATTTCTGAATAATGTCAGACTTCCATAAATACCTTGAAAGTACTTTCCATGAAATTCATTTTGTTGTGGCTTTTGAGAACTTCTATGGTTGAAACATTGCCTTGTACATCTACCGAATGGAATGGTACCCATCTCAAAACAGGAGATTGAGAAACCAAACCTGACTATGTCTGATATAAATCTCAAATCCAGGAGAATGCTGGGAAACATGGTGCCATGACAGAGCATTTATTTCCCTAAAAAGTACTTCACTTAAGAATGATCTCTATAAAAATGCAAAGGAAGGCAAATTGCTGAAATGGGAGAAGTCAAAGAACAGTGAACTAAGTGAAATGAGGACCACCCATAAACTTGAGTCTTCCTCTTGCGACACCTACCTTCAGAGTCTTGAGAGTCCAAGATTCCCTGTGTGCTTCAAGATTTTTCGGATTGGTACCAATCCCAGCTGTCATCAGAGAGACAACTAGCAACCGACGGAAACAGATGCAGAGACACACATCCAAACGTTAGGCGGAGTTTGGGAAATCCTGCAGAAGAAAAGGAGAAAGGATTGTAGAAGCCAGAGGAATCAAGAACACCATAACAAAACGCACAGAATCAACTACCCTGGGCTTATAGGGGCTCCCAAAGACTAAACCAACAACCAGGGAACCTGCATGAAACTGACCTAGGTACTCTGCACATATGTTATAGTTGTGTGACTTGGTCCTCTTGTAGGACTCCTAACAGTGGAAACAGGGGTTGTCCCCAACTCTTACTCCACATACCGGGTCACCTGGCTCAGCCTTAATACATGACGGGGTGTTTAGTTGATATGCCACGTTTTGTTGATACTTATTGGAGACCTATCTTTTCCTAAACAGAAATGGAGGAGGTGTGGATTGGGGGGTGGGAATAGAGGAGGAATGGGGTAGAGGGAATGGAAGAAGAGGAGGGAGGGGAAACTGTGACCAGGATGTAAAATGAATAAATAAATCTTCTAGATAGATCAAAGGCTACCAGCACTTGATTTAGTGTGCTTGATTTTATATATGAACATCAAAAGTAAGATGATCTATTTTATGAAAGAAAAATAAGTAGCAGAAGCTGTGTATGGTGAGAATATTGATATCAGACTACTCTAGAGAACTTAGCAGCTGTAAGGAAAGAGGCTCCCTCTGGCTACCACTGTGTCCCTTCTTATGAACATCAATTTCAAACACACAGATTTAGAATGTTCTTCAGTAAACAAGGCAAGCTACACAATAGAATATTTTCTACTGACTTCGTGCATGATCTCCAGTGAACGATCCTTACATCACTTCTGCAAGGTCCATTGTAAATCAGAAATCATAATATGGGTTGTTTGTCTTCACATCTGGAAAGACTTTGTAAATGAAAACACAGTATAATTGCTGAAGTGGTGGCAGTCAAAACATATGACTTGAGCTTTTGCAGAACTCTGGCCCTTAAAGTGACCAAAACACAAGAGCTGGGTTATCAGAATATAATGTGATAAATGTTCCCAGACAGTGACAGGATGAAATGTGAGAATCGCGAAGAGAAGGAGCAAAAATCTCACATGGGTTAAAAATGCAATCCGATTAATTAGATGACAGTGTTCTAACTTTCTCCTTGGTTAGTTACCCAGTAGATTTTTTTTTTATCTAGTAGATCATTTCCCATCTAATATCCAGCCTCTGGGGTTTTAATTCCTAATTTGATACATAGTGGAAAACATCTATCACTTTTTCATCCTTGCAGTTAGAAACCCACATGCCTTCATCATATCAAAACTTCCCAAAATGATAAGAATTACAATTTTTTAATTAAAAACAGATTCTTCCCTCACACGATACATCCCAACCACAGTTTCCCTTCGCTCAACCCCTTCCAGGTCCTCACCAGCTCCTCTCTCCCAGGTCCATTCTTCTTCTGTTTCATCCTCAGAAAAGAGCAGGTCTCCAAGAGATGGTAGCCGAACAGGACAAAACAAGTTACAACAAGACAAAGCAAAAGTCCTCCTATTGAGGCTGGGCAAGGCAACCCAAAAGAGCCCCAAGAGCAGGCAAAAGAGTCAGCGATTTGCTTGCTTCCAATGTTTGTAGTCCAACAAAATTACCAAACCAACAGTCGTGATAGAGAACCTGGTGCAGACCTGTGCAGGTCCCATGCTTACTATTTCAGTCTCTATGAGCCCAGGTGAGCCCTGCTTCGTCGATTTAGTGGGCAATGTTCTCCTGGTGTCCTTCATCCCTCTGACCCTTACAATATTTCCAACCTTCTTCCATGAGATCCCCCAAACTCTGAGGGGAGGTCCCCAAAAGCAACCTCCACTTTAGACTCTATCTCTACATAATGTTTGACTCTGGGTCTCTGCACCCACTCTCATCTGTTGCTGGAGGAAGTCTCTCTGATAATGCCTGGACAAGGCATTGACCTATGAATATAGTCAAATATCATTAGGCATCACTTCATTGATGTTTTTTCTAGTCCTGTTGGTTTAATTCTAGGTTTCTGGGCTATCCAGTCTTGGGTTCCTTACCATCCACGTGGTGTAGAGCATGGACTCCCTCTCCCAGCCTAGACCTCAAGTTAAACCAGACATTAATTGGTCATTCCTACAAATCCTGTGCCACCGCTACCCCAACACATCTTGCAGGCAGGGCAGAGTATAGGTGGAGGGTTTTGTGGCTGGGTTGGTGTCCAGATTTTTCTTTTGTAACCTGCAGAGTACCTTTTACTTCCAAAGAGACTAGAACACAGGGGTGAAGGCTCCATGCAGGCAGCAACTCTCCCTCTCTTCGTTCAATGAGTTGTGTGGATTTTGTCCTCATCAATGGGGCGATTTCATGCAAAGTTGACAAAGTAAATTTATGAACTCAGAGAGAAATGGACACAAGCTGTTAGGCGTCAGACAACTCTAGGTTAGTAGCCATTTAGTTTTTTTTTGGGGGGGGTACTTAAGCTAACTTTTCTAACATATGTCTGTGAACAGAATCACTGAATTACTTGCAGTTCTGTAAGTCAATACAGTCACTGTTGTTCATTAGATCTGTAATGGATCTATTTCCCAACACACTTGGGTTTGAAAGAACTGTGGGTTTCCCAGGGTTCTATCTTTGAAACTCCTGCATCTCACACAATGGTACTGACCAGACTTATTCCCTACCTCTGCGACTGGTATGACTCCATAAGCCAGCATCAGCATATGTGCACACTGGACTTAAAAGTTTTACTTTGATGGGGTTGTGCCATCAATGGTTTGATTAAAACTACACAGGTGACAAGTGGGCTTAGGCTGCCATCGTTGTAGTTTTACTAGATTAAAATTTTGTGGTTTCAAGCCTTCTTCGTCTTTTTTTTTTCTTTTTTCTTTCTTTTTTATTTTCAGTATCAGTCATCTCAGGAAGTCCCAGGGAATCTTAAAGAAAAGAAAGATGCATCCTGGTTTTTGTCTAGGGGACTTTACACTGTGCACTTGAGGGAGCCCTGTGATGAAAAAGTAATTAGCTTCTTGAGTCTAGGGTGTCATTTAGAATTTTGAGGCCACTGTGCTTCATCATAAAATTGACCTTTTTAAATTTTTATGTCAGAAATTTCCACTAAAAGTGTTCACATTAAAAAAAAAAGTGCAGCTTCTGGGAAAATATGAAAGGCTTGAAAAGAAGCCGTGAACGGCTATGGTACCCTGAAGGAAAGCTGAAATCAGCTCCTCTTAAATATAAAACACCACGCCATGAAACAGCCCGTGCTTAATTTTTAAATAATTGGTGTCATTAAGTAACATAACAATGACATAGAAACACCAGTCCTGCGTAAGAAGCAAGCTGGCAGCGCATCTTAGATTTGCAGCCAATTTGCAGTCTTGCAGGATAATTGCTTTGCTCTCCAGAAAAGAGGTCCTTTTCTCATTACCTTGGATTGTCATTCCTATGCTGTAATCATCTTAATATGATCGTAATTTATGTACTGTATTTTCCAATGCTGTATCAGATTTGCCATTTTAATTTCCCTATCCAATGCCAATGATTTAGTGGAGGGGGAAATGTCATTGTCAATAGAGAAAAGGAGGGGGAGTCATTTAGGAGCAGGGGGATTTAACCGAGAAGGTCGCCATACTCATTTATGTAGTCCATAGGCTTGTCTCTGCCAAGAATAACACAGGTTGTGCTGCAGAAGGGTGTAGGAGACAATGTTGGAAGGAGGTTGAAGGTTAAATTACCTAGTTTCCAGTCTTAGAAATTGTTTTATTAGCTGGAGTAACTTGGACAAATTATTTAACCATTTGTTTTTATTTTATTATTTTTCCTGTCTATAAAATGGGATAGCAATCTTGTTAGTAGAGATTATATAACCATTTGTAAATCTTTCCAATGGTTTAGGAAGCCTTGACTGTGTGGTTCTGGGTTGAAGAGCTCAGTCAGATGGCAACTGGGCCTGCAGCTGGACTCATTGCAGTAAGGGATGCAATACAGCACCTTCTTAAGAAGGTGAGAAATGCTGTCTGGTCAGGAACTCTCAGCTGGAAAGTGAGGCAGGGTGCTTACACCAGGATACCCCCACCATCTCATAAGCTGGCAGCCAAGTTAAATGTGGGGAGCCACCCCCCAAAACTGTCTTCCTGATGATCCTACAGGGAGTGTCCTCAGTTCTATAACCAGGTTTTGTAGTTCATGGGATCAAAAAACAGACCCATCCTGAAGAGCGGAGTGCAAAACAATATTCTAGTAAAACCTGTGAGATGAGCAATGTTATTACAGTCTACTGATTATGTGGCCTACCTCACAATATTTGTGGCAAAGTGATCAAAGTTAATAATACTCGGCCCATATTTGCAATCTTACTTTGTCATCAGCAAACATCAGCTTTTAGCATTGCCCTGTAGAGCCTGGGATATGCTTCTTCCTCCTGGTCCCTTTATCCACTCTATAAACACAACAGCATACACAATACACACATTATATATAATATACATATATACATATATGTGTGTCATATATATATATATATATAATTTCGAAATTAGCATTTTTCAACGTAGGCCATCTCTTAAAGACAAGGAAATTAAGCATTTACCAATTTATTCCGCCGGTTTTGGTGAATGTGTGATTTTTTTCTGCTTTTCTTCAGTTTATTGGTTGTTGAAATAAACCTTATATAAAAGTGCTTCTGCATCAGGTTTAGTCCCAGATACTCTTTATCTGTGGACCTTAACTCACCACTGTCCCTATGAAGAGTGCTTATACACGGGGAAATCTCATATGGCATTGTCACTTCAGGTCCTGTATACAGTCTTTACAGAGGGATGAAAAGATCATCATGATTCAAAAATTTAAAGTGCTGCTCAAAGCTAAAGCATAGAATTTTTGTTTTGAAATTCAGAATTCTGGGTAAATAACTCGATTTAGCTGTAAAAACATAACCACAACCCCCAAAGAAGAGAGAACTGTTGACGAAGTATGACCTTGTCGGCACTATATCGGCAAACAGAAGGAAAATTTGCCTTTTCCTTTACCCACTGTGTTAGCCAAGTACCTCTGGGGTCTAGCAGGGGTCTTAACATGTGCAAATACTGAAAGTAGGAAGTGTTTGCAAGGCTGATTCATTGGCAGGCTTTTAATTCCACAGTTTGGTACCTGGGATACACCTCGTTTTAAGTATTCTAGAACCTATTCTAGCTAAGTATTCTACCTAACCTATTTTAGTTCTTTATTCTTGTTCTGTGCATGAAACATTACCAGAGTCTGATGAAAAATCCTGAAATCATAAGACAAAATAATATATGCACTAAATAGCTTAACAGAAATTCACCGAGATGTGGAAAGAACAATTAAAAATATACTTCCCTAAAAATTGATTAGCATTGCTTTCATTTGCTCAGACATTGTAAGTTTTTTCTTTATTTTTGAGAATTTCATGCATATATATTATGAAATAGGATCGTATCTACCTCAATTTCACACCTCTAACCTCCCTCACATCTCCCCTGACATGTACCCTCCCATCTTCATGTCTTTTATGTCCTCCTGGTGCTGTCATATGCTCATGGGTATCGAGTTACCCACCGGAGCACGTTCTGAAAAAAGAAAAGAAGAGAGACTGTAGGGGGGGGGGGGGGATGAGACACAGAGTCAGAGACAGAGTGCTGGAGAGAGAAGAGAAAAAAAGAAAAAGAAAAAGGAAAAAAATGATTCTCTTTCCTAGAAACTCACTGCCAACAGCTCTTTGGTAAGGGGAGGCCATAGAGGACTTCTACTCATTTTGCCAAGGTTTGGGTTGGAGTGATCTTGTGCACACCTTGTCCAGACAGCTGCGGCTGCTGGGAGTTCGTGAGTGTAATAGCTGCTATGGGTCCAAAAGACAGCCTTGCGCAGTTCTCCCCATCTGCCGGCTCTTATATTCCTTACTTCATTTTCTCTTCCATTTCCAGCATGTCCCCTAAGACTTGGTTGCAGGGTATTAACCTAGATATCATACCCCATTTACAGCTGAGCACTGAGTCTCTTTTTTTCTCAGCATTTTGGCCAGTTGTCTATTTCTCCATTGACTACTGCCTACTGCAAAAAGACCAAGGGCTGAAGCAACACAGATCTATAATAGAGGTATAAATATTTAGAAAGAAATTTGACAGCATGGCCCTAGGGTATAGGACCTTCAAAGTCATCGGCTTTTGTATAGATTTACAGTAACAAGTATGAAATCCATTCCTACGGAGCATGCTACAAACCAAATCAGAAAGCATGTATCCAATAGCAGTCGTGCCATTATTGCACTAGTGTGCACATCTTGCCTGGCAGGTAAGCATTGCATCATTCGGGGTCTAATTCTAGGTAAAAATCATTGATGTCTGTTCTCCCCCAGAAACCTGCAGAGTACCTTTGGCATAAAAGCTAGTCATCAGGGGACACAGTCCATTGACTGAGTCAATAGGGATTTTCTTTGTGTCCTACAGACAAAGTATGTGTTATCTTCAGCAGTGAGTCCTACCATGTGGTTATAGTGAGTAATCAAAAACAAGAGGATCAGTTGGATAGGTTTTAGAGATTGGTTTTGGGGCCTTCCTGGCCAGTAACTCATTCCTTGTATTGTAGTTTTCACTTAGCTAGTCATGTATTCTGGGAATGCCATTGTCTACCCGTGAAGGATAGTTCCTGCCCCCATTTTAAGTAGTATCTTGTATTTTGTTTTTACATGTCCTTAGTTTGGCTATTCATAAAATATTCCCTTGCCTGTCCCACTCCCATGTACCATCCCCTCTTATTCTTTTGACCCCAATAGCCTTTCTCTTTACCCCCTAACTTTCCCCCACACTCCTATACCCATCTCTACTTAATCCTTTAGACCCTCAGTCTTCCTTATCTCTACTTCCATTTTAACTGTAGTTGGCCCTCCCACCTATCTTAATGTGCACCCACAAATGTCCTCTCTCTAGCTTCACATCTTCCATTTGTGTTCCAAGTTAAAAACAAACAAAGTTAAGATTTGAGATGAGAATCCATTTACCTACAAACTTCATGATTTTATTTTTTTACATGATTTTCATTTTTTTGAATACTATCCAGTTGTGTTATGCACCACATTTTTCTTTCATTCTGTACCACAAGAACAATGTACAAATAGAATGGTACTAGCACAAAAACATACATAGATCAATAGAACATAATTGAGAATCCAATTAACTGTAAAGTAATGAATAACCATGCTGTAATCCACAGATCCAGAAAAGCTAGGTAGCAAGGACAGCCCAAGGAGGAAGGCATAGATCACCCTGGGAAGGGAAAATAGAAGAGATTTCCTGGGTTGAATGGGGTGGATGGGCATGGGAATGTGAGGGATTGACTTTGGGAGGGTGGATGAAGAGAGACAGTGCTGAAAGAGATGATTGAAAATGGGGTATGTCAGGCTCAGGTAGAAACCTGACATAAGGGAAACTCACATGAATCTATGAGGATGACCCCAGCTAAGACTCCTAGCAATAGGAGATACAGAACCTGAATTGGTCATCTCCTACAATCAGACTGGTGACTACCCTAATTGTCATCAGAAAGCCTTCATCTAAGAACTGAAGGAAACAGATGGAGAAACCCACAGCCAAGCATTAGGCTGAATTGCTGGGCAGTGGTGGCACACACCTTTAATCCCCAGCACTGGAGAGACAGAGGCAGGCAGAGTTTGAGGCCAGCCTGGTCTACTAAGCAAGTTCGAGGACAGGCTCCAAAGCTACACAGAGAAACCTTGTCTCAATATATATATATATTAGGCTGAACTCAGAGAATCCTGCTGAAAAGAAGGAGGAAGGATTATATGAGTCAGAGGGGTCAAGGACATCACAAGAAAACTCACAGAAACAATTACACTGGGCTCATAGAAACTCATGGAGTCTGAACCAACAACCAGGGAGCCTGCATGGGACCGATCTAGTCCCTCTACATATTTATGACAGATGTATAGCTTGTTCTACTTGTGAGACTCCTAACAGGGCCTGTCCTTAATTTAATGCTTTGGCTGACTCTTGGAAACCTATTCCTATTGCCCAGCCTTAATACAAGGGGAGGTACTTAGTCTTACTACAGCTTGATATGCCATGCTTTGTTGATACTCATGGGAGACTTTCCCTTTCTGAACAGAAACAGAGGAGGAATGGATGAAGGTGGGGGGAGGAATGGGTAGAGAAGGAGGGGAAACTGTGGTTGAGATGTAAAAAGAATTAAGGATCCAGATAACTCCATGAAATTACAGTTACCAAATTTTGACAAAAATATCAGTGATACGCACTGAATTAAAAAAAAAATCTCCAACAAGTAATACTAGGAAAACTGGTTTTCAGCATATACAAAACAATGAAACTGGTCCTTATTTCTCACTGTGCCCAAAACTCAATCCCAAATGGACCAAGGTACTGAGCATGAGGCCTGATACCCTGGAAGTGCTAGAGAAGAAAGTAGGGAGTAAATTTCACCTTCCAGAGATGGGTAAGGATATCGAGAGTAAGACTGATAGCACAGGAAATAAGACCAGTCATCAACAAATGGGATCTCAGAAAACTAAGAAGCTCTGTACAGCAATGGAAACTGAGGTGGAAGAGGAGTCAGTCTACCACCAAATGGGAGAAAAATCTTTGCCAGCTGTTCATCCAACAGAAGCTTGATGCCTGGAATATGAAAGTCCTAATTAGCTACTAAAATTAAAGACCCATGTAAATACACACTAGGATATGTGGTGCAGGAGAATTGTCTGTTTTCTGTCAATCACTGATTGGCCAGGCAGGAAGTATAGGTGAGAAAACCGAACAGGAAGTAGAGGTGATGCAATTAGAACAGGAGAATTCTGGGAAGGAGAAAGCTGATTCCTCCCAGTCCTGCGCAGACCACCGGGGAAGCAGGATGTGACCTGCCAGCTGAAAAAGGTACCGAGCCATATGGCTAAAATAGATCAGAATAATGGGTTAATATAAGTCATAAGAGCTAATAAGAAGCCTGAGCTAATGGGCCAATCAGCTTATAACTTATGGAGACCACTGTGTGATTTTCTTTGGGGCTAAACAGCTGTGGGAACCAGGTAGGACAGAAACCCCCAACTAGCAGGACCCCATGTTACAGATATATTCAGTTATGAGAGTAGTAACTCATTAATGGGGTGATTTCCTACTTGTATGAGGCATAGATTCCAACCTCAGCACACTATTAAAGAAGAGTTACTCCAAGCCTCCCTCTCTTCCCCTTCCCACTTTTCTGGAACTCAAACTTGGAGCTTGTACAAGATGACCCCCACTCTTCTGTTAAGCTACATTATATTCCCAACCATCGTCTCTAGTTTATGTTTTATCTTCTAGCCTTATAATTTCATTATTTCTGTTGCAATACTATGAGAGTATACCAAACCACATGAACTTATAAAACATTTTTCAATGTATATTGTTCTTTGTGTAGTTTTTCATTGTGAATGAAGAGTGTAGAAATGCTTTCCTTAATTGCCATTCACCTTGCATATTAAGATAGGGTATCTCATTCAGCCTAGTACTTACTCATTCAGCTAAACTTGGTACCCAGAATTTTCTAGAAAACATCCTATTTGTGTTTTCCCAGGACTAGGATTTCAGGTTTACACTCTGACACCTAACTTTTTACAAGATGCGTGGACTATGAACTCAGGTCCTCATGATTGTGTTGCAGTGACTTTACTGTCTGTACTTTTCGCCCTTTCCAATTCTGCCATAAAATAGTTCTTTCATTTATGAAAATTATCATGTAATCTTAATACGGATGTCAAATAGTCTTCATATAGTTTGGAAATAGGAGTCCCTCTATCCTGTCGTAAGTCAGGCTGGACATTTGGAGTAACCTATGAAACTCACTAGAGATATACAAATGCTCAAAAACCTTGAATATGGCTACAATGTAAACCCACTGGTGTGTCTAAAATATTCCTCCTCAGAAGACAAGTTTTAACTGAGCAACATTTATCAGGCAGAAACAAATATGTTTGAAAACTACTACATATATATTTTTTTCTGTACATCGATATACATGATGAAAATGGCAAACATAGACTTAGACGTCAGAATCACTCTGAAATGCATTGTAATACTTTTTGAATATTTAATTTTCATTTTCCATAGAGATAGATATATCGTATTTTGAATTTCATAAGAATACCAACCTCATAAATCATGGATATGAATGTTCAATTTTTTTCCTAGTGACATATTTGTACTTAAGAAGTTTAAGAACAGACACAGAAAGATTGGTGATGACTTAAATGGTTATCAAGCAATGGGAATTTCCCTTGTGAATCTCCTGTCTACCAAACCTGAACAGCCAAAAAAAAAAAAAAATCTTACCAATACTCTTCAATTTCTTTCACAATGGTGTTTTTTAGATACATTATAGGGTTTTAGTACGACATCAAAAGAAGGAAATATGCACAAACACATGGGAGAGGGAGGTGGTGGAGGGAGAAATGATTTCATGAGACTTATCTGTCTTTCATATTGATCATACACCCATCCCCCTGCCTCAGTGCTGCTCCTTTCCTTTTCCCATTAACTCAGTATAATGTTTTTGAGCTTCCTGGGAATTGTGCGATATACAATTTCTAAAGCTAAGCTGATGGTGCACGTGCCCTTTGCATCTGTCATCATACCTCTGTGCCCCACAGACAGACTTGCTTTAGTGATTTAAAATGCTAACGTGGTGTTGAGAAGCTAGGGGAACAATTTCAATGCTGTGTGGGTAATTTTCCAAATTAAATGTGCCTCTTAAAAATGTGTGTCTTCCTGGAGTCCAGCCTGCCTCACCACTTGTATAACATTTTTATTTGAAAATGAATTAAAAATAAGTTCCGTGGGCTTCGAAGTCATCTTGAGTTCACCTGCCAGATAGAGTGAATGTTGCACACAAGAAAAGGACATGACTGCTTGTTTGCATCATCCCCTGGGAGTATTTAAATTGAGATTTTTTTTTCCAGTCACGTGCAATAAACCTTTCTTAAATGCGTTATCACCGAACAACCAAAACTGCAATCTGGAACGATCCAATGGTCCATCAAAACCGGCTCTGACTGACTTTACTGTGTCAATCTTTTTTAAAAAATCAGATAAATCACATCCTCCTAAGACAGAAATAGCTAAAGTAAGGAGCAGATTGCTCTGTGGAAATGACCATAAATCTGAGGTCTCCCTGTCCTCATTTGTGAACGAAGTGTAGGTTACCATGTTGCTTCCTTCTTTGCCTTGAGCACCTTTGGAAGTTGTTAACCTCAAATTAGCCTATATAGAAAAAGAAAATTCTGTTGTTTTGTTGGGTTCTTTAATAAAAATATTGATTGCTGCTCCTATGGTTCTTTAATGACTACATCAACCCATACATGCAACTGTCCTTTAGTCTGTAGTGCCACAGAGAAGGGGGAAGATTCCAGAAGATTGCACCAGCTTGGCACTGGCTACTCTGCTAGGAGTGTTAGCCTGTTTAGCTGAGGAGTGGAGAGGCAACTGCCCAGCTCTAATATCACTGTAAATAGATGAGCTCACTCAAGAATATAAATATGGGAAACTGCTGAAAAGAGTAAAGTTTGCCAATACATAGATACCTTTACTGATTTGTGGGTAAATGTAATATATTCCAGAAAAGATCGGAAGTATACCATTATTCAATGCAATGTGAGAAAAAAAGACACAAAAGACTTTGTTTTTTATTTGAATTTTTTCATTCTATCTATTTGTATCATATCCTTCCCCTTTGACAACTACTCCCAAGTCTTCTCTACCTCCTCCAGCCACCCACTTCTCTCTCTCTCTCTCTCTTTCTCTCTCTCTTCCTCATCTATCTCTGACTCTCTCCCTCACTCACTCACTCATTCACTCTCTCTGTCAAAAAAAAAAAGCACGACAAACATTCCACAAGAAGAAAAACTGGAGCTCATTTTGTATTATCAAACTACTGGAGTGTAATAGACACACCAAGTGATACTCCACTGCAGAAAATTGATTTTCACTTTCCTATTAGGTATCAACTTCAAGTAGTTTTCTGGATAGAGTTGAGACTTTGTTTCTATATGCCCCTTGGTGCTGGGGTTTTGTCTAGCTAGAACCTACGCTGCTCCTGTGTGTGCTGTCAAATTTCCTGTGAGTATATGTGTATGTATATCAGTCCTATTACTAAGCTGTTTCCTGTGAATCACCCACCATTTCCAGCTCTTATACTCTTTCTGCTTCCTCTTCTGCTTAGATCCTCCAGCTTTGAGGAGAGGGGTTATAATGACATACATTTAGAATTGAGTGCTCCAAATTCTCTTCCTCTCTGTACATGGTCTAGTTGTAGGTCTCTGTGTTAATTACCATCTTCTGAAAGAAGAGACTTTTCTAATGAGGGTTGGTCCAATGCTCTGATCTATAGATATAGCAGTGTATCATTAGGAATCATTGTACTGCTATTTCCTTTAGCAAAATAATAAAAGTAAGGTTTTTACCTTAGGTCATGACCTGTCTAGTCAGAGGTTTTTGGCTACTTTAGCAATGTCAGGTATGGGTTCCATCTCATGGAGATGGAGTGGACCTAAAATACAGTCAAAAGGTGGTTGCTTACTCCAATAATATTTGCATCAGTGTATCTTGCAGGAAGGCTTCTGTTGTACATCACAGAGTTAATAGCTGGGTGATAGTGACCATCACCATTCTCTTCTGAAAGCATGCAGAGTGCCTTACAGCATCATGGCAAAACCAAAAATTTAGAACAGAGGAAAAATATCAAAGACATTAAAAGCCAGAAGCAGTGAATATAGCTTTAAGAAAATGTGAATCCATTAACAAGTCCACATAGTCCCACTCTTACTGCTGGTAAACCATTACATCTGATTCATGATAAGATGGCAAAGATAATAGAATGGTGGCTGAGAACACCAAGATGATGGGGTGAGAGTAGAGTCCCTGGACCATCAAGTTCTGCACACAGCAACCATGTGTGTTCTGTCTGTTGGGTAGTCAATTATGGTTCCTAAAGGAATATATATATCATTTATCATTCTGAAGCAATTAATAACAGTTTTCATATATATTGATATATTTTACTTCTTCATTGCAATAAGTCTATCAGACATGAACAAACTTTTAACATTGGGGCACATCACTTTTATTTGCTCTAAAACTGTAAGTGGGTTACAGAAATAACTTAAAACAGTCATACTGCTTTGGGTAAATCTATGATTTTGTTTTAGGCTACATTCATAATTCTCCTAGGACATATACAGCCAGTTCAGGTCTTGAGTTGAACTCCTGATTGCTCATATTACTAGCCTGATTTTAGGGATAGAAAAATAAAGTTTAGGTGGATCCTTAGCCAACTCCAAGGCTGGTGATATCTTAACCACTTTACCGTAACATTACTGAACAATCTTCTATCCTGGCTGAAACCCAAGTCCATGGTAACTTCATTGCCCTTTGGAGTGATAGGAAAAAGAGAGTAACAGGAAGTCTAGACAAATAACATTGAGAAAACTAGGTAATATGACAAGTTCAAAAGGATGCAAAATTAGAAAGAGGAAACAAAGAATAAGGGTTAGTGGAAGGCAGGAAAGAAAGGGTCTCACTATGTAGAAATGGTTAAAGAGGGAAAGGGAAACTCCTTTAGTGAGTGGCGAACACATGGCTTTCCTGTGCTTCTGTCCCTTTACCTGAGAAATCATAAGTCCCAATTAAAAATCAAAATAAAACGCATTAAATATATTAAAGAGCATTTTTTTCCATAGTTGGTTCCATTTTAAGAAGCCCAGTTTATTAAGTAGAATAGCATTACATCCTAGAAGGGATATCAGATTTCACAGTATATAGAGGAGCACAGAGTCTTATAAGTTGGAGTACTTTTTTGGTGTCACTTACATTCAGCATTTTGTCCTTTGTATTATATAAAGAAAAAGAAAGAATATAGGGAGTAAAAACATCAGCGTGTTAAACAGTAGAATGAGCATCTAAAATAATAATCACAAAGTAGTGTATATTTCAGAATGTTCCCTATATATCAAGCATTAAAAAGAAGCATTTACATAGCATGTTCATCTTCAGGATGACCTACTGGCATGATCTCACTATGATGTAGAGGCATTTCAGTTGCATTTTAATAAATAAAGCTCGCCTGAGGATCAGAAAAGTAAAACAGCCACACTGACCAGCCTTACAGACCAGGCAGCAATGACATTAGGCAGTACATGCCTTTAATCCCAGTGGTGCATGCCTTTAATCCCTGAACTAGAGAGGATTATAAAAGAGGAGACAGCTCTTAAGTCACAGTCTCATTCTGAGATTCCTGGAGGCAGGATCACCATTTTCAGACTGCGGTCAAGGGAAGAGCCCGTGGCTGACTGCTTTGCTCTTCTGGTCTTCAGGTTGAACCCCAGTTTCTGTCTCTGAGTTCTTATTAATCATGTTTCATTGTGATCCTTAATATACTGATGAGGAAGTACCGCGCCAGCACGGTCTGGAACCACGAGTCTCGGCGGAGGGTGTCCAGGTTGAATGAAATCCACGAGCACGAGGTTGAGGTGAAACAGCAGCTTGTTTATTGTTCTGCCAGGGCTAGCTTTTATACCATGGTACCAAATAGGAAGGGGGCTGCAAAGGGACTGTCACCTGACCCAAGGAGGGACTATCACTTGACCACAGTAGGGGTCAAGGACTGATCATGTGCACTCAACCTTCACCTGTCCCCAGTAGGGACTGTCACCTGACCCCAGCAGGAATCAAGGAATAATCACATACACTCAAACTTCCTTATCCGACTCCAGGAGCAGAGGGAAGTTATGATTCTTTGCAGATAAGCACCTCAAATGGGGGCAGGGAAATATAACTCGGGGTAGCAATTCCCACAAGGAAGCTGAGGCCAGGTAAGATTAAGTTCCTCGTGTCTGGTTGTAGGTATCAAACAAGAGTGAAAAGGTTCACATCCAAGTTCCTTATTTTATCACCACAATATTCTGATGGCACACTTTTCTTTCCTAAGAAAGCCTGAAATGTCTTCTTTAGGTCTGAACTATAGTGGAGTATGGTGTGAACATATATGATAAAAAGAAGCACTCAGATTTCTACTTAAGGGAAAGACCAAGATGAGTTAACAATGTTCATAAACTTTCAAACAGAGACAAAAGTTGTATCCAAAAGCTATTAACACCCAACAATGGTGTAAGATACAGCCCATACTTCAGATCTGGAGTATTGTAATAACTTCACATGCTGAAACCAAAGAGTGGAAAAATAGTCAAAGAACTGAGACAGTAAAAGGGTTTCAGAGTCTCATATATGAAGAAACATAACTCTGTGCTGGGGCTAGGGAGAGAACTCCATCAGTAAAACTTGCTTTGCAAACGTAGAGACCTGCTTTTGTTCCTCCAAATTTTTCACACAAAAAGCCAGGCAAGGTGACATGCCCTTGTAACCCCATTCCTGGATAGAAACAAAAGAATTCCTTAGGCTCACTAGCCAGGCAGCCAGTCTGACCTGTTTGATGAGTTCAAGGCAATTAAGAGACACTGGCTCAAAAGATCGGGCGCATGATTCCCGAGGAACCACAGCTAAAGCTATCCTCAGGGCTTTATATACACCCATGTGCACACATACACACACATACACGGGAACACATACATACATGATTTACTCTGCAATATTCCATGAGTGAGAGAATAAATGAAAGAGTCAAGATTTTATTCTGAATACAACATAATTTCAATAATTAAAATCATGCAAAAAAAAAAAAAAACCAGCAAGCACCCCATAGATGCACGACCTCCAGAAACTCTTCTATGACTTTTCTACCTACCAGAGATCCCATGGGAGAAATGTCCTTTATTATCGGAGGTTTTTTTGCTTATCTAGCAACTTTAGACTTAACTTGGACAGGGATAGCTACTCCTAAAACCCAGCTTGGTATATCGTACTTAAGACTTCCTCTAGTTATGTTAAAGAAAAACTTTGTCCCCTGTGGAATGGAAATCTGACCTGAACACAGTTGTACGTGCCTTCCAGATGTCTTCCTGGGAAGCCCTTCTGTTCTCTAACTTGCAGATCCAATCTATTAAAATGCTAAAATGGAGGGGACGAAATAAAGCTAAGCTTCTGGCTTTCCTTCTAAAACATGAGTGTTAGGAATAGAGTCACAAACACAGCCATGAGCTATTCAACCAGAGGTAGTTATTTGATGGATAAATCAATTTGCAGGAATATATTAAATGATTAATGAATCTGTCATATCAACCAGGACACTTGCTAATTGTTTTCAAGGTTCCAATAAATGTAATGGCAATTAATTGCACCTGCTGTAATCCCCTTCTCTTTGGGGCTGACATGAAAGTCTAGCTTCCATTTTTTACCAGTGAAAAGCCTTTTGTCTATTTTTTGAGGTTTTCTCCACATCGGCCTGATATAGGAAAACAATATTTGTGTTTGGCAGGATCCTGCTTATTAATGGTTATAAATTTAAAGTCTTCACAGCTCTCACTACGAAGGTGAAAGATGTTCATCAAGCTGCCGAGAGGAGAAAGCCGCACACTTGCAAATTTCATTTTCATCTGAGTACAGTATATTGTGGTTCCCTGAGGCAGGCCTTGATACCACAAAAACAATTTCGGGCAGATTGGAAGGGTTAGTCACTTCTGATTCTCCAATATCTGATAGGAGTTCAGAGTAGAGATCCTACTTTCTGGAGATTGGAAATTTCATGAAGCAGATGGGACCTGACAGGCTATTTCCAAGACAGGGAGACTCCGAAGCAGGAAGCAAGTATGCATGACTGAGCGATGGAAGGTTCCTCATTTAAACTGGGAACCCAGGGATGGCAGAAAGCGTTTGCTATGTCATCATACCTTTGCCATCTGTCCCAGGAATCCAAAGATAGAATCACTCAGATTTCTGTGCACCTAGGAAATGGAATTCTTTTGACTATAGCCCCATAGGGCTGTGCTAGTAATTCAGTCAGTACAGTGCTTGCCCTGTGTTGAAGAGAATCTGAGTTTTAACTCCCAGAACTCGGGGGGGGGGGGGGGAGGGGGATGAGGGAGGGAGGGAGGGAGGGAGGGAGGGAGGGAGGGAGGGAGGAAGGAAGGAAGGAAGGAAGGAAGGAAGGAAGGAAGGAAGGAAGGAAGGAAGGAGAAAAGATGCAGACAGTGGCCAGTACTTGTAATGCCCCTCTTGGAGAGGCAGAGACAGATAGATTGTTGAGGTTCATTGGTCATTCAGAATGTCATACATGGTAAACCTCAAGAAAATGAAGAGACTCTGCCTCTAAAACAAGGTTCACAGCACCCAAAGAACAATAGCTGGGGTTGTCTTCTGTGTGTGTGTGTGTGAGACTGCACACACGCACACACACACACACACACACACACACACGCATGCACGCCACACACAGGAACTTAACACTATAAATGATATCTACTCCCTGAAAAAGGGAAAGGTATGCTTCTCATTACTCCCTTGGAGCACTTCATGCACAGAATATTCTAGAAGACAGACTGTCTTCTCTTCTACCTAAATCACCCATGCTACTTCTCTAATTTGTAGCTGCTGAGAATAAAATTTTTCTGGGACATCCACACCATGTTTCCCAACAAAGGTAGTATATATTGGGGGTTGGGGTTTGTGGCCTACCAACCTTCCTAAAGCAATTAGCACCATTGCTGAGTGATGTATACACACCTGAAGGTCGCAACCTATATACCTAGAGGCTTCTACACCACAGCCCGATTCCTTCCCCTCACCACTTCTACTGAGCCTCAGTAAGCTGCCACTTGTTTTCCTTCTCTTTATCTTGCTCTTCTCGCTCTTTCCCTGATTGGTCCATGTGCTTTCATGTCTCACCCCCTGCTTTATTGTTCACTGTAGTATCTATGCTAGAAAGTGCATCATAAGCTTTACTAATGTTTTATTAATCTTAATGGCTTGTTGCCATTTTTTATAACAAACTTCATGGGGTCTGAAAGTTTTCCTGCTTTTGTTCTCTACGAAGGACAGCTTCTAACATGTGATGGTCCTTCCACGAATGAGTGAATGAATGAATGAATGAATAAAGGAGTAATACAAATATACTTATTTATACAGATTTCTCTGTAAGTTAGAGCAGACAGCATTTCTAGTTTTACAAAGATCAAGTTCTAGACCAACTGGATCTTTAAGAATTGTGCTGTTACTTTTTCAGTATTTGTAGACATAAGTGTTATGTTCTGTTAATGGAATTTTTTTAATCTTTCGTAGTTCTTATTGAAATTTTTGAGATAACTTATGGAGAATTTCTTCACAAATTGCAATAGCATGAAATGTTAATTGCTTCTCATGGGTGTCACTTTCTCTAATGATACATTTTCCCTGTGGCTTAAAACTGTTTTATGCTTTTCCAACTTTATCTAGAAAACGAAATCTAGGTCCTAGTGCCTCTCCACACTTACAACCTCTCCCACCCCGACCATAATTTCAGTAGCATAGAGTGAGAAGGAAAGGGGTAGGAAGGGAGGAAAGAGGGAAATCAGCCTTTTAGAGGCAAGTTAGTGCAGGCTTCTTGCTTCTTTTCTCCACTTCCAGCTTCCTGTGATGTGCATATTTATGCTTCTAGGAAACTTGGTCTCAGCCCAGGCCCCTGGTAGGCATGAGATCAGTGGGAAAGAATCCAAGGACACTGAACAGGGCTGCACCAACCTGATCAATCCAGCTCTCTGAGATCCTACACCAGATGACTCTCCATGGACAGAAGACAAGGCCACCATACTTGTATTTCTCCATCTATAGGCAACCTGACTTCTCCTGAGCACAGACTGGGGTCAGGGCAGATCCAAAGACTCTTGATGCTCAGAAGCATGTTTGAGACACAACGGTCAGCAGTCCTGATAAGCACCCTGATAGAGACCTCACTATTTGGGTAGAAGATTTAGTCAGGAGGTAGAACTTGAGTGGGGAGACTGGAAGACCCTTTGCAGCAGACCTCTAACATAAGGGCTTTGCTAGGGACCCGAGAGTGACATGCAGGTAGGTGACCTTCCTAGCTAGCGAAGGCTCTAAAGACATCTAGTGCCCTCCTTATAAAAAGGCAGCTGATAAGGTAGGCAGACTTTCTTTGTTGCAGTTCATAATTTCATACTCCAGTTCATAGGTTCCCAGCCATCTTCTTCATCTCTTTGGACTACATTTGCTGGGCCGGAGCCCAATGGTGGCAGCTGTGGTCTTGGCAAGGCCTGAGATAACCACGTCTGCTCACAAGTCCCTATGATACTAGCTGCAGTATGTGCTTACTGTTAACCTTCTTACCTGTATTGAGCCCATACAGCCTCTTTTGATCCTGGAAAAGAATATGTAAAATATATAATGAATTGTACAGCTACTGCTCAAAATAATTTGAAGCCCTCTTTTTGGTAAAGACAGATAAAGGCTGACCTTTTTATTATTTATTTATTTATTTTATTTTTCTATTCAAAAATTTACACTTCCTCACCTTCTCCCATTCCCCTCCAACTCCCCTACTCACTCTCCTCCCTCCCCCTCCCTCCTTAAGAGAGAGCAGGGAACCCTGCCCTGTGGGAAGTCCAAGGCCCTCCCCCCCCCCACATCCAGGTCTAGGAAGCTTTGCATCCAAATAGACTAGGGTCCCAAAAAACCAGTACGTGCAGTAGAAACAAGTCCCAGTGCCTTTATCAATGACTTCTCAGTCAGCCCCCATTGTCAGCCACTATCAGAGAGTCCGGTTTGATCACATGCTCATTCAGTCCCGGTCCAGCTGGATTTGGTGAGCTCCCATTAGAACAGGCACACTGTCTCAGTGGGTGAAAAAAACCCCTTGCGATCCAAACTTCCTTGCTCATCTTCTCCCTCCTTCTGCTTTTCAACTGGACCTTGGGGACCCTGATGAGTCCGTTGCTCTGATGAGGGTTTCTGTCTCTATCTCCATCCATCGCTGGAGGAAGATTCTATGGTGATATTCGAGATAATCATCAGTGTGATAGTGGGGCAAGGTCAGTTCAGGCACCCTCTACTCTGTTGCCCAAGGACCTAGCTGGGTATATCCCCGTGGACACCTGGGATCCCCTCTAGAACAAGGTCTCTTGCCAACCCTAAATTGGCTCCCTAATGTAGATATTTTCTTCCCTGCTCCTATATAGGCAGTTCCTCCATCTCCACCCTCCCACTCCCCCAAGCTCTCTCCAGTCTTTCCTTTCTCCCTTCTCTCTCCCCCCTCCCCTTCCTGAAGCTGACCTTTGAACCCCAGGGATTCAGCTCAGCATGATTACTGCTTTGATCTTAGCTCAAAATTCGAATTCTGATTCAAATAATTATTACCAGTACTCAAGAGGGATTACCATAATCTTTCAAAAACAATCCCAGAATGATAGTGCCAGTAACTCTGGAAATGATAAACACGGGGAACCAAGAATCCTCCCTTGATGAGAATAGCACTACTTCTGCCATGTCATATTTAAAAGCAAGTTTCTATGGCCACTGAATGAGATGGCTCCGCAGGTAAAGGCACTCGCCTCTAAGTGCAATGACTAGAACTGGACTCAAGGACCCGCAAGGTGAAAGGAGAGAGCCAACACCCACATGTTGTCTTTTGACTTCAACCCACACGCTCATTTTTACATGTACACACACACACACTCACACTCAAGCACGTGAATAAGAATGGAAAATTAAAACTCAGATTTAGTATATTCAACTGGTGACAGTGACTCAGACTACAGGAGGAGAATATGTGGGAAAGGAACCCTTCTCTTAGGTCTTGAAGATGTGTGCCTCCCTAGCAAACGAAGTCTGAATTACCTGATTTTTGATTTTTGTACCTGAGAACCATCTATTCAATGTCTTAAGAGAAAGTGAAACAGAGGATTGCTGGGACATTTAATGACTGAATCATTCCACATTGTCTTTTTTAACATCTTGTTAAGGCATAATTAAAATTCACCCACTTTAACGGCACAATCTGATCATTTTTAGTGTATCCACAGTTGTGGAACCATCAAAACAATCTAAGTACAGTTTATTCTTACCACTTGGAAGAAAAGACTGATGCCTATTATGAGTTGCTTCCCATCTGTCTCTTCTCTCAGCCCCTAATGACTACACAGAAACCTCCCATCCCTATGGACTTCCCTGAGTGTGGTTAATAAAAGTGTAACCATAAAAGACATGGTTGGCCATTCGTCCCTGCTTCTTTTCCTCAGTTTAACATTTTAATGACTTTTTTTATGTTGTAAGCTGCGTGAATGAAAGGTTAATTTCATTTTCATTCCATACATGTTATCATATGCTTGTGCTTCATTTTGTTCATCCATGCATTGGGTGATCAACAGGTGAGCGAGCTCTGCTTGTATTCTATTATCACACCGCAGCTACAATCATTAGCATGCCAATTCTTGTTCATTGTCCTTTTATTCTTCTATGAGAAATACTTCTTCACTGAAGGAATTCGCAGAGCTTTGGCTGTGTAGTCCAGGATTCAATTCCAGTCTTACTATACTACCTGGGTTTTGTTTGTTTGTTTGTTTGTTTGTTTGTTTGTTTTTAACATGTTCAACCTTTCTTGTATCTGTAGTAATCTACCAGAATACTCAAAGTTGACACTTAAAAGGAAATCTCAATTTTCCAAGACTTTAACTTTGTGTCAGAGCTATCTTAAGCATATCTAGTTGGGTCAATTCCTTCCCTGAGTCAATTTCAGTAATTAAACAATACAGGTAACATTTGAATAATAAAAAGTAATATACTGCAATACAGAAAATCTGTTAATACTGAGGAAATTTAATCTTGCATGTCACTTTTGACAAATGAATGTGTTTTACTAGTAAAAAAGATTTAGATAATGAGTTTAAATGTAATTTCTATTGGTTTTTATGTCTTTCTAACTTATCAGTATAGTAGGAAAAAAAGAAAAAGGTCAGTGTGCTTTATAATCTATCATCAGTCAAACAGACTTTTTTTTCAATAACATTTGTAGGAAAAATGGCTAATTTCCATTTCGTGTAAAAAATCAATTTTTATGTAGCAGTCTAGGTCCCAAGTTATTCCATAAAATTGAGATTTGCAGTGTTCAGCTGCTGACAGTGGTTCAAACTCTAACAGAAGAACACGTGAGAAACATTTCTCTCTCTTTTCTGCCTTGGTACATTAAGTCCCCAGAGGGGGCAGATGTTTGGCAACACATTACTTATCGCTATGCAACTGTGTAAGAGTCTAAGTGGGAAATGCCTTGTGCAATCAGGGATGGCTTCTCTCTGAATTACTCCAACCAGGAAGTGAATTAGCAAATTCTGTACCTTGAGAGAGGGTTTGTTGACAAACTGTTCTCTGTTTATGGTCTCCATTGCTAGTGTGAAGTCTCACTGTGTTCTCAGAGCTATTCTTTTCTCTACCTACCTTATGCTTCCTTTCCTTCCTAGAAAGTAAACGTCATGGTTAGCCTATAAACGGGCACTTACCTTCTTTAAACCAATCCAGGGATTCTACGGAAATTGGGAAGCCTGGGTGCACAGGCACCGTGTTAAATCCGAGACTGAATTTCTGCTTGTTCATATTGTAATGGAATTTTTCCCTTAAGGATCATTCATCACTTTAAAAAATTAAGCCAATTTGGAAATATAATTTGAATGTATAATTGAATTTGTCAGTTGATCTTAGCTCTACAAGTTAATCAGCTGGAAGAGACCTAAAGAAGTTTTCCCACACAGGCTTGGGTCTGTGGGCAGCCAATCAAACCCTACAAAGAATGCCAGGTTTTTGGAGAATTCTTTGTTGATTCAATATGCATTCTTTCTTTCACAGATGGAATCATTTTTCCAGCTTACGATCAAGGTCCATAATATCAGTCAAACTGAAGGGAAGAAAATGGCATAAATTTAGCTAAAATATTAGAAACGACAAATCAGGAAAACGTGTTAACTGGAGTGGAAAAGAATGTGTAATAAAGCCACATAGAGAGCATATGTCAAATTCTTCTATGGTGACGAAGAGGAGGGGCAATAAGCAGGTTTCATCGAGACCAGCATAAGCTGTCAGGAAATGTTCATCCACTGTCTAATTCACTGAACTCACTAAGGTCCTCTCCCCTCTCCCAACAATCAGCAAATGAGTTGATGATTGTTTGTATGTCTTTATTTAATATTTATTTGTTTCCACTAAATGGAGGGGACATAGACTAATTAATTTTAAACGACAGTAAATTAAGTGAGGAAAAATACAGTGGAAATAAAAGATATTTGCACAGTGTAGATGATCTAAATGCATGCAAAACTAAGCTTATTTGGACTCCTGAACTCTCTGAATTACTACCTTTCAAATATTGCTCGGCTGTGTGTCAAGCACAGTTTGAAGCTGTTAGTAGAAATGTGTGACAGCTTAAAATAGCATTTGGGCTGGCGATATGGCTCGGTGGGAAGGGGCTCTTGTTGCACGCCTGACAATTTGAGTTTGATCCCTGAAACCACATGGTAGAAGAAGATAACTGACTCCAACAAGTTGTCCTCTGATCTCCACAAACATGTGCCTTAGCAAATGGGCGCGCTCTCTCTGCCCCCGCCCCGCCACTTTCTTTCTATGTCTCTGCCTCTCTCTGCCTGTGTGTGTGTGTGTGTGTGTGTGTGTGTGTGTTTGTGTTGGTGTCTTTACCTTTCTCTGTTTCTGTTTCACTACTCTATCTGTCTGTCTCTATTTCCTGCTCCCTCTCCAACTCCCTCCCCATTAAGTGCACACACACACTCCAATAAATAAATGTGATTTTAAAAAGCTTTCTTTACAATACCATCTATCCCTTCAGGATTCAGTGGTATTCTAACCATAGAACTCACTTAGGTTCCCTCTATATAAAATAGTCTGCATATTCAAATTACAAAGTGATGCTGAAGAGAGGAGAAATGGTAGATCATTCAATATGTGAAATGCTGACCCTGCAGATTGTCTGAGTTGAAACTCTAAAAGCCATGTAGAGGCAGGGATTTTAGCCTGCATATATAATACCTATGTTCTTCCAGGAAGATAGAATCAGAGACAGGATTCTCACTGAGACATTAGAAGGTTGCAGGCCAGTTAGCCTGGATATGCAGTGGTGAAAAACAGGAAAAGAGAGAGAGAGAGAGAGAGAGAGAGAGAGAGAGAGAGAGAGAGAGAGAGACTCTGTCTCAAGTAATACAGAAGGTAAAGACTCTCACTCTCCTCTGCCCTACACATGCCACATCACAAGTGCCTGCACATACGCATACACATAAACAAACAAACAACAAATACATGTCAGAGATAAACTTTAGCAACCCATGACCTGGCCTCTGGCCAGCCTACAAAACTCTGAGAACCAGGTGGTCCATTTGTATGTGGGAACCATAGGAGCTATAAACTTCCAAATGCGTTTTTTAAAGTGGGAAGAGATGTAATGAAACCCAGATTGCAATATTGAAGTTTATATTCTTGCCCCCCAGCAGTGTCATGGGAACTACTAGACAATATTTCATTCATGGAATCATGTCAGTGGTTTACTTTTAGAACATATGAGCAGTGTGAGGATAATGCATCTTGCACATGTGGGGTCGGTAAGCATTCTCTACTTCAGGGCTTACAGGGTTTGAGCAGGATAACTAAAGACTTTGAACTACAAGACCTTCCTATTTTCATTAGCAAGTCTTAGGAATGTGAGCCCTGGGAGTGCCCCAGGATTTCGTGAAGCCCTCCTTCTCATGTGGTACCTTGAATGGTTAAGGACATTGAGGAGAGTAGATGGCAGGTTTTTATTGTGAATTGCAAATGGCTTACAATTTTATTACATTTCAACATTTTGCATTATCAATCTTTCTCCATCCATTGAATCTTCTCCTTTGACTTGCAGTCTTTCAAGACGATTTCTTTTCTCCGAGATAATTGTTTTTTATCTTATTTTTTAAAACTGCTGCCATGCATAACTCCCTTTTATACTCACCATGTTTGAGGAAAAAGAGGCATAAATGTCACTGCTTCTGTATGTGACAACAGTGACAGTGTTGACAGTAGCCATTGTTAATTTTGGTAAAATATACATGACATAAAGCTCACCACCTTAACTTCTACAAGTGTATCATTCGGTGTGTCAAATGCACTCACACTGTTGTACAGACAAGTTTTCAAAACTCTTTTCATCTTCAAATTTTCAACAACCAAAAATCCATTAAGGAGCTGTCCCTGCCAGCCCTCGGCCAGCCCTGCCCCTGCTTTCCGCACTCTATGAGATCCCACAGCAGTTGTCTTTATGTGAGCCCTACTTCTTTAACTCAGTATCCTCAAGGTCATTCTATATGTAAAAAAAAAAAAAGCCTTCTTTTCTGATGCAAAATTACATAATTTCTTTACTTTTTCATTTGTTGAAGTCATTTGAATTGTTTCTAATTTTTCATTATGATTTTAATGTCTATAAAAGCACAGTCTTACAAATGACCCTTCTTAGGATTCTGATTTCAATTCTTCTGTGCATATACATCAATATGGAACTATTGGCTAATATCATATTTCAAGTTCAAGTTTATATTTTGTTCTATAATCACGTTTCAAGTTAAAGTTTATATATATATAGATATATTTTTCTATACCAACTACACTGTTTATCAGTCTCACCAACAGTGTGCCATGCCCCTCATTTCTTCACTTGGTGTGTATGTGCAAACACATATATGCCTGCACTTGTATGTATGTGTATTTGCGTGTCTGTGTTTTTAATAAGTATGAAGCAACAATTTACTTTAAAACTGCTATGTAGACAGTCATTCAAAGGCATTTTCTAATTTTTTTAAATTTTTTAAATTAAAATATAATTACATCTCCTCCCTTCTCCCTTCCCTATGCTCTCTCCAACTCATCTCATGCCCCCTCCCTTGCCTCCTCTATTTTATTAACTGTTTTGGTACACGCACACATACACATATACATGTGTATGCATATTCATGTATAAATGTGTGCATATATAAGTATGTGCATATATATTTTATAGATATTTATTCCTATATATAAATATGCAGGCTGCTCAGTTTATATAATGTTACTTGCGTATGTATAATTCAGCACTGAACACAATATTGGTTAACCAATTTGGGAGTTCTTCCCTATTTGGTGGCTCTTTCCTGATAAAGATGATTTTGCCCGATCTCAACCTTCCTTTTCACTTGTAGTTCTTTGTTTACGATTGAGTCGCCATAAGATTTCTCCCTTCTATGTTAGGATATCTGTTGGTGTCATTGTCTGGATCTTGTGTAGACAGCCATGTTGATGAGACTTCATGGATGTAAGTTCTCTGACATTTCTAGGAATTATAAGCTTACAGCAAACTTTCTGCTCACTGACTCTTAAAATCATTAGAATCCCTGATACACAGGGGTAGGAGTGTGATGTATGTGTATCACTCAGAAGTGGGCGCGGCAGGGTCATTTGTCCTCTTCATTTCCCCTGGTTGTGGCTCTGTGCTGGTCTCCATCTGTTTCAAGGAGGTGTTTTTTTTTTTGACGGCTGGGTGATACCTGAATTTACCTATGGATACAAGGATAAATATTTAGGATGTAGTTAAGAATTGTGCTAGTTTAGGAAAGTGGTGGCTATAAGATCTCCCTCAAGATTCATGACTTCACTAGCTCACTTCCTAAGCATATTAAAAATGTCCAGAGACCTGAGTCCACACTTCTGAAGACTAGAAATTCGAAGACTGCATGGACAGCTTTGGATATATAACCTACCATTCTGCATGGATAGAACGAGAAATTACTTTAAAGAAAGAAAGAAAATGCACAGCCAATAGTAGAGATAACATGCAGATCAGATGTTTGTATAGAAACTACAGTTTTCAAAAGTCTGGACGCATATGTTTTGATTATGTTGAATTATTGTAGAAGGCCGCAACCACACTCTCCACCATAGATGGCGCTGCACCGCCAGGTGAGCTAGAAAGTTCACACGTGTTAGTAACTTTCCACTACTCCCAAGGTATCACCTGGGACTGGGAAAAATTGACCAATCCAAGAGTGACACGTCCAAAGCAGGGTCTGTTTCCTATATAAGGGATGGGTTCCATCTTATCGGGGTCTCCGCCATGTGGCTTATGCTCTAGCTCCCAAGAGACATAAAGCTTTTCTGCAGAAGGATCCTGTGTCCCGCGTGGTTCTTGCAGGTGAGAGGAAGCGTGGGGCAAATTATGTATAATTTTGTAAGCATGATTAAATGTTTCAGCCACATAGTGACAGTTCCCACTGTGGCATGGATGTTGCTGCTATATGAAAATTATTTCAGGTGAGAAGAGTACTCCAGTGTCAATAGACACACAATTAAATAACAGTTAAGACTAGAAGCACTTCAGGAACCTATATACAAGTTTTAGGAAGCAGCAATCGTGTACTAGGTCAGTGGTTCTCAACCCCATGGGTCATGAGTATGACCCTGCTTGTGGGAGGGTCAAATGATCCTTTTCTCAGAAGTCATATAACAGATATCCTAAATACTGAATACTTACATTGTAATTCATAACAGTAGCAAAACTACAGTTATGAAGTAGCAGCGAAAATAATTTTATGGTTGGGAGTCAGCATAGCATGAGGAACTGTATTAAAGGGTCACAGCTTGAAGGTTGAGAACCACTGTCATAGTCAAGCCCTGAGTGTGCGCCCTGTGAAGATGAGCACATAGTGTGTGAGGTGGATAAGTGAGGACAAGTGAGAAAGCATCACTGTTCTTCCCCTGTCTTGTCACAGATGAACTTGGCATGTGGAATGGTACACTCCCAGCACCTGGGACAGTGAGTGCAGTTACCCCACACAGAGTGTGTTCAGAAGGACAAAAGAGACACTTCAGAGCCTCTCCCTGTGTGGGCTCAATGTTTATTTATGCATCTGTTTATGTGCACCTCAGAACATGTGTGTATATATGGAAACATGCCATATATATATATGGAAACATGCCATAAAATGTTAGAAAGTAACTTTTCATTTTACCACCATGAAGCTACATATCTACCTGAGCCCCACCCAAATGCATCTCTCCTCTCACATACCAGAACTTGCCTCTTTCAATGTTTCTTTAGTGTTGCCTTGAAATCGTCTTACAAGCTTAAAAAGCTCCATGCATGCTGTGTGACCATAGTTTTCTTACCCAAATCACCTCTCACTGGACATTTGGGTTGTTTCCAGCTTCTTGGTATAACTACAGTATTTGTATTTGTGTATATAAAACTTTATTGTTTGTCTCTGACCTTCTTTGCAAAATATCCATACCTTCTTTGCAAAATATCCATTAATGGATTTGTTGGACAAAATTATATATATATATATATATATAATTTTATATAAAATTATATATATATATTCATGGTCTAAAACATATCAAATTCTTAATAAATCATAACAATTTTTCTGTCTTCAGTAATTAAAAGAACCCATCCCACTGTGGAAAAGGAAAAGAAAAAGTCTGGACATGTTAGTTTTACTTATGTTGAATGATGCACAATTTTGTAAGCATGACTAAGTCCTTCCGCCACATAATAACAGCTCTCCCTGTGGCCTGGATGCTTCTGGTATCATCACTGCCCCAAATGAGCAACCCATTTTGCTCATTCAGTAAGTGGGTGAGTACCAGATATAGAATGTAAGATTCGTTGCTATGCTTGCAATTATTTTTATTTCTCCAAGTATCTTTTCTTTTAGACAAAAAAAAAAGTCAGCATTGACATACGAGTTCTTTTGAATATTTTAATATGCCTTGCTGTTTGCTAGGCCAGGTACTGTTTATTTCCCAGCAGTCTACTGGGAGGTAGACTTAGCTTTTTGGCAAGGAATTTGCTCATTATGGAGAGAGGATTTTAGAGACCAAATTTAAAAATTGTTTCAAAAATGACAGAGAGCAGAAGGAACAGTCAAACGGGGATCAAATCCGTTTTCATCGAGAGTGAGAAATGGGTTAACAGCTGCTGATGGCAAGATTGGAGTTTTCACGTTCGCTGCTGTATTAGCTAGTTTTCTCATAGCTGTGAAGAGATGTTTTATGAAGAAACAACTTTAGCGGGTTTAACAGGAGGGTTGAGAGTTTCTCCATCAAAGGGGATCTATTCTCCCAAGGTGAGGAAGGTGCGAAGGCAGAAGGTGGATGGAGGTGGTTGACCACACCGCCTCTGGCATCGGGAAGCAGAGAACAAACAAGAAGTCGTGCCAGGCTACAAAACCACAAGGTCTCCAGAGATTCATTTCCTTGGCGAGTCTCCACCACTTAGTGACCCCACGTTTTTCTAAAATAACACCAATTTTTGGAGACAAAATGTTCAAATGTAGGCACCTATGGGAGACATTTATATTCAAGACATAACATATACCAAATAATTTTTTAAATTGGAGTGCTTGTGTTGATCATGCAGTTTTAAAATTGCATTAACAAATCTTGTAAAGAAGACCCATAGATTCCAGAGTACTTGACATCTCTCAAGTTCTGGTCTTCAGAAGTTCTATATTTGTAGTGCTGGGAGAGGATGTTTGTGCTTCTGAAACCGTTCCCTTTTTAGCAATTAATAAAAACGTTAAGGGTTTTGATTTGCATCACTGCAGCATTGAAACTAAATGACTTTTCATCTGCAAGTTTAATGCAGAATGAAACTCTGTGTGATGAAGTTTTGTTCTGCTCAGATATGAGTCACTGAACCATGGAACCCAGTGAGCCGGCGCCAAAGCAGCCAGGAACAGTGACAGTCGCTGCCTTTTGTTCCACCTTCTGTCACTCCAGCCAGGAAATATGCCTTCCCATGAGTTTTCAAACCAGGCTCCCACATGACTCTCAGAAACTGGTGATAGACTTTGTGTGACCCCCAAACAATTACTGAACTAAGCCAGGGCACAGCTTGAGATACTACCCCAACTTATCCTGAACTACTGAATTTCTCAATTTAGTACAGAAAAATTGTTTTTGAATTAGTTATTATAAATTATTAAATCCTTACTGAAATATATTTGGCATGCACCATTTAGTTCTTCTCCCCAAGGGTGAAACGAAGTGATTTCTCCTGTTAAAGGGAACTGTGTGCCCTGCCCTTCTCTATTCCTTCTTGCCTTTATTCCAGTTCAGCACCCCGAGGTACAACCCACACGGAAAAGTACTCCTCTATCTAGATTGCACTGCTGGGGAAGTTAATATGCATGTTGTCTCCTAGAATTTTTTAAATTTAAACAACAGCTACAACGTACTATAGAGAAAAGAAGAAGTTCATTAATAGAAGAATCAAGGATGAGAATTATATCTTATTTATATTGCATATCCTCCCCCAGTGTTTAGCGTTCGTCGTTGCTCTAAGAGCAGGAGTGAATCACTGGCTGCTCAGGTCACATCTCCCACTTTGGTCCCCTAACATCCCCACATCTTGATCTTGGACTGTTTTCCTCTGAATAACCAGCTCTATTTCCTCCCGTCTCAAAATGGTTTGTTCCTTTTGAATCATTGCTCTGTTCTCCATGTTGAGGGAATTCTTTTAAATAAAATGACTATGATTTTTTTATCTACATTTTTCTCACCAAATCTACCTAGTTTGCCTAGAGACCACTAGAATATTGTATCGGATATAACTCTTTTCCTTTCACCTTTGACTTAAACATGAGCACCTTTTTCAAATGAAGGTCATGTTAGGTTGCCGTCTTGCTGGTGTATTGTCCACACCCAGTGATGTCTAAAGTCTTCTCTTATAACTTCTCTAAAGTTTATAACTTTAAAACTGGCTCTAGCATTGGTCTTTTGTCTCCTACTGTTCTTGAAGGTTTTGGCTTTACCATCCAAAATATCTCTATGTCCCATTCTGTCTCCTGTGTCCTTTTAAAGACAAGAGTTTTCCCCGATATTTTACTGAGCTTCGTGTACCAAGCTGCTTTGCCCTTCCTTATTACTCCACCTAGCATGGTGGTCAATATTCAATTTTGACTTGACGTGATTTAGGAAATCTGGAAATTAGCAATCTGGAGTGTCCAGAGAAACTGAAGCGGGAAAGCCTCTCTAAATGTAAGTGGCATCATCCCATGGTTTGTGGTTCTGAGCTAAACAAAAAGGAAAAAAAAATGAGAAAGGATGCTGATCACCAACATGAATATTTTTTTGATTCCTGACTGTGGATGCAAAATGACCAGCTGTTTCCTCCTGCTGCCGCCACAGCTGGAGCCACTTTCCCTGCTGTGACCACCTGTAGCCTCAAACCGTGAAACCAAACTAAACCAACCTTCCTGAAGTCACGTTTCATTATGTCGCAACAATGAGGAACTAATACAGAAAGTTGGTGCTGAGGGGTACATCTGTTACTGTAATAAATCTAGCCAGTGCTTCATTGACTTCTGGATCTTGTTTTTAGGAAGAACATTTGGGGCTGCAGAATAGAGAAACTAAAATGCTATAAGGAGAGCTTCTTGAGATCGGTTATCCTGGTGAGAGTTTGGAAGACCAGAGTGCCAGCGTATACCTGTTTTGAAAGGTTTTAGAGGGACTCTATTGAAAATAACCTACAGACTATTTTCTGTTATATTCTACCAAATAATCTGGCTGCTTTCTGCCTGTGTCTTGAAAACTTTACTGAGGAATTGAAAAACAGTGCACTAATTTGTCTGGTGGAAAAAGTGTCAAGACAGTTAGTTTCACATCAGGTCGTGTCACTGTTCTGTTCTTGTTTATATTTACAAAAAGAAAAAGCAGGAGAGGTGCAAAATGTACAGTTCCCTGAAGAAAGGAGCAAGAGTGAGTTTAAAGTTGTAGCTAAGGAAGCCAGCCATAACAAGGAATTCTCTTGCTCCTTGTGGGAATAATAGGAAATGTTCCCTAAGGTCAATGGCCCAAGCATAAGTGACTCCATCCTGTAAAAACACAAATTCATTTGAGAGTTAAAATGAAAATACTACTAAATGAGGTCTCCTAGAAAATAACCATCTATGGAAAGGGTAGAACAGCTGTAGTAGAAGGGGGTCAAACAACATCTGGAGCTGGCAGCCAAAGTTGGTAGTCTCCTCTACAGGGTTCTGGTCTGTATCCAGGCTAACTGCAGGAGCAGGGATGTACGGAGTACCAGAAAGATGTATCGAGGTACCAGAAAGCTGCTGAGGCCAGGCAATATGTGGCTATATTGGGTTCTCAGCAAAGAAACTCAGAGAAGCCACTGCATGAAATTAGAAAGGCAAAATCAAAGTTGCTGTGGAGACAGCAGTGTGTTGGAGATACCAGGAAAATGAGATATCCATCAACTAAAGCTGCAGATGTAGGGAACAGTGAGCCTGAGACAGAGGTTATGTGTTACAGGTCACAAAACTGGAGAGATGCCCATGTTCATTGGTGCCCATGTAATGCTATCAAGGGCCACAGGTGCCAGACATGCAATATGCTATAGGGAAATTTGGTCTTAGTTTGTTGTGGTTCCTATGTAGTTTTCTTTTTTACACTGCATGTCTAAATCTTTCCTCAACTTTAAAAGACCAATTTGGTCTGTCATGAAATATGTGGAGAACTTTTAAGATGTTATTTTTTCTTTCTTACTCATTCTTGGAAGATTATTCTCAGCATATTGTTCTCTGCTTGTTTTCCCTGAATGGTACATAACAGGGAATTGAGGGATAATCGATTATAACCTTTGTATTCTGAAGAAAGAGTGAAATTGAGAACAAAGTTTTAAGGAAATAAAAGTATCATTAGTTCTGAATTAAGAGATTCTCGTTAGAACTCTTCCTGATAGAACACAGTTTTTAATTTGCATGAATGTCTAATTCAGACTAAGATTTTATCAACTGGGTCTAGTCTTTAAATTCTGAGGAATTTTTTCACTCAAGATAATAGTTGCTGCCTGCTCTGAGGGGCGGAGGAAAGAGTACAGAGAACACAAGAGTCAGGGTGATGTAGACCACAATGACAAGACCTTATGGTTGGATGCCAAATCATGCTTAGCTCTGCTTGAATGGAAAGATGCTTTTCTCAACCAGTTTGCAGAAAAATACTGATTTCCAGTCTATTCAAATCATTCAGACATTCAGAAGTAAACTAAAATTTCATTTTATTTTCCACCACCTCCCAACGTAGCAATACTTGGTAGTTAGAGCATTAATAATAGGTGATTCACACATTGTTGATTACTTCACTGCAATTATGGAACAGCCATTACTTAAATTGAACCTCCCCATAAATATCAGCAGTGTAATAAGTATAAGCTGAAATTGAAGCAGGTTAAAGTAAACGGAGATAAAACACAATAAACAATGACATAAAATATGTTAAAAATCAATTTTAATCTCTCTTGGATCATCTGGGATTCTTTGACTATTAATGTGGTAGTTTCTGTTAATTGTCCATTTGTCTGACTCCAGAATGATCTCAGAGATGAGTCTCGGGGCATGTCAGTGGGGTACTGTGTTGATTGTGTTCATTGAGATGGAAAAACCAGCCCACTATGAGTGACACAATCCTCTCGCTGAGATCCTACACTATGTACATTGAGAAAGATTACTCATCATTGCCTCTCTTCTTCCTGATTATGAGATGCTTCAGGTTACCACGACTTTGAGTTCCTTGCCATGATGGAATATAGCCTAGAACTGTGATCCAAAAAAAGAAACCTTTTTTTATCATAGCAACAAGAAAAAAAACTAAGACAATATGTAGTTGTCTTTTGAAAATTAGTAGAGATAGATATAATGAAATAGAATGCACAGTATTTTTCTCTTCTCTTCAAAATTTGTACTTTATGTCAGTGAAAAAAATGTTGCATCAGAAGTAATTTAGTTCACACAGAAATATTTTAACTTGTAAAATAGTCAACAGAATCTTAAATTATCTCTATCCTAAAATTTCATGATATGATTGTAATAACAATAATATATTGAAATCAAAACACTTGTATCATGAAATAAAGCCAAAACAATGTTATAAACTTACTGCATTACTGAAAGATACCGCCCCAAACTCACTACTATGCTTGCCCAATTAAATTAGTTTCCATAGCAACCAGTTCACTTTTGCTGCATTGCATTAATATAGTTCTATAAAAAGCATTATGTTACCAACTCTTAGTTTGTGTTGTTGTTGTTGTGTGTGTGTGTGTATACATGCGTATGCTTGTATGTATTGTCATGCTTGTAAAGTTTACTGTAGGGTGGCTTTTGTAACATCACATATCCGTTATTTCCCAAATCGTTCCGTCTCTTAGTGTGTAGATAGAATAAAAAAATCAACTATTTTAACTTGGCATGAGCTTGAAGCTACATTGTGCCCAATTCGGAAGTTAAAATTAAAAGTAGCAAATGTAGAAAAGAGTAGAAAGATAATGCATATTATTTAGAATAGATGTTAAAACCTGTAACATGAGGGGCTGTTTGTTTGTTGGGGGTTTCTGTCCCGTCCAGTATCCCACAGCCGGCAAGCCCAAAGAAAACCACACAAAGATCTCTATTAGTTATAAAGCTGATTGGCCCATTAGGTCAGGCTACTTATTAGCTAATGCTCATATCTTGATTAACCCATTTTTTTCTGATCTATGTTAGCCATGTGACTCAGTACCTTTTTCAGTGGGGCAGCTCACATCCTGCTGCTTCGGTGATCTGGGCAGGAATGGAAGGAATCAACTTCCTCCTCCCCAGAATTCTCCTGCTCTCCTTGCATCATTTCCACTTCCTGTCTGGTTTTCCCGCCTACACCTCTTGCCTGGCCAATCAGCGTTTATTTAAAACATGATTGACAGAATACAGACAATTCTCCCGCACCAAAAACCTAAGGTAAAAATTGCACGTGTTCCTATCATTTGATTGACAGAATGTATCTCTTAGGGCTGTGTTTTGTTTTGTTTTGTTTTTTTGAGACAGAATTTCTCTGTATAATAGCCATAGCTGTCCTGGTACTCATTTTGTATACCTGGCTGGCCTTGAATTCATAGAGATCCACCTGTCTCTGCCTTCCAAGCACTAGGATTAAAGTCATGTGCCACCAAGGCCCAGTGTTTTTTCAAGATTATTTATTTATAGTATATATAGTGTTCTGCCTGCTCTGCCTGCATGCATGCTTGAATAACAGAAGAGATCATCATGCAAAAGAGGGTTCCAGATCACATTATAGATGGTTGTGAACTACCATGTGATTGCCGGGGATTGAATTCAGGACCGCTGAAAGAGCAGCCAGTGCTCTTAAACGCTGAGCTCTCTCTCCAGCCCCCATACCTACAACTCTTAAATCTAGTAAATTGGTCATGATAAGAGCAAAACATCATATCCAAATGTGATGCCAAATAATTGTCATATTATCTATAACAAGAGACTCTAACTGAACAGTAAATGCACAACACAACTCCACTGATGGGGATGAGCATAAATGATCCTGACCTAAAAAACTCTGAGAACATGTAGAGTCAGTAAAATTGAAGAAAAAGGGAAATTACGTGTAAATGCCATACTCTAGTTGATAATGATGTTTCTCACTGGGGCATGGGTTAGCAATTCTGATACTACTTCACATATACTTTGCTAGAGAAAGGCTGAGTGACATGACCAAACTGTTGGATAATCTTGGGACCCACGCTAACATTCAGCATGTTTAAAATTTGGCAACAATTTTGTCTTCATTTCAGCTTAAGTTTTCTTCAGTATGTCACTCTCTGCTCAATTCAATTTTCAAATCCTGAATTATATTTTTCACTTTATTTTGCCATGTGTTTATGTTTGTGTTTATTTGGACATCGCTGTGGCATTTATTGCTATCCTCTTTAAGTTCATGCAGTGCTAGTCCCTACCTTTTTTTCTTTTATATTTGAGATTATAATTTCATCATTTCTAAATCCTCCCATGTATCCTGTATTGCTCTATTTCAAATTTATGGCTTCCTTTTCATTAATTGCTGTTACATATGTGTGATGTGTGTGTGTGTATGTGTGTGTGTGTGTGTGTATCTGTAAGTATGGAAGAGATAGAGTGTGTGTATTTTGTATAATGTCACTGGTATGTATATTTTCAGGGCTGTCCATTTATGATTAAACAGCCAATTGGCATATTCTTCCCCAAAGAATACAATTTAATCCACTCTTAGCATTCTTTAGTTTCCTGAAGTTCTTTGTATACGGTTGAGACCTTATGGCCTTTCTTTTGACCACTTAGGCATGTCTATTTACTGTTACTGTCATTGTTCAGGTCAAGTTTAGGTGGTCATGTTGGTGAAACTTTATGGGTATAATGTTGTAGACAGAAGTTTCTGTCACACCCAGTCCCACAACTGTTCAATTACAAAGAAACACACAGAGATTTATATTAATTAAAACTTGTTTGGCCTATTAGCGCTGTCTTATTATTAACTAGCTCTTAAAACTTAAATTAACCCCTAAGTCTATGTTTAGCCACATGACTTAGTACCTTTTCTCAGCAAGGCATTCTCATCTTGCTTCCTCTGCATCTGGCTGACAGCTACGTCTCTGCCTTTCCTCTTCCCAAAATTCTCCTAGTCTGGTTGCCCCACCTATACTTCTTGTCTGACTACTGGCCAATCAGCATTTTATTATACCAATACAAATGACAAATCTATACAGTGCACAAAATCATTATTCCACAGCACGTCCCCCTTTTTTTTTCAAAATAGGACCCTGAATCTAATCTCCTGAATTTAGTATTTTTCCTTATCATTGTTCATAACAATTGTAAACAGTATTCTAAACAAAGACAAAAATTCATAATCCATTTTTTGGGGAATGTGGGTATAGTTTTCTAGGCTACTTCCTGCTGTTTGGGGGTGTCGGGAGTCTTATTGGGACCCAAAGAAGATTTAAGATTATGGTCAAATCCTGCCTGGAGTATTCTGTGAGGCTGGATTATCTCAGCCAGTGATCTTGAGGCGGCTCTGGATGTAGAACTCAGAGGAAACTGCAACAGCCTATTCAGGCTTGTTATTAACTAGCTCTTAAAACATAAATTAATCCATAATTCTTTTCTATGTTTAGTCATGTAGCTTGGTACCTTTTCTCAGTAAGACAATCTCATCTTGTTTCCTCTACTTCTGACTGGTGACTGATTTTCTGCCTTTCCTCTTCCCAGAATTCTTTTATTCTGTTTGCCCCACCTATACTTTCTGCCTGGTTATTGGCTAATCAACATTTTATTAAATGAATACAAGTGATAAATCTTTACAATATACAGAATGTACAAAAGCATCATCCCATAGCATAACATCTGACATTACTAGAAGACATAGTATCATAGCAAATTCCCTTATCCTCTGGTTCTTATAATCTTTCTTTCCCTTTTTTCCATAATATTCCCTGAGTCTTAGGTATGTGGGTTGTTTTTTAGATGTATCCCTTGGGAGTTGTTTCACAACTCTGTATTTTAATTGGTTGTTGATTTTTTTATATATATAATGGTCTCTGTGTGTTACAAAGAAAAGTTTTCGTGATGAGGGGTAAGGACTACACATATCTGTGGGTATAGGGACAAATATTTAGAATGTAGTTAGGGATTATAGTGGATTAGTAAAGTGGTAATTGTTTTTAGGTTCACCTCCAAGACCCATGACTTCATTAACCTGTCTTCTTTAAATTCCTGAATTCTTCAACTATGTTTATTTTATGGTTGTTCTTTTAAATTCTGTCTCCGGGGGCTAATCTAAGAAATCCTCAATAGAGAAAAGTTATATATGACTAATGGATTTGGGGTATAAATATCTTGTTAGCCTTTTTGTTGTTGTTGCTCATGTGATGTAACCTGTGTGTGTGGGCTTCTTTTGTTGTTTGTGTGTTCGGTATGAGATTCTTGCCTACCCATGTTGAGTAGAAGCTTGCTCTCTTTTGTTGTTCAAACTTAGCTATTTTCAGAATAAATTTGAGGAGTCAGTAGGTCAGATCTTCAGATATTCAATATTGTCTTTTATTTTTATTGGAGGGATAGAAGTGACTCCAATTCAATAGTAACTGAGCATATGAATATGTCAACTTGGTCTGGAGCAGAACCTACATGTCCTGAGCAAAGCTTGGAAGTGCAAGGACAGAGCAAGGTGGCATGGGTCTGGGTTACTCCCCAATGGGGCAGATACACAGGTTGGATGAACTAATCTAGGCTTCCTCAGAGTGTACAGATGTGTGAACATAATGTTTAAATAGAAAATTTATATGAAAAACTGAACTTTTGGCTCTCCTTGAAAAGTGTTAAGATCTGTAACGTAAGAGTTTCCTTTTTGCACATATTCAGTGAAATCCGACTGCCACTTGCAACTGATCTGTCCAACTGTTAGCTTCCTCTTCTGCTTCTTTAGGTACTGGATTTTGAGTTTAAGAGATTTTCCTCTGTGTATCAGCTACCAAATACCAAGACTAATATGCATATACCATGTTTTTTTTCTGACTCCTCAAATATAAAGTCAGTATAATTTTGATGATGAGAAAATTAAATAATTTCTGCAAGGCCTTTTAGTCCTCAATAATAGCCTCAGAAAGCTTGTTTGCTTAAAATATTACTTTTGTGGCACAGACTTAAGAATTATCTTAGTATTAGCTCAGAGAGCACTGTGCTTGCCTTGCTTCATGAAAAGATAGGTTTGACTTCCAGCACAGTATAAACACTGCCTGTAGTCAAAGACCTCTAACCCCAGTTCTTGAGAAGTGAAAGCAAGAATATTAAAGGTTCAAAGTCATTCTGAGCTGTAGTGAGTTTCAGACTAGCCTGAATTGTATGAAATTCAATCTTAAATATAAGTTAAAATAATTGTTTTGTTAAAAATAAAAGCAATAGAATGTTAGGAGATGCAAATAGAGTCATACTCCTATGGAACATGGTGATATTTTAATAGTAGATGTTATGCACATAAGTTATAAATGACCTAAATGTTCTTCTTATGAGTTTGCCTATGAAAATTCAGGGTCATATCTTTCTTGTCTCGTTTGTGTCATGTTATGGAGCCACTCCCTCCACATGCATTTTAAACATGGACATGGAACTGTGAAACCAGCTCAGACCACCCCGAGAGTCATGATTTCTAAACTTTATTAGTGTTAGTTGACATCATATAACTAGCTTTAAATTAACCAGAGGCAAAGAATTTACAGTAGAAATTAGGAAATTCTGCAATTTAAAGTGTTTTAAAGTAGTTCTTAGGAGGTCTGGTAAACTCTTATCCAAACACCTTCAGCATCTTTGACTCTGGGTCTATTGTATGTTCTCTGTTAAGAAATTCATCCTCCTTATTTGAACCCTCAGTCTCATTTCTCTTTCACTTTCCAAGCCCAGATTACAGCTAATCTCCTTACCCTAATGGCCTAATGTCTCTAATGACATCAACATAATTAACTCTTAGATTCAGTATTACTGATATTGGTGTCTTAGGACACCAAATTAAAGTATCCTAAATTAGGAGTTCTTAAAACAACAACAAAACTACAAAAAATATATTCCCTCAATGCTTTGGATTTAGATCTCTGAAATTGAGGTGCCTCTCATATCAATTATAATCCTCATTTCTGCAACTGGCCACATGGTCATATGACCGGCTAGCTTAGCCCCAAAATAACCACACAGAAACTGTATTAATTAAACACTGCTTGTCCCATTATCTCTAGCCTCTTATTGGCCAACTCTCACATCTTGATTTAACCCATTTCTATTAATCTGTATATTTCCATGTGTCACTGGCTTACCGGGAAAGATTTGGCATCTCTGTCTCTGGTGGCTCCATGGCATCTCCCTGACTCTGCTTTCTTCCTCCCAGAATTCAGTTCTGTCTTCTCCACCTACCTAAATTCTGCCCTATCAAGGGCCCAAAGCAGTTTCTTTATTAATCAATGAAAGTAACACAAAGACAATGGATCCCCTACACCATCTATAAATAATAGTTTAGGCATAAGCATTTCATGCTGAAAAGAAAATGTCATAACCAGTTAAGTACATATTTTAGTAAGAACAAAGTGTAGCCTTTTCTACAAAGGAAGTGGCCCAATGTAATCAGTCTGGCACCAGGTTGCTGACTGGTCATGCCTTAGAATGGTACTCTATCTAGTGCCTGCTAGGGAGTATATACAGCCTTATAGCATGAATAGAAAACACGGGCATTTGTGCGTTCATTTCTTTAGGTAAATTGCTTCACCCTCGGGACCTGCTCAGGCCACTTCCACTTGATAATAAATAGCTGCTGTACACATCCTACTTTATATTTTGATGAGTCAGCTAATACTTTTGGTGGGCAGCTCAGGTTACATGGGAACTTGGTGGCCCATTGCCAAATATTCAGTTTCCACTTGGGCCTAATAGTAGGCCAAGAACTGCTTCTCAAGGGGAAAATAGATGTCTGCAGATGATGGTAGAGCCTTGCTCCAAATTTCCATCGTTTCCTCTGCTATTCACCTATAGGGGTCTGCCAAAGGTTCCAAATAATATTGCTGTCTGTCACTAAGACCTCAGATACCAACAGGTCTGCTGGAACATGTGATCCAAGTGTTAGAATATTCTACATAGCAGCCTGGACCTGTTGAAGAGCCTCATCCTGTATGAGGCTCTACTCAAGGGTAGCAACATTCCCATTCACTTGATAAACAGGCTGGAGAACCAACTCAAGTAGGAAACATACTGTCTCTGACATTCAAATACACCCACTAAATGCTTTTTTACCTGGTGGAGGGAGAGGCCAGGTACAAAAACTTACCCTTCATCTTAGAAGGATCATTTCTGTATATACTATATCATTGGACTCCTAGAAATTTCACAAAAGTAGAAGGCCCTCAAATTTTTGTTGGAATTATTTCTCATCTTCTCATGCCCACAAGTTCAAAGCGGTTGTTACCTTCTGCTCACTTGATCCAATCAACATAATGTCATCAATTATGAGCACTGTGATGTTCTGTAGAAGAGACAAATGATCAAGATTCCTTCCAATTAAGTTATGACACTAGGCAGGAGACTAAATATATCCCTGAGGTAAAATGTAAAAGTATCCTGCTGGCCTTGCCAACTGGAATAATTTGATTCTGATGGTCTTCATGAACAGGTACCAAAAAAGAAAATATTTTCTAGATCAATAGCTACATACTATCCACTGGGAGATGTGTTAATCTTCTTAAGTAAGGGCACCACATCTTAGACAGCAGACCAGAGTCACTACTTGATTAAATTTGTGATAGTCAACTGTCATTCTTGAACTGCCTGTTTTCTGCACTGACCAGATAGGAGAGTTAAAGAGAGATAAGGTGGCACCCACCACCCCTGTCATCTATCAAGTCCTGGATTGTGACACTAATTTCTGCAATTCCTCCAGGGATGTGGTATAGTTTTGATTCACTCTTTCCCCTGGCAGAGGCAACTCCAAAGGCTTTCATTTAGTCTTTCCAACCATAATAGCCCTCACTCCACAGGTCAGAGGACCAATGTGGAAATTCTGCCAACTTCTAAGTTTGCTTATCCCAATTATTCATCCTAGAACTGGGGAAATAACCACAGTATAAATTCAGAGACCCACTAGACCCACTCCGAGTCTCATGTCCATCAAAACTCCATTAATCACCTGGCCTCCGTAAGCTCCTACTTTAACTGAAGGTACACAATGTTTCTTGGCATCTCCCAGGATCAACATCAATTCAGAACCAGTACCCAGTAGACTCCCAAAAAGTCTGACTGTTTCCTTTCACCCAGTGTATTTACACTTCTAAAGGGCCTTAGGTCCCTCTGTGAAACGAGGCCAATAGTAAAACTCAGATATTTTTCAAGATCCTTCTTCAGGGAAATCAAAGTGTCCTAGATTTAAGAGGTTCTGAATCTGCAAACTAGCTCAAGTCTGAAAAATGGTTCACAAGCCAAGATTCCTTTTTGCCAAGATCCAATATAGACTTCCTTTTCATTTACTTGAGAATTTTTCTGCTTATACAAATCAACCAAAAACGTGGTAGGCGTCTTGCCTATTTCACACATGGAAACATCAGGACTAATTAGCCAGTACCAAAGGTCCATGCCACCATAAAAATCACTTTGCCTATGTTGCCCATTACAATAAGCATTACCATCTTGCCTTTGGCAGTTCATTGCTGCCACCTGGCTCCTGACTCCCTGGGGCCCAGTTAAATCCATCACAATTTAATTCATCCAACAGAGCAACAGCATCTCTAACTCTAAGGTCTGGCATAAGTAAAAGCACAATGACAAAATTCTTCGAAGTGCTGGTGCCCCCTCACCACTTCAGAATTAGTGAAGGGCGTGTCTTTTGAACCTTCACATGTGGAGAATTAGGTTTATATAGCATAACCACTCTAGCATTTATATCGCATATCTATTCCATTTCCCTAAGCCATAAAATCCCTTCACCATCCCTAAACCAAGAAATACCAGGTATCTCTAGTTCCTTTTCAGTAGGTCACCTTTTGACAAATGTTTCAGCCAACCAATGAAATGAACTTTTTCTTTTTTTCTTTTTTTTTTTTTTTGTTTGCTTTTTCCAGAGAGGGTTTTTCTGTGTATCCCTGGCTCTCCTAGAACTTGCTTTATATAACAGGCTGGCCTCAACTCAGAGATCTGTTTTCTTCTCCATCCTGAGTTTTAGGATTAAAGGTGTACATGGCTCTATCCATCAAACAAACTTGTAACACTATATTTGACTGTGTAAACTTCCATATGAAACCTAGAATCTCCAGTCAATGGGCCCATGCCAATAAACCAGTGTAATCTAGTTTAATACTCCTCCCATCATTGTCCTGCTTCTCTAAAATCTAATCTCACACATATCCTCCAGATTTCTGCTTGAACAAATTAGCAAATTCTTTAAGCTCTTTAGTGGTATAGCATACATCCTCATGGACTAAACTCTCTAGCTCCCCTCCGGGTGCCTGCTTAGTCTTAAATCTGCTCATAGATCTAGAGGTAATTATTAGGGGTTCTAGAGGTACTTGGCATTTTATTATTATTTTACTTGGCATTTCTTTGGGGAATTTACTGCTGATTTGACAGACAATGAGTGATTAATTTTCTCAGGTGGTGGGAGTTGGGAAACATCCTCTGCTAAGAATTTAGAGACTATTTCCACAGATGTGATAAATACCTGAGTCCAGGGACTAAAGTCAACAACTTCAGTAGGGTCCTCCCACACATTTCCATCCCAAATTACTGCATTCTGTTCCTTACCAACCAGTGCCCTTGATTTAAGCACTGACACCCTCTGGGGATGTGATTTGAATTTTCACTGTAATTCAGCCAATCTTACACTGAGGGCTTCTGTTTGATTTTAGCGACTTAAGCTCCATGGCTACTGGAGAGAAGACTCTAGTCCATGGTGCACTTAGAAACCTTTAGACTGTTTACGCACATCTGCGGCTAGTTGAGTCCATTTTTGTTTGTTTGTCATTGTATCCTGAGGTCCTAGAATATGGTTATTCTTTACCGTATAGTCCAAGATCCCAGAAGGGGTTAGTTGTATTCTAAACTCACTATTTTCTTTTGTTGATTAATCCAGAAATGCTAAAAAAGCAACCACATCATTACTGACTTTATTAGCCACAAATTGTAACAAAAAAAATTATGGCAGAATCACTAAATTCTTTAGTCCCATAGAGCAAGCTTTTCAAACATTTCCAATCATGGGCTTTTGGTGTTTTCTACACTACCAGGGAAGTTTTCAGTAACAGTGGTAGAGCACAGATTGCCAAACCTACTCCAGATACTTAACAAATTCATCTTTACAATTCTGTTTCCCTAGAACCACTTTTGGTAGCACAATATGTATTAGGGTTCCACAGAGGAAAATAGCTGATATAATAATATACTATATATATTTCATTGTATATTCATATATATATATATATATATATATATATATATATATATATATATCTTTCTCCTTCCTTCTTTCTTTCTCTCCCTCTCTGTCCTTATTTCTGTCTCTCTGTCCCTCTTTTAATATGTGTGTGGGGGGTGATTTATTACAGTGCCCTACTAGCTGTGGTCCAGCTAGTCCATCAAGGTCTATTTACCAATGGAGAGTCCAAGAATCCAGTTTTTAGTTGTTCAGTTGATGAGGTTGGATGTCGTAACAAGTCTTTGGTATACATCAGAATCCTGAAGATGTAGGATCTTATGTCAGTGAAGGAATAAACTTGCCAACAAGACTAGGGCACAGAGGGAAAGAGCCAAAGCTCTTTGGTCCTTATCCTTTATATCGGTTTCCAACAGAAATGCTTGTCCTTTATATTGGCCAAAATTTGAGGGGGATCTTCCCATTTCCTTTTCTTTTTAAAGATTTATTTATTTAATACACATTGGGAGTTTGCCTTCATATATGTCTGTATGAGGGTATAGGTGCCCTGGAGCTGGAGTTACAGACAGTTGTGAGCTGCCGTGTGGGTGATGGGAATTGAACTCTGGTCCTCTGGAAGAGCAGCCAGTGCTCTTGACCACTGAGCCATCTCTCTAGTCGCAGGATCTTCCCACTTCTAAAGATCAGGATGTAGGATGGACAGCCCCACCTCAAAAAATTCAGACAAGAAAAACTGCTCACTGATGTTTTAGTTGATTCCAGATGTAGTCAAGTTGACAACCTGGAGTTGCAATCGGTGTGGCTTTTCCTGTAGCTGGACAACTCCAGTCTCTGTTCATGTCACCATAGTGTTCTCCTCTACAATGGACAGTGTCAAAGTTTCCTTCTTTATGGACTATCAGATTAGGACCCAGCCTAAAGAGCTCACTTTCCCTCACTCACAAAGACAAAGACTAAATCCAAACAAGGTCATGTCCATAAGGACCTGGAAATGAAGAACTCAAAGTATCTTTTAGAGGGTGTAGTTCTACCTATAACTAATCCTGAAACCTAATTTTCCTCAAATTATCTTATCTTGTAAGAATAATTCTTTAAGATCAGAATCAGTGGTGACATTTCCAAAATATTAATGTTTGTGGTGCTCCATTGCCTCCCTTCCTTTGTCAGATTCTACCAGTTCCATTTTTTATTGAGAGAACTTCATGCTCAGGACTAGCTACTGTAATACTTTCCTGAAGGTTTGACCATCTGCTATGTTCAAGTTTCATTCCAGTGCAAACTCTGTGTGTGTGCACCCTGAACCAAAATCTTAGTGCCTGCTCATTGCCTGGAGAATAAAACTTAAATATTTCCAAGCAATAGAAGAGATCCTCTCTCAAAAACAAAATATTAAGTGCTAAGTTACACTTCAACGTTTTTGTTTGTCTTCTGCATTTTCTGAATTCACTCAGCAATACCTTTCCTTACCAATAAAACCAGTGACAAAACATTGCCCCAAACATAGGTGCCATTTGACTCCCGAGCTACTTAACTATGAAACACAGAATCACTTGGTGGCTTATTTTCCCTTGTGATTTCTTCTTTCACACAAAACTAAGTAAACATTATAAGGCTAGAACTTCAGTACTCTCCTCCTACATATGTCCTTATTTCTGGTAAGCATTTCATAGACAATTGCCGATTTTATTTTTTTATTTAACTTTATTTTATGTGCATTGGTGTGAATGTGTCAGATCTCCTGCAACTGGATCTTCAGATAGTTGTGAGCTGCCATGTGGGTGCTGGGAATTGAACCCGCATCCTCTGGAAGAGCAGTCAGTGCTCTTAACCACTGAGCCATCTCTCCAGCCCCGACAATTACAGATCTTAACATTAAGCTTGTTTCCATGAAAATGTTAGTGGGAGATTAAACAGGTGTTATTAAAATTAAATTTGAATGACCATCTGGGCTATCACAAGTAATTTAAAAGAACATGTTTTAATATGAGTAAGCTGCAATAAAGTTAATTTTAAATATAAAATTACAAACAATCATAGTTAATCAATAGTTCTTTACTTGTCAAATATTATTTTTCCTAGTGTGAGCCTACTACATGTGTCAAATAATAAAAATATAAGATGTGTACACTCATTCTTAATTATCTGTGGAGAAGCTCAGAATTTGAGTACAAATATATGTAAAATGTGAAAAAAAATGCCTATAAACAGATGTGTGTTTGGGGGTTATATACAACGGGAATGAAGAAAGTTTCAGTTTGTTTCTTTTTGAGGAAAAATAGATATATTTATCTTCTTTGCAAACTCAATGCACTTGCTATGCAGTACTATGAAATAGACACAAATAAAATTCATAAAGGTAAAATCAGATCAAAATTGCTCTGTTAGATAGCATTGCAATTTCTGAGGGAACAGACTCATGAGATTTCCATTCTATTTGTTCCCTCATGCAGGAAAACTGTACAAACATTTTATTGTGATTTAGGAAAAGATCCCTTTCAAGCTGAAAATGGTCCAGGTTCATGAATAAAATGAACACAAGCATGTGATTCCTTTGTAATGGGCTAAGCCAAACTCTCAGAGCACAGTAAGGACACATTTTAGAGGGCATAATTCAGGACAGAATGTCAGAGATATTATCAAAAGTGAAAGAGATTACAAACATACTCTACAGAGACTATATATACAGAGAATGCAGATATATGCAGAATATTCAGAGAATATATATATTTTTACAACCATGCAAATGTGAGGATTACACCCATATTATAGCAAAGACAGATCATACGGTAGCTAACTTGACACAGGAAACACAAGATTTCAGCACCTCTATACATAAGTATAGAGAAAGGTCACCTGTACATATCAGAAACTTGATATGGGATGCTTAGACTCCATTGTCAGTTTGATAGTATTTAAAACACCAAGACGTTATCATTTACTTTAATTCCTAACCATTTCGGCCTGTCTTTTCCCAATGGCTCACTGCTGGAGACACTTGTTGGAGTTTTCCTCAACTACATACCAACAATTCTGGTTAGCCCTTCCCGCAAATTTTGGTTGACATTTATGCAAATTTTAACCGTGTTCTCTACAAAATGTCTATAATCTCTGTTAATCTGGATGGCCTTCAGCAGTTATTTGTTCTTGCTGTTCAGCTATCTCATCTCCATTCAGTTTTGCTCTGATCTCGAAGGGAAACCCATCACCCAATTTTCAGAGCTCAGCGAAACCGAAAATATGGAGTTTCCTGTTCAAAGATTGTTAGGATTCTGAAGACAAACAGTGGTACCTTATATTCAATACTGGTCCCTTCTGAGCATGAAGTCTTGTGCATTACAAATCAGGAAGCCACCCTTCCCTGCAAGAGTGAAAGAAAGAATTCACTTCTATTGTGGCTTCTGGCAAAAGCACAATAGCTTCCAAACCAAGAACAGCCTAATATGCAGAAGTCATTGACCAACAATGCAACTTTTCACCAGTGTATGTCCCCAACATGATTACCCTGTTATGCGGAGTATTATTCTTTAGCTGTATCTTATACATTGAAAACTAAACCTCTCTGGTTCCATAACTGAGGTCACCCAAATAATTCCATAAGATTTCCTACCCTAAAACTTTTCTTCTGACTGTTGTTGACTTTGAAACCATATATACAGAAGAATCCCCCAGGAAAACATACCTATTATAACCCTTCTATTAACATTCCACCAAAACTATATACAACATGTTAAAAGATCTAAATGAACCTCATGATTTTACAGAAGAACAAGCAGAGGTGGACACTCACATTGAGTTGTTGAAGATCACAGAGAGTTGCTAACAGACCCCAAAATCATCTTATTTTTACCCAAGTTGCGAAATTTTGGGAATGGTGTCCATCTTTCATGTGAGGCTGGCAGTTTTCTCATTTACATTGTAAACTCCTGTTTGTTTTCTTTTACATTATCACTAGGCTTAGACACAGGAAGAGGCAAACGCCATAGTTACTCCACAGTTAGTAATTGAGCAACACATTGTTGCCAAAGGATGGCATAGAAACATGAAAATATGAAAAAGAAGTTACGATCTTCTGAAATGTAATCTAAACATGAAAACCCAAACAATGCAGTGAGGCTCAATATAGAGAGCAGGTATTCTTACAGAATAGAAAGGGAACCTTTGATGGGCGTCCCAGAGTTACTATCGCAGTAATAAAATAGCGTGACCAAAAGCAACTTGGGAAGGAAAGAGTTCATTTCAGCTTACAACTCTAATCATGATCCAACACTGAGGGAAAATAAGGCAGGAACCTGAAGGCAGGAACTGAAGCAGAAGATACAGAAGAATGTTCCACACTAACTTTCCCTCATGACTTGCTCAGTCTGTTCTCATACAAGGCAGGACCTGACATGGCTGGCACAGCCCATGGTGAACTGGTTCCTCCCACATCAACCATTAATCAACAAAATACCCCATAGAACGCACCCACAGGCAATTTGACCAAGGGACTTACTCAATCGAGATCCTTTTCCCAGAAAACTCCAGTTTCTGTCAAGTTAACAAAACATCAACCAAGACTGCGAGTGAAAGCAGGGCATGTGATATTTACTAGACAGGACTTTATGGGTTCCCAAAGAAAAGGGAGGGCCCACAAAGTGTGTGACGGAGGTGGCAAGAAGTTGACAGAGGCAAGCAGATGAGAGCTAACCCTTTTTTCCATTGACAGTAAAACTATGTAGGACTCCATTCAGCTTAAAGGTCCTTCACAAGCAAGTAGATTGGTGAAGCCTTGAAAACACACTAAATCTTTTTACAAAAGTGATATTTCAAAACATTCAAAGAAAAGGCTTCTGTAGCACATGCTTCTAATTTCTCTGTCACCCACGAAATTGCCACCTTCCCTTCTCAGTGGAGAAGAGCCAAACACATTAAACTTGTAAGAATGAATGGAAGCGGCAGAGGATACTTTGACAACTGTCTCTTCTCAAAGATTCTGAAATTGTTAGAACTGTGTGGAAATATATAAGGAAGGTCAACTAGGAGATGCCCTCCTGGGGAAAAAAAAAGTCTCATTTTCACCTGTAACCCACATTTATGACAGCAGCAAGCCAATTGTGTGAACCTAACAGCATGATAGATTTTTCAGTTACAATAGTCAACGCCCATCAGCCAAGGATAGTTTCCTCTCTGGCAGACAGGATCTTCCATTGTAGGTTAGCTAGAAAGCGATGATAACGTGTCATCTTGCCATGGTTAAAAATAAACTCTAGGAACTTAGAACTTCCTACAGTTTGCCGTGTGTGTGTGTGTGTGTGTGTGTGTGTGTGTGTGTGTGTGAAACAAGCCATCCCTCAAGTCAAAACTAACTGACATTGTGAAAGTACAAGAAACAACAATGGATAGCCGCATACAGAAAGTGTTGATCATTAGGAACATATGAGGTAAGTAATCCTCCTTCTAAGGAATCAGTAACAACAAATAAAATGTGATTGAGGTTCAGTCTAAGAGGGATGATGGGTATGGAGCCTATGTGGTCTAACTGAGGTAAATCCTGTACAACACCGCAGGTGTCAAATGTATGCTCATTCGTATTCATGTGATTCGTATATATCACATGTTAAATATATAAAAATTAACAGAGCAATGTTGAACAATGAGCACAGTGTTTAAATAGCTTTTCTGTTTGACAAAATGTCTGCAACTTTAAAGGTTTTGTTATATAAGCAACCTAGTAAAGCCGAGAGACTATGACTGCGGTTCTTTTGCTTAGATGATGAACCATAATCCTGAATAACAAAAAAAAAAATCTTTTAAGAAAAGATGATTTTAATATTTTAATGTTCCTCTTTCCTGGGTCATAAAGCAAAATTACAACATTGCCATGCAAATACGATCTTCTTCTCACTGAAACTAGAAACCCCACGGAAAGTTTTTCTTTTGAGTCAGGATCGCTCTCTAGCTCGGGGCACACCAGTCTTACCGCTTACACTAGCTGGCTGGTCAGCTCCAGGAGTTCTCCTCCCTGTCTCCCTAACCCTGGGGAAACTCATGCCACTACACCGGGCTTGTGTCTGTGGGCTCTGAGGTCAAACTTAGACCCCTCATACTTTACCAAATGGACTCTCACCCCACCCCAAGAAAATCTCCTCTTTTGACAGCTTCATAAATATACACAGCATATCATGATTATATTGTTTCTGAACTCCTAAAAAATCTCTATCTATTGCAAACTCTCTTTGAGGCATAAAGTTGAACAGGGTCTTTATAATACAACATTGACATAAGAAATGAAAGATTATTGTGTGCGAAAAGGACTGATAATGTAGAACACATTAGTCTCATTAGGAAATATTGTATCTATTTACAGTAATTAATAAATTTGTTCTCCAATGAATTTTAACAAAAAAACTATGATAGTTAGCTATACTCCATCTTCAAGTTTAATTTGATAAAGTCTCTTAAATCTTGTCTTTGCGAACTCCATATGACTCAAAACGCTTATGAACACACTTATACAAAACTACTTTTGCCTTCCCAGGGGTGATATTATTCAGGCGGTAGCATCCAAGGTCTGCACAGACATAATTTCACCTAGATTATCTAAAAGGGTGCCTTGTGTAACTGGGTACACTCTATCCATCACACATAATTAGAAAGTTACCTTCAGTGGTAGAATATAGACTACACATATATGTCTGAATCAATTAGCTGAGACCAGCAGTTCTTGAATACTATGAGTATATTTGGAGTTAGCTTGGGCTGTGCAGGCTACTGTCATTTCCACACACCTCTGGGGTCATGGGGATGGTGGTAGAAGTTATCTACGTAGCCATCAGGGTTGAAAGAATGAAAACAATTGCAGAGGCTCCATCCATATCTTGAAGATGGGTTAAGATTGCAGCATTTTCACGTAGGTCACAAAAGAGATTAAAGCATAAGCACTTTAAAAAAAAAACAAAAACAAAAAAAAAAAAAAACAAAAACCAAAAACCACACACCTGGGTCAGGAGAATGTTTTTAAAACAGCATGTTTCACGGCTTTAAAGGAGTCTGGGTCTTGCTTCTGCCCTGTATGCCAGATAAGAGGATCTCAGGAAGAGACAGCAGGCATCTGAGCAGTTCCCCACAGTCAGTGGAAGTGGGTGTGTGAATTGCTTGGTGTGGGCAAAGCAAGGGGAGATAAAAATGCCTTGTGGGCTTGGATGTGCCCCTGGAACTTCAGCTCATCTGAGATACAGAACTTAAAGAAACAGTTAATGTTGGGTGTTTCCACATGCAGAGTCTTTTACTTTTTTTTTTTCAAGTGAGGACTTCTAATGAGGCATTCATCTTCATGGAGAATAACCAAAGTTCAGTTGACCTGCAGTTTTCTTTTCCATCATCTCTCATGTATTCCAACAAATACTTAATCCTTACTAAGTGTCAAGTGTTGCTTGAGACCTAAACAATACAGCAGAGAACAGCTCAGAAACTCAGCACCTCACGAACCCCTGAAAGGCCATGGGAAAGATATGTGAGGTGGCTTTAACTGCTGTGACTAAATACCTGGCCCCGATCACCTCAAGGATCACCTCAAGGAAGGAAGGCCTCACCTTAGCTCCCGTTCAAGGCCATGCTGTCTGCCCCGGTAGGGAATGCATAGTCCCAAGAGCTTGGTGGCTGTGCACATTGGTTTTGCTGTTAGAAAGAAGGCACGTGATAGGACGAGGGTTATAAAACTCAAGTCCTGCTCCCTGCAACCCACTTTCTCCTGGGAATCTCTGCTTCTTAAACTTCCAGAACCTTCCAGAACAGTGCCTGCAGCTGGAGACAAAATGTCTACAGAGGAGATTTCACATTCAAACCGACACACACACCGCACACCCACATGAGAAGTAGCAGATGCTGTGAGATAAAATTGGTAAATACAAACTGAGAAAGAAAATGGTGTGAGGTCTATGCATGTATAAAAGACACAACATTTTGGATAGAATTATCTTATTGAGAGTGCTCTAGATGAAGAGATGCTTGCTGGCATTGATGGAAAGAAAAACAAGTAGAAAGTTCCAAGGCAACCATTATCTAAAAAACTATACTATTCTAAAAAACTATACTGCATCCAGTGTGTGCTAGAAGACTGAGAAAGACCGAAAGACCACAGCAAAGGGTAAATTCGAGGCAAAGATCAATGGGAGAATGAAAGCTCTGAAATAAACCTGTGCTTGATATAATTATATAATAGGAATATGCTTAGGCCTCTGTATAAAAATTAGTATTTCAATATAAATGAAATTCCACAGAGTGACCTGTTTAGTAGCTATTAAAATAATTTAACTGAAAGAAGCAAAGCAATAACAACAACAACAACAAAGCACAAGTTAGGTCAAAGCAACAGAACAAGGGAAACACTGAATTTAAAAGTTCTCTGTCTTGCTATATCTTGGGGTGTGCTCCAAAAACACACACAAGAAAGAGAGAAAGCAAGAGGTACTTGTAATAAAATAATCGACTGCTGATCTTTGTGACTAAGTTGAACACAATGTGAGGGGGAGGTGAGAGAAAATCATTATTTCTCTGTTGAATGCTCTTAAGCTAGATCTCTGCTATATGACCAAGTAGGGGTGCTGAGTAGGTTAGTGGGTATACTAATCTGAGTTTGGAAGGTAAGCGCTAGAGATTGGAGCTTGCAGTCATCAGTATTTAGATGTTGCTCAGAATCATGACATTTAAAAAATTATTCATATTTTCCAGCTAATAGTCACTTGGAAGTATTAGAAAAGTCAGTAAAAATGTTTTCTTGGATTTTATGGGAACAATGACTCAGAGTACCAGCATGAATCACAGTGCTCTACAGCCTCTGGCTAATCCACCTTCACATCTGAGGCTGCTCAGAGATGGAGTGTGAGGATTCCTGGTTAGAAACATGGAAACAGGTGACAGCAGACTGCAGGAGCTGAGCTTCCTCTCAACCTGAGGCAGAAAACAGCTAAAGGTGGCCACCATTGCCTATTGTGATATTGGTTCTGTATTGAATACTTAGACTTCAGTCTGTAGAGACAACTGTTTCATAATTGGTTTCTCTAGTCCATCAGAGCCTATTCTGTGTGAGTGCCTTGGTCTTTTTTATCATCCTAATTCACATATGTTTTAACATGCAAACCACTTTGATCTTTCCTAGAATATGAATCATAAATATAAACACTTAGTAATGAAGCAAGTTGAGTCAGCTATTAGAAAAATTTAACTTTAGCAACACAGATCAATAGCCCAGTGAGATTCAGTCTCCGGTCCAATCAAGCAAGCAAGCCAGCAGCAAGAGAACAGAATGCTTATATTCTAAATGGGTCAATGTCAATGCTGTACTGTTACCCTCATCCAGTTCTTCCCTTCTCATGCCATGTCATACCAGCAAATGATGCTGCCCACTTTGATTTTATCATTTAAGTGATGTGATAGTGAGTGCTATACTTCAGTTTCAGTGAGTTTGAGAATATTCAAATAGCTAGTGTCTTTAAGGGTATCCCCTGAACACATTAACACTCACAGGAGTGAACTAAGGAACAAAAAATGGGTCCTGTTGAGGAAAAGTGGCATCAACCAGTAAATTGAAAACCCAAACAGAACAAAACAGCCAAGAACAAGTTCTTGCTTTAAAAGCCACATTGGTCTTCTTATGTCTCAGACATCTTGATTCTCCAGTTTTCCAATCCTAGAATGTAAGTTGGAATGGCAAGCTGCTCTGGTCTACTCTAGGTTTTTCCAATCAGTGATGAATGACACCACCGACTTTCTCCATTCTTCAACATTCATTAGCCATGCAGATAATGGAGAGAATTCTTGGTCTTCATGATTGTGTGAGTCAATTCCTACAATAAAAACTAATTATTCCCCTGGAGAACTCTTTATAATACAAGTATACTTACTTGACTTAGCTCCTGTCATGAGTGTGCTAATTCCTCCAGAAATGATTTCCATGTAGCAAGTTACATTTCAAGGGTCAAGTTAGTATTTTTTTTTCTGCTTCCTACCATGGCCTAAGACAGAATCCCAGCCCTGGGTATGTGTGCACCCAGCAGTTCTGCTTCCTGGATAATAGTAAGAATTTCAAAGCATAGAACTCTTCTTCCATTAAAAAGATGATGAGTTTTCATAACATGAATGAGCTTTTCTTGGTGTGATAATATACAGTTGCAACCCTAATGCTCAGGAGGTAGAGACAGGAAATGGGTCCACAGAGATTATAGACTACATGGAGAAATCCTTTCTCAAAACCATACATGCATACATTAAATATGTTTGTATATACATATATTTACCATTTATATGAAACACAAAAAATAAACCCTTCAATATTCAGAAACATTGTCCTAACACCTAGAGAGACAAACTTCTCATCATCATTTTTTGCTGCTGTATACACAGTATGTGACACTATTCTCCATGCATTATAGATAATCAATAAATAGACAGCAAGACATCATAGAGTCGGAGCCTAGTAGTTCAAAGTCCAGACATGGGTGTCAAATAACCCGGGGCAATGGGAGCTTTGCCCTTTATGAGCTATGTAGCCTCAGCATGTTACCTAATAGTTCAATAAATCAATGTGCTAGTCTGTAAGAGCAAATGGGGCCTTGCCTCTGAAGATTTTTGTGAAGTTCAATAAGTCATTGCAAAGACAGAGGGATAGAGGAAGCCCTCAATATGTTTTGAATAGTAATGATGAATTATTTAGCAATTCGGAATCTTATGTGTACAGCGGACTCAATCCCCCATCACTTCCATTATCCTCCCATTAAAGCTGGTGCACATAAGGTCCTGGCAGCTATTTTGAGTTTACTCTTCTGGTTTTTCTCATTTGTGAATCCTGGAACCGGGGGAAGCAGCGCTGCAATGAGAGAAGTTGCGGTAATATATTGTGAAGTTCATGCCCTCATCTTCCCAAGTGGGGGCTATTGTCCGTCTTTCACAGCTTTGTGCTTCCTATTCAAGGTCTTTCTTCCCAGGTTTCCCGGTTTCTAGTCAGCAGTTTCGCAAAAAGAAACCAGGATCAAAAGATGCACTAAATTCACTATAACGGACCAAGGCCAGGAAAGTTTGCCTTAGAACACGTGTTAATCGATTTTCTATTTACTTTAAATAAAATCAAGACTGCCCAGTAGACAAAGTAACTCTAATCAGCTGGGTTTCGGTGTTAGAAAAGTCAACACTAAACAAGTTACAGATAGAAATTTTTGCTTTCTCCTTTTATTTCTGTCCTGTCTTTTGAAGAGATGAACTAAAAAACTGAGCATAAGATTTACTTGGGTTTATCATTCATAAAATTTATATAGATTAGCAAGATACATCCATTGTACTATAAGGGTAAACTAGAAACATATGCTGGGTTCTGCAGCAAATACATTACCCCCGTCATATGCATGTACAGAGATATTCCTATCTTCTGCCTTATTTTTATTGGAGGAGTGTAGAGGCATTTCATTTGTATTTTAATAAGTAAAGCTTGCCTGAGGATCAGAAAAGTAAAACAGTCACACTAGCCAGCCTTACGGACCAGACAATGGCACACACCTTTAATCCCAGTAGCCACACTAGTTTACCATAGAAATCAGGCAATAATGGTGCAAACCCTTAATCCCAGAACTAGAGATGATTATAAAGCTGGAGGAGACAGTTCTCCATCAGAGTCTCAGTCCGAGGTTTCTGGAGGCAGGATCACCATTTGGGACTCAGGTAGCGATAAGAGCCAGTGGCTGGCTGTTTTGCTTTTCTGACCTTCAGATTAAGCCCCAATTTTTGTCTCTGAGTTTTTATTAACGGTGTTACAGTGGAGTGGTGGGGGAGTGTTTTATAATTAGATTACCTGAGTCACTTATAACAGCGATTATACGTAACTTTTTCATTTATTCATTCTGCCAATACCTCCTTCCTATTTCTTTCAAATGCCTCTGAACTTGGAGTTTCATGCATCTCCTGTTTCTCTGTTAAAAATAAAAATATTTGATTCTACATTTATTTTTTTTCTGGTCTTCCCCCAAACATTGGTGTTGAGAGAGATCTTGCTTTTATCCCCCACACAATGACCATTAGACAGTTCCAGACAGATGGCAATTTAAAACTAATTCCGCAGTCACTTTGAGAGCAAGAAGCATCACTTCCATTCTTTTTGGGCATTTGGGTTATATTGGTCCCCAGCAATTGATTAAATAAAGTTGCAAATTCCTTCTACTACTCACCAAGGGTCACGACTGTTAAATACACAGATTTCAGCAGCAATGGTTTTCAGCACATCTTCCCATCAGCGCATTTCTACGAACATTGAAGAGATAGATGCTGCCCATTTAGGAGCATAAAACCAAGGTCTTTGCCAAGAAACATCCTACTGACAGAAAAGTGCAAGCAGCCAGGTTGTCGTCTCTTGCTAGACACTAACTCTGTTTGTCCATGAAAGAGCAATTGTCTCAGACAATGAGCAGTGATCCCATCAGTCCATAAAAGGCCCAGCTTGAGTGTCAGATATTTCCAAATTGCTGAAGATCTTAGGTTCTCTTCTGATTTTGTTTTCAATTTCATTTTCTTTGCAAGATAAACTTGAATGCAATAATTATAAAAATGTTCAATTACTACAAAGTAATATGGGCATTTCCCAGAGAAAGAAATTTATTTAAAACTCTATCAAATTGGGGATGTGAATAAGAGATTATGTAAGTATTATCACATATTTAAAGTTAAAGGCTTTAAAAATGAATGCACTCAGAGTAAGTGAACAAATAAGCATTCAATTTGTCCATCTGGTGGGATTTTCATTCTCATAATTCACCACCTAACATGACAGATTTCATATAAAAATAAATTTAACATTTGAGAAATGTATATATTTACAGATATTACAAATTTCTCCAAATTGTCCTATTTTTAACTCATGAATATATAATAAATTCTGAAATAACCATATTTTTCCAAAAATAAGATGAAATAAAAAATACAAAAATAGTAAATGCTTAACCTATGGCATAATTGATTCGTTGAATATTATTTTTGAAATAATTTCCTATATCTCAATATCTACCTCAGAAGAAACTCAAAGACTAAAATAAAGAGAAATTAATAACCCAGAGGATTGTGCATGATATCATCATTCTCAGTGGTGTTTCTGTGTACTCTCTGTGTACTGACTGGGTTTGTGTGCAACCTGACACACGCTAGAGTCAACAGACAGGAAAGAGCCTCAGTTGAGGAAATTCCTCCTTAAGATACAACTGTAAGGCATTTTTTTCAAGTAGTGCTCAGTGGGAGAGAGCGATGTTGGAAGTCCTTCTGTATATATGTTGCCTTTATTGTTTAATGAATAAAGAAATTGCTTTGAGCCTATGGCAGGGTAAAACAGAGCAGGGAAAACTAAGCTGAATGCTGTGAGAAAGAAGGTAGAGTCAGAGAAATTCCAGAGGAAAAAGACACTAGCAGCCAGCTGGAAACTTGATAGTAGGCCATGAGCCTCGTGATAAAATATAAAATAATAGAAATAGGTTAAACAAAGATATAAGAGCTAGCTAGCAATACTTTTAAGTGATTGGCCAAGCAGTGATTTAAATAATATAGTTTCTGAGTGATTATTTTGGGTCAGAGTAGCTGGGAAACAAATGAACTGCCTTTGTCAACAGGAGGGCTCCCAGTACATGATGGGAGGTGTCATTTCTGGGCAGCTGGTTCTGAGTTCTATTATAAAACAGCAGGCTGAGCAAGTCAAGGGAATCAAGCCAGTACACAACCAACTCTCCATGGCCTCTGCCTCAGCTCCTGTTTTCAGGATCCCACCCTGTTTGAGTTTCCTAACTTCTTTCAATAATGAACAGAAATATGGAAGTGTTAGCCAAATAAACCCTTTTCTCCCCAACTTGCTTTTTCATCATGGTATTTTATTGCAACAATAGAAACCCTAATTATGACACTTCACTGACATTTGAAACATCAGACAAATTTTAAGTGTATAAACCTATGTAAATTTAGTCTTTCTAGTGTATCGCCCAGTTTAATACTGCTGCTACTATACTATACTATACTATATACTATAATATATACTATATGATATTAATATTATATATGCTGTATACTATAATACTATATATTATACTATAATTATTATTATAAGTATTACAACTATTAGTAGCAGCAGTATTAAACGATTATTATTACTATTATTATTTTATCTATTTATCTTTTCATCAGTGTTTTGTGAGAATAGGACATAAATCCAAGGCTTTGCACATGCTATATTAACAACAGGATATATCCCAGTTTTGCTCATTAGTCCTACACCACCTATGTCTTAGAGGAGAGGGCTATTTGCTGGTTTCCAGTCATCTGGCTTGCTTAGACCCGAAATAATCACACAGAAACTGTATTAATTAAAACACTGCTTGGCCCATTAGCTCTAGCTTCCTACTGGCTAACTCTTGCATCTTAATTTAACCCATCTCCATTAATCTGTGCATCACCATGAGATCGTGGCCTATTAGCAAAGTTTCAGCACATCTGTCTCCACTGGCAGCTCTATGGTGTCTCTCTGACTCTGCCCTTCTTTCTCCCAGCATTCAGCCTAGCTTTCCCTGCCTACCTAAGCTCTGCTCTATCAACAGGTCAAGGCAACTTCTTTATTCATTAACCAATAAAAGCAATACACAGACAGAAGGACCTCCCATACCACCTATGACTTAAATAGATAATTTAAATGATTAATAACTTAATGTCAATAGTAAGACTAAGCATTCAGAGATATCTACACTTACAGGTATCAAAGAGAATGTTATGCAAAGGGAAAGCCATGGGATGACTGATATGTCATTGTTTCTTAGTCGCATCTTGTCAGAGTACTGAACCAGGGAAATTGCAAAATTCTCTGCTGTCAGTCAATATTTGAGAATAAACCAAACTTTTAAAAACACATCAGCTCTAAAGAGAAGCAATGAGATACAAAACAACTAGGTTTGGATATGATATTCCTGATTTTCAGCAGTGGTGTCTCTCACAGACATGCAATAGAGGACATACTCCTAAGCCTGAACACAGATCAGACTGTGAGTTAAAGTTTACACTGATGACAATGAAATACCATAAAAATTAAAAATATCCTAATATACTATGAGGTTAAGGGGGGAAGAAAATCAATCTCCTTACTATCTGAAGAAAGTTTATGAATGTCTTGAGAAAGAATAGATGGTCAAAAATAGAGAAAGAATTGAGACCCAGTGGTTGAGAGTGTGTCCTGCACTGATAAGAGTGTGCACTGCTCTTCGGTCCCCAGCACACACATCTGGCCACCCCCAGCTGCCTGTAACTCCAGTTCCAGGGTTTCTGATTCCCTCTTTTCCTCTAGAGCTTCTGCATGCATATGATGCACGTATACTAATGTTGCCTCACATATACTAAAACACTAAATCAGTATACTTACTCTTAAGTTTTCTATAGTTTCAAGGCCAAGAAATTTAAAAAAAAAAAAAAAAAAAGCACTAGACTTGGTTCAACTACGAATAACCTAAATGGTCTGGTGAGAGCTATTTAATCACATTGCATCTCAGCCAGTTCATCCATTAAAAAATTGGAAACAGATAATCTCCAAAGATCACTTTAACTTCTGTAATTATGTGATTCCAGATGCATTTTTAACAGGACTACATCCATAGAAAACAAAGACTGACATATTAATGAGAAGGCTAATCATATTTGCACTAAACCTACCAGACAATTTTAGCTAAACCTAAACCAGTGCTACTGTGTATCTGTCCATAAGGATATTGTCAAAACCATTTGAAGGTAATGGACAGTTGTTTCTCATAGACTTGTACATAACTGGAAGCACAGATGTTTCCTGACTCCTAACTTCTCTTACCTCTTTTCTCCCATTGTGATGCTCTCCTGGGCTGCCCTTGTCTCTTGATAGAATCGTATCAAGTATACCTTGCCATCTATTGAGCTATTTTCAAAATGAGTTAAACAGAAACAATTTTTGATGATTTTGGAGGTTCTCCTAGGGATACCTTTACAGCCATAATTAATAAATGTATTAAGCCTTCTGTCAGTTAACTGATGTGAAAACCTCACTGTCCAGAGAAGCATGGATTTCCCCAGCTGCACCTTTTCAAAGAATAGCTTGTTGTGAAGAGATGCTTTAGAAGTATCAGGAAAATTTGCCCATGCCCCTGGGATGAGCTCAGCAAGTGAGCGTGCTGCTCTGACTGGTCTGAATTGCATGGAAATCTTTAACTGGCAGGGTGAAGAATTGCAAAATATTTCATTGTGTTTTGTTGTATTGTCTTATGACAAAGTCTCCAAAGAGTGGGGCCAACAAGACAAAAGAAGAAGCATTTGGAGGCAGAAGGCATTTACTTCCTCAGAAACATCTTGTACTTCACACAAGGTTTCATGGCACGTGAAACTTCAGACCAGAGCAAAGGCTGAGAAAGAAAAGACAAAACCTGGCTTCCTTCCTTCCTTCCTTCCTTCCTTCCTTCCTTCCTTCCTTCCTTCCTTCCTTCCGGTTTTTTCCCAGTTTGCTTTTGATGCCTACAATAAATTAATCAACTGCATCTCAAGCTTTCTTCAGTTCTCTTTGTCACCCAGTTCACCATGATAGATTTTTTTAAATAAAATACAGTAAAAAATAGATTACTATTAAAATGAACAAAAGACAAAAATAAACCCACACGTATGATTTGATTCAACAAAGTCACTGCTGTCAACTGGCTGTCACAGTTTCTTACTGTTTTTAACTCTGAACCTCTGGACATGTACTGTAGCAGGCTAATTCAGCGTAACTCATGAGAAGCATTTTCCATGCTACGCTTGTTGGCTTACACACACCTCCAGCAGACTGGAGGTTAAAAAGGGTCGCTAACACTCAAAACATGGAGGTGTCTTGTAAGTATCTATGGAGAGATTGAGTGGATAAGTATGGAACACAATAGAAATAACCCTTTGGGCTGTTAACACCTACCTACAAGCTCAAGGCCAAGGACACAGCTGCTTTCTCACCCTTGGACGCTACTTCCACCATCGGTATTTGGGCCAACACATAGAACACCATGCAGTCTCTCTAGTTTTCCTTGACAATAAACACAGAGACACATTACAATATAAAAAGCAGTGTTATGGGGGACAGGGGTGCTGTCTGGATCAGATGTTTTTTAGAAGAAATTGAAGAAGTACACAGAGTTTACAAAGTAACAAGGAATTTTACTCAGATAAAGAACTATTACAGAGATCAGACACACTGCATGGGGACAGAGGACTCCTTGACTCAGAGGACTCAAGAGCATCAGGTGTCATTGGGGGCATCTGGAGGAAGAGGAGTAAGTTGCTGAGAAATGAGGTATGAGTGTATTCTGTTTGTTTTGATGAACAGGTTTGGGTTAAGTCTTTCTTTACTACAAAAATGTGTCTGATTTTAATCACACACACACATTCAATTATACATAGGTAAAAGATGGTAAATGGTTTTTTCCCCTAAAACTTCATTCAGAGGAGTTTTTCTTTACTGGACATATAAAATTATCTCAAGCCAGATAGACCTTTTGCCTCCTGTACGAGGATATCTCCCAGAATGGTTCAAGTGGAAGCTGATTACTAAAGGTTGCTAGTAAGGAGTAACACATTACTTTGTTTGGGGCAAGCTGGATAGAGATGGTGGCCCAGATTTGCCAAAGGCACTGTTAAAAATAGATATGCATGTAGCTCCATCAAGCAGAATACTGGGTTGCTAAGTGTTCTTTATGCTTGTCTAACTCAGTGCTCATGTCAAGTACTTGACAGGAACAATCAAGATAAAACCCGAGACAGGCTGGGGACATCTCAGGTGTTGAAAGAATTTGCACTTTGCTTGTCAAAGACCTAAGTTCTGCTCCCAATGCCCACATCAGATGGCTCACAACTACCTGTAACTCCAATTACATGGATTCGATGCCTCTGTCCCCTTGAACATCAGCAAGCATGTGATCAAAATCACACACTGCTGTTGACAGAGGTTTTTGTCCCACCTGGTCCTGCAGCTTTTCTGTCCCAAAGAAACACACAGAGGCCGACATTAATTATAAACCGGTTGGGCTTTTCGCTCAGACTTTCTTATTAACTAACTCTTACATCTTAAATTAACCCATAATTCTTATCTGTGTTAGTCACATGGTTTGGTACCTTTTATCAGTGAGACATTCTTATCCTGTTCCTCTGCATCTGGGTGACAACTGCAGACTGAACCTCTTCTCTTCCCAGAATTACCTATTATGGTTGCTCTGTCTATACTTCCTTCCTGGCTACTGACCAATCAGCATTTTATTAAACCAATACAAGTGACAAATCATTATAGGGTACAAGACCATTGTCACACAGTACACTGCCATTCATATGTACACACAATTGGAAATAAAATAAATCATTTTTAATAAAATAAAAAAAGAGTCTGGGTTCAGGAACATGCTGCAAGATATCTTCAACATCACAGGGAAGTTGCACCCATGAAATCTGAACAATACGGTTGCAGAAACAATCCCTGGATAAAGGCAACACCAGACGACATGCAAACATGGACGGGGAAATAAATGGATTCTGTGCAAGACAGAATCAATTTTCTCCAGGGATGAGCTACCTGCTTCCAGGAGATCATCCATTTCTAAGTGATCAGTACATCTATCTATATGTGAGCAGCACTAAATGAACTCAGAAGAGGTGTGTGTGTGTGTGTGTGTGTGTGTGTGTGTGTGTGTGTGTGTGTGTAACAATAATCAAAAAAGACAAGGTCATGATTTGCGAAGGTATGACAGGGAGACATGGGAGAAAAGATGGAGATGTATGCTTGGAAATTATGTAAATGGAGTACCCTTATATGAAATTATTGAGCATTATTTAAAATTTCAAAATAAAACTTTTGCTTAGCTTTGTGTTTCAAACTCATAAAGTCCAGCACTTCCTGCATTTATTTTATATCTTAAGATTTATTGAAGACTTGAATATTTCAATTTCTTTCTTTTTTGGAATCATTAATTACTTGCCCCAAGCTCTGGTAGTAGCATTTAAAAGGAAGAAAGAAAGAAAGAAATGAAGGAAGGAAGGAAGGAAGAAAAAAAGAAAGAAAGAAAGAGAGAAAGAAAGTTAGTTAGTTAAGGGTACAGATGCCTTGGACTTTTATGATTCCAAATTGCCATAGACAGACACACTTACTCAGAACAAAGCTAAATGTCTCACACCTTCAGTTAGGACACTAACAGACTCTTACTAAATGAAGATGTTCACTGTTAGATTCTTACCCTGTAGCCATGTCAAACTCCTAAAGATTTGGATCTTTCATTTCTCTACAGCTTGCAGTGAGAGAAGTCTTCCCCTCTATCATAGCATGGGGGGCAGTTTTCAGAAAGATACTGGGATTGGGGATAGAAAACTAAGTTAGTGCTTCTGCAAATCAAGAAGTTCATTCTTAAAAGGCTGAGTGCTTGCATGGGGGCATTTCACCAGCCAGACTAAACACTGATAGACATGTTTGGAGAGTTAATAGTGTCCCAGCAAACCTATATTTGCAAGTTGTCCTGACCCAAAGGAAAAACAATCTTTCTGGTGTCCCTAAAGCATGAAATAATTTTACAACCTCAAGCAAGAGAAAGAAAAAAAAAGCCAAGGAAGTCAGGCTTCCACATACACACAGACGCTAAGAGGGAAGATTTAATAGGTCAAAGGGTAGATCCTGGAGAAAGACTTCCTTCATTGGTTAAATTGTCAAGACGTTTTCTTTTTAAAGATGTATGTCCCAAAAGAGTCTATAACTCCATTTTGTATATTATATAATTATTGTTATCTGTTTCTATTTCACACATTACACATTTTGCATATAGAAGTCTTCAAAAGTAAATGTACCAAGAAGAGGTAAATGATCTGGGACCGAGAGTCAGGAGCCTTTGCGTTTAAAGACTGGTCAACAGAAGAATGACAAAACCCTGTTGGTCAGTTGGAATCTAATTCTATATTTTTCTGGAAAAGGATGACAGGCATAAAAGAGCTAATTCTTGAATAATTCTACTCTGCAAACAGCAACCCGTCGGGTCTAGTAACAAACAGTATGAACTGACCAAGCACTCCATCCAAGGCAGTTCTCTCCCTCCCTCCCTCCCTCCCCTCTCTCTTACCCTTCCTTCCTACCTCCATCGTCCTCATACTTCCCCTCTCACTATCTTTCCTGGTGTGTGTGTGTGTGTGTGTGTGTGTGTGTGTGTGTGTGTGTGTGCCAGAAGGTCAGAGGAAGGTCAAGATTATGAGACCTTACAGTAGTGGTCGCTCAGCAGCTAAGAACATCACTTGCTCAGGACCAAGCACTCAGATAGTGTCTCACAGTCATCTATAACCCCAGATCCACAAGAGATGTAACTCCTTTTATGGGCGCCAGGCATGCATGTGGTTCACAGGCAAACATGCAGACAAAAACACCCATACATGCAAACTAAACAAATAAATATTTATTGAATATGCCGAATTTAAAGAATTTTTTAAAATCTTATGAGTAACGGAAATGGTTTAGAAACAAACCTTCCAATAAACATATGCAGAACTATCACTTTACATAAAATGTATATAGTTTTATTCTTCCATTTACTTCTTTCAGTTTAAAGGCAGTCACAGTCTGCGACACAGGCCATGTCCTCCCTGTTCTTAAAAGAGCAGTCTAAAGAGAGAGAGCCGAGATATGCTCTCAGGAGAGCGTGGCAATTGGCCTTGGGCCTCTCCAGGAATAATTTATAAATCGTAATGTTCCATGTCTCTTCCTTTTCATGCACTTGTCAAACCTTGATTCTATAAATCCCTAAAATTCATTACAGGCATGAAAAAGTAAGCTTTTCTTTTTCTATTCCAAAGTACCCCCCTTTTCTTCTTCCTTTCTTTCTTCTTTCCTTCTTTCTTTCCTTTCTTTTTTCTTCTACCCTCCTCTCTCTCCTTTTTCCTCCCATGACTTCTTTTGATTTATGATCAGTGCTGAAGGTGATCAAAGTTTCTGGTTGTCTAAGTAATATATTAGTGTGTGTGTATGCATGCGTGTGCATGTATTGGGGTATGGGAGTTTATAACAACGAATCAGTTTTAAAGGACAGCTATCAGCAGTCCGACAATTTTCAACATCTATGTAATCACTCCTTGGCAGTGCTTGGCAGGAGCCCCAGGCCAGCAGAGTCCATCCACACATTCTTACCTACATACAGGGCAGGTTAAACAAAGAATATACAACTAGGCGTGCTTACCCGAAACGCAGGAACATACCCTGCGTATGATGTAAGTGGGTCCTAATTGTAAATGCATTTGTGACATTACATTGCAAAATTAATTCTGACATGCTGGAAATGATTCAAATCCATCATAGACCACATCCCAACAAAAATAAGTAAGTAAAAGTGCAACTGTTGAATTACTTCACCCTTTCTTAACCTTTTTTCTCTTAATGCCCATGTCCAGGCATCTCTTTAAAAGACTTTTTCAGGAGAGTTTCAACCGAAGAGGTCAGGTGAGGTTACATTCTGAACAGTTCGTCACATTTTATCAGTGAAAAATTCTGTCTTACTTGTCATTTCTTAGTTAATTAAGCTGGCTATCTCCCTGGAGATCTTTCTCGGATGAAATCGGGAACTGGCTTCATGTTAGTGATTGTACCAAAATGGATTTGAAAATGTAAAAGTCACTAATCCTCTTTCAGAAGGGCAAGTGTTTTGTGTCACCTTGTCTGTTAAAGAAAATCTCTTTCTGAATGAAGGATTCAGTTTTACGAAACCGAGCTCTCTGATTATAAATCAGGCGGTACAATAAGAGTACCACAGACAAAACCGCATTCAGTCATCTCTTTAGCACAAAAATCGTATCTAGGAAGACGAAAGCCCTAACAAGGATGTGATTTCTGTTCCTTTAGCTTTTCATGTGTGTCATTTGCACTACGATTTTTTCTCCTATGCCTCTTTCCAGTTCAGCCCAGAGGAAGGTGGTTTGTTATACGATCAGGGTCTTTATATGAACCACAGTAGGCATCAAGCATGAAAAGACCTACATCATGAGTCAGGATGCCGACGGATCTCAGACTGCTCGAAGAAAGCAGCTGAAATAAGTATGTGGCCATGGCAGAGTAAATGAATGAGGTACATAGCTGAACCAAGGGAATGAGGGGTCTCAGAAGAGGTTTAAACTACTTACCGTTTCCTTCTCAGTGTAATTGATGATAAAAGAGTGAATTAAATAAAACGATTCATGACATATATCGGTAAACACTTCCTATTTGTGAGTTGTTTAATGATATTGTCCCAATAGAAGATTTAGAAGCCTTATCAGTTGGTTCATTCAAACAGGAAAATACTTATTAAAAACATAGGCTATAAAAGAAAATCTCCCACTAGTTCTCAAGTGGTGAATTACTGAGTATAATCTGATCTTTCTCAGCTCTGATTTCCATGGCTTTATTGCAGTATGCTCCTCAAGGGCTTAATTTTTCAAAGTTCTTGTTCAATCACTTCTATGACACCCCTGTAACCATGAGGATGTTCCAGCAAACCTAGTATGCAGTTACCAAGGTGTTTGCTGAGAACACGGGCACCTAAAGTCGTTTGCAGTGACCACAGTCAGTGTTTATGTTTATAACTGCAGTTAATGTAAAACTAAATATAGCAAAGTTCTGAAGAATGCCACCAGGAAACAGAACTGACTGACAGAGTGAATTCCTTGTCTCATTTGATTTCTCATCAGAGCCTTTAATTTATTAAATTGAAATTTATTGAGAATCCCATTTTCTGGTCACTGAGTAAACGGAAGATAAAATACGAACATGTTAAAGAATAATTTTCTTGCCTCTTTGGAGTGCATACTGGATAAAGACCCTTTTCTTGTCTGTCTCTCACTCTGGCATATAGCTCAATGTCTGCCACATGCATTTTACTGAATTAAACAATGAATACCCACACCGAAGACTACCAAATTTGGTAGATAATTTCAATTCTAATAATCTCATTTTGTCCTGCTTTCAAAGTACTATGCATTATGGTCGACTGGATTCCAGGTTTCATTTTTCCCAAATTTTCAGGGTATCTGATTTCTGTAAAAGGATTAGATTGTGCACTTTGCATCTTTTTCACCCAACTGTGATCAGAAATCAAACGAATTCCATCAATTTATGAAATTGCAACTCATATGTGACAAGAGGACACAGGACACTGATAAGAGCTTTGGGATAAGTGTAGACCAGCCTAGAGATAAATGCCTTCTGTAGAAATAAGCACGCTTCTCCAGGACACAATTTACATTTTCCAAAGCAGCAAAGCATGACGGACTGTAGTCATTAGAAGGTGATTGTTACTATGAAGGAGGGCATCCTGAGGCACACATATTTCTGTAGGGTTGTCCAGGAATGAACTAAGTTAATAAAAAGTGACTTTTTATCTTCTGAATATAAAATATGACACCACACTAAATTAAATAGATACAAATGCTTTTGAACAGTTTGATCTCGAATTTCAATATTATTTGCAAGTGTCATTGAGGTGAAGAATAAAATATTCCTTGCTTCAACATGAGAGGCAATATCGTATTTATTGAATGCTTAATAACAAAATACTGTTCCTCCGTGAGATAACTTGTTAAAAGACAATAGGGTACTACACATGAGAACAGAATAGTAGAAGTGAGAATATGACTGCTTCCTCTTTGAATTCCCTACTGTGGGAAATCAGTTCAGTAAATTAAATTGGTAAAATAACATAAAGATCATATCCTAAAATTTTAGTTATTGTGTTTCCAACTGATATAAGTCCAATACAATGTTCCTGACTTAATTAGGCAACAAAAACTGTTTAATTTCATATTCTAGCATGCTTTGAACAAATTATTTCTAAGCCACCAATTCCTATGGAAGGTTAGAGAGAAGCCTGTTTCTGATATGTTCTTCCATCTCTCAGGAATACAGTTTTCACACTTCCTTCAGACTTTTGTTCCCATCGTCTTTTATCAAAGAACACTGTCCTTCCCACCCTATTTAAAACTGCACCACACACAAATAAGCATAAACACATGAAAGCACACCAAAAATAGTACCCCACAGTAAAAGTAAGATTATTGATAATGCTGTTAGTAATTATGCTGCTTTAGTAAAGTGGCAGTAGCAGGTTTTCCTGTAAGATCCATGACATCACTAGCTTCAGGTAGTTATCTAGGTTTCTAATAGCAGGCATGGTTTCCTTCCTGTTGGGTGAAACTTGCATCAAATTAGAGAACTGCTGCTTACTTCCAAAGTGTACACATGCGCCCCCTCAGGGTTATCATGATGAGCTGGTTATTATGATTCGTAAACATCCTAGCTGGGTAGGGCAGTTAACGACTTCCCTCCCTTGGAGATTTGCATGGCCCTTTCCAGTACCGTAAAATCTAATCCTCCAGGATAAGACTTTCAGTTCGGAGCCAGCTCATATCCTCTGGATCCTGTGTTCTAATTTCATGGTGTTTTCAGCAATAGAGTTTCGCCTTCAGCATCTGGGAGGCAGCCAAAGGCAACAGTATTAGCCTATATTTCTTAGGGAGAAGCTCCACTGACCAGCAACTCAAAAGGGATTTTTCTCATGCCAGGCATTGGAATCTTTGCTAAGAAGTCTGTGACTGGTAGGGAGCCCATTATCAGTCCAAGTGGGAAAACTTCATTTAAGCTATCTATGTAGCATATTGTGTATTTACATATATTAAATGTAATATTAGATTAAAATTAATGATTCTTTATGGCTATTTCAGACACTGACAGTAGTATTTTACTCTCTCCTATTCTTCTCCTTAAGTATTGACCACCTCCCCCTTAAGCAATTGAGGCCCCTCCAACTCCATTTTTCCAATTCTTCTCTCTAAATAATGTATTCTAAAATCTGACCCCGAACTGGTGTAGCTACTTTGGTAGGTTATGAAGGAATTGGTTTACTGGGTACGGATTCTGAAGGTTGTTACTACCTCTCATTCCAATCTACTCTTTTTTGCTTCCTGATCCAACCACCATGCAAGTCACTCTACCATGCATTCTTACCTCCGCAGAGCCACTTGAACATCCCTTATGCTGATGACCTGAAACACCTCTGAAACCACAAGCCAAAGGAAGCTTCCAATTTTTGTTTCTTTTGTCAGATTGGCACACTAATCAAAGGGTGACTACAATAGAAACGCTGATACCAAGAAGCAGGATCCTGACGTGTTTTTAGCATTTGAAACTACTTGGAGAAAGGAATTTAGAAAGTTTGGAAATGAAGGTTAGGAAAGCTCTAAAATGGAACAGAGCTTAATGACCTATTCTTGTGGGGTCTTCTAAAACAAGAATGTTGGTAGAAATTCAGAAAATAAAGACTACACTCACGATGTTTCAGATAGAAATGAGAAGCCTATCAAACATAGGATTGGAGTTCTTTCTGTTATATTCTGACAAAGATTTGTTTACTGTCTGTCCATGTCCTAAAATTTGACCTAAGGCTGAATTCAAAAGTAACAAACTACTTTAATTCACAAAAGAAATTTTAAGACAATTTACATTAGAGGTTTCTTTTCAATTTAATAAAATCCTGAAGGGACCTGTCCCTAAATGTGTCCATATCCTGAATTCTGAAGACCTGAGGTTTGGGGTGTTGCAGGGGTAACGCTAGGGGTGCTGTAGCGGCACACTTACATTGGTAGTAACCAGCAACTCTAACCATACTTGAGACCTGCTCAACAACAGAGAATCTTTGCCTGGTCCTAAAAACCTAGCCAACTACCCAGGGCCACAGAAATTATTCATCTTGGAGGAGACCTTCAACTGCAACTCTACTAAACCAGCATAATCCCTAACAACAATCTAAACATTTGTCCTTATACCCAAAGATAAGAGTAGTCTTTGCCCTCATTAAGGAAAATTCTCTGTGTAAAACAGAGACCAACACAGAAAACCACAACCAATCAAAATGCAAAGTTGTGCCCAGTGCTAACGGAGGGATCTACAAAACATTCCAGCACCTAAGACTCACAGACCCATCATGGAAGACAGGGTAGAAAGATTTAAAAGAGGCAAATGATCGGAGAGTTTGTTGTAAGATTGTGTCTCTTAGTACTGTCAGAAGCTACAGCCATAAGTCTCACCAACATGACTTCTTAACATGAGCTAAACAAGGACAGCAACAATAGACATGCCAACATGGGTGAGGGGGCCTGTGAGGCTTCAACCCTACAGGATGAACTATAGGCAACTATGGAATGACAAGAGAGAAATAGTCTTCGCCAGGGAAGAGGACAGCATCTGTTATCCAATACCTAAATGGTCAGCCCTGAAAACATACATACAAGTAACATACTGACTGACCAAATGGGTTATTGGGTTATATATAAAAGTGTGTGTGTATGTGTGTGTGTGTGTGTGTGTGTGTGTGTGTGTGTAGTAACAATAAAAAAATAAATAAATAAATAAAACCCCACAGATTTGAAGGAAAAAAAAGAATAGGATATATGGGAAACTTTGGAAGAGAGGAAAGGGAAGGGAGAAATGATGTAAATATGTAAATATATTATAATCTTGAAAATTTAGGAGGGAAATACAATTCACTTCACAATCAAACTCATGCAAGAGAAAAATATAGTCATAAGACTATATCGTTCATACTACATTGTGAAAAATACAATTGTGCGAATTCTAATTGGTCTTAATGATAAAAAGGCGAAGTCAGATATTAGAGTGTGAAAAATCAGAGGAGCAGAGCCGCCTGCCACTAGTTCTTACCTCTATAAAATCCTCAGGCTTCTCAGTCTGCCCCCATTGGCAGCCACATTCAGAGAGTCCGGTCTGACCACATGCTCATTCAGTTTCAGCCCATTTGGATTTGGTGAGCTCCCATTAGAACAGGCACACTGTCTGAGCGGGGGGGAGAGGGGGGGGGACACGACGACACACCCCCCCGCCCTCCCGACTTCCTTGCTTATCTTCTCCCTCCTTCTACTCTTCAACTAGACCTTAGGGGCTCAGTCCAGTGCTCCAATGTGGGTCTCTGTCTCTACCTCCATCCATCGCCGGACGAAGGTTCTATGGTGATATCAGTGTGACTATGGGACAAGGCCAGTTCAGGCACCGCCTCTCCCCACTGCCCAGGGTTCTAGCTGGGGACATCCCCGTGGACACCTGGGAACCCCTCTAGAGCCAGCAAGAGGCCCTGCTCCTGATTTTTCTTAGTGGATTCTCCCTCTTTATTTTTAATCTACACAAAGGTATGTCATTTTGTGTTCATCTAGTCAAACGACAGCTTTCAGTTGTATTCATTTTTTATATTGCTCTTTTTCCTGTCCTTTTTCTTTTTGTTTTAATTTTTGTTATTTCCTCACACTGAAATATGGCATTTCCTTCTAAAAGAACACTAACAAAAGAGCAAGCCGGTAATTTTAATAGGATATTACAATTACTGGTTTAAAACTGAGTAACTGTAATGTACATCACTAATCCAAACTGCAAAGGCTATCAAACCTTAAACTACCTCTTATTTACTTTATTTACAAAAGTCACCAATAATAATGTCTCACGGCTTTCAGAATAATTTGATTACAGTAATTCTATGTATCAGTGTCCACGTGTTGGTTCATCTTAGTTTCAGGCATTCAGAATCCTTCTTCTACAAAGTAATCCATACACTGTGAGAGACAAAGGAATGTACGTGATAAAAAATGGTAAGGAAATTACAACACTTCAGAAAGAGTCCTGGCTTGGGCAGCTGCCTCATTCTCTTGCTTCTCCCTGCTACAGGAAACCTACTTTAGGCTTACACATCGACCACTACGCCATCTATTTCGGTATTTATCATAGTTCTTTGAGTCAATACCCCTGAGCCTTCCTAGACAGCTACTTATCACTTGAAAGTTGACTGTAAATGGGTTCTTTTATTTAAGTCACCCAGGAGTCCAAGAGGCAGGAGGAAAACAGATTGGGAAAAGTAAAGCACACTAAGTAAATTTCTATCAACTAAATACTACTGAAAAAAAAAGCATATTTTTTCTCTTGATTTGTATTGCTTTAAGGCAAAAATCAGTCTATTGAATGAACTTATCAGCAGAATGCGTAAATGCCTGCCACATTTTGGCCCATCTTTTATTCAAGTCAGTTAGAAATAAAATCTAAATGTATTATCACTTAACTAACCCTCAGATTGTATTTGTAAAAGCTAATGAAATGTCTGAGCTACTCAGAAGCTTCTACATTAAGTGCAACCTTGGATCATTATTATTTTCATAAATGTTTGGATCTCACTGAAACATATAACATTCTTTTCAAATGTGCTGTGCATAGGAAAATGCAAACATCGCATGTTGCATTGGAAAGACTTACTCCTCGTCCTTTCAGAGAGAAGTGAATAGCTTGCTGGAATTCCAATGCCTTTATCAAATGAAACCCCTGGCTTTTCCATCAAAATGCAAAGCGTTCCTTAGTGATTTCTCTGCATTTACAGACAGACTCAATATTCAAGAAGGAAGCATGTGTTTTGCTCTTTCTTGGCTCTGCTCAATGCCTGGATTTATCAAGCTTCTGCACAGTACTTCTGTCCTGAAAGATGCCTGTGTGACTTGGAAGCCATTCAGAGAGTCAGACTGGATCCTCTTATGTCCCGCCAATTAAATTATCTTCTCCAGCTTTTATTCCTGCCAAAGAGGTTCAGACTGAGATAAAGCTACACTACTCTTAAGCGGGTTTTGAAATAGTGTGGAAGGCCTTATGGAGACCAGAAGCATGCAAAAGTATAAATGCCTCTTTTCCCAGCCTTTCCAGGATATAAGTGAATTTCTTTCTAGATGCCTCCCACGGTACACCACCATGCTGACTTTCAAAACTGGAGAGTCCTCTTTAATCTCATGAAATTAAATTACAGCACTCCTCAAATCACAGCAAATGTGAGGGTCTACTGTCACTGTGCCCACTGAAGTAGAGTGCAGCGTTGACAAAGGTTCCTAAAATGTCCTGTTAAGGACCCTTGGGAGCAGTAATTTACTACTTTATGCTGCCATGAAACTGTCCCTATTTAGCTACCCCAATTATGACAGCCATTACATTTTTGTTTTTCGTGTTTCATGCCCAAGTTTACTTCAGATGTTTCTTTCTCTATCAGATTGTTTAATTTGATATAAATAAGAAAGCTGGCTATGTTTTAAAGAAAGAGAAAACACAATAATTGAGCATTGTAATGAATTTTTTAAAATTTTTATTGAACATAATATTTTCATAAAATATTTTTCTCTCCCTCACCTCCCCCCAGATCCTTTCTACCTCCCCATACTTCCAACTTCATGTTTTCTTTATATCTCTTAAGAAAACAAAGAGGCAAATGAAAAAAGACAAGCAAGGATAAATCAAAACAAACTAGCAAAAATAAATAAAACAAGAAAAACAGAAAGAGCACAAAATAGACACACACACACATACAAACACACACCAATAAAAACTCAGAATCAGAAATTATAGTATATCAGCAGAAGATCAGTAAAGATTTTTTTAAAAAAATAAAAAAATTAAAAAAATTAAAAAATAAAAATAAAATAAAAATGTTCCAACAAAGTAATATGTATGAGTGAGGCTACTTCTTTGTCCTTGCCACCCAGAGCCAAAATAATCACACAGAAACTATATTATTTAAATCACTGCTTGGCCCATTAGCTCTAAGTTCTTATTGGCTAACTCTTACATGTTAATTTAACCCATCTCCATTAATCTGTGATTTACCACGAGGCTGTGGCTTACCAGGAAAATTTCCATCTGACTCCAGCAGGGCTACATGACTTTTCTCTCACCCTGTCTCCTTTCTCCCAACATTCACTTTAGTTCTGTTCTTTTGCCCTATCACAGGCCAAGACAGTTTTTTTATTCATTAACCAATAAAAGCAACACATAGACAGAAGGACCTCCCACACCAGTAATACAAGACAAAAAATAAAATCTCCATTTGCCACTGGAGTTGCTGTACATTGGGTATATGAGTATGGTTTGTATACCCCGAGAGACTCCATTGAAGAAACAAATTTTTCCTTTGTAAGCAATTTTTAATTGGAATAGCTTCTTGGTTGGGGATGGGAGCTGGTATCTAATTTTCCTTCTCAGCACTAGGACCCCATCGGATCCTGTGAGTGCTTTAACAGCACTTGTGAGTTCTTCCGTCTGTTGGTCACAATTGGAGAGGAAAGATTTTATAGCTGGGTTGATGTTTACTTTTCTCATTGCAAGTGTGCACAGCACCTTCATCTCCATAGTGGTGTAGCGCTTGGTAGCCCAGTTGCACTTCTCTGTGTTCAATGGATTAAGTATCATCTTCAGCAACAGGGCTTTATCATCCATTTGTAGAGAGCAATCAATCACCTTGGCAACAGCATGGCTTTTCTAAGCATTCCCATTGGGGTCCCTTTAGCCAACAACTCAATTAGATGTTACCCATCCCTAGCGTTGGAAGCTTTATTTGCTGATGAGAGATGTTCATTTGAGATTCCGTCTATCCTGTTATTTGTCATTTTCATTTAGATCTCTTTCATACATGTATATATTTTCAGAAGTTTCTACTGCATTGTATTTTCATATGGCCCCTCAAATGCTGTCCCTCCCTACATTCCCTCACTTCTCCTCCTTTTCCTTCTACCTCCCCATTTATTTTACCCATTCCTGTACCCACCACAGTCCATCCATAACTATCTATTCTATTTCTCCTTCCTAGAGAGATTCATCTCTATCACCTATTACCTTACACTGTACCTAACCTTTTTGGTTATATAAATTGTGGCTTACTTATCAAAAGACATATCAGCTAACATTAACATACAGCTGAATACATACTATATTTGTCTTTCTGGATCTGGGGTATCTCACTCAGGATAATTTTTTTCTAGTTTCATCAATTTACCTAATAAACTAATAGTTTTATTTTTAACGGCTAAGTAGTATTCCATTGTTTAAATGTACCACATTTTCTTTATCTGTTCATTCATTGATAGATAACTAGGCTATTTCCAATTTCTGGTTATCATGAATAGAGTAGCAATTATCATAGTTTAGCAAGGATCTCTGTAATAGGATGAAACAGCCTTTACATTTTTTAACAAAGAGTGGTATAGATAGATCTTGAATTATATCAATTACCTATTTCCTGAGGAACTACCACACTTACTTTCATAGAAGCTGTGAAAGTTTTGATGCCAGTCATCAGCAGGGGAGTGCTCTCCTTACTCCACATCCTTGTTAACATAAACTGCCACTTGTCTTATTGGTCTTGGTCATTCTGACTAGTGGATGAAATCTCAAAGTAGTTTTGATTTGCATTTCTCTGATTACTAAGAATTTTGAACATTTCTTCAAGTGCCATTCAGTTTTGTGTTTCCTCTTTTGAGGATTCTGTTTAGATCTGTTCCAATATTTTAAACTGTGTTTACTGCTTTCTTGATGCCCAATTTTTGAGTTCATTATATACTTTGGAGATTAGCCCTCTACCAAATGCATAGTTGATTTAAAAAAAAAAACTTTTCCTATTCTGGGGCCTGTTGTGTTGTTGAAATGATGGTGCCCTTTCAATACAGAACCTTTTTAGTTTAATGAGGTTTTTTTAATTAATGGTTGGTCTTAGTTCCTGTATCCAATATGTCTTTTCTTGTGCCAAGGTTCAAAATTGTTCTCCAATTTCTTTTCTGTAAGATTCGGTGCATCTGATTTTATGTTGAGGTCTTTGGTCCATTTGGAGTTGCGTTTTGTGCAGAGTGACGAGTATGGATCTATTTGGATTCCTCTACATGTCACCATCCAGTTTGACCAGTGCCATTGATTGAAGATATTGTCTTTTTTCCAATCTTTAATTCTGACATCTTCATCAAAACCAGGTGTGCACAGGCATGTGGACTTGTATTTGGAATTTCAGTTAGATTCTATTGATTAACATGTCTGATTTTGTGCCATTACCATGCTGCTTTTATTACTATAGCTCTGCAGTACAACTTGAAACAGGGGGTGGTGACACCTCCAATAGTTTTGTTTTTTAATTATTATTTTATTTTTTTATTGTTCAAGATGGTTGTGCCTATCCTGTTTTGTTTGGTTTGTTTGCTTGTTTGTTTGTTTGTTTTTTAGTGTTTTCATATGTATCAGGAAATTTTTCTTTCAATTTCTGTGAAGTATTGTGTTGGAATTTTGATAGGGATTACTTTGAATCTGTACATTGCTTTTGATAGGACAGCCAGTTTTACTATATTATCTTATTGATCTATGAGCCTGGGAGATCTTTGCATCTTCTGATGTCTTTTTCAGGTTTTTTTTTTTTTTTCAGTGTCTTAAAGTTTTTATCATACAGGCTTTACACTTGCTTGGTTAGAGTAGCAACAAAGTGGGGTATTTGTTTGTTTGCTTGTTTTTTGGGGTTTTTTGAGTCTATTGTTAAAGGTATTATTTTCCTGATTTGTTTAGTAGTCCACTCATCATTAGTTCATGAAAAGGTCAATGATTTTTGTGTGTTAATTTTCTATCCTGCTACACTTTACTGAAAGTGTTTATCAGCTGTAGTAGCTTCCTAGTGGAATTTTTAGTCAACTTATGTATGTAATCATATCACCTAAATATAAACATACTTGGACTTATTCCTTTCTAATTTGTATCCCCTTGATCTCCTTCAGTTGTCTTATTGTTCTAGCTAAGACTTCTACTTACTGTATTGAATAGGCATGAAAAGAATGGGCAACTTTGTCTTTTTCCTGATCTTTAGTAGAAATGCTTTGAGTTTCTCTCCATTTAGAATGATGCTGGGATTGCTGTAAGTTGCCTCTATTATTTTGAAATATGTTCTTAGTATCCTAATCTCTCCAGGATTTTTATCACAAAAGAGTGTTAGATTTTGTTGAAGGCTTTTTTCTGCATCTGATCAGACAATCATGTGGAGTTTTTTTTCAGTGTTTACATGGTGATTTACATTAATCAATTTCTGTATGTTGAACCATACCTGCACCTCTGGGGAGAAGCCTAATAGATCATGGTAAATAATTTTTGGATATTATCTTAGATTTGGTCTGCCAGTACTTTATTGAGAATTTTTGCATCTGTGTTCATAAAGGAATTTAATCTATAATCTCTTTCTTCATTAAGTCTTTATGTGGTTTATGTATCAGAAACTGTGACCTCATAAAAGATTTGGGCAATGTTCTTTTTGTTTCTGTTTTATGGGATAATTTGAGGGGTACTTGAAGTTAACTCTTCTTTGAAATTCTGATGAAATTATACATTGAAAACCTCAGGACACTGGAATTTTGGGGACAAGAGAATGGGTTAGGAAAATTTTAATTACTGCTTTTATCTCATTTCTGTATCATTAGTGGTTATAGGTCTGTTTTAATTGTTTATCTCTTCTTGATTTAACTTTGTTAGGTGGAATATATCAAAAAAATATTCATTTCTTTTGGATTTTGAAATTTGGTGGAATACAGGAGTTTTTTTGTTTGGTTTGGTTTGGTTTGGTTTGGTATATCCTTTTGATTCTCTGGATTTCTCAATGTCATCTGTCTTTCATCTCTAATTTTGTTGATTTGGATATTCTTTCTTCACCTTTTATCTAATTTGGTTAAGGATTTGACAATCTTACTGATTTTCTCAAAAAAAAAAAACCCTAAATTCTTATTTCATTGATTCTTTATATTTGTTCCTTTGTTTTTGTTTTATTGATTTTAGTCCTGAGTTGGATTATTTCTTTCTATCTTCTACTTTTGGATACTATTTCTTATTTCTGGTCCACAACTTTCAGATGTGTTGTTAAGTTACAAATATGAACTCTCTTCAAATTTTTAATGCAGGTACCTACTGCTATGAGCTTGCTTATTAGAACTAACTTCATTGTGTCTCATAAGTTTGGATATATTGTGTTCTCATTTTCATTCAATTCTAAGAACTTTTTATTTTTTTTAAATTTTTTTCCTTGACCCATGTTTCATTCAGTGGTGACTTGTTTGGTTTCCATGAGTTGGTAAGCTTTCTGCTGTTGCTGATCTTCAGCTTTAACTTGTGTTGGTAAGATAGGATGCAGAGTATTACTTCTATTTTCTTGTAATGTTGAGCCTGCTTTGTGTCCAAGTATATGGTCAGTTTAAGAGAAAGTTCCGTGAGCTGCTGAGACGAAGGTATTTCCTTTTTTAGAGTAAAATATTCTATAAACATCTGTTAATCATGTTTGTCTTTTGATGTCATTAAACAAGAGCGTTTCTCTGTCTAACATTTGTCTGGATGACCTTCTTGTTGGTGAGTGTGAGATCTTGAAATCATCCACTATCACTGTGTGATGATTAGTATGTGATTTTAGTTATAGTAGGGTTTCTTTTATAAACTTGCATGCTCTTGTTGCAATATCCTTTGGTCAGTATATAGTGTCTTTTTGATCGATTCTGATTAGTTTTGGCTTGAAGCCAATTTTGTCAGATTATAAAATGGCTACAGTGAATTACTTCTTGGGTCCATTTTCTTAGTTTTCCACTCATTTACCCATAGGCAATACCTATTCTTGAAATTAAGGAATGTTTCTTAGATGAAGTAGAAGGGTGGATCCTGATTTCAAACCCAATCTGTTAATCTATGAGTTTTGATGGGGGTATTGAGACAATTGACATTGAGAAATATCAATGATCAGTGTTTATTAATTCCTGTTATTTTATTGTGGTGGTGTGGAGGGATTTTCCCCCTCCTTTGATTTTTCAGATCTGAGAGTATTTATTCCTTGTGCTTTCTTGGGTGTGATTGGTGTCTTCAGATTAAAGTTTTTCTTCCATTACCTTCTATAGAGCTGGATTTTGAGAAAGATACTGCTTAAATTTTATTTTGGAATATTTTTCTTTCTTCATCTATTGTGATTGAAATTTTGCTGGATATAGTAGTTTGGGATGGCATCTCTGGTCTCTTAGAGTTTGTAGAACATCTGTCCAAGCTCTTCTGGCTTTTAGAGTCTCCAATAAAAATCCCAGTGTTATCCAAGTAAGTCTTTATATGTCATTTGGTCTTTTTTTTCCCTTGCACCATTTAATATTCTTTTTTTCTTCTGTACATTAAGTATTTTGATTATTATGTGCCATGTGGAATTTCTTTTCTGGTCCAGTCTACGTGGTCTTCTGTGTGCTTCTTATATCTAATAGACATCTTCTTTAGGTTAGGGAAATTTTCTTCTATAATTTTGTTGAAAATATTTCCTGTACCGTTGACCAGTGTTTCCTCTTCCTGTATCCCCTTTATTCATAGATTTGGTCTATTCATAGTGTTCCAAATTTTCTGAATGTTTTGTGGCTAGATATTTTTAGATTTAATGTTTTCTTTGACTGAGGTATCCATTTCTTCTATCTTGTCTTCAATACCAATTATTTCTGGGTTCTAGTGGAGACTGTTCTTGATTGTGTTTTTACAGCGACATCTAGGTACCTGGGTTTAGGCTAATTGTGATTCCAGGTGCTGATATCTGGTCTCATGATTTTTTTGGTGAGTATTTTGTTCCTTAGTTTGTGTTGGCCTCTCTTGTTCTTGGGAGACTGTAGGGGCTATGTGTTGCTTGATAGAAAATGCTTCTGAGATTCTTCCAGATGTAGTCCCTGAGGGTTCTGAATAGAATGTGTTTCTAGGTATTGAGAGTTGACACTATGGAATGATGATTGACTGGAAGGGGGTGAGGGCCACAGGAGAAAGGGAAACTGGTTTCACCACCATTATCTGCATAGACCCATGGAAAGTGTGATGAACGTGAGTTGTCTGATAGGTGGTGTGTCTTCGGGTTGGTGTGTGGCAGAGAGGAATAGAGGTAAACTAGCAGGAAAAGCTTTGAGAGACTTCAGTAACGAACTAAGGTGATCCATTTGCATATAAAAATGGAGCCCACATGGAGTTGAAGGTGTGATGGCAAAAGGGGATTCTGCGAGAAAGTAGCAGTAAAGCAATGAATTATCTGGAAAAACAAGGATGACAGGACTGGGGGATCCTGAGTCTGAACCAAGAGTTGAAGTCTCCAGTGAATGCAGTTGAGGGGGAAGCAGTGTGGGAGCACCGGAAAAGAAGGATGTTACTGGCTGAGAATGAGAATGGAGAGACCGTAACAAAGGACAGGAGGGACAGTGTGATTCACCTACCTGAGTCCCTGCCAGGTGTGACTGCTGGGAATCCTGAGGAGAAAGCATTTCCAGACACAAAAGGATAGGGGAAGGGAGGACAACTATGTCTTTGGCAAGGTTTGGTGAAGTCTCCAGGGAATGTAGGAAGGGAGAGAGAGAGAGAGAGATGACAGAGAGAGAGAGAGAGAGAGAGAGAGAGAGAGCCCATGCAAGCTGTATGCTACAGAGCTGGGGAGGTGACTGGAAATGTTGAAGTGATAGGAAGGAGAATGGAAATCACCTAGCTGAGTCCAGATATCGCCACTGCAATTCCAGGTAGAAAGTCTTTTAATTAACTTTGTATTGGCATCTCATGGCTTGAGATTGGCACAAGGACCAGTTGCTAACTCAAGCTTTAGACACGCTTTAGGGGACAGCACTTGTTTAACGTGCCTCGTAGGACTGTGGAGAATGAGCAAATGGATTTTGCACTGTGGCTCCAAATAAGAGAGGGTTTTATAGTTGTCTTATAGGTGTGGCCCTAAGAGGATGTAGCGGGGGGGGGGGGGGGGTAGGTATAAAAGAATTCTGACAGACCATCCACTACTAGAACAAATCTGTCAACCACTTGTGGTTCCCATGCCTCCTTTTCACCGCACACTAGCAACTCCACTGCTGTGTTGTCAGAGAGTTGCAATTATTATTGTTTTGCATTTCTGCAGAGACCATCCTTCTAATACTCAGCATGCCAATTCTCTGGCTCTGCAAGGTTTCAGCACTAGAAAACAAGTTGGACTGTTGTGACTGCAAAAGTACATGTGGCCTTGCATTGGCCACTGAAAGTATTTCAGCGAGATGACACGCATTACAGCAGGGTAGAATCTTATTATGAGGAAAACATGGATTCTTCATGATATGGTTTTCAGAAAGTGCTATATTTGCAAAGATTTCTCAATCCAAAAAAAGCATTTTAGCAGATTGGACAGAACATTTAAAATTTTGAGGTAACAGATGAGAAAATTGATGACTTGAAAACTGTATTCCTCTTTGAATGTTTTTCTGAAATGTCTTTGTTATGCAGAATACAGGATAGAACTTACATTTCATATGTCTCAAACTGAGCCTGATGCCTAATCCCTGTGATAATGATGATAGAAAGAGGAAAAGGAGGCAAGGATGGCCACTTTCCTGTTGGGGGACAATATTGTCACAGAATACATAAAGTAAATTTGCTTTTCAGATCTAGTTGCAACAATAATTCTCAAGGAAAAGCAGGAAGCTGATTGCATACGTACTTCCCTAGAACTAGGGATGTTTCTGTTTTGAAGTTTTACAGAATTCAGTTTTAATTTTAAGTATCTCAGTGGGACTATTGGGATGTCTGTTATGCAAAGAGGCTTCATGTTCCAGCAATAAGGACCAAACTTGGGACTTGTAGATGTGAGACAAGAGGAGCCCCAGCATCATCCTTTACCTTGTTGTTTTCTTGGTTGGTTTTGTTTTATTTTGCTGTTATTGTTTTTGAAGTGGTAATCCATATCTGGCTTCAAATTAACATTTGTAAGAGGGTTGTTTCGAGGGAGAGTTTCACTTCCACTAAACTTTGTCTCTGTCTTTAGTTGAAGGAGAAGGAGACATTTTGTCTGTGTTATGCCCAAATCCACGAAGTCCCCACAAAAGCCAACAAGGAGACCAAGCCCTGTATGTAAAAGAAAAGGGCCTTTATTTTAATCAAGTTTGCAAACTGGGTCTCTCCGCATGTCCAGCGTATTTGAATAACCGGAGAGCCCCAAGCTCAATTAGAATTGGGTTTTATAGTAGTAAAGGTGGGGGTAAGGGATTTCTGAGGTTTTAAACTGAGTGGCTGACATTTGTCTAGGGGGGGTCCTGGTGAGTGTGTTCTGGTAGGTGGTCCGATCTACAGCCATTGGAATGCCAGGCATTTCCTTTGAATGGTCTGTTCTTGGGTGGAAGTCCGGTAATCTCAGTTTGTGGTTCCTCCTGCAACCAGGCATTGTCTCAGGGTAAACTACTGAGACTCAGCCCTCCATTAAAATTCTTCCTTAGCCAGAGTCCCAGGTGATAATGCTTGGAAGTAAAGAACTTCCTTTGGGTGATCTGCCCATACTTAGCTTATCATGACTGGCCCCCACAGTCTGGAGGTAGAATTCTTAGTTGGTCACTTTTTTTTTCTTTTCTTTTCTTTTCTTTTTTCCTTTTTTTTTCTTTGTTTTCTTTCACAGGCCACTTTTCTTTTCTTTTTAGTATTTTTAAATGACTTGTTTTAAAGTCACTATTGTTTCTGAAGAACATCCACAGCTTTTCTTAATGTTTGTCCATTGCTTTCTTTTAATTTTTTTTATTCCAGCATTTAAAATATATAATTATTGTGTATTTTGTATTTCTTTGAAATTAATAGATTATTTGACATAAGTGATTCTTTTGTAAATATCAATATTTATTTAAATTTTCTTTCTGTGACATGCCCCATTTCCTATCTATCTCCAATTCTAATAATATCTACATGAGATAGCTTGACACTAGAAATATCAGTAAATTCATTGTTTTTATTCTTTCTGTATTTCAATTTTAGTATGTGTATGTATATTTGTATGTATTACTACAACTCTCTACAAGTGTAAAGATCCTTTCAGCTATTTTTGCAGTGCTAATCTTACTCAATAAGTATTTGATTTTAAAGATTATATTTTGGACTGGGCAGTGGTGGCACATGCCTTTAATTCCAGCACTTGGGAGACACAGGCAAATGGATCTCTGTGAATTTGAGGCTAGCTTGGTCTACAGAGTGAGTTCCAAGACAAACTCCAAATATACAAAAAGAAACTCTGACTCAAAAAAAAGAAAGAAAGAAAAGGAAAAAGGATTGTATTTTGGGCTCTGATGATGTGGGACTACCCTCTGTGTGCTGTGAATAACATTTTTTGCTAAAGAAACTGTCTTTGACCTGCACAGGGAATAGAGGTAGGTGGGGAAAACTAAACTGAATGCTGGGAGAAAGAAGAGCATAGTCAGAGAGAAGCCATGAGGCTGCCACAAGAGACAGACATGCTGAAACTTTGCTGGTAGGCCACAGCCTTGTGGTGATGCACAGATTAATGGAGATGGGTTAAATTAAGATGTAAGGGTTAGCCAATAAGAAGCTAGAGCTAATGGGCCAAGCAGTGTTTTAAATAATATAGTTTCTGTGTGATTATTTCAGGGCTGAGCAGCCAGAAACTAACTAGCAGCCCCCTTTTTAAACACTCTGATGTTTCTGTTTGTGTCTAATTGTAACTATCCCCCTAAAATTTCTCATCTTTGGTTAATTAAAAAAAGAATTTCTTTTTAATTTAATTTCATTGGGAACCTCATACATAAATACTGTATCTACATTGTTTCAGCCCCTCTTTCACTTCTCTAATTTCTCCCAAATTCATGTCTTTTTCTCTTTGCTTATTATTGCATAAGAACCTTTTATAAAAAATTTTTAACATATTATTAATAGTTATTTTTTAAATTTTTAAACTTAGAAAACTCTAAACTTTTTTCTCTATTTTCTCATTTCTATTATTCCCTTCCTCGTGTTTTCTTGTTTATTCCTATTCATAGTGTCTAGCATATAAATATTATGTTGTGACATCTTGGGGTTTCATCAATTTCCCCTAATGACTTTTAAGTTCTTTACTAACAGGGAATGAGACAAATGATGAATAACCTTAATTGTAAAGGATTTGGCTCATGTTTTGATAGTTTGGAACTATTTGCTCTAATAATCTAATGTGGATGAAAATTTCTGTCTCACCCAGTCCCACAGTCACTTGGTCCCAAAGAAACACACAGAGGATTATGTTAATTTAAACTATTTTGGTCTATTAACTCAGGCTTATTATTAACTAGCTCTTACAATTTAAATTAATTCTTATTTATGTTTAGTCACAATGCTTGGCACTAAATTAATTAGTGAGTACTTGGTACTCACTCTCAGTGAGGCATTCTCATCTTGCTTTCTCTGCATCTGGCTGGTGACTGACTTCTTTCCTCTTCCAAGGATTCTCTTTGGTCACCATGCCTATACTTCCTGCTTGGTTACTGGCCAATCAGCATTTTATTAAACTAATATGAGTGACAAATCTTTACAGTGTACAATAGCATTGTCCCACAGTAATCTAACTCCTCCCCACCCCATATGTGCACACACACACAGATAGATAGAGAGAGAGAGAGAGAGAGAGAGAGAGAGAGACATACACATACCAAAAAAAAAAAAAAAAGACTCAACCCTAGGATATTGCAGAGAGTCATTAAGCTAGGCCCCTTAGCTTGTCAGGCAGAGCTGGAACTCAAATATCCTTACCAGTGTGTCTGATGCTTCTGCTTGGCTCTCTTAGACTTCCTCCTATAGTCTCTTTCTCTGGACATTTTGAAACCTCATACACATGTGTACCTATCAGGGGTGACCCAAAACTCCTGAATTTGGAAAAATCTTACAAAGAAATGTTGGTAACCCCAGGTTTTTACCTACTCTCCGGCATTCTGGAGGGTCTGAGCTCCTCCTTTGATCCCTGAGGCCACTGAGGCTGTGAGTTGTTGCCCCATGATTTCTCAATAATGAATTTACCTGTTAAATTGTTTTAGTCATTGTACTGGGTAGTTTCTGTCAACTTGATGCAAATATAGAATATATGGGAAGAGGGACCCTCTTTCAAGGAATTGTTCTCATCAGATTGTCCTGTGGGCATGTCTGTATAAATTCTCTTGATTAGTGATTGCTATGGGAGGGAACAGTTCACTGTGGGTCATGCCACCTTTGTGTAGGTGGTCCTAGATCATATAAGACAACAAACTGAACAAGCCGTGGTAAGCAAGATGGTAAGCAGCTTTTTCATGGTTTCTGACTCTGCTTGAGTTCCTGCCCTGACTTCCCTCAATAATAGACTATCATCCAGAATTGTGAGCCAAATAAACCCTCCTCAGGTTGGTTTTGGTTAGTGTTTCATCACAGCTGCAGAATGTAACTGGGACCACTATTTATTTCTTAGTCATTTGCATTTTGCTTGTGTCTCCCACTAGGAAGAAGTGGAAAATCTTATCAAAAAGCACTGTATCTTAGATTATGAGGTCACATCAAGCCTACAATGGTTTCTTAGCAGATCATGATGTATCAGTATTTTACATTATACCTTGTAATCATTGTTTTGTTTAGTTAACATTATAGTCACTTAAGTTCTTATCCAGAAATGAACAGTAAAAAGCAAATAAAAAATTATGTTCCCATTCACTTAGATGAATGGGAATGTTTAGAGTCTATGTAATTTCTATTATTCTATGTAGTCTATGACAATGCACAGAGGGTATGTATGACAAATGGTGAAATTCACTAGTAAGCTTCTGTAACTAATCTCACTGTAGAGGAAAGGCTGGGGAAGTACCACCATCCTGTGAGGTGAAGATAGAATGAGGTTTTTCATTGAGAGTGCAGCTATGTTCTTTTCTAGGCAGCAAGACAACATTCAAATCTGTCACCTTAGCAGTACTCACTGGCCATTCTGCAAAAATCTTTCTGTTACTTGAGAGACAAGGCTACTGGGTCTCCTTGCTAGGAAAGTAATAAATTGCATTATCCTGATTCTACAGTGGTTTTTAAGACAAAACCTGCAGTATTATGACCTTCTGTTGACTGTGGTTTTCTGTCCTGCCTGATTCCCACAATCATTAAGTTCCAAAGAAATTACACAGAGGTCTACATTAATCATAAACTGATTAGTCCATTAGCTCAAGCTTCTTATTAACTCTTATAACTTATATTAACCTATTATTCTTATCTGTTAGCCACATGGCTCAGTACCTTTTTCAGTGAGGCAGTCACACCTTCCTTCTTCTGTGTCTGGGCAAGACTGCAGAGGAATGGGCTTCCTTCTTCCCAGAATTCTCCTGTTCTCATTGACCTGCCTCTACTTCCTGTCTGGTTGTCCTGCCTATACTTCCTGACTACTGGCCAATTAGAGTTTATTTAAAATATAATTGACAGAATACAGACCATTCTCCCACACCAACCTTCATATAAAATATTTATGTATAGATACCAGAAACCAAACATGCCAATCTTCCTCAAATATTTCCTATATATAATAATGTCTAATTACTCATGCTTCAAGATTTTCCTATCTAGAAATTTTTTCTATGTGATCTTCCCTACCTACCAGTAGTGTTCTTAATTTGTGATAGGTTAAATCAGAATTTATACTTCTGTTATGAGAGAGTGTGTCTTCCAGAAATCAGAAATATGATACAGGAGGTCCTTCTCTATTTGAATTGCTTTCATTGGTTGAATAAAGAAACTGCCTTGGCCTTTTTATAGGACAGCCCTTAGGTGGGCGTAGTAGACAGAACAGGATGCTGGGAAGAAGGGAAGTGTGGCAGACACCATGAATCTCTGGCCTGAGATAGGCATAGGTTAGAATCTTGCTGGTAAGCCACAGTCATGTGGTGATACACAGATTTAATAGAAATAGGTTAATTAAGAAGTGAGAGTTAGCCAATAAGAGGCTAGAGCTAATGGGCCAGGAAGTATTTTAATTAATACAATTTCTGTGTGGTTTTTTTTTCGGGGGGTAAGCTAGCCAGGCAGCGGGATGCAGCCTGCTCCTCCATCAACAATATTGATGCAAATGATATTGTATCATGTTGTATTCACAAAGATGCTCACAGACACTGAAATTCTGTCAACCTTCAAAATTAATTCATGATGGCTGTAACAACACAAATGGGCAGTAACGCAGTCATACACTGTAACAAAATGGGCAGTCCACAGTCATACACTGTCTCTTTGAGGTATAATTTCTACACTGAGTGTCTAGCATTTGCAATCAATTGCTTCATTTAATTCTGGTCGATTTTAAACACTCATCATTCATTGGGTAGACTGTGAGCAATTTGTGGTTTTGTTAGATCTACAACATAAAAAAAAACAGTTTTTCTTCTCCTGATCCCATAACTGACTGGGAAAGGAGACATGATGATAAGAAAGGCTACAGCTGTCATTGGCAGTCAGATGATTAAACCAAGCCTTCAAGATAGACCTCTCACACTCTCTTAAAGTATTTGTCCTTCCAACATTCTGATAACTCCTCATAATTTGCAGAGGGAAAAGTGATAGTTTCTGGAATGCCTATTTACTGTTTTAAATGTCTGTTTATTAGGACTTCTGTTCTTTATATTTGGGGCAGAAATATGAATTAGGTTGAAAGATTTTATAAGAATCTCAGAATTTTTCATCTTCCTATGATGAAAATTGACTTCATTGTTGCAAATAATGCACTGAAAGACAGTTTCCGTGTTCATTTTATTTACGGTTCTAATAGGGGCGTGTTAATCGGTGAATAAATTGAATTGCATTTGGATCACTTGCATTTACTAGATTAATTGCAATTGATTGGTGGGTCTATCTGAAAATGTCAAAACCTATTTACTCTTAATATCAAACCCTTAATCCTACACCTAATGTAAAGGCTCATAAGTGGTAAAGACTATACACAAGTTCTCCACACAACATGGTTTCTTGATTTTTTTTTTCATTTTAGTTACAAATTGAGGGAAAAGAAAATGATGTATATAGTTTATACTGTGCCTTCTTCTGGAAATTCATGAGTTAATCCTCCTTTAATTGCTTCACTGTAGTTGCAGGCAGGTAGCAGCCCTCCCTAGAGATAACTCCTGTCAGCTCTTCAGTCGCTCCCTCTCTCCCATGAGAGCAGACAGAGCAATGGGGAGTAGGGAAAAGAACATTTAAAAATAGAGCACATATTTGCTTCAACAACCTCATGGGAAAACATGAAGAAGCTAAATATGTTCTTAGACAAACACAAAAGCATCAGTTTTAAAGATAAGAATGACTAATATTACAATATAATACCAATAATGCCTGTGCATAGATTCAGTTCCAACCTTTTCCCTGATGCCAGCCCCCCACCCCACCAGAATCAATCTTTCCCTGGAGAATTTCCTCTTGTCTTTTGTTCCTCTTTCATAGTCTCAAACTCCTTTTGGTCTTTCAGAAAAAGGAGTGGTAAAACTTCACTAACAACTTAGCAAAATTCTTAGTGTGTATCTGTGAACAAAATACTGAAAATCACTAAATTTCTGTCCCATTTCACAAGAGTCTGACCTCCTGAAGAAAGAGGTTAGGGGTCTGGTTTACACTTTTCAAGAAGACAGCATCTTTTATTTTAATTGTCTCTGCATGTCATCCATCAAGATTTCATGGTATAATTCCAACACTTTATTTTCTTTCTTGCTATTTTCTTCCTTTTTATTGTCCAAAGCCATCCTTCCCCCAATAACCATTCTTTCCTTCAGCATTTGCTCCAATGATGGGTCTGTTGGAGTCCATCACTCCTAAAGCCTCCAGAAGACCCATTTGGGTTTTTTCTTTAGCCCAGAGATACTCTCTCACTCTCTGTTTAATCTTCCTATAAGGACTCTCTTCCAGAGCATTTACTGAGTCATCCCTATGACAAAATGATACTAAATACTAGCAGCAGATCTATCGGTCATCCTTTGCCACATCTGAAGAAAGATGAATAGGAGTTATTGTCTAGAAAAAAACAGAACAAAGAAATCTTGGGAAGTCTATCCTGAACCATTAGTTAACAGTTGCCAACAGAACCAAGTTTTGGTTTTTAAAACTTCTTAGACTTCCCTAGACTCTGGTTAAAATTCTTACTTCATAAGCAACATAAAAATTCAAAAAAAGGGAAAAAAAACTTTCTCCTAATTTCAACAAGACCAAGCATACAGATGCTTCATGTCAAACCTACACATTTATCACAGGCATTTTGTAAGGCATGTACCTTAGAAGTAGTTTTAAAAGTGTGGTATATTTTAGCTAATTTAGTTTGCCTAAAAGATAATTGGATATTATTTACCAAAATTTAAGTTTTGAAATTATGTGAAATTTCATAAAACGTATCTCCAGTTTAGCATTTTTATGAGATTCCTGAGTGTGTAAAAGAGTTGGTCTCGGATTCTTATGCCTTTTCTTGGGCTCTTTTCCTTCTGTTGCTTTGTCTTATTTAACTTTGATGGTTTTGTTTTATCTTATATTTTATTTTGTTATATAAAAGTTAACAACTGACCTTTTATATAAGTTCAGTTATATAAACTGAAGAGGGAAAATTAGTTTTCTCCAATGGAGTAACACTGGGTATAAGAACCATCCCAGGAAAGACCTCATATTCAAGAGTAGCTGATCAACATATAATAGACTCCACAGACTTTGATTATTTGGATTTTTTTGTGTGGGGGGGCTATCTTTTTGTGAAAGTGTGAGTTTTCATTTGTTTGACCAACGTATAATGGACTCCATAGACTTTGTTTGGTTTGAGTTTGGGTTCTTTTTGTGTAAGTGTGAGTTTTTATTTGGTTACAGTTTGGTGTTTTTTATTTTTGTTTTGTTAGTTTTCTCATTTTGTCTGTTGTTTTATTTTGTTTTCTTTATTTTGAGGTGTGTTTTGTTGTTGTAGATTTTTGGGTTGTTTTTTTTAAAAAGAACTTGAAGTTGTGTGGGTAGAGAGGGGAAACTTGAAAGAGAAGAAGAATATGATCAAAATATATTTAAATTTAAAAATTGGTTTAAATAATAAAACTAACAAACATAATTAAAAAGTATTCACTGAGAAAGATATTCTAAACAGATTATCTAATAACTGAATCAATGTTTATATTCTAATATGTCTTTAACATAGGCCAAGGCAGTCTCTTTATTTAATCAATGAAAGCAGCAGACAAACAGAAGAACCTCCTACACTATATGTCTTTAATAACAATCTCTCAATCATTGGATGACTGAGTAACCCTGTAATCCTGTATCTACAGATATATACATAGACATACACACACATAAAGTTGATATGACATGTATGTGTGTGTATACCCATTGCAAAAATAATTAAGATTTTTCTTTTGTCACTGAAAAAATGTTCATGATATTTTGTTATGAAAAAATAATTGTCTCAAGAAGTATATAGAAGATTATATGTAACATTCTACAAAATTATATTTTATATATGGGTTTTGAACATATTTTTGTCAGATAGGTGAAAGTCAGGTAGATAAATATACTGATATATATGACAGATGATAGACATATGGTAGATTATAGAAATAATAGATGATATATAAAAATATAAATAGATGATAGATGATAGATAGATAGATAGATAGACAGACAGAAAGATAGATAGAAAAAAGAGTACTGGTAGGGTTTTAAGTAGATAGAAGAATTGTCACTGGTTTCTGTTTCTATTTTTTTATTTTGTGAATAGAATAATTTTGAAATTAATTGAAGAAAGCTTTGTCATTTAGGATGCCTAGCAAAGACTTAGAAGAATGATTACAAGAAGTGGGAAGAGCTCCTTCAGCAAGAACAATGATTTCTTTCTCTGGCAGCAGGAAAGGCAGAGGCTTCAGATGTCAGTGGACCTGTTAGAGAGAGTGGCACTTATGAACAACTGCATGTGGTTCTGATACACAAAAGCATGCAAAGTCCCAGAAATGAAATTTATGTGACAGGCAGAAGGCCCATTCTGAAATGTCACAGATGCCAAGTTCAAACTTTGCTCTAACTTTGGACTGCAGGAATATGTGGTATGTTTAAAAAAGAGGATTTGCATGATAAGATTACATTTCTGACATGAATTGACAGTCTGTTAAAAAACTTACTGCAAGTCTCTACATTTGGTAGTTATGGTGTTAGAGAAGGGATACCTGAGTTTATAGATCCTAAGAAGGTCAAAACTGGACCTTAGTAGGGCAGAGGTATGGAGAGAGGCTATACCCATGTCTACAATTCTGAATAAAGCAGCGGAATAGCTAACGTTGCTATTGTCTGTGCCAGTGAGCAAGAGAGAAAAGCAGCATTGAAGGAAGGAGGACTCTGTGCTAAACAGAACGAACACTGAGTATCCTGAGCTCTCCCCAGGGTGGCTTCTTAGTGGAAAGCTGTGACACTAGAGTCTGGAGCATTGCAGGGAGATACCAGTTGCAGATGGGCATTTTGGGAATCTTCTTCCCACCTTAATGACAGTTTTCTTCCCCATATACCTTCTCTTCCACGACTCAGCGCAACCCTGTTTTCATCTGTCTCTCTCCATTAACACTCTTCTCACTAAAATGTCTTCAGGATACTAAGTTTTTATAGAATGTAACCTTTGGAAGTAATCTAGAAATATATAAAGTGAGAATTGGGATCACGATTTTACCATGGTTTGTTAAAAATAAGATCCCAAAAGATACTGAAATTTCTATCTGGTATGAGAAAAATGAAACCTGTCACTAACTCTAATTGATATAAAAACATCAACCCTGAAGATTTGTCAATGATATTGACTCTTACACCTAGAAAAATAAAATCTGAATATTTCCTATAGATTGAACACCCTAAACATCATCAGATATCACACTAGTAATTGGACTAGTAATTGGCTGTCTGTCATAACATAGAAGAAAACATATAAGATGTTTCTTGGAATTGTGGACTAAAAGTATGCAAAAAGCATATATATGTCTGTCGTGTCCCTTTAAGACACAAGTCTCACCCACTCCCTCCCCTCCCTCTGTCTGCGGAGGCAAGCAGATCTTCTGTCTGCTTCCAGCCTGAGTTCTTTCCTTTCTGTCTCTCTCCCAAAGAGGCAGCTTCTGCCTCCCTTCCTTCTACCCACTTCTCTCCTTCCCCCCATTTCTCTCTCTCTCTCTCTCTCTCTCTCTCTCTCTCTCTCTCTCTCTCTCTCTTTTCCCACCTCTCTCTCTGCTCTTCTCCCTTCTCCCCTTACTCCCTTTCCCTTTCCCCTCCATAATCCACTGAATAAATATCCACTTTCTCTGCATGACATGCCTAATAGGTCTCTGTCTCTCACCCACCGGGCAGCTCCCTACCTGGGACTGGCTGCCTTTGTTGTGACCTGCTTGCCCTCATGGCCCATGAGCTACATTTTACCATAAGTTTGGTGCTGTGACATACATACATACATACATACATACGTGTGTATAGATATAGATATAAATATAGATATAGATATAGATATCAGGCCCTTCCAATAGCTTGGTCACTAAAGGTAAGTAGGGGTAGGAGAGAAAGGGAGTTTGGAAATAATGGGAAGGAGGAGGAGAGAGACAAAGAAAGTTGGTGGATTTTTTTTTCTGTTTTGGTTTTTTTAAGAATTGTTTTGTCATCCATGTGGTGGTGGCACATGCCTTCCATTCCAGCACTAAGGAGGCAGAAGCAGGCAGGTCTCTGAGTTCAAGACCAGCCTGGTCTACAGAACAATTTCCAGGACAGGCTCCAAAGCCACAGAGAAACTCTGCTCGAAAAAGAAAAAAAATGATTTGTCTTCCTTGAGAAGTGAAGCATCAACTATGTCCCAGAATAAACACTTCATCTTGGAGAGAAATCTTAGCCTTTAGACTAGTACTAAGTGGAGGCCATTGTGGAGAAACTTAGGAAATTTTTCTGTGAATAAGACACCAAGACCATAATTTAGTTTATAACCAGGTAACTCAAGAAGGGCCAGATTCAGACATTTAACACCAGTAGTACCAAAATAACCGAGATCAAGCATACAATTAACTCTCAAAGTCAAATAAAGCCTCCTGTTCGTGCCACATGATTAAACTGCTGTGGACAAAAGTCAGCAGGGGTGGAGGTTCTGCCACTGCCAACAAAAGCAGGGTTTCAGATGTGATGATCAGATCAGCCTTTTTCAGAGGGTGACACTTGAAAGAATTTAAATACAAGCTGTAAAGCAAGCCGATGTGTTCAAGGGGCAGTCAAGAAACCCGTGTTAGAAAAGTGTTAATGAGGGAGACAGAGTTCAGGATCAGGTCAGAGGGGCTGTGGGGAGGCACACATTCTGATACTTTTAGAAGCCATTATAATGATGTTGACCTTGGCTTTTGCTGGACTAGAATATCACAGATGATCTCAATAAAAGAGGGACGTGGTCATCACTTCATTTTCAAATGACCAGACAGCTGTTGTGGATAGACTCAAAGGTCACGGGATCACAGCACCCAGGGGGAGAGAAACGGCTGCTGGAGTCTGGAGAGCACAACAGGTCAGATCCTAGATGTATTTTGAAACTAAAATCCAGGGCATCCCCCTGATGCATTGATTCTACAGTGCGAGAAAAAGAAACGAGTTGGGGATGAATCCCGAGCTGGGATTTAGATTGTGGAACGATGCCATTGCCGCCACTTGAAACAGAGCCCTGGAGTACAGCCACTCACCAGTACAGACAGGCATTACAGAGACAAGCTGGGGCTAGACCTGAAAATTGTGACATGGCATCATCTGGTGGGCACACAAGTATGAAACTCCAAGGATACCGCCAAAGAATTGCTGGATTTTTAAAATTAAAGTCTCCAACACTGCAGAGGACAAAAGAGAAACATTGTGAGTCTTGACAACCTTGACCCTTTGTGTTTCTACCCTCTAACTTAATCCATGGAAGAGATGCAGTCAATAGTGAAGAACTGAAACATTTAAGTACAGTGTGTCTTCCATAAACAGACACTCCCCCATCTCTTATACATGGAGTTTTGGAATATGGATTCATCAGTGGGTTGTAGAAGGAAATAAAAATAGACATTTGAAGACTGTTTAAGAAAGGTAGAAACAAAACTCAGAAGTAAATTCCATTCACCCACCATTTTACCAACAGGCAGATGTGGCTAAGCCATTCTGAATCCCCATTTGAAGCTGTCTGGAGCTGAAAGGAATCTGTGGTATCCTTGGATGGATTTTGTTTTTGTTTTCTTTTTTTTTATTTTACACACAAATTCCAGTTCCCACTCCCACCCCACCTCCTTCTCCCCCAACCTTTCCTCCACACCCCCCACTTCTGCTTTTCAGAAAGGGTGAGGACACCCATAGGAAGTCAACAAAGTCTGTCACATCGCTTGAGGCAGTAGCAAGGCCTTCCAGCCTGTATCTAGACTGAGCAAGGAAATGGGCTCCAAAAAGTCAGTTCATGCACTAGGTATAAATCCTGGTCCCACTACCAGTGGCCCCACAAACTGCCCAAGCCACACAACTGTTCACTTTCAGAGGGCCTAGTTCCATACTATGCAGGTCCCCCAGCTGTCAGTCCAGAGACAGTGAGATCCGATTAGCTTGGATAAGGTGCTTCTGTGGGTATCCCCATCATGATCTTGGCCCCCTTGCTCGTATTATTACTCCTCCTTTCTTTGACTGGACTCTGGGAGCTCAGTTCAGTGCTTAACTGTGGCTCTCTGCATCTGCTTCCATCAGTTACTAGAAGGTTCCATGATGACAATTAAGGTAGTCACCAATTTGATTACAGAGGAAGGTCAGTTCAGGTACCCTCTCCACTATTGCTAAGACTATTACTTGGGAGGTCATCCCTGTGTATTCCTAGGAATTTCCCTATTACCAGGTTTCTCACTAACCCCATAATGGCTCCTTCTATCAAGGAATTTTTTTCCTTGCTCTCCCACTCTGTCTTATCCCCAGCTCAACTATTCAGTTCCCTCATGATCTCCTCCTCCCTCCCCTCACACCTCCCCCCACACACACACTCCCTATTTACTCAGGAGATCTTGTCTGCTTCCTCTTCCCAAGAGGATCCAAGTATGTCTCTCATAGAGTACTCTTTGATACCTAGCTTTTCTGAGGTTGTGGACTGTAGTCTGGTTATCCTTTGCTTTATGTCTAATCTCTGCTTATGAGTAAATATATACCATGCTTGTCTTTCTGGGTCTGAGATGTCTTACTCAGGATAGATTTTTCTAGCTTGCTCCATTTGCCTGACAATTTCAAGATGTCATTTTTTTAACCACTGAATAGTACTCAACTGTATGAATGTACCACATTTTCTTTATCCATTCTTTGGTTGAGGGGCATCAAGGTTGTTTCCAGGTTCTGGCTATTACGAATAAAGCTGCTATGAACATAGTTGAGCAAATGTCCTTGTGGTATGAGTGTGTGTCCTTTGGGTATATGCCCAAGAGTGGTATTGCTGGGTATTGAGGTAGGTTGATTCCCAATTTTTGGAGAAATTGTTATACTAATTTCCAAAGTGGCTGTACAAGTTTGCTGTCTCACCAGCAATGAAGGAGTGTTTTACTTTACCCTACAACCTCTCCAGCATAAGCTGTCATCAGTGTTTTTGATCTTAGCTATTCTGGTAGGTGTAAGATGGTAGCTCAGAGTCATTTTAATTTGCATTTCCCTGATCACTAAGGATGTTGAGCAATTCCTTAGGTGTCTTTCAGTCATTTGAGTTTCCTCTATTGAGAAATCCTTCTTTAGATTTGTGCCCCATTTTTAATTGGATTATTTAGTATTTTGATGTTTAGTTTCTTGAGTTCTTTGTGTATTTTGGAGATCAATCCAATGTGGGGTTGGTGAAGAACTTTTCCGATTCGGAAGACTGTTGTTTCATCTTGTTGACTGTGCCCTATGTCTTATAGAAGCTTCTCATTTTCAGGAAGTTCCACTTATTAATTGTTGGTTTCAGTGTCTGTGCTACTGGTATTATGTTCAGGAAGTGATCTCCTTTGCTAACACACTCAAGATTGCTTCCTACTTCCTCTTCAATAAGGTTCGGTGTGGCTTGATTTATGTTGAGGTCTTTGATTCATTTAGACTTATGTTTTGTGCATGGGGATAGATAAGGATCCATTTGCATTCTTCTGCATGTCAACATCCAGTTATTCCAGAACCATTTGTTGAAGATGCCTTTCTTTTCCATTGTATAATTTTAGCTTCTTTGTCAAAAATCAGGTGTTCATAGGTGTGTGGGTTAATATCAAGGTCTTCAATTAGATTTTAATGGTATACCTTTTTGTTTTTATGCCAATACCAAGCTGTTTTCATTACTATAGCTAGTAGATCTAAAATCAGGGATGGTGATACCTTCAGAAGTTCTCTTATTGTGCAGGATAGTTTTGGCTATCCTGAGTTTTTTGTTTTTCCATATGAAGTTGAGTATTGTTCTTTTGAGGTCTGTGAATAATTGTGCTGCAATTTTGATGGGGATTGCATCGAATCTGTAGATTCGTTTTGGTAAGAAAAAATTTGCCATTTTTACTATGTTGATCCTACCTATCCAAGAGCATGGAAGATCTTTCCATTTTTTGATATCTTCTTCAATTTCTGTCTTCAAAGACTTAAAGTTCTTGTCATATAGGTCTTTCACTTGTTTGGTTAGAGTTACCTCTGGATATGTTATGTTATTTGTGTCTATTGCAAAAGATGATAGTTCTCTGATTTCTTTCTCAACCTATTTATTGTGTGTATATAGGAGGGCTACTGATCTTTTTGAGTTAATCTTGTATCTTGCCACATTACTGACAGTGTTTGTCAGCTGTAGTAGTGCCCTGGTAGAATGTTTGGGGTCACTTATATATACTATTACATAGTATACAGATAGTGGAATTTGTATCTCTTTAAATTTGTGTCCCTTTTATCTCCTTCTGTTGTCCTGTTGCTCTAGCTAAAATTTCGAGTACTATATTGCATTAACATTGAGAGAGTGGATAGCCTCGTCTTGTTCCTGATCTTGGTATGATCGCTTTGGAATGCCACAATTTTAATAAAAGTTACATGACTTGAAGATTTCCATGTACAATAATTAAAGGTTAAATTCTTTAATTTTTACTTATATGATGAACTCATGTGGCATAGGTATTTTATTCTTACTGGCTTTAAAGTGATACCCAGTCATTATTCATGCACCTCATATTGCTGACATTATAAATACATGTTCTGAAAATCTGCTAGAAGAAAAACTTAAGGAGCACTGGGAGCCTTCCTCTACAGACCCAGAGGTACAAGAAATGGCTATGACTTCATTTTTCCCAAAGTAAGCTAAATGCCAACACGACAGAATGCTGAATATTTCTCTGTTCAATATTATGATTTCTTGTCTCATAATTTCATCAGTGCCTGGAATTTTCATACCAAGCATTTTTCCCATCCATCATAACCAATGCCTAACGTTCTCATGGTTCAATGCAGTGTTAATTCCTGGAGCTAAGTTTTTCTTTTCTTTTTTAAATATTTTTATGGTTTATTTAAATTTATTTTATGTGCATTGGTGTGAAGGTGTGAAGTGTCAGATCCCCTGGAACTGGATCTTCAGACAGTTGTGAGCTGCCATGTGGGTGCTGAGAATTGAACCCGCATCCTCCGGAAGAGCAGTCAGTGCTCTTAACCACTGAGTCATTTCTCCAGCCCCTTTCTTTTCTTTTTTTCCCCCTGTATTTTGCTCCTATATTGCCAGTCAAATAAAGGCATTGCTGCTGACTCTGGAAACCAGAGGCTCAGGCTCAACTCATCACCCCACTTTGACCTTGAACAAATCTCTGCTTATGGTTTTGCCACTCTGGAAATAAAGATCCAGTGATGAGAGTGGGTGTTGCAGTCTCCCACTATTAGTGTGGGGTTTGATGTGTGATTTAAGCTTTAGTAATGTTTATTTTACATATGTTGGTGCTTTTATATTTGGGGCATAGGTATTCAAAATTGAAACTTCATCTTGATAGATTTTTCCTGTGACAAATACAAAATGTTTTTCATCTCTTTTGATTAATTTTAGCTTGAAGCCTATTTTGTTAGATGTTAGGATGACTACTCAAGCTTCTTTCTTAGGTCCATTTGATTGGAAATTCTTTTCCCAACTTTTTACTCTGAGGTAATATTTGTCTTGGAAATTAAGGTATATTTTTTTGTATGCAGCACAAGGAAGGATGCTGTTTTCATATCCATTCTGTTAGGCTATGTCTTTTTACAGGTGAATTGAGACCATTGATATTAAGAGATAATATTGACCAATGATTGTTAGTTCCTGTTATTTTTTGGTTTTGTTGATGGTGGTGGTATTGTGTGTGTATTTCCTTTCTTAGGGATTTGCTGGTGTGGGATTATCTATTGCCAGTGCTTTTGTGGGTGTAGCTAACTTCCTTGGGTTTGAGGTTTTCTTCTAATAGTTTTTGTAGGGCTGGATTTGTAGATAGATAATGTTTAAATCTGGCTTTGTCGTGGAATATCTTGTTTTTTCCATCTATGGTGATTGAAAGCTTTGCTGGGTAAGTAGTTTGGGTTGGTATCTGTGCTCTCTTAGTGTCTACAGAACATCTGTCCAGGACCTCTGACTTTCAGAGTTTCCATTGAGAAGTCAAGTGTAATCCTGATAGGACTACCTTCATATGTTACTTGGCCTTTTGCCTTTGCAGCCCTTAATAGTCTTTCACTATTCTGTATGTTTAGTGTTTTGACTATTATGTAGCTAGGGAAACTTTTTTTTTTTTGGTCCAATCTACTTAGTGTTCTGTAAGCTTCTTCTTCTTTCATAGGCATGTCCTTCTTTAACCTGGCAAACGTTTCTTCTATGATTTTGTTGAATATATTTTCTGTGCCTCTGAACTGGACTTCTCCTTCTTCTATCCCTATTATTCTTAAGTTTGGTCTTTTCATGGTGGCCCAGATTTTCTAGATTCTTGTGTTAAGAATTTGTTGGATTTACCATTTTCTTTGACTGATGAATCCATTTCTTCTATCATGTCTTCAACACCTAAGATTCTTTCTTCCGTCTCTTGTATTCTGTTGGTTATACTTGCATCTGTAGTTCCTGATTATTATGCCAGATTTTCCATTTCTAGAATTCCCTCGATTTGTGTTTTCCTTGTTGCCTCTATTTTAGTTTTCAATTTTTATATATATACATATATATGTATATATACATATATATATATATTAAAAATTTCCACCTCCTCCCCGCCTCCCTTTTCCCTCTTCCTCCCCACCTCCCCTTCCCTTTCTAGTCCTAAGAACAGTCAGGGTTCCCTGCCCCGTGGGAAGTCCAAGATCCTCCCCCCTCCATCCAGATCTATAAAGGTGAGCATCCAAACAAACCAGGCTTCCATAAAGTCAGTCCATGAAGTAGAATCAAAACCCAGTGCCATTGTCCTTGGCTTCTCAGTCAGCCTTGATTGCCAGCCACATTCAGAGTGTCCAGTTTGATCACAAGCTCCATCACTCCCAGTCCAGCTGGCCTTGGTGAGCTCCCATTAGATCAGTCCCACTGTCTCGGTGGGTGGATGCACCCCTTGTAGTCCTGACTTCCTTGCTCATGTTCTCCCTCCTTCTGCTCCTCATTTGGACCTTGGGAGCTAATACTGAGTGAGGTAACCCAGACTCAAAAATAGGAATATGGTATGTACTCACTCATAAGTGGATTCTAGCCATAATTAAAGGACATTGAGCCTATAATTCGTGATCCTAGAGAAGCTAAATAAGAAGGTGAACCCAAAGAAAATCATATAGTTATCTTCCTGGATATTGGAAGTAGACAAGATTGCCAGGCAAAACTTGGGTGCTCATGAGTGTGTGGGGGGGTGGATGTAAGGGAAGATGGGTAGAGAGAAGGGAGAAGGGGAGGATTCGGGAGTTTTCAATTTCTTGAACCATTTTCTTCACCCATTTGATTGTTTTTTCTTGGCTTTCTTTAAGGGATTGATTTCTTCCAATTTTTTGTTTGTCTTTTCCTTCATTTTACTAAGGGAATTTCTCCTTTCCTCTTTAAAGGCCTCAATCATCTTCATAAAGTTACTTTTAAGATCGTTTTCTTCTGTTTCATCTGTATTGGGATATTCAAGCCTTGCTGTTGTAGAACCACTAGTTTCTGATGGTGCCATATTGTTCCTTATGTTGTTGGGTGTATTCTTATACTGTTGTCTACCCACCTTTTCCTCCAATCAGTGCAGATGGGACCTGGGTTTCAGGGGTTTCCTCTTCCTTCAATTGGTGCAGTTGGGAACTGTGGTTCCAGTGATAACTCTTCCAGGTGCGGGCAGGGCAGTGCCTCTGGTGGTCACTGATATGTCCAGGGATGGTTAAGAGTGTGGGGAAGCTGTTACCAGGTCTCTGGGGTTTCAGTGGGTGGGAATGAGGCTTAGGATGTGCCACAGAGGGCTAGGTCCTAGAGAGCAGGGCCACTGTACTTGCTTCTATTTTCACTCATGGGATTAATAATTTTGCCTAAGGATTTGATACAAGACTAATTCTTTTTACCTTTATTCAGTGTGTGTGCATATATGCGTGTGTGTGTGTGTGTGTGTGTGTGTGTATACATGCATATCATAACTGTAGAGGTCAGAGGAAAACACTTGGAACTAAGTTCCCTCCCTCCCTCTACTGGAATTGGTGATTGAACTCTGGTCATCAGACTTCTGCAGCCATCATCTTTACCTGCCAAGCCATCTTACAGGTCCAGAAAAAATTTTCAAAAATTCAAAAAAAAAAACCCAAAAAAACAAAAAAAATTAAAAAAAAAATAAAACGGGGCTGGAGAGATGGCTCAGAGATTAAGAGCATTGCCTGTTCTTCCAAAGGTCCTAAGTTCAATTCCCAGCAACCACATGGTGGCTCACAACCATCTGTAATGAGGTCTGGTGCCCTCTTCTGACCTGCAGACAGATACACAGACAGAATATTGTATATATAATAAATAAATAAATATTTTAAAAACCTATCTCTAAATAAATAATATAAGTTCTGATTGTGTAGAAAAGTGTGGTCACATGTAGATCAGTACATTATTTTGTTTATTGTATCCTGCAATGGATTTTACTGATGACAACATGCTTTAAAAAGAGTAGAAATTCTGGGTTGGAAGAACTGAGTGTGGGATTGTGAATTGTAGCAGATCTTTTCCCTTCACAGCAATAGAGGTCAACAGTTTCACAGGAAAACAATGCAATAGAGCATGGTAATTCTAGCTTCTAGTCCCCCTGGTTGTAAGAAATATGTAGTGTGTGTGCACACACATATTCTTCAACACATTTTAGTAGCTGCCTGGACTGGGTTTCTTCTACCTCTCAAATATGATAATGCATATTACTTCTTCTGTAATCTTTTATATCTCTCTCTCTCTAATACTACTTTAATGTAGTCTCACTCTTACTATACATCCTAATTTTAACACATTTTTCTACTATACTATATTTCAAAACATAAAACTATGGTGTCTACCTTTTTATACTCCCAAAAGAAGTTTGAGGTCAAATCTCAAATTATAAACCCTTGAGACTGGTCATGGATTTTGTGTTACATTTTGTAGTTTTTTATTCCTCAGTTAAATTACTTCTAGTAAAGTGTTTTTAGTGTCAGGTGAAAAGACTTTGCACCCTGATAAGCCTCTCCACCAGCACAGCAATCCAAATCAGACCAAATCAAACAGAATTAGAAAAAGCACAGGTTTAGTAGGTAAAGTGCTCCTGGGTGATTTTCCAGTCACCCAGAGAAGAGACAGGAAAGAGAAAGTGAAAAACCAGGTATCTGTTTTCTGGGGGACAGTTTAAATTCCCTGTGGGAGTGGTCTTGACCATCTCTGGTGGAGGGGTCATCATTTGGCAAGCTTTCTGAGACGCAGCAGGGTTTGGAGAGAGACCGGGGAGTGGACTTGGGTTGAAACTTCCACCAGAATATTTCAGACAATTTGGGTATATAGATGCTAGGGGTTGGGGTAAAACCCTGTGGTGACACACAGATTAACAGAAATGGGTGAATTTAAGGTATAATAGTTAGCTAGGAATATGACTGAATCACTAGCCAAACAGTTATGATTTACATAATTTCTGTGTGATTATCTGGATCTGGGCAGCCGGGAAATGAATGAGCAGTCTATGCTTACAGCTTCTACCTGAATATTTCAGACTCTTTGGGTATATGGATGTCAGAAGTTGGGGTGAAACTTCCACCAGAACATTCCAGACTCTGTATATGTGGATGAAAGGCCTGGGGTAAAGCTTCCTGAACATTAGGGACCTGTATATTATTTTAAGTAATATTTATCTCATCTAATTTATAGATAAAAAATTTAGGTTAAAGTCTTAGGTGTTCCATTAAATTGTCAGTAATAAATATAAATTTTCAATGCAAGACTAAAACATCTACTTGTACAATATTATAAAATAAATATATCATTATATGGTCAGATTTTTAAGAGAATCTACTCCTTCTAATATAAATTCCAATAAATGCTAAGGCCCAGAAGCTATGCTTTGTGTATTTATCATAACTACTTTTCTATTCAGCTGCATGCCATAGGAGACACTTCAATGGGTGAAAAGCTCTGGTGTCTCCACTAACGGAGCCTTTGCATCCTAAACCATGCTGGTAGTATGGTACAGAGGCTCAGGGCATAGACTGTAGAGTGAATCAGACTCATACATGAACTTAAGCTCCATTGCTTATTAGCAGGTGACTGGGGTGAAGCCTTCAAACTACTCTATGGCCCAGATCTCTTATCTCTATGGAGGACATAATTATACCTACTTCATGAAGCGGTTGTGAGGAAAAAGGGGCTTTACAGATGGACACTGCCTCATACAGATGGCTTCTATAGAAATATGAGCAGTTTTTATGCACTAAGACTCTGAGATTGGATGCATTAATCAGAGTAGAAGAGGAGCTAGGTTCATTTGCTTTGGAGGGAGCTCTTGAGTTTGAGTATGGTATAGGCTAGAGAGAGCTGATGCCTCAGGAGGTGGCTCTCACAGCTGCCTGAGAAAAGGATTGAGGAATGTATAGCTATTCACTGAGTTGGGAGATGTGAGAAGTATGGAGCGGAGGTCTAAAGACTACCTCCTAAACAGCTCTAATTTTGGAAAATTGATCTATACACATAGACAGGCTAATTTTAGAAGAACTCAGCCATCTTTCAGAAAAGATTGTGAAAATCAGCAGAACACTGTTTCTTACTCAGTATTTCCTGCTTTAATAGAGCCCACATTCACACTTGTATACAAAGGTGACATCCAGTAATAAGGTTTCAACAGTTTCCAAGTCACTGTGGTAAAGTGAGGAGACAGGATGTCAACAAGTCTCACTATTGTGGAAGAACAGTTTGAAAGGATGGCATCTATGCAGTCAGGGGGTGGGATATGCAGACAGCTTTCTCTCCCTGAGAGTGCTGATGCTGTTGCTGTTCCTGTACAAAGACTGCTCCTTTGTATTATTTTAATGTGATATAATAAGAAGTACAATGTAATGGAAAACTTGCTTTCCTGGAACTGAAAGGGGGCGCAGCAAGTCACTGTGCATACTAATCTGCTGGGTTAAATTACTAAAAATTGGTCTTATAAAATCTTGTTGCCATTTAAAAACAATGCTATAAAATAATTCAGGCGCAGGGAGAGCATTCTTGGTCATCTCTTTTTGTTTTTTTCACATCTCTACAAGTTATCATATCTTCTGTTTTCTTTTTTTCCTCTCTCTCTCTCTCTCTCTCTCTCTCTCTCTCTCTCTCTCTCTGCCTGTGTTGTTTCTCTAATGGAATCGATCAATATTGTACTCCCTTGATATTTTTGAAAAGTGTTTAATGAGGCAACTTTAGGGATCCAGTAATTAGAGGGAGAAAATAAGAAGCAAAGATCCAGATGGAATCTCATTTGACAAAAAATATTAGGAAATTAGAGCTCAGAAACATGATAAATGTTTACAAGTAAAATACATGTAAATACCTTTTACAGTACTTAAAATTAGAGGGAAAGAGAAAGCATTCTAAACACTGTATTTAAAGCTTGTCCTTTAGAGAGTGTTTCCAATAAAGTCCACAGTTCTCAAACTCTGCCCATTTAATGGAAAGGGAAAAAGGCCAGAAACGATTTGAGACAATCAATACACACAAGATACAAAAAAGAAATTAAAACCTGCCTTCTTCCTGTGGGGATGGCTGAGTCAAGGCTGACACTGGTGACAACTGAGGTGAGACAAATGAATACCCTGGTTGCTTCTTCCAGGATTTCAAAGTGAATTTATAAAGAAAGCACATGAGCCAAGTGGCAGGAGAAAGAGCACTGAGAGCCCAGGCAAAGGAAGAGAGAGGACTCTGAATCATTAACGTACGGGGCATGACAGAGGAATAGCAGAGACAATAGTGCGACTACAGCCCAGCGGCTGAGAGGAAGCATAAGGAAGGAAATAGGAAAAAGGCAAGGACTAGCTCTTAAAAGATGCTTTAGCTTACACACACACACACACACACACACACACACACACACACACACTGGTGTCATTGGTGGGATGGAGTAGGGGAGTTTGATTTGATTTGCCGTTGTGAAATAGGAAATGGTGACATGAAAATCAGACTGAAGAGGATTGATGAGGATCAGTTAAAATACTAGAGTGGTCCAGGCAAGAGTACTGGGTGAATGTCCTAAATGACAGGGAGGTGATGATAAGAAGTTGGGTGCAGATTTACTTCGAAAGGAATGTTAAAGTCCGCTACTACCTTGAGTAAGAGGAGGAACAAAAGATGACTCCCAGAATTGTTTACCTGAACAACTGAATGAACTCTGAGATACAGAGGTGAAGCACACTACAGGAAGAACAGACTTGGAAAAGAGTGGAACTGAGCTCTGTTTCCAGCCGAATTCTCAATGTGTTTCCACAGTTCATCTTTGCCCAATGTCCCCACGATACCTACAGTTCCAAGTCTTGCTCATATAAGACAATATGGACAGAAAAGCTTTGCTAAAGTTTTAGTGTATTGAAGTATGGTATTAGTATATTTAGTAAATATACTAAAATTCTAAAGTTAAAATTAAAATTGATTTTTTGAAAACAGCAGCTTATATTATTGAAGAACACACTTCTTCATATTCTTCATATAATTCTTCATATTATAGCCCCTGCTAATTATTTCAAGATGCCCAGCCCATTTCCGCACTTCTAGGCTCCTACTTTAACTAGTTAGTGTTTCCTTTAGGGTCTCATGCCTGGGGCTGGAGTGATGGCTCAGTAGTTAAGAGCACTGACTGCTCTTCCAGAGGTCCTGCATTCAATTCCCAGCACCCATATGATGGTTCACAACCATCTGTAATGTGATCTGATGCCTGAAGCACAATTAATAAAATTCAGAGAGAGAAATTGGGGTTCAACCTGAAGATCCATCAAGCAAAGCAGCCAGCCACTGGCTCTTACCTTGACTTCATTCTCAATATGGCAATCCAGCCTCCAGGAATCTGAGAATGAGATTGTGTCTGAGAGCTGTTTCTTCCCATTTTATAATCCTCTCTAGGGCTTGAATTAAAGGAGTGCATCACTGGAATTAAAGACATGCACTGCCCAGTTTCTATGGCAAACAAATGTGGCTACTGGGATTAAAGGTGTGTGTTACTACTGCCTGGTCCATAAAACTGATCAGCAGAGCTGCTTTACTCTCAAATCTTCAGGCAAGCTGTATTTATTAAAATACAATTGAAATCATCACACGAACAAATAATCCGACAGACCTAAACAGAGAACTCTCAACAGAGGAATCTAAAATGGCTGAAAGACACTTAAGAAAATGCTCAACATCCTTAGTCATCAGAGAAAAACAAAAAGAAAAGATCTCCTGAGTAAATTGGGAGTATGGGGACCTTGGAGAAGGATTGAAGATGAGGAGAGAGGTAGGGATGGGAGAAGGGAAAAATGTAGAGCTCAATAAAAATCAATAAGAAAAATGTAAAAAATACAATTGAAATGCTACTACAAATACCCCTTACTATATGATGGCCTCTTCTTCTGTCATGAGACATATATGCAAATAGAACACTCATATACATAAATAATAAATAGATCTTTTTTAGAAAGTCTTATTCCCTACCAAGTGAGCTAGTCCCTGATATTTCTATAAGAGAAGTTAAGACACATGTTCACAGAAATACCTGGAAAAAATGTTGACAGTACCCTAATTTGGAGACGATTGCAATGTCCTTTATCAGATGGACAAATAACAAAACACGGCATAATGGGATATTTCCAAAGCAAAGGCCCCCAATTGATGCTAACATTAGAAGAGCAGAAAGCGCCTTCGATGGTTGAGTTCTCTTGCCAGCACTAATATTGACATGATAACAAACCTGAAAACAGACACTTGCGAAACACAGCTCCTGCAGCTCCAATGTGAATGAGCTCAGACCCTTCGAATGGATGATCAAATAACTGAGGTGAAAAATCCGTGATCATTTGCCCTTGTCACCTTACCTAACCTTGAAATGACCCCTCAAAATGTTTGCCTAAGCGATTCACAGTCAACTACCGAAGTCCACCTTGGCCCAACCAATTCCACCAAGAGAAACTAAACTAGGGCCTTAACACTCATTCACAGAACAATAAACGAAAAGGAATTGTTTCAAGTTACTGAATTTTGGGGTGTTTTGTTATGCTAGCAAGCACTAACTGATATATATTTATTCACAGAGGACGTATCAAACTATCCAGTTACTGGGATATCAATATGTTGAATTAATACCCCATAAAATGTTTTCTCGATGAAAAACACCAGGCACAAAACAGTGAAGTTCTATCATGTTTTTTATTAAGTTCAAGATCCAGAAAAGTTGTTCTCTGGTTATCAATATGAGAATAGTAGTTACAGTAGGCATGTGGTTTCAAGATTTTATTGGGAATGATTTTAGAATATTCATGGACCTCAAGATGGCTCAGAGCCATAAATGTTCCTGTTCCCAAACCTGACAGCCTGATTTGATCCCTGAAACCCATATGAAGGATGGAAAGAACGAACTCTACAAGTTGTCTGACCAACTCACAAGCATCGCAGTATGTTCGTGCCCACATGTATGCACATACAAACATGAATATAAATTTATATGTAAATAAATACAAATTTAGAAGAAAATTTTAACAGATGGAGCCTCAAAAAAGTTCATGACGCAATTTGAGAATGTGTAAAAATAAATAACAGTGATTGTAGACTAAGAGAGGGCTATAAAGTCACAGAGTGAGAAGTAGAATTCTGTGCCTTTTAGTGTTTAGGAAATGCTTCCCTGAGAAGGGACCCTGGAATATCACAGTCTTCATGAGCTCACTCATTGTGTGGTGCTAACTTTAGTGTACTGAGAAAAAAAAAAACCACCATATAAAGAAACATAAATGTCTCAAAAACTATGAAAATGTTTATTGGGTGAACTGTCAGGATTTTAATATAGAAAAAAAAATGAGCCTTAAGTGTTTGGGATGAAAAGTTAGATTTGAATACTTTAATCAATTCTACTGAGCAAGAAAAACAATTGCTAAGATTTGGTGATCTTATACTACTCATGTGACCACACACATAATATGAGGCTTGCTATGCTCATCAGTTGTGAGCTGAAGGCGATTAGTGGCTCCTAATACATTTCTTATATAAGAAGCCTGCTCTGGGATCTAGACATATGTACAAACAAGTCAGAGGAGGACTATAAAACCATGATGAGTTGGAACCACTGAAAGCAATCCGAGACGGTAATTAAATGAGTAGGAGGCGCGCTCTTCCCTCTACATCCCCCAGCTTTCCCTTGAGCAGCGTTAAGCTTTTCTGTGGTTTATCTGCAGCCTGGATCATCTTGTTTCTTGCTGGTTTCAAAGCTCTGCTACTCCATAGCTCAGTTCTATTCTCTGCATTTCAAATTTCTACCATGGAATGCTACATGAGCTTAACTTTCACTTCTGGTGTGAATTCATCCTTGGTGCCATCTCCTTGGAGTCTCTGTCACATGTTGGGTACATTAACAGTGTTGTGTTTAAGTAAAAAACTTAGTCGAGTTTTGGATCTGTAAAGATTAGTTCAGATCCTCTCCTACCTCTCTGATCATTTTTCTAAGCTTTGGTTTTCTCATTCATAATTATGAACAGTGATAAAATCTAAAGATGTTAGTCCGTGGTCAGAATACTATGAGGCCTTTTTACCATATTTGAATATTAATCTCTTTCCTGCTTTCCATCTATCATCAGATATAAAGGTTTGGTAATGTCATTTGGTTTGAGGGCTTAAACATTTAAAAAATTTTTGAAAGCTTGGGATACAGCTCAGTGATAGAATGCTTGCCTAGAACATACAAGTTGCTTCAGTCCTGCCCAAAACTTAATAATAAAAGAAAAAGGAAAACGTACAAGCACAGTACGTAACTCTTAGCGCTTTTATTCTTTTTTTTAAGTAAATTTTATTAAATTATAAAAGTTTCCATTTCTGCCCCTCTTCCCAACACCCTCCCACTCCCCCCCTCCCTCTCCTCCTCCCTCTTCGTCCCTTAGGGCAGTCAGGGTTTCCTGCCCTGTGGGAAGTTCAAGTTCCTCCCCCCTCCCTCCAGGTCCAGGAAGGTGAGTATCCAAACAGACTGGATCCCCAAAATCCAGAATATGCAGAGGAAACAGGTCCCAGTATCATAGTCAATGGCTTTTCAGAAAGACTTCGGGCCAGCCACATTCAGAGAATCCGGCCAAATTCCGAGAATCTGGTTAGATCACGTCCTCGTTCAGTCCCAGTCCAACTGGCCTTGGTAAACTCTCATTAGATCCGCTTCCTTGTATCAGTGGGTGATAGCATCCCTCGCAGTACTGATTTCGTTTTTCATGTTCTTCCTCCTTCTGCTCCTCATTTGGACCTCGGGGGGCTCAGTCCGGTGCTCCAATGTGGGTCTCCGACTTTATCGCCGTCCTTCGCCAGATGAAGGATCTATGGTGATAAGCAAAATATACATCAGTATGGTTATGGGCCACGGCCGATTCAGGCACCCTCTCCTCTGTCCAGAGAACAATCTGGGGGATCTCTCCTTGGACCTGGGATCCCATATATAATCAAGTCTCCTGTAAACCCTAAAATGACTCCCTTAGTTGAAATATATTCTTCCCTGATCCCATATTCATCCTTCCTCCCTCCCCCCCCATCCCAGGCCACCGAGCTTTCCCCATTCCTCCCCTACTCCCTTCTCTCTAACCCTCTCCCCTTCCATCAACCCTCCCACCCCCCCCCCATGCACCCGAGGTTACCTGGGACTCTTGTCTATTTCCTACCTCCTGGTGGATAGCTAAATAATCTTCATCAGGTTCATCTTCTTATTTAGCTTCTCTAGGATCACGAATAATAGACTCAAAGACCTTTAATTATGGTTAGAATCCACTTATGAGTGAATGGAATACATACCGTGTTCCTCTTTTTGGGTCTGGCTTACCTCACTCAGTAGACAATAACCACTTCATCATTAATTAATGATATCCCTTTGTGAGAAGTTGTTCCACATAATTTCTTTTACCTTTGCGTAAATCTTAAATTTATTGAAGGTAATCTGAAGTGCATAATGAATAGAGGGGTGGAGTCGGAATGGCAGGACCTAGGATGTGTGAGGTCCTGGATTCACTCTGGCACTGTAAGAGAAAAGGAACTGGGAACGAAGAAAAGAGAAAGGAAGGAGGCAGAAAGGAAGAGAAGGAAGGAAGGAAGGAAAGAAGGAAGGAAGGAAGGAAGGAAGGAAGGAAGGAAGGAAGGAAGGAAGAAAGAAAGAAAGAAAGAAAGAAAGAAAGAAAGAAAGAAAGAAAGAAAGGAAAGAAGAAAGAAAGGAAAGAAGGAAGGAAGCAAGGAAGATAGGGGCTAGGACAGGAAGAGAGGAAGAGAACTCAGAAATGGTGAGTGAAGAGAACCAATCAGAGAGAGGTTCTGACTCCAGAATGACCCACCTAGCCAGGTTGCACTGCCACAAGTCGGTAAAGTTGATGGGTCTTTTGAATGTCACTTCAGGTCAGTTTTGAGCCCTTTGAAATTACTTCCTGAAAGAAAATGAAATTCAGATTTGTGTCTTCCCCAGCTCACATCTTGCTGCCTTGGGGCTTTTCTCTGCTGCTGCTTCCTTTCACTCTTCCTCCCTGGCCTTCGAAAGCAGCAAGAGTTCTGCTCCCATAGAAAGCTTCATCGAGAGCTGTGTAAAACCTTTCTATAGAGTACAAAGCTGAATTCCACAGATGTCATAAGGGTTTCTGCTAGCTGGGTTTATAAAAACCCTTATATTATAAATACACTTATATTTACTCTAGCATCCTGAGGTACATTTTCTCTCTGGTATATGTCAAGCTCCATCTTTTATCTTTAGCTCTGTTTCTTAGCAGAGCAGGAGAACTATTCTTATTAACGTTTTCATTTTGTTAACAAATCACCTCCATCCTATTTAATTCATAGCTTGCTTTTTTTAATTGTGAATTTGCGATTTAATGTGTACTCTGATCCTCCTATCCTGTCAAAAGAAGTGCTTTTATGAAAATGTATTAGAGTAGGGTAATGTTTGAAGGTTCTTGCATTCTCCCAACCAGCCTAGGTCAAGAATTCTGGGCTGGGCAAAGACAACCTCTGATGGGAAAGCCAAGATGCATACATGCTGCTGGTCAGGCCAACACATGATGGACAGGACAGGGTGAGGTCAGATGTGTAGCTTGTCTGACAATAATCGTTATTTTCCAGCCTGCATTTCTTACTTAGTTCTTGGTTCTTCAAATGGCCTCCTAGCTGGACATTAATCTGTAGTCTAGAAGGGGACAGACAACTAGTATATTCCAGATAGATTTCTGTCACAGTTCCTGGAGGGGTGGGATCCTAACCTACTTAGTGTCCTCTAATGAAACTGGAAGGAACAACTTCTGTCTGTACAAAGACCATTACCCTCACGCATATACACGGTAGTAGGCCTAATAGATGGTTACGAAGATCAAATGAAATAGCCTATTCACCATTCAGCTTGGCTGCATTTCATTAGAGTTCCCTTAACAGAGACAAATAACAGGATATTTGCTAACCTATTGTGATGAAAGGCATTCACACTGTCCGTAAACAAATGCTAGTTTAACAATTTGTTTGCACAGAATATATCTTACATTTCCGATTCCCAAATTACGGCTGTAACCATGAGTACTTATTTATATTCAAAGGTCTGAAGTGATCACAAGACTCATCTGGATTTTCATGTGTTCTCAAGAGGCATTCAAACATTAGTCTGTGTGGGGAATTCCATCACTATCACATTCATCCCCATCCAAATGTTTGCTAAGAGGACACTGTTTGCTCTTAGCGCCATATTTCTGTCTCCCTCTCCTTCACATCACTTCTGTTAAGTGTGTCACTTTAACTATAGTAACAGGGAGCATATTTATACAAATGGCATCTACTGGCAAGCCCAGAAGAAAAGGGAATTGTCCATTTCTCTTGTTCTAGATACAGAAATTCCCTTCAGGCCCCAGGATCAGTTAGGATCCTTCATACAGCCACCACATTTCATCAGGAGATCACTATTCTTCCTCCAAACTTGTAAAATGTCAACCAAATTGTGCTTAAGGTGAGATACCTAAACCATACCTGTTCAAACTGCCTTCCAGTTTATACTTGATTTCTGTCTTGTTCTTTTTAGGGTCTGTGTCTTTAAGTAAGTGGGAGACAGGGTGATATCTTTGTGCTGCTAATGTGGCGTCATCTCACAGACGGTTTCCTTTGATTTTTTTTTATTTTATTTTATTTATTTATTTATTTATTTTTGTCAAGGGGAAGAGAGAGGGATTTCCAGACTGGGTTTCTCTGTTTAACAGCTCTGGTTGTCCTAGAATTTGCTTTGTATTTCAGAATGGCCTCAAACTCACAGAGATCTGCCTGCTTCTACCTCTCCTAAGAGCTGGGGTTAAAGGTGTATGCCACCAGGCCCTGCTTCTGGCAATTTCTTGACATTTACTTCTGGACTCTGAAGCTACAGGTGTTCCACATGCTCCTTAACTCATAATACATTGCTTCTCAAATACAGCAGAAATGTTAGTACAGTCTTAGCACTTTCTTTTCCCAAAGGTACATACAGACCTAATACCAGTTACTTTGGTGTCTGATATTCTAATACAAACAATCTTCTAGCCTCCTCTTGTCAGAACAATTCACACTAATATTGTCATCCCTAGAACATCACACTCATCTCTGTGAAAACACTGGTCATTTTAGCCTTGTCTATAAATGATAGACTACCAAACATGAACTAACTTAAGTTTTGTAAATGCCTTACTTTTTGCCCTAGAAATTTTGCTGTAAGTTTTACTATCATCTCTGAGACGCAGTTATGCCAATTTGTACCCCTCGCCTCTCAGAAACTTCAATATGTGCTGATTTTGCCCCATCCGTGTGACACTCTTGGCTGTTTACCCTTCACTTGATGTTTTAAAACTATGTTTTCTACATCAAGTCATCCATCAGAAGCCAACCAAGGATTCTACTGTGCATTTCAAATGTACAACTGTAAACTTAGCTTTATCATTGCAATAGTGTGTGGTGTTAGTAGATGTTTACATTTTCCATTACTTGCAATGGGTGGCTTTGGGAAAAGGACTTGTTTGACAACACATTGACCTTTTCTTTCACCACCTCCCAAAAGCAGGTACATTGAGTGGCTGAACTACTGCTCTCAATGGAATTTTTAAGATTAATCTAATATTTCACCTCTGAGAGAAATTTTCGCCATGATGACATTTACACTTTATCAGCCATCTTTCATGCTGCCCGAATAGCCCTTCACTTTTAGTTTTACTGGTAATACATAAGACCCATTTGAAATTGGTTATGTTTTCAGTAAGACTGGACAGAAGACATTGACCAGGCTCCAGAGAACAAACTGTAATAGACATGATCAGCTAAGGCACTGAGAGCATTTGGTTCAGTCCATTTTCTACCCCTCAGTAGATAATACAAGTTCACAACTATGTCTACTTTTATCTAATCTTTTTAAACATGTTAAATACAGTCACATTTGATGATGTAGCACAATGCCGAAAAGCTGTTATTAAGCTATGTTTTTGATAGATGGAGAATCTCTTTAGATTCGAGAGGGCAGTGAACATTCACAGTAGCCCTAAAGGCAATCTTTCATGAATGACTGTAGGTTGAATACTGTTCCTGGATTATTCAGAGCAAGAAAATCTGCCACATAATGGTCCAACCAGTCAAATAGTGTGAAATAAGAATCATCTGATGGACAGCCAAGATGGCCTACCAGCCCACACAGTGAAATACCTCATTAAAGGCTCCTTATTAAGAACATCAACATAATCATTAGAAATCTTTGCTGAAGCAATCTACAGTTATGTAAATGGAATATGAGTTTTGGAAAGAGTGGATAAAAATCATCAACAATGTGAAAGTGTAGTCTGTGAGTGTATAATAGCGTTATGTTCTAATTCCCACTATAAAAGTCATAGTCTCAGAGCAGGAGAACGATGAATTCAGACTAGAAAGGGACTAATTTGGTTGAAACACAACCTAAATCCTAGCTCATTTAGAACAAGAGATAACTGCACATAATAAACTTATGCACAAAATAAAGCCACCACCTCCACCCACCCCCACAGTCAAAAGAGAAAACTGAATGATGACTTGATATTATCCAGTATCTGAAACCCTGTGGAGTTCCATAGTAGACTAAAGGCCTTACTTTAAATGTCTTTGTATTTTGAAAAGCAAGTACAGTAGTTCACCTAAATATACCTAAAATTTTAAAAACACACTACAAAAGGTTTTTAAACAAAAATTTTAAAACCCTAAAGTACACTGATTTCTATTAATTTTTATTATGAGATAACATACAATCATAAAAGATAACATGAAAACCCCTGTATCGCCTTCATCGTTTTCCCTTAGCAGTAACATGTTCCTCACATGAGCTAGTACAGCCATTGTGGAAAGCGCCATGGAGGTCTCTAAAAGCTTACAAAGATGGCTATTCCATGACTTGCATATCCCACTCCTCAGTACCGACTCAGAGGACCCCTGTTATTGTTGCTCTCTTCACAATGGCAAGGAAAAGGATCACCCTAGCTGTCCATCACCCAAATGAGTGGGATAAAAATGTAGTCTATACACAATACAGTTTTACTTAGCTATAAAGACAAATGATATTTACATGTAGAGGAACAGATAGGAAAAGCTTTACATTTAAAGTTACCTGAGCTCAGAAAGATAAAAATTGCATGGCATCCCTAATGTGCGGATCTTTACTTTGGATGTTTATATATAGTAGACAAGGAGTGTGAGAGAAGGTATAGGTTATAAAACCAGATGGAATATCCAGAAAGGAGAACAAGTGTTGTTAGGAAAGGTGGGGGAGAGTGAAGGAAGACACGTAAGGGAAGAGGCTACTGAGGCTGTGGGAATACAGGGAGGGTACTTTACTTCAACTGTCAGCTTGACAGTTGATGTGGAAGAAGAGTTTTAATGATTCATTGTCTAGATCAGGTTGGACTCTGGGCATGTCTGTGCCTAGTTGTCTTGATGCTCCATGAATTTAAAGCAGTGGTTCTCAACCTGTGGGCCGCAACCCCTTTTGCCAAACCTCTATCTCTAAAAATATATTTACATTGTGATTCATAACAGTAGCAAAACTGCAGTTATGAAGTAACAATGAAAATGATTTTATGGTTGCAGATCAGCACACCGTGAGGAACTGTATTAAAGGTAGCAGCATTAGGGTGGTTGAGAACCAGTGATTTAGGAAGACCCATCCCACTGTGAGAGACACCATTCCCAGGCAAGGTGATCCAGAACTGGATAAAAGGAGAGAAAGCTAGCTGAGAGCACACAAGCAAGGGCACATTCATTTCTCTCTGCTCTTTACTGTGGTTGACATAAGACTGAGTTTCTGCCTTAACTTCTCCTTACTGAGAGACCAAGAAGTGTGAACTAGATAGAACCTTTTCTTCCTTAAGTGACTTTTGGTCAGGGTGTTTTATTATGATCACAACAACAAACAAACAAAAATGTAACTAGAACAGAAATTGGTACTTAGGAAATTATAGTCGCACTTTTCTTTGTGCCACCAGCTCCCAAATAAATGACAGGAAGGCTTACTATTAATTATGAAAGCTTAGTCTTAGTTTAGGCTAAGACCCACTAGCTCATATAATTTAAATTAACCCATATTTTCATTAATATGCATTCTACCGTGGGGCTTTTGCCTCTCTCCCATTCTACGTGTCCAACTCCTTCTGTGCCTCCAAGCTTCCCTCTCTCATACCTAGAGTCATCCCAAGTTCCTCTCCTTTTCCCAAAAGTCCCACCTATCTCTCCTGCCTACCAAACAGCCAATTGTCTCTTTGTTAAATCAATCATAGTGATACATCTTCACACAGTGTAAACAAATATTCCACAACAGGAAATGGGGTTGTTCTTTGATGAAATTCGTCATATTATTTGGAGGAGGAAATGTAGAGATTTTGGAGCTCTAGGGCAGAACTTAATGTGCCATTAGTGGATCCTTGGGAGGAGAGAACGCTGAAATGTGCTGATGGAAGATTCAGCCCATGGTATTTCAGAGGCAAACAGGGATTTTAGCAAGAACTAGGCCAGGAGCGATTTGTGTGATATAGTGCCAAAGAATCCGTGTGTGTTGACCAAGCTGAGGCTGAAAAGTCAGCTGTGCTTGACAGGAGTTCGACACCACTGAGGTGAACTCTTGCCTCACTGGAGCAGTGGGAGAGGCTTTCTTCACAGCCACCACACAGAAACTGGTTCAAGGGGATCTGACTGCAGCTCAGGCTGGAAGCAGAACTTGGTCACGTTCTAAGAATCTTTCAAGCAGTACTGGTTTGGAACGTATGAAACATGGAAGACTGAGAGGTCATAGAGACTGGCAGTGGCACCTTGTGGCAGGGTCAGAATCCCTGCAGAAAGGCCGGGGCAGAATGTAAAGCCTTGGTTGCCATTGGGATTTTGGAGATGACTGAACCACTGGAGTGCCCTCCAAAGATAGTGGCAGATGTGGGTTGCAGCTGTACTAGCAGGACAGCTCCACGTTCTGCACATGGCAAAACTGGAAAGACGGGGATGCCCAAGCCCTTTAGACTCCAGAAAATTATGTTAAGAGTCGGTCCCAGATGCTGAACATTGATTTATACTTCTAAATTTTAGTTTCATTTTGGCATGATTGGTTATACACCCTAGTTTTTCCTCTCTTTGAAGAAGAAGGCTTAAGTGCGTGGCTTTTTTTATAATACTGTGGGAAGCCACAGTTAAGAAAACTTTGAATTTTCACAGAACTTTGGACTTCTGAAATATTGGAATTTTTGAAGACTTCGGGGGCTTTGGGGAGTTAGACTATGTTTTATATTATTATTTTTATGTTACTATTTTAACATGAGACTCTGGGGACAAAAGATGGAAAGTTAAGTTTCAAGTGACATGTTTGCAAGTCAATTTGATAAGGGATGGACTGTGCTGGTTAGTTTTAGCCAGAAACTTATATCATTTTTTAAGGTAAAGCTTTTTAAATAGATTTAACTAGTTGAAATAGACTTTTAACATCCCATTGGGAGGATATTGTTAATGAGAAATTATCTAGAGCAGACTAGCCTGTGAGCATGTCTATGAGGCTTTTTTGATTGATAATTAATGTAGGAAGACCCAGACAGTGTGGGCAGCACCATTCCCTAGACAGAGGCTCCTGAAAAACTGGAGAGAATGCTAGCTAAAGTCAAACGAGCAAGCAAAGATGCATTTATTTTTCTCCCTGCTCTTGACTGTAGGTGTAATATAACTAGTTGCCTGAGTCCTGCCTTCATTTCTCCTAAGTTGTTTTTTATCAAGGTATTTGTCATAGCAACAAAAATTTAAGTAGAATGGGGAAAGAGGGGAGAAAAAGAGGGAACAATTGGCAAAAACCAATTTTGAAAAATGCTATAATTGGCATGTGCTGGCTTTTTGGGATCCTTGTCTATTTGGATGCTCACCTTCCTAGGCCTGGATGGAGGGGAGAGGGACTTGGACTTCCCACAGCACAGGGTACTCTGCTCTCTCTTAGGACTGGAGGGGAAGGGGAGGAGGGGGAGTGAAGGAGCAGGGGAGCGGGAGGGAAGAGGATGGAGGGGAGAAAGAGGAAATTTTGATTCCTAGTATTAATAAAGTAATTAAAAATAAAATGCCATAATAAAACTCAATACCTTGTATTCTAGAATATCCACTTTCTTTTAACCCCTACCTCTGTGCCTCTAGGAACCAGTATTTTACACTAGATTTGTGTAATTTTATCATGTAACCAACTAGTGCGGTCTGAGTATAGCAGTACTTGGTGAAACTCTCCCACTCAGGTGGCTAAGCAAAAGGATCTAGAGTTCTAGGCGAGCCTAGACCACATACTAAGAATGTGTGTTTTAATATAAGCAAACAAAGTATGTGGAATTAAATGACAAAACAATTTGCGGAGCTCGAGAGTTGGTCCAATGGCTAAGAACACTGGCTGCTCTGGCAGAGGGCCAGAGTTCAGTTCCCAGTATCTATCTAGAATGTCTCAGAACCACCTATAACTCTAGTTTCAGGGCATCTGACATCTTCTGGCCCCCGTGGGCCAGGCAACTGTGCTCACATGCACATACACATACATATAAATTAAAGGAATAAAATTTCGTCTAAATAATATTAAATTTTGAAATTGACTTTTGTCAAAAAGCACAGTTCTAAGGAAATTCTTTCAAATTGTTGCATAAATCAATAATTATTTCTAAGCTGTTGTTGAGCAGCATTTTATAGTGCAGGGGTGCACACTGTTTAATTCTCCGCACACTGAAGAACATCTGAATTGTGCCTCACTTTAACCATTGTGAGCAAAAGTGCTACAAAGAGTGGACTATGGTTTAGGTGTCCACATGTTTATTCCTTTCTGAAGGGAATGCTCCCGAGAGCAGCTGTTGAGTTAGACAGAAAACACGTCCACGGTTCTTAAGAAACCTGGTTTCCAGATTGATGCCACATAAATATTGTCTCTTCCTACTTTTAAACTTTTTGTCTTTGGTCTTCCAAATTTTAACTACATCTTATGTGAATTTAATTTAAGTGATGCTTTTTGGATCTTACTCCAATTATTGGAGTTCTTCCCTCCCACCTTCCCTCTCCCCTGTCCCCATCCTCTCATCCTCCTCTGCTTCTATTCAGACACAGGGCAGGCAGACCTCCCACGGATACCAGCCAGCCATGGTATATAAAGCTGCAGTGAGACCTTGTCTTCTATGAAGGCTGGATGAGGCAACCTGGGAGAAGAAATGGGTCCCAAAAGCAGGCAGCAGAGTCAGAGACAGCCCTTATTCTCACTGTTAGAAGTCCCACAAGAAGACCAAATGACGCAATTGTCATACATATGCAGTACAGGACGGATCGGGTTAGGGTGAGTATGGAGGAAAAGAGTACTGAGAGAGACAAAGAGGAACTGGGGTGCCTCTAGGATGAGCTGAAAACCTAGAACAATGGAAAGTCCCAGGAATCTGTGAGGGTGACCCTAGTTAAGACTCAGTAGGGGATATGGAGCCTGAACCTCCCATCTCCTATAACCAGGAGAGCCTTTCAGTAGAGGGATTGGGACCTCCAACCCAGCTGCAAACTTTTTGACGTACAATTTGCCCTGCCTACAAGATGTGCTGGGATAAGGATGGCATAGCAATTGTGGGAGTGACCAACCAATGACTGGACCAGCTGGAGAGTCATACTGTGAGAGGGAGCTCACCCCTGGGGACCAGGACCCAGAGTGGGGATACCCCAGAGACCTAGATAGAACCAAACACAGCTGGCAAAAAGCGGGGGCAATGAAATGATTCCTAACGATATTCTGCTATACTCTGCATAGTCCAACTGTCATCAGAGAGGCTTCATCCATCAACTGATAGAAGCAAATACAGAGACCCAAACCCAAATATTAGGCAGAGCTTGGGAAATACTGCAGAAGAAGAAGGATTGTAGGAGCCAGTGGGGTCAAGTACACCATAAGGAAAAAAACACAGAATCAACTTAACCTGGACTCATAGGAGCTCACAGAGACTGAACCACCAATCAGGGAACCAGCATTGGACTAAGATTTGCTTATTCCTATGTTGTGTGTATGAGTATTTTGCATTCACATATATTTGTGTGCAGCATGCATGCCTGGTATCTATGGAGACCAGAAGACGGTGTTCAAACCCCTGGAACTAGGATTAGCCATAACTGTGAGCCACCATATGAATGCTCAGAATCTACACAAGATCCTCTGCAAGAACAGCCTGTGTTCTTAAATACTGAGCCATCTCGCCAGCCCCAACCATTCGATTTTAGTTACAGTAACTCAGACCTGTAACAACAACATGAGCTGCCTATCCTCTTCTTCATGCCCAGTGGCTTTGCTTCAAATGGTCAGAATGCATCTGCACTTGGTCCATGCCCTTTTTTTTTCTGAACATTATTCTTCTTTCCCAGTTCTTTTCTGAACACTTCTTTGAAAATGTTGCCCCATTTGCCCTTTCCCCTCTATAGTCTCTCTCAAAGCCTTCTGCATCTCTCGGATTTGTCACAAGCATGCCAGCCTACAATCCGCTCTGGGAATGGCCTGCCATCATCTCTCAAGGGGATCGACACACTAATCTATTCTTAAAGAATGACTGGATTGCTTTAGGTGCCCGACTGAGTTGGGTAAGGAAGGAAGAGTCGACAGGATTAGCACTCTCTGTTGCCATAGTGTGGAAATGAGTTAAGGGACAGGAGAGGGGGAAACATTATTTTGTTTTCCTGCAAACCACTAACACCTTTCTAGGGGCTGAATTCTCTGTAGCTGTTGTAGAAATGCAGTTAAAATGCTGGGCATCACTTCCGGAGGGATGTGGACTCTGCCATTCTCAAGGACCACGCCCTTTTTACATGTGTAGAACAAGAGCAACTAGATACGCAGAGCCCTGCTGATTGAACGCTGCTCTGCCTACACAATTCCCATGTCTATTGCTCTAGAATAAGGTTCCTAAACTTCTATCAGGTAGAACGTTTGGTGGTTGCCTTAACACAGACATAGCTTTCCTGCTTCAGGATCTCACTCCAGAAAAGCAATTTTTATTACTTATCTTCTGCAAAAATCCATATAAATTAATCCAAGAGTGGTTGTAGGTATTAATGAACCAATACATGAAAGTAACTGTACTGCTTGTCACTTGTACAACTTTTTCCCTCCTGGCTACTTCTCAAATCTCCTTCAAATGCCAAATTCTACAAGATGGCAAATTCCTTAAGGCTAGGACTGTATCTAAAATCGTGGCTCTAACCAAGGGCAATTTTGCCCTTTGAAAAGGACATATGGCAATGTCTGGAGACATTTTTGATCATCTCAGTGGTTGACTGTCTTTGTTGTAGGATGGTACTGTTTAAATGTGCACCGCTTCCACAGTGGAAAGCTGCTCAATCATAAATGTCAGTTGGCAACCCAGGGTGAGTCTCCATGGTGGCTTAGATAGCATTTAAGAGATGCTCAGCATTGGAAACACTAGAGATTATTAAAAACTCTGAAACTGTCTACTCCTGGTAAACTTTATAAATTGCTAGTGGAAAGTTAGAAATAAATGAGAAATATATAGGTCTAGGAAAATTGGAAGCCAGCAGAGAAAGCACATCTACGTTTGTGTGTAGAGGTGACCAATTTAAAAGCTAAACTCCTCATAATCAACAGGCTTTTATAATAGAAGGCAACAGGATTTACTTTTGGATCAAAGGTGCTCCCCTGATAGTTAGAGAATGCAGCTGAATGCAATTATAAGCTCACCGATAAGCAGGACGCAGGTCCTCAGCTGCATGCGGAGAGAGTGCCCTTAATAATTGAGAATCTATCAGCGACACCTTAATGAGGAGTTTAAAAACACACTGGCCCGGAATCTCAGAATTTGTCAATACTTGTTACCTAGATTTTCATTTCAAAGTAATGAAGTGATAAGTAGGAATCAAGAGGAAAGTTTGTGGTTGAGAAAAAATTGCTTTGCAAATAATTCAACAAGTACTTAAAGCCTGAAATAAGAGATAAACCATTGATAAGTTGGTAAAACTTGGACACATAGAGTAAGAATAGAATGTGGAGGGGAAAGTGGAGAGTTACAGACTGTGCTCAAGGGACTTACACAGCATCACAGATCATTAACTAGCTAGGGCCAGACCCACGTCCCAAGGATAATGTGCTGATGAGACAGACCATTCAGAGAATAGAACCTTCCCATGACTCTTGGTAAATAAAAGAGAGAAAGGGTTAATGTCATCCCATTTGATCAGGTAAATGATCAAATCACAGTGTGACTTTTTTTTCATTTTTATTGTTAGTTTTTAAAGTTGCACTGTGGTTTGCTTTCTGTCGCTGTGCTAACTGGCCTGACTGAAACCAGCTTGGGCAGAAGATGGGTTCGTTTGTCTTACCTTCGAGGTTAGCACCCCATCCTTCAGGAAGGTGTGGGCAGGAACTCAAGCAAGAACTGAAGCAGAAATCATGGAGAAATGCTGTTTACTGGCTTGCATGCAGATGCGTGTTCAGCTACCTTTCTTTTACATCCCAGCCCCACCTGCACTGCCCATAGCAGGCCCTCCCACACCAACTAGCAATCAAGAAAATGCCCCCCCAAGACATGCCCATGGGGCAATCTAATGGAGTCAGTTTTGCAATTGAGGTTCCTTCGTCTCAAGTGAGTCAAGTTAACAACAAAATGTAGACATCAGAGCAACAAAAAAATAATGGATTTTGGATAACCAAGTGGTCATCCTTAAAAACATTAATTTTTTCTTACTCATCAGGCTGTGTCTATATAAGTATTTATTACATACATACATACATACATATATACATACATACATACATACATACATACATATATACATACATACATACATACATACATACATACATACATATATAATAATCAAAGAATAAAAGGCCAAGAATTGGAGAGGGAGGGAGTATGGAAGGCGATGCGTGGAGAAGAGGAAGGGGGAAGTAATATAACCACAATTTTTAATTAAAATAAGCTTTTTAATGGGTCTTGTGCTATTTCATATATTTAATACATTATAATTTGTTCAGGTTTTTCTGTTTGTTAATAGATATTTTACATTTTATTTTAATTAAAACAGGCTACCTGTTTGTAATTTGCCTTTTTTCTTTTCTTTTCTTTTTCTTTTTTTTTTTTTTTTTTTTTTTTGATTTTTCAAGACAGAGTTTCTCTGTAGCTTTGGAGCCTGTCCTGGAACTGCCTGTCACTGCCTCCAGAGTGCTGGGATTAAAGGCATGTGACACCACCACTCAGCTAGGTTTGCCTTTTTTAAGAAAGAAAAATAAATGAATAACTTCATTGTCTAGGATTTTGTTACAGACACAAAATAAACCAGTTTGGAGTTGGTAAATGTTCAGGTCTCTCTGCATGTCACTCTTTCCCGAATACTTAATGATCATCATACATAAAGTCAGCTAGAGAACCTGAAGATGACCATCTCTAAACATTTTCTCCCTTTTGAAAATATATATATATATATTTCCTTTGCTCCTGAAAAGTTTCAATGTGTGCTTTGGGTCAGTTTTATATGCTGCTTTTGGGATCAACTCTCTCAACTTTTACCATGAGACCTTTTTCTCTCACTGGGTCTTGGGATCATCCTGCGTATTTTTGTAATGTGTGGAGCTTGAAACATTGAGTGGCCAATCCCTCATATGTCTCCCAAGCAAAGCCAATAGAGTTCCTTTTAACCCAGGAACAGAGTACGTTTATTGGGTTTCCCTTTAAGGCCTGCACCATTCATGGGGTGTTCCCCTCGACACGGCCACATTTTGGGGTGGGAAAGAACAGGTGTCTTCTCTCTTCAGCATCTTTATCATCTGGTCCTCATAAAAGTCCTAAGCTAGAGTCTTGGCAAGTTCGCAGGATATACAGCAGAAAGCTGAATTTCAGAATTTCAGGAGACAAAGCAAAACGATAATTAATCAATACATTTCAAAGACAATGAAAACCAAGACAAATAAAACAAACAAATAAAAAAATGCTTCAAAGTTTCAAAAGCAAACAAAATGCTGACCAAAATGTCTTTAGAGGTCTGAAAGCAACCAAATAAACCAAACCAAAATACCCAGGCCAAAATACTATCAAAGCAAAGAAACGAATCAGATACCATAAACAAAATACTTTAAAAACATATGAAAAGGCTATCAAAGTCGGATCCTTCTTAGCCAGCCCAGAACAAACAAAATGGACCACTGACCAAACTAAAGGAGTCTGGAGGCCCAGGAAGAACTCAGCAACGATTCCCTGAGGATAGGACTCCTGCCTGGACTCAAGGAGTCTATGCAAACACTGATTTTCATTCAAGTGATTCCTCCACCGAAAAGTGAGCCGTTTTCTCAGTCCCATAACAGTCAACAGAAAAACTATAGCCCCCATCTTAAAGGGATTAGAAGTTTATTCTGGAGCCTTTTTGAGTGACTACGACCTAGGAACCCAGATTTAGGTTACCCTGCATTTCGTGTTGCTGTATCTAAGCAGTTTCAAAAAGGCTTTACGGCTTTATACAACAGAGAAAGGTGTAACTCACGGCAAGTTTAAGACCCATTAGTGGGTACATCCGAAAGGTAGGTCCACCGAAACAGGGGAAGTTTTCCTTTAAGTTCAAGAGGTTATTTAATGGCATCTTTAGGTTTTGCACTGGTAGAAGATAGTTGCCTGCTAAGGCAATAGATTCTGAGAGGTTACCTGTTGGCATAAGTTTTAGTTCTGATAGAGGGGGAGGGAAATGGCTGTTCTGAAGGGCCAAAACTTAGCACCATATAAGGTATTTAGCTTCCAGGCCTGCAACATCCCAATCTCTCCACAATACTGAAATTCTAATCAGCCAATCAGTCTCTGCAGACACTGAATACTTTCAGGAGGTTTCATTCGCAGCTAGATATAACTTCCTTTCTGAGGTTTTCATTCACAGGGTTCAGCACTCACTGAGACCAAAGCCTGGCTGAACTGTCACCACGATCACCATTCTGAGAACATACTTTTATTGTGCATCCACAACCATGTTGATCGCTACATTGCTCACAAGAGGCAGGATAAGGAATCAGCCTAGATGTCCATCCATAGACAAATGGATCAAGAAAATATGATACATATACACAACACAATTTTATTCAGCAATAAAGAAGAATGAAATCATGTCATTTGCAAGAAAGTAGGTGATAAACCTATTTGAAGATAAACCAAGTGGGTTTTCTTAAAAGATACTGAGAAAGATAAATATCGCATGATTCCTATCATACAAAATCTGAATTTAAATGTATATTTACATGAACATGTATAAACATACTTAAGACACAAAAGTAAAAAAGTCATAGTGAGGTGAGATAGAAGAGGTCTACAATGAAAAGGGAAAAGGGGGAAAAACAAAATATCTCATATTGTCTCTTATTTACATACAGAATCTAAAATTACATATATAACTATAATATATATGTATACATACACACACACACATAGAAGGGAGACTTAGGGAGAAAGGGAAATAGACAAATGAAAAGTGATGATGAAGTGCATTGGAAATGTATAAAAGAGCAGGATATGAGGATTAATTTGTCTGAAAAATATCTCATAATGAAAACCACTGTTTTGTATAATAACAAAACATAAAATTCAACACACTTGGATTGCTTCTGCTAAAAGGCACTTATCAGTAAATGATCTCATGTCCTATCGGAGCCAAGAATTTAATTAAATATGACTGATATGAAAGGGTACAGAGCCTTTCAATCTTGAGGTTTAGATGCCAAATGACTTCGCTGAAGTTCTTTAGAGGTTCACATTTCAGGGAACAAGGACTCTGGTGACCATGGGGATTGTTTTGTGAGACTTTTCAGGTAATTCTAGTAATCACGCCTACCTACAGGTATTGATCTCATTTACATCTCTGTAACTTCTAACAAGGATAGTCAGGATGGCTTGGTCCCTGTTCCGTGCTTCAATCAGAGTTTCTCTTACTTGCCAGGCACCCAGGCGACACACAATGGAAACTCCTTGGAGTCTTTTCTTCACAGCATGGTTTTATTTTTCAGATATATATATTTATTTAGGCTTTTCAAGACAGGGTTTCTCTATGTATCAGCCCTGGCTGTCTTGGAACTAGCTCTTACAGACCGGGTTTCTCTATGTATCAGAGAACATACAGAACTAGCTCTTACAGACCAGACTAGACTCAAACTCACAGAGATCCACCTGTCTCTGCCTCCCAAGTGCTGGGATTAAAAGTGTGTGCCTCCACTGCCTGGCCCCACAGTATTTTCTACAGTGAAGCAGAATTTGGTTTTATAAACCTAGGTCCTGACTTCAAGAAAAGTCTGCTATAAGTGTAAGTGTTGGGTCTATTCACGAATGACCATGGTTCTTTTCCTGTGTTTACACCAGAAATAATTGTTCCATGTTGATCTAGCAATTAGCAAATCACACACATAAACGTCAGAGAAAGATAAAGCGATATATCCATCTAGGCAGATGGATGCAGCTGGAGTCAAACATCCACAGTAGAGCCAAGATCCAGTGAGGAACCATGTTGGAAGCCTAAATGGGAACCCAACTGCATGTGTTTGAAATGCTGCTCCCCCAGGGAGGTCGAATCTCTGACCTTGGTGTGATATCTAAAGCTCGTCCCCTTTGTTTCAGCTGGCGGGCTTCATCTACGCCTGTTACGTCGTGAAATGCATAACTGAAGAAGAGGACAGCTGTAAGTATTAAAGCTCCACTCAGTGTCTTTCAAGTTCAAAGCTTCCTCAGTCCTTCCTGCCCAGCCTTCCTGCTCCGAGACGGTACCCCTCACCACCCCAGCGGAGCAGGAAATAAGCCTTTGGTGCCTGTCATGCTAAGCTGGTCTTCACGACAGTCAGCACATTAAAGAAACAGAGCAGCTCTCGTTTTGAAAACACGCTTTTCCCCTTTCATTGAAAGGATATTTCAAAAATCTGTTCTCAGAACAATTCTAGTAGAGAATGCAGATGGCAGATTAGAGACAGAAGTGAACTCTGAATGCAGTCAGCGTGGCTATTTTACTTCGGACAGTCAGTTACTGTGTATTGCTAACTAATCTGTTTCACCGAGGACTACAAATCTCAACAATCAATAAGTTGTAATAGTTCTTAAAACTCTCTCACCAGTTGAATTCCTAGTGGAAATCAATTGCTATGACGATGATATATATGCCATGACCTGAGATGGCATGACATAACCTGCTCTGACGTGGTTTGATGAGGCACAGCATTGGCGTGGCATGTTAAGATACAAAGTGATATGGCCCAATTTAATATGATAGTTATCTGATGAGATGACATGATCTGATATGTCATGATCTGGCATAGTGTGCAAAGAAATGACATGATATATGATATGGTAGATATATTATGATATAGCCCATGCTAAAACATTTTGAGTAGTGGGGCAGAGTGTGGTTGGATATGTGGTAAGGGGAAAGGAGGGGTCTGATGGATTCCTAGATGTCTATGCATGTATGGGGACTTAGAAATGCCTCTTAAGGAAAGAAGTGCAGACACAGCACACTGAGGTTGTTGGAGGTGTAAGCAAGGATGTCCAGTAAGCACCCATCATATGCTCAGACACCTTATTCAGAGCCTACAGCAGAAAACACATACGTGGATTGGTAAATGTATGGTCCTAACAGGTCATGTAATCAGCATCTTTCCAGAATCTCACTTTGAAAAATAAAAAAGACACCTAAAATACTCATGCTCATTTCACAAGACAAAAACAGGTAAAATTGACACTGAAGATACAGAATGCGTCCCCGAGAGTGGTTCAACTCTGAAAAATTATAAAGAAAATTATTTTGGCCTTTAATTTTTATGAAAAGCAAAAAGCATCCTCTGAAAGTAAACCTTGAAGAATTTGAGAGAGTTTTGATGTCTGGGTGACACTGGGGCTAGTATCATATCTTCTTGAAGCTACCTGCTTACCAAATTAGTGAAGTCTCCATCCCTACGAGTACAGCCTAGGTCCTGTAACTTAGTGAGAACACACTGTACCAATGAGGACAGGCTTTTGACTTCTGGGTGAATGGAGTAGGCAGGAGGAGGCTGAAGTTGTACATCTCTGTGATCGGTGCTCCCAGAAGCGAATGTACCCAGTCAGCGTCCGAGGGAAGAAGTGTCGACTTCCAAGGAACAATGAACCAGGCAAGAGCAAGGACACAAACTATACTGAATGAAATAGTAAGACATAGAGGATGATATACTGCACCACAGAGGAGTGGGGTGGGAGAGAAAGAGAGAGAGGGAGAGAGGGAGAGAGAGAGAAAGAAAGAGAGAGAGAGAGAGAGAGAGAGAGAGAGAGAGAGAGAGAGAGAGAGAGAGAGAGCTAACATTCCAGGCTTGCCGCACCCTCACTATGCAGCCAATGGTGACTTTAAGCCTCTGCCTGACTCCTCCTCCCAAGCTCTGGATTGCAAGTGTGCCACCATACCAAGTTTCTGCGTTGCTGTGAGTTGAGCTCGGGGTCTCCTGCATGCTAGGCGAGCGCTGTACCTACTGAACTACATCGCTAGCCTAACGACAGACACATTAATACAACATCTCTTTCCAGTGGGAAAGCCCTGAACCTGGGCTTCTCTCTGCTTGACCCCGTAGCCTAAACCAGAGCCACGGCCTGGCAAATGGACTGACTGCACAAAGTCGCAGCACACCACTGCCACCTGCTGTCCACACTAGACTATGGCACCGGGTAGTCTATGATGAGGATGCTGTGCTTTCTATGAATCAGTAGGGCTGCCATGAGGCCACAGCATTGGCAGCAGAAACTCATTTTCTCCTAGCTCTGCATGCTGAAACTCCAAGATCAAGGTGTCAGCGTGCGCTTTGTCCTAAGACCTCTCCTTGCCTTATATATGGTACCTTTTCAAAATCCTTACGTGGCCTTTTCTCTATGTCTTTCTTCTTACTTAAAAATTTCAGTCCACTTGGACTGCAGCCTTGTCCTGGTGACCATATTTAACTTTAATTAGCTCTTTAAAGTCCCTGTCTCAAGAACTTCACACTGAATTTTAAGCTTTCTATTCATAGATTGAAGGGAGGAGACACAAATAAGGCTAATACGCACACACACACACACACACAATAGTACACACACATGCACATGAACACACAGTATGTTTTGTAGACATATGGGTATATTTACAGGAGCAGAGCAGACCTAGCATCAGACTAGAGCTATGGGGTGCTAACACTGCCCAGCATGGATGTATGTTCACTACGATCAAGCAGGAAACCAGACAGCACCTCTAACTGTCATCTACTTTTAGAAGAAAAGTTCCCCTCCAAGAAAAGCTAAAACCTTGAACTCCACCTTAAGAGTTCTGCCTCATACCAGGCACCCATTTGAGCACAGCGACCCTCACCACACGCATGGATGTGTTTGTTCTTCCTTAAGAGAACAGGCTTCCTCCGGGAGGGTGGGCACCCTCACTGTGAGTTTTGTGGCTGAGCTCTCCTGTCTCTGGCCATGCTGAGTTTTCCTGATAGCCCCAAGTCTCTTCCATTCCCCTGTGTTTGTTCTTGTTTACAAACTTGTGTAAAAGAAATGAAAGTGTCCAAGATCCCTGGTCTTCATGACTGTTATCTTATACACGGCTCTTTTCTCTAGCTTCCTTAGACCTCCCCTCTGCTGCACGGCGGTGAGCTGTACCACTTCAGCGACAGAGATGAGAATTTATCTTTTTGTGTCACCTGCTATTAAAAGATACTTACAGAAGGGGGTCGGTCACTGATCCATGATGAGAAAAAAGTTCTCCAGCATATGACTTCTCAATTTTCATTACTGTGTGTTTTTTAACGTATTTTCATTAGAACAAAGCACAACTCAATGTTGGTCTCTTGCAAATGCATCCATGTTTAAGTACCTTTTTCGAAGTACATTTTTCATAGCTGCAGGCTCCTTTATTTGAGGATTCAACCTCAAATAATAGAAAATTCAACCTCAAATAATAGAAAATAGGTAGGTAGAAAATATTTGGGCAGTGAGGGAAGAGTGCATTTGTACCAAATATGTCCAGACGTTTTGTCCTCATCAAAAGTTCCCAAATAGTATAATACAGCAAATTTTATTGCTTTCATTGCACAGAGCATTAGAACAGGATTGGATATTACGAGAAATCTAGAGATGACGCCATGTACACTGCATGCTGTGCTGGAGTTATTATGTGTGTGTGTGTGTGTGTGTGTATGTGTGTGTGTGTGTGTGTGTCTATATATATATGCATATATATTATAAACTCTATTGTGGGAATCACCCGAGTCTGCATCACCACCCTCCCAGTACAGACCGCGGCTCTGTACCAACCCACGAGCTGGGCAAGGTCCTAGGGGTTGAACACAAGACACACACACAGAGAGTCCAAGTCATTCGCCAGGAGGTGAATGCCAAATTTTATTTTCCTTCCGTCAGGTTAATATACCTCTTTCCCCAGAGGAGAAGACCCCCTCCCAGCCAGGGATGAGATCACAGGGATGAGAGCCTAGGCCGGGGCAGGTAGTTCCCAGGCAGGGGGTACTGGCCTGGGAGCTGTGACAGACAGTTAAGGGGAAGATTAGGCGCCATGAGAGCTCCTCTGAACAGGTGGGAAAATTACCATACCAATAAGATAAAACAAGGCCCTAGGTTAATCTACCAGGCTGGCAGAATCGAGCAGAGAAGTTAACAGGAAGCTTGACTGGTTAGCGTAGTAAACAGTCCTTGCATTGCACCTCGAGAAGCAGGGGAAAGCCTGGGATCCAACACTCTATGTCATTTTTCTAGGGTTCCTGAGCATTTGTAAGTTTTTGTATCCATAAGAAGGTCCTGAAATCCCCATGGTTACTGAGGGACGACTGTAGCTACCACCTCATCTAATAGAGATGCAATGTATTTCCAAATGTTATTCAATATTGAAATCACCTGGGACAAAGATGTGGAATGTCATTTAAAGATAATAACCTAAGGGACTTATTCTGGAAGCAATATTGGAAAATGAATTCCAGCAATTTAAATTTAGAGTTAGACACATACACATGCCCACCAACTAAACGCAAATGAATAAGAACCTGTCCTGAATTCTCTGAAGTCAAGCAGCCTAGGGACAAAAGTCACAATCGATTTATAGAATCTGTCTTTTAAAAAGAAAACCACAGAAAATTATCCACTGCTTTCAGGGTAATAATTTTCTATTATTTTTGTTTGATTTTTTTTTCTTCTAAAGCCTGCTGGCCTACACTGTTTGTCAAACTCCATTCTGTAGGTTTTGAGCGTATCTCCAGATATCCAGGACCATCAGCCTTGAATGGAACGCCTTGAGCACAGTCACTTACTATGCAGGGGTTGTACACGGAGATGTCTTCTGCCCTTAAAACATCATGCTTCATCTTGCTCGTAAATGAATAGCGGTTTACTACAGAAAGCCGAAAATTACAGATAAACAAAACAGTAAGAGGAGAGACTATCAAAATGCTCACAACTGAGTCCTGGTCTTCAGTTAACATTTTGGCACGTCATATGCTTACTGGGTTTCATTCTGTCCTTGCTTTTCCACTGTCCTTCCCTCTGCCGTTTCTCCTTCCCACACTTTCTTCCTTCTCTTCTCACGGTCGGTCATCGGCCACGCTTCAGATGTGGCTGTTCAGATCATACTACACACTCTGTTCGGTAACCTGCCTTTTCTTGTTCTCTTAAATCACTCCTCAAACATAACCTCAGAAGTGGCAACAAGCTGTTCAGAACAAAGTACAGTGTGTTGTGTGCCTGATTGACAGGTGAGGTTGTGAAGGGGGAGAAAAGTCTTTCTTCTTTGCGGAGAGTCACGCTCAGTCAGTAAAAGACACATAGTTCATTTATTGTCATTTGGCCATCTCTTTATAACAATTGCAATCTTAGGCGCTTAGAGATTACCAAGCGAAATTTCCTTTTCTATACCTGTCAATTTCCAGTGAGCCCAAAACTCACCATTTTTCCTCTTCTCTGAGCATCATCACCTACTAGGAAAGGCTAGAGGTTCAGATGTTGAAGGCGGTTAACATGTAGCTGTGTTCTGGGGAACCCTGCTGGAGTCACAGTGAGAAATATCATCTTCCCGCCCTCCCAACGCGCTGACGCCTCCCATTGTCCCTTCATTCTGCTGAGATTTCTTTCCACGGAAGATTTCTTCAAGTTTTGAAATGATAAGAAAAATGCTACCTATTGCTCTACTCCAACACGTAAATCTTATAAACTTCTGAAGATTGACTGGCTGAGCTTCCGTAATCCAGAGAACTGAAGCTGACTCTCAGGATAAAAAGGTGTTGGGGTGCGGTGGGTACCCAGACATCTCTCATTCCCCTCTGTGTCCTAGCACGGAGCTTATCCCCACTTGGAGGAAGACTCTGTATGCTTTTGAGAAATAAAGGGTTAACCATTTGACTTTCCACAGTCATTTCTGTGGCACAAAGATGCGACTTCTCCTTAGACTTCAACTAACTCTAAGAACTTGGTGCGCAGGGGTAATAAAGCACCTTTTGCCACTTTCGAAACAAGTGGAAAAGGGAGGAGGACAGATTTTTGCCATACGTAAAAATTAAAGATTGAGTCCGTGATCAACATGGGAGACAAATGAGCACACTGTGTACCTGAGTTCAGCGACAGCCGTGGTCTCCAGAAGTAACACGTGTCTCATCTCTGGCTCTTGCATTGCTCTCTCGTGTGGTCACTGAAGAGAAACGCACCAACCCTATTTCTCAATTTGGATTTTCAAATAAAAAGGGGAAGCTGATTCTTTAACAATCGTTCCTTGTTCACTCCCTTTTCTCTATTAATTATTATCTCTATTAATGTTTCCACATTAATTAATATTAATATTTCTCTATTAATTAATATTATCTACTCTGTTGTACTAGACAGTGTCTCATGCACACAGACATGGTATATTCATCTTTATGTAAATCTAATTTTTCCAAGTCAAAAAAATGAGGGGAAAGAAATGATTCATTTTTGGTTGAGGCCTGGGCTTCTAAAGAATCAATATAGAGGTAACAGCATTCAGATAAGTAGAGAAGATTTTTATCCTAAGCATTCAAAGGAAGTAGTTCCTGCAGGAAATATTTCTGGAGCCAGGAACTTAAATTAACTCTTAGTAGAGGCAAAGAACAGGACAATTGTTTTAATCAGCCTCAACAGAAAAGAATGCCAGAGTATATGGAAGTGATGTGGAGGAGACAGAAGGACAATCTTTGCCATCTCCTTATTTATTTATTTATTTATTTATTTATTTAGAATTTCCACCTCCTCCCATCCTCCCATTTCCCTCCCACTCCCCTCACTCCTCCTCTTCCCCTCCCCCTCCAGTCCTAATAGCAGTCAGGGTGCCCTGCCTTGTGGGAAGTCCAAGCCCCCCCCCACCTCCATCCAGGTCTAGGAAGGTGTGCATCCAAACAGACTAGGCTCCCAAAAAGCCAGTACATGCAGTAAAATCAAAATCCGGTGTCATTATCATCGGCTTCTCAGTCCGCCCTCATTGTCAGTCACATTCAGAGAGTCCGCTTTGATCACATGCTCGTTCAGTCCCAGTTTAGCTGGCCTTGGTGAGCTCCCATTAGGTCAGTTCCACCGTCTCCGTGGGTGGATGCACCCGTCGCGGTCCTGACTTCCTTGCTCACGTTCTCCCTCCTTCTGCTCTTCATCTGGGCTTTGGGAGCTCAGTCCAGTGCTCCAATGTGGTTCTCTGTCTCTATCTCCATCCATCGCCAGATGATGGTTCTATGGTGATATGCAAGATATTCATCAGTGTGGCCGTGGAAGAAGGGTAGTTCAGGCACCCTCTCCTCTGCTGCCCACGGACCTAGCTGGGGAAATCCCGTTGGACACTGGGGTTCCCAGCCATCTCCTTCTTGACAGAAGGGTTGAGATAGACCAGATCTCTGAGGACCCACTAACAGATATGTGGAACAAGAGCACTAGAGCAGAGATGTGGGCCTTGCAGTTTGTCACCGAGTGAGCTTGGAGGTAAGCCTTGGGTCCCCAGTGGCGTTTAAAGAAGGTCCCTGTAGCAGAGTATGCTCTAGGTGGCCTCCGCTACAATAGGTTGGTATTGTGTGAAGGGGTGAAATATTGTGGTAAGGGGTGAAAGAGAAACAAACCTGAAGCTCACAGGAGGTACAGTTTGTTTAAATAATAGAAAGTAATTAGACTGAAGACAAAAATCAGTGATGGCATTTTATAATTACGATTAATCTAAAGGTTAATTTCCTTTGGCGCAAAAATCTTATTTAAAACATTTACCAGGAAAGGAAATTAGGATGTTACTATCAAGAGGTTTAGAGCACTTCTGGGAATCCATGTCTATTATCAATTGGAAATTAGGTTAGGTCCGTAGTTGGAATTTCAATTCATTTCATATATATAATAGGTAGTGACCCAATATCCAAACCAAAAAGGTTGGTTGGGGCAGAGAGTGTGAAATTTACATTTGTTTGTTTGTTTGTTTATATGATTAATTATAAATGTTTCCAATAAAGGAGTCTGGTCTATACAAGAACAATACAATCCTGACACAAAAAGATAATTGGATATGGCTTGCTGCCTTTGTAACTAATGAAGTTAATGCTGAAAGAATCCCCAAGAGTGGGGCTGCTAAGGAACGGCACAGGTGCACATCCAACATCACTGAGATAAAATGAACAGGAGCCGTCCTTCAGTGGGCTCCAAACCTGCCAATTCCACTCTTCTCTCCCGGGTCCTGCGTTATTCATCACCGTTTTCCCACTGAGCTGTCAGGCCTCAGGTTCCAGATGCTGTAAGCAATCATCTTTCTATAGCCATGAGAGGTTCCAGGATCCTCGATGGATTTGCAGATACAGAAATCTCTTACATAAATGTGATATGGTGCTTGCAAATGACCTACACATGACTCCAGTGTACTTTGAATCATCATTATAATACCTAATGCCATATAAATAGTTGTTGCATTGTATTTTGAAAAAAAATATTGTCTTCATATGTTCAGTCCAGGCATTATCTTTTTTTCTAGTACTTTCAACTTTGCTTATATCTATGTATGTGGAATATGAGGGGGGAGAGAGATGCACATGAGCTCATCGTCCAATAAATTTGCTTAATACCATCAGCACATAATCACAACATTTAGCTAAAAACAACTGAGCTATGGATTTACTCCTTTAATGTTTGCATCACTCCCGTTGGTGTGCAAACTAATCCCAGAAACATGGAACTAGGCAGGATCACAGAACTATGAGCAATATTAGCAATCACATATTTTAATTCCCTAATTTTACAATAGGAGAAAGGGACACTGAAGTTGTCTTGTTAGAAGTAGAATAAGGGAAACAGAAATGGAGCCAGAGCTGGCTGGAATCTGGGGCCCTAAGTACACTTTTCACTTCACTTGACTCTGGCACCCTAGAGAACTTCTTTCAGCGACTATTTATGGAGCAGTCAGTGGGTGCACATTGCCAGGGGTGAAGCAAGAAATAAACTGATACCAACTTTACTTTCGTGATGTATACAGTCCAACACACAATTCCCAGGGGGAAAGAGACTAATAATAAAGCATGAGAACTCAGGCAAGGAAAGCTAGGGTACCGTGGAATACAGTTCACAGAATCTTAAGTGAATTTGAAGTTGGGGGGCATTATTCCCCAGGCAAATGATACTCCCATTGAAATTATGAGGATGAATCACAGGGACATATACAATTGAGTAAAAATAGACATGTCTTGTTTTTTTTTTTTTAAGCAGGCAACCGCTTTAAGGTCCATGTTGGCCAAGTGTCTACCATCATCTATATGTGGATAATTTTATGTTTTCTATTAGCCTGAAACAGTGAGACTACTGTCAGTGTGCCTACATATCAATAAGAACGTTGGGTAACCACTGGATAATCTCTTTGCTGGAACTGCTACTGCCCTAAGAAGATGATTGTTAGGCTCAGAAGCTTTGTGATTTTCCTTTCTAGACCTTGCAAGATAATATGATTAAATATTATGTATGTGTTATGATATTAATATGATATAAACATTACCAAGCACCAAGCGAGGAATGCTTCTCTAGTGAGTAATTATAGCATACATACTTACATTTTGTTTCTCTGGCTATACATACATTAATGTGCCCACCACCCTAATTAGAACTGTGCATTCTAAATATATCGTGGATGTCAGCTGAGAAGATATGCCAAATCATGTCTAGCTAGCTCATCTGTAACTTGCAATAACTGCTCCCTTCCATTTCTTTCTAAAAGGCATGTCATATATCATTGAAAGCAATTCTAACAAGGGTGAAAAAAACAAAGACTGTGGGATTCAGTCAATCCAAATGGCAACCAAGCCCAGGCAAAGGAAGAGGAAACTGACTTAGCCGTGTCGTGATAGTCTGTGTGCTTCTCCACATTTTTGGAAGATAGCAAAAATAACCAGATTCATCCTTTTCTGACACTTCAGTTTCTTCCCTTTCTTGGCTCTTATCCAGGTGCCCGATCAAGCCTCCCTTCACCCTCACTTCTCCGTTCTTTTCATTTGGCAGGCTGCTCTTGGAGCACCTTCATTACAGGGGGAGAAAGTATCCCTGAGACCATTCTGGTCCTCTTTGCCTTGTATACCTTCTCTTTCTCCTCATTCATTCTCCTCTGTCCTGAAGGAAATTTTCCCTCCCTCACGCTTTGGAGCTTTGCTCTGATTGTCCCTTTGTCTTTACACTTTCCTTATCATCCTCCAGGGAGAACAAAGACAGCATTGCTCTTACAAGCACACTGGCACTGGATGCCCATTGTCACCTACATTTTTTTTCAGGCTTGGGTTTGCAGTATCCATGCCTGAGTAAGCAACAATGCACTTTCGCCATTTCTAATCGTGGGTGCTTTCCCATCACAGAGGAGAGTCACTAACCCTGCCTGCAAATGCACACTCAGCATGCCTGGCTGGTCACTAGCTGCTGCTCAGCAGTGCTTTACCCTTCTGACAGTGGTGTGTCACACTCTCCACAAAGCCTGCTTCTAATCTTTCCAGGCTCCCAAACCCAAATATCCAAACACAACTTGACTCTTTGGTCCTCTTCCCCAGACCCCCAACAACTCTGGCAAATATCCTGTTGTATCCTTGAAGCCCTGCCCAAATAAGAAAGAAGCTGGTAAGCTTTTCTTGGCAGAGTACTCCATCCTCCACCAATTGACCTCCTGCCCAATCCAAGATGCTTGGCTCTCACTATCTATGTTCTTGCCCACTTTTTCCTACACCCTTGCCAAAGATGCACAGGCCATTAGTAAATTAGGATGGTCCCAGACTCCCTTAGTCCTTGCTGATAACAGACAAGGTGATTTTTAAAAATATTCAAAATACAAACTATCCTATGCTGCTGCCTTTTGATAAATCTTCCTACAGTCTGTCACACAAGCTATTTTTTACTTATTATAAGACTGAAGAGTCTTCATAGACCTGCCTCTGCCCCCCCAACTTATACTGATGATGTCCATGTTTATATCTTTCCTTATAAAACCCCAGTAAATTCAACTACAGAGTTTATCTCTTTCCCCATCCCTTCACCTAGCCTGAAACATTCTAAGTCTGTCGGGAAACAGTCTAAATATGCATTTAAAGGATAATCCAGTCACTCTCCTTCTCCAAAATATTTTGCTTTAAAAGATAAAGATGGGATCCAGCATCTGTCCATTGTGTGTTTTTGATGTTTTATACAGATGAGACATCTTATATTCTCAATCCTTCAGAGCTAAAATTCTTTAGATATCCCCAAAGATGTCAATAGCAGTACTTACATCCTGGGGGTAGCCAATAGCCATGTATGTAGACTTAAAGCCTATTAATAGGAGGGAAGTCATGATTCATACTGTAAACCTAACCAACTACCCATGTATGGTGAGGTCATGGATCCTAGGGGAGCATCTTGAGAAATGTCACTTTCCTGAACCAGTGTAATCCCTAACACCACTCTAAATATTTATCTTTATACCCCCAGATATGTGCACCTCTCACCCTTCGTCAAAGATACCACTTTTTGCAGCACATGTGAACAATTACAGAAAGCCGTAACTAGTTAAAATGCAGAGAACCAACTATAGTGTAATCAACCCCAACATGACGCCCACACCTCATGGAACATTCTAGAAGAGGGACAGAAGGCCTATGAGAGCCAGGGACACAGGATGTCTGCTACAAGATCGTGTCCACTGCATAAAACAGGGAATCTGCATCCCTGTAGTCTCAGCAATGTGTGCATGTGTGTGCATGCATGTTTGCCTATGTATATGCATGCATGTGTGTGTGTGCGTCCGTGCGAGCGTGCGTGTCTGTGTGTGTGTGTGTGTGTGTGTGTGTATAGCAATAATAATTTTAAAAGAAGAGACCAGGAATTTGAGGGGGTGTCCATGGGAAGAGTTGGTGGGGGAGGAGAGGTGAAAATTATCTAAAGTCAGTACTTATATATGAAATTCTCGGGAAAAAAAAAAGATTTAGTTATATTACAAAAGAAGAAATTAAACCTCAGAGGAAACATGATTTGCTTAGCGATACATATTGTAAATAGTTACACAACCTCTGGAGCACCCACTTTTGGCCACCCCTCAGCTTCCTTGGGTCATTTCAATTGGCACCACTATTCATCTGAAGACACTGACTCTGAGCTCATGTTCCAACAGAAAATCATATAACAGTCTTTAGAATTGGTTTGTTTTGGTTTTAGTCTTTTCAAGACTGGGCTTCTCTGTATAACAGTTCTGGCTGTCCTGAAACTGATTTTGTAGGCCAGTCCAGTCTCGAGTTCATAGAGATCCATCTGCCTCTACCTCCCGAGTGCTGGGATTAAAGGCGTGTGCTTCCATCGCCTGGCTTAATATTTTATCTACGGTACTTCAGTTCCTGAGAATTAGCAGAGATCGACAAAGGAAAAAATAGTTAAACATCAGAAAGTTGTATATCATTTTTAATAGGTATTCAGAAATGAAAGTTTCAAGTGGCTATTCAAACAACTTCTAGCTAAATCCCCATTTTATTTATAATAACAATACGGTTATTCTTGCTTTTCATTTTCATTTATTATCAGGCGACAATGGCTTAGCATTTTAAAAATCTGCTTCTGATGCAACTAGGAAGGACATGAAAAATAAGATTCCAAACCCACAAGAAAATACACTTGATGAACAAAGGAAGCAGAGCATCTGCTCTGAGTGAGTTTAATGAGTTTAATTCCACTCAGCATGTGGCCTGTGTTGGCTGGAAGTTCCTCATAGCATAACACTTCAGTAACCTTTCAGGCAACAAGAAGATCTCGTGTCCTTATACGTATTTTCGTAATCAGAATTTAAGGCGAGGGTGATTCAAAGCCCAAATTTCAGGGATTTTAGCCTAGATGGAATATCTCAAGTTCATAGAATCAGTCTGAATTGCTGCTGCCATGGAGGTCTGAATGGGAGAAAGGAGAAAGGCCTATTCTTTTCATTTTGGCCTGTGGTTAATTGTGTTCTAAATTCCTTTTGTGCACCTGGATGGAAGTAGCCTTGAAATTCATACCTGCAGAGATAATGGATAGACACTGTTTTCATAGGCCCACACGTATTCTTTAGTGCCTTTCAATGTGTTCCCCTAAATATTTAGGTTTTGCTTTCGGCAAGCTACCTTTTTAGACTTCCCTTCATGGTTCTCTCCTGCTCCTTCTGCAGAGGACAATATGTTGATTAGTGGCCTTGTCATTAATACCAGAGGGACAGTTTTATGTTACAACACCTCACTGCCAACATCTATTTTAAACAGTAGTTTTAGCTTTCTGCACTAAGTATTCCCGATTTAATTTAAAGGGAAGGGACGCTCACAACAGGGAACAGATTTTAGCAAAGAGTATTTATTCAAAGAACATTCTTCTCTTCCTGGATAATTTTTAAATTCTGCTATTATTTATTTTATTAAATCATGGTTATTAAACTGTTATGGCACTTTTCTAATTTAAAATAATTGCAGCTCCCGTTACATCCACCTCACAAGAGGTCAGTATATGCAGACACACCCTCATTGCCTATAGAAAAATTAAGGCCACAGGAAAGCACCACAGAACTTGAAATAAAACTCGAAATCCTAGAAGGTCACTGGAGACAACGGAAGTGCTGGTATCTCTGCTGCAGTGGGGAGAGGCATGGTTGTTGTACCAATGTTCACATTCATTGAATTTTGTGTAGTAATTGTGTACAGTTTTGCATACTTTTTGCCTTAATAAAGCCATTGAAATTTTTTCTTTCAGGAACCAAACACAAATCCACTTAATGCTAAAAGTTAAACAAGTTCAAATTTTATTTTGGCACCTTCTGTCCAGTTGTACACCTCACCTTAGTGCCCTCTGAATGTTCCGTAAGAATAATGGCTTTCCCAGCAATTGTCAATATATGAAAGACGGGGTAGCATCCCACAGCAGTGATCCTCTCACCTTGCCCCACTAACCCTGAAACACGTCCCGACATCCTTCTTTCTCCCATGCCAAAGATGGAATCCACAAAAAGCTTATTTTGTTTGTACCTAAAAGATGTTCTCTTTATTATTGTTCAAGGCCTGATGGAAGAAAAGATAAAAGCACTCGGTCAACTATGACTGAAATTTTGCAATCATCTTCCATGTTCTGATCAATTGCCTAATTTTCCTATGTAGCCTAAAGTGTATGCAATCTATCCAGTAAATAGGAACTGAATGTCTGCTATAAGCCATATGCTGTAGTGTGTTTTTAAGCTACTGTAGTAAAAGGCACAGGACAGTCAATCTCATACAGCTAACATTACAATGGTGGAGACAATCACAAAGAAACCAGGAGGTTCATGCTATGTTAGGTGATGATCGTTACATTGAGCAAAGTGAAACTGAGTAAGGAGACGGAAATCTGACACTTCAAGCTCTTACTTTACAATTGTAGCTGTGTTTCCCTTTTTCTGCACCTGAAAATGGGTTGTATTCCTTTTAATTTAAATATGGTATTTCACAAAGGAAGCCAACCACTAACTCCCTGGTGAAATTTGCTTTGGTTCTAGGAAACACAGCAATGTTGCACTCGTCAACACACTCCCCCTCCCTTTCTGTATTTTCTACCTCCCTGTCAATTTCTCTTGCATCCAATAACATCTTTCCATCACGGCAGCCCTAATTCTGCTTCTAACCTCAGTATTTCTTCTGTCTGCCTTTCACGGTTTTGTACTAAGGATTAAAATAACAACATAGACAATATGCCAAATTGCTATAAGGAAAGCTTCTTGTATCACTTTGAAAACCCTCACTAGAATCAGAATTATCCAAGACACCACTGATAAAAGGGACAACTCTCAGAAAAAAGGGCTGCGTGGGTGCTTATTTGGTATCCTGAAATAGTTTTCAGACACAAAACACAGGACTCAAACCTTGAGTGAGGTTGCCCATCACATGGTATATATTGCAGAAAACAATGGTACTTCATTAATGACTCACTGGTAAATACAAGCAAAATAGTTTCCAAGTCAGTTACTGTTGACTCCAGAATCTTCCTAGTTTATTACACTGGAGCTGGGAAGAAGATAAAAGTGAGTTTGCTAGCAGCAACAGAGTAAAGGTACTGGAAATGAACAATAAAAGAGGCATCTACAACTAGAAGGTAATTTAAAGAACTCAAAAATTTTGTTTAATGAATAATATAAAAGGAAAACAAAAGGCTGAAGGTTCTAACTTTAATACAAAATGTAATTTACTCCCTTTGATCACCTTTGGAAGCCTTAAAGGGATTTACTAGATAGAAATGAATGAGGAACAGTCATCAGGTTCCCCGGATGGAGGAAGAAAACAAAAGCCTGCCTGCCTTCTAACGCCATCCTCAGCTGGTTATTGCCTCAAGCAAAACCCTGGCTCTATTTTTAAAGATAACTATTACTGCTCCCCTGACAGTAATATTACAGAGATAAATGATAAAAACTGAGAAGGTCTGAGCAACTGTTCAGCAGTTCAAAATTGTCAAGAATTTGTTTTACTTTTTTTTTTCAAGAACTGAGGAGATTTCTTGTTGATAAAAGGTGTAGTATGAGGGCTGGCTTGTTGGGGTACTGGGTGGGACAGAAACCCCAACAAGCCAGCCCTCATACTACATAATGTTTTTCTAAAAAGCAAAAATTTAAAAGGATGCCAAGATAAATTATGGCCCAAGCATGTAGCTGCTGTCACAATTACATGGAAAGAATGGGTTAGATATTTCATAACACCATCATTCAGGCAAGTTCCAGATTATACATTAGCCTCTATATGCTATTTGTTCAGTATAATTGTTATAGTCCAGGTGAGAAAATTACAAACCACAACACATTTAAGCCAAATTAGAGTCCGCCCTTCAGAATAGGTTAACACCATAGAAAAACTATTCACCCTCAGGCTCAGGATGCAGCACTTATAAAGGCAAAAGCCACAATGACCTCCTTGTCAGGTATAGGTCAGGAGAACCTGCTAACATTGGTTTGGAGAACACACTTAAGTATTTATTTTTGGTTGTGCATTTGAGTTATGCGTGTGTTGCCAAGGTCAGTGAGAGTGTTCATGGAGTAAAGGGCTGGAAAGCACATGAGAAGACACAAAATGGATCAGGTTATGATCAGGACGAGATGGTGCTACCTTGGTCACTTAAACAACTGTATAAAAGAAATTTAAAATAGACCAATGTGCCATTAAGACATACTTTTCTACTTTAGTCTAATTTATTTTTTGTTGCTTTTATTTTGAAGTTATAATTACATTATTTCTCCAACTTTGCTCTCTCCAAACACTCTTAGCTACCTAACCCCCTACTCTTTTTCAAATTTATGGCATATTTTTAACGATTATTACTGGTATAGATATAGATGATAAATAGGTAGATAGATAGATGATAGGTAGGTAGGTAGATAGATAGATAGATACATAGAAGATAGATAGATAGATAGATAGATAGATAGATAGATAGATAGATAGATAGATTCCTAAGTACATAAATACAACCTGCTCAGTTTGTATATTATAATGTATAACATTATATACATTGTGTGTGTGTAATGTATACATATTTTTCGGCCAATACAAATGCCTGCATTTGGTATTGGATAGCCATCAGTGTGCTCTTCCCTGGGGAAGACCATTACTCCTAGTTTCAGTATTCTCAGTTGTTTGTAGTTCTTTGTCTATGGCTAAGGCCTTGTGGTCTTTGGCCTTTCCATGTTAGATGTCTATTGGTGTTGTCTTTGTTCGGCTTGTATTTAGGCACCCATGTCGGTGAGACTTTATGTACCATGCTCTGATGTTCCTAAGAGTCACAATCTCACAGCAAACTTCATGTTCCTCTGACCTCTTTAAAGTTAAACTAGTCCACAAGTAAATCAATTTTTTAAGTTGGATTCAATCTTTTATCTCTGCTCTCTTCATATGTGGCATCCCAAAGACACAAACTTTAAATTTGACTGCCAACTATTACTCATCCTGGTATTGTCTATATTAGATAATATAGAGATATAGGCAACTTAGAAAATGAAAGCACTTCACCCTGTTTTTATTGCTCTCCTATAAAATGCTTGATTTGCTTCGAAAGTTGTCTCAAATTTAGAATGTGTCATTTGAAGAGTAACATTGGAGCTCCTAACCTTTTAACATAGTGCTCTCTGTTTCGTTGCGTCATTCCATTCTTCAGGAGAAAAAGAAAATCTGCTTCAAACTGGAGGAAGAGGGTTTCCCAGTACTAAAATGAAATCTACTGCCATGCTATAACACACACACCACACCCACAACACAACAATAAAACAGGATCTGGGGACATAGACCAGTCAGTTAAGTAACTGGTCAACAAACATAAAACCCTGAGTCTGCTCCCCTACATCCCTTTAAAAAGCCAGGCGGTGGGGGGGGGGGCAAATAGATGTGGTAGCATACACACCTGTTTCCTTCCTGGGCGGGGGGGAGAAGTGACAGGATTCCTAGGGTTCGATCCTGGTTAGCTTAGCTGAATCAGCAAGTTTCAGGCAAAACTGAGAGACCCTATCTCAAAAATCAAGGTGGAAAACGAACCAAGCCCATTTACACACTTGTGCACATGTGCACCTGCACAAACGTAAATGAGTTTACACATACAACTGAAAAGTACATAGAAGGGACTTGACGTGGAAGAAGTCCATCGGAAAGTATTATATGAGGAAGGGTAGGAGAACACAGTAGGTAAAACACTGCCACACGAGCCTGGGGACAGGGGTGCAATCCCGGGAGTCCACAGAAGTGGAGGGAGAGAACTGACTCCATAAAGCTGTCCTCTGAACTCTATAAGTGCACAGTGGCATACAGATGCACACAAACACACACACACACACACACACACACACTCACAAATAAAATTTAAAAGAAAGTGTTAAATAGTATATGCTTCCAGTTCTATGATATTTTGTAAAACGGTAAAATTATTGAGACACAGAAAGATCAGTTGCCACAGGAGCTAGGAAGAGAGGGTATTACATAGAGCATAAGGACTTCTTTACACAATGGGGCTGTTTTTTATACTATACTAGTAGATGCATGCCATATATCTTTGTCAAAACCCATATACTGTACAAGACCAAGAGTGAATCCTAAAGGAAGCTATTAACTTCTGAGGATAGTGATGTAGCAATGTGGGTTAATCCACTGTAACTAATGTACAACTCTGATGGGGAATATTAATACTGGGAGCAGTTATGGATGTGAATATGACAAAAAGAGAAATAGGAGTCCTATATCTTTTGCTAAGTCTCTCTGTGAGTCAAATAGCCCATTAAAGAATAACATCCCTTGTGAGAGGAAGATTTCCTCTTGCATATGCCTCATAAACTTAATGTTATCTCACTCTTTGCTGGACTTTCTATTTAAACTACTCTAGGGTATTAAGAAGAAACCCAAAGGAAGACGATGTAAGCCAATAGAATAAACTACTAGAAAAGCAAAGGTCTCTGAGAGAATCCTAATTTAGTCTCTATGTCTCCGTCTTTCGCTTTCCTGTAATCTCTTTTGTAAGCCTCATAACTTTTGCCTTCTGTCTCATGACACAGCCTCAGTATGTGCATCTGAAAATGAGAGGGCAGAGCAATTCTTTTTTCACAGAACTCTACTACCTTACCCTGTTTTGTTGTTGTTGTTGTTTGTTTGTTTGTTTTGCCAAAGTTTAGTGTTATAAAGTAAGCATTAGTTATACTGTAATCCCAGCACTCGGGAAGCAGAGACAGGCAGATCTCTGAGTTCAAGGCAATTCTGGTCTATAAAGTGAGTTCTAGGACAGTCAGGATTACAAAGAGAAACCTTGTCTCAAAATTCAAAAAAAATTGTGGAGGTTCATAATTTAGACAAGAATTAGATAGAGGCTAGAAATACTTCAAGAGTGAGTTGATTTAACCGTTGGGGTCTGTAATCAGGTAGAGACATTTTTTTCACATATCTGGAAGTGAATGGTAACTGTGGGCTAGGACCTCAGCCAGACAATGGGATAAACATGTGGGTATTCATCGATTGCTCTGTGTGGATTGGCTTGGGCTTTCTCACAGTATGGTGGCTTGCATAAAGAGAAAGCCTGTCAAAGGGGGAAAAAAGACAGTAAATGACAGAGATCAAAACCACAGGATGGAAAGAGGGCCAATGTTACTGTGTGAGAACATGTGGAATAGGCAATGCTCTTGCAACATTTTGGAAAATATTATCCGCCATAGTAATTCTTACTGTATCTTATTGGGTCTGTCACTTGATATGCAATGTATTTGAGTGATTCCTAGACTTTGTTCCACATTTAACTTCTTATTCTTTTCGATTATAAATCATATGATAGGATGGCAAGCATAGCCATGTTGAGTTAATTTACATGATAGTCAACCACAGTACTTTGTACTTAATCATCAGAATACATAATACTAACAGTAGTGTTGCATCTGTGGACAGATACATGGAATTGATTATGACCGTTTTTATTTTATAACGTTTGTAGTTTGTTACCCCAAACTCCTCAACATCAACCAAAAATCATAGTTCATCTTTAATGTTCAAGAGAAGTTTTATTAATCTAATTATGTCTTTTTTTTACTTGAGAAATATGCAAAATCTCTTCTGAAAAGTATAAAGACTATTGTAAAGCAATTATTGAATCTCATATTTGAAAAAAGAAAATCACTACCTTTAAGAAACTACTTTTTCTGTTCTTTCATTATTAATTAGCTTTAGTTTTCTTGGTTATTTTAATTTGTAAGGACTTTGAACATTCATTTCCATATCTTGTGAAAAGTGAACTGACAAATGTAATTGTCCCTTTTCAGTTGACTTCATAGGTGGCTTTGATTCTTACGGCTATCAAGGGCCTCAGAAGACATCTCACTTACAACTACAACCCATGTACATGTAAGTACTTGACTTGGAAAGTATCTCTCTGGGGTATGAAAAGATAGTCAAGTAAGTGTACCATTGCACAAAAAAAAGTGCATGCAGCTTTCCCTTGGTTGTATATTTTCATTTTCTACTAATAATATTGTTTTTACTAGAATGATTCTAAAACATTTTCTTCGTGTTTAAAAAAAAATGACATTGAAAGGCCTTTAAAGTTTTCTTTAGTCTCGTGTAAGTACCATCTACAGGGCTCGAAAGCCTCCATTATATAACAATTCTTTAAATTACCTGAAATGTGTATTTTGAAAATATTCTAACAGTATCGGCAGTTGTACGTAACCATATAAAGCTTAGTCTCTGGCTCCCCCGGTACAGTCCCAAATGATGCTAATTGTGTTCATATCCTTGTTATCAATCGTCCATATTAGTTTTGAGTGTTTATTTAGATGACCAATGCTAGTTCACCCTAGTGATGGAGACATATTCCAAAATTGCAAACTCTGAGCCATACCTTATCAATGTGAAAGTCAAAAATGAACCTGGAGCATTAGAATTGAAACTGATCAAACCCTTAACTGTAGCACTCAAGACCACAGACCAACAATCAGAGCCTGATTTTTATATCTGTGTTTAGGCAAATTCCCTTGGATAACAACTGATAGCAAATTCTATATCTCAGCATCAAGTGATATGCTGAATTGCAAGAGAAGATCAAAATAGAAAGTAAGCTTCCAATTCATTTTAAAATGTGACTTCTCTTTGAAGATATGTGTTTGTTGTCGTTGTCCTCCACCATTAAGTCATTTACCTTTTAATGCCTTCAGCATGTAGGTTAATGAATGGAGTTTGGGGGTGCGTCTACTCCCAGCAGATTGATCTGTAGACACTTCTCATTAGTTTCTCTTCTAAAAGAGAATGGTGTATGCATTGTGCCTGCCTTTTTCTATGTGTCCCTTGTAGTCTTCTCCAAGTGTTTGAAGAGCGCCACTCATAAAAACCAATTGTACCTATTCAGAAATCAAGTAATATCACATCCCATCTAAATCATTGCCTCTACAAACAGTAGATCACACATCCTTCTTTTATATACAAAACTGCTGCCTATTCCAAGTATCCATGATCAACCATTGAGTTTTCCAGTTTCATAATTTCAGAACTTTTGCCCCATCCTACACAAGGCGGCTAAATTAATGTTCCTTAAGTCCTCATTTACGCCTTTGCTTTTCTCTCAAAAATCTCTCAGTAGTTCCCTGAGCTCCTGACCACAGTCTTGCAAGAGTACGTTGATCTGGGCACAATGTTTTACTGAAACGTTCTCTCTTCAACTCTCAATAACTTTTGTGTCACCGCTATAAGCAAGTGGACGGTAAACGGTGCTAGGGACACATAATGATGGAATAGCAACTACTGAAGCTTTTAATTTGTTAGGAGCATAAGTGCTGTGGGAGCTTCCCTTAGCCACTTTCTTCCCCCCAAAAAACTGAAACATTTGTGTTCTCCAAGGATGACATGTGTTTTTCCACGCTCCACATTTTTTCTTGAACAAGTATATTGTCATCAAGCATATTGTTTCCAATCAAGCATTTCTAATTCTAATGTTAATCCTTAAACAAGAATTTTTAAAAGGTTATCTTTATAGAGAATTAAATTCCCTAAGAACACAACTTTCCCTAATTTTCTTAAATAGAAAGCTTTACCGTCCAAATAAACATAATCAGATATCGTTCTCCCCCACCAGTGCCTGAGAATGGCCCAATTATATGACAGCTTTTAAGTCTCATTACTAATGAATTTCTAAACATTTAATAGGACGCATGTGTAGGAGGTTAGGAATACTTGGGGTGCATGAAAAATTACTAGTCAAAATTCTGCCTTCGCCTCTTCTATAAAGGATCTCTTAGAAAGCATCAGATCACAAAATTCTGTAATTTTATCCTATAAACAAAAGGCAGAATCAAGGGACTGGAAAACAAAATTCACCCAGCTTGTTAGCGGCACAGCTGAGAGCATCGTGTACTTTTCATGACCCTTGCTTGATGTCTCTTCAATTCCTTAAATGGACTGCGAGTCCAGCCTGGCATTGCCTTCCCTGGTTTTATTTCACTGGCTCACACAGCTAAGGTGGCTGTCACGTTCCCACACGTGTGTCCTGCCCCCTTTCTCCACCTCCCTTATCTCCTTTTGATTTTACACTGCATAGTGTTGAATGCGGAGCTTTACAGCTATGCAACCCTCAAAATCTGTCTTCCGAAAGCCACTGCCTAGTGGGGTCCCGTGAAAAATCAAACTTGATTCACCTGTAAACCTCATCCCCGCTGAGAGGCAGAGCCCTGAGCACCAACTCTGTCTTTGTCATTGGAGTATACCTGTCAGCTCGCCATAAATATGTCTTGTAAAGTAAGAGTAATTTAACATTATGGCCAGCTCAAGCATCCTAGCAATATTATATTGCTGATATTGGAATAACAGCTGTTCTTTCAAAAGAAAGCAAATGCTAAAAAGCAATGTACAGTTCTAGCTATGGGATTTCTATTACATCCACCAAATCTGTGGTCTCGCTCCTGGACAAAGCCATGAAGTCACTGACAGCAGAGACTCACAGCCACAGCCAATGGAAAATAAACTTTCCTCTTAATTGATAGTCCATTTGGGTGTGTGTTCTTAGTTTGTAATTCTTCAGATCATATAGAAGAAAGGTTCTCTCTCTTTCTGCCTAGGTTTTTCACATATATACAAAATAAATTGATAACCATCAGAAATTTCCATGTCATCTCATAACTTTCTAATAAAGTAATTTTTTATCCCAACTGACTTATGTGCCATAGCACCTATGAACATGATGGTGTCCCCTTCCTACTACAAATACCCTGCAATGTACTAGACAGCATGCAAAAACTCTGTGTCATTTTGGCAGCCAATGGCAGTACATACTCATTTCATGTGTTCCTGGAATGATCATATGTGACCTCTATTGGTGACACTGGAGGAATAAAAGGGAGAAAAAAATGTTTAGGTCCCAATCTGAGCTTCGGCTTCCTTATGTCCCCTATCTTCTCTTTTCTGTTTGCTCTTGTGTTTGGAGAAGTGAGAGTGGGAAGCCAAAAGCAGCTAGCATTCTCTCTTGATTAAAATCTTCTTTTCTCTCTCTTAGGTCAAAATAACACAGATGACTTCTGTCTGTCAGCCCATGGACTTCTCAAATGACTTGTGCAGTGGCCTCCTGCCTTTTATGAAGAGCAAGAAGCAAATGAATTTAAATACACATACATGTTATTACCAGACCAAACAGGAAGTTTCTATATAGACACATGTGTGAAAACATATGTGTGAGCGTGCGCGCACACACACACACACACTCACGATCATGCACACATCAACTCCACTGGACCTCTGACTGAAGCTAATAAACATGCAGGCCACGCCTATCCTGGATTTCCTTAAAGCAGGCTCCCTTCTCCCAGGCCTTTGAAGGTGGGAAAGGAGACGCGTTGGTGCCCTCTGCGGGCTGTTTCTTACTCCTCTGCAGCACAGCCTGTTGACTCTGGGAGGTGCCGAGTTAACCCAAGGCACACTCGTTTGGAACCCTGTTTTCTGCACTCCATACCATACACGTTGGTAGCACCACAGCTACTTAGGCAACATAAGTAACATAATTGCAAAAAAAAAAAAAAAAAAAAAAAAAAAAAAAAAAAAAAAAAGCAGACAGAACATGCTGTGATGACCTTGTACCAAATGTGAAATGGCAGGTTGTTTGCCCTAAAGGCTGTACCGTACTTACTTGCCTTAACCCACCTGAGTTGTGAGCCCAAGACTCTCAGTCCCCTAGTCACTTCCTTTAGGCTCACACACTGCTATTAATTCCGAACAATTTGACTCTGTCTCGCGTCAAGGAAGATGGAAACTCTCAGCGGCCCCAATGTGTCTGTGTGAGGAAATGAGGCTTTACCACTGAGCTTCTTCGGTGGCCACGAAGAGACAAGTACCAATGGCAACAGGAGCTGTCATCTTCATGTCTCTGAAACATGGTCTGCTGATGTAGTCGGGGTGAAACAAAGTAAAATATGTGAATCTACTAAGCTCATTAATCTACCGAAAGCAGAGGTGGCTTGACTGCTTGGTTGTATCTCTTGCACTCTAGGTGCTTCCCTGAGAATCTACAAATGGCTTTTCCTAACACGGGAAGCAGCTGTGGATTTCTATGACAGAGGCCAACTGACAATGTATTAGCTATGTTTACTCTTTTATATCTAACTCAAATCCAAGACCCAATGTAGGTGAACTTTCTTTTCTAACTTCGGCGTACGAGATTATTTTTGGGGCGGGTTGGGGGGGGAGCAATAGCTAACTTAGTGAAATCTTTGAGATCTCTTTGTGGTATTTGGGGGATTTGTTGTGTGTTAGAGTGTATTTCAATCCTCCTGTATTATTGTGGCAGAAAAAAAAAAACCTGTGCTGTTGACGTAGTTGGCAATGAAATGCCTTTGGAGACAATAGTAGGTCAATGTGTTTATGGGATATTCTGAACTCCTAGGAAGTTTAGTTCTCTATTTTCAAGCACCGTTTGGTTCTCATTAGTGGGAAACATAATTAGCTCAAGCTTATCAGTAACACAGATGAGTCTTGTTTTCGTGGGTCCACTTGAGACACGAAAACCGAGTTTTCTTTGGCACATCATCTTGACGTGCAGTGAAATTCAGACCAAGAAGTTAGACATTGTCATGGAGCAACTTTTTTTTTCCTTTTGGCACTTACGATTTTGGTTACTGGGTTAACCCTTTTTGCATCTTAACTCATTCAGATCTCCAAAAGACAGGTCAGTTGCTGTCTTTGCATAGACGTTTGGTGAAACCTGACCACATAGCCATTAGCGATGAAGGAACTGCAAGTGAATATCGGAACATACACCACATGTGCAAAAAGATTTCAACCCTCACACTTGAGTTTTCCCAGTGGCTTGTTTATGGTGGCCCATACCTACAGGCATAAATTGAACAGTTGCAAACACGTCAGTGAAACCTCATATGGTGTTTTTATGGTGAGATGCATGTTCAGTGTTTGAAGAAAACTATTCACTAATGTACTGCCCCTTTTATTCTGAAACTCCAAATGCTATACACGCCAGAACTTATTCTAATGCGGCTACTGAAGTGAGGTTTCACCGTTTTGCTACTGCAATGGAAGTCCACCTAGTAGCGCGTGTGTAGGGAGGAAATAAAATAAGCCGTCACATTTCTTTTTAAGTTGCAGCCGACTCACCACCAAGTCACTCTATTATCATCACCACCAAATATTTCAGAAACAGTTGTTGACTGCTAAAGAGTAGTCAGAGGGCGGGCCTTTTTAGGAGCAGCAAGCACAGTCATGTGGTTGATTCTAACTGGGAAACATCAAAGTTGTACAGCTGTATCCTCCTCAAACTCTGGTGAAGAACGCTATTTTTCTAGGCTGGGCTTTTGTTATAAACCTAATATCCTGAAAGCAAGAGTTAACAACCCTGATCTGTCTTTTTTTTTCCTCTCCTGCATTTGTTAATTCTGAATGTATTTTTAACAGAGTGATTTTTTTGACTTACTAGTGTAATTTGCATTTTAAAAATAAATGGAAAAACAATGAAGTTTCTGAGCCATCCCTGAAAGTCCCTGCTACCTCTCACGATGGGTTTGGTTATGTCACTAACAGGGAAACCCTCGTAGACTTGATTGATGATGCTACCAATATTGTTTGCGGTTCAGTGAGTGGTCAGCCATGAGAGAGAACTGCCAGACTTCAACACCGATATAACTCAGCTATGGGTAGCACCCACTTCCATTTTTCCAACATTGGACTCCCACTTCAGACTGCCTGCAGCAGGTTTACTGTCCCCTAAGGAGCATTTTTCTCTTTCCTTTGTGATTTTACATCTAAAGGACACTAGATTGAAATCATTTGGTTTGGGTCCAAAATGAATGGCTCAGTAGTTGAGTTAAGAGGACCCGAGGGTGACCCCCATCACTCATTGGCAGCTCACAACCATTGGAACTACAATTTCAGGGGATTCATTGCCCCTCCTCTGGCTTCACAGGCACCAGATACAAAACTGGTGTACAGACAGGCATACAGACAGACAAAACACCCACACCCATATAATGAAATATTTTTTTAAATCACTTGATTAATCTACAAGTAGGGATTTTCCATTTTATAAAAATATTTATTTGTATATTCATGAGTATACATGTGTCCGTGTGGGAGGGGTGTATGTGCACATGTATGTACATGTACATGGCAGTCAAATTTCAACATAAGGTATCAGTTCTCAGGAACTATCTGTTTTGTTTAATGAGACAGAGGCTCTCACTTGGATCTGTGTTGTAAAAGGAAGTGGTGGGCCACTTCCTGCCGCCCAACTAGCTTTACCCGAAATAATTACGTGGAGACTGTATTCATTTAAACACTGCCTGGCCCATTATATCTAGTCTCTTCTTGGCTAACTCTCACATCTTAATTAACTCATTTCTAATAATCTGTATATCACCACATGACTGTGGCTTACTGGGATGAGTCTAACCTACATCCTAACAAGTCTAACCTCTTGGAGAGGAGAGCCATGGCGTCTGCCTGACTCTGCTTTCTTTCTCCCAACATTCTGTTCAGTCTACTCAGCCTATCTAAGCTTCTGCCCAATAAAAAAGCCAAGGCAGTTTCTTTATTTGACCAATGAAAGCAACACATAGAAAGAAGACCCTCCTACAGCCAGATCAATTAGATCAGACTAGGGTAGCTGGCTGGTCAGTGAGTTCCAGGAATCCATCAGTCTCTGTTTCACCAGCATTGAGATAACAAGTAAGCTGGGATCCAGCTCAGTTCCTGTGCTTATGAGGCAATACTTTATCAAGTGAGCTATTGCCCTAGCCACTGTTTTATTTTAAGGGAAATAATTTAAAGATGGATTGCCCCTTTGATAACATAAGCTGTTGTTGATGATGTTAGAATATGGATGTCTACTTCAGCAGAAGACAACTATGTAGAAACAGCTGGAGGTTGTGGGGACAAGAGGAAAAGACTTGCCCCTGGTAATTCATTATTCTTAACTGCAGCATGGAAGGGCAAATGGCAGCTGGCCCAGGCTGACACAGCCTCAGGCTGCTGTTGACTTCTGCTCCTCCCACTGTACACAGACACATACCAGCTACCACAAACCAAAATCCCAACACTGCAAGAGGAAGCTGCAGAAGTTGTGCTGTGTACCAAGAAGCAGGAGCCAGACTTTCCGTGCTTGATTCCTTGGCTGCATAGTGAGAGCCTTGAACGTGATCAAGTAGCTTTTTAGGTCTGGTTCCAGATGAGAACAGAACATCCAGGTGGTGTTCACTGAAGCCTGTGAGGATGCCTTTCAGGATGGTTCTTCATTAACTGGAAAGTCAAAGGTACATAGCATCTCCACTGCATCAAAAGCAATGACATGAACAGGTCAACCACATATAGACACATACATAGTCCCCAAGAAAAATATTCTTCGGAAAGTCTCGCTTAAATAAATCATAAGATTTTAAAACAACAAACATAACTCAGGCTACATTTGGTAAGTATTTAAAACCTAACAATAGAAACAGTGAAGCATGTGTCCAATGTCCCACTCATGTAGTGAATGCAGCATATTAATTTGGAAATACGAGCTTTTGAAAATAATTTCCATTGAGAATTAACCTCTGAAAACCAGATCCATTCATTATAGAGACCAAAAGAGTTCCAAGTACTTAAATAACATTCATAACACTGGGATATATTCACTCTGGAAGTGTAAACAAGTCCCCATTCCACAGTAAATCATGCTGTACTCTCTGGTCAGCATACAAACCCCAGCTTCTATCAACTGAACCGGGATGGTGTAAATTCAAATGACTTAAGCTAAGGGAGCCCCTACAACAGTGTCAAAACATAAAATGCTTCTGAACTATTGTTTATTGGGTTCGAAGTATTTTGATATTAAAATATATTTCATTCTATTACAGTTCTTTCAAAAGCCAATAACCCATGCCCACATGTAAACATGGGTATACGATATGTCCTTCTGTATTACCCTACCGATTGTGTTCAGTTTTATGATCAAGTTTCCTAGGTTTTATTTAGCATACATTTATGAATAAGTAAATTAGAGAGATTAAGTTTACTTAAGCATTCTCATCTTGAGCAGGACATAAATTCATCAAGGAAATATTTCCTCAAATTTTTTTTTGTCTTTGGTAAATTTCAGAACTCAAGACTTACACTCAGAAAGCTTGGTGTTACGATTCCGATGCTGGAAAAAGAAGTTTCCATTATTTTCATCCCATTTAAATCTTTGTTGAGGATCTGTGGATGATTCTCTTTGCATCTTATTATACATGCCTTCTACTTACTTCCAAGGAAGAAAAGAAAAAAATCTATCATCACTGTGTGATGTCCAGTTTAAAACAAGTCAGTATACTGAAACACATTTTTTATGGTTATGAAGCAATACTATCTCAAACATTTGTGTATTTTATGCCATTTAATTTAGAAATTGAACAAGCTGATATGTGTTAGCATTATATTTATCACTGAAATCTTCTAAAACTTTATGAGTTGTAACAGAAAGTAAAAGCAATCAAAATGGAGGAAAGTTCCTCCTAAAACAGGAAAAAGCAGGAACATTTTATATTCTATAGAATTACAATAATGTAATTTTTAAATCATGGAAGATTAGAATTAATGTGCTCAAGGTTTGAATGGGCAATAAAAAGTGATATTTATGTGATAAATTTATATGATAAATTTACATGATAAATTCAGAGCTGAAGCCACATGTTGACTTTCTTACTCAGTCTAAATCATTATTAAAATTAATCTAAATCATTTCCATAATGAAGTTTCCTTAATAATACGGCACCTTAATATTAAAATAAGCATTTTGTTGGCTGCTCATTCTATCCTCGTGTGAATTTAAATTGTAGCAGCAATGGAATAAAACAGCTTCCAAAAAAGATTACAAATTGATGCTGTCACTTCAAGCATGATGGATTGATTCAATTAATCAGTCAGTCTTTCCTAAGAGTCCTTCAGGGAGTTGCTTAGCAGAGGCAAACCCTGTTTATTCCCTCCCAGGTACCTGTCATTTTTCTTCATTATTCTTCTAGTTTTACTCATTATATCTTTGGGGGAATATGCTGATCTCCATGTGCAAAGGTTTTGCACACAGCTGTCCAGACATAAATCTTCCAAGCTTCAAACTGCAGGCCACCAAAACACCTGAGGCTCTTGTCATTGTTCTATCAGTATGGCCAAGATGCTCACAAGATGAAGTCAAACAAATAAATGGACAAAGAAAAAATGGTTAATCAATGAAAAGGGAACCAATGGAGGGGAGGTTGTAAAAATATTTCATTCAAAAAGTTACTTACAATGTCCATGTGTTCCACATATTTGGAACTGGCCCCTTCATCAAAGATCAACCTCCTCAACCCCAAAAGCAGATAGGAAGAATAAAAAAAGTTGGAAATCAGGGACTTATGTGCAACATTCACAATAATACCAAAAAAAAAAAGGCCACACACATTCAGTGATTATGTTGCCTTGGCTAATAACACAAATATTCTTCAATTTAAGATATTTCTACTTTTAATGGGACAAACTGTCTTTTAAAATTGCAAAATATGATGCTGTGGACACAGCTCAGCTGTTTAAAATGCTTGCCTAGAATGCATGAGGTTCTGGGTTTCATTCCCAACATCACGTATAACTGGACATGTGTTGAATGGCATTGGTTAAAGGTTACGCCAAGATAAACCAATTATATACACTTTATTATAAAGGACAAACTCACAAAACAAAAACAATAAGTCCAACCTCAGTTGTAAAGCACAGAAACCTCACAGGGAGAAAAAGAGCAAACCCTCCGGACATTTTTTTCCAGGTACCCAAAAGGTCACGCCCTAACCTGATCCCACCTCCTAAACAGAGATTTCCCACCAGATATGTTTTAAGCAACTACAATCATAGCATTCGGGAGGCAAAAGAAAGTGAATTTGAAATTTAAAGTCATCAATGAGTATACAGTAAGTCTGAGGCTAGCCTGGGCTACATGGGACCCTGTCTCAAAAAAAATGTTTTTTTAATGTGAGGAGTCTACCACTCACAGATTTGCTGGAATGTTTAGTATTATTAATAATACAGATAATAGAAGTTGTCAAGGATGGATAGAAAAAACATACCTTCTAGTGGGAATCTAAACCAGTTAGAAAAAAATTTAATAAAAATGGAAAAATCTAATTTCTGGGTATATAAATAATAAAAATGACATAAATATGTGAAGAGATCTCTGTAGTTTACACATTGTCACATCAGTCACAATTTGGAAGCAACCTGCATACTCATCAATTGATCAATGCACAAAGAAAATTGGGCACATATAGTAATGGAATAATATTCAGTCTTTAAAAAGATGGAAATTTTGTCCTTGGAAACCAAGTGAATAAATCTTGAAGATATTATTAGTAGGCCAAACAAACAAAGAAAAAAAGACATAATCTTACTCATATGACTAGAACAAAGAAATGAACTGTTAGCCAAAGGAAAAGGGAGGTGAGAAGAACATGGGAGAAATTGGATAGAGGGAAAATATCTTCATACTTTGTATGAAAAACCTACAATAAAATTGTAGTTATGGGGATAAGTTTAGTAAATAAATTATACAGATAGTAAGAATAATGAAAACATGGATTTATACAAGTATCAAAGTATTATAGGATATACTGAATACATGGAACTATAAAGGTATCCAAGTATTTTAAATTATAACAACATGAAACTATAATAGTATACAAGTGCTGAGAGATTAGATGTTAAAGATGATCACTACATACAAATAATAAGTGTGTTAGGAAACGAACATACGAAGTGGCTTAAATTAGCCATTGTACAACGCACACAATATATCATATGCAGCATCATTCTGTATACAATAAACATATGCGAACTCTAGCAATTAGGTATTAACTTGGAACTGGAGATGTGGCCCAGTAGATAAAGTGCTCTCCATGTAAGCATAAAGGTCAAAGTTCAGATCCCCTGCAGTCACATAAAAGCCATTTGTCATCCCAGTGCTAGTTTGACTGAGACAAAAAAATCTGGCTAGCTAGACAGGAGCATGTACACACACACACATACACACACACACACACACACACACACACAAATATTGCTTAACTTGCAGAACATCCAAAGAGAGGAACCTCATGGCTTGATCTCGTGAGTAGGTATGGTTACAGAGCTTGCAGGGCACAGTTCATAGTAAAGATGTGAGATTCCTTCAAAGCTTAGGAAACGGATCTAGAGCAGTGGATCTCATCCTTCCTAATGCTGCAATGCTTTTAATGCAGTTCCTCGTGTTGTAGTGAGCCCCAACTGAAAAATTACTTCATTGCTACTTCTTAACTGTAGTTTTGCTGCTGGTATGAATCATTATATAAATATCTGGTACGCAACTGAGGGGGCCTTGACCCACCCGTTGAGAACCACTGGTCTAGCATATAGGCTAAGCAGTTAAGAGAAGGCGTGACTTTTGCAAAGGAACTATGTTCAATACACAACACCTACACAGCAGTTCACAATCATCTGCAACTTCAGCCCTAGAGGATCTGACCTTCCTAGGCACTGGCGACATGCACATATTGTACATACAAACATACACACAGTCAAAATACTCATACACACAATGTTTTATAAAATAAATAAATCCAAAACCTCTTTTTTTCAAAGATTAAACAAGAACCTTCCCTAAAGGACATTAAGACATAAAATATACTCTTTTGACAACATTATATACCCATATTATTTATGAAACAGAATAAATAAATGATCAATAACTGACACATGGAATCCCATGAAATAAAAAGGTTTCTATACAGCAGAGGAAATCGTCAATCTAATGAAGAGGCAGAACACAGAACTGTATATAATCTTTACTAGCTTCTTATCAGACAGAACAAATTGAGGATTCCTGTCTAGAATATACAAACACTAACAATAGCACAAATCTGAACATGACAAAAATAAACAACCCAGTTGAAAAGTGGGCTATGGAACCAAAGGAAAAGGTCCATTACCAAAAAATGCAAATGGAGAATAAGCACTTCTCTAAATGTTCATCATCCTTACTCATCAGGGAGATGCAGATTAAAATTAAGATTCCATCCTCCCCCCCCTAGTTACCTAGTTAAAATGGCCAACATCAAATGTTTGGTCAGAAGTGAGACCCCAGCCCCCTGACATCCCTATATCCAAGGACTCTGAGATGTTTGGGTTGGATGCATCACCCCAGCCCCTGGCACCCATCCTAGGAAGTGCCAATGGAGCAGGAATGGAGCAGGGAGTTTCATTTCAAGCCCCCTCCCCTGGGAGTCACCTTGGTCTGGACTCCGCCTCCAAGAAAACCCACCAAGCAGTGACTCCTCCCCAGGGAGGGTCGGGACCACTCCCACAGGCTATTTAAGCTACCACCCAGAAAAGGAACACTAGGTCTCTGGGTTTTGTGTGGTCTCCCCTTCCCGCCATGCTGTCCCTGCCCACCTGGGAGCACTACATTAAACGTGGGCATTTTTTATTCAGTCTGAGTTGGTCTGATTGGAATTATTTGCATCAATGGAGAGGCTCATCTTAAGAATTATTCCTAACATCAAGAATGCAAATAAAAGCAAATGCTGGCATGAATGTTGGGGGGAGGACACTGTCGTACAGTGTTGGTGAGAGTATAAACTAGTGTAACAACCATTTTGGAAATCAGTCTGGAGGTTTCACTGCCATATGATCCTGAGCACATACCCAAAGGACTTTATAACCTCCCACAGAGTGACCTGCCAGTCCCTGTTCCCTGCTGCTCTAGTCACAATAGCTAGAAATCGGAATCAACGCAGATGTCCATCAACTGATGAAGAGATAAGAATGTGTAGGACATATACATAATGGACTATTACTCATCTGAGAAATAAACAATGAAATGTGGAGATTAATAAATGGCAATGTTCCTTCTGTTTCTACTGTGTGAATTAATTTAAGGAGTATTGATATTAGTTCTTCTTTGAAAATCATGTAGAACTCTGAGATGAAACCATCTGGTCCTGGGCTTTTTTTTGGTTGGGAGACTTTTGATGACTTTCAGCAGTTATAGGTCTATTTAATTTGCTTATCTGGTCTTGATTTAATTTTGGTACGAGATATTTATCCAGAAAGTTGTCCATTTCCTTTAAGTTTTCCAATTTTGTGGAGTACAGATTTTCAAAATATGACCTGATGATTATCTGTATTTTCTCAATGTCTGTTATTATGTCCCCCTTTTCATTTCTGATTTTGTTAATTTGGATATTCTCTCTATGCCTTTTGGTTAATTTGGATAAAGGTTTGTCTATTTTGTTGATTTTCTCTAAGAATCAACTCTTTGTCTCATTGATTTTTTTATTTTTGTTTGTTTGTTTCTATTTTTTTGATTTCAGCACTCTATTTGATTATTTCCTGCAGTCTAATTCTCTTGGGTGAGTTTGCTTCTTTTTGTTCTAAAGTTTTCAAATATTCTGTTAATTCACTAGTGTGAGATTTTCCCAGCTTCTTTATGTAGGCATTTAGTGCTATGAACTTTCCTCTTAACACTGCTTTCATTGAGTACCATAAATGTGGGTATGTTGTGTGGTCATTTTCATTGAATTTTAGGAAGTCTTTAATTTCTCCCTTTATTTCTTTCTTGACCCATTGGTGATTCAGGTGAGCATTGTTTAACTTCCATGTGTTTGTAGGATTTCTGGAATTAGTGTTGCTATTGAATTCTAATTGTAAGCCATGGTGATCTGATAAAATACATGGGTTATTCCAATTTTTTTTAAGACAAAACTCACTTTGAAAGCAGTATATTGACATATCAACTCCAACTGATCAATAAATTCTCTATCTTACAAGTACTAAAAGAAGGTATTCAGGCAGATGTAAGAGAAAAGACAATGGTCTCATTCGGATATAAAAGGAGCAACGGGTTGCGTCCCACTACCCAGCTAGCTTTACCTGAAATAATTACATGGAAACTGTATTCATTTAAATGCTGCCTGGTCCATTATCTCTAGCCTCTTCTTGGCTGACTCTCACATCTTAATTAACCTATTTCTAGTAATCTGTGTATCACCACAGGGTCGTGGCTTACAGGCAAGATTCTAACCTACATCCATCTTGGGCCAGAGAATCATGGTGTCTGCCTGACTCTGCTTTCTTTCTCCCAGCCTTGTGTTCAGTCTACTCCACCTATCTAAGCTGCTGTCCTATCAAAAGGCCAAGGCAGTTTCTTTATTTGATCAATGAAAGTAACATATAGACAGAAGACCCTCCTACATCACTCAGGACTGGACCTGAGTGCAGCGCACTACAATAACAATCTCCCTGGCAAATGTTCCTACTGCAATAGTGGCGTGACAGTTATGGAAATGACCAGCCACTTTGTGATTGAATGTGAGGCCTGATCCAAAAGAGGGATTTCATGTCTGACTTTACAGACCTGGTCACAGAGGAGGTGATAGGCCCTGGAAGGCAGACCTGTTGTTATGATAAACAATTATGTTGTCAATCCACCTTACAAATATTTATGTTTATGCTCTTATATGTGTGTTGCTCTCAACTTTAGTCAGAGAAGGCTCTTTTCACAATATGTAACAGTGCAGATAGTCATACTAGTTCAAGTGCCAAGTATAAGTGACTGAGAGCTCAGCTATAGATGAATCATCCAAGGTCCAGGCAACATCATGCAAAGGATGTTAAAAGCTCGCAGATGAGAAGGAGAACTGTGAGATGCTGGTTTCCGAAATGCCTCAGTAGATGGTTCCACACTCATGTGCTTATGGCAGTACCAACTAATCTCAAGGGTTCATATCAATAACAACAAAAACTGAAGACAGGAAATTTGAAGTGAAATGAGGTGGGGTTTCTAAGGGACACTAGAAAGAAGAAATGGTAAATGTATATGACTAAAATGCAGTGCATACAAATATAAAATTTTCAAAGAATAAATATAAAATTATTTTATATAGCAATAATAACTTCTCAAGAAAACAGTACAATAGAAATCATTATGGGTGATGATAGCACATGTCTGATACATTTAAAATAAAAACAAATTTGTCATTAAATTGCATGTAGACACAGAAAATGGAGCTAACTGGAATATACACTAGATGTCAAAAGACTAAATTGATATGACTATACAGTTTATTTCTTATACTTTTTATATGATGATGCATGGAAAACTCCGGAGCCCACAAATTCCCCTTCTACTTTTTCTCTTTTCCAACACTTTTTGATGCAATAAAATACTATTGAGTACTTGATGTGTCATGTGATACCCTAGATGATCACCAAATCTAAGTGATAGACCCCAACTTCAAACCTTGTGATTTGTCACAAGTCTACAGCTCTGAGAACTTCTTTCATTTTATCCATCCCACTCCCATCACTCAACGCTATCACAACTGAAGGGATCCCTGCAGGTATACAGACAGGGAAACAAACTAAGTGAAAATATAAGAATAAAAATCCAGTGCAGAATGATTTTGTCAACCTGAATCAGATTTCAAATAATCTAAAGCCAGGCGGTTCATTATAAGCATATTTAAAACACAATACAATTTGGGAAAAGGTTTCCAGGCAACAATCAGTTTAATCAGTCCAATTCCAGAAGCACAATAATGCATAAGGTGTAACTGCATAGAGACCCTTTAACAAAGTACATGTGACCATGTGATGTGAGATTCTACTTTGCATATTGTGAATATGTTTTATTATCATTAGTGAATAAAGAAATTGATTTGGCCTATGTAAGGGCAGAATAGAACTAGGCAGGAAAGCCAAACAAAGATACAGAGAGAAAGAAGGCGAAGTCAGGGAGACTCTTTGCAGCTGCCAAAAGAAAAAGATGCTACAGTAACCTTACCAGTAGGCCAGTCACATGGTGATACACAGGTTAAAAGAAACAGATTAATTTAAGATGCAAGAACTAACTAGGAATATGCCTAAGCTATTGGCCAAAGAGTGTTGTAATTAATACAGTTTCTGTGTAAATATTTGGGTCTGGGGGACAGGCAATGAACAAGCTGGCTCTGATTGCAACCATGATGGTAGATTCTATAGCTAAAAGGCATAGAACCTAATGTGGTTCCTAACCCACAGCTTAAAGGTCAACAGTCCACAAAGTATATGTGACATTTCCCCGAAGGATGAGTAATGGTCTAAGGTAGGAAAAATCTGGGATAACCATTTGGGGGAATTTGGGTGAGGTCTACCTCTATAGCAAAAGGTGGTAAGGTCTCCCACTATAGATAGCAAAAGGGTCAACAGGTTCTTAACAAAATCCACTCTCAGCTTTCTGGATGTAATATGGGTATTTGATTTCTGTCTCCTCCATTGAGGAGACAATCCTGCATGATTAATATTCTTGGTTCTCTTAGTGTTTCTCTGTGAAAGGACCTCTGTGGCCTCAATACCTAACTTCTCATGAAGGCATTCATTTCATACAGAAAATGGGATTTCTTGACAGGGATGGAAGGGGTTGGGTATAGAATAAATTTTAAGGAAAGATCCTGCCTACCTCCATTGTGGGTCTATCTGTCAACCAACATAACTTCCTGTTTGTTCAGGGAGAAATAAAGGCACAATGTGTGCTGCTACTGTGGTCCACTCTAAAGAAAAACAAGGCACCTGTGTTTACAATGTTCACACCTTTCTTTCTTCATAATCCTCATCTTGGTTGTTTGGCATTTGAAATTGAAACACATGGAAGAATGCTAAAATCTAAAATCCAAAGGAACACAGTCACAGTAAGCCAGGCCTTGCTAAATATTTGTTGCCAATGTCATTCATTCTCAAAGGCTTGATTGAATAACATCACAAAAAGCCATTTATTCCTGTGGATCTATTTATAATAGAAGCTTAGAAGAAAACTAAATAAATCCTTTGCCATTTTCCAACATTCATACAAAATGGAATAGGATTACCTTTTCCCTATTCTCAACAAGTAATCAGAAGTTTTTATTTTATAAATAAAAAAGTAAATCATATTTCAACAAAAAAGCAAAACAAAAATATTCCTTACTGATTTAGTTTTCTAATTTTTATCAAGAAAAGTCAACAACAGATATATTCATTGTGTATTGCTCATATGATCACAACTGTTGTTCATTCTTGCTTTAATTGGTGAGTTATATATAAGGAAATTGAAAAAGTAGAACAGTTAACATAGTCCTCCAACTTTAATTCTAGATACAAATTAGTTTTCTCATTTCTTGTTGAGGTGGCAAGAAATTGCTACATCATATTGATTTAAAACAACATAAATTTACCGTGTCATGACATCAGTCAGAAGTCTGGAATGTGTAATAAAATGAATGTCAACAGGGTTACTCACATATTCCTTCTTAAGGGGCAGAAGAAAGAGGATTCATCTCCTTTCCTTTTCCACTCCAGAGGCTGCCTACACTCCATAGATTGTATTCCCCTACCTCTGTCTTCAAATTTCTCTGTGATTCTCTGCCCTCTAGTATTACAACCACCTTTTCTGACTCTGACCATCCAGCTTTCTCTTATCTCTTCTTCAACAACCTTCAATATTCCAAAAAAGCCTTCCCATCTCAAGATGCTTAAATTAACCATATCGGCAGATTGATAGCCAGAGTCCCTTTTACTATTTAAGATAGCAAACACACAGATATCAGGGATTAAGACATGTACATCTTGGGGAAGGTTATTAGTCTACTTACTACTACATTTAAAAGTTGAAAAGAAGGAATCATGTATTTGTTGCCTATAAAAAATAAAAAATACATCTCACTGAGAAACAGAACAGACTTAAGAGTAAAAGGGGGGAAAGCATATTGTAATCAAGTGAACCTAGAAATAAGGCATGCGTAGCAATACTAATGTTGACAAAATATACCTCAAGTTAAATTAATCAGAAGAGATAGTTGTCATATATTATGAATAAAAGGAACATTTATTAAGAGGATACTTTAATTCACACACACACACACATATATATATTCAAACATCAGTGCATCCAACTTCATGAAACAAACACTGCCACATATTCACTCTGACAAAAAGATCATCTAGATTAAATACATAAATTGAAATTAAATGGCATTTTAAATCAAATGAACTTGACATCTAAAGAATAGCCCATCTAAATATTGCAGAATACACATTCTTCTCAGTATCACATGAAACATTCTGCAAAATATATATCATGTATTAGTGCACAATCCAAGTCATAACAAATATAAGAAAACTGAAAGAATTTCTTTTATCCTATCTAATCACAATTAATTAAAACTACAAATCAACAGCAAGAGAAGCTATAGGAAATGGACAAAATCATGGAAATTGAGCAATAAACTAATGAAGCAGTAGGCCATCAAAGACATGAAGACAGAAATTTGAAATTCCCTGAGTCAAATGAAAATTCAATACAACATACCAGAACCAATAGAACATAGTGAAAGAAGCTCTAAGAAGAAAATATATGACTATAAACTTCTTACATTAAAAAGTCTGGTTTGCAAAGAAGAGATTTAAAAAATATGGTACATTTACACAGTGGAGTATTACCCAGCTGTTAAAAAAAAAGAAAAGAAAATTGACAGGCAAATAAATAGAGCTAGAAAAAAATATCCCAAGTGAGGTAACCCACAAAGTTAACATGGTATGTGCTCACTCATAAGTGAATATCAACTGTAAGGTAAAAGATAACCATGTTACAGTTCACAGCCCCAGAGAGCCTTAGGTAACAAGGAGGGCCCAAAGAAGGATGCATGGATTTCCCTGTGAGGGGGAAATAGAAGAGATCTCCTGGGTAACCTGGAGGCCCACGGGGATGGAAACGAGGGACTGGATTGGGGGTGGGTAGAGCAGGGAGCAATGAAAGCGTCATCTTGATGGGGGGAAGGGCAATTAAGGGTCAGATAGAAACCTGGTAGAAGGCAAATGCCCACTAATCTACAAGGATAAGCCCATCTAAGACTCCTAGCAATAGTGGAGAGGGTGCCTGAACTAGCCTTCTCCTGTACTCAGATTGGTTACTGCCCTAATTGTCATCAGAGAGCCTTTATCTGGTAGCTGGTGAAAGCGGATACAGAGATCCATAGCCAAGCACTGCGCTGAGCTTAGGGAATCCTGTTGAAGAGAGGAAGGAAGGATTGCATGAGCAGGCTGGGGTGGAACATGATGTCAAGATCATCACAAGGGAGGCCACAGAAACAACTAACTTACTGAACAGAAAAAGAGAAGGAGTGGATTGTATTGGAAGAGGGAAGTAGGGGGGAGAGAATGAGAGGAAAGGAGGAAGAGGAAGCGATGACTGGAGTATAAAATAAGTGAATAAAATTAATTAATAATAATAAAAATAAAGTTTGATTTGTCCAAGGTGCCATGGACACGCCCAAAACAATGCAGGTCGTTGCTCTTGCTTGCCCGCCAGAACTTGGTTGTAAGACTCAATTGCTAAAAATGTCACAAACAATGGTCACAGGACATGGAGAAACCAAGTTGGTAATGACCGGGAAGCTTCCTCTCTGTTGGTTAGCTGACTCCCATAGTGTTGGAATGTCCTGTGCAGGCTGCTCGAGTAGGGAAGGCATCAATAGACTTACACAGTAGTAAATCATAAGAACTGTAAAAATGATCAGCAAGGCAAGATATGCTCAAAGCTGCAATAGTGTCACTAATGGCCATAGGGAACTTCTTTCTAGTTAGATTTAAAGCCCCTCATACAAGGGCACATAGTACTGGTACTGGAAATTTAGCCAAGAACACATGTTTGGGACCTCATAGTACCAGAGCCAAACATGCTACTATCATCTGTTTGTTTGTTTTGCAAAATGAACATAGTATCAAGCTGCCCTCTAAATTTGTATCTCCCTACCTGTAGGTCAATACAGCTCTCAGTCCTCATCAGAGAAGTTTCTTTCTACAGTAGATGATTGTTAATGGGGAAACTCATAACAGATAAGTGTGTACTGAACAAATGACTGAGGAATGCTGGGTCACCAATGGGGCATCTGTATCACACCTCAGTGTTCAGGAACCATGATGGTAGAGAGGTGGTAGAGAAGGCATGGAAAGATCTTAAGAATTGGTGGCAGAGGAGGGCTAGAGCTGGAGAATGTCTTCTGGACATGACTGCACTGGCCACTCATGAACACAGAGCAGCTGTGGCTGCCTGTGTAGACCAAGTCAGCATTCAGCATTCTGGATGGAATGGGAATGAGTACACAAGCTTTTACCCATACCTGAGGAGCTGTTGACAATAGATGTCTTCCTGGGAGAGAAGAGAGAGTCAGTTTTCTTTAAGAATGTGACTCCTTGTAGGTTGACATAATGGCCCCACACCTAGATATATATGGAGAGCACAAATTGCAGTTAGGGTTATTGGATTTACAAGAAGAAAAAGAAGAAGAAGAAGAAGAAGAAGAAGAAGAAGAAGAAGAAGAAGAAGAAGAAGAAGAAGAAGAAGAAGAAGAAGAAGAAGAAGAAGAGAAGGAGGAGGAGGAAGGGGAGGGGGAGGAAGAGGAAGAAGAGGAAGAAGAAGAAGAAGAAGGAAAAACAAGAAAAGAAGTTATGGGAATGGGACTTTAGGGCATATCTGGGAGGATTTGATACAAGTTGTGATAGGTATGATCAAAATATTCATGTAAACTTCTTAAAAAATATTAGAGAAAGTTTAAATACCTAACAATGATCCACCACAAATTCTTAGGAAAACAAAAACAAACAAAGCCTAAAAGCAGTTGATGAAAAGAAATAATAAAGATCAATTAGACATCAACAGTGCTTCATAAAGATGACCAAGAAGGGACCAGTAAGATGGCTCAGTGAGCAAAGACATCTATGGCCAACATAGTGATTTGATTCAACTCCCAGCATCCAACAGTAGAAAGACAGACTCCCACAAGATGTCCTCTTACTTTCGCTGTCAGTTTGTATCACATATGTTCCCAAAGACATACAAATACACACATGCATTCAATACACACACACAAATGCACCAATAAAAATGTAATTTCAACTTTAAAGATGCACAAGACTGACAAACCTTTACCCAAACTAAACAAATGAAAATACCTAAAGTAATAAAATCAAACATAAAAAAGGAGACTGTCTAAAAAACATCAATGAAGATTGGAGGATCATACTTTGAAACACCATATCTAATGAGTTAAAAAATCTAGAAGAATTGAATTGAGGTGTGTGTGTGTGTGTATGTGTGTGTGTGTGTGTGTGTGTAGTCCTAAAATTAAACTAAGAGCATATAAGTAACTTATATATAACAAGTGATGATCTTGAGACCAAAAAAATAAAAAGGTTTCCAAATAAATGCCAGACCTAGCTAAATTCACGGCTTAATTTTACCAGATCTTTGTAAAATTATATCAATGCATCTCAAACTAGTTCACACAAGGGAAACCTGATCCTGGCAGCATGTGCCTGTAATTTTAGCATTTGGGAGGTCGAGGCAGAAGTATCAGTAATTTAAAATTATTCTTGTCTGAGGTCAGTCAGAAAACAGAAAAATCATACAGTGGTTTGAACAGGAAAAAAAATCAACATGTACAAAAAAGAAGCTTGAAGTAGTGATAGAAGTAGTCAAAGAAGGAAAGTGGATGTAAGAGGCAGCTAGCATTCCCCCACCCCTCACTCCCCACCTACCACCTCCCACCCCTCATCCCTGAACTGAGAAAAGAAACTCAGACTACCTGTTCACAAGCTTGGCAGACAGACCTCACTGTGGAGTAAGGACCTCGGGAACAGTATTCATTAAAGCACTGATTCTGGAGTGGCAGAAGAAGTTGTCCACCCAGAAGTTGCTTTGCTTCAGAGAAAATTGCAATACACTCTGCAGTGTATAGGAAGCCATTGGAGACCAGATAACCATCATGCCCCTTCTTGTGTGAAATTCTCAGGTAAGAGCCATATCATTAATATTAGAGGCAGCATCTCTGACTTTTCTTCTGGTTTTTTTTCATTTGTTAACTGTTTTATTCTTCAGCAGTTTCATAAATGTATACAATCTACTTATACCACATCCAGTCTTCCCTCACCTCCAACTCTTACCATAATTTCACCTCCTCTTCTTCCCCCCAATTTTACTTCTTCTTCTTCTTCTTCTTCTTCTTCTTCTTCTTCTTCTTCTTCTTCTTCTTCTTCTTCTTCTTCTTCTTCTTCTTCTTCTTCTTCTTTCTTCTCCTCTTCCTCTTCCTCTTCCTCTTCTTCCTCCTCTTCTTCCTTTGAGGAACCACTGAATCCTATTAGTAATGCCCATATGAGTCTTTCTACTGGAGAATGGGTCATTCATCATGGGTTAAAAAAGCTTATTTTCCCTCTCTCAGTATCCATCATCTGCCAAAAGCTTCTCTGGTAGTGGTAGAACCTTGTGATTCCTTCCCCAACCCTGCTAGAGTATTGACTGACTTGATCTTATGTTCATCTTGAACAGGTAACAATAGCTACTATAAGTACATAAGTGAAATGGCCCTGACATGTACTAAAAATACTATTTTTCATCAGTCCCCCTAACCTCTGGCTCTTATTATCATTCTGTCCCCGTTTCCACAATGTTCTCTGAGACCTGCTAAGAGAGAGGTGTTATATAGATATTCTTATTAGGATGGATCCCAGAGTCACTATTCTCTACGTTGTTACCAATTATGAAAATTAAAATAAGATTGAAGAAGGATGCTTAAAAGAAATCTACACTAGCTCAGAATTGAGAAATGGGTAGTTATTTATTTAGGGGTAAACTCACAAATCAGAATCCTCTGCTTGAATGGAAATCAGAAACCAAATCCCACAGCCAGAAAAAGAAAGAGGAGGCATGCTCTACATCGGCATATATAGTATACCCCAGTAGGCAGGTAACCACTGGCTTTAAGACTTCCTGCAACACCTCCCCTTTTGTTTAAATAAGAGAGTTCTAAGCCTAATACAAAACTATATACAATACGAACAAATATATTCAATAATTATCTTATCCTAACTAGTTTAAGTCTTGTATAATAAATAATTTGGCCAAGTCATGAGAGGAAAGTAACTACACCTATCTAGTCTTCAACCCCATCAAAGATCCGAGAAGGGAAATACTACTACTTGAGTAAGCAGGAAGTGCAATCAAGCAACTTCCATAAGGTGCAAAAAATGACAGAGATACCTGGCTACCTGGGCAATCTCCCAAAATAGATCAGTGCTGCCAGGAGCAATCCTGTCTCACATCAACAGAACCCTAAGTTATTTAAATGCCATATTCTACAGCTCTTTAAAGTGGTTGCAGATTACCTATCTATTCAGAATATAATCTCTATGTATCTAAAGAACCTGATTAGTCTAACTATAAGTATGACAAACATAAATGACTATTGATCTATAACTCTTAATACCTATATTACTTAAAGATTAAGAATTATATTAGAATATTATACAATAAACAAATGTGCAACAAGTGAGGACAATGACCTGAATTTGTAAACAATGTATAAGTATCGTGATGAGAAGTAGAAAAGTACATTGCAATATGATAAACATATATCAATATATAAAAAATGTTTTAAGCAGAAATAGAATCATGCATGCATACAATAGTCAATATAATTTAACTTTGTATCAATATTCAAGAATCCATACCAATGTAATTGCCTATAAATAATAACTTACAAGTATTCACTCTATTACTCACTATTATTATTAGTCTGAGTGAGCTCATACTAATCTATTATCCCTTATAATTTTCCCTTTTTTTTTTCAAAGAGATCCCTGAGCCTATAAAATTTTCCCCGCAGCCCCCAACCCTATACCAATTATAACCAACCCCTAAATGATGTCCCTAACCCTGAAAAGAAACTTTGTTGGGATAAGAGACATTGTCTTCTAGGATTACTTCCAGTTGTCATGGGGGCGATGTTCTTTCTGTGGGATTCTGTGAAAGTAAAATGATGGTTAAGTTCCAAGATTACTGTCTGGTCTACTAGGCTTGTACAGGCGGGAGAGCATGGTGGATTCCTGACACCATACACAGAGAAATTTCCAGGCCATGCAGTGTGCTGCATGACAGATTTAGCTTTTACTCAGGAAAGATTAAAAAAAAAAAGGTTTATTTGCTGCATGGTGCTACCCAGACTTTAGGTGGTGAGGATGGCTCCCACCCAGCAGTCCTAGAGCTGAGGTGAACTACCTCTGCCATATTTAAAGCCTGAGAGAGGCAGAGCCAGCACCCAGGGCCACTGAGACCAAGCTGCTTAGCATTTTAAGAAATGCTTCTGATCAGAAAATAATTACAGATACATAATAAAGACAAATTCAGATGAAAAAGACCCATAAATGGGTCACAGTGTTGGTCACAGTATGTAGGCTTGGAAGAGAGAAGAAAAAGAGTATAGAGAGTCATAAAATAAAGTTAATGCTTCATAAAAAAAGGGGGGAGTAAAGTCTTTAAAGAGACAGTAAAGACAGTCAGATTAAAGGAGCAAAAATAATAAAATAAATATTAAAAAGTAATAGAGTAAAAATAAGCCAGGTAAAGATGGAAAATTCATAGAGAGTCTGGATTATGTATATTACTGTGTTTTCTTTGAATTTTTTGACTATGAAGGAGCTAAGTACGGAGAGACATTTCATTGTATGGGCTGCTAAGCTAAACCAGCATGTATATTATATAGGTATCTTGACTTCAGAATTTGGGTCTAAGGATATGGTGCTTTCGAAAAGAGGTTCTTCCTTTGTTTTCACAGAAGATGATAACCTGTGGATTGCTTCTAGATCAATATGGTTTGAGATAGGCCATGCCCCCTGAAAGGTTGCTGTGAACACCCTCAAAATATTACTTTGTCCAGCTGCTGACTGAGATGAACCTAGCACACATGATACACCATGAAAGACCTGATTAACAGCACCTCCAATCAACAGGAAGCAGCATGAACAAAACTATGCCCATATTCCCAAATATTATCTATAAATTTTTGTTTACATTTAAAGGGGGATATAATATAGGTATGAATAATTTGCATTGTTATGGATCTTGGTTTATTGATACAAATTTAAGGTCAATTTTGTTATATGTATATTTCTCCTCTTGATTAAGGTATCATGTCTGTATAGTTCATTTAAAAATGTAGTGTATAATTAAGAAATATAGGTTGTTAATGGATAATCATCTATAATAGTCAAGATTGTAGTCATGTTAGTTAGATTTTCTAGATTATATAGAAATATATTTCAGTTAGTTAGGTATTCCTCAAATTTTTCAGAGACCTTCAGAATATGACATTTAAAATGCTTTAAGAAGTTAGAACTTTTCATGATAGCAAGACACATCTGCTCCTGGCAGAACCAAGCTACTTCAAAAGGATGGGCATTGAAGAGGCTCCTTATGGAGTTTGTTAACCATTTAGGCAAGAAATTGCTCTTTCCTACACTGCTTCACTGGACATGCAGGACCCACAGAGAAATGATTGCTGAACTTACCTAGAGGTGAGATGATCCTTTGGGATTCCTGTTTCATGAAAGAGTCTTGAAAACATTTTTCAGAATACAGAGGAAAATGACTGGCAAACTGTCAATATAGGCAGACCTCTCTTTGAAATTTCCTGCTTCATGGAAAAGTCTGCTGGGTACTATGGGCCTGTAGGCTAAAGATGAATGCCCCAACTGTACAGAAGAACTTTGGGTATCCAGGCAGCGAGGTATCTCTGTCAGTTCTAGAGTTTTGTAAGTTGCTTACAATGTACTTACTGTTTACTTAGGTAATATTATATCCTTCTGGAGTCTTTGATGGAGTTGAAGAATTTATAGTTACAGTTATAGTTGTCCTTACTTATGATAAAAGATATAGTAGATATAAATATTGTAATTCTAATTCTTGTTTGATAACTGTTTTGTTATATGCAATTTTACTATGTTAGCCTTCCTTTTTGTTTAAACAGAAAAGGGGAAATGGTGTGGGAAGTCCTTCTGTCAATGTGTTGTTTTCATTGGTTAATGAATAAAGAAATTGCCTTGGCCTGTTGATAGGGTAGAACTTAGGTAGGTGGGGAACTACCTAAACTAAATGGCATGCTGGGAGAAAGGAGGCAGAGTCAGGGAGAGAAGCCATGGATCCTTCACCTGAGACAGACGCTGGTTAGAATCTTTGCTGGTAAGACACTGTCACATGGCAATATACAAATTAATAGAAACGGATTAAATTAATGTAAGAGTTAGTCAATAAGAAGCTAAAGTAAATGGGCCAAGCAGTATTTTAATTAATACATTTTCTGTGTGGCTATTTCAGGGCTATGCTAGCCAGGCTCCAGGATGAACAAGCAGGCCCTCCTCCTACACAAGATTAGTAAAATCACAGAATTGATAGTCAAGGAAGTTGACTAAGGTAAAAAGTACCACAGAGATGAGAAATGAAGCAACATTGGCCTAAGGCAACAAAATAAAATTATAAAAAGAATGAAAGTTCTTCAAGAATCAGAGTATAGAGTTTTTGTTTTGTTTTGTTTAAAAACAAATCTGAACTTTGTGCTAGATTCATGTTTTGGGAGAAGAAGAGGAGAAATAGGACAGAGGTGGTGATTGCCTGAGAAGGGATAATAATGCAACCACCCCAACCTCAAGGAAGTTGCTTCCTGATGTGGGAAGTCCTTCTGTATATGTGTTTCTTTTATTGGTTAATGAATAAAGAAGCCACTTTTGCTTGTGATAGAGCAGAGTAGAGCTAGGTTGGAAAACTAAATGCTGGGATAAAAAGGCAGAGTTAAGGGAAGCCAAGTAGCTGCTGCCAGAGACAGCTCAAACTTTGCCAGTAGGCCATGATCATGTAGTGATGCAGATTAATAGAGATGGGTTAGTTTAGAATGTAAGAGCTAACCAAAAAGAAGCTATAACAAATATGCCAAAGAGTGGTTTAATTAATACAGTTTCTTTGTGAATATTTTGAGTCAGAGAGGTCAGGAAATGAACTAGTAGCCTCCACCAACAGCTTCTGTTATTCTAAGGTTTGGGGAGTTCACAATAAACAAAGTATCAAAAAGTAGCTTATATTTTTTTTACCTTCGTTTAAAAGAGACATGTTTTATATTTTATATTAATATATAAAAGGAAATAGTCACAGAGTCTGTACTTTAGTCTTACATCAACTGTCTTTGCATTTTAATTTACAGATGCATATAAGCTTCTAGCATATACAGGAAACTATGTGTTTTATAGCAGTACACAGAAAGTTTAGCTAACATAAGACTCATTTGAGAAAGAACATGTTAAAGGCCTAACAAAATCCAAGGACTTCTATAAGGATTTATACTCATAAAATAAATTAACTCCTATTTCAAACCAAGCCAACAAAGAGAAAGAATAGAACTGAGCTGTCTTGTCCTTTTCTATCCTTGTCTGTGAAATGGTTTCTTCTAGGCAATGAGAAGCACATACTTAAAGTTAACCCTCACCAACAACCCCCAAATCCATGATGGTTTCAAGGCTTGTGTCTAATGCTTAAGTAATTCTCTGCTCACATTTTATAAGAAATGATTTGGACTCCCCCCACCTAAACCCTCTCTCCCCCTACCCCATCACCGCTTTCAGCCTGGAACCCAGTCCCTTCCTCTCTCCCTTTTTCGGGGCATAAAATCCTCCAACTCAGCCTGGGTGGGCGCTGCTGAGATGGGGCAGTGAGAGCAAACAGGAGGGAGTTCCTTTGTTTTAATAGCCTGCCTGCAGCAAGGTAAGACTGCAGGCAGGGAGATTTCTGACCAGGAAGTGGCACTGATCCTGTAGCAGGAGATACAATGGAGGGGTAAGTGTGCTGCCTGACCCACCACACAAGCCCGGTAAGGGAACACACAATCTTCCGCCATCCTTATCTCCCTGGGTATTCCGAAGGGGAAGCTTCCCCCAGCTAAACCCTCTCTCCTCCTACCCCATCCCCGCTTTCAGCCAGGAACCCCTTCCCTTCCTCTCTCCCTTTTTTGGGACATAAAATCCTCCAACTCAGCCTTGGTGGGCAATGCCAGGACGGGGCAGTGAGTGCAAACGGGAGGGAGTTCCTTTTGTTTTAATAGCCTGCCTGCAGCAAGGTAGGACTGCAGGCAAAGTGATTCCTGGCCAGCAAGGGGCACTCATCCTGTAGCAGAAGACCCAGCAGAGGGAAGAGCCATTGGAGAGCATCTGAAGGAAGAGATGGGCAGGCGCCAAGGCAAGAATTCCTCCAACAATCTGAAAAACAACATGAAAACACCAGATCCCAGCGATCTTACGACAGAAGGACTTGAACACCCTATTCCGGAAGAAGTGGAAAACAGTGTCATTATGAAAGCAATAGAGTCTCTTAAACAGGGTATGAATAACTCACTTAAAGAAGTAGAAGAGAAATATAACAAAAAGATGGAAGAAATGAGTAAAGAAATGGAAGAGAAATATAATAAAAAGTTTGAAGAAATGAGTAAATTCATAAACGAAACCCTGGGAAACCAAGAAAAAACAATCAAACAGGTAATGGAATCAGTTCAAGAACTGAAAACTGAAATGGAGGCAATGAAGAAAACACAAACCAAGGGCTGGCTGGATATGGAAAAGCTAGGTAAACAAACAGAGACTTCAGGAACAAGCATAACCAATAGAATACAAGAGATAGAAGAACGAATCTCAGATTATAAAGACATCATAGAGAAAATAAACGCTCTGACCAAAGAAAACAGCAAATCCAAAAAATTCTCATCACAAAACATTCAGGAAATCTGGGACATAATAAAAAACCAAATCTAAGAATAATTGGGGTAGAAGAAGGAGAAGAATTGCAGATCAAAGGTCCAGAAAATATATTCAACAAAATTATAGAAGAAAACTTTCCCAACCTAAAGAACGATATTCCTATGAAGGTCCAAGAAGCATACAGAACACTGAATAGACTGGATCAGAAAAAAACATCCCCTCACCATATAATAATCAAAACACAAAACATTCAGATTAAAGAAAGGATATTAAGAGCTGCGAAGGAAAAAGGTCAAGTAACTTATAAAGGTAAACCTGTCAGATATACACCAGACTTCTCTATGGAAACCATGAAAGCCAGAAGGTCCTGGATAGAGGTACTGCAGAAACTAAGAGACCAGGGATGCAAGCCCAGACTACTATACCCAGGCCAGCTATTGTTCACTATCAACGGAGAAAACAAAATATTCCAGGATAAAAACAAATTTAAACAATACGTTGCTACAAATCCAGCCTTACAGAGAATATTAGAAGGAAAATCACAACCCAAGGAAGCCAACGTTCCCAACACTGCCTACAATAACTCAGACATCTAGCGACCCTTCACAAGCACAACTCAAAGAAGGAAAACACATACACTCTACTACCCAAAAAGAAAAAGAAAAAAAAAAATGACCAGAGTCAACAACCACTAGTCATTAATATCACTTAATATCAATGGACTCAATTCACCTATAAAAAGGCACAGACTTAGAGATTGGATACGAAAACAGGATCCAACATTCTGCTGTTTACAAGAAACACACTTCAACCACAAAGACAGACACCTACTCAGAGTAAAGGGTTGGGAAAAAGTTTTCCAAACAAATGGACCTAAGAAACAAGTGGGTGTGGCCATTCTAATATCTAACAAAATCGACTTCAAAATAAAATCAATCAGAAGAGATGGAGATGGACATTTCATACTCATAACAGGAACAATTCATCAGGAAGAAGTCTCAATCCTGAATATCTATGCCCCTAATATAAAGGCACCCACATATGTAAAAGAAACTCTTCTAGAACTCAAGGCGGTCATCAAACCACACACACTAATAGTAGGAGACTTCAACACACCTCTCTCACCATTGGACAGGTCAATCAGACAGAAACCTAACAGAGAAATAAGAGAATTATTGGAGGTATTGAATCAAATGAACTTAACAGACATCTATAGAACACTCCACCCAAACAGGAAAGAATATACCTTCTTCTCTGCAGACAATGGAACCTTCTCAAAAATTGACCACATACTCGGTAACAAAGCAAACTTCCACAGATACAAAAAAAATATTAGTAACCACCTGTGTCTTGTCTGATCACCATGGATTAAAGTTAGAATTCAACAACAATGCTACCCCCAGGAAGCCAACAAACTCATGGAAGTTGAACAGTCACCCACTAAATCACCCCTGGGTCAAGGAAGAAATAAAGAAAGAAATTAAAGTCTTCCTGGAATTTAATGAAAATAAAGACACAACATACTCAAATCTATGGGACACTATGAAAGCAGTACTAAGAGGAAAGTTCATAGCACTAAGTGTCCAATTAAAGAAAATGGAGAAAACACACATTAGAGACTTAACAGCACACTTGAAAGCTCTAGAAAAAAAAGAAGCTGATTCACCCAAGAGGAGTAGAAGACTGGAAATAATCAAACTGAAGGCTGAAATCAAAAAAATAGAAACACAGAAAACAATCCAAAGAATCAATGAAACAAAAAGCTGGTTCTAGGAGAAAATCAATAAGATCGACAAACCCCTATCCAAACTAATCAAACGGCAGAGAGAGAACATGCAAATTAATAAGATCAGAAATGAAAAGGGGGACATAACCACAGACACAGAGGAAATTCAGAGAATCATTAGATCTTACTACGAAAGTTTATATTCCTCAAAATTGGAAAATGTAAAAGAAATGGACATTTTTTAGATAAGTACCATATACCAAAGTTGAACCAAGAATAGGTGAACAATCTAAATAGACCTGTTAGTCGCGAAGAATTAGAAGCTGTTATCAAAAATCTCCCTACCAAAAAAAGTCCAGGACCAGAGGGTTTCAATGCAGAATTCTACCAGAACTTCCAGGAAGAGCTAATACCTATACTCCTTAATGTATTCCACAATATAGAAACAAAAGAATCATTGCCAAACTCCTTTTATGAAGCTACAGCTACTCTGATACCAAAACCACACAAAGACACAACCAAGAAAGAGAATTACAGGCCAATATCACTCATGAACATTGACGCGAAAATTCTCAATAAAATATTGGCAAACTGAATCCAAGAACACATTAGAAAAATTATCCATTATGATCAAGTAGGCTTCATCCCAGAGATGCAGGGCTGGTTCAACATACGCAAATCTATCAATGTAATCCATCATATAAATAAACTGAAAGAAAAAAAAATATGATCATTTCATTAGATGCTGAAAAAGCATTTGACAAAATTCAACACCCATTTATGATAAAGGTGTTGGAGAGACTGGGGATACAAGGATCATACCTAAATATAATAAAAGCAATATACAGCAAGCCGACAGCTAACATCAAATTGAATGGAGAGAAACTCAAAGCCTTTCCACTAAAATCAGGAACACGACAAGGCTGTCCACTCTCTCCATACCTCTTCAATATAGTGCTTGAAATTCTAGCAATATCAATAAGACAACATACGAGGATCAAGGGGATTTGAATTGGAAAGGATGAAGTTAAACTTTCGTTATTTGCAGACGATATGATAGTGTACATAAGCGACCCCAAAAACTCTACCAAAGAACTCCTACAGCTGATAAACACCTTTAGTAATGTGGCAGGATACAAGATCAACTCCAAAAAATTGGTTGCCCTCCTATACACAAAGGATAAAGAAGCAGAGAGGGAAATCAGAGAAACATCACCTTTCATGATAGCCACAAATAGCATAAAATATCTTGGGGTTACTCTAACCAAGGAAGTGAAAGACCTCTTTGACAAGAACTTTAAGTCTTTGAAGAAAGAAATTGAGGAGGATACCAGAAAATGGAAAGACCTCCCCTGCTCTTGGATTGGGGGAATCAACATAGTAAAAATGACAATTCTACCAAAAGCAATCTATAGATTCAATGCAATCCCCATCAAAATCCCATCAAACTTCTTCACAGACCTTGAGAAAACAATAATCAGGTTTATATGGCAAAACAAAAAACCCAGAATAGCCAAAACAATCTTATACAATAAAGGAACTTCTGGAGGCATTACCATCCCTGACTTCAAACTCTATTACAGAGCTACAGTATTGAAAACAGCTTGGTATTGGCATAAGAACAGAGAAGTCGACCTATGGAATCGAATAGAAGACCCGGATATTAACCCACAAACCTATGAACACCTAATTTTCGACAAGGAAGCTAAAGGTATACAATGGAAGAAGGAAAGCATCTTTAACAAATTGTGCTGGCATAACTGGATGTCAACCTGTAGAAGAATGAAAGTAGATCCATCTCTATCACCATGCACAAAAATCAAGTCCAAATGGATTAAAGACATCAACATTAGTCTGTCCACTTTGAACCTGATAGAAGAGAAAGTGGGAAGTAGTCTACAAGATATAGGCACAGGAGACTACTTCCTAAGTAGAACCCCAGTAGCACAGACAATAAGAGAATCAATGAATAAATGGGACCTACTGAAACTGAGAAGCCTCTGTAAAGCAAAGGACAGTGTCAGTAAGACAAAAAGGCTACCTTCTGACTGAGAGAAGATCTTCACCAACCCCTCATCAGACAAAGGTCTGATCTCCAAAATATACAAAGAGCTCAAGAAACTAGACACTAAAACTCTAATTAACCCAATTAAAAAATGGGGTACTGAACTGTTCAGAGAATTCACAACAGATGAACTTCGAATGGCCAAAAGACACTTAAGGTCATGCTCAACCTCCTTAGCGATCAGGGAAATGCAAATCAAAACCACTTTGAGATACCATCTTACACCTGTCAGAATAGCTAAACTCAAAAACACCAATGAAAGCCTATGCTGGAGAGAATGTGGAGGGAGGGGAACACTCATCCATTGTTGGTGGGAATGCAAACTTGTGCAGCCACTGTGGAAATCAGTGTGGTGGTTTCTCAGGAAACTGGGAGTCAACCTCCCTCAGGACCCAGCAATTCCACTCTTGGGAATATACCCAAGAGATGCCCTATCATTCTACAAAAGTATTTGTTCAACTATGTTCATAGCTGCACTATGTGTAATAGCCAGAACATGGAAACAACCTAGGTGCCCTTCAATAGAAGAATGGTTAAAGAAGGTGTGGAACATATACACATTAGAGTTTTACTCAGCGGTAAAAAAACAATGACATCTTGAATTTTGCATGCAAATGGATGGAAATAGAAAACGCTTTACTGAATGAGGTAACCCAGACCCAAAAAGAGGAATATGGCATGTACTCACTCATAAGTGGATTCTAGCCTTAGTTAAAGGTCTTTGAGTCTATAATTCGTGATTCTAAAGAAGCTAAATAAGAAAGTGAACCTGAAGAAAATCATATAGTTATCCTCCTGGATATTAGAAGTAGACAAGATTGTCAGGCAAACTTGGGTGCATGGGGGTGGGGCTGAAAGTAAGGGGAGATGGTTAGGGAGAGGGAAGATGGGGAGGATTGGGGATGGCTTGGGGGAATGGGAGGGGGGAGGGAGGAAGGATGGCTATGGGAGCAGGGAAGTTTATACCTCAACTAAGGGAGCCATTTTAGGGTTTGCAAGAGACTTGATTCTGGAGGGGTTCCCAGACCCAAGGAGAGGTCCCCAGATTGGTCCCTGGGCAGCAGAGGAGAGGGTACCTGAACTGGCCTGGGTTCATAACCATACTGATGAATATTTTGCATGTCACCACAGAACCTTCATATGGCGAAGGATGGAGATACAGACAGAGACACATATTGGAACACTGGACTTAACTCCCTAGGTCCAAATGAGAAGCAGAGGGAGGGAGATCGTGAGCAACGAAAGCAGAACCAGAGGGAACCTTCATCCGACGATGGATGACGATAGAGACGGAAACCCACATTGGAGTACTGGACTGGGCCCCCAAGGTCCAAATGAAGAGCAGAAGGAAGGAGAACATGAAAAAGGAAGTCAAGACTGCGAAGGGTGTGTTCACTCACTGATACAAGGGGACTGATTGAATGAGAGTGCACCAAGGCCAGCTGGACTGGGGCTGAATGAGCATGTGATCAAACCGGATTCTCTGAATGTGACTGAAATGGGGGCTGACTGAGAAGCCATTGACAATGGCACTGGGTCTTGATTCGTTTGCATGGACTGGCTTTTCGGGATCCTGGTCTGTTTGGATGCTCACCTTCCTGGACCTGGAGGGAGGGGGAGGAACTTGGATTTCCCACAGGGCAGGAAACCCTGACTGCTCTTGGGAATGGGGAGGGAGGAGGAGAGGGAGTGGGGGGAGCAGGAGCGGGAGGGTATTGGGAGGAGGTGAGGAAGTGGAAATTCTTTAAATAAATAAATAAGGAAAAAAAAAAGAAAGAAAGAAATGATTTGGAATCTCCTTCCAGTCATCTGGGAGGGTTAAGACAGGGGCAATAACAGAACTTTTTATTTAACATAATATAAAGACCAAATCGAGATTTAGGTTGTGTTTCTGTACTATCTCCAACACAACTGCTCAACTCTGACATTGTAGCTTGAAACAGTTTCCAACATTATTCAAATAAATTACTATTGCTTTGTGATAACAAAACGTTACTTACAGAAGTAGGTTTCTGGACAGAATTAGCCCACAGACTATAGTTTGAGAACTCAGGTAGAATAAAAAAGTCTCAAAGAAGCAGCTTTGGTCTTGTGGAATTGTCTATATTGAGAAGAAATTATATTGTTTCCAGATTGTTATGCAATATGCTTAAATATAAGAGAATACCTAAGGCCACAATGCTAGTAGTTCAAAAACACAGAGAAAAGTATAGGCTATGGCCACAGAACAATCAACGTCCATGTATCCAATGTTTTAATTTTCACATCATTATGGGTTGCCTATGACATGTAATCAACTAAGTTTTTATATATAAGTCAAAGTACTGAAATGTATAACAGCAAGGATAATATTTTGACCCTTTATTGGGAATCCAAAAGGCAATAGAATGAATAGTGTGGTAATAAATATGTATAACACAAAGTATATATAGATATGCTTCATGAAAAATGAAAACATCTTTTTCAGATAGAGAAGAAATTACTTTTGTCTGGATACAGGAAATGTGGAGCTTTCTGGGAGACCAATCTTTTCTTCGGGCAAATGATAGGCAAAGAAGGTGTGCCAAACACAGACAAGTAGAGATTAGAAAGGCAATACCCAAAGGGCTTCAAAATGGGACCAAAAAAAAATAGACAAACCAAAAAAAGTAATAAAACAGCAAAAACTGTGGGCAATAAAAATGAGAATTATTTTTATAGGAATGTGAAACAGTAAAATAGATGGTCTAATGTATATAAAGTCGGAAAGTTAAATAGGAACAAGAATTAGTAAGACTTAGCAGTCGAAATGGGTAGATCCAGATGTGTATGGAAAGAAGTTTATATGGTTTTGTTAGGCCTTTTTAAAGAAGAGTTATCTGGACCTTACATGATGACACATACCTTTAACCCCTCACCACAGAGATAGACATAGGCCTCTCTCGAGCTTAATCCTCTAAATAGAGAGTTCCAGGCCAGAGCTATATAGTGAGACCCTGCCTTATAAAGAAGGGACTCAAAAAGAAAGCTAAACCTCCCTGTAAAGTTTCATACTTATTTGGAAGGAGAGAAGAAATAACAGCAAATCAAACCTAAATCAAATTAAATCAGATGAATGAATACTTAGGAAAAATTTACAAGAACCACAAAATAAATGCTTGGATTGCATTCCTGACATCCCACAATAGTCATACTCCTTTCAGCTGATCAACACCTATTATGGATGGTAAAGATGATTTCCTATGGCTAACAATGGCAAAATTTTCATATTATAGTCAAGATCTTTAGAAAGAGGTTTACATTGCAAAGGTTTCAGGGCATTTCAAGTGGTCCTGGGCAGTAACTAATGTTCAGTTTTCTTTGGAAAGATGACCAATTTGTCAGTGCTATTCTCTGCTACTGGCATGAGGTTTGTGCTGTCTTTGTTGAAGGAAGAATTATGAGGTAAGAATTCAAATATTTTCCCAATATGAGCTTGAGTGACGCCTCATGATTAATAACTATCAGGCAAACCAAAATCTGCCCACTGCTTCATTTGGCAGTATATCTCTTCTTTAAGAACTCAGAGGAAAGTAAACTCATGTGATGGAGAAAGCTGAAATATGGCAGTATCTATAGGCCACAATAGTAGCACTTCAGTTAAACCTAATTAAGAGCTGAGAATTTCTATGGTACATTCTCATTACCTATTTGAACCCATCATGAATAAGAGGAAGTTAAATAATTTGACAAGTGTGAAAAATGCACCAAAGGAATCATCATTGTAAGGTTCATAAAAGTATCACTAAAGTTTGATGATTAATAAATTTATCATCATATGCTTTTACTGCCATCTGGTGTTCAAAAGTATATGTCACCATAGACAATTGTCTTCAGTTAAAGACACCATAGATAAAATGAATAAGCAATTTAATTTTAACTTTTTTCAACCTAGACTCTTTGTTTCCACGTTCCAGTAATTCTAACATTTTATATTAAAAACTGATAATAAAATAATTGATAATAAGATCATATAATACCTAGGAAGTAATGTCTCATGAAATTTTTAAAAAGAAAGAATTTTGTAACTTTAAGAGTCTTCAATCAGAATCTCAAGCTCCCAAGTTAATGCCTCATTCTCAATGATATCCAAACCAGCATGTTTTTCTCCACAAATCTTGGATCCACAAAGATAAGTTTAATTAAAATCAAACTATATCTAGCTGTTTCTGTTATTTAAAATAATGCTTTAGTTTATGACTAACCAGATAGCCCTATTAAAAGCACGAAAGTTACTTAACCAGTCAATTTATTACCACCATTAGATAAAGTGAATGTTTAATTTCTTTAAATTTTATTAAAATTTGCTTGATTTTACTTTTGAAAAAATTAAACATATAGCTCATGATTAAAATAAGTTTCTTTGAAGTCTTAAAATTGTTATTTTCATTTTATTTTATCTGTATGTGCGTGCTTGTGCACGTGTGTGTGCATGTGGCTGTATTGTGTCTGTATATGCATGTGTGTATGTGTGCATGTGTACACCATACACATCTGTGAATATCAGAGGACAACTTTCAAAAATTTCAGAAAAAATACCATCATATTTTCATGTGTCTTCAAAGGAGACTAATTTTATAAAACTAAAAGTAAAAAACTACACTCCCATGAGCTCAAAATCATATTTGGAAGGTAACAGCAACATGTCATGGAGATACTCTCACCACATGTGCTGACATGGTTTATTCCGTTCATCTCCATGACTGAGCTAAGAGTTCATTTTGGAGCTTGCAAAATATTGTTTCTGGGACTATCTGTGTGCACGCTATCAAAAGAGGTTAATACTTGAGGAGGTGGATAAAGTAAATCAGATGTCTCCACCAATCTGAGTGGCCATCACACAGCCCTGACTAGTGCCAAGGCAGCAGAAGAATGGATTCTCTCTTTTTGAAAGTTGAGATAATGGATCTCCTGATTTATAAATCTTTAAACTTAAACCAGAACTACATACCACTGGTGCTTTTGAGTCTCCACCTGGCAAACAGTGTGGGAACTCTCAGTCTCCAAAGTTACAAGCTAATTTTTCCTGATAAAGTTAGATAGATAGGTAGGTAGATAGATAGATAGATAGATAGATAGATAGATAGATAGATAGATAGATAGATAGATAAGATAGACAGATGTAGTGATTGATAATAAACAGAGAGAGAGAGAGATCATATGTATATGAAGACAGAAAAAGAGAGAAACTTGGCTAATTCAATCCATGCTTCTAAGAATAAATAAATGCTCACCGTTCAGTCCTTAGGAACATGAACAAATCGTCATTTCTCTACAGAGATAACTGCACAAGGTCATTCAGTCTAGGCCCACATAGGCCAGGAGTCTTCTTGTCAAAAACAGTAAGAACTAATCTGTGTGGCCTACCAAGAACTCATAAAAATATTGGGTAAGTTCCTTCCATTTCATTACCAAACAATAGTTTGCCAGGGGAGTAAGGCAAGTGGGTAGTGCGTACTTGGACAGCTCCTTGTTTAAAATGTTTATTGCACAATTGAAGTTGGATTGTGTGGGTGGAGGTTGAGAATCATGCATCTTAAATGACAGGCAACACCAGTAAACGTCTCAAATCATCCAACAGGGCACGTTTGACTGTGAATTCATCTTTGATCCTTAAGTGTGTGTGTTATCTCTCCTATGATATACCCTCTAGGAATTCATTAACAACTGTGAGTGATTTCTCCCTCTAAAAGGAGCTGATGCAAATGAGATATTTTTTCTGCATCTACAGAGGAAGCAATTTTTACCTTATTAGTTTCTGATTAATCCAGGTGCTATTAAGTTCCACCTGCTGATTAGAGATGCAATGTTTGAAAAGCTCCTAGAAATATTTCTTGAATTATTTATCTTTACTCAAAAAATTTATTCCAGTTACAATATTGGATAGTTGATTTAGAGGTGATAATTCTTACTTATAATCAATTACAGCACTATTCCTCAAGCTGAATCTAAACATAATAAACAAGGAAAAGCATAAATTTCACTTGCTACCGAGTTTTGCTCACAATTTTTTCTTTACACCCCACATTAAAATTCAGATGCTATTTCAGAAAAACCACTGAAAGATTTAATTACATATTATACTTTTTCTAAAACTAAACTAATCAAAAAGTCAAATATCAATTGTATATTTTATTTGTTAAAACAATTACTCTATCTAAGTCATCTATTTATCTAACCCATTCCACACAGAATTACGGAGAAGTAGCATCCAGTAGACTTAAGTTATTTCAAAAGATCCCAAAATCCTGATTACAACGATGCTTTCTGATCCTTTCAATATTTTATAGTTTCATCTGTATAGAAATTATTTCTAATAGACACACACTAACACTTTTTTACACTTCTAGTAAGTACCCAAACTACTTAAGGTCTTATATTCAAATAAGATAAATACAAAAGTATCACTGTCTTCCATTTACATGAAGAACAAGCCTCCAAGTGACTGCTGAAGCTGTCCTCTACAAGATGTATGATTCTGTTTCTCATGGTCTTCATCACAGACCTCTAAGGTTCAGTAGCATTTTTGTCCAAGTGTTAATTTGTTAATTCATTTAATAACGCAATCCTTCCAAGACTCCAGAATAACTGAAAGCATTTAGCAGATCTCAAGTTTTCAGGATAAAGCATTCAGGAGAATAAAGGCAAGTAAAGAGAAAGATTATACGCAAAGAGGAATAAATTTCTTCTCCTAGGGAACGCATACCCTGTTTCATTTTTGTTTTTAAGTCCTAAGATCCCCACAATGGTAGAAATCCTCAACCCATGATGCAAAGCTTCGCTTTTATTCTACTCTCATACAGTACATCCTGACCACAGTTTTCCGTCCCTCCTCTCCTTTGAGTTTCTCCCCTCCCCTCAATCCCAGATCCACTCCTCCTGTTTTCAGAAGGGCAGTCCTCCCCAGGATATACACCAAACCCAGGATAACAAGAAGCAATAAAACTAAAGCATTCCGGCATATGGAGGCTGAGAGAGGCAACCCAGTAAGAGGAAAAGGGTCCCAAGAGCCTACAAAAAAAATCAAAGACATCCTCATATCCACTGTTAAGAGAATCACACAAGACCTGTACCTGGCGCTTGAGTTGGCTTTTGGAAACTTATTTCCCACGTTGGGCTATCTTGCCCAATGTTGATGCAGGGGAAGGAACTTGATCCTGTCTCAAGTTGATGTCTCATGCTTTGATGGCTCCCATGAAAGGCCTCCCCATTTCTGAATAGAGACTGAGGAGTCGGGTGCAGAGGGGAGAACAGGGGAACAGGAGGAAAGGATGGAAAGGAAACTGTGGTTGGGATGTAAAATAAGTGAAACAATTAATTAATAAGGAGAAAAAATAGTCCCACAAGAAGACCAAGCTAACAACCATATGTGTTGCAAAACTGAATGCAATGTGAACAACACGATTCTTAGTGTTCTCTGGGTAGAGCTACCATCTCTGTGAAACTGTTCAATGGGCCTGTATGCTTTAGAAAACAGGAAGTATCATGGGGATAAAAATCATCGTTTAGAACTAGAGAGTCCAGGAATGCACACGTGTGGAGGGAAGCACTATCGGTAGCATCAGAAGGAAAGGGAACATGTCCTCGCTTGAGTGGCACCATACCGTGTGACAAGAAGTGACATTTTATAGATCAAATTAGCAACAAGAGATGAGTGCCAATAGCCGGATGGTCAAACGACCCAGGAAAGATGAGAAACTCTTAATCCCATTGGTGGGAAATAAGACCCCTTCCACAATTCTGAGACAAATTTAAATTAAGCCTTATTAAATACTGGCCAGGATGGTGAACATTGGTCAGGTCCATATCTAGAATTCCCAGAGAAAGATGCTGAATTACATTAGACAGGGACTTATAAAGGCAAATCCCTCTATGTCATGGACTTTCCACCTTTGCCCAATCAGGGGCAGGCATATATCCTGTTGTGCTTCCATGATGACTACCATCTACATGTGATCAAGCACATGCTGTGCAGTTGGGACAACCTACCTTATTTACTGAAGTGAAAGCGCATGGCTTGGTGTCTCATTTGAACAGTCCCCAATACTACAGGATGTTATCTATCCTTGAACACTGGGGCTAACAGGTGGGACTTAAAGGTTACAGGTATTTTTGTTCTCAAGACCGCATAAGCTGTACAGGAATTAAAACTTAAAACAAAACTTTAGCCCTCGCAAATTATAGCCATACACTGCTTCTTGGAGGAGGGAGCCGTCTCTGTGTGACACACCTTCAGTGTACCACACGAAAGGTCATTCTCAGCATCTCTGCCACAAAACACCAGTTTCCCACACTTGGATCACTGCTGTTGGCCTTCAGTTAGCTTTCCCATTTCTTGCCTTGTCTTCTTCCAAATTCTAAAACAGGTGAAATAAAATCCACCTTTCTGACCATGACATGAAAGAGCCAGCCTCCTCCAGGTCCATGAGCCCCCCCCCCAATTCCCATATACAGACGTGGTATCCATCATGTTCTCTGAATCTCAATTGGCCCTTACTGACTCACTAAAAGCACTCCGGCCTCATCTTAGAATTTCAGCGTGAAGGAAAAGAGTCCATGGTGGAGAGCAGGACTCTGAAGTAGCCTTTTCTATTCTCTCAACTTGTCTGATTTCAAAATAGGAGGGGACCTAAAATAACTGACAGGAGAGAGGCAGACAATGGCAGCACGGTAGGTCAAGGATAGAAAGAGTAAGAAAAGAGAAGATGTGAGTATCTTCTTAATTAATGTCTCAACAAACTGCTGCACCTGAACTGTTAAAAAAAAAAAAAGTGCACGCATTATTAGGTGGGATATTGTGAGTCAGAAATCCTATAGTGCTCCAGATCCCACAGGCTCAAATTGGGGTATTGACAGGTCCGTATTAATTCCTGGAAACTTCAGGTGATTCAACGTTCACATTTATGAAGGTTATTGCCAGAATTCAGAGCCATGTGGTTGTACTGAGGCACCCATCAAGTTGCTAGCTAAGGTAAGAGGTTGTTTTCAGTTTCTGGAACCTGCCAGAGTTTGCAGCAATACTGATTCAAAGCTTCCTCATATTTGAATCTCTCTGATGTCTTTTTCATGGTGGCACTGGAATACTCTGCCTTCCTCGCTTGTTGGTTTGTTCGTTTGTTTTGGTTGACTGGTTTTGAAGACAGGTTTCATACAGCCCAGTCTGACCTCAGCTTCTTTCTTTAGCAGAAAATGGCCTTGAACTTCTTGTCCTCCTTCTTCTGCCTCCCTAGAGCTGGGAGTACAAGCAGGAAGGTGCTGCCATGCCTGGTTTAAGATGATGGTGGAGAAGGGACCAGGGCTTTGTGCATGCTACACAAGGACTCTGTCAACTAAACTATATCCCAGACCTGCTGCTTTTCTTCCATTTTTGAATTGATTCTTCTTTCATGTATTACATCCTGACCACGGTTTACACTCCCTCCTCCCCTGCCAGTGACCATTCCCACCCCATCCCCATCTATCTCTTCCATGGGCAGGCCTCTCATGGATATCAACCAAATATGGCATATCAAGTTGCAATAAAACTAGGCAACACACACACACATTTTATTAGGCTACTTTTGTATGTTTGTGACTGGGTTGGGTTTTTTTTTCAAAATTGTGTGCCTGTGTGTGTGTGTGTGTGTGTGTGTGTGCTCGTGCGCGTGCTAAATTCTTTTAAAAAAAATTTTCTGTTGCATAAACAAGGCTTAAGCCTAACAAAGGTTCTTTTCAATCCCGTTAAAGAAATTTCAAACTGCCTTGTCTCTATGCTTTTTTCAATAGTGTGGCCAAAAATCCTAATACTGAATCAGTGATCATGGCATCTCCATGGCAACACACCAGGGTGCCTCCAGCATGAAGCCATCTTCACTTAACTCAGCATAAACAATTCACCTGATTACGGGCTATTAAAAGGCTAAACACAAGAGCACATGAGCAGAAAAAGGAAAGGACAGGGTGGTGATGTACACCGCTCTACATTTTTGCTATCACTAATAAGCCAAGGAAAGAAAGAAGATGCCGAGAAAATGGTACAGAGTTCTTCTGGCTGAATTTGCTGAAATTGGACAGTTCTCTACTAGCTGACTTGGTCAAAGTGCTTCCACAGTTCCCTTCTGTTTTGCAGATTTTGAACTGTTTCTTTCTCATCCTTCCTCGTTATCCACCAAAAGAAGTCCTTTTCTTGCTACATAAAAAAACATGAAAGTGTGAAAAATTGTTGCATATAGATATCTGCTATTTGGGAACAAAGGAAAGAAGAAAAGAATGTATAATTTGAATTTTTACATAAAGAACAAAACCCAGGAAACCACTTTAAAAAAAAAAAAACAAATCACTCACATTGATTTTCATGAACACTGCTTGATTCAGGGCACTGTCCTGAGAGGTAGTCAGCCAGTGGCTAAACTTGCTGGATTATATGCTCTTCACCTCAGGGGTGAGACACTCCAGACACATCCTCATCCAAGTATGTATCTTTGCCTGTGTCGTCAACAGACATAGACTGTCTGTCATATCCCATTTTACAATTCAAATACCACTGAGGTTAGAAAAAAGTTTATATGTCCCATTAAAGTTAATGAGCCTTACCTTGTATGGTATCTCATTACCTTGCTACTTAGAGCTTGCTGTCATCCTTTTAAAGGAGGACTAGAATCCTGGAAGCACAGGCATCCTGTGTACCAGCCAGGCTACCTTTTTGTAACATTAAGCTACATTTTTGTAACATTTTGTTGCAATAGCAAGACTTTTTACTCTTTGCATGCAAAGTTTACCTGCAGTGATGACTTAGCCTTTAACATCTGTAAGATAAATAATAAATCACATTGTGAAAAATATCCTGAAGAAATTACAGAGGTGTTGTATATATAGACAACCTTGTTACAGTGGTAAGAAGACCATCTTTAAGAATAGAAAAAATCCTCCCAGTTATAGTACCAGATAATTCATAAATCCACCAACTGCTTTAACTTTCCGGGAATTAGTTTCCTCAAGTACAAAATATGGAAGACACAAGGTCATATGATACCTTATCCCAAATGGTACTTTCAATAAAACTATTAATAATTATACTAGTACAATGAAAATGTAAAAACGAATAATCATGTACAAATTAATTAACATTTGTGAGCTGGAAAGATAGCTCAGTGGTTAAGAGCACTGGCTGTTCTTTCAGAGGTCCCAGATTCAATTCCCAAAACTCACATGAGAGTTCACAACTGTCTGTAATTCCAAGATCTAACACCCTTACACAGACATGCATGCAGGCAAAACACCAATGCACATAAAATAAAAGCAAATAAAATATTTTTAAATGGGCTGAAAAGATGGTTCCCTGGTTAAGAGCACTGACTGCTCTTCCAGACCTGGGTTCAATTCCCAACACCCACATGAGAGCTCACAGCTGTCTAAAATTCTAGTTCCAGACACTCTCACGCCAATGTACATAAAATGAAGTTAAACTATTGTTTAAAAAATATCAATTAAAATTCAATACCTCTGAAAACAATACTTACTGATGCCAGGGAAAGGAAGTCATAGCCACATTGAAGCAACAGGGCAGAGCCACTTTGGAAGACAGTGGTAGTTTGATGTGGGATTTCCCCTCTGTATGCTGTGAATATGTTTTATTACCATTGGTTAATAAAAAAAAAAAAAGCTCCTTTGACCTATGGTAGAGCAGAATATAACAAGATGGGAATTCCAAGCAGAAATAGAGAAGGGAAATAGGTGGAGTCAGGGAGATGTCATGTAGCTGCCAACGGAAAAAGACGCCAGAACCTTACTGGTAGGCCACAGCCTCGTGGTGATACACAGATTAATAGAAATGGGCTAATTTAAGATATAAGAGTTAGCTAGGAATATACCTAAGTTATTAGTCAAACAGTGTTGTAATTAATAGAGTTTCTGTGTAATTATTCAGGTCTGGTCAACTGGGAAATGAAAGTGTAGTCTCCATTTACAAAATGGCACCCCACGTTCGGCAATGTACCTCCATATAAAGCCTAAGAAAGCTTAAAAAGTGGGGCTTCAAGACCCACAAAAACGGGAATGAATGGGCGTTTCTTGGTAACTGTATTACTGTATTTTTTCAGATAGGCTCTGTTTGCTGGTTGTGAGAAGAGGCACAGCTCCTTTAAGTGATGGCTCCCCAGTTTGTGCTGATGGAAGAAACAGCTCTGGTTCTTTCGGGAGGTCCTGCTATAGAGTACTTATGTAGTTTTTGAGCAGCATGCAGCAAGTATGCTTAGTGACTGATGACAGCTAGGGAGGTGAATGTGGCTCACAGAGCTGGTCGTAAATGTACTTCTGCCATACTGAAAAGCTGAGAGAGATGGAGCCGGCATCCAGGACCACTGCAACCAAACTGCTTACCATTTAAAAAACAAAAAGCAAACAATCAAAAAACTTGTCAGAAAATGATTATAGCTACACAATAAGACATATTTGGATGAAAAAGATCTCTGAATGGCTCACAATGTTGGATAAATGTACATGGACTTATTAGAGAGAGAAAAAGGAGTGCAGACAGTCACAGATTAAAGGAGTAAAGATAATAAAATAAATATTAAAAGGAAATGGAGAAAAACAGTTATGTAAAGATGAAAAATACACAAAGAGCCTGAATGTATATTATTGTATTTAATATATATTTATTATTATCCATATTATTGTGTTTTCTTTTAATTTTTTGACTGTAAATAAGCTAAGTGCAAAGAGACATTGTATTGGCTGCAAAACTAAACCAACACATATATTTTAAAGTTATCTTAACTCAAAATTTTAGTCTAAAGATATGTTACTTTGGAAAAGAGGTTTTGCTTTTGTTTCTACAGAAGATGGAAGCCTATGGATTCCTTTCAAGCTAATGTGGCTAGAAGGAATAAGACCTCCCCCCCAAAAAGTTCTTTGTGAACCCCTAAAAATACTTCACCCAACAAACAGCAGGAAGCAGTTTGGAAAAAACCACACCCAAAATCCCAAAATGATGATTTGTAAACGTTTATTTTCATTTTAAAAGGTTTGGTTAAAAAAATAATAGGGATATGCTATAGAGATGAATATTTTGCATTGGTATGGATCTTGGTTTATCGATACAAATTTAAGGTCAATTTTCTATCTGTATATTTCTACTCTTGTTTAAGGTATTATGTTTATACAGCTCATTTAAAATGTAATGTATAATTAAGAAATACAGGTTAATAACTAGTCGTCTATAATAATCAAACTTTTAGTCATGTTAGTTAGGTTTTCTAGATATAGATATATTTCAATTAGATAATCTCTTCAACATTTCAGAGACCTACAGAATATGGCATTTAAAAGATTTTAAGAACTTAGACTTTTCTCAACAATGAGACATGTCTGTTTCTGGGAGCACCAATTACTTCAGAGAGGTTGATGAACATTGAAGAAACTTGTCATAGAATTTGCCTTTAGTGTGACAAGGCTAGCCATTTGAGCAAGAAACTGTTCTTGCCTGGATTGCTTGATGGAATGCTATATGAACTGGACATGAGGACCCATAGAAAAGTGACTGCTAAACTTTCCAAAAATTGAGATGGCCCTTCAAGGTTCCTGCATCACAGAGGAAATTGTCAGACATTCTGCAGGACACTAAAGAAAGTGACTGACAAACTGTCAATAATAGGCAAATCAGTCTTTCAAATTTCCCGCTTCATGGAAAAGTCTGCTGGATACTATGGGCCTGTAGGCTGAAGGTGGATGCTCCAATGTAACAGAAGAACTTTGGGTGACTGTCCAGACAGCAAGATTTCTGTGTCAATTGTAGAGTATTGGAAGTTGCTTACAATACACTTTCTGCTTACTTAGGTAATATTGTATCCTTCTGGGGTCTTTGATGGTGTTGAAGACAAATAGTTATTGGCATAATTTTCCTTAGTTATGATAAAAGATAAAAGATGAAACATTGGACTCACAAAAAATATTGTAATTCTTGCTTGATACTTATTTTGTTTTATGTAATTTTATTATGTTAAAGTTCAAACCTTCCTTTATATTTAGACAGAAAAGGGGAGATGATGTGCGATTCCCCTCTGCACTTTATGAATATGTTTTATTATCATTGGTTAACAAAGAAGCTGCTTTGGCTAATAGCAGGGCAGAATATAGCAAGGCTGGAAGTCCAAACAGAGATAGAGGAGGAAAGAAGATGGAGTCAGGGAGACGTCATGTAGCGACTGAACGGGGAAGATGTCAGAACCTTACCAGTAGGCCACAGCCTCATGGTGATACACAGATTAATAGAAATTGGTTAATTTAAGATGTAAGAGCTACCTAGGAATATGCCTAAGCTATTGGCCAAGCAGTGTTATAACTAATATAGTTTCTGTGTGATTATTCAGGTCTGGGCAGTCACAAAAGGAAAGTACAATCTCTATTTACATTAGTTCTTTTTCAAATTAAATAGGTGCTTACTTTACAAACCAGAAAGTACATCTTAAACTATTACCTCAAAGAACTTTAAATTTTATGCCCAGTAGGATAGTGGTGGTGCACACCTTTAATCCTAGCACTTGGGAAGCAGAGGCAGGCAGATCTCTGTAATTTTGAGGCCAGCCTGGTTTGCAAAGCAAGTACCAGTTCAGCTAGGATTTTAAAAGAGAGAAATCTATCTCAGGAAAAAAAAAAAGTTACATCCATAAAAAAAAATGCAGATGAGTGTTTGCATCAGCCTCATTCATAATTCCCAACTCTCAGAAGCAACTTAGAATGAGTAAGCAACAAATGAATGGATAAATTCTTTACTTCTAGACAATGGAATGTCTTGCCCAAATAGCTAGCAAACTCCATAAGGAACCTCTTTAGTGCCCATCTTCCTCTTGAAGTTACGGGTGATCCCAGGAGCAGATGTGTCTCATTGCCATGAAAAGTTCTAAGTTTTTAAAACATTTAAATGCCATAATCTGTTAGCCTTTGAAAGATTTGAAGAATATCTATCTAACTGAAATATATCTTTATATATGTTGAAAACCTTACTAACATCACTATAAGCTTAACTATTACAGATGATTAGCTATTAACCCATATTTCTTAATTATACATTATATTTTCAAATGAGCTGCACAAACACAATACCTTAATCAAGAACAGAAATATATATATATATACATATATATATATATCAAAATTGATCTTAAATTTGTATCAATAAACCAAGACCAATGCAAAGTATCCATCTCTATAGCATATCCCCTTTAAATGTAAACAAACATTTATAAACAGTATTTGAGGAATTTGGGTGTAGTTCTCTCCAAACTGCTTCCTGCTTTTTGTTGGGCAAAATATTTTTGGAGGTGTTCATGGAGGTCTTGGTCCATCAAACCACATTAGTCTGGAATTAATACACAGGTTCTCATCTTCTGCGAAAACAAAAGCAGAACCTCTTTTCCAAAGCAACAAAGCTTAGACTTAAATTTTGAAATTAAGATCCCTTTATAATGTATAAGTTGGTTTAGTTTAGCAGCCCACACAATGAAATGTCTATCTGTACTTAGCGCCTTCACAGTCAAAAATTCAAAGAAAACATAATAATATACATAATCCAGACTCTCTGTGTATATTCCATCTTTGCATGGGTTATTTGTTTTTACTCTATTAATTTTTAATATTTATTTTATTATCTTTACTACTTTAATCTAGGGATGTCTGTACTCTGTCTCTTTAAAGACTTTGTTTTATTTTTTATAAACCATTTACTTCCTTACTTCCTTTTATAACTCTCTATACTCTTTTTCTTCTCTCTTCCAATCCTACATACATTTTTAAAACACATTGTGTCTTATTTAGAGGTCTTTTATGTCTGAATATGTCCTATTATGTATCTGTAATCTACTTCTGTCCTGGAGAGCTTTTAAAATGGCAAGCAGCTTGGTCACAGTGGCCCTAGGTGCTGGGTGCCACCATGGTAAAATATAAAATATTAGAAATGGGTTAATTTAAGATGTAAGAGATAGTCAGAAATATGCTTAAGCTATTGGCCAGACAGTGTTGCAAATAATGTAGTTATGTCTCATTATTTCAGTTCTGGACTGCCGGGAACAAATTAACAACATTCCTACTACAGGTTGTTTTTATATATTTATTCATTTCTGTAACCACAATAATTTTTTTAAAAAAGCCATGAATTTGAGAGCAGCGGGTAAACACAGAAAGTGTTAGCAAGAGAAGAGAGAAGGAAGAAATGATATAAATACTGTCTATATGAACTTTTAAAATAGATTTAGAAATGATAAATTGGAATATATTTAAATTGCTTTAGCAACACACACTGTACAACTTATGTGTCCAGCAAGATTTGTTGTAAGCAATTGAATAAATGGACTACAGGCTTTTGCTATGTGCCTCTCCTGCTTGCCTCCCTATTAGTTTTCATGTAAGTGAAGACAGAAGCTGGAGATGAAAAAGCCTGGATGCCTGGCTCTGCCAGTGACAAGAACGTGAGGAAATCACTTAAACTCTTGGTACTTCAATTTCTTCACCTGTCAAACCATCTGTCACTGAGGTCTTTCTGATGATTGCTGAGTGACTCTCACTTCACAAACCTTTTTCCTTTTCTTAAGGTGGTAGCACATGACTCTGAGATTAGGAGGAAAAAAATTGCTTCTAGACATACACATTTTAGAGGTTTCTGGTGCACATTAATAGCTCCTAATCATCATGAATGCTACTTAGGGTATATTACTTAATAACTATTAAAATTACTCATTTATAGTCACCACATTTCAGAAATTTAATTATAAAAAATACAGAAGATGCTAAAAAGGCAGTTCAATTGGTTAAGTTTTTTTTCTGCAAGCATGACTGCCTGAGTTCAGATTCTCAGCCCACACATAAAAAGTCAACATGGATGTACAGGTCTATCATACCAACACTGCATAGCAGAGACTGGGAGATCCCTGGAGTTGGCATGTCACCCAGTCTAGGCATTTGGTCAACTCTAGGTTCACAAAAAGACTGTCTCAAAGAAACATGGTGGAGAGGAGACAGGAGAAGACACACTCTTTTGACTTTGTCCTCCTGGCAAGCATTCACGGACATGTGAATCTCCATGCATATACCACACACATGCACACACATACACACAAAAGCACATATGGAAATGTGTGTGTCTGACCCAGACACAGGAATCTATTTTTGAGATTTTTTTTCTTATCTAGTACTAAACAGAAGAGGGCGCTCTAAGATTAGAATTCTAATTCTAGTATACCTTTTGGTATAATAAGCAACTCCTAAACCAGCAGTTCTCAACATGTAGGTCACAAACCTTTCATAGGATTCCTGTATCAGCTGTCCCACATATCAGATATTTACATTATGATTCCAATTCATAACAATAGCAAAATTAAAGTAGTACAGTGTTCTCTACCTTTGGCTTGCCTGAGACTGTCAGAAAACAATTATAATTCATAACCATAGCAAAAATAGAGTTATGAAGCAACAACAAAAATAATTTTGTGGTTAGGGGTCGCCACAACATGAGGAATTGTACTAAGGGGTCACAGCATTAGGAAGGTTAAGAACCACTGCTCTAAGCCATCATTACCTAAAATATGCAAACTATTTCATGATTTATCCAATACATTAATTACATCTATAACAGTGATAAAAGAAGTTTAAGCAATTAAAGCCAGAAACACAGTAAAAAGTGTGTTTTGAGACATCATCCAAGGATTTGAATATAGAATAATCTCATTTAATAAATACAGTGCACATTCTTTTAATGACATTAACACAGTATGTTTGCTTTTTTATCCTTTATATGTGTAGTTTAAATGCTCACTCACATATCTAAGAGATACACAATTCCTTGTAAGATTTCTTTATGTATCATAGCACCATTTTAATGCTGAAAATACTTGACTGTAAGGATGAAATTATTTTCCTTTCGTTAAAATACTTCCTGCTTTGGTATACAAGGAACATACCTAAACACAATAAAGGCATTATACAGCAAGCCAAGAGCCAACATCAAACTACATGGAGAGAAACTCCCAGCAATCCCACTGAAATCAGGAATAAGACAAGGTTGTCCACTCTCTCCATACCTAGTCAATATAGTTCTTGAGGTCCTAGCTAGAGCAATAAGAAAACAAAAGGAGATCAAGGGGATACAAATTGGAAAAGAAGAAGTCATACTCTCACTATTTGTTGATGATATGATAGGTTATATAAGCGACCCAAAAAATTCTACCAAGGAACTTCTACAACTCATAAACACTTTCAGTAATGTAGCAGGATACAAGATTAACTCAAAAAAATCAGTAGCCCTCCTGTATACAGATGATAAAAGGGCTAAGAAAGAAATCAAAGAAACATCACCCTTCACAAAAGCCACAAATAACATAAAATATCTTGGAGTAACTCTAACCAAATAAGTGGAAGACTTGTATGACAAAAACATTAATTCTTTGAAGAAAGAAATTGAACAAGACACCAGAGAGTGGAAAGATATCCTCCCATGCTCTTGTGTAGGTAGAATTAACATAGTAAAAATGACAGTATTAACAAAAGCAATCTACAGATTCAATGCAGTTCCCATCAAAATTCAAGCAAAATTCTTCAAAATTCTTCAAAGACTTCAACTTCATATGGAAAAGCAAAAAAACAAAAAAACAAACAAAAAACAACAACAACAAAAAAAAAAAACAGGATAGGTAAAATGATCCTGTACAATAAAAGAAGTTCTGGAGGCATCACAATCCCTGACTTCAAACTTTACTACAGAACTACAGTACTGAAAATAGCCTAGTGTTGGCATAAAAACAGACAGGAGGACCAATGGAACTGAATCAAAGACCTGGATATTAATCTACACATCTTCAAACACCTGATTTTTGACAAAGAAGCAAAAAATATCCAATGGAAAAAAGAAAGCATATTTAACAGATGATGCTGGTATACCTGGATATCAACATGTAGAAGAATGAAAATAGAACCATATCTATCACCATGCACAAAATTCAAGTCCAGATGGATCAAAGACTTTAACATAAAGCCAGTCAGCTACTCTGAACCTCATAGAAGAGAAAGTGGGAATTACACTTGAACGCACTGGCACAGGAGATCACTTCCTAAATATAACCCCAGTAGAAGAGACACTGAGAGATGATTAATAAATAGGACCTCCTGAAACTAAAAAGCTTCTGTAAAACAGAGGACACAGTAAACATGACAAAACAACATCCTACAGAATGGGAAAAGATCTTCACTAACCGCACACCAGACAGAGGTCTGATCTCCAAAATATACAAGAACTCAAGAAATTGATCATCAAAAGAACAAATGATCCAATAAAAAAAAATGGAGTACAGACCTAAACAGAGAACTCTCAACAGAGGAATCTAAAATGGCTGAAAGACACTTAAGGAAATGCTCAGCATCCTTAGTTATCAGAGAAATGCAAATCAAAACTCTGAGATTCCATCTTATACCTATAAGAATGGCCAAGATCAAAAACACTGATGACAACTTATGCTGGAGAGGTTGTGGGGTAAAGGGAACACTCTTGCATTGCTGGTGGGAATGCAAGCTGGTACAGCTCCTTTGGGTGTCAGTGTGGCGATTTCTTAGAAAATTAGGAAACAACCTTTCTCAAAACACAGTAATACCCCTTTTGTGTATATATCCAAAGGATGCTCAATCGTGCCACAAGGACATATGCTCAGTTAAGTTCATAGCAGCATTATTTGTCATAGCCAGAACCTGGAAATAACCTAAATGCCCCTCGACTGAAGAATGGATAAGAAAAATGTGATACATTTACACAATGGAGTACTACACAGCAGAAAAGAAATAACGACATCTTGCATTTTTCAGGCAAATGAATGGAGCTAGAAAACATCATTTTGAGGGAGGTAACCCAGACCCAGAAAGACAATTATCACATGTACTCACTCATAAGTGGTTTTAAAACATAAAGCAAAGTAAACCAGCCCACAAATCACAATCCCAGAGAACCTAGACAACTATGAGGACACTAAGAGAGACATACATAGATCTAAGTGAGAGAAACATGGATCTAATCTACATGGAAAATCGAAAAAGACAAGATCTCCTGAGTAAATTGGGAGCATGGAGACCTTGGGAGAGGGTTGAAGGGGAGGGGAGAGGCAGGGAGTGGAGCAAAGAAAAATATAGATCTCAATAAAAATTAATAAAAACTATTTCCTGCTTTCTCTGTATTGCTAAAATTCAGGATTTATGGCCAAGGTAATCCATATGATCAATTGCTTCAATTATCAGTCCTAAACTGTAGTTTTTCTGATGATTATATCTATTTTATCTATCCAAAAGTGCATCTGTGCCTAGAAATGTTTTTCTCTATCTATAATTTTTTCAGCTGAGATCTCACAACTGGTAATCTGTCAGAGTTCTACCAGACATCATGCAAACCATTTCATGACTTCTATCCAACAATAATATCAACAACAATTTAAAAAAAAGGAAGTTTATGGTATGAGTGCTTCAGTCAATTAGAAGAACTGAAGCATGGAAAAAAGAGAAATAAATCCCTCATCAATCAACAACACACCTTTATCATACTTCCTGTAAGAAAGCAAAAATAGGAAATCAGGTATTTAAATTTCTATTTGAATGCCTCTGTTTATCTGTACAGCTTCTGAAACAGAATTTCTGCTACTCCATTCTGAATCTCTAAGAATTCTACTGTGGTTTAGTGTGGTTGAGCAGAATCAATAGACTAAATGCAACTACTGTACACAGTAGCTGCAACACAGACAGTAAATGATTGTTGCTTCCTTCATTTCTAATACTGCAGGAACTTTATCAATGAAGTTTTTGTTTTAATATCAGTCACATGCAGGAACCTATTAACTAGAAGATTTACATATGAAGGCTTTCTCAGTAATAAAATCGATCGTTTGCTAGAAAATGAGAGCATCCAGAAAAAGTCAAGTTCTAATGAACCCTAGGACTTTTTCTTTTTTTTAATCACTTCCAGGCACTAGAATTCAGAATTCACTCGACCTTTTAACCTATTGCAAAAGACCCTTTCATTGTTATCCTCTTCATCATAAAGGCATGGAGAGACATCTTAATTATCTCAAAAATCCCACAGCTAGTGATTCACGGGTGATGCATTTGACCACAAAAGCCAGAATTTCAACTCTTCACCTTTCACTTCTCAAATGCTTCCTTTTTTTTAAAGACTGACTTATTTGCTATGTGTATGTAAGTGTGCTTACACAAGTTTGTGCATACTATAGAAGTGTAGGCCTAGACTCCCAAGGGGTTCAGAAGGTATCTGATCCCCTAGAACTGAAATCACAGGATGCTGCAAGCTGCCTGATATGGGTGCTGGGAATCAAACACAGATCCCTTGCAGAAGCTGTAAGTGCTCTTAACTACCCATCTCTTCAGCCCCCTCAAATCTCTTCCGAATTAAATTTGCTGAACTTTTTTAGTGGTATCAAACATCTGATGAGTTTTAATGCATTGGTAGACATACCCACTGTGCACATGCCACAATTGTAAGAGGATGCTTTAATATGGAAATTACCTAGTACTGAGTTCCAGGCCAGTCTGTGCTACATAAGAAGATGGTATCTCAGAAAATAAAACAAGGGCTACGGAATGACAAATCAACAAAGACAAGAACCTCAAGCAACCTCAAACATTATGCTAGGTATTAGAATAGGCATTTAAAAAGATGTTTTAAATTTATTCATTTAGATTTATTTTTCTTCAATTAATTAATTGAAGTCTCCACCAGTTCACTGAGATCCACCAATCTGTGCCTTCTGGGTGCTGATATTAAAGGCTTATGCCACCATGCCTGACTGAAAGAAACTCTGGAATAGATTTTTCTAAGTCTAAACTAATGCTATTGGGAAGTTGAATGAATTTCTACTAATCTGCAGACCAATTTAGAGAAAAGCTAGAATGTTCACTCGGCTCAGACTTCTAGCCCGAAACAGGATATGTCATTCTGGGTCATTTTTAATTTCTTTTACAAGAGCTATTGAAGGTTTCAGCACACAGATGCTGTGTGTGCTTAGGTAAGCCTGTAGTGAGTTTTTATGTTATTTTACGTGTATTTGTGTTTCTAAGTTCTGTCTCTTCACCTTTCTTGCTTTTCTTTTTCTGTGCATTCTGGGACAGAACTCAGGTCATCACATCAGGTTTGAATCCTTTGTTTCTTTAACTGCCAGATCTGTGAACATTCAAGAATAAACTCTATGTATTTTTTTTTCTATTTTAGCCTCCTAGACACCTACCCCATATACTGATAATGAATAATACTTATATGGACAATTATCAACAGAAGTTACTTAATAATTCAGAAATTGAAATGTTTTTATTGATTAGCTCAAACATTACTAGCTCTTTAAAATACAGAAAGTATATCCACATCGCATGAGAGAACAAAAATCCAGAAAAAGGCACATTCCACCCAAGCTAGAAAATTAAAATAAGTAAGCATATGATGCAAAATTAGTGATGTCCATATAAAATAAATTCAGATTTTCAGAATTTTCTGATGATTATTATTCATCAAAATATCAGCAGATATTTGCTTATAGTCACCAGAAATATTAGTCTTTGACAATCAATTTTTGAAAATTAATAATTCAGTCTAACAACAGTACAATGCCCAATTATGTCCAATGAATTATAACTGAAGGATACCTAAGCTGAAAATCAGTAAGACATGCAGGGTTCATATTCTTTGAAAGCACATCAGAACATTTGAGTAAGTTGTGTGGTCTCCAATACTAAAAACCCGGAAGACTAAAAGCCACTAGAATTGATGACTGTAAAGAAGGTAAGTTGTAGACAAACGTCATGGACTTAACTGTGATGGTCAGATTTTGTTGATGTGACACACATTAGAGTTACCCGGGAAGACGGAACCTCAGTTTAAAAGTCACCGATGTCAGATTGGGCTGTGGTCATTTTTTTGAGCATTTTCTTGACTAATGACTGATGTGGGAGGACCCAGTCCATTGCGGGCTGGTCACCCGTGTGCAGGTGGTCCTAGATTGTAGGAGGAAGGAACCTAAGAAAGGCATGAGAAACAAGCCGGTAAGCAATGTTCCTCCATGTCTCTGCTTCGGTTCCTGACTCTAGCTCCCGTCCTGGCTTTCCTAGTGATGTGCTATGATGCAGAAGTGTAAGCTAAATGCTGTTTTGTTGTTGTTGTTGTTGTTGTTGTTGTTGTTGTTGTGTCTTATTTTAATTTTAGTTTTTTGAGTCAGGGTTGTCCTGGAACTTGCTTTGTAGACCAGGCTGGCCTCAACCCGCCTCTGTCTCCCCAAGAGCTGGGATTAAAGGCGACTGCCACCATACCCAGTTTGGTCAGCGTTTTATCAATAGCAAATTAAGACGTTATGCCTCTAAGGCACGAATCATGTAGGCATTAAGGCAAGAAAAGTTATTAGAAGTCAAGAAATGATCAGAAGAGTTCGCTGAGAAATTTCTCTTTTTCTTCTCAAAATAGCATCCTCTTTCAACAAAAGGTCCTCCTGAAAGTACCAGATAAATTTTCTATTTACTCACCCTTTCCTTCAATAAATAGCATAAGGTTCCTGTTACATGCCACGCACACATAGGAAAAGCAAGGCTCACAATATTCGCATTTTAACTACAAACCTGCATCACCATCCCTAGATGACATAGAAACTCACCACATTAGAATACTGATTTCTTCTGCATCCGCTTTTACATATAAAAACCCATATTCTCTGACCAGAGAATTCCGTGAAGTTCCAAACATCTCAAATATTGGTAAGGCTGATTGTCAAGATCATCGGTCAAAAGAACAAAAATTACAGCCTTTAAACCTTTGAACCTTGTGCTAAATCGCAAATTGTCACTGTTGTAAATTAGGCGCAACCTGCCTTTCAGCTATTTAGCGCCATCACCCACCACCGCCAGGTGTGGCGCATTTCCACTGTAGCTAGTAGTTGCTTAGCAACAGGCAACCCCTTTAAAAGGTCCCTCTGGTCAGCACAGCTCTCTCTCTCTCTCTCTCTCTCTCTCTCTCTCTCTCTCTCTCTCTCTCTCTCTCTCTCCTCCCTCCCTCCTCTCTCTTTCTCTCTGCCCTGTTCATTCTCTGTCTCCCTGTCTCTCCATCGGCGTCTATCTTCGCTTCCCCTCCCCCAATAAACCTCTTGGGTTAGATCTGTTCTGCCGAGTGACGTGATCGCTTAGCGGCTCACCTTGCCCCCAACCACAAAGGTACCTTTCTGCAGCTTTATCCTAACAGTGACGTCACACTTTCAAAGTGAGAAGAAAAGCAAACTTCAGGATACATCTAGACAGAGGGAGAGACTTGGGAAGATACAGATCTGCCTTCTCTGAAAACCTGGGGGAAATTGAGAGTGAGTCACATTTGAAAACCCAGCAACCACAGTAGACAAATAATATAAGCGGCACTGCTCTCTGTCACTGAAGTGTGGCCTTGTGTCTTCTCCTAAATTAAACTCACGCCATTTTTTATGTTGGCAATTCTTCATAACCAGATGTCTGTCCACAAATGCCCCCCCCATCTTGCCTGAAGAATATTTTACGGGGATAAAATGAATGGTGGAGAGTTGTAAGAGACCAGAACTGCCATCAGATTACCATTTATAAAATTGATTCATCATCCTCTGTTAGACACGCTGAGGATTTCCCCTATTTGTAACATGGGGGGGGGGGGGGGAGTCATAGAATTTTCGGGTAAGAATGTGTGAACCCGCAGGTAAATTTTAGTACGTGGAGCCTAGTACTCGGGTTGTTCTATTATTGCCGAAATTGGAACTGGCTCCGTATCAGATATGAAATACTAGAGTCCTGCAGAGCAACTGCAGCAAGTCTGTGCATTCCTTGCGAACTGAGAGCACAGAAGAGAGAAAGGTCAATGCTCTGATTTTCCCTCCGGCAGCAGCTACAGCTGCTCCGGTAGCGGTGGAATGTGAAGTGACAGGCCCCCTCCTGGCTGGCACAGTCATCGTCCTCTGGGAGACAGATCACAGATCTTCTATCACTTCTGCCATGACTGTAGCTCGCACAGGTCAGCAAAAGACAGAAGGTTACTGGGAGATGAGAAACCTGAAAGACAGGAATGGTTGGTCCAGTCATTGAAGTTCAGCCATTTCCGATGAGCGTAGGAATGTGGGAGCTACCTCAGGAAAACTGCACCTGAAACTTCGTTAGATTTTTACCGAGGGACAAAAGAAAACCAAGCAAAAGAAACTAGGTGGTAAAATGTGTGTGCTAATTTGGGTGGGGGTGGGGTGGGGTATAAGGCACTTGTCTCTATTGGCTGAGTAGGGTAAAAGTTTAAGAAAACATTAAGTCGGGTATACATGTCTTCCCTTTTCAGGGACTTTGTTTTTTTCTACGCAGGATTTCCTGGTCACATCATTCAGGACCAAGTAAATATGCCCCATTTTGACTTAGCAACAAGAATCATTTCCTGTAAGGTTCTTCCAGTGAAGAAAAAAAAAAGAAAGAAAAAGACCCCACACAGCCCAAAATGGAAAAGAACAAAGTGCCATGTAAAATCTTCTCAGGAACATTTTCAAGAAACGTGATCATGTTTCTCCGATTTGCTCTTAGCCTGCTTCAGCTTTGCTTCTTAGACATGTAAACCTAGATCATTGCTCAAATATATTCCACTACCCGAAGTGCTTGGGGCTGTGTCAGCTTCGTGGCGATTTGTTCTTAAAGAACGCCATTTCTCTTCATTTTCCTGTTCCCCTCCTTATATCTTCATCGTCATCCTGAGCACTCATTTGTTGACAGACAGAGCTGTCTAGTTTAAGGAGGGAAATATGCCACTTTTCCATACACCAGAACAGGAAAAACACATGGAACCAGATGGGCCATTTGCCTTTCATTTTCCGTAATTTTCTTGCTTTCAGTCCGGCCTTTATTGTCTCGAATGGCCATTTACTGCATCCATGCAGCATTATTCAGATCTATGGAGGACATCTATGGAGGACCCCAAATTTTATGTCTAAAGTGTCCTTGACATTTCTTTCCCCAGAAAGTTCTTATAGTATATAGTTGCTGATAGCTCCCTTGGGCAAACGTAATCATGCACACACACAAACACCCCCCCCCCCGCCACACACCCACCACCGCCACTACCACTGCCCTCCCTCCTCTTAGTCCATCAAGTCAGTACTCACTTGCCTGTGCACTGAAGCATCATTTGCTCTTCTCTCTTTTCCAGTGTAAAATAGTAATAAAAGATGTAGTCAGGGACTAAATATTAACTGTTTATACATACGTTTTCTGTAGAGGAAAAAAAATTACAACTGGTAGAATATGTGATACTTTTTCATAGAGAACTGAATTTCTACAAAGCCCTTTATGTCATGTGACATGTTTCTGAATGTTGCATCAAATGGTCGTACTCCTGTGTATTTTAACAGAAAGAACGAGAAAGCAAAGCGTTGTAAGCTCCTGGGAAAGGAAGAGGCGGTTTCCTCTAAGAGTGTAGACCCTGGTAAGTTGACCGCTGTTCAGTGGAAGACAGCACATCCAAGAATATTTGGGCACCACAAATTTGTCTTGAAAGATAAAAGAGTCAGACAGACAGACAGATGGGGGTGGGTGGGTAGATAAGGAAGGGAAATTAATTCGGAAAGAGACGGGGACAAATATAATCAAAACACATTACAGGAAACTCTAAAGAGCTAACAAGACTTTTTTTAAAAAAAAAATTTAATCTACTTTCTACCAACCACATACATCTGTTAAAGATTTATGATGCACCACCAACTATAGAAAACAACAGTAGTTTTAAATTAACTATATCATGTCAGGTTTTGTGTGGGGGGGGGGTGATAAGGCTAAGCCAGCAAAGGCACTCATAACCAAGGCAGTAGGATCCCTGAGATCCATGTAATTGGACGAAGAAAACCAACTTCCACAAGTTGTCCTCTGACCATTCACCATGTCATATACATAAAAAAAATGAATACCTGTAAATTTTTTTTGGAAAGAAGGGTTACAGCATAGAGGAAAACCAGTAAATCAAGTCATTTGCAAGAAAATGGATGGAACTGGAGACCATGTTAAGGAAAATAAGACAAACTCAGAAAGGTAAATACCACGTTTTCACCCATCGGCCAAGGTTGAAGCTGGAACAACCTTTTCAACATTATAAAGACACAAGATTGGCACCAGTCATGATAATCTTCAACGTACTTGGGACAAAATTTATACAAATTAAGTTTGTAACCCGAAACATGTACCTCTGAAAATTCTTTGTTTCTTCTTCATTTCTACCCGTGGCTGAACTTGAACATTACATTACATACTCTTATGGAAATTAGGGTCTTGAGAAAAAAAAAATCTTGAGTTTCATTTAAAAAAAAAGCCTACTATGTGGGACCTGATTCTGACTATTACTGTAAAGAAAATATACTCTAACCTCACTCAATGCAGCCTAGGGAACACTCAAAACAGAATTGGAAGAACCAACAAAGATGAAGCCAGTGTCCTGCCTTATGTCTGCTCCGTCCCACTATAGCCGAGGGCAACCATCCTCTTATCTTGGGCAATATTTTAGCCATGTATGATGCAAGCAAAAGAGAAGTCTTTTTTTTTAAAACTGGATTCATCACAGAGGTTAGAGAAGAAAATTTATGCTTAAGAAAAACCAACCCCTGTGAGCAATCCGTGCTCTTGTGAGATTTTGTTTCTAGTGACTATACACACATGCCTTGGGTTTCTTAATGACTGCCTTGCTAAGCTATATTCCTTATGTTGTTGTCCCGCGAGCCTCTGCGCACACCTTCTCTCAACGAATTGCCAGGAGTCTAGAGTTGTCTCTGTGTTCATCACATTTCAAAGGCCAGGTCTTTCTGCCTTTGCTATCTATTTCCTTTCTAGTCTTATCTCAAAGCCTTTCTTTCCGGGATCCACTGTGCTGCTCCTTTGTCTTCCTGTGTAGTTATCCTCCGGGGCTGTTCTCTTCCATCCTCCGTCCACCTTACCAAACTTTCCTCTGTATTTCCTTTGGCATCCTTCCTCTCTCTGCAGAAGGCCTCCCTCAGATGGGGATTCTGGTTATTTTTCTTCCTTCCTGGGAAAGCCCTTCCATTTCCTTTCTTTAGCCTCATTTATTGTGACTGATTTACCCCGTGACCCCTAACTCCATCAGCCCCACATTCCTTCCTGTTTTCAGATGATGGCCCGGCTGACCACCCGGTCTGTGAAAACAGATAACACTGTGGTCTCTCTTCCCTCCTAGGCTGTCCTCAGCCTCACCAACTGAACTGTCCCCAAAGGCTCTGAGTGAGTCTGAACAATCCTCACCGCCCCCCTTTTCTTCAATTTCCCCTGAATCTCATTTTCCTTATCACACTTACCAGGGAACAGATTTGCATCTCCTTCCTCTGCTCTATCTTGGGCATCTACCCTTTCCTCTCAGTGCAGAAACCTGAGGCGGGAGTTTCTTCGTCTTCCACTAACTTATCTCTGACCTTTCCTGTGACAGAAAGTCTTTATTTTCAAAAGTTTCCAGTTTAATAAACAGATTACCATCCCGTTTACACCCCACTAACTTGTTCACATTTTACCCGGCTCTCCTTTTCACTCTGGGCTCGGTTCTCCGTCATTCGAACTCATTTGGGATCATGTCCTCCAAGGCCATTTGCGAACAGCACCTGTCTTCATCACACCGTACAATTTCCCTTTCTCATCCGTAGGAGAGAATTCTCTACCAGATCTTCATAACAATATACCCGGAGAGTCCTGAGAGCATCATCAGAGAAATTCCAAGACTGAGAGACCTGCGTCAGTGCCACCTATTAAAACTTCTATGGTTTCTATGATGGCACTGGTATGCTGTGCTCCTCAGTATGACAACTACTACACAGGAGTGACTGCTGAGCCCCTGACATATGGTTAGTGCATCTGACAAAAGTACATGTGCCCAGCAGCTGCTGTGTTAAAGAACACAGTTTAAATCTAGGTCCTACAATGTCAAATGATACGATGTGTGTTTTACATATTGAATATAATATGGCCTTTTCATCACACACACACACACACACACACAGAGGAAGGGAGAAAGAAAGAAGGAGATAATTATGGAAAAATAAAAACAGACCACATAATAACAATTAAAGAGTATTTTGATTTAATATAAATATTGTGAAGATACCTAGCCAACTTAAAAATGACTTCATTAAAAACCAAAGAAGACTGTGCTATGTTCCTAAATAAGCTCATGGTTGTCTTTTTCCTATTACAAATTTTGCCAGAATTTGTAATGCCAAGAAATCAAGTCATAGCCAGTTATACATTGAGTGGGTTTCTTATCACCAAACTCTACCAAAAACAAAAGTATTTTTTAAGAAAAAATCTCTAAAATTATTGTAACAAAAATAAATAATGTGGTATGTTTTGTGATGTAAGGTAATGAGACCTCTACAAGGATAGTTTATCTGTATGTTGAACTGAATAACTGAATAACATGTGCTTCATACACACAGACACACATATGTATATATACATATATTTACATACACAACACACACACACATACCTACTGTTTTACCCAATTCAAAATATGCTTCAACATGCACCCAATATCTCTTGTTCCTTTTACTTCTGTCTGTTTTTGGCCCTTGCAGGACAAGGCAAAACAAGTATAAGGAAGCCCTCCTATGTCCTCTTTGCTTCCCATCCACTTCATGCTGGCCCAGGAAAGACTTCACACTCACACATAACCCTTTAGCCCAGTCCTCCTACAGCATCTGACTGCCCTGGGACTGTGTATGCTTGGCTCATGCTTCTCAAACCACAAACCCCAGAGCTCTCTCTTCTCTGAATTGGATTTGCTGGTGTGAGTAGGTGTGACTCTTAGCTGAGGACCTTCTGGCATTGCAAACAGGACTGTTATGGGGAAGGCAAAGAGAAGTCTGCTAAGATATAGTACCTGGTTGCTTTACCTTTCCATATTTCTAAAGTAGAATTTATGTTGTCTAAAATGCCAGAAATAATGGATAAGTCTAATATAGCCACTGCTGCACTTAAGCAACCTCTTCACATTTTGGTACCTGGAGTCACAGACACGAAAATATCACCTGGTTTATAGAAAAGGCTAATTGCTTATTGAGGAAATATTTTGGGTGGTTTTCCTATAAATTAAAGACCTATCAGAACAATGATTCTGAACATTCCTAATGCTGTGACCCTTTAATACAGTTCCTCACGTTGTGGTGACTCCTGACCATGAAATTAATGTCGTTGCTACTTCATAACTGAAATTCTGTTACTGTTATGAACTGCAAATGTAATATCTGTGTTTTCCAGTGGTCTTAGCTGACCCCTGTGAACGGGCCATCCAAAGGAGTCGCCACCCACAGGTTGAGACCCACTGAATTAGAAAGAAGTATGTTTTGAAAATGGATGTTTAGAATGAGTGGTTTCTCATCTTGTTACAACCCTTAATCTTGGTTGGTGGGGATAAAATCAAAGCCTGATCCAGTGACGTTTCATTTCTTCTTCATTTCCTTTTTGTGTTATTTTTCTGCTTTAATACATTCCCTGTGTGAAACTGAAGTGTGTCACCTATTCATACGTTGTCAAATCAACTTAGTGTTGTGGTTCCCACAGTGTAGACTACAGGGCGCAGGTTGTTCTCAGGAAGTCATTAGGTTCAAGTGCTCTCACAATAGCACTAAGGCACCACTTGTTTTTTACACAAAGATGATGTTACAAAGGGCATTTTTTTTTTTGGTGGGTAAAATTATAGATCCTAGGCAAGTAGCCATTCTTCACAGCTATCATTCACGGTTTAAACGTGCCAATTTCACCCAAGTGTGGCCCTGGTACAATGGTAAAAGTGTTTCTGCTATTAAATATCACCCTAGAGAACATTGCTTCTTATTTTGTCACAATATTCTTTGTGACAAAAATAAAATGTTAAGTAAGATTTCTTATGGAGAATTGTTATGATGATTAATATGTGGACCCAATAGAATCTAAAATCACCTAGTAGAGAAACACTGGGAACCTCTGCAAAGCAGTTTCTACATTAGGTTGGATGAAGTGAGAAGACCTACAAAGGTGGTGTCATTCTCGATGGCTGGGGTCCTGGACTGAATAAAAGAGGGAAAGCTGAATGAGCTTATCATCCATCTTTTTCCGCAGACACAAAGTAGCCCGCTGCCTATGCATCCCCACCCCAGGCCTTCCCAACCAGAAGGTACTGAGCCTTCAGCAGTCTTCACATTCCCACACTTGGCCTTCTCAGTCAGAACAGACTGGACTATGGCTTCAGCTGTTTTTGCAGACGTTCTCAGCCGGGAGGGTCTGTGCCTTCAAACCACAAGTCAAAATGAGGCCTCCTTTGTTCCTTAAGTTATATTTACAGGGTATTTTGCCCTAGCAAAGAGACAAGTAAAGAATACAATTACTGTGCAATAAACTTGTGAGTAGAATTTTATCCTTTACAGATGGAAGAGTCTTTTTAGTTTAAAGAACTATTGAAAATTATTATGCTGACTCAGGAATTTGACACTTTTGAGAATAGACGCACATTTTGAACCATAATCAGCTTTCAAAACATTAGAAAACCTGTAATAAAACCCCTATTGCCAACTTCATAGCTTCTTGAGAATTTATTGACTTTTCTAATGAGATGGTGACACTAACAGATATCACTTGGGGATATTAAAAAGTTGAGTTTACAAACATTTAAAAGTCTGTATCACACAGTGAAAAGATTTCCTCAAATTCAATGTATGGTACTCCAAGTTGCTTGGAGGTAAAAGAGCCACTCAAAGCTCGAAATAGGTGAGTGGGGCAAACTGGTATAATGCAGCTACTTTGGAGACTGAGACAGAAAAAGTACAGCCGGGTCATTGTCAGACTTCAGACTTTCAAACTCCATGGTGCAAGTAATGTAGAAATCACTCCCAGAATGTGTATGAAATGGCAAAAATATATCCACAAAACGTGCTAAGATCCTCATCCCTTGGCAACCTCAACCCACTAGCAGGTTGGGTTTGTACATTGATTCATTTAACATGAATATATAACAACAGTGGTAAAAGAAGAGGCGGGTTTACACTTGAGAGGAGGTGGACTCTGACATGGGAAGCACAGGAGGAGTGGCAAGGGATAAATATGATGTAAACATATTTTAATTAAATAGATAATTTCTTGTAATAGCAAGGTATAAGTAATCTGTGGAAATGCCAAGATAAAAGGTTTTTAAAAACTCCTGTTTCTTTCTTTTTCTTCTTTTTTTTCCTTGAATCTTCTATTTGCAGACTGTGCCTGACCTACAATGGTTCTATTTATAGAACACAATAGTAGATACCAGATGCCAAGGAAAGCAGGAGGAAAAGAAGGCTAGAATATTGACCAATGAATACTAAGTTATACTTACACAGGGAAAACAAGTGAGCTGTGAATAATGCGCAGAGGGTGGCTGTCTCAGACTATTCTATTGCTATGAAGAGACATCATGACCCAGGCAACTCTTACAAGGAAAGCTTTTAACTGGAGCTTACTTATAGTTTCAGGGGGTCAGTCCACTATCATCATGGTGGGGAAACATGGTGGCATGCAGGCAGAGTGGAGAGAGAGAGAGAGAAAGAGAGAGAGAGAGAGAGAGAAACTGGACCTGGTCTAGGTTTTTAAACTCTACCCCAGGTGACACACCTCCTCAACAAGACCAATCCTAATCCCACAAGACCACACCTCCTAATCCTTCCCAAACAGTTTATTAACTGGGAACTAAGCAAGTAAATACGTGAGCCTATGGGAACCATGTTGATTCAAACCACAATAGTGACCATAGGCAAATATAACATACTGAATATTTTTCAAAACCTAGAAGAAAAGTATTGAATGTTTTAACAACAGGAAATAAATTTTTGAGAATATAGAAGATAGATAGATAGATAGATAGAGATGATAAATAGATAGATAGAATGATATAAATAGAAGATAGATAGATAGATAGATAGATAGATAGATAGATAGATAGAAGATAGATAGATAGATAGATAGATAGATAGATAGATAGATAGATAGATAGATAGAAAAGTTCACCTTGACTTGAACTGTCTACAGACTAATCCACAGTGAACACTACATGGTACTTCACAAACATCTGCACTTTCTATGTTGGTGTGGAATTCCCCTCTGTATGCTATGAATATCATTGTCTAATAAAGGAAATGCTTTGTACCTATAGCAAAGTGGTGCAGGACAATTGTCTATATTCTGTCAATTATGTTTTAAATAAATGCTGATTGGCCAGTAGCCAGGCAGGAAGTTAGGCAGGACAACCAAACAGGAAGTAGAGGCGGGTCAATGAGAACAGGAGAATTCTGGGAAGAGGGAAGGTCCCTCTGCAGTCCTGCCCAGACACAGAAGAAGGAAGATGTGATTGTCCCACTGAAAATGGTACTGAGCCATATGGCTAACATATACTAGAATTATGGGCTAATATAAGTTATAAGAGTTATTACGAGGGGCTGGAGAGATGGCTCAGAGGTTAAGGGCACTGACTGCTCTTCCAGAGGTCCTGAGTTCAATTCCCAGCAACCACATGGTGGCTCACAGCCATCTATAATGAGATCTGGTGCCCTCTTCTGGCATGCAAGCATACATGGAAGGAATGTTGTATACATAATAAATAAATAAATCTTTTTAAAAAAGAGTTATTAAGAAGCCTGAGCTAATTGGCAAAACAGTTTATAACTAATGTAGACCTCTGTGTGATTTCTTTGGGACTTAATGACTGAGGGAACCAGATAGGACAGAAACCCCAACAACAACAAAGCTATGAGGGAACAGAGCTAGGTGGGGAAAACTAAACTAAATGCTGGGAGAAAGGAGGCAGAGTCAGGGAGAAGCCATGGAGCCACCTCCAGCGAAAGACATGCTAAAACTTTGCTGCTAGGCCACAACCTCATGGTAATGCACAGATTAAGGGAGATGGGTTAAATTTAGATGTAAGTTTTAGCCAATAAAAAGCTAGAGCTAGTGGGTCAAGCAGTGACTTAATTAATACAGTTTCTATGTGATTATTTCAGGGCTAAGCAGCCGGGAACTAACTAGTGGCCTCCTTACTACAAATTGGCACACCAACGTGGTGTACTAAATCCATGTAAAACCTGAGAAAGCTTAAAAATCCTAGACACAAAAGAACAGAGTTAAGCATGGTTTGGTAGCAACATTTTCTTGAGTGAGCTCTGTTTGCTAGAAGCAAGCAGAGGCATGGTTCCTTTAAGAGAGGTCTTCCTAATTCAGTGGTAGCAGGAAAAAAGGTGCACTGTTTTGAAATGCTGACTTTCTGGGCCATGATGCCAGGGTGAACTCTGACAAGGTCTGGCTATGAAACATTTAAAAGCTAGTTATAAGCAGACTGCTACAACTTGCTTTATGGCAACATAGACTGGCTATGTGCCTAAAAATGGGGCTGTGAGCATGGCTCTCAGAAGCAGAAAAAGCTCCACCATGCTGGGATAGGTGGGGCAAATAGATACTGCCATATTTTCCCTAACAATGGTGCTGCTTAAATTCATTAGAAAAGCTTAGCATTTTAAGAAGTACTTCTGGACAGAAAATAATTACACATACACAATAAAGACAAATTCAGATGGAAAAGACCTCTGAATGAGACACAGTGTGTTTAAAAATGCACGTAGATTTGGGAGAGAGAAGAAAAAGAGTAGAGAGTTATAAAAAGAAGTAAATGTTTTTTTAAAAAATGAAACAAAGTCTTTAAAGAGACAGAGTACAGACAGTCATAGATTAAAGGTAAAGATAATAAAATAAATATTAAACTTGTAGAAAAGTAATAGAGTGAAAATAAGTCACATAAAGATGGAAAATTCACAGAGAGTCTGAATTATGTATATTATTGTGTTATCTTTGAATTTTTTTGACTACAGGGAGACATTTAGTTCTGGGGACTGCTAAACTAAGCCAACATATATACATACATACATATATATATATATATATATTTCAAAGGTATCTTGAATTCAAAATTTGAGTCTAAGGATATGTTGCTTTGGAAAAGAGATCCTTCTTTTGTTTCCACAGAGGATGAGGACCTGTGTATTGCTTTCAGACTAATATGATTTGATGGACCAAGACCCCATGAAAGGTTGCCTTGAACACCTCTCAAAAAATTGCTTTGTCCAATAAACAGAAGGAAGCAGTTTGGAGAATAACTATGCCCATATTCCCAAATATTGCTTATAAATTTCTTTTACATTTAAGGGGGAATATGCTATAAAGATTTCCATTGGTATGAATTTTGGTTTATTGATACAAACTTAAGGTCAATTTTGTTATTATATGTGTATTTCTGCTCTTCATTAAGATATTGTGCTTGTGTCAGCTCATTTTAAAAATGTAGTGTATAATTAAGAAATACAGGTTGATAGTTATCTATACTAATCAAGCTTGTAGTCATGTTAGTTAGATTTTCTAGATGTACAAAGATGTATTTATGATAGATAGGTATTCTTCAAACCTTTCAAAGACTACAGAAGATGGCATTTAAAAAGGTTTAAGAAGTTAAGACTTTTAATGACAAAGACATGTCTGCTCCTGGCAGCACCAGTTACTTCAAGAGGAAGATGGGCATAGAAGAGGCTCCTTATAAAGTTTGCTAGACATTTGGGCAAGAAAATGCTTTTGCCTGGGACTTCTTAATGAACTGGACATGCAGGACCCACAGAGAAATGACTGCTGAAGTTGCCTAAAGGTGAAACAGCCTTTCAGGGTTCCTGCTTCATCAAAGAGTCTGCAGGACACAGAAGAAAGTGACTGACAAACTGTCAATATAGGTGGAACTGTCTTTGAAATTTCCTGCTTCGTGGAAAAGGCTGCTGGGTACTATGGGCCTGTAGACTGAAGATAGAAGTCCCAACATTACAGAAGAACTTTGGGTGACTATTCAGGCAACAAAATGTCTCTATCAATTTTAAAGTTTTAGAAGTTTCTTACAATGAACTTCCTGTTTACTTAGGTAATATTATACCTTTCTGGAGTCTTTGATGGAGTTGAAGAGTAGATAGTAATATTATAGTTTTCCTTAGTTATTATAAAAGATAAAGTAGATATAAATATTGTAACTAATTCTTACTTGATACCTGTTTTGTTATATGTAATTTTACTAAGTTAAAGATAAAGCCTTCCTTTTCATTTAAACAGAAAGGGGGAGGTGATGTGGAATTCCCATCTATATGCTGTGAATATCATTGGTTAATAAAGGAACTGCTTTGGGCCTATAGTAAAGCTATATGGGAACAGAGCTAGGTGGGGAAAACTAAACTGAATGCTGGGAGAAAGGAGGCAGAGTCAGAGAGAAGCCATGGAGCTGCTGATGGAGATAGATGTGCTGAAACTTTGCTGGTAGGTCACGACCTTGTGGTGATGCACAGATTAATAGATATGGGTTAATTTAAGATCTAAGAGTTAGCCAATAAGAAACTAGAGCTAACAGGCCAAACAGTAATTTAATTAATACAGTTTCTGTGTGATTCTTTCAAGGCTAAGCAGTCAGGAACTAACTAGCAGTCCCTTATTATACTATGTACCAACTTCATGTCTTTTAAATTTAAAGTCCAAACTTAACAAAGAATAGTACAGAAGCCTTATACATTCAGTGAAGGCCATACTTCAAATACTTACTTATGATTTTTCCCTAGGCCAGCACATGTAGTATAATGTTCTTCTGTGAAGCTGGGAAACAGCAGTGAGTTGCTGAGCCCATATGATCACAAGGAAACATGCCACATCCCATAGGTGTTACATGGCTAGCCTATGGAATACAGAAAATTGGGGGTTTATATTTTATGCATTTTATCATATGATGTTTATGCTTTAGTAGACTATAACCCCATCATAAGTCAAGACTGTCCACAATTTCTTCATGTATTTCAAGCAAAATAACATATCTCATATGACAATACTTAGCATACACTGGGGAAACAGAAATAAATATATTTAGCTATCATAACATAAAACTAACCTAAAGTTGGTTTTATGTTCAAAATATAAAACTGTGACTTTCAACTTTTGTGTAAATTTTTTGTGGAATATTTCCATCAAATATAGTTATGCCAATGTGTAGCATGTAATTGTTATTTTCAGATGACTTAAGTGTTTTGAATCATCTTTCACTTCTGATATAGTACATATAAGTATAACTCACACAAACAAAGGCTCTTTAGAGTCTTTAATTACTTTTCAGAATGTAGAGAGTCCTGAGACCAAGATATTTCAAAACTACTAATTTGATCGATTTTGTCAGCATTTTGATACTGAAATAGCTTATTAAAAATACTGTTTTACAGTATCATTGAAGTCATATTTTTTATTAACATTAATAAAATTAATTAAGTCATGTTTTATATCATTATATACAATATGGGTCAATATAATCTTATGAAACAATATTAAATTTATACACATACAAATAAGCATATGTTTATGTCACAAAGTGATTTTTTTATTGATGCACTCAAAACATTTTGAAAAATAAAGTATCCCAGATCATCAGAGTCTTAGCGTGGCTGTGTTCTCATTGCGCTAAGCCAAGAATCTTACCATGATGCACACGACATTCATGCAGCGACACAGGAGTGTCAACTCAATAAATACAGAATCAACTCTGTCGCTCTCTTAATTTCTACTTCCTGTGTGTCAGCACAGCCTGTCTGCTCTGACTTCAAAGCCCCTCACCATGAAATCCAGGCCTCTTTCATTCCTACCCTCGAAGTTCACCTCAGATTCAACTTCTACTCCTACAGCTTTTGTTTGTTTTGTTTTGTATTGAGACAGGGTCTCACTATGTAGCCGTTGCTGACCTGGAAGTCATGATGTAGACCGAGCTGGCCTTGAACATACAGAGATCCACATGTTTCTCTCTACCTCTTGAAGGGATTAAAGCCATATGCTACCACAGTTGGCTTCCTTCAGGCCATTCTTAATCTTCCTAGTGGAGTTATTTCTTTACCACCCTATAAATATTTAGGTATCTCCTAAATATAGCTTAGTCTGAACAATATTATTCATATACATGGTTTCAGAAGTGAAGGGGAAAGTGATGTAATTATGTTTTAAGCATATATATTTATATTTATAAGCAAATGCATATGTAGAGTTATATAGTTAGATCTCCAATCTCAGCTCCTGCTTTGTTTCACTTTGCTTAGTTCCCACCCTCCACTTTAAGCCCCCTTCATTTTCTGGAACATACAGACCTTTTGCTAGGACTTGGAACTCATTACTTTAGTAAGTTTTCCATTTATTTGGGGTTTGAGATCTGAAGCCTGCCTCACAGAAAAGAATATATATCTGATACTGTAAACCTGGTCAAAAGTCATATCTAGAGAGATCATAGGGCTTAGGGGGAATGTATTACGAATACTTTACTAAATGAGCATGTCGTCAAAGTGCCTTCTAAATATTTATGATTAAACTCACAGGCCAGCTGGTCAGGGAAGCTTCTTTTTTGCAGTAGGTAATAATCAGTGCAAAACTCATAGCTGGTCAAAGTTACACGAACTGGGAACTGTTGAGTGCTCAGTCATAAGAAGACATCCATATCTCCCCTCTTCAAAGCCAAGGAAGCAGTACAGATTTGGTGGCAGAAAGGTTCTAATAGGTGGGGGATGGGAAAGTGATTGTGGAACGCTCTATTCTCGATGTGATATAGTTGATGCAGTCATGAACATAGAGCCATTGTGCTACCCACATAAGAACTGAATACACACACACACACACACACACACACGGGAATTGTGGAGACCATGAAAGTAGGAGAATGTACAGGTTGGGTTTTGTCAAGTTGACGCAAACTAGAGTCACCTGCGAAGAAGGAAAGAAGGATCTGTGGATTGGCCAGTAGGCATGTCTATGAGGCATATTTTGCTTAATGATTGATGTAGCAGAGTCCACTTCACTGTGGGTCAATCAGCCCCTGGGTAATTGGTCCTGGATTGTAGAAGAAGGCAAGCTGAACAAGCCAGTAGAACGCACTCCTCCCTGCTCTTTGCTTCCATTCCTGCCTCCAGGATCCTGCTTGACTTCCTGCTCTGACTTCCCTCGGCGGAAGTGGAAGTGTAATGTGGAAGTGTAAGCCAAATAAATCCCTTCCTCCCCAAGTTGCCTTTGGTTTTGGTATTTAACACGGCAACAGAACACAAACTGGGACAGAAATGATTCACTTCGAAGGGAGTCAGCAGGAATGGGAGGGTGTTAAGAAGCTAATAGGGTGACTATGATCACAGTTCATTGCATATATGCATGGAATTCTCAAAAGTAAATAAAAACAAATTCTTCCCTTATACCAGAACCATCTGTTAACCTTCTATTCATTTGTCAACTTTCGCCACCTGCTTCGCTTTGTATTTCATTCCTTTGAGGTCTTCTTCCACTGTTCCACTGAAGCTTTCATTGCCAGTTCCCATCATCTCCTTACGACTGAGTAGGCAGCAATGCCACAGCTTGTCCCTGAACCACCAACATGCTAGTCAATGCTTTGAAGAAATTAGCAGCCTTTGACCCAGCATTCTCCCCAGAAATTGGCTCTCGGCAGATAGTTAGGGGTCATGTGAAATAAGAAATACTCTAGAGAAAATACTTGGGAAAGAAAAGAAAATTCAGGTGCTCTAGTTCTAAAATGAACAGTAGGCAAATTTGTAAACAGAAAGACTTCCTGAATTTGTTTGTTTGTTTGTTTCGTCTTTTTGAGACATGGTTTCTTTGTGCAGCCCTGATTGACCTGGAACTCACTCTATAGACTAGGCTGGTCTTGAACTCAGAAATCCACCTGCCTGTGCCTCCCAAGTGCTGGAATTAAAGACATGCACCACCACTGCCTGGCTTGTCCTGATAGTTTAAGGGGAAAAAAAATTTCTGTTTCTATATTAAGAGAGAGATGCAAATTTGTTAATAAGGCAGACCAAGAAGGAAATGTGATTAAAAACTAGGGCAGTTGCCTCCTGCCCTTTTCATCACATCAGCTGAGTTGTCATAAGTCCCTACCAAACTCACCAATCGTGGTCCAGGAGTTCATATACACTAACGAATTATAGTATTTTGATATTTAACCTGATAAATAGTTAAATAGTTCAAGTTAGTGGTTAAAAGAAAGAATTTCCTGGAATAATTCCAAACTAGTCCAATCAGTACCCCTTTTAGAAAAGTAGCAAGCAAATCATAGTAGGGTAGTTACTAACCAGGTAACCATTGTCTTAGCTAACGTTGTCACTACTGTGATAAACACCCTGACCAAAAGCAAGCTGGGAGGAAAGGGTTTATTTCAGCTTATGTGCCCCTGACACAGTCCATCATGAAGGGAAGGAAGGGCAGGAACTCAAAGCAAGAAGCTGGATACAGGAGACAAAATTAAAGCAATGGAAGAACACTGCTTGATGGCTGCTCCTCATGGCTTGCTCAGCCGGTTTTATAACACAGGACCCATGGGTGGTACCATACATAAAGGGCTTGGCCCTCCTGCCTCAGTCATTGATCAAGCAAACGATTTACAATCTTCCTTACAGGCCTATCTGGTGGGGCATTTTTTTTTTCTCAATTGAGGTTCCCCTTTCCCAAATGACTCTAGATTGTGTTGACCAAAACCTAACCAGGAACACAGCCAACACAATGCATTGCATGCTTTGCTAAACTTGGGGTTCCACCCCAGCCCCTAAATGATTACAAATCACATCAGGTTTCTGAAGATGCTTACATGATAAACTCATTTGTGAAGATCTCATACATTTTAAGAAATAGAAAGCAATATTAGAAAGAAACGTTATCCGATTTATGATCATGGACATGAACAAAAAAGAAAGTGAGAAGCAAAGGGAAAAAGTATACTCAGAACAAATCTGAGTGCAAAAATTACAATTGAAATCACTGAAGATGAAACAAAACCAAGATCGTAATAGAAAGGAAATCAACTGGCTGCTGCTCCAGACCTTCGAGACCGTAACCCCAGACAATAGCTCTGTGTCCTTACCAGCTAAGTGTTTCAGCTCCCTTTGAAATGTTTCCAAGCAGTTCTTCTACGTAATACCCTTCCTGTCTGAAATGACCTGGAATGTTCTTAATCAACACAGGATGGCATTGTAGCTAGAATTAATCTGTTTCCATAGTGACAGAGATGTTGGAGCCTAAGGTTAAGTGGGGGATGGCCAGTATTGAAACATTATTGCATTAGGATCTTCTGGGGAAACTTTTGATGGGCTGAAGCTAACAAACCGATTCAAGTTAAGTCTGTGTCCATCACATATTTCTTCTCAGTGACAGAAGAAAGGAGACATCCACTTTGTGAGACTGGAATAAAAACAATTCTGTATCCTCTCCATTAGCTGCAATTGAAATTCTGGTACATATGCACATATATATCATATATGTCTGCACATATATGCATACATACTATGTGGGCATGTATACATATGTGTGTATATATTTGTGTATGTATATGTATATATTCGTGTATTTAGATGTATACATGCATATGTGTTTGCTTATAAACATGTATGTGTGTGTATAAAATCAGAGAGGCAGAGACAGAGAGAAGAGCAAATTAAGACACATTGTGTGTTGTTGTTTTATTTTTCAAGATTTTTTTTTTTTGCGTAACTAGTACACTTAGAGCCCAAGAATCTATCGACATAGTCGCATCAGTGGGATCAACAAAATCAGTGGGCACTCTAGGCCAAAGCACCATGAATGGAATATCCTAGAAAGGCAAAAACCTTTCAGACAATAGCCACTCGGCTCAAGCCAGGCACCCCAGGGTAAACAAACGTTAGTCTCCACAGAGTGAGTAAAAGAGAACCCACGGTTCTTTTTGTGAGGCCCTAATCTGGGACGCAAACTATTACCTTCCAGCCCTGCTAAACTTGTGCCAAAGGAAACAGGAAGCAGTCAAGATTTGTGTGCCAACCAGGTTCAGGTCCCTGCGTCTGCAGCATGGGGCAGAACCTGTGTGTGGAAGCTAGCATGCCATGCTACTCTGGCAGTAACGAGGAGCCCTCTGCCGGCTTCCCACAGCAACGGTTTCGTGTCTGTAGTGCCTGCGTTTCAGTCTCATCCATTCTAAGACAACTTCATCAGTGGTAAGAGAGGGAGTGAAGTTTCTTTCTTTTGCATGTGGCCACCAACTTCCCTAGACTTCTTATTGTGTCATTGTTGGCTGCCCTGTTTGACATAGAGTCTTATTTTACATATCACAATCTTCCTTCCACAGCTTTCCAACTGCTGGGTCTACACACGTGCACCTATATATCTGGCTGCTTGTTGTTTTAGACAATGTGTCTAATTGGGTTTTCTTTAATTCCAAGATTAAATCAAAGTTTCTGAACTATGTCTGTTTGCTACATATTGTTTGCTAGAAAATAATTTTGAGATGTAGATGTGAATTTTTTAATATTTATTTATTTATTTATTATGTATACAATATTTTGTCTGTGTATATGCCTGCAGGCCAGAAGAGGGCACCAGAACCCATTACAGATGGTTGTGAGCCACCATGTGGTTGCTGGGAATTGAACTCAAGACCTTTGGAAGAGCAGGCAATGCTCTTAACCTCTGAGCCATCTCTACAGCCCCCTAGATGTGAATCTTTAAATTTCATTATTATTGGTTGTGTGCTGTTAAGTTCTTGTCAACTTGACACAAACCTAGACATGTCTGTGTGAAGGGAATCTCAACCAAGAAATTGCCTCCCTCAAATAGATCTGTGGGTATGTCTATGGGGTATTTTCTCAAATGTTCATTGATGTAAAAGAACGGAGCCCACTGTGGCCAGTGCCTTCTTGAGGCAGGTGGGACTAGCTTTCATAAGAAAAGTATCTAGCAAACCAGGGGTAGCAAGCCAACAATCAAAACTCCTCTGTGACCTGGTGGTGATGGCACACACCTTTAATTCCAACACTTGGGAGGCAGAGGCAGGAGGATCTCTGTGAGTTGGAGGCCAGTCTCGTTTACAAGAGCTAGTTCCAGGACAGATTCACAGAATCCAAAGCTACAGAGAAACCCTGTCTCAAAAAACCAAACAAACAAACAAACAAACAAATAAACAAACAAAACTCCTCTGTGATCACTGTTTTACATCCTGCCTCCAGGTTCCTGACTTTGAGTTTCTGACTTGACTTCCCTGGGTGATGAACCTGTCATTTTCCAGATATAAGTATGGGAAAGGACTTTTTGGACAGAGAGCATCAGGATACAAGAAACAAAAGCAAACAGTGTAAGATGATTACTTTGAACTAAGATGCTTCTGGAGTGGTCTCATCCCAAAAATGGCAGAAGACTGAGAAATAATACACAAGGTTCACCTGCTTCCACACTATGCACAAACATTCTCACATTTTCTCTCTTTCTCTCTCTCTCTCTCTCTCTCTCTCTCTCTCTCTCTCTCTCTCACACACACACACACACACACACACAGAGAGAGAGAGAGAGAGAGAGAGAGAGAGAGAGAGAGTCTTTAATGTGTTTTCACACAGATCTTTAAAAATACTTAACCAGACAAGTCAGTTGTACTTTGCAACTTATAACCTAGACCTTAATTCTGGTGGGTTGTTTGTTTGTCTTGTTGTTTTTGTCTTTAAGATGAGGTTTTTCTGTGTAGCCCTGGCTGCCCTAGAACTAGCTCTGTAGACTAGGCTGGCCTTGAACTCACAGAGATGCACCTGCCTCTGCATCCCAAGTGCTGGGATCAAAGGCTTACACCACCACCACCCTGCCCATCTGAAGTTCTTATAGAAATGTATTTGGGTCATATTAAACCACTCTGTCATTATTAATTTATTAATAAGTGTATGTATGCCACATACATTTAGTATAAATATTATTTTTTTCTTTTTAAAAATTATCTCTTTTTTGTGTTTTATTTTCATACCTGCCATGAAGTTGACAGGAACAGCATATTTTTTTAATTCAATTTTAAGTATCCATGTAAGTTTTTTTAGTATTCATTTTTGTAAAACTTTGTAAAGCTTGTTCTAGTGGCTACTCACATATATGTACATAATCATATAACAACCCACTGATGTTGCTACTAACTATTATTGGTTTCAGTAAACAGAAAATCATATGTCCTTTTCCATGTCTTTACCTAAACATTCCCAGAATTAAATTTAGAAACTCAGAACATTTTATGTTTTTATTTTTGAAAATTTGATATGATAAATTTGATAAAATTTGATATATTTACATCATTATCTCCATCTCCTCTTATGTCCCTGTAACTCCTTATCAAAATCACAGTCTCTTACTCTTTAATTATAACATACACTTTTAATTATATCATATAAATATTACACACACACACACACACACACACACACACATATATATATCCTGCTGAATCATACAGCGTTACTCATATGTGTTGTTCAGGGCTGGCATCTTAAAGATCTGGTAATCTATCAGGGGTCCCTTTTCTGGAGAGGGTAGCCAGGAATGAACACGAGGCCTCCACCTACACTCCCTCTCTCTGCAGTTATTAATTCCCTATAACTCTTCTTCTAGGGTAGAAGCCTTATGAGAATTCCCCCATGTTAGCATGTCAACCAAAGTCATTTCTAAGGTCTCTTTTAGGCACACATATTGCTGAAATCTCCTGGTGCTGTTTCCCTGTCATACATAGAAGACACAGTCTCATAGCAGACAGCCCATTCCCTGGTTCTTTCCATACCTCTTCATCAGTGTCCCCTGAGCCTTAGGGGTAAGAGTTATAATGTACATACATCAGTTGGGGTTTGACACACAATACTCAGTTGTTTCCTGCACTTTGACCATTTTAACTTCCTGGAACTGTCTCTATCTGCTGCACAAAGAAGATTCTTTGGAGCAGGGAAGAGCTACACTTCTCTGTGGGTATAATGATAAATGTTTAGACTGTAGAAAACTGGAGTGCCTTAGTAAAGTGGCAGCAGTGGACTCTCTTCTAAGTTCTTGACATCACCACACAGGTAGTTGGCTAGGTTTACAATATCAGGCATGAATTCCCTCCTATTGAGTGGGCCTTAAGTCTGAGCTGCTGTTGGTTACCCCCGATGTATAAATGGCACTACTGCGCCTTTGGGGAGACCTTGTCATGCTAGTCATAGTTGCGGTGCAGAGTCACAGTCTGGGTAGGCCTTTTGATTGCTTTTCTACATTAGCAGCTTGCATGGCTCCTTCCGATATTATTAAAGCTGGCCCTCAGATAGGAAGCTTCCAGATCAGTTCCAGCTCCGTTCCTCTAGAAGTCCTCTGTCTGAAGCATACGGCAGCTTCAGCAACATGGTCTTGTCTTCAACTTTTAGAAGGCAGAGAGAGGCAACAACATTTGCATATTTGGAGGGTCTCAGACTCCTCTAGCCAACAGTTTGAAAGACGTTTTCCTATGTTTGGCACTGCAGGGAGTGGGGGTTGTGGGAGAGTCTATGGCTCTTGGGGATAACATAGTCTTTCCATGTAGCTTAACTTTGTTTTAAAAATAGATGATAGATAGGTAGGTAAGTAGGTAGGTAGATAGATAGATAGATAGATAGATAGATAGATAGATAGATAGATAGATAGATAGATAGAGGATAGACACAGATAAATGATGAAGTATGTACATATATCTAAATAAGCCTAATTAAATTATTTTGTTACTTCTTTTTTTTTAGATAATTCCCATCATTTCCCTCTTTCCTTCCCTCCTTCAAATGCTCTGATGTACCCAAGCTTGCTCTCTTTCAAATTCATGACTTTCTTTTCATCAATTGTTGCTGTTGTATGCATATATGTACATACTTGTATACGTGAAAGTTTAAGTAAGCATAAAACAATGTGATTCCATGACCTTTTCAAACACCTTTAATGTTGCCAATCTCACCTCCTCCCTTTCTTTCCCTCACTGTTGCCTCCTTTTTCTCCCCCCTCACCACCACTTTTCTCATTCCCCCTTCATAGTACCTAGTGTACTTCTGTTCCCCTACCTAGAGTTCCTTCTCCCCGCCACTGACTGCACTTCTGCTTTCTGGGTCCTTTCTCCTTTTTTGATGTTCAAGGTTCTTTCTTCTACTGTTTTTCTTCTGTTTCCAGATTTTTCTATTAGCCTGTTTGCGAGGACAGGTCTGTGGCTAATCCCACCTCAGATTTCCTTCATCTAACGATGCTTCTGTTTATGAATATTCTGCTGGCTTTATAATTCCATTCTTTCTGCCTTTGGAAATTTTTATTTCCTTCTGGTCTGCATGGTTTCTAATGAGAAATCTATCATTTAAATTGTATTTTTGTCCCATGGGATTGAGGAAGTAGTGCAATGGCCAAGCACTCACTTGACTCATAAATGTAGCACTCACTTGACTTGTAAATGTAAAATCTTGGATCCAACCCCAATATAAAAAAAAAATAGAAGAAAATAAGTATCTTTCTCTAAGAAAGGCACAAACACACCCTTTTCTCCTCATTTCCCCCCTGTTTTCCTTTTCTTCTTTCCCCTCTCCCATTAAGATTTTCTTTTATTAGATTTCAGAATCTGATGACTTTGGACTTAGCTGCTTGAGATTCACTAAACTTCTTGGATTTGTAGTTTGGTTTTGGGGGGAGCAAATTTGGAATGTTTTCAGCTACTATTTCTTAGAGTTTATCAGCACTGTCTCCTTTTCTCTCTGACGCCTGACTGCAACTACTAGAAACAGATCTTCCTCCACAGTTCCAACCTTCTCATTAGCTCTTTCCCCGGTTGCTTTTACTGCATCATTTCTATTACACTATCCTCACGTTCATCAATTCCTCTGCCCACTCCATGCTGCTTCTGAACCCAGAGATTGCCGTTATTAAACTTAGGTTCTTGTATTCCTTTCCATGAAGATTTTTACAGTTGATTCATGCACGCCTGTTTCTGTGCACAGGCTCTCTTTTTATTTGCCTACACTTGTTTATTATTGTCACTAAATGGTATGTATGATAGTCATTTAAAAGTATTTCTGCATTGTGGAAGTGATCAACCAATGGCTGGCCCAACTTGAGACCCATACCTTCTGAGAGCCAGTACTCGAAGGGGAGAGAGCCCAGAGACCTATGATAGAATTAAACACAGCTAGGCCAAAAAAATAAAAATAGTCAATGAAATGATTCCTAATGGTATTCTACTGTACTCATAGATTCGGGCCTATTCCAACTGTCATTAGAAAGGTTTCACCCAGCAACTGATGGAAACAGATGCAGAGACCCACTGCCAAACATTAGGCAGAGGTTGAGCAATCCTGCGGAAGAGGGGGAGGAAAGATTGTAGGAGTCAGAGGAGTCAAGGACATCACGAGAAAACCCACAGAATCACCTAACCTGAACACATAGGAGCCTGCATGGGACTGACCCAGGCCCTCTACATATATGTTCCAGTTGCGTAATTTGGTCTTTTTGTGGGATTCCTAACAGTGGGAGCAAGGGCTGTCTCTGACTCTGTTTCCTGCTCTTCCTAGTGGATTGCCTCATCCAGTCTTAGCAGGAAAGGAGATGCCTAGTTTCGCTGCAACTTGTTATACTATGGCTGGTTGATAACCATGAGAGGCCTGCCCTTTTCTGCAGAGAAACAGAAGAGGACTGGATGGGGGTGGATGAAAGAAGGAAGTTCGGGGAAGGAACTGGGGGGAGAGGAGGGAGGGGAAACTGCTGTCAGGGTGTAAAAACAAAACATGAATAAACAAATAAACAACAAAAAAATCACATTTTATTCTAATATGTCTGTTATCTCGCTATTGACATTTATTCTGTTTATGTTGAAATTGAAAGACTGGTTCCTACATACCTTTAGGATAAAGGAATCCAAGATAACAAGAATGTGCCATCCTACACACCATGATAGAAATGGGCTTTGAAGAAGGCAGATTGAATTATACCTTTAATTTAGTATAGTCTACACACAGTGACTACTAAAAATCTTTTTGCCCTGAGATTTTGCTCGTCCTCAATATACGAATCTTCCTCATTTTTCTACAGCTAGAAGCCATTCCGCCCTTAGTGGAAAGAATGGCTGAGAAGAGGGAGCTTTTTCTATGTCTGACCCCAGAGAGAGATGAGCTGCCGAGAGCAGGTGTGATTGGCTTGGAGAGGCAAGTAAGGTAGAGGCCCTAAGGAGTCAGTCTAAAGAGAACCCAGTGCTGGTTTGCGTTCTTGATTTCCAGTCTGTTTCTATTACGTGTATTTCCATCTCCCAAGGAAAGGTTATTTCAACTTTTCGAGACTTCATTTCCATAAAACCCTACATTTATTTATTCATGTATTTACTGGTGATTGTATGAGAAGAAAAACAAAACAAAAATGACAATGACAACCTTATCCCTTCTTTATGGAATGGCTAGCCTCGTTCCCACGACAAAGGCAAACGTAAAGAGAGTGCATATTCGTGCCAGACAATCTAGACTCGCTAACTCACTCCATCTCAAAGGCGCTCCATGACATACGCCCTGCAAATAAACTTCATCTGCACAGAACATGAGTTAGGAGCTTAACATCCATGATCCTGCAGCCAGTGAGTTCTGTGGCTGGGGATCAAAGGCTTGAAGGTCTTAAAGTATAACTGCTGCGGGGCCTCTTTCAGGTCTTTCCTAATCGTGTTTGCTAATGGATGTTTTGTTTATTGAACTCATCAGTACTGTACTTTGTTTCACTCACTAATAGGATTTACACCAGAAGTAGTGTGCAGCCTGGAAACCTCCTGGCTTCTGTTACCGGCGCACTGCCCGTGGATCTATGACATCAGAGGGCAGCTGCGCTATCTGCTGGAGTCACGAAATCCCCCCAGGTCTCTGGGAAACTCGGGAGTCGGATTCGATTATCTTTGAGCTCAAGGACTCTGCTGCTGATTCTTTTTTTCCTTTCTGGGTTAAATTATGAACATCACAGATGCTTCCAGAAGGTAATTGATTAAATTTTATTACATCATTTTGTTTACAAATAAAGCTAGGAAGATGCTAGGGAGTATTTTAAAAAGAAGAAAATAATTCTTTATATCAAATTTACTTTTAAGAAGCTAGGAAAATAGATAAATCCAAGTATGAAGAAAAATATGTTTGGTTTTTTTTTCTGTTCATTCTGCTGCAGCTGCTGGGTTGCATGAATTTAAATGTTCTGTTTATAATTCTTTCATGAGACAAGAGACAAAAATTTTTGCTCATTCTATGGCTGATGTGTTCTCTTTTGATAGGGCATTTTGATAAACAAATTCTTAATTGTTTTGAATTAATAACATGGTGGTTTGAATGAGAATGCCCCCATAGTCTCACCTACTTAAATGGTCCTCAGGCAGTAAAGCTGTTTTTTGGAAAGGATCAGGAGGCAGGGCATTGGTGGAGGAGGTGTGCCACTAGGGGTGGGCTTTGGCCAGGGTCCAGTCTCTGTCTCTGTCTCTGTCTCTCTTTCCCCTTCTCCCTCTCTCCCTCCTGCTCCCACTCTGCCTTGGGCTTGTGAGACAGAGCTAGGCTCTCAACTACTGCTCCAGGGTCTTGGCTGCCTGCCTGTTGCCATGCTCCCTACCACGATGGTCAAACTCACCCTCTGAAAGAGTAAGCAAGTCCCGAGTTAAACGCTTTCTTTGAGAAGTTGTCCTGGTGTCTCTTCTCAGCAATAGAAAGGCAACTAAGACCCTCAGCCAATCTATTTCTTCCCTGTATTTGTGATGTTATTTTCAAGGCCACCTTTTTAAAGCCTGTGCAGATCTTTCTGCTTTCTCCTAAGAGCTGTATAATTTTTACCTGTTTCATTTAGGTCTTTGGTCCATTTTTTAATTTAATTTTGTATGGGGCACTTATTTGTTTTGCATATAAATGTCCAGTTTTCATAGCATTATTTCTTTAGAATGGTGCCCTTTTTATTAAACGGTCTTAACACACTTGTTAAAAATCTTTAGTGACAAGCCTGAAGAGATGGCTCAGCCACTTAAGAGCACTGAATACTCTTCCAGAGGACCCCAGTTCAATTCCCAGCACCCATAGAGCATCTACAACTGCTTGGAACTCCTGTTCCAGGGAATCTGACATCCTCACACAGACATGCATGTAGGCAAACACCAATACACATAAAATAAAATAAAATTTTAAAAAAATCTTTGGCTAACCGTTGGCATGATGAGGCAGGCATCAATGCCAGCACTCAGGAGGTAGAAGCAGGAGGGATCTCAGTGAGTGTGAGCCAAAAATAGTCTCCATAGCAAGCCCCAGGCCAGCCAGGGCTACACAGCAAGACCCTGTCTCAGAAAAGAGAAGTCTTTGGCGCTAAATGTAGAGATATATCTCTGGTTCTCTATTTCGCTCCTTTGGCCTGTGTATCATTTGTCGATGCCACGCTACATTGATCACTGTAGACTTCAGAAAATGTTGAGCTTGGAAAGAATTAGTGTCGACTTTGTTATTTTTTAAGATTGTTCAGACTAAAGAAAACGAAATTGGGTGGGTAGGGAGGTGGGGAGAAACTGAGAGGATTTGGAGGAGGGGAAACATGATCAAAATAGAGAGCATAAAAGTTTTAAGAAAAAATAAATATTAAATAACAATAAAGTCTGTAAAGAGCGACTAACAAGTATGTAATATTTATAATATACATAATAACATAGAAATGCTCAAAATGCCTGACACACATAAACAGAGAAAAGAATTGTTCGGATAATTGAGGAAAGGTCAGTGTTTTAATGAAGCAAACAAACAAAACTCATTGTAAGAGCTGGGCAGATGGCTCAGTAGACAAAGCCATTAGCCATACAAGCCTTCAAAACAACCTGAGTTAGGACCCAAAACGTACATTTAAAAAAAGCCAATTGTGCGGACATGCATTTCTAACCTCAGCTTCTTTATGGTGAGATGGAAGGTGAAAATAGGAGAATTGCCCAGAAATTCTTGAACCTGTCATTTGAAAACGTGTAGTACAGAGCCTGACTCTGCCTCCAAACAAAGTGGAAGTGGCAAATCAACTCCAGAGTTGTCCCTGTGATCTCACACGAGCCCTGTGACTCATTGCCTGCCCCCCGCCCCCCCACACACAATACAAAAGCACACCACACCATTGAGGTTAGCCTTTTATATAATCATACAAAAATGTAATGATCTTAACCGAATAAGAATTCATCAAGGAGCTGCTTCTCTGGGAAGATTCATTCTCAGCATAATACAAAATAAAAGCACCATCAGATAAACAAGCAAGTTTCAGGGTTGCTGAAGCTTCCCAGGAGGGTTCATCACAGAGGAGGTAAAGCATCAAGTGTAAGAAGTAACCAGAGGTAACAATGAAAGTGTAATGCTGGCCCTTCTACTCTTTATTTTTACCCTGGTTCTATGTGCAATGGTGGATGTTTCCAATATACTTTTATATTATTTTTTAAAGCCATAATTTAAAAAGAAAAATCAAATAATCTCTTAGATAATGTACCATAATTCATTTCATTATATACTTTTCCAACTGTGAGAATAACAGCACACATATTTTCCAATATGTTTTTCAAACTAGTAAATTTAAGTGCCTTGTTTAAAAGACCTATAGTTTGAGTATCTGTGTGCATTGACAAAATAATTCTATAAATTGACCATGGTAGTAGTTACCTATGTGCATGTACTTTGTGCTACTGAACTGTACACTTACAAGCAATTAAGATGAGACATTTTATTTATGAAATTACTACTTTTGAAAACAAAGGCATATTTACTGTCTCAGCTATGATATCTTACTAACTGGAAATACTTTGTGTTTAGTTGATGGTCTGTAGTATGTAGCCATGATAATATGTTTCCATGGCACATGCGTGGCAGTTCTAGATGCTCCTGCTTGTGGGAGTAGATTTACATTCCAGGGTAGGTGAACTGACAATGTGGAACTACAGAAGGCAAAATGCTTCCAGGCAACTCTCAGGATGAAACAGTTGTTTCAGTTTAAATGATATATGTTCCAGAACATACAAGAGAAAATTATTATCTAGTCCCTCAGCTTAAGTCCCAGGCAATACATACTCAAGACATTAAGTCAACTAGATAGAATGATTGTGAAATTAAAATATATAGTGCCTGGGGTCCATGCGAAGTACTTTCTCTGGAAATTTAGTAGATGACAGAATGAGATCCATACCTGGGACTAACCATCAAGGATTGCCAGGACTTTTATCTTTTTCTCACCCAAAATGAATCTTCTCTTCCTGCAGTTTCTTGCAAAGATGAGTCATGAGACTTGGTACCAGATCCCCTTTCCTGCGTGGTGCCCAAACAAATATTCTAGATCAAAATTCTCATGAGGTGCTGGGATTGATAGTGAAGGTCTGTAATCTCACCAAGTAAAAGGTCAACGCAGGAGGATAGTGAGTTCTAGGGCACCTGGGCCCACAGGCATAGTTGTAAGCTAGTAGGGACTTCGTACGTAGCAAGGCTGTATCTCGAATGAACCAATCCTATTACCTAAAATGGACTCGAGCTGTAAAACAATGACTGTCTGTCTGAGATCTGAGAGCATGTGAGGCTTTCATTCTACCCTAGAACTGACCTTCAGAATTTGATCCTTCAGATTCGTTTCCACTGAAGTAACTAAGTAGTCCTGAACTTGACAAGATCCATGCATGTATTTGTCTCCTAAATGCCTGCTGAGACCTATTTTGCAAAACCAGCTGATGTGGGATTCCCCCTCTGTATGCTGTGAATATGTTTTATTACCATTCGTTAATGAAAAAGCTGTTTTGACCTATGGCAGGGCAGAGTAGAGTTAGGCAGGAAAACTAAACTAAATGCAAGGAAGAAAGAAGGCAGAATTAGGCAGACGCCATGTAGTTGCCAAAGGAGAAAGATGCTGGAAACTTACTGTTAGGCCACAGCCTTGTGGTGATACACAGATTAATAGAAATGGATTAATTTAAGATGTAAGAGCTAGCTAGGAATATGCCTAAGCTATTGGCCAAACAGTGTTGTAATTATACAGTTTCTGTGTGATTATTCAGTTCTGGGCAGCCAGAAACTAAAGAACAGTCTCCACTTACAGTCAGGGATTACACCTGAAATCCCAGCTTTGGGGAGGTGGAGACTGGAGGAACAAAAGGTCAAGGCCATTGTTGGCTGTGCAGTACTTTGAGAGTACACAGTACTAGGCTTCTTGAGACCTTGTTTGGAAAGAACTAAACAAAACAAGTTGTAATTTGCATATTGATAGGAAGAAAGGGGATATGACAGAGGCCGTTGATACCAATAATCTTTTAAAACAAAAGGAAAAGCTGACAGAATCAGACTCTGTGGAGTGTTTATGTCTATTATTATTACCAATTGTTCATGCATAGAGCAGTCACTGATTTTATGTCTGATGCAAGCCTCCCGGGTGATATATCTTGTGCAACAGCAAATTTTGTGTGTGAGCAGCAATCAGAGAACGGAAAGGGAGTACAGGCATTGGTGACATTCTGAGTTTACAGGGCTTTTGCTATATTTCAGACACTGCACTAAACACTGTGTTTGGAACGTTTCTGATCCCAGTCAAGCTTCTTTTAAAAACGAATAAACACCATTACTTTATAGTTTGGGAACACTGGAGTATAAAGAGGTTAAGCAATTTATCCATGTCAAAATTATGTTTTTCAAAAGAAGTTCTGTCAAATAAATGTAAACCTTTTTGTTACCAATCCAAAAAAAAAAATAGCATCCACACAACAAAAAGCAAAAGCAGGTCACTGTAGATTTCTACCAATAATAAGACAAAGGATTTAAAGATTAATTTTCCCTCTTTTTCCAAGAGATGACTATTTGCTTTTTTCATGTTTTAACTTTCATTTTTTTAACTTTTATCATGTTTTAACTCTCATTTTTTAACTTTTCATTTGTAATGAAAATGTCTCTGATTTAAGATGTAGTTCCCTAAGATAAAGCAGCATGCACTGTGGTACCATATGGTCTTACACCCCAACTGTACATACACGAAAGCCTGCCCATTTCTTTCCTGCAGAAGGGTTCTCATTTGATTCTGAAGAACATGTAGAATGTGTTGAGAAAGCAAAGCTCTCTCCCTCCACAGGAACTGCCATGATCCTGGGGTCTGATCCAGTCCCTAAAGATAGAGTGTCCATCCACACTTGAATCCAGCATATCATGTATCACCCAGGATATAAAAACCCAAGGTATGCTGTTTGCTGGTGTCCCTCAGCTGTGCTACATGGGAGAAACATAGAGACAAGGCTCATCTTCCCAGGGCAGTTTCTCTGAGCCCCTGAGACCACCTTACCACAAATCTGAGGCCCCCGTTACCCCTTGGTGCCTCTGGAAGTAACAAGTCCACTTTTTATGACCTGTGGGGGAAGCGCTCTCATCAGATTAAGAGCATGATGGTGGCCCACACTCAGTGAATCTATTTCCTGATCCTTTTGCCATAATTCATCAGAAAGAGTTCAGCTCCTCTTAGGCCGGAAGGAATTGTTGAAAGAAAAGTAAGCTATCCTTCCTAAGTCATGTTAATGCATGTCAAGTATTCCTACTGAGATGATATAGAATCCCCCAGGAATCCTGCCTGGGGAGAGACAGGGAAAACATACTCCGAATCCTGCATAGCTAGATGATTCCTTTGTTGTTGGTCAGTTCAGGCTTTATTTCTTTGAAACTCAGAAAATCAGAAGCAGTTCATCTACATAATTGTTTGCAGACTCTTTATAAGGCAAATCTAGAAAGAGACTTCACATGTGTAAAATGGTGGCCTGTGTACGAAACCAGATGCTGACTTTGGTGTATCCACTAAAGCTAGGTTCTAATAAGCTTTCCTTAGAAATTAAAGTAATGGAGGAGATGAGGCAGTTGGCACACAAACCTAAGAGAAAAATAAATATGTAAATAACCAGTTCAAGAGCTCCATTCATTGGTTCTAATCATTAAGTCATTCCCTACCTATATTCCTTCTCCAGAACCTGGATTATCACTGGACACTAAGACAGACAAGGTTTATTAAGGTCAAAAGTCAAATTAGAGAATTCATAATTAGAGATGTGACTAAAAATAGGAACAATAACGTTTTTTTTTACATCATAACCTTCCCCCTCCCCCAAGACAGAGTCTCATTTTGTAGCTCAGGCTGGCCTCTAACTCAGTAATCCACTTGTCTCTGCCTCCTGGGATTTAAAATTTGTGTCATTACACATGGCTCCATGGTAAAATTTTTAAAATGTATTAATAAGCTTTAGAAGTATAATTCTAAGTTCTTTCTCATGTCCTTTCTTTCATTAAGTAAAAGCTAACATCACTGGATCCATTTTCCTTTTCCCTGGGGCTTGCCTTCCCCTAATTAAGGAAGATAGTAATGGCACTCACGTTTCATGTAATCTGGCTCTAGATAATTATGCCTCATCGTAGCAATTATAAGTTACATTTATAATGAACAATAAAGGGAAAAGCTTTCGAGTGCACTTTATTAGGCTCTGAAACCTACAGAAGGGACAGTGAAGATATATTTAGAAGGCAATCAAATTCTTTATGGTGAGTATTGAATGTGGCTCTTAGAACTGTGATTTCATTTACTCCTCTGCTTAACCCTCGAAAAGCAGCAGCATTCAAATGCCTCCCAAGTAAGGCCTACCCCAGTAATTTACATAATACATAAAATATAATACTTCTAAGTATTTTATGAAGCTTTCTGTGCTTATGGTCTTGATTCTATGTATAAGCTCAGTGAGGGTGGAACTCATCTCTTTTTTGATTTCCTTTTGTGGAGCTTGATGCAAAGTCCACTTAGCATCTTCAGCTGCTCCCACCTCCCTTTCAAATCCCTTTCACTGGATGGTCCCCTAGGTCAACTCAAAAATCCTTCTAAAGCCATATCTTTTTAAAAACATCTTCCTACTTTAAGGCTGTATCCTCCCCACTACTGATCTCTAACACAATTTCTCATGTCTATCCTTTGCTTGATCCTTATAATATATTGTTTTATATTAAACACAGTTAGTTGCAGGGCTGGAGAGATAGTTCAGTGGTTAAGAGCACTGACTGCTCTCCCAGAGGACTTGGGTTCAATTCCTGGCACCCGCTTGGCAGCTCACAACTGTCTGTAACTCCAAGATCTGACACCTTCACACAGACATACATGCAAAGAAAACATCAATGCAAAAAAGTAAGAATAAATAAATTGTTTAAAATTAAAAAAAAAGATAGCTGCTTAAGAAAAGAAAAACTGGGTGTGGTAGAGCACATCTTTGATCTCAGCACTCTGGAGACAAAGTTGGGTGGGTCTCTGTGAGTTCAAGATCGGCCTGGTCTACACAGTGAGTTTCAGTATAGCCAGATCTACAGAGTGAGATCTTGTCTCCCAAATTAGTAAATAAATAAATAAATAACTGTAGTGTGTGTGTGTGTGTGTGTGTGTGTGTGTGTGTGTGTGTGTGTGTGGTCTAACCTGTAACGTGTTATATCTTACTTTGTACACTTATTCACAAGATGCTTAATAAATTTTTATTTTGATGTTTAGCCTTCATGTATTTTTGATGTGGGAGTCCCCTCTGTGTGCTGTGATTACCATTAATGAATAAAGACACTGCTTTGGCCTGTTGATAGAATGGAACTTAGGTAGGTGGGGAAGACGGAACTGAATGCTTGGAGGAAGAAGGGCAGAGACAGAGAGACACCATGGATCCGCCACCGGAGATAATCATGCTGGAAATTTGCTGGAAGACCATGACCTCGTGGTGATGCAAAGATTAATAGAAGTGGGCTGGGTTAAATTAAGACGTAAGCGTTAGCTAATAAGAATTTAGAGCTAATGGGCCAAGCAGTGATTTAATTAATACAGTTTTTGTGTGATTATTTCGGGTGTAAACTCCTCGGGTGACTGGGAAGAACAAACGGCCCCCTACCACCAACAGATTGGCACCCAACATATTTTCACTTCATCCTTTCTTTCCAACATAGTCTTATACAATGGCCTCCACAGACCAATAACTTCCAACAGCATCAACTCAGACTTTAGTGCCCAGTAAGAGATCACATGTACATAGGTCTAGCTTGTTCTCAATATCATCGTTTGCATATTCTCTAGACATACAAAAGTCATATAATCAAAAGTGAAGTTATCATGTCTCTCACCTCTGAACTTTGACCTAGTTGCTCAAGCTAGAAACTTGAATAAACCTTGTAAGGAGCCGCCAGGATGTCGCCTTGGTGAGATAGTGCCAGTGGTCCTACAGCCTGGAGGTATACAAATCCTTTGATGCTGCCGTGCAGGCCAGTGTGCTTGGGGCCTTGTTTTGCATTTCAGAGACTTGGTTCCCTGACCTGTCCTGTGGCCTTGGGCTCTAGCAGAATGGCATCAACCAATCAGCATTCGACCCTCTCACCCTAGAAAAGCAGCTGCCTTTGGGTTTTTCCTCTCTCTCTAATCTCTCTCTCTCCCTGTGCTCTCTCATCTCTCTCTCATCGCTCTCTCTGGCTTCCTGCTCTCTCTCTTCCTCTCTCCCTTGCGCTCCCTCTCTCTGTCTTTTCTCTCTCTTCCCTTCCCCCAATTTTCCTCAACCGAGTGGCTCCGAATAAAGACGTGATAAGGGAAGGAATCTCGATTTTGTGGCCGTTCATTCCTGCTGGTCAGGAAGCGCACCACAAAACCTGGACTGCAACTATTCTCTTCCTGAGAAATTACACACAAATAGATTGACCTATCATAGTCATGCTCTTGGTCTTTGCATCTGCCATTGTTGGGCCCAGCACATCCATATCTCGCAATCAAACGGTATGCTAAGAAAAACAAACAAACAACAACAACAAAAACCATAGCGGTGTTACTCACCACTGTATTCTCAGGGTCTCTGAAATGTGTATGGTGCAAATAAGAGGGACCTAATGAGAACTGACTGAGTAAACAGTCAATAATTTAATTTATGATTTCACTTTATGTCTGCCAACTCTGAGTGTCTCATCCACAATATGTTGAAACTTATTGCCAATGTAATATGATTAAAAGATGAGGCCTGGGGATGGTGTTAAATCACCATAATAGTGGAGCCTTACAAGTGGCATCAGCGACATTTATAAAAGAGGTGCAAGGGAGTTGTTCATCCATTCTGCCCTCTTGCCCTTGCATTTCATCTGCCCTAAATAATACTATCTATGAGAAATGAGGCTTTATCTTACATCAAACTTGCAGGTACCTCATTCTTGGATTTTTCTGCCTTAGGGCTGTAAGTACTACATTTCTAGGTATAAAGTACCCAGCTTTGAGTATGAATTAAGTCAATACCCTTTCATCTTTTTCTTTTCTCAACACCTGAGCTTCCTCATTGACTAAATAAAGTCAGTAACAGTTAACTAACTGCCTCAGAAGGCTGGAATGAAACTTAAATGAACTAATTGATATAAATCTCTCAAATATAGTTGGCACATGGCAATCACTATAAATGTCAACTCATGTTATTCTACTATTATTTACAAATATAGCTGGGCATAGTTGCACATACCTTTAATCTCAGACTTGGGAACAGATGCAGGCATATCTTTTTGAGTTTCACTGTTTGACTATGTAGAGAGCTCTAGGCTAGCCAGGGCTACATAGTGATACTATGTTTGAAAGAAGAAAATGAAAAAAAAAAACCTTCTTAACATGAGACCTACATGTTTAACAGTTCTAAAAAATGGCAGTCAGTTGGTGGTGGCACACACCTTTAATCGTCACACTCAGGAGGCAGAGGCAGACAGATCTCTGTGAACTTGAAGCCAGCCTTGTCTACAGAGCGAGTTCCAGGATAGCCAGGGCTACAGAAAGAAATCTTGTCTTGGAAAGCAAAATAAACAAACAAAAATGACAACATACCATTTAGCTATAGGTGTATGTCAGATGATGCTTGAACTCTAAGGTTGTCTCTCTTTCAAAAATGAAACAACTTCCTACTTGTTACTAAAAGACCAACTTTGTTATGGCAAAATTTTCAAATGTTTGTTTGAGCAGACAGGAGGCATGGACCAGGCAAACACTAAGTAGAAGAGGCCTGGGGCCCTGCCAAAGGAGCCTGGATATGTGGGCAAGACTTCACAGGATAAATACAGTAACTGGGAAGGAGACATCTCAATTGATTAAAGTATAGGCTTCGTTTGGGTCATTTTAGTGGAAATTTCTTAGTGAGACATTAATCGATATTTCTGTTTCGTTAAAGCCATTTATGCTAGCTTTGTTTGCCATTTGCTTAATTATGAACCAAGAACACTGTTAGTCACCTCTCAGTTACTATAGAAACACCTTTTACAAGCAGCTTCCCAGGCTTCTCCCCACCTACCTATGATAAAGCTCATTCCACTGTGTTTCTCAGTCTGCCATTTTAGATCTTGCATTAATGGAAACACGTAGCACTCTTCTGTGCCTTGCTAATGTCCCTAGCACGTGTCATGTCTCCCCACCCAGGTTGCCACACTAGGTAGCATGTTTTTCTCTTCTAAACTGAGATAACGGTCACAGTTGATATGTAGCATTCTTGTTTGTTGATTTGGTTTGGTTTAGTTTGGTTTGGTTTGGTTTGGTTTGGTTTGGTTTGGTTTTTGAGACAGGATTTTTCTCTGTAGCCCTTGCTGTCCTGGAACTCACTCTGAAGATCAAACTGGCCTTGAACTCACAAAGATCTCCCTGATACTGTTTCCTGTGTGCTAGGATTAAAGGTGTGTATAATCATCACCCAGCTGTGTATATGACATTCTTTTATCCAAAATCGTAAATGAATTCTTGGGTCATGATTATGAGTTCAAAGCAAAATATGCATTAGTAGTAGGAATTCATTAATTGCTTCTCCCACTAAGTTACAAATATCTCAAAACTGGTGTTGCAAATTTTCAATGTGGCTCTATTAAACTTATTTTCCAATGCACTTAAATTGTTGTTATCATAAGAAAGTATAATCCATTATATTCTGTCTTTGTAATATATTCTTTTATCAAAATACTGGGTTTGTCATTTTTAGGATAATATAAGCATGAAGAAACATTGTATTGGTAGCCATATGTTTGGGAGTGAAACTTAGAACTGGTGTTGAAATGTGCTACGTAATTTGTCAATTGTCATCTTAACCTGACATGCCGAGAAGTCATTAAAATATTATCGCTTAGAGTAAAGATCCACATCACCTTCTATACATGTTTAGTTCTTACTTGCAGTTTTCTTATGGCAGCTGGTTATAGAGTGAATGGGATCAGAATGTATATGACTCTCTAATAAATGATACTTTGGCGTACACCATTAGTTCTTAACCTTCCTAATGCTGCGACTCTCTAATACAGTTCCTCATGTTGTGGTGGCCCCAATCATAAAATTATTTTCACTGCTACTTCATAACTCTAATTTTTCTACTATTGCAAATTGCAATGTAAATATCTGGTATGTGGTTCCTATGAAAAGACCACTTAGCTCCTGAAGGGGTCGTGATTTACAGATTGGGAACCACTGACATAGGCTTTAAAGGATGGAGGCTACCGAGAACTGATACATGCAGAGAGAACCCTTTCCAAACCCTCCACTATCTGAGCCAAAGTAGCATCTGCTGGGAAATCAATCAAGCTACAGCAGGGAAAGAGAAGCTCTTGTCTAAAAAAGAGAAGGATTTCTCACAACTCAACTGACAGATGCCATCATAGACATAAACTTTTACATTGTTCATGTGTTCTTCAAAACTCCACTTGTCCTTCTGGAAGTTAACTTTTGGTTTTTCTCTTCTTCTCTCATGTCTCCCTTCTACCTACTAAATTAGGTTTGTAAGACCCAAACACTGGCCATTTAGCACCAAATATTTCATATGCTGGCTCTCTATGCACACCAACATAGCATTTAGCATACCAGATAGCATTTCTCTGTTAATCTGTATTTTGTTAGCCTCATTCACCATCCCAAGAAGATAAACACAATAAAGTAGTGTAATTTTTGGTTCCCTCCATCTATAAGAGCTAGGTTGCTAATTCTTAAATTCTAAAACCAATTCATAGGCTTGCAATCATGCTGTACTGACCTGTAAATTTTTATTCTCGAAGTGTCCTTTGGGTGAAATTAGCTAAAAAAAATAAATCCATCTATTTTAATATTGTATTGCTTTTCTATTGCTGTGATAAAACACCATGACCAAGGCCACTTCTAGAAGAAGGGGTTTATGGTTCCAGACAGATAAGAGCTCATCATGGTAGACAGGCATCGTGACAGAAGCAGGAAGCTGAGAGCTCATGTCTTAACTGCAAACAGGAGAAAGAGAAAGAGAGAGAGAGAGAGAGAGAGAGAGAGAGAGGAGAGAGAGAGGAAAGAACATGTACATTGGGAATGACTCTAACTCTGCAGCCCACTCTCAGTCATATACTTCCTTTTATAAGGCCACACCTCCTAAATCTCCCTAAATACCATCATCAACTGAGGCCCAAGTGTTTAAATACATGAGCCTATGAGGGACATTCTCACTTAAACCACCACAGACACATCACCAAAGTACTTTCCTGGATAAGGCCCAACAGTACTCTGAATGAGAGCAAAGTTTGTTTTGTACAGGGGATAGTAGCACACAAATGTCAGAGCCTCTAAGTCTCCAAGTGGCCACGCTCATGGTTCTGTCCAGGAAGCTGGTGTGATTGATGGCCAATACCAGCCATTTTTCTCAAGCCTTCAAATAGCCTATATCTAACTCTCACCTATCTATATCCTACATGTAGAATGTCCTTTAGATACAATCCTAGACACCTAAGAAATGAGACATATCCTTTGTATATATTCGATTTTCAAGTCACCAAGTTTTTTAATCAAGTTAACACTATGAAGGATTTTAAATGGGGGCTGAGGAGAATATCTTTCCTTCCAGCTCTAGGTATAATTTCCTTCTGTCTAAAAGGGAAAGTTTATAACAACAAACAATTCTGACTTGCTCTTTTACACAGAACGTGCTCTTGCTGTACAAAATTAAAACGCCAAGCACTAATTATTCCCATTTGGAAATACTTTGCTTTTTATGCTAAAGGGGCAGAAGCAAGATCCAAGTGTCAAAACTGGAGAGAAATGGCCCAGCGGTTAAGAATGATGATGGCTGTTATAGGAGACTCAAGTTCAACTCCCAGCATCTACTTGATAGCTCACAACAATCTGTAACTTCAGTTCCAGTGGACTTGATACTTTTTTTTTGGCCTCTGTAAATAGCAGGCAAATACATGATACACAGACATACATACATGCAAAACATTTATACACATAAAGTAAAATAAAAATAAATAAGCAAAATGCTTCAAAGATCAAATGCAAGAGGTTACTGTAGTGGTTTAAAAGAAAATGGTCCCCAAAGGGAGCGGCACTATTAGGAGGTGTGGCTTTGTTGGAGTATGTGTGGTCTTGTTACAGAAAGTGCATCACTCACTATGGAGGTGGGATTTGAGGTCTCTTATATGCTCAAGATACCACCCAGTGTCTCAGATATAGGACTCTCAGCTACCTCTCCAGTACCATGTCTACCAACATGCAACCATATCCCATAATAATAACAATGAACTGAACCTCTGAAGTGTAGGGGAGACACCCCAATTAAATGTTCTCCTTTGTAAGAATTGCCATGGCCATGGTGTCTCTTCACAGCAATAGAAACCTTAACTATGACAATTACCTAAACACAGATCTTAAACAGCAACCTACAGAATTTAATCCCCTGAAGTTCTACATCGCAGTGCTTTTGGAAGTGATTTGGATGGCCTGTTAGAATATGACTCAGTAGGGCTTACTAGTTGACAACTTATGCCAAGTGATACAAATGAATGGCATTTGTACCAGAAGTATTCATAAGCATTCTAATTACTCATAAAACTTAAAACCTTTGAGTAGTAAAATTATAACAAAAACATACGGTACTTTCTTTCAACTTTCTACTTTTTATTTTATTTATTTATTTGTGTGTGGTGTGTGTGTATGTGTGTGTGTGCACGCCATGTGTGTGCCTGTGAAGACTTGCAGAGGCTGTCCGATCTCTTGGAAGAGAAGTTACAGGTAGATTTTAAGCCATAGAAACAAATGCTGGGAGCCAGGTCCTCTGGAAGAGAAGCAAGTGTTCTTCACCTCTTAACAATTAAGCTACCTTTTCCAGTCACAACCTTCTACATTCAAAGAAATAAAATAAATGTGTTACGGCTACCACACACTTCAAACACTGCAAAACACACTACCACACACCTTTCTTTCTAAAGTAATTGAATTTTCAGTTAATAATAAGCCATTTTTCAAGTCTTTTATTTTATTTACAACAGAGCAGGTATTGTGAGAATCATTCTTTTTGTTTTTCTTGTTGTTTGTTTGTTTTAGAGAAAGAGTTCCTCTGTGTAACAGCTCTAACTGCCCTGAAACTCACTTTGTAGGCCAGGCTGTTCTTGAGCTCACAGAGATCTGCCTGTCTGTGCCTTCCAAGTGCTGGGATTAAAGGTTTGCACCACCACATCATTCTTTTTTGAGGGCCTGAAACCTTGTACTGTTTTAGGGTACTACGGACCCCATCCTTTTCATCACCCTCTCCCTCCCCAGTGGATTAAGATCTCCAGAAGCAACCGTGGAACATCTTACAAGCATCCATGCATCTTGTTGTGCTTTGGAACACACACCGCTCTGAAAGATACTCTAGTTTCTGTAACCATAGGACACATCTGTATACTACACCAGCATCAACCTTTAAATCTATTAGCTTTTCAATTCCACTTTTTTTTTTAAAAAAAAAAAAAAAAAGCTTGGAGACTTTTTGGATAAAGCAAGCCTTCAGTACACGCTGCGGAAATAAAGTAAGTGGGTCACACCCAATTGTCTGTATTCTGTGAATGTGGAACGGTGAAGTAGAGCATGCCTTGTGGTGCCCAGGCACAGCAAAGACCACAATGGGGTTTCTTTGAAATGTGTGAGCTGCTGCTGGCTCTGCAGAAGGTCAGGACTTCATTCGTCAGCTCCCCCTTTCTGGGTCAGTGAAAGCATGCTTCTCCTAGTTCTCCCTTCCCCCAAGTGATGACATGGGACCCCGCGGAGCAATTTCCAGGAGAAACAGACATCTTTGGCTAGACCATTACCCAAGAGTCACCTCAGCATTCCTTTCTGCCTACCAAACACGTCTTGAAAAAAGAAATCTATTTAATACCTTTTTAATGTGACCCAGTCTGTTTTCCCAAATGGGAGATTTTCTCAAATGTGGCATTCATACCAGTCTGCATGGGTTTATGTGGCATGAGTAAATCAAACAGGGAGCCTTGCCATTTTGACAGTCTGATTTAACAGAACCATTTTCATGCCCCGGAGAGCAGCAAGAACAAATACAGACAAGCAGACCGAGGAACTTGTAAACTGGCCCAACTAAACCTCATCTTTATTCACACAGACAACTACACTCACCTGAAAAACTCTGAATTTAATTATATTCCATGCTTTCAGAGATTCCATTAGAGATTTTTAAGGACAAGGATTACTCTGTGCCCTACCAAAAGAAATATTTGTGGTTAGCAGAAGTACAAGATCAAGATCATTTCTCCCACTCTTAATCACTGCATCATCTATTCCAAACCCAGAGAGCCTGTTTGGGCCAATACTAGACATAATTGTTTGGTTAATTCCATAGGAAGCTAGGGTCCCTGAACTTAATTAGAGAGAGCTACATGACTGGTTTTCTATGTAAGCATCAAAAGAGAAAAAGCCAATTTTGTTTCATGTAGACAAATTGGCTCAGATACTTTTCAGTCTAAAAAACTGATTTAGAGATGCTAGTCCTGACCAGACAGATTTCACCAAAGTCTGTTTACCTTCACCCAGGTCTTATAACTTTGATGCTATTTGAGTTGCTAGGGCTTAAGTCTCTGTAGGTATACCATGGTTACCTGAGAGCAGAGAAAGAGATGACTAAGAGGGTGTGCTCCCTTTCGAAGCCAGTGAGCAGTTTCCCAGATACTTGTAAGATAGGGCATTTCTCTTGGACTTAAAAGCCAGCTCTCAAGCTTCACTGTTTACGCAATGAAGAAATTAATCAATGAATGCTGGTCTAATTACTGTCAACACAACTACTACAGACAAGTCTATAAGATGAGTGTGGTGATTTAACAGGCTTTTCTCTTAACTCAAAAAAAAAACAAACTTTGGACAGGAGATACATGGGCGGATAGATAGATAGATAGATAGATAGATAGATAGATAGATAGATAGATAGATAAAGTAAATGAGTCAGGCATGGTGAGACACACCTTTAATCCTAGCATTATGGAGGCAGAGGAAATGGATCTCTGAGCTCAAGATTAGCCTGGTCTGCATTATGAGTTCCAGGCCAGCTAGGGCTACATAGTGAAGCCCAGTCTCAGAAAAAACAACAACAACAACAACAAAACAAAACTATAATCTAACACTATGGTCAGGTTAAAAAGAAAGAAGTATTTGGCCAAAGGGAAGAAAATAAAAATCTACTTTAAAGATATTCTGCATAAAACACCCCCTTGTCCCTGTCGTACTGGATACTAGCCTTAAGGAAGCAGGAATCATGAGACTGTGGAGCACTTGAAACATTGTCTTCTTAGAGCCCAGAGCTTTAGAATCAGATAATAACATGGTGAAATAATTGACTTGATAATAGAATATAATTTTTTTGCATCTAAGCAAAAACTTCAAACTAAGCAAATGTTCCAAAGAGATTATTGTGGGTCCAACTCTTCCTTAGGAGACAAAATACCTATTTTACTGCTCCCTAAAGATTTCCCCTTACAAATCTATTCCCACAGAGTTATAATGCCTACTTTCTGCTTTAGCACCATTACTATGTAGATTTGAGTGGGGTTAGTCCTGCTTTCCCTTGGCAAAAGGAACCTGGTTACTCTTTGCCTGCATTAATCTCTTCAGCAAATGATCACTTGGCCTTACCTCTGAAAGTCTCTCTCCAGGACACACATTTTTTTTTAAATCTTTCCACACAGTCAAGCTAAGAGCCATCCAAATCTTTCCTTTCGATTTCTCTTTTAATTGCTCTCTTTAAATAATGTCTTCTTTCATTTTGCTGTAAGTGTTCAAAAAGAAGCAGTGCAGCCCCTCGAGCCATACAATGTCTAAACCGGTGTCCTATCTTAAACTGTACAGAGTTTCAAAACATACGGTGCCTTAAATACTAGTGTCTACACAGTTCATCAATGAGAACTCATTGCTTTTAAATTCTGATTTCCACAAAGAATTTGGACAGAGACATACTTCGATCAACTTTTTGCAGCTATATAAGGATGGTCTTCACGTCACTCCTTTTTTTAAAAAAAAAAAGATTTATTTATTTATTTATTTATTTATTTATTTATTTATTATGTACACAACATTCCTTCCATGTATGCTTGCATGCCAGAAGAGGGCACCAGATCTCATCATAGATGGTTATGAGCCACCATGTGGTTGCTGGGAATTGAACTCAGGACCTCTGGAAGAGCAGTCAGTGCTCTTAACCTCTGAGCCATCTCTCCAGCCCCTTCACTTTACTTCTTAATACCTTGTTCCTCCTTTTTGACTTTGCCCTCACCAGGGATGAATCTACTGTTTATATTTTTGCCAAGAATATGATGATGACCACTTAAGCCAGTGGTTCTCAACCTTCCTAGTGCTGCAACCCTTTAATGCAGTTTCCCATGTTGTGGTGATTCTCCCAACCATAAAATTCCTTTCATTGTTAGTTCGTAACTGTAATTTTGCTGTTGTTATCAATCATAATGTAAATATCTGATATTTCTGATGGGTAGGTGACACCCTGTAAAAGGGTCATTCACTCCCCTCAAAGGGGTCACTACCCATAGGTTAAGAACTGCCGATTAAATGTTCCCTTTGAAAATTTAGGCATACTGCTTTTGTGCTCTTAGTGTTCACAAGAATTGTCCTCAATACCACATTCACGGACACGTCAGTATTTTCCTAACCTGCTCATTCAGCACCATCCAATCTCTACCCATTACCCAGTTCAAGTCACTTCCACATTTTCAAGTATTTATTCTACCATCAGCCTCACTTCTTGGCATCAACTTGCTATTTTCATCTGCTCTGTGCTGTTATCACAGGATATAAGAGACTGGATAATTGACAAAAGAAGAAAGAGAGAAAGAAAGAAAGAAAGAAAGAAAGAAAGAAAGAAAGAAAGAAAGAAAGGAAAAAGGATTTTTCTTCTATTATCTCTGTAGGCTGTTATGTTTAAAACCAAAGGGCTCACATCTGTCAATGGTGTTTTATTGCAACCTCCAAGAGTAGAAGACAAAGAGGAAAAAGAGCAAACTCACCATTTATTCAGAAGTCCTCTTCTATAATAACAAGTCCATTCCCACAATAAAGGTGTTGGATCAATTCCTGAGGGTTTTCAGTGTCCCACCTCTTGGCACTTGCATTAGGAGATTGAATTGGTCACACAAGAACATGGTTGGGGCGGGGGAAGAAGTCAAACTGCTGTACTCTGTCTTTCCATTTAGCCTGACTTTCAATGTGTCACTTAACGGATTCCTTATTAAGTTGTTACACAGTCTTCTGTCTTACGGGATGTTTAAAGTAGTTATGTGTAAGAGAGAGAGAGGAGAAGAGGGAGAGAGGGAGAGCGAAAGGAGGAGAGGGAGAGAAGGAGAGGTGTACGGTTGCAGTGTCTAAAACATCCAGAGGATGATGTAAGATAGATCCTCTCTGTAGCTGGACTTACAGGCAATTGTGAGTAACCTGATGGTGGTGCTGGAACCCAAACTCAGATCTTCTAAAAGAGAACTTAACCACTCAGCCAGCCTCCAGCCCAGGTGATTATGGTTTCTGAGATGGTCTCACTATATAGCCCAGTCTAGCCTTGAACTTATGTGCCAAGAAAGAGGAGGAGGGAGGGAAGGAAAGAGGGAAGAAGGGAGGGAGGTAAGAAAAAAAGAAGGAAGGAAGGAAGAAAGGAAAGGAAGGAAGGAAGGAAGGAACGAAGGAACGAAGGAAAGCAGGCTGTGTTAAGAATTCTACACAGCCGGGTGTAGTAACATACACCTTTAATCCCACACTCAAAAGCAGAGAGAGGCGGATCTGGCTGGCCTGGCAGCCTTTTCTACATGAGTTCCAAGACAACTGGAACTACATAGTGAGACATATCTGAAGAAAAAAAAAATCCACAAAACTAAGCTACTGAACTTTATGATCATGGAGCGTTGAGTTAAAATGCTCTGTAACAGCTGAATTATCTTGTACTATTTTGAGTCCTTTGAAAAGACATTTATTGCCCACCTCTATGTCTGGCCTAACACTCCTGCAACAATCAAAAGTCTTTAAAGTGTATTCTTAGCAAACCACTGACTTCTACCAATGCAAAGCTAAGAATGTCATTGGATAGTTGTGGGACATGTGATGGAGTTTTCTCTACTCTGCTGTGACCTCATACCGGCGGTTCCCACGAGTGCATTTATTTTATGATTTTTAAATCTTTTTATTTTACTACTTTACGTGTTTTGCCTGCATGTGTATCAGTGTACTCCATGAATACAGTACCCACAGAGGCCAGAAGAGGACTTCTGAAGCCCTGGCATTGAAGTTACAAACCGTTGTGAACTGTCATTTGGGTGTTAGGAATTGAACTCAGGTCCTCTGTACGAGCAATCAGTGCTCTTAACCACTGCGCTATCTCTCCTGTCCCCTCGCCAAATATATTATAAATGTTTTGTTTCATGACTTATTTTCTATCCTGTGACTCACAAAACTTCATGTAACTGGATCCACAATGGAACATGGTATTTGGGATAACCTAAGTCAGCACTGCTGGATTCTAGTCAGTCAGATTTGGTTCCAAAATAAACTGTCAGGTTGGAGCTGGTCTTTTTCTTTCTGTTTTGTTTTTGTTTTCTGTTTGTTTGTTTTAGACAGGGTTTCTCTGTGTAGCTATGGCTATCCTGAAACTTGGTCTGAAGACCAGGCTGGCCTAGAATTCACAGAGACCCGCCTGCCTCTGCCTCCAGAGTTCAGATTAAAGGTATGCAGCACCACTGTCCAGCTGGAGCTGTATTTTGGCACTGACGTCTTTTTCTGCCTTCAGCTTTCCTAGTAGCAGGATTATAAATGTGCCACCATACCTGACTGCGTAAGATCTTCTTTCTCAAGCAGCACCATCCTAGCTCCATATAGGGTCAACAATAATTTTTCATTTATTATTACTTATTTATTTTTTCCTTATATTCCCATAAAATGGGTTTTCTCAATGGAACCTGAGCCTGCTAAATCAGTTCTTGGGAACCGATGTGATGATAGCACATATCATCATCACACTGAGTAGACAACTTTCACCTGAATGTAGAAATATCTTTTTATGCTGTATTATAAATTCCAACTAAAGCAAAACGGCTTATGTTTTAGAATTGTAAGCATATTTTAAAAAGCAAAACGTTTGCTTTTTTAAAAAGCAAAACGGCCTGTATTTTAGAATTTTAAGCATGTTTTAACTACTTACAACATAAACACATATTGAACATCTAAATAATGTGCACTCAAGTCTTGAGCCTGAAAAATGAGTCTCTTCTCCTAGAAAGCTGGTCTTAATTTGCATTGAATTTCAATGGCTTCCTTAAGCAAACACCTGGAGGTCTTCCAGCAAAGTGAAACTACGTGTCCACAGACACAATTCTGCAAACACAGTGAGCTCTTTGGCAGTTTTATGAAATTTGAAGGTTGGCCATTTTCCAGACCTCAAGCTGTTCCCTGTGTTAGTCTCAGGCAGAAAGCTTAAGCAAGGTACATTATGCCTTTACTGGAGGAAGAGACTAATGCCAGACCGGCTACAATCAGATGTTTGTGCAAGAGAGGAGCCCCGTTGTCATTACGGCCACACAGAGAGGTTTGAGACATTGGCCAAATCTCTGAGTCCTGAAATGTCTCTCCAGAACTGCCCAAAGGAGACTAACTAGGTACAGATTAGAAGACAAACAAGAGCCACTAGCTTCCTTGTGTCTCTGTCCCCCTTTTTAGAGTGTGAATCTAAGGATATCTTCATTTCCTTTCTTCTTTTCTATTTTGTCAACAACAAATATTATAGTTAACCTAAAGAAAGGCAACTATTGATAATAGATATAGGAAAGGGAGAATATAAAAACCCCTGTTGCACAGCAACAAAATAGAAACAATACTTGCTATATATCAGGAAAACATTAAATGATGCAAAACAATAGGGCCCAGCTAAAGCGTAAGTCCTGAATCAAGAGAAATGGCAACAGTCATAGTCACACTAGGTTCTTATGGGTATGCGTTAACTAAAGGACGCTGTGCCCTACAGGGTTCTTCAGATTTTGTTCTATTGGGATTTTACACAATGTGGGAAAATCCTTTGTTGGACCTGCATCTGTGTCATGTGACAATGGGAAGACTTGGGTAGGTAGGCACGACAAAACAGTGTAAGACAGGCTCTACCAAAGAGGTAAGTAAGTATAATCATTGGCTGGGTATGTGGATCAGTGGAAGGGGATTGCCCAGGGTGCTGTGAGGTCCAATTTGACCACACCGTGGAGGTGATAGGAGACAGGACAGGAATAGAGGCAAAGACAGCACCTGTCTTCAGAAGTAGCACTGCGTATTTACAAACATGGGTAACACATTTGTGAGCATAAAACAGAGGTAAAGTATTTACCCCAAAGGTCTAGGTCAATAAAGTGGTTAAATGACATAGTGCCTGCAAATTCTTTTCTGAACCCTGTGCGACGCTGATTTGTTTTAGAGCCTTCAAAAGGACAATATTTTTGTGTTCTAAAGAGATTCTCAAGTTCAAAAATGTTGTGAATTAATTATGTAAACACCAACTTTAAACACCATTCTAGCCTATTTCTGACATGCACATCAAGGTATTAGGTTGTCAAGACCTATCCAAAGAACTGTTGATATACCCTGGAGAAAAAGAAAAATTTAACTATGCAAAAAGATTAACTTATTTTTATTTCACACATATGAGTGTTTTTCCACTTATGTATGACCAGGCACCATGTATATGCCTGGTACCCACAGAAGCCGAAAAAGTTGTTGGATTCTTCAGAACTAGACTTACACATGGTTGTTCACTGTCACATGGGTGCTGACAACTGAAGCTAGGTCCTCTGGAAGAGCAGTCAGTGCTCTTAACCTCTGAGCCATCCCTCTGCTTACCTCTACCCATTTAAAATTTTGAGGAAAATATGCTTTGATAAACCATTTCTAAATTTGTTAACATTCTGATTATTCTTAATCCCACAGATACAAGAAGAAAGATCACTGACCCAAATCATGATCAAATTAATTAAAGCAAACTTTTTTATTCATAAACATGGGCTGGCTTTCTCCAAGGTGGGGATCAAGAGATTGGCATTTGATGTGAGAAAGATAAAGGTTTTTATAGCTCAGGAGTAGGGGCTTTCCAAATGGGGTATTTGGTAGGCAAATAGGAAGAGGTATAGAACAGAGTATAAGTATAGCAAGCTAATCATAACAATCTCCTAAAACAAAGTCATGGTTACAAGGTGGTCATAACAACAGGTAGTCATAACAACCTTTAGAAGCAAGGGCATGGTTGCTGTATCAGGGCAGAGGGAGTACAGTACCCCCTCTGTACTCTATTTGTGGTTAAAGATATAGGTGGGGGCACAGTCCAATTCTTGAGAAGCAGAGATTTAATCATAAATAGAAAAGAATATAGTTTGTCTTTACTATAAGATGACTTTTTAAGCACAATATGGAGAGGAGGCTGTTTTATCAAACTTGTCAATCTTTCAACACATCATGGAATTATTTAAGTAAGTTATGTACTATACATTCTGGGAATTATGCCATTAGGAAGAAATAGAAATGAACAAACAAAACAAAAAGAATGATTTTGGGTATGTATTTGTCTTACATTAATAATCAAATTAGCAGTTATTAAATTTAACTAAAACTATGGTTTGAAGATCAGTTCTCTAATAAGCAGAGGAACTGTGTAGAATAAAATGAATTTCTTCAGGGTGAAAATGGATGATGTGGAGTCAGGTAATAAAGGTCATTTTATTACAACCAACTTGAAATAAGTATAAGGACTTTAAAAATTAGTTCTGAGGGATAATTTTATCTGAAGGTGAAGAAAAAGGTTAATAAACTGGTGAATTTAAGCTGTCTGAGGTATTTGTATAGACTGATTATCATTAATTGTTATATTTAATTATATTCTAGACTATTTTACATTATCATGAAACATATATATTCTGATTCATGAAAAGGGTGTTACAATGCTGTTTCTCTAAATGAACTTTTTAGAAATGTTCAGTGCTTAATAAAGATACAAGGAAAAAGAAAGAAATCTATGATAACAAGAATGGCTGTGCAGTTGAGAACTATATATGATCTAATTTAGGTCGTGCAGTGACTTAGTCTTAATTTGTTCCAACATTCACTTGCATATTAGAATGAACAGCTGGCTAATTTAATCCTTTCTGCTGTAATTCACTTGCTTCTTGGTTATAATTTCATCTGCTTGCTTTTTATCACATAATACAATGGATATATTCAATTCCTATCTTGGTTATAACAGAAAATTTTCAAAATATTTCCTTAGGAAACTGCCTCTTCAAATGCGGATTCATATAAGACTTCTACTCTCAATGAATTTGATCAGTATTTTAGACTTCTTTAAGATCTTCACCAAATAATATAAATTTGGCAAAGTTGTTTCGTTTTGATTCTACAGTTCTAGCTCTAAAGTGATGCTTTCACTTTATGCTGCCATTTTCGCAGCGGTATAATCTGTACAAAGCTCAGCAAGTTGCCTAAGCAAGCTCACTGGTAACTATTGTCTTTATTCTCTTTTGCTTTTTATAGATACCTGTTGAAATTGACAAACTTTAAACTTGAGTTCTTGAAGGCTAAAGTCCTGCATGCTGGGACACACACACACACACACAGAGACAGACACAATACAGAGTATAACAAGACAAACACAATCATGTGGAAAGAAGACAGACAATGTGGAAAGAAATCATGAGTCATTTGGTTCATAGATCTGTTTAATGAAGACATTATGCTTTTATATTCTTTTGTTTTGTTTTATGAGACAGGGTTTCTCTGTTAAAGTCCTACCTGTCCTGGAACTTACTTTGTAGACCAGGCTGACCTTCATCTCACAGAGCTCTGCCTGCCTCTACCTCCTGTGTGCTGTAATTAAAGATGTACGCCATCACACCCAGCATGGCATTATATGTAATTGGAAGTTTCTCTTCTACCAGCCAGTTCACAAATAAACATTTATAGGCTTATATTAATTACAAAAGTTTGGTTGATGGCTCACACTTATTATTAACTAGCTCTTACAACTTAAATCAACCCAGTTCTTTATTCTATATTTTACTGCAGGGCTCAAGGCTTGTTATTTCACGTCTTGCTTCCTCAGTGGCTGTTGCATCTGTAGGCAGAGGCTGCTCATTCATTTCCTAGCAGCCCAGACATGAAATTATTACACAGAAACTATATTAATTGCAATACTGCTTGGACAACAGCTTGACACCTATTTCTAGCTAGCTCTTACATATTAAATTAACCCATTTCTATTATTTTAGATTTTACCATGAGGCTCATGGTTTACTGGTAAGGTTCCGACTGACAGCTCATGTGTTTCTCCTTCAGCTGCTGCAAGGCATCTCTCTGATTCCACCTACTCTATATCAGATTTCCTGACTGGCTATATTCTGCCCTATATTACAATACTGTTTGACCAATAGCTTAAGCATAGTTCTAGCTAGATCTAGAATTAACTCATTTCTTTTATATTTCATCAAGAGGTGCATGGTTTACCAGTAAGTTTCCTGAGCACATCTGGCTCCTCTGGCAGCTACATGGCATCCCTTCGACTTTGTCTATTTCTCCTACTTTATCTGCTTAGAATTCCTGGCTTGCCCTATTCTGTACTGCAATAGGCCCAAAGCAGATTCTTTATTGACCAATGGTATTCACAGAATTCAGAGGAGAATCCCACATCCGGCATCTCCCTGACTCTGTCGCTTTTCTCTCTATACATCTGCTTAAATTTTCTGCCAGGCTATAATCTGCCCTGCTATTGGCCAAATCAGCTTCTTCATTAACCAATGACAATAAAACATACTCACAGCATACAGAGGGACATCCCACATCAATTATGCTTTACTCTAACTGCCTTATATTATTGCAGGGAAACATTGAAAATGATAGCTTATTAGAAATACCAATGATACCATGGACATCTTTCCTATGGCTGCTGACATATAGGCTTAGATCTAATTTGCTGCACGAATAAAATCATGGGTGTTCATAAGGAAAAATTCTAAATTCTAAATTCTAAAATGACAGCTACCAAAACATTTCTTATTTACAAGGCAAATTAATGTATCAATAATAGACACTAGGTTAGTGTCTTTAATATACATAAGATAATAAGTAGGAAAATGGCCAAAGCTTATGCTTAGGCAATTAAAGCAGAACTAAAAATAGTGAATAAGCATGTGCTAAAATTTTCAATACTGCAAGCAACCAAAAATTGAAGTCTTTTTATAAGAAGAGGACAAAATTAGACACAGAGAAGCAATTCGCTCTTGTGGGCCCAAACAGAGCAAATGAATAGTTCTCTGCTGTCATGCCATCCATGGACACTCTTGCTCCTATTGTCAGAGTGTTCACCGCTGTGACTTCAACTATTCTTTCGGTTAAACCGTGAAATTTGGATCATTAACAATTTAATACAATTAAGAAATAAACTAATTTGAAAAATTTTTATTTGACACTTACTTAAAAGGTTTTTCTTACTTAAAAGGTTTTACTAAATATGCCCTGAATTTTAATGGTTTGGTAATTAAGAGAAAATATATCACATATTATCACAAGGTTTTATGAAAATTAGAAAATTTCAAGAGGAAGCATAACAGTTTGATTTTTTAAATTATCATTGTTATTGATTTTATTATAGTTAAACTTTCTTCTCCAAGATATCAAAATATGTTAGATCTGAATATGACCACAGAGTCCAAGCACTCACAGGATGACTCCCAACCATTTGTAACTCCAGTTCCAGGGTATCAGGTGCCCTCTTCTATCTCCATGGGCACCAGTCACACATGCACAGAGTTCACTTACATACATGAGGATAAACACTCATACACACAAAGTAAAAAATACAAATTTTTGTTTGTTTTTTGAGACACAGCTTCTCTGTGTAACCCTAGCTGTCCTGAACTCACTGAGTAGACCACGCTGGTCTGTAACTCAGAGATCCACCTGCCTCTGCCTCCCAAGTTCTGGGATTAAAGGAGTGTACAACCACTGCCTGGCTAATACATTTTTTTAAGTTTGAAATGAGTAAAAATATTTATACTGTAAATATTTCTTTTATTATAGCTATATGACTGATGCGATGCTGCATACATGAGTGGTTTCTTTGTCTTGAAAGAAATTATGCTTTGGTGAAGAAGGACGAGCAAACAAATAGTTCCGAGCTGGTGAAATACCTGCAGTGTTAACTGGAAGAGTAGACAGTGTGAGAATATTGGTATAATAACCCCAGGATAGCTTCAAATCACATCAGAGAACACGGGAATCAGAGAAAAATCTCTTTTTTAATTTCCTAAATTTAAAAAACATGGTGCAATTGATAAGCACTGATAAACTCTGTAGTGATAATTACAGAAGTTCATTAGGAAATAGGTATTTGGAGAAGAAAATATACCTTAAGTCAGACTACCATAGTGAATGCTAGAATTTCCAGTTTAAAACATTTTTTTAAAATATATCATAAGAAAGACCATCTGTCTTATATGTTATGTTTGCTGACACAAAGGATATGTGTCAAAAACTTGTTTCATCTGTTTCGTAGATGACTTATTGTCTTGTAGATCAAGGCTAAATGTATGATAGTTTGGAGATAGAGATGGAAAATCCATTTTCAAAATTGCCATGAAGTTTACACAGGAGGACTGAGAGATGTCTTAGTGGGTATAGGCTGTGTGTATATGAAGCATAGGCTGTATGTGTATGAAGATCCTAGTTTGGGTCCCCATCACTCACATAAAAAAAAATGGGGCCCAAAGACCAGTGTCTGAATTCCCAATGTTGGTAAGGCTGATTGGGAACCTCAAAGCTCACTTGTCAACCAGTCTAACTGAATTGGTAAGCCCCAGGTTCAAATGGTCCCTGACTCCAAAAACGGGATGAAGAGTACTTGAGGAAGACATCTGATGCCTCTTTCTAACCTCCATGTGAACCTGCACATATGTATACACACACACACACACACACACACACACACACACACACACACACACACACAAGCAGATGTGCAATAACTTCCATTTTACGTTTGTATTTTCAGAAGCACAATACAGGCACTTTTTCATGTTCAGATAGAGCAAAATGTCAATAGACAATGTCCTTCAGGGGCCCTGTAGTTTCTCTTCACTTGAGAACCTGGCTGGCTGCTTTTCTTCCAGTGCTATATTTAAAAGTTTTCACACCAGATTAAGTTAGAATTTGTAAACAGAACAATTAGGCCTAGTTTGTACCTCTATTTTGCTGTTATCTGTAAATTACTGATGGTTTAAAACTTTTATTTGAATTACCTTTAAGATTCTAAGGAATAAGCCAGGCAGTGGTGATGTATGCCTTTAATCCCAGTATTTGGGAGGCAAAGGCAGGTGGATCTCTGCGTTGGAGGTCAGTCTGGGTTGTGAAACGAGTTCCAGGACAGTCAAGGATACACAGATAAACCTTGTACTGAAAAACAAACAAACAGATAACCAACAAAACAAAACAGAACAAAAGATTCTATAGAATAAGATAAAATTGGTATTTTTCCTCTATCTTGTGTAAAGGCATAGGATAAAATAAAAGACTTTTCAAAAATACTTTTGAGTAAGTTCTGTAAGAATTTCAAATACAATCAACAGTTTTAATCACCTCCAAAACATACCTTCTAGTATGGAACTTCCCTGTGCCCCAAAAAGTTATTAAAAATTTCAAACAGAAAATTTAAAAAGAATATAGTAAACACTCATTTAGCCACCACCTGAATTTCTCCATTAGCACATGACGATGTTTATACCTATCTCCCAATCTACTCATACATCTACTGACATAATATTGCATTGTATAAATAAACCATACATTTTAAAATACACTCTGTTCCACTTCTGTTTGGAGCTACTAGGACCAAAATTCTTACAACCACAGTGGTAGTCTTTCTAGTTCATTTGGTTTTGTGTTACATGGGTAACTAACTAGGATTAAAATCATGAAGTCATAAATATGACCATCAACTCTTAAAGCTTGATGTTGTAGTTCTTAGACTTCTTTTTTAAAGTTATTTATTTTATTTTGAAATGTGTGTGTTTGTGTGTGTGTGTGTGTGTGTGTGTGTGCGCGTGCGCACACACACATCTGTAAAATCCAGAAGAAGGCGTCCCATCTCCTGGAACTGTAGTTACAGGATAATGAGAGCTGCCAAATGTGGGTGCTGGGAACAGAGTTCTGATCCTTTATGAGAGGACAATGGGGTTACGATTGAAACTTTGTTGAATTCATAGATCTACTGAAGAAAAATGGCATCTTAATAGGTCTTCACATTCACAAACTTGGTATATCTGCATTCACTTTAATTTCTCTACAGTGCTTTCTAATATCATACGTGGAAGTCATTAATATCTTTTGTTAAATGGACTGCTATGTGTGTATCATTTGCAATCTATTAAAAAGATTTTATTTCATTTCCTAATGTTGCTAATGTATAAAAATCCAATAAACACACCCAATACTTCTAAAGTATAGATTAGATGTAGATTTTTAAACAATTTTATTTTTTAGTAAACAGTTACATCTTCTGTGAATGAAAAGTAGACCATTTCCTTCCTTTCCTCTTGCATCATGCTTCTCTTTCTGTCCTAGCCAGGACCTCCAATACAGTACTAAATATATGGTGGAGGTGGGTACTCCTGCTTTGTGAGTTACGACATTCTAAAAGTATGAAAAGAGGCCAATGGTGGCCTTTAATCCCAGCTCTTGAGAGGCAGAAGCAGGCAGATCTCTGTGAGTTCAAGGTCAGCCTGGTTGACAAAGGGAGTTTTGGGACAGCCAAAACTGTTGTTACACAGAGAAACCCTATCGTGAAAAACCAAAAAAAAAAAAAAAAAAAAAGTTTAAAAAGAACAAAAAAAGTTATCCAAAAATTAATGTGGCAGATGTTTCTTTAAATATTCAATTTAAGGAAATTGAAAAGGAATAATATTTTAGACTGAAAGCATCCATATTAAATTGGTATGTGCCCATGCGTATGTGTATGTGGTATACTTCATTTGTGTATGCTTGTGTGTATGTGCACATATGTGAACATGAGAGGTTGGTTCCTGGCTATTCCTCTAATGCTCTCCACATTGTTTTTTAAAACAGAATCTTCCACTGAAGCTAGGGTTCACAGGAAGACTAGGTGGCCAGCATCAGGGACCCTCCAGTCTCCATGTCCCCAGCGCTAAGACCTATAGGAGTACGTCACTATACCAAGCTTCTTATGTGGGTGCTAGGAATCTAAGTCCTTATGTTTGCACTGCAAGCCTTCGGTGGCTAAGCCATCTCCACACTCTATTTCATACTCTTAATCTTTTTTATTCCCTCACTAGCTAGGATAAGGCTGTACTATATTGCTTCATCCCAAAGATCTGTCTTCACATTGCTTTCCTACTTTCCCCTGAAACGTCTTTATTTCTCCTTTATTCTACAGGGATATTTTTATTTGTCAAGCAACTCTGAGTTGATTTTTTTTCCTATCTTGACAGCTGGAAGATGCTGTCACAGTATCTTTTTGGTCTCAGAGTTTAACGTGTCAGCAAACAATTGAAGCAATGTTTTCCTACACAATGTTATTTTCCTCTGCCTCACAAACACTATCTTATATTGAATTTTCAGCAACTTGAACACGACCAGCAGAGGCCTTTCCCTGTGTTGATTGTACGTGTGCCTTGCTGAAACATTTGGTCATTAAATTAGGGAAGTTTTAAATAGAATTTCCTTAAAGTATGCTTTTTCTTTTCTTTTCTTCTTCTCCTTTCTTGTTTGTTTGTTTGTTTAGACAAGGTTTTACTGTATCTTTGGAACCTGTCCTAGAACTAGCTCTTGCAGACCAGGCTGGCATTGAACTCACAGAGATCCGCCTGCCTCTGCCTCCTGAGTGCTGGGATTCAAGTCATACCCTTCCACCGTCCAGCTAAAGTACTTTTTTAAAGTCACAATCATTCCCTTTCCATTCTGAGATTCCAGTTGTAGACTGATTTCTGTGCTAGGATCAAACATTCTGAACAAAAACAACTTGGGGGAGGAAAGGGATTTATTTCAGATTATAGGTTACAGAGGGCTATCCAGGGAAGCCAGAGCAGGAGGAACTGAAGCGGAGGTCAAGGAGGAATGCTATCTATTGACTTGTTCCTCCCTATGCATGCTCAGTAAGGTTTCTTAAGAAGCCCAGGACCAGCTGCCAGGGGTGGCACTGTACACAGTGGGATGGGACGTCCTACATCAATCTGAAAACGACTCACAGGTAACCACAGGTCAATGCGAGCAAGGCAGTTCCTCAACTCAGGTTCCTATTCACAAGTCTAGGCTGCGCCCAGCTGACAGTTAAAGCTAACTGGGCAATGTGCAAGTCAGATATTTTGCTGTTCTTTCAGCAAACGAGGAGTATGCATTTAACGTTTTGCTCTCTTTCAGATTAAATGATCAAAATTTACCCACCTTCAAGGTTTATTGACTCTCTGTCATCTCTCTTTTGCTGTTATGCCCACGTAGTGACTTTTAAAGTATGGCATCCTGTATTTTTTTCCATTAGAATTCTCCCTCAGTTTTGTTTTATGGTGTCTACGTTTTTGCTGAAAATTCAAAAGTCCATCAAGAACATTCTATTGCTGGTCCTGAGAAATGTCGTCTTAAAGGCAAGAGCTATAATGTAGATGCTGTCTATGCATTATTTTGTCTTCTAAAAATGGGTTGCCTTTTCCTTTTTGATTATATCAAATACTTTTGGATTAAATCCTGGAAATTGAAACAGTGTGTTGTAGAAACTCTTAATTCTTTATATTTCTCAAAAAAAAGCGGGGGGGGCCTTCATTTTCAACCAGTTTACTGTTGACGTGATTCAAGTTTCAGAAGCTGTGGCAAGGTGCAGCACAGTTTCACTGTGTTATCACTTGGGTTACTCATAACCTGTTAATACACATGTGTTTTAGGGCCAGCCAGAGATTTTGGCAGAATTAATGCATAGGATGTATGGTTTGACTTCTAGTGTTTCTCTGAATTCCCTCTTCACTTTCAAGTAGTCAAGACTATCTGAACCTCTGTCTTCTGGTTATTCAAGCTTTTGGAATGCTAACTAGGTTTCAGAATGAGATGATGTTCCCTACTGCTCCATGTCTAGAGCTACCTGGAATATATCCACGAGGTTTGGATCTGTATAACGGTAGTTCAGAACCTGTGGGTCGTGACCCATTTGTGGGTCGCATATCAGGTATTCATTCACATTACAATTCACAATAGTTGCAAAATGACAGTTATGTAATAGCAATGAAATAATTTTACGGTCGGGGTGTCACCACAACATGATGAATTTTATTAAAAGGTCGTAGTATCGGGAAGGTTGAGAATCACTGTTCTACTACATCGCTATCTGTTACTTATTCTACGTTTCTATTGAATTTGGTGATACTCTATAATTTTATTAACTATTGAAAATCAAGAAGGGTTATGTGCAATATTTTAGAAGGGCAATCCCAATCATGATATAGATTGAGAAACACAAAAAATTTTCCATTATCTGTATAGAAAAGCACATTGGAGAGTGTGACTTGGCGTAATAGGCACACCTAGTATCAGCAAGATGGCTCAGTGAGTGAAAGCATTTGCTCCTTAGCTCAAAGGCCTGAGTTCTATCTGTGAGACCCATACGGTGGAAGAGGAGAACCAACTCCCTCAAGATGTCCTCTCCCCTCTGTAACATGAGGTCAGGCTTGTTGGAATTTCTGTCCTGCCCAGTACCCCACAGTCGGCAAGCTCCAAAGAAAAGCACAGAGGTCTCCATAAGATTATAAACTGATTGGCCCATTAGCTCAGTCTTTTTGTACTAACTAATTCTTACATCTTACGGTAACCCATAATTCTTGTCTGTGTTAGCCATGTGGCTCAGTACCTTTTCCAGCGGGGGGCAGGTTACATCTTGCTTCTCTGTGGTCTGGGCAGGAATGGAGGAATGGGCTTCCTCCTTCCTAGCCTTCTCCTGTTCTCATCGCCCCACCTCTACTTCCTGTCTGGTTGACGCACCTATACTTCCTGCCTGGCCAATCAACATTTTATTAAAATACATGATTGACAGAATACAGATAATTCTCCCACACCACCCCTCCTTACACATGCCATGGTATGTACCCCCATATACAATACAATAAATTAATTAATTAAACAATACTTTTTAAAACCAATCTCATATTAAAATACATATCTCAAAAATACTATCATCTTCCCTCTTCTCATTCTTACTATTAATTGCTTATAATGTCAGAATTAAGGAACACCAAAAGAAAGAATTTCTAGTCTTTTGGGGGGGTATCTTCTATTTTATTCTTGTTATTTTAAGATAGGTTTAAAACCAATGGCTTGTACTTCTTCATTCATCTGTAGCTTTTAATAAGTTTTCCTACATTTTATTTCTCTCTCTCTCTCTCTCTCTCTCTCTCTCTCTCTCTCTCTCTCTTTCTTTTTTGGTTTTTCAAGACAGGTTTTTTTTTTTTCTGTGTAATAGTTCTGGCTATCATGGAACTTGCTTTGTAGACCAATTTTGTCTCAAACTCATGGAGATCCGCCTGCCTTTGCCTCTAGAGTGCTGGGATTAAAGGCATGTGCCACCATACCCAGCTTTACATTTTATTTCAATATTATTTGTGTGTATGCGGATGTCAGAGAACAACTTGGTGGAGTCAGTTTTCCCTTTCACCATGGGAAGGGGGAGTTCAAACTCAAGTCTTCAAGGTTGGATTAACGTGCCTTAACCTGCTGAGTAACCTCACTGTGTCCCATGTGTTTGCTTATCTGTTGTGGGAGCTCTGTTCATTTAGCCAATGACTTTTGGGGTGACTTGCCATGGACATGGTTGACTTTGGAAATAAGACCTGATAAAACGGAGAAGGGTTTTGCAGGCTCTGTTGGGTAGTCAGAGCCAGAGCAAGCCTTGCAGTTGGTCCTCATCCCCCTTGGATCAGCAGAGACATCTACTTTGTCCTGTATTTGTGAGTTTGTTTATCCATTGCATCCCTTAATAAATTGTTTAATAGACTTTTGTGGGTTCTCATGACACTTATCTTCTAACAAGGAGGATATTCTCAATGCAAACTAAGGGCAACTTTGTGAAGTAAATGATAGTAAATATTTCAGATTTGGAAGGCATTTTGTTTTTCATTCTTTTTGTTGTTCTCTTTTAAAATAATTCTTTAGAGTGTGTAAAACCATTCTTAATGTGAGAGGCTGTATGAAAACAGATAGGGGGTTCTAGTTTACTATTTCTGCATTCTATATTCTTACTGCACAGTGTGGCTGAAAATCAGACAACATGATGCATGTGAAAACACATTGAAAGTCACTGGAGAAGGGTGAGCTATTATAATAATAGGGAAAACTACCTATTTGTCATTCAGAGGGCTGCACAAAGGTCTGGAGGAATTAAACATAGCCAAATCAAGATTTGGTGGGGGAATGATATTGGCAAATTCTAGGTCTTGTCAGATAAATATGATAAGAAAGTCTATTTTCTGTATAATATGTATAGCCCCTGTCCTAATTCCATGAGAAAGAGTGGGAGAAGAAAATTCAGTATACATAGCATTTTGAAATAGTTTTTTTTCTTTTTTTAATTTTTAATTTTTTTTTTAATTTTCAAGACAGGGTTTCTCTGTGTATCCCTGGCTATTTTGGAACTCATGCTGTAGACCACCAGGCTGGCCTCAAACCCACAGACATCTGTCTGCCTCTACCTCTTAGTGCTGGGATGAAGGTAAGTTTCACCACCATCTGGCTCATTTCCCAATGTTTCTAAAGCCAGGCTTTAGCAAACAAATCTGGTTAGTCTCGGGTTGGGGGAAAAATGTTGAGACCCTCCATCTTAATCATCACCAGACAGGAAAAAGCTATGTTGACTCACTATGACTAGATTCAGACATCCAGGTTGTCAGCAGATGAACTTCTCTCTGAGTTCCTAGCTTTCACTTTTATGCTATAGTTTTTCAACTGATTTTGGTTGGTTAGTTCAACAGTGAATGACCACACTCTGGGAGTCTTCACTGGTGCTTTTGAGTGGAAAAAAAAAAGCTAAAAGAAGAATCAATACTGGAGCAACAACTCAATAGTTAAGAGTATATGTGACTCTTACAGAAAACCCAAGTTTGGGTTCCAGTATCCATATCAGAGAACTCAAAAAAAAACAAAAAACAAAAAACAAAAAACAAAACAGTAACTGTAGCTCCAGGGAATTTGATCTCTCTCTTCCTCTCTCTCTCTCTCTCTCTCTCTCTCTCTCTCTCTCTCTCACACACACACACACACATGCACACACACACTTAAACATAAAAATAAAATCCTAAAAAAAAATGAACCTAAATTTTCAGATTTTTCATTGATCATGATATTTTTAGGAGACATACACAAGCCACCTTCCTCAAAAATCAAGTTCTATTTAATTCAAATTCATTGGAAACGAAGTATTTTAAAAATAGCACAGTGTGGCTTGTGAAGAAGGGACTAAGAGTTTTGTGTATTCATGACTCCTTCCAACAATTGGAGATGGGAGCCTGTCACATCCCTGTATGCTGGTGCAGGTCACACACAGTCAGTACAGCAACGGTGTCACCGTACTGGAGGGTACTTAGGTGTAGAAAGCACCGTGACTTTGCAGTTTCACAATATCTCTTAGTCATGTCTAGAATTGGAATCGGATGATTAGATAACAATGTGCATCACAGAGCGTGCTATTTAATCACATTACAAGCATTGACCAAGACTGTAACTTAACCACTGAGCGCTGAGTCAACTGAGGAAGTACAGGAAGATTAAGATGAACGCAAATAAGTATTAAGAGAAGGAAGAAGCTGGGCACTTTGTAGCCACAGCCCCTGTCATTCAGAACGGCATTAGTGCAATCTGTCAGTAGAAGATACCAATTTACTAATCAGAAGGACAATCTTAGGAGTGTGTTTCTCCATCACACAACACACAGGCAATCTCACAGGAATTGCTAATGCTTATGACTTACATCCATCAGGATTTTTAAAAATAATATTGAAAACTACCATTCAAAATGTGAAATTCAAAACAAACCAAACCCTTTTAGCAAATCTTCTTGACAGCCTTATAAGAAAAGGATAAACAATTACTTGTATGAAATCAGGATTTTCCTACGTGGGCGTGGAACAAGTCTGAGGCTAGTATTTAATTTTTTCTATTCTTTTTCTGTCACTCATAACTATGTTATACTATTACCATTTGTTATAGATTCTACTTTGAGTGGTGACTATCAGTTAATGAATATTTATTGAGCACCCCTGTAGAAGGCTGCAACCACACTCTCCACCTTAGATGGCGCTGCACCGCCAGGTGAGCTAGAAAGCTCACACGTGTTGGTATTTTTCCACTACTCCCAAGGTATCACCTGGGACTGGGAGCAATTGACCAATCAAAGAGTGACACGTCCAAAGCAGGGTCTGTTTCCTATATAAGGGATGGGTTCCATCTTATCTGGGTCTCCGCCATGTGGCTTATGCTCTAGCTCCCAAGAGACATAAAGCTTTTCTGCAGAAGGATCCTATGTGTACCGCGTGGTTCTTGCTGGCGAGACGGTAGCGCGGGGCATCTGGTGCCATACCCGGGAGGAAGAAGAAGAAGAAGAACTTTGCACCGCCGGAGACCCCTTGGACACAAGGAGGATTCAGAACTGCAGGCATGCATGCTTAGAGAGGTACGCTCTAAAGTCCAGAGAGCATATCAGAAACTGAGCAGCAGTGGGAGGTTGTGCGCGCGCACCCAAATAAGTTAAAAAGGACCCCCCAATGATTTTAAAAAAGTAAAAATGGGGGAGAAGGCTGATTTACAAGGTCAGAAGCTTTATGTTATGTTATGTGTGTTGTCTTTTGTGTACTGGATAGGAGAAAGATATTTAAACTTAAAAACTGCTAAGGATATGATGTTTTGGGAAAGAGGTTCTGTTTTCGTCTCCACAGAAAAGGAGAGCCTAAGGGTGTACTTGGGATTTATGTGGTTTGAATCACCGAGACCTCCTGAAATGTTGTAGTGTATACCCCTAAAAATGCAACGGCCCAATTTCAGCAGGAAGCAGCCAAAGAGACTAAACGACGCCCAAATTCCCTAAAAGATTAAATGAGGTCCTTTTAATGATTGCAGACCAGCAAGCCTGCTTCTCTGAGTTCCGCTTTGCTCCGTACACCGGTTTGGGCTCTGAGTGGGTGCAGCTGGGGCTGGAGGGCAGCTGGAGCGGAGCTTTGCTCTGTGGCTATGGTGGGAGGCATATTGCGCAGGCTCAGTTGGTGCCTGGCCTGGAGGGTGTCACCGAGAATGAGAGCGGCGCCACAAGCAGCCAGGCCAGAAGGCTTACAATGTACCTAAAACTGTGCTGGTCTCTGAGGGTAAAATGGCTTGGTTCCATTTGGCTACGCTAAACGATGCTGACTTCAGGCAGGGCTGATTGTATTTATCATAATAAAAGCGCAATTAAGGTTTAGACGCAGTAAACAGGCAGTACCGTATTACATCTACATAGTGCGACTTAAGTTTTTAAGAACTGCTTAGCATTTTAAGAACTCAAGTCCTCCTAAAAGATTGCTGTGTATACGCTTGGCTTGTCTGGTGTTTCGGGATCCGCAGGGCGGTGGATGCGAAGGGCCCTTGGATTTTGGGGTGATTGGGTCGTTGGCTGGATCTGTGAGAGTTTACAGCCGCTTTTGCTGTGGCACAGGTGTTGAGAGTTTGCTAGTAGGGAAGCGGCCCTGGTCGCCGCCTCTCCCATCGGCCCCTTGAGCCTCAGCGGCTCTGGCGCGGACATTGAGATGTTGCTGCCTGTGCCGCCTCGGTCTGAGTGTCGGCTCCCGCCACACTCCGCCACCAACACAGCCTCAGAGAACTAGGCTAGCCCCGCGGGGAAGGCAGGGGCCCCTGGGGGTGGAGCCGCTACTTCTTGGCCTGGGACACGGGGATCCGCGCAGCGAGCAGGCCCAGGTCCGCACACAGCCCTTGGATGGCGGGCGGGCTCTGGAACCCGAGGCCACCGTACCAGCAAGAAATACAGGAGCCAATAAATCTTAAACCTTATATCAACAAACAGGGCCTGGGTTTTTCCTAGGCGCCACTGGGGCAGCACAGCCTATACCATGGAAAACAAAGACCCTCAATCAGTTATCTACCACAGTGGCTACAGCCCTGGATCAGCAGGTTACCATAGATACATCTATTAGAGGTAAAATAATGGTTCTTAATCAAATAATTGACCTAATGCAAGAACAGGTGGATAGCTTATGGCAGCTTGCCCAATTGGGCTGTAAATGGAAAACTCCAGCCTTATGTGTGACCAGTGTACCATATGAGAACTTTATAAAAATGGCTAACTTGTCCCGAGAATTGTCTTTGTATCTTGCAGGAGAATTTTGATGATTTGTTGTCCTCCTTGAGACGGTCCATCGTGACAATCAACTCCATGCGAGTGGACATAAGCCTGGCCAAAGGATTCCAGTCCTGGATTGTGTCCTTCATCTCCTACTTCAAAGAATGGGTGGGGGTGGAAATGTTTTGGAACAGTCCTATACTATGGATTAGTGTTTCTCCTCTGGATGGTCTGCTGACTCAAATCCCAAAATCGTAGGGACAAAGTGGTTATTGCACAAGCACTGGCTGCCCTGGAACAGGGGGCCTCTACTGATGTGTGGTTATTTATGTTAAAGCAGTAAGGTTTAAGCCAACCAGCTCCTGCACCCCTAGGACTGTGGTCCATTGCACAGGGTGGAGTGCTTGGCTTAGCTAGCCCTGAAGGTTGTCGAGCTGAAGAGCATCACACAGAGAATGGCCCTCTCTGAGAGATAAGTCGCTCTGCTTAAGGGTTTCCTGCCGTATATTCCCTTTCCCAGAAAAATGGCAGAGGGCAGGCCGGATAGGTTCCAGGTGTCATGAGCCTAGGGACAGATTCCGTGTAAGCCCATTTTAATGTTTTCATTTTGGGAAGTGCGACCTCTATCTTTACCTTCCTAGGGAGTTGCCTTTCTGCAAAGAAGTAAATTAGGGGGAGATGTAGAAGGCTGCAACCACACTCTCCACCTTAGATGGCGCTGCACCGCCAGGTGAGCTAGAAAGCTCACACGTGTTGGTATTTTTCCACTACTCCCAAGGTATCACCTGGGACTGGGAGCAATTGACCAATCAAAGAGTGACACGTCCAAAGCAGGGTCTGTTTCCTATATAAGGGATGGGTTCCATCTTATCTGGGTCTCCGCCATGTGGCTTATGCTCTAGCTCCCAAGAGACATAAAGCTTTTCTGCAGAAGGATCCTATGTGTACCGCGTGGTTCTTGCTGGCGAGACGGTAGCGCGGGACACACCCCCTTTATCTGGGTGAATTTCCATCAACTACAGACAGAAGAGTACTTTTCTCATGGAATTATAAATATATTATAAAGTACATAACTAACAGAATAATGATGTATTAACTCAGGTGGGTGAATCCTTGGGAAATCACATAAAAGGAGAGAGGACTGGGATGAAGTGGACGGAGTGGTGATGGGGAATGATCAGGAATGACTTAGGAAGGTGTTTCTAGCAAATAGTCTTTTGAACAGAAACCTGAAGAAAGTTGGTCTGTGGATTTATTAGTTTTGTTTCCCACTGTTGTGGAAAAAAACACCTGACCAAAGCAATGTCAGGAAGAGAGGGCTTACTCTCGTTCATAGTTTGAGACTATAGCCCACCAATACCACATGAAGGGCAGAGAAAGAGGTTCTTTTCCTTATTCCAGCTCTGAACCCCAGAGTATGGGACAGTGCTAGCCAGATTTAGGGTAGGTCTTCCTTCTTTAGAAACAGCTCCATCAGAGTGCAAATCCTGCCACGCCTACAGTGAAGATGAACCATCACGGGGTGAGGAGCTAGTGTCAGCGTACAGGGCACAGATTAAAGAACTGAACCTAGAACATGATGGGATGTTTGAGGAAGAGCAAGAAGCGGATTAAGGTATGGGCAGTATTAAGGAAGAGTGGGCCTAAGGGTGGTGAGGAAAATGTCTACCACATAAAAGGTCAGAAGAAGACTTTGGATCACACCCTGGGACACAGGAAGCCTTTGACCACTTCCTATTCTTCCCACTTCCTATCCTTTCCCACTTCCTATTCCATCATGACTTACTAACATAGTCGCAAGAGGTCCTTTCTTCATAACCTTCTGAGACTCCATTCCCTAACACCTATTTGAAGTTGCCAACATAAATAGTTTTCTTAAACCCAGACTGGATCATGATTCTCTGGTTAAAAGCACTCCACAACAAAAAAACCTTCAAAGTCAAACCCAAATCACTCCAAAGGTAATCAAGTCTATATCATCAGAGTCTCTGAAGAATGCAGAAGATAGAAAGAATGCATTTCAGAGAACTTATTAATGGCATCAATTACAAAGACTGGACAGAGTAGGTCTTGAGTATGAGATAATTCAGTACCGTGGGATTAGAAATCATGGAGAGTGGTTTTCTCTTGATGTGAAGTAAGCTGTGTGACTCGAGAAGATCTGTACAGTCCAGATGCCAAGCACTTCAGAATGTTCTCTTATTGAGGTAGGATGGATGCACATGGAATTAGTTCAGATAAAGCCATACTACAATAAGGTAGGATCTTAATCCAAACTAACTACCATCCTTATGAGACGAGGGAAAGAGACACTGATAGAATTATGGCCACATGATGCCAAAGACAGTGATGGCAGTAAAACATCCACAAGGCAAGTGCTTAGTCAGCGTTCTGTAAAGACACAACATGACCACCGAGACTCCTATAAAGCAGAGCATTTAGTTGGGGCTTGCTTACACTTTCCGAGGTTTAGTCCATTATCATGATGAGAAGCATGGCATCATGCAGGAAGACATGGTGCTGGAGAAGGAGCCTAGAGTTCTCCATCTGGATTTGCAGGCAGCAAGAAGATAATGGGCCTGGCTTAGACTCTTGAAACTTCAAAGCCTGCCCCTAATAACATACTTCCTCCAAGAAGGCTATACCTCTTCATCCCTCCCAAACATTGCCACTCTCTGATGACTAAGCATTCAAATATATGAGCCTATAAGGGACATTCTTATTCAAACGGTCACAATAAAGAATGTCAAGGATCATTAGCATCACCAAAGGCTAGAGGAGGGAAGGAAAGATAACCTCCAGTACTTGGGTTGGGTTTCAGTCAATATCATGATTCTAGACTTGAAATCTCAGAACCACAGATTTCTAGAACTTTGAGGCCTTTTGTTTAACCAAACAACTTACCTTGGTTACTACTGTGAGAGCCCTGGAAAGGTGTTTTAGATACAGAGGCAGTAGCTCGGCCTTTGCCAGAATACATAGATAGTATATACTACTGACCTGTCAGGTTAGGAACTAGAAAAGTAAATACCTCCAACACTTTCATCACTTGTTAGTCATTTCCGTTGGATAAACTGAAAGAAAGAAGGCTAGGGAAGTTTCTGACCTGTGACATTGTAGGCCAATATCTAGAGGAACACAGGGCAGACAAGAGAAGAAATGGGATCTAGAATAGCCAACAAAACTATCCTGCCCAAAGTCTCTAGTGCAGTGATATTTTGTTTGTTTTTTAACAAAGTGTTTACTTGAAGATCAGAGTGCAGAACTAAGCCACTAGAGGCCGGGTGACGGTGTGTAATAAGGAGCATGGCCCCTAGTTCCTTCCTGCTCGGCTAGCTTATACCCAAAATAATCACACAGAAATTATATGAACTAAATTATTGCCCAGCCCATTATATCTAGCCTCTTCTTGGCCAACTCTCTCATTTTGATTTAAACCATTTCCATTAATGTGTATCGCCACTTGACTGTTGTTTTCCGGCATGAGTCTAACCAGCGTCTGTCCATCTCAGGCAGGAGAATCTTGGTGTCTGCCACACTGCCTTCTTTCTCTCAGAATTCAGTTCTGTCTTCCCTGCCTGCCTGAGTTCTTCCCTATCAACTAGGCCAAGGCAGTTTCTTTAATAACCAATGAAAGCAACACAAATACAGAAGGGCCTCCTACACCATTTCCCCTTTTCTTTTAAACAAAAAGAAAGGCTTTCACTTTAACATAGTGAAATTACATATAACAGAACAGTCATCAAGCAAGAATTACAGTTACAGTATTTATATATACTTTATCTTTTATCATAACTACAGAAAACTACAACTATCTATCCATTCTTCAACTCCATCAAAGACTCCAGAAGAATATAAAATTACCTAAGTAAACAGGAAATACATTGTGAGCAGCTTCCAAATCCCTAGAAATAATAGAGACGTCTAGCTGCCTGGACAGTCACCCAAAGTTATTCTGTACTGTTGGGGCATCCATCTTCAGCCTACTGGCCCATAGTATCCAGCAGACTTTTCCATGAAGCAGGAAATTTTAAAGACAATTCAGTCACTATCTACTATGTCCTGTAGAATGTCTCACAGACTCTTTCATGAATCAGGAACCCCGAAGGATCATCTCACCTTTAGGCAAGTTTAGCAGTCCTCTCTCTGTGGGTTCTTTGTGTTCAGTTTATGCAACAGTTCAGGCAAGAGCAGTTTCTTGCCAAAATGGCTATCAAACTCCATAAGGAGCCTCTTCAATGCCCATCTTCCTCTTGAAGTAGATTGGTGCTGCCAGGAGCAGATGTGTCTCATTGTCATGAAAAGCCCTAAGTTATTAAAACATTTTAAATGCCATATTCTGTACTCTTTTAAAGATATGAAGAATGCTTATCTGAAATATATCTATGTACATCTAGAAAATCTAACTAACATGACTACAAACTTGATTATAGATGATTATCTATTAACCTATATTTCTTAATTATACATTACATTTTTAAATGAGCTACACAATCACAACACCTTAATCAAGATCAGAAGTACATATACATATAACAAGATTGACCTTAAATTTATATTAATAAATCAAGATTTACACCAATGTAAATTACTCATATCTATATCAATGGTGTTCACACCTTTAATCTCATTACTTGGGAGTCCTACGCCTTTAATCCCAGCACTAGAGAGGTGGAGACAGGAAGGGATATCGTTGGGAAGAGAGAGGAATATAAGGTGGGAGGAGACAAGAACTCAGTGCAGTCTGAGTTTTGGTGGAGACAATTGGAGTCTGAGGACACAGTCTGTGGAGGCAGTTTGAGGACAGGATCACCCCATTTGGTCTGAGAATTCGATAGAGGTAAAAGGTTTCTCTGGTGGCTGGTTGCATCTGACTCCGGGCTTTATTAAGAACAATTAGATTTTTGTGTTATGCTCTAGATACTTTTACGTCATCTGCATGCTTTGCAAACAAACATGATCAGTACCTAGAGCTACTGCTAGCTGTCACTGAAGTCATCGTATTTGCTGTCACTGTGGGCTCATTCATGCAGTCTTATTTTTCAATGATTTGCTGCCTTTCTACCTTCTCCCACACCATACAATTTGCCATGATAGAAATCACTAAGAACTGATGTTCCCACAGGATTGAGTATATAGTTCAATGTTCATACCCAAAGAATCTGAACTCTTCATTACCTTTGTAGCTTTCTCTTCTTAATTGTAAGATTCTTCAGGACTCTGATTGCATTATCATCGCCAAGTATAAGCCCTATCTTATCAAGACAATAGGCACAAAAGACATATGAGCAAGTTGATTGAATAGGAAGTCATGATTCTAGTAATGAGATGAACTCTAGAGCAATTCAGTTAGATTTGCCCATTTTGCAGAAGTGAAAACTGAGGCCGACAGAGTGCAAGCAAATGGATAACTAATAGAAACCAGGACTGGGTTAGAGACAACCCTACTTACCTTGGCACTTCTACCACAGGATTACAGAACCTAAGTGATTCCCCTAAAGTTCACTGGAGCTGCATCAGAGTCATATAAATACCAGAAAATGTAAATGAGTCATGAATGTGTGAATAAAAAGCTGTTTTTGATACTTGCATATTGAGAAATTTAAATAGAAGTATTTGAGAAAATATTTTGAGCTATATTGATGCCACAGTATTTGAGAAACAGCTTGTGGCATTTAACATCCCCCAAAGGCAGCTGGGTTTTTCCCATTCCAACTTGGTAGCAGTGTGTTAAGAGATAAATAGATAAAAATTATTTGGCATAAATTTAAAATAAATTTAGCTGGATGGCTTAAACTGTTGGCTTAAAAACTTCCAGAACCATTTAATTCTCTTGCTAGATTTTTGTCAAGCAAAGGTTCATAACTAATTTCAAGTAGCCATTAAACCAGAAATGAAGGAGTTTCTTTTCTAGACCACCTGAGAAAAAGTCCTTTCTTTTGTGACAAGAACCATGTCCCTTCATATTTTACTGTCTTTATCTTGAATTGGCAGGTGCCCTATCTTTCCAGGGACCCCTTTCTACATGGACAAAAAAAGCAAATAAAAACCTAAAAGGACCAATGAACCTCTGCTTTTCAAGGATTGTAATTCAGGAGGTTTCTAAGAGAATCCTTGAGATAAAGAATTCTCTAGATGGGGCTGGAGAGATGGCTCAGCGGTTAGGAGCATTGCCTGCTCTTCCAAAGGTCCTGAGTTCAATTCCCAGCAACCACATGGTGCTTCACAACCATCTATAATAAGGTCTGGTGCCCTCTTCTGGCCTACAGACATACATGTAGACAGAATATTGTATACATAATAAATAAATAAATATTAAAAAAAAAGAATTCTCTAGATGGACACAGAACTTGGCAGAGCAGCCTGCTGTTAGCCATGATTTATCACCATGAAGAGAAAATATGGATACAAACCATCTGTAGTAAAGACACATAGAGCAGACAGGTTCGGGCAGAGCCACCTATTGTCCTCTGCCGTAGAGATTGGCCAGACCATGCTCCAATATTTCAGAAATGATATATAACAATATGGATAGAACATGGCGAACCATATGGCCAACTACTCAAGACTTACTAGGCTTAATTAGAATGTGCACGCACCTAGGTTATTTTCCATGGTATTCTTGAAGACAAAAGATATTTATAATAATAATCATGACCAAACAACAGTAGTAGCCTGTATGGTTCCCAAGAGATTATACAGCAATTTTTAAAAGAATTTTCAATGCTACATCATGCTCCTACAAGTTTATTATAGTTCTTCAGGGCCTCTTGCTATACAATTTGGAGGCCTATATTCCACACTATGCTTAAATCACTAAAGACTTTCTGCTATTGCTTAGACATCAGGTTGGGTACCAGGCTTCCGTATTTAGGTCAAACCTACTTCCGGCAGTTTGGTATATTTCATATATGGAACAAAGTCATTAATAATAAAAAATTGGAAAGAGGATTAGTCTCTCCATTGAACAAATCAGAAAACTTAGCTTCCCAGAGTTGTACACAGGATCTAATAGACATATCTGTTGAGCCATAGTAAAAGAAGCAGGCCTGTTTGCCTTCATATGACATGCATGCAAAGAGCTATCTTTAATGCCTAATCCATTCTTTTGTTCTTACAGATGAAATTGTTCCACTCTTCCTTTAAAAAATGTTTCCCCATTGTATACATTATAAATCAATCAATAAATCTTAACGTGAATGCTCAGTCACCAGGCTGTGACACTAATTGAGAAAGATTAGGAGGATTAGGGGGCTGGGGGTGTGGCTTTGTTAGAGGAAGTGTGACACTTGCCAGCCCCCTGTTCCCTCCCTCCCTCCCTCCTTCCTTCCCTCCCTCCTTCCCCCCTCTCTCTTTCTCAGCTACTTCTCCAGCACCATACCTGCCTGCCTGCCACCATATTCTCTGACACGATGATAGTGGACTAAGCCTCCGAAACTGTACACAGGCTCCCAGTTAAATGCTTTCCTTCATATGAGTTGCTGTGGTCATGGTGTCTCTTCAAGGAAATAGAACAGTGACTAAGACACTGTCAGGACCCTAACCTCAGGGACGGAAAACCACATCATGAAGATTTAATGATTTATGGCTAGAGGGGGCTTGACAGTTAGTGAAGGATTTCTTTCTCTTTTCTAATTTAAAAAGCATGCCCCTGAATTTAATTTGTGATGGAAAATAGTAAGCAATCTTTAGACCATTTGGAGAAGGAGATTATCTTATATCCACCAGGTTGCTGAGACTATAAGTTGATGCCAAATATATTTGATAATGTGTGTTAAAAGCCTTCAAAATATAACTACTGTTTTCAATAGCAACTTAATTCTTAGGACTTTATGGCATAATTACATTAAAATGCAAATAAAGGATACACTAAATGTTAATAATATATTAATACAAATGTCACATATTTAATGAGATTATAAATTAGCTATTTTGATATAGTGTAATACATATGACAGAGTATACACAGAATGATATTAAATAGTCACAAATCATAACAACTTACAAGTACAGCAATGTAAATGTGTACAGGACAGATTATTACATAATAAAGGCACAGAAACCAAACAAAAAACAAACAAAACCAAACCCTACAACTTCATATATATTATTTTTAATTAAAATATTTATTTATTTAATTATCTTTATATGAACGTGTAACATGAGGGCTGGCTTGTTGGGGTATCTGTTCCCGCCTGATACCCCACAGCCGGCAAGTCCCAGAGAAAATCAATCGCACAGAGATCTCTATAAGTTATAAACTGATTGACCCATTAGGTCAGGCTTCTTATTAGTCCTTGTAATTTATATTAATCCATTATCATTATCTATGTTAGCCACACGGCTCAGTACCTTTTCCAGCGGGGCAGCTTATATCTTTCCTCTCCAGTGGTCTGGGCAGAACTGAAGGGAGCTTCCTGCTTCCCAAAATACTCCCAGTCTCTTTGCTCCACCTCTACTTCCTGTCTGGCTTTCCCGCCTATACTGCCTGCCTGGCCAATCAGCGTTTTATTAAAATATGATTGACAGAATACAGACAATTCTCCCACATGAATGGGTGTTTTGCCTGCATGTATAAATGTGCATCAAATGTACATCCAGTGTCCTCCAAGTCCAGAAGAGGGCGTCGACACCCTGAAATTGAAATTACAGCAGTCAGTTATGAGCTATCAGGTGGCTACTGGAAATCGAACCCAGGTCCTTAGCAAGAGCAGCCAGTGCTCCTAACTATCAAGGCATCTCTGGAACCCGGCCCATTTATAGTTTATAAACAAAGATGCAAATAAAAGAACAATGCATACCAGTGTGTTAAAGTTATTTAAGTGGTTATTTGGGGTTGTGATGATTAGTAACCAGCTTATTCCTCCTCCCAACCCATCCTTACTCTCTCCTCTCTCCCCTCCCTTCCTTCCCTGCTCTCTTTCTTCTCTTTCTCTCTCTTCTTACCTTCTTCTGTTTTCCAAGTGTTTGGGCATGCACTATGTTACTTCACATTTTTGAAGAGACAACAATGTTTGCTTTTCTTAACTTTTTCGTAAGTTTTTCTTTTTGGATTTGTCTTTTCTCTCTTTTTCTTTTCCTTCTCCTTTGCTTCCTCCTCCTCTTTATCTTTTTCTTCTTCTTTTTTTCCAGACAAGGTTTCTCTGGGTAGCCCCGGTTGTCCTGGAACTCCCTTTGTAGACCAGGCTGACCTTGAACAGAGCGATCTACCTCTGTTTCCTGAGTGCTGGGACTGAAGGTGAGTGCCACCACTGCTGGGCGGGATTTTTCCTAAGGTGTTTAGGTGGGAAAAGAAGACAGAGACCTTTGTATTTCTCTTAATGTCCCTTTTCTTCATAATTCCAAAGTCTCTTCCTCCATAGAGGAAATGCAGAAAAACAGGTGAGGAGGACCCAGGGTCCACTGTGTGGCTGAGCAGTGGATTAGAAAGACATCCCACTCCTTCGGCTGCTTCAGGAACCAAAGTTTAGTTAAATAACTGGTTTCCTCGTGCCTCTTTCAATAATTAAGGGACTGTTCTGTGGATAGACAAATCCACTATTTGACATATAACAGTTACAATATCTTTCCACAACAGTTCCAAAGAATCTTATTTTAGCTTTTATGTACACAACTAAAGTGATTTACTTTTTAAGCTATCACGTCTTTTTTTTTCCCCCATTAGCTAATTTTAAGTTTTTAAATAGTCTAGTATATGACTAAAAGCTTTCAAGAGTGCTCCAAACAAGCCATATTTAAAGGCCAGGATAAGAAACGTGCAACAGAAAACATTTAGTAATGACAAAAAAACCACTGAGAGCGGCAGTCACAAGGCTTTGGGTCAGACCTTGAATTCCGAACCAGAGTTCAGATATTAAAGGCGGAGGCTCGTGGGAGCTGCTCAGCTCAGGTTAGGGCATGCTGAAAGCTGGAAGTGGTACAAGGAGACACTAATGACACTTGTGTTGCAGTAACAGCCACATTCAACTTGTCTGCTGATGGACTGAGCTGGGGCAATATTAACTTCATGGTATGTCTGTGGAATTCCTGCCATGTAGTAACCATATTTCCCATCAATCTTTTTAAAAAAAGAAGAAATTTCATCTGTACAATTATCACTGGCACTTCATGAATTTAGGAGAAACTGAGAGGGATAAAAAAAAAAAAACCCCACTATTATAGCCTCTGTATGTAGCAAGCACCGAGACAGAGTCTAAGACCTAGACCATCAGGAAGCCACATCTGACTCCACGTTCAGAACTTTTCTTCCTTCAGTTTTCTCAGGCCCTATGTGTGTTTGCAAGCTGATGTTGGGCACAATGCCAAAAGACTATGTTTGGGGCCAGGCAGTGGTGGCCTACGCCTTTAATCCTGTTTAATCCTTAATCTGAGCACTCCGGAGGCAGAGGCTGGCGGATCTCTGTGAGCACAAGGCCAGCCTGGTCTACAAGAGCTGGTTCCAGGACAGGCTCCAAAGCTACAGAGAAACCCTGTCTCAAAAAACAAAAACAAAAGCAAGCAAACAAACAAAAAACCAAGAAAAACTATGTTTGGATCTCTAGCTCCCAAATGTAACAGAGATTTATTATTAATTATGAAATCTTGGCCATTAGCTTAGGCTTGTCCCATTAGCTCTTATAACTGAAATTAACCCATTTATATTAATCTATGTTTTGCCACATGGCATTACTTCATCTCTGTACTGTCCATTCTGCTTCTTCCAAGTCTGACTAGTGACTCTGCCCTTCTTCTTCCCAGAGAGAGTTCTCTGTCCCCAGAATTCCCACCTAACCTCTTCCTGCGTAGCTATTGGCCATTCAACTCTTTATTATACTGATCACAGCAACACATCTTTATATAGTGTACAAATATCCTACAACATTGCAGGGTGTCTTGTTTAATACTGTTTGGGGCCCTCTGGGTCTCAGACCAATTCAAGGGGTTCCAGGCCCAGGAGTCAAGCCAGTATGGATTTACCTAAAGGAAGGAGATGGGGATCAGAAATGCCAGAAGCACCCAGCAGTAAGAAGACTTGGTGTGGCAATGAAGATGGTCCATCTTCAAGAGTTTCAGTAGTCATCTATTTGCCTGTCTGGGCTTCACCACTGGCTTCTTACTGTTGCGGTTGTACTGAGAGTTGACGGTAGGTCTCCTTGCTTTGACTGAGCTATCTCTCTCCAGGTCACTTGAGTATCACTTCATCTTCAAAAGAAGAATTCTTCAGCCTGTTGGTGATGGCACATGTCTTTAATCCCAGCACTTGGGAAGACAGAAGGAGGGGGGATCTCTGTGAGTTTGAGGCCAGCCTGGTGTACAGAGAAAGTCCCAGGACATCCAGGGCTACACAAAGACACCCTGTCTTGAAAAACCAACCTAACAAACAAACAAACAAACAACACAAAAACCAAAAAAAAAAAAAAAAAGAAGAAGAATTCTTCATTCTTGAAGAGAAGCAGCTCAACCTGCCCAGGTGTACCTGAGGTGGACTGCACCTGATAGAAATGTATGGGCTTTGGTCCACCGCTTGGCCAGTACTGAATTCTTCCTCACCTTGGAGCATTTGCGTCTGCCTTGGAAAATATTTTAGAACAACTCAATAACAACTTCAAGATGAAAAAAAAAAAAGCCTACACACTTCACAGTTTCTTTCTTTGACAAGAACGTGTAAATTGAATTTCCTCCCAAGTTAATAAAAAGGGGAGGAGAGGGGGGCTGGTTTCCCAAAAATGTTTTCATTGGCTTTAAAAAATCAAAACGCACCAGTGTTTGGGTGACTAATACTTCCTGTGAAATAAAGATAGAGCAACACATAATTACGTTCTGGCTCAAATATAATTGTTGTCTTGGAAACAGTTTTGGGTATGAATATGGTTATGTTAATCTCCCTGATTCCTAACAATGATCCAGTTGATTAATTAGGTCAGGCTACCCACTTAAAAGGGTTAAGGAACAAACAAACAACCCCCACCCCCACCCCGCAAAAACCATCTCCGGAGAGAACACTGAGCGGAGGAAAAGGGAGGGATAAATCTCGGATTAGTTATTTGGAAGAGTAGGCGACAAGTGCTTTTTAGATTATTTGTAGTTTTTAAAGATCCGGTCGCACTAGGCAGAAAACAGGGAACTAGGCAGAATACACAATAGCGTGAGGAATCCCTGCCGCTGCTTCTGGGGTGCAACATCCCAGAGTTTTCTCGGTCCGGGGTCTCAGTTCCCAGCAGTTTTGAAGGAACTTCTACTCAGAGCACAGCCCTAAGGGGCGCCGGCGGGCGCTTAAGGGTTTGGCTGGGGCCAAGTGTGAACTCTCGGCGTGCGAGCGCATCTCAGCTTGGCTCACACTCACTCGGCTGTGCGTGCGAGTGTGTGCGCGTGTGCCCGCGCGCGTGTGTACGTGTGGGGAGGTGTGTGCCAAGGGGGTGGGGTGAGGAGGAGGGAGCAGGGCCCTAGGTGAAGCACGAGGGGAGGGAGGTCGCCAGCTCCCGCCTCTCCCCCGGGGGCACCAGCGGCTGCCTACGGCTCGGCCACCTCTCGGTGACGCCACAGGCCTCGCGACCCTCGGCTCGCCGGCCGCGCGCCCCGCCGCGGGGACAGGGATGGCGCGGGACTGACGGTCGCCTCCCCCCTCCCGGGACTCCTCCGCCCCTCCCGGGGCTCGCGGGACCGCGGCACCGCCCCGACCTGCATGCGGGCCGGGCCCTCGCAGCCTGAGGCCCTCGGCGTCCCCGAGGCGGTGCCCTGCCGCGCCAGAGGACGACGACGACGACGAGAAGGAGGAGGAGGAGGAGGAGCCGGCTGCCCGCGCGCTGCGGCCCGGGAGCACGGGCTCCCCGGAGGGAGCTTGGGGCGTCCCGGCCCCGGAGGAGGGACCCGGAAGCAGAAGCGCAGCCGCGACTGGAGGCGAGCCGCTGCCCGCGCTGCCCGGCGCCGGCTGGGGGTCCCGGCGGCTGGATGGGCGGCGGCGGCGCGGGCCGCGGGCGGCGATGGGCGAGGAGCAGAGCACGGTGAGCGGCGGCGGTGGGCCCTGGGAGGCGCGTGTCCCTGCCGGGGGCTCAGCGGGCCAGCCCGAGTCCCCCAGGCCGCGAGGGGACCGCGCTGGGGCTCCCGGGCCGCGCGCCGCCACCTCCTCCTCCTCCTCGGAGGCGAGCAGCGGCGGCTGCGGAAGAGACCCGGACTGCGTGGACGCGAGCGCCCGGGAGCCTGCGAGCAATCGGGCCACGGCGGGGCAGCCCGCGGGACTGCCACTCACCGGGCCCCTCGACCCCCAGAGTTTGGAACTGCAGCTGGAGCGCGAGGCGGAGGGAGCGGGGCCACGGGAGGCGACCCCCGTTCAGCAGTCCCCCGACGGGCTGCTCCTGGACATACTTGCCCAACGACACCCGACCCCCGCCAAGCCGCAAGTCTTCTGCTCCGTGTACTGCGTGGAGAGCGACCTGCCCGAGGCCCCCACCGCCGAGTCATTGTCGCCGCCAGAGTCCCCACCTCGAGCACCGCCGGGGCCGATTCCCGCCAGCCCGCCGCCCTCCTTTCCCAGCTCTCCGTTGTCGCTCCCGGCTGACCCCCTCTCCCCCGACGGCGGCAGCATCGAGCTGGAGTTCTACCTGGCTCCGGAGCCCTTCTCCGTGCCTGGCCTATTAGGAGCTCCACCCTACTCTGGCCTGGGCGGGGTAGGGGACCCCTACGCGCCCCTCATGGTGCTGATGTGCCGGGTGTGCCTGGAAGACAAACCCATCAAGCCCCTGCCCTGCTGCAAGAAGGCGGTGTGCGAGGAGTGCCTCAAAATCTACCTGAGCGCCCAGGTAACTCCCATTGCTCTCTGCCCACTTTCAGCCCATTCACCATGCCAAAGGTCTGGGGAAGAGGTGACCGGGGCCCGCTTACCCAGGGCCTCTAGCAATTACTACCGTCTTAGCTTGTTATTAAGTGTGTTTTTACCACACTGGTTTACTGGCTGGTTAATTCTGCCCTGGGCTTCAGGTTTGGGTTGGCAGCTGCGGGAGGAATGAGGCGGATTGCCCTCTGACTATTTCTCCTGTAGACTGCATGCAAGAGCTTGCTCCGAGGAGAGCAGAAAGACTGCCTCACTGGCCTGGCATCTCAGAAACTAACAGACAGTGAGCATAAAATAAATATTTGTGGAGGTGGTGAAGAGAAGGGTTGGAATTAGTAGGGCAGGGCTGCGTGATACCTGCGTTCCCTTTGCCTATCGAAAGGTAAATTGAAAATATCAGCTCTTGCCCACTTGTCAGTTTCCACACCAAAGTTAAAGTACGTTTCTCTGCTGAAATTTTAAGCCACCACCACAGTACTTTTATTTCCCCAAGAGAGTATCAAAACAGAGCCAAACAAAGCAAAGAGAGAGCAAGAAGAGAATTTCACCCAACAGGCAGCGGGGGAACTTTCCCCCCCAGCCTCCTCCGGAGAGGAGCTGCTTCTTTTTTTTTTTCTTGGAAAGCTTGAGAAACATAGCAACCCTCCTTCATGGTTTTCAGGCTGCGGCGGCATTTCTGCCAGTGTTTTGCACAATCCTTACTGCCCTTTGATCCCATGTCTGATTGTCCTAGGCCTCTTCATCTTTCAAAACCCTGTCAGTTCAGGTGCCAACGCTGGTGTGACGCTTTCTCTCATCCTCCAGGCCCCCGCGCCGATATTTTTAAAATTCGTCTCCAAATCTCTCCTGCCCTGAAATCGTTCCCTTCCTGCCTGCTTGTCTTGCTAGACTGGATGTCGATTTGTAGTCTGGATGGGATAGTTTTCAGATGATAGTGTTGCACGTACTGGCTGAAGGGAATTGAGCAGGGCTCTAGACAGTGTGGTTCCTGTGTATTTTGTGGCCTCTCTGAGAGTGTGTACTGTGCCCCACTGAAAATGCAAAGAACGACTTAGACAGACTGGAATGTTACACAAACAGGAGTTTGGCCCAAACGGCTGAGATTATCCAAACGCCCCGGGAGAGATCGTGGTGTCTGTTTTTAGGATTTTTCCGCCAGTGGAGATTTAGAGCCGAAGGAATGAGGTTGCTTGTTTGTGGTCGTTTCTATGACATCACCCTTGTAGCGATAGTGCTGCCGTCCCTGTGCAGAGCCTCCGGGTGGGACTCGGACATTCCCAAAACATGGGCCTTGCTCCAGAGAACTCATGGTGAGAGCAAATGTCTCCAGAAAATAGTACGCAGTGACATCTAATGAGATGTAAGCAATAATACCAAGTCACATTTATTCATTCATTCATTATTTGTTTTTATTTATTTATAGGCAGGGTCTTTCTGTGTAGCTCAGTCTGACCTTGAACTGGCTAAGTACCCTAGGTGGGCCTTGAACTTTGAGCCCGCGGCCTCCACTTCCTTAGTTATGAGATTAACTTTGTGGTCCTACTGTGCCCGGCTCTAACCCTTACCTACTAAGTGCAAAACCACCAGCTGGTTGTGAAGTTCAAGGCTTGGTTCTCCTGGTGGGTTATGCTGCCTAGCAGGTTGATTTTCTTACCCTGGGTCCTTCCGCCAAAGCAATTTTCTTTTCTTTCTGTCAGCAGAAGTTAGTTTTAGGAAGTTGGTGTTTTGAGCGACAATGAGAAGAGAGAAGGGAGTAGTTCTTTCAGCACGTACCAGCAAATCTCCTTTGAAGTGACAGCAGTGTCTGAATCGTGTCTGCCATCTTTGTGACATCAGTGCCCCTCACCCCCCAAAGCACCTGGCAGGACTTTCTACAGCAAGACGTCGGTATTCTTTCAAATAATCACAGCACAAATTAAGTCTAGACTGCCGGGCATGCTTCCATCTCAGGCCTGCGTACTTGATGCCTGCGTCTAGCAGGTTCCCCTCCCGGATCCTTTACTTGCTCTGTCTACCACCTGCTCCTTTGGGTCCATGTTCACACACCATCCTTTGCTGAGTGTCTTTGTGTGTGTTCATGTGCACACGTGTGTGCATGGTTTTGCACGTCTGTGCACTTGCACAGAGGCCAGAGGAGGATGTTGGGTGTCCAGTGCCATCGCTGTCTTCCTTTGAAGACTGTCTTTTACTGAACCTGAAGCTTGCTGTTTCCCATGGGCTGTCTGACTGAGCTCCTGGAGTCCCCCCCCCCTCCCCCGTCTTTGCTCTCCGGTCTTGGGGTTACAGGCATGCATAACCAAGCCTCGCTTGTTTATGTGGATGCTACGCATTCGCACTCGGGACTTATGCAGCAAGTTGTTTCCTACTGTGCCATCTCCCAGTCTCTGTGATTACTTTTTAAAAGTTGAACCTCATCCCACACTCCCTGTGTCTCTTCCTGGGTTTTAGTTTTTCTACAATAGCATTAATACACTTTCTTGTATCTAAGAGTGAACTTCTGTAAAGACAGGAGTTTCCATATGACTTTGTGAATTTCTGCCAAGTTAGCATATAACTGATATTTGCTCAGTAGTTACTGAATTTGTAAAGAACCTGAGGTCACCCTAGAAAGCCTGGGTGCCTAATTTCACTCAGAGCATTTTTTTGGGGGGGGGTCTGTGGTTAAAGACAGGTTTTCTCTACTTGACTTCTCTGGCTGCCCTGGAACTCCCTTTGTAGATAAGGCTGGCCTTGAACTCAAGAGATCCTGCAGCCTCTGCCTCCTGAGCACTGGGATTTAAGGCGTGTGCCATCACTGCCCGGCTTACTCTGAGCATTTTACATTTAAGAGAAAGACTTAAAGCAGGTAAATGAAATTGGCCACGTTGGCTTTTAGATCTAAGAGTTTAAGCAAACTTTCAGCTTATGCAAACTTAAGTCCTTTTCCATTGAGTAAAATGCAGGACTGTGGCTGTAATATTTCTGAGGTGATCCTGAACTTTAAGATCTGGCAATCTTTATATTCCGAGGTCTTCATTGCATGGTCTGCTGTGCCTGAGTCTTCCCATTGGTAACATTCAACCGCACACAGTGATCTGTGGTGAATCCACCAGTGCCTGAGTGACACCATGTCTAACTCTGTGGTTGCGGGGGCAAAATGGCATTGCAGCCAGGTCTGACAATACAGACCTGTAATCCCAGCTGCTTGGGAGATCGAGACACGGTTTCTTTGTATAGTGTATGGCTGCCCTGGAATTTACTCTATAGACTAGTCTGGACTTGAACTCACAGAGATCCACCTGCCTCTGCCTCCCAAGTGCTGGGATTAAAGGCGTGTGCCACCACCACCCAGCATGATAAGATTCGACCTAAGCAAACATGACAAGCCTTAACTTCCAGGCTTAGAACCTTTTGATGGGGGCTGGGGGAATGACACATGTTTAAAGACCTGTTAGTAACGTTTTTCACATTTGAGTTTGTGCCATCTGCTTGGTGCATTATTTAACATCATTTGAGAATGTAAGGCAATCAGTATTAAACATTTTATACAAGCATTAAAAATGCATATTAATTGTGAGCTGGACTCATGCCTGGTTGAGTGAGCTCTTCTGAAAGGACTGGCTGCATTCTTTCACAGAAGACAGGAATTTGGGAGATGGACACGCTTTTAGTCTTGGAGCAGGGAAGAGTCTTTCAGGGACTGAAGATGTGGCCCAGGGGGATGTGTCTGTATCAGCAGCGTTTTAACATAGGCCTCAGCAGTTAGACAGTGACAGTGTCTCTGTGTCACGATTGGGTAGGGAAGTTTTCTTGGTGGGGTGACTTTATGGTACAGTAGTTACCACACACTTGCTGGTTACCATGGTGAAGAGGAGACCTGTAAATCCGAACAACCGTTAGTCACTGCACCGGGCACTGAGGTTATGGTACGCTGAGACAAAGAGAGTGGATGTTAACCTGGCTTACACTGCCTAGGTATATGCGTGTTTTGTACCTACAGTTTCAGAAGTGTGATTCCCAGTGACAAACATGACTGGCACATAGTTCCCAGGATGCCTGCAATGTCTCCCAGATTCCCAGGGTCTCCTAAGTGTCTCAGCTTGTTTGGCCTTTGCTGCGCTCTCCTTGGAAGAAAGATGAGCCGTTGCCACCTTTGCTCTGCAGAAACCATCCACAAATAGATAGAAAAATGTCTTGTAAATACGAAATAGTAACATTTAGTAAGTGCTTTGGATAACACAAAGGGAGAATTGAGCCTACTAACAGACTGGCTGAAGGCAGCAGCTGTTGTGGCCTTTAGCACACTGCTCAGAAGTGCAGGAGATTGGCAGATGCACATGACTTGGAGTGTGTACACCTGTCTCATGGGTATTAATAGCAGCAAGAAACACATTTCTTCTACACATTGTGAGAAGAACAACTGCTACAGGGTAATGTCCTAAAATGACTGCTACTGTAGTCACCCTAGGGCCGGTGACCTAGCGGCCAGAAGGAAAATGCTCCCTTAGAAAATCTAAGTCACCTAGTCTTCATGGGTAAAGGCGTCGAACTTAGTTCTCTTCCTTTCAGTCTTAATATTCTTAGGTTATCTGACGTGCAGTTTGACCGTCATTGTCTTCATGTGGGTAGATTTGCAGATGCTCCCAGGCCAGAAGTGCTCTGGTCATCTCGACAGGGTGAAGGATGGCGTGAGCGTGAGCTCTGCAGACTTCAGTGTATGGGTTTGTGCGTGCATGTGCGTGTGTGTGTGCACTCTCAGTGCATATTTACGGGGGTGTGCTAACGTTCGTTTTTGCACACCTTCCTGACTTGTGTCCTGTTTTCCTCTTCTTTCTCCACACCATTTCTCTTTAGCAATTGCATCCATTTTTCTTTGACTTTTTGAAGGCGCTTACTTTTGGCAGGACCAATCTCCCATATTGAGCTCTGGGACCGGCAGACCCTGGGCCTCCTGTGGCGGGGCTTTCCCTTGCCTTCCAGCTGACTGGGAGAGAGGCTCTGTAGAGTGTCCTACACTGAGCTCCACGGGTGGAAGATCTCGAGTCACACTGCCAGTACTACTGACCCTCCATATCTACTGACACCTTTAGATGTGATTTTATTTTCCTTCCAGAGTGGATGGAGCTCAACGGTTAGACCTCAACACTCCTTATTATAGAGGTGATTGACTGAAAGGATTGCAATGAATTTTGAGTTCTCAGTGATTTATTAAGAGTTTGCCATGGGCAGTGGAGACAGGCAGCTGGCAGTAATTTTTTATAATTACCCTGTTTACTAACTATTGTTCTGTTTTTGCATTAGACCTGTACCAGGAGATACTCTATAGGCATAGTAAGTGCTCTCAGGAAGCTATTTAATGCCTTGCTGGAAGTATTTTTTTTTCTAATTTTATTGATAAAAGCTCTTTTTAAAGCTGTTAGATACTTATCTTTTTCCTTTTTCTTATTCTCTGGGAGCTTCTTTTAAGACCATGCCAGGAGCCAACTAAGCTTTTATTAAATGTGCTATTTTTTCTCTTACTATGTTTAATTAAAAATAATAAATTTGTATGTACTTTTTAATGTGTATATGTATATTTATATATGTATACACACATGCACATGTATGTTTTAGAATGCATTGCAGCTGTTGGAAATAGAATATCTGTAAGTACCTTCCTCTTTAAAATATTTACTACATTAACTTTAGGGAAAACATAATTTTTGCTAACTTTGTTTTGGTTAATTCATGACAGTTTGACTGAATTTAAAGAAAGAGTGTTTTTTCTTTCCCTGATGCTGATGGAATGCTGTGTGGAATATGCTTATCACATGGTCGGGCCTCACTCACAAACCCTACAGCCGAAGAAAGTGTTTATCTTGTTCACATTCATTTTGTTAGAAGTATTTTACATACCAGACTAAAATGAAATTTCTTACATTAGGTTCTTTCATAGACTGTTAGTTAACTCACTGTCCCTAGGGATGTAGTGTCCTGTATTTACCGTTCTCTGTAGCTTTCAACCATCCTATTTACGCTATCCCTTATGGGATAATTGCGCTTGAACTGTGTCCGTACTCACAAATGCTGAGAACAGCCATTGACTTAGTCTTTATTCTAATCATTCTCATTCATAGTTTATCATTTCATTTAGTTGATTTGTGTATTAGCACCCTCTGTGTTATAGGTACTGTTGTCTGTCCTCAACAAGGAAAGAAGACAGCGAAGCCCCTGGCTTTGTGAAGTTTATATGGTAGGCTATGAAGAAGATACACATCTATTATTAAATAATATTAGAGGAAATGAGAGCTGTGAAGAAAGAAAAGCAAAGGAACGTTGGAAAATGCAGAGGAGGGGGATTGTTACCAGGTTCGTCCTTTGAGGGATTTTGTTAGAGATGGTTTCTTTTCCAAACTACCTTCTCATAAGATCTTCACAGGCCAGTGGTGGAACAGAGCGTATGCACATCTAATAAAGCCGCAGTCGAGTTCCAGTGGCAGAGACTGCTGGGGTGTGCGGTTGTTGTGCAGCAGGTACAGTGGGTGTGGCAGGAGGACAGAAGACAGGGATTTAAGGTCCTAGGGAGTTTACCTTTCTTCTGAATACGATGGGAAACTACAAGGGTGCTGCAGAGTAGCCAGCTACGCCTGTCCTTCTGAAGGGACTGACCGTGTCCATGCAGAATGTGCTGTGCAGATGGAGGAGAAGTAAAAAGATCAGTGTGAAGACAAAGGCATTATTTCAAGCAGAAAATGTATAGTTTAGACTAACGCGATAGAGGGGTTTGAATTTTGAATATATTGCAATGATGTAGATGGCAGAATTTACAGGATTTACTGATCGGATGTGGTGTAAGAGAATTAAGGATGATGCAAGATTTGAGTTCAGACAGAAAACTGGGTTTTCCATTCAGTATAATGAGTAACACAGGAGGAGGACTAGGTTTGGAGAGAATGAGGAGTTCGGAAGACTAAGTGTAAAATGCTATTGAGATATCTAGGAGGGACTTTTTACAGGTGGTTAGTATCTGACATCAGAAGTGAGATCTGAGTAGAAGATATGAATTGGAGTGTTAATGTATGAAACCTGGATGAGGTCACTTGGAGAGAACAGATAGAGAAGGAGGGCTGGGGACCGATTCTGGTCATAGCGATGTGCACACAAATGCAGCGTGGGTCGTATGAAAGAACCAGCAACGAGCTTGGGAGGGAGGAGCCAACCCATCAAGAAGAGAACAGAGATGTGATGCCTCCCAGAAGTTAATAACCACACCTTTAAAAGGGAAGGAGGGTAGGGGAGGTGGAGCAGGGCTGCATGAGTACCTGAGTTTGGAGCCCAGGCTCCTGCATAAAAGCTGGGCTCTGTGCACACACACTGCTGGGGAGGCAGAGATAGGCAGGTCATCCCTGGTTTATTGACAGAGAGCCTGTAAAAAAAAAGGTGGAAGGGACTTGATACAGGTTTCTAGTTTCCACACAATCACACATACAAGCAAGTCCATGTGTGCATAACACCATTCCAAGCACGTGTGCTAGCACACACACACGCGTACACAAGTATAAAATAAATGGGAAGGAATAGTCTTCCATCTCGTGGGTTTGAGTCCCCTTTCCCAACAGGGAGGTGGCTGCTAAGTGTGAATGGATCTGTTTTCATTGGCAGTTGTGCCCTTGGCCTTCAGAGGTCCAAGTGACCAAGAACAACTCACTTTATTTCAGTCTGTAGATAGTGAATAGTGGTTCCCAACCTTCCTGATGCTGCGACCCTTGGTGTGGTGGCCCCAATCGTAAAGTTATTTTTGTTGCTGTTTAATAACTATAACTTTGCTACTGTTGTGAATTGTAATGTAAATATTTGGTATGCAAGATATCTGATGTGTGACCCCTGTGAAAGGGTTATTTGAACCCCACAAAGGGGTCACAACCCACAGGCTGAGAACACTGAGGGTTAGAATAAGTCACTGAGCTATGAAATCTTGGAAGTGGGACTTAAATTTTGATTGGTCTGGCTCTGGAGGCTGCAGCCCTTTTATTATCTTTACATTTTGTTATCTTATCAAAAAGGTGCTGACGACGGAGGTCGCAGGGTGTGGAAGCTGGGTGGATGGGGCATAAGACTGTAACTAATTTGCATTTCCTCCAAGTGGGCTGAGTGGTGTAAGGAGCCAGGAATTGTCAGGTATGACCATCCCTTTGGAAACACTTAATGTCTGTGTGGAGAACGTATCGTGGGAGCTGAGTGGAAGAAGCCACTTATACGAGGAAGGCAGCATTCCAGAGGGGATTTATTTTATTATTTTTTTTTCAAGGGGGGAAACATTTATATCGCACAGAATCAAACCCTCCCGGCTGAAGAAGGAAAAGAGTGGGAGCTGCTGGTGGGATTTAGCAGGGAAGGTTCCCACGCTAATGTAACCAAGGAACACTCCAGAGAAGCAGTGCTTTGATTTGCTGCTCAGTTTTAGGGGCATGTGGTCCTGCTTCCCTCTTGACTTTGAGTCTTTCCTTGACAGCTCCCCAACTCTAGTGTTTGCTAACATTTACTCACTTTCATTTACTCCTGGAGTTCAGGCGGCCTCCATCTGTTCTTATCTCAGAATACTCATCTGAACCCATTGCTCTTCTATCTTTTGACTATAAGGCTTTCTTGGCCAGTTCTAGCAGGACGTTCTACCCAGGCCTACCTGTAGACAGTTCATCTTAAATTGTTCTGTTCATTTCCTTCCCAGAGCTTATTTTCTGCTGTAGGGACCCCTGGCTCCATCAGTCACACCCAATTCAAACACTCAGGCCATGCCTGAGTTCTTTTATCCCCACACCTCCACACGAAGTTCTTTTGGTCCCGCATCCTAAGGCTCTTTCTGTTTCTTTCTGCTATACCTTTCTCCATTTCTGCTGCCATCTCCTTTGCTCCTGTCTCCACCTTTTACCTCCTGGATCATAACATTTTACTTCTCTCTCTCTCTCTCTGTCTCTGTCTCTGTGTGTGTGTGTGTGTGTGTGTGTGTGTGTGTCTGTGAATGTATGTCACATATATGCAGCTGACTGTGGGGACAGGAAAGGGCTCTGGAACTGACATGACAGGTCATTGTGAGCCTACCTGGGTCCTGGAAATCTGACTTGGTTTCTCTGGAAAAGCAGGAAGCAGCCTTAACTATGGATTCATCTCTTGAGCGCCTCCCCCCTGGACTCTGGTAACTTGATTCCCGTGCTTCACTCTTGTCTCCAATCTCCTTTTCCAACACTGAAGCCAGAGGGTTTTTTAGAATGCTTGACCATTTTTGGCTCTCTTGTTTTCAGTTGTGCAGTGGTGGCCTCTTGCTTGTAGAGTAGAATGTGGACATTGTGTGTACATGTCCCTGAGCGAGCTGACTCTAACTCCTGTGTTTTCCAAGCTTTGTCGTTAAGTAGCTCTAAGCCTATAGCCGTGTTAAACTTTTTGATTTTTTTTTTAAATTTTTTCCAGACAGTCCTAGTTGTCCTGGAATTCATTCTGTAGACAAGGCTGGCCTCGAACTCACAGACATCTGCTTGTCTCTGCCTCCCACCACCACCTGGCAAAGACCTAGGACATGCCTGAGGTTTTGCCTTTGGTAACATGTATGTCTGTCTCAGGAGAGCCCTTGTTTTTCCCTTGCTGGTCCGCATCTCTGCTTCTTTCATACACCATCATTCTTCTAGCCTCAGGTTAGGTATTATTCTATGAGGTTTGTTCTTCGCTCCCTATCTATGGATTAAGCATTTTTTTTTATATTCTACCTTTTTTTATTTGTGGGTATAAAACAATGTAGGAATCTTGTAGGATTCTACTTATTCCATTGTATCTAAATTGCCTCTTTCCTGCTCCGTGTTTCTATTAAACTATAAAACAGTATGAAGATAAAACAGCTTTTAGAAAGCTCCCACTTTCGTATACTGTAACTACGTTTCTTTTCTTTCTTCAACCGGGGGAATTTGATTCTGCGTGATACGAATATTTTCCCTCTGGAATGCTGCTTTCCTTGTAGTAAGAACTCAGTGCTATTTTGTTTAGGGATTTCTGGGGTATCTATAAAGTGCTTGCTGCACAAGCATGAAGGCCTGAGTTCGGATCCCCAGGAACCAGGTAGAAAGCTAGGCGTGACAATATGAAGTAAAACCAGCATTGGTTAAATGGAGCTAAGACCTTCCACCCACTCACCCCCACACAAACATGCACACATGGGATACACACACTATACTTATATACAAAATAATTTTCTTTTGTGTTATAGGCATGGAATATTACATATAAAGTGGGCTTGTTTATTCTATTTATATTTAATACATTTAGGATGGTGTTGTCAGTATGTAAAATACTGTGCTAGGTAATGCTGTAGTTTGAATACTGAATGTCTTCCTAAGGAGCCAGACGTCGAGCCCTTCTTCTGCTGGTGACACTATTGTGAAGTGGTAAAATTCTTAGGTGATAGGAGTTAGTGTAAGAAGTCAGGACTTATGGACATGGTTTGGAGGTGATGTTGGGACCCTGGCCCTCTCTGTCTTCTACTTTCTAGAGCCATGAGCTTGGTAGCAGTTATGCATTTGCACCAAGAGGTACTGTGCTGTTACAGGCCCAATGGAACAGTGCCAGGTGACCAGGAAGTTTGTTCGTTCGTTCGTTCTTTCTTTCTTTCCCTTTCTTTTTTTTTTTTTTTTTTGTTTTGTTTTGTTTTTTGAAACAATTTCTCTGTGGAGCCCTCGCAGTCCTGAAACTCACTTGTAGAGCGGTCTGGCGTCGAACTCACAGAAACCTGCCTGCCTCTTCTCCCAAGTGCTGCAGTTACAGGCGTGTGCCACCATCCCTCTGTTTGTGTTTTGTTTGTTATAAATTGATAATCTCAGGTATTTTGTCACAGTGATGCAAAGCTAAGAGCCACATCAATCCTTTGAAATGACAATTTCAGTATTTCGTTCTCTTGTGTGAAAACCTGCAGAAGTTTCCTTCCCCTCACCTCGCATAGAGATCCTAGTTCCCAGCACTGCCAGAAGGATGTGTCTTGCCTTAAGGTTTTCAGCCCTCTCTGACTAAGCTCTCTTCTCTCAATGCCCTTTCTGTGGTCAAGTTCCCTCAGCCTTCAGGTCTCTGCCAAGTCTGCACATGACTCTTGCTTGTTGTCGGTGCTCGCAGCCTTTTTACCGTGTCAGCATGTCCTCGGACCTTTTGTATCTTGTACTTGCTTGTAGGATGATTGGTGTTTGATTCTGTCTTACTGTGATGCCACCCATGGTGTCTTTGTTACTTTCACAACTATCACCTTCGGTTGGTGCCCAAGGTAAAGTGTTCAGTTAATATTTATTAAAACCAAAGGGAATGATGGGAAAATGAGGTATGTTTAGATTGGTTGAAAAGTCAGTGATGTGAATCTGAACTTTTGACATACTGTTCTGTAATCTATTTAAATTTGAATGTAAATACCATGTCTAGCTAGAGTCTGTCTCAAACCATCTCCCAACACTCCAGAGTTTCTTCTCCAGTCCCAGCGCTCGCTCTGGTTACCATGCCTTCTGCTTAACGAATTCTTCCAGAACCCAGGGGCTTAAGATGACCATTTTATTTTGACCATGACACTGTGGGTTAGGAATTTGGGAACTGCTCTGGTGGCCAGTTCACGCCTGGAGTTTCTCATGTGGTTCTAGTCAGATGTCACACTCACTCAGCTTGCAGCTGTTGCCAGGGAGCTCAGCTGTGGCTGTCTACCAAAGTGCCTGCAGTCTTTGGGCTCTGCTTAGAGACTGCTTTCCCTAGAGCCAGCGTCCAGCCAGGTGGATGTTACTTAATCCTTCCACCTTCATTTGCAAGTCTGTCAGCAGCAGCATCTGGGCAAAGCAAACACAAGCCCACCCAGACTCAATGGGAAGGGGCGGTCATCCCTGTTCTCTTTTGGTTTTTTTAGACAGGGTTTCTCTGTGTAGCCCTGGCTTTCCTAGGATTCTCTCTGTAGACCAGTCTGTCCTGGAACTCACAAAGTTCCACCTGCCTCTGCCTCCCCAGTGCTGGGATTAGAGGCATGTACCACCAATACCTGGCCACCCTACTCTTTTTAAGGTTGTGTGGAAGGACTTTGGAGACATATTTTAATAATGACTGCACAATTTCAGATAAAATGCAGAAACAGTGATAATTTAGGTAGCGAAACTTTTTTAGAGTGTTTTACTTTGTTTTTAATGTTCATGTTTTACCTGCCTTTCACACAGTTCCAATATGCCATTCTATTGGTTAATACAATTTAATGTTGTTTAATGTTGTATTTATTCTTTGTGTGTGTGTGTGTGTGTGTGTGTGTGTGTGTGTTTCAAGACAGGGTTTCTCTGTGGCTTTGGAGCCTGTCCTGGAACTAGCTCTTGTAGACCAGGCTGGCCTTGAACTCACGCCTCTGCTTCCTGAGTGCTGGGATTAAAGGCCTGTGCCACCACTTCACGGCATAATGTTGTATTCTTGTGCATTGTGTTTGAATAATTTTATAAGGGCTCATGAAAGCTGTTCCTTCTCAGAATTATTTCAGATATTATTGTAACTGAAATATTTTTGGGTCAACTTTTTCTGATTAGTATTTCTTAAAAGCATTCTCTCTAGTACAGCTTCCTTTCCATTATATCAGAATTTTAGTCACAGTGGTAGTTAAAAATCTCCCTTGAAAAATTTAAGTTTCTGGTTTAAAAGATTTTTTTTTTATTGTGTAGATATATTCTATGTGGAGATGACATTGTAAATTAAAGATACTTTAGAACTACTCCTCCTAGTTAATCCTCATTAGCCCACTGTTGGGATTTGTTGTTTTTGGTAGTCTAGTTTGTATGAATGATTTTTTTGTTTGCTAAGTGTCTTCTTGAACATTTCCTGAAGCAAGTCTGTTGTACTCAGAAGTTCCATCTCTGTGCTTGAAGAAGAAGGGACCTATACTGGAGGGGGATCTATAATAGAGGGGACCTGTACCGGAGGGGCTCTATAATATAGGGGACCTGTACCGGAGGGGGATCTATAATAGAGGGACCTTACTGGAGGGGATCTATAATAGAGGGGACCTTACTGGAGGGGATCTATAATAGAGGGGACCTGTACTGGAGGGGAATCTATAATAGAGGGGACCTGTACTGGAGGGGGATCTATAATAGAGGGGACCTGTACTGGAGGGGGATCTATAATAGAGGGGACCTGTACTGGAGGGAGTCTATAATAGAGTTATCTATGGTAGAAGGGATATATATATACTTGTGTGATGTGGGCTTTTTCTCCTGGCTCAGGTAACGTAATTCAGGGATTAGTCATTCATGTGAATGACTAATCTCTTTTAAAGTCTTCCTAATCTATTTGCCTCAATACTATTCTCTACTGTAAAACTTGAAAGCTAATTATAGGCTACCTGGCAAATCATTTCCCTTTTGTGGTGTACACTCTTGCTGTGTTTCCTCACGTGATCATTGGCCATTCTCAGCGTCTGGGAGACTGACTAGCTCTGGGTTGTGTGTGGCAAGTACAATCGCCACAGCCCGTTCTCCTAGTTGCTGAACAATAGCAACAGCAGGGAAACGAGACAGTTGATTTTTAACTATTTTTCCTAGCGCTTGGAATTTAATTAGTTTGTATCTATCTAAGGACAGCTGTCTGGAAAATTTAGAAGTGACTTTGATGTCGCTGTATTGTCCTACACTTTCTGCTTAAATATGTGACCTTGGCAACAAAGGCCAGTTTCATTTCTCAGCCAAAGATGCCCTGGAAGGGAAATGATAGGAATGATCTCAAGTGTCCTCATTTGGTCCAACTTAACCACCGGTGCCTGTGGGTGGCTTCTTCTCCCTATGTGCTGTGACTTTTTCTTCTCAAGACTGTTTCTGAAAAATGCCTAATGATAGGGTCCCAAAATTTAAGAAAGTAATATAGTGTTGATATATTCATGTTAGAAGTGTGTGTGTGTGTGTGTATACTATGAGTGTCTGTCTGCCTGTCAACTTTCAAAGTTACTTATTTGTGTCACAGGAAGAATATTTACTAATTTTGAAAAATCCAAGTGTACTCTTTTTCCAGCTAAGTTTTTTTTTAAAGTTTATTAAAATATAAAAGTTTCCATTTTCGCCCCTCCTCCCACCACCCTCCCACTCCCCCCACTCCCTCTCCTCTTCCCTCTTCATCCCTAAGAGCAGTCCAGGTTTCCTGCCCTGTGGGTAGTTCAAGTTCCTCCCCGCTCCCTCCAGGTCCAGGAAGGTGAGTATCCAAACAGACTGGATCCCCAAAAATCCAGAATAAGCAGAGGAAACAAGTTCCAGAGTCATTGTCAATGGCTTTTTAGAAAGACTTCGGGTCAGCCACATTCAGGGAATCCAGTCTCCTCCAGAGAATCTGATTGGATCAAGCGCTCCTTCAGTCTCAGTCAACTGGCCTTGGTAAACTCTCATTAGATCAGTCCCCTTGTATCAGTGGGTGATTGCTCCCCTTGTGGTTCTGATTTCCTTTTTCATGTTCTTCCTCCTTCTGCTCCTCCTTTGGACCTTGGGGGGCTCAGTCCGGTGCTCCAATGTGGGTCTCCGTCTGCATCGCCATCCATCGCCGGATGAAGGTTCCCTCTGATCTTGCCCTCCCTGCTCACGTTCTTCTTCCTTCTGCTTCTCGCTTGGACCTAGGGAGTTAAGTCCAGTGTTCCAACGTGGGTCCCCGTCTCTATCTCCATCCATTGCCAGATGAAGGATCTCTCTGGGAAGAGCTCCTCAGCAGTGCAACAGGCCCAGCTAAGTTTTTGTTTCAAGTGTAGTTTGAATTAAACAAAACAGGTAATTCTAACGTTTCCTCTTGTGTTGTCCTGAGTTCTAATGTTACTGTGTAAGGCACTCTTAGTAACTGGGAAGTCTGTAAGAGAGAATGCTTAGGAGGAGAGCCCTGAAAGGATAATGGTGTTTTCCTCAACTTTGCTTGTGTCTGTGCCCTCTACATGAAGATTTTCAGAGAGATTTTAATCTGTCTGTTGAAAGATTTACAAGTTTAGTGCTGTATGTTTAATTATCAGAATGGTTGATGATGGTCAGGGAAGGTGGGCATTCAGCAGTAGCGACTTTCCAATAAGCTACAAATGAGAGGCAACTGTGAGTGCAATGATTTAGCAAAAATACAGCAACGGTGCAATGTTTTTAATCTGCCCTCAATTTTAGAAAGTCATTGTCAAAATAAACAGAATGCAGACTTCAGAACCCAGAATCTCCAACAGCTTACCCAATTTGCAAGAATAATGAAGGCTGTTCTCTTGCTTTGCTTTTATGTGGTTAATTAATTTGTTAGCCTTAAGATGTAAATAAAAACAAACAAACAAACAAAACCAAATCCCTGGAACTGTGGATTGTTCCATCTCAGTATCGTCTTGGTTTGTTACAATCTAGATGGACTGGCAAACCCCTGCTGGTTTGTTCAGCGCTTTAGCTAAGGAGGCCAAGGTCAAGTGGGCAGTCTTCTTCTGGCTGGTGAGCAACTTGCTGATCTATGGCCACATCCTTAACCCTGCACAGTCATGGAAGGACCGGCCTGATGCCGATCATAAGACCAGAGCTCTGGCAAGGTGGGGGAATAATTAATCTTGTCACCTTTTCTGAATGAACAAGTCGCAGGTCAGACAGGCAGCCAGGAGTTCCAGGGCTGGAATCTCACTATCCAAAGCTTTCTTTTCCTTCACTAGAGCCAAGTGTTGAGACCATCCTCCAGCCCTGAGTAAACAGAAGAGGAACAATGGAAGCAGAGACTCAAGTGTTGTTATTCTGTTAAAACAGTTTCAGAGCACAACATATATGGGCGTGCACACTCATCGTTTGCAGGCAGATGGTTCTTTACACAGAAGTTCATGATGTCTTCTCAGAAAATCAACGGGTGAGAAATAATTTCTCCAGCCGAAGATTAGGGTGTAACACATGAGACTAAATTGTACGTTACCTGTTGTTGAAGACAGCGGATCTAGGAAGGGAAAGCTGTGTTTTTGTAAGTAGTCAAAGTTGGAACTTGGCTGGTATCTGGAAAGTGGCTGTTGCCGTAGGATGGGGTAGTTGTGAGCTAGGGTAAGTGAACACACACACACAGTCAAAACACACTTGTGCAAAAAGAGAGGATGTGCAGGGGGCCATGATTGGAGAGGACACTGCGTCAGGCTATGTCACAGCTACAGAAGAAGAACCGATAGCTGAAAGGTGCTGAGCAGAACAGGGACCTCCCCCAGAGTGGAGCCGACCTGGCTTGGCCTTCAGGATCTGAAGGAGGCAGCAGGGCTGCAGCAACTCAGGCAGTGGGAGGCTGTGGAGGGCGCACAGAGGCCACTGTGGGTCAGATTCTAGAGCTCCTCTGTGGAATCGATACTTTATCCAAGTGTGATGAAAAATCACTGGACCGTTGGCACGGTTGTATAAGGGTCATTAATGTTTCAGAAAGATGCTCCCTTTTGTGTGGAGAGGAACCTGTGTTTAAGAAGAATGGCAGCAAGGAGGTGGTGAGGAGACAGTTGGCTTTGCACTGTCCTGCAGGTGCTGCAGGTGGCTTGTCTCTGCCCTGTCCCCTCCTTGCCCTTTGCCTTTCAAAGGTGGTGGGGGGTGCACCGCTGGAGGGCCAGACCCTGCTGGAGAAGCAGACCCTGCCAGAGCCTGCAGCCACTGTTGAGAGGGCTGAGGTTGTGAAACCCTGTGCGCCAGCTGCAGGCTTATCTCCCAGGCAGCGTAGCAAACGTCTCCTTAACTTGATTCTCTGTCCAGATTTCACCTGTCTAGGGTGGCTTTCTGTTTGCTTAGTTTTGAGTGGTTTGGAGACACTGTGTAAAAAGTCATTGCCCTAAAATAAAGATACCCATGTCTGTAGTTGTTTTACTGACGGTCAAAACCAGGTCCTTTTTAGAAGAGAAGTTAACCATTTGCTGTTTCCTTTTTTTTTAAAAAAAAAATTTTTTCCTTCCTTCCTTCCTCCCTTCCTTTCTTTCTGCATAAGAGTTCTCTCCTTAATTTGATGCTCAGTAGTTATCCTTCATCGTCATGTGACACAGGCAAAGGCTCCACCCTCCCCACATAGATAGCAAAGGCTGCAGCAGCAGGGGATACTTTAAGGTGCTGGTAATTCTATTTATGCATGGTAATTCTTACTTTGCTGAGTTGGTTCGTAACTGCCCTTTGCTTCTGCTGTTAACTGTGTTTAATCACTCGTCTTCTTCCTTCTAAGTCTTGGTTTTGTAACAGGCTTCTGTTCGTAACTGCACTTCCTCTGTCTTCAGTGGCACAGGCTGTGGGGTCACGGCTCCACCAGACACAGGCTATGCTGTTTTGATGTGGCTGTCCCAGTCTTTGTTTTCAGTAAGCATATGGTGATAAAGTGGCTGCTTAAACAAAGGTTTGCTCTGTTGGGTGTGTGCTGAGTAACTGAGTTGCCCCTCCCTCCATACATTGATTTATTTCACTCAGTGCATGGGGATTTCCTCTGATACAGTCTGTGTTTATTATAAAACCAGCAACATTTCAGTTGAGGTTAATTTCAGTGTCATGTTTTTCAAAGTATGATCAAAACCTCCAGCATTTTACCTTTCTCCTAGTTCAGTGCCCTAGAATGTTTTGCAGGCATTTTAGAAAACATATAAACATGTACATATGTTTCACCATCAGTCGTTCAGGGTACTGTGTGTGACTCGCCACTAGAAGAAAAGCAATTTAATGAGTAGTGTGCACTAAACATGGAATCTTTCCAGAGTAGTGTGATCCATGACAGGTACTGGCTAGTGTCCAGGAGTACTTCAGTACTTTAAATGGTTATAAAATAGTCTTGGAAACATTAATAGTTTCACTGTATTTATGTTAACAAAACATTGCAGCTCCTTTCAGGAACTTGGACTGCCTTTGTCTTATGTTGTCCTACTTTGTTTTCCCGAATGGTGCCCTTTCATCAAGGCACAGTTCACATCAAGTTCCATGTCACGTACTGCACACAGTGCACATGAGCAATAAGTAATAGCATCTTACTTCTAAAAAAAGGATTTCTTTGTATTTATGTGTGCACATGAACGTGTGCGCACATGTGTGTGTGTGTGTGTGTGTGTGTGTGTGTGTGAGAGAGAGAGAGAGAGAGAGAGAGATGCAGGTATGGTGCTCACAGAGGCTAGAGGGGTCATCAGATGCCCTGGAGCAGGAGTTATGGGCAGGTGTGAGCCATTCCACTCCTGTGCTTGGAACTTAATTTGAGTCATAACGATTTTTTTTTCTAGATTTATTTATTTTATGTGTATGAGTGTTTGCATGCATTTATGTATGTGCACCACAAATGTGCTCACTGCCTCCAGAGACCAAATGTAAGATCCCCTGGAACTAGAGTTACAGACGATTGTGAGCTGCCCATGTGGGTGCTGAGAATCGAACCTGGGTCCTCTACAAGAGCAGCAGACCCCCTTAGCTACTGAGGTTTTTCTCGCTCAGCATGGGGTTTTAACCACTGTGCCATTTCTCCAGCCCTTTTACCCTTTTGAAGGGCATATTTTGGCATGCACACAACGATGAATTTCATAAATCCTCTTTTATTTGACTGTATCATGTACTTTGGTTATATTTGTCTCCCTGTAACCATCCTTCACCCTTCTTCAAGTGTGCTTACTTACACTTTGATGTCATATATATGAATGAATGTATGTATATGTTTATATAAACACATTTTCTTTATCCAGTCATCTGTTGGCTCCATAATTTAAGCTGCTTCTATAATTTAGCTATGTAATTGTGCTATAAAAAACAGCTATGCAATTACTTCTGAAGATGCTGTCTTAAGGTCCTTGGGTTATATTTCTAGGAGAGGTGTACCTGAATCATGATAGCTCTGTTTCTAGTTTTTTTGGGAAAGCTTTCCTGCTGGTGACTATAGTGGCTGTGTTATTTACATGTTTCCCTGCAGTATCCAGAGTTTCTTTCTGCACACCCTCGCCAGCATTTGCTTTTGGTTACGGTGGAAGCCGTGTAGTTTTCATATGCAATTCTGTGATGGCCAGGATGTTTGAATAGTTCTCATTTACTCATTGGTCGTCTATCCCTTATTTATTGAGAAGTGCGAGGCACTTTCACTTCCCCACTTATTCGTGCTGCTATTTGAAATGGGGTGTCGTTTTCTCCCTCTCTGTATGCCTGATGTCACACTTGCCATCACCTTGCTTATGAACTTGATAATTTTCTGCCAGGTCTTTTGTCAGATGCTGGACCCCTTTGGATAAAGTCCTTACTAACGCGTTGTGTCAGTTACTTCTTTGGTTGGTATGACAACACCCTGGCAGGCCGCCTAGGGGAGAAAGGGTTTCGTTTGGCTCCCAGTGGTCAGGGAATGATGGCTGCGGAGCTTGAGGCAGCTGTTAGGTTGCACCTGTGGTCAGGAAGCAAGTGAACGGACACAAGTATCCAGCTGTCCTTCATTCAGTCCAGAGCTCCACCCTTCAGAATAGTGCCACGCAGAGTAAAGGTGACTCTTTCCCCATATCAGTTAATATAGTCAAGATAACCCTTCTAGGCATGCCCAGAGGCTCCCTTACTGGCTGATTGTAGATCCTTTCAACCTGATCATTTAAACCATCACGTGCCTGTACCTGAACTGTGTCCCCCAAGCTTCCCTCTATGGCTTCAGGGTTCCAGGTCTTAGTGAAGCTCCTTGCTCTATTTTGAGCTAATTTTGTACAGATGAGAGACAGGGGTTTAGTTCTAGTCTTCTATACATGGAGAGCCAGTTTTTCCCATTATCATTAGCTGAAGAGGCCTGTTTTTCTCCAGTGAATGTGTTTGGATCTTTGTGGAAACCTTGGTGGCTATTGTGGTACAAATTTGCTTCTGAGTTTTCTATTCTGTACCAATGATTTAATGACCTATGGGTTTTTTTTTTCCCCCTGCAATTAATGTTTTTGAAATTAAGTCTTGTGATGCCCAGCATTGCTCTTTGTGCTTTGGATTGTTTTGGCTATTGATTTAAGATCTTTTTCCTTCTTTATTTTGTGAAGATTGTCATCAAAATTTTGATGAGGAGTGCATGGAATCAGTAGACTCCTTTTGGTAATAAGCTATTTTCACAGATTGAATTTGGAACAGCCTTTTGTGTCTGTGTAACATGTAACCGACCATTGCTCGGTATGAAACAGTCAGATGTTGATGGCACTGTGATATGTGAGAGCAGTTTATTAAGTTCCTCGGAAGGGGACATGAATTTGTGTCACATGCTGCCTTGATCAGGTTGAAGGATCGTAAAGATGAGTCAGACACCTTTTTTGTTCTTGTTATTGTTGTTTTTTTGGTTTTTGAGACAGGGTTTCTCTGTAGTTTTGGAGCCTATCCTGGAACTAGCTCTTGTAGACCAGACTGTCCTCAAACTTACAGAGATCTGCCTGCCTTTGCCACCTCAGTGCTGGAATTAAAGGTGTGCACCACCACCACCACCCCGTTTAGTCACGTTTTTTGAGTTAGCAGTTTTGGGAAGTCAATAAAAACAGAGATGACTATTGTTGTAAAATGTCTTTTATAGACTAATTTGTTTTCAATAAAAAGCAAAACATTTGTTAGATAGTAGTCCCTCCTTCTCTGTGGGAGATGTAGTGTAAACACCCCAGTCGGTGCCCATGCTGGATGATGCTGAACACTCTCTGTACCATGCTTAGTGTTTCCTGAGATACGTCATACATATAATAGTTAATAGATTAGGCACAGTAAGATTAATAAGACTGGGAGCGTGGTGAGTAATTGGAACAACTAAAGATAATGGCACACTGTAGTAAGAGTACAGTTTCTCGGAACACCTTACTGTGTTTGTTGTACCGTGCTAACTCATTTTATGACGGTGATAATAGATGATAACATAGAGCCTGTGTGATAAGATGAAGTGGGGCGAATGTCCTACATTTATTTCTGTTGTTGTGATAAAAATACACCAACAAAAGCCAACCTAGGAGGAAGGGTGTTTATTTTAGGACATGTTACAGTTCATTTTTGTAGAGAAGTCAGGGAGGAACTTGATGCGTGTGATCCCATCCGTAGTCCAGAGCAGGAGGAGCGTGAGTGCATACACACATACTGTTCAGCTGCCTCTCTCGATACTTACGCAGTTCAGGACCCAGACCAGCCTGAGTCTTCCCACACCCAGTAATAATCAGACACACCCACTGGCCAATTTGATCTTGACAGTCCCTTATTGATACTCTTAGGTTGTTCTAGAAAGTGTCATGTAGACAGATAAGCTAACCATCACAGCGAGTGACGTTAGAATTGTCATGAGGTTCAGGCCTCATAGATGAGACTTGAGCCTAGTGTTTGAGACCATGGAGAAGATGCATGTGGCTGTGAAGGACAGAACCTCACTGATTTCAATCTCCTGGCACCTTGCTCTTTGTACACCCCAACTCTAAAACTGTAAGAGATGTACCCTTTGTTGATAAATGAACAACTGTGGGGTATTTTGTTATAGCAGCTTAAATAGACTTAGACACATACTTTGGTGCTTTCTAAGTTAATTGTAAATACCTAGAGGTATCCTTGTAAAGCCCGATGGGTGAGCAGTGCAATCTTTGAGATTTGTCTAGCCCTAGTTAGTTTCTGTGGTCATCACCCTGGTGATGTATGACACAGTATATAACAACAGCACGTCACAGCAGAGGTGGCTGGATTTAAACTCCCCTTTTCAGGCTGGCTGAACTATACACGGCAGTTCATAATTATTCATCATGCTTTTAGTTTTTTAATTTAGCATATAAAGCCATGGATTTCATTGTGGCATTTTCATTGTTTATCCTCGATACTTAGTAAAGTATAAATTCTGGGTCAGTCATAAAAGTAGAAATTATCATCTTCATTAAGGGAGTACAATTCACATCACACTCCTGTTACTCTCCCTTTTCTTGTGGATTGACAGGGTTCTTGAACTTCTGTTGTAGGGAGGTCCTGCTTGTTTGTCCTGGCTGCCTGGCAAACTTAGCCCCAAAATTACCACACAGAAACTGTATTCATTAAATCACTGCTTGGCCCATTAACTCTAACTTCTTATTGGCTAACTCTTACATTAATTTAACCCATTTCTAGTAATTTGTGTATCGCCACGTGGCAGTGGCTTACTGGGCAAAATTTCCAGTGTCTGTTTTTGGCGGCTCCAAGCGTCTCTGACTCTGCTTTCTTTCTCTCAGAATTTAGTTCTGTCTTCTCCGCCTACCTAAGTTCTGCCCTGTCAGGCTGAGGCAGTTTTTTACTCATTAACCAATACAAGCAACACACAGAGGGGACTCCCACATCAAACTTCTAACTGTTTTGATGTGCAAAGCCAGCGATCACTGTTCCTGCCAATGCTTTGCCCTCTTCTGTAACCTCTTTTGGGTTAGTGAGTGTCATGCTGACCTTTCCCTCTGTGTTGAGAAAGCTGCAGTTTTATGTTGGAGGGAGGACAAGAACTGCCAGACTGCAAACCTCCTCTTGCGATAGTGTGATGCACTGATGTGAGATGTGCTCTCCTGTTGTTGAGGTTCCCTCTGTGTTGCTCTGTTTGACCCCTTACCCCTTCATGCTATGTATTTTCATAATTGCATAGCCTAACTCCATGTTAGTAATTGTGCTGATCATTGTAAAGTAGACTCATTGTATTTTATGTGTATGAATGTCTTGCCTGTGTGTATTAAGTGTGTCACATGTGTGTGTGTGTGTGGTGCTCACAGATATGAAAATAGGACTTTGGATCCTCTGGAACTATACTTATAGGTGGTCATGAGCTGCCATGTGGATGCTGGGAATTGAATCCCGTTTCTTCTGCAAGAATAACAAGTACTCTTAAGTCATCTCTTCAAAATCTCAAAGTAGATTTTAAAATTAATTAAAAAAATAAAGCAATTATGTCTGCAATAGTTTACCTATTCAAAATAATTCTCTAACATTTGCCCATTCTTCATCATATATCAAGGGTAGGTTAACACTTTCTGTGAAGGGCAAGATTGGAAATATTTTGAGTTTTCCAGATCAAGAGTTAAAAATCACAAATTTTATGCAGGTACTTTAAGAAGTAGAGAAAATATATAATCAATTTGCACCTATTTTAAATGGCAAACTAAGATAACAGTAGTTGTGGAACTACCAAGATATTTAAAATTTATAATGCTTATCTACTGATATAACAAACAACTGTCTGCTTGATGAGAGTCTAAAGTTATCACTGCTGATTTTGTTAATATTGTCATGTTGTCCTGTATTGAGATTTTGTGCATTTTCACTATTGAACATCTTTTTACACAGATCGTACGAAATGCTGTGTCAGGCCGCTAGCTCATGTGGATATCCGTAATTCGGAAGTTCTTCCTGAGATTCTCTAGTTGTAATGTCACTGCAAAATAAACAGTTCTTTACTGTCTCAGCCGTACTTCACTGCGCCAGCCTTCAAGCATGGGGCTTGAAGTCTATATCATTTCTTCTTTTGGTACATAGAACTACTAATAATAAAGTGCTATAGTAGGGGCTGGAGGAATGGCTGCTAAGAACAGTCCCTGAACCCGGTGGTGGTGCACGCCTTTAATCCCAGCACTCAGGAGGCAGAGGCAAATGGATCTCTGAGTTCCAGACCAGCCTAGTCTGCAGAGTGAGTTCCAGGACAGCCAGGGAGGCCACACAGGGAAACCCTTGTCTCAAAAAACCAAAAACAACAACAACAAAACCAAAACAACAAACAAAAAGGACTTCTCTTTTAGAAGCCCTGGGTTTGGTTACAATCACCCATGACTGGTGCTCACAACCTCCTAAAACTTCAGATTCAGAGAATCTAGCATCCTCTTTTGGCTTTCCTGGGCACCTACACACGTCTGACTTACACTCCCAGACACACACATACACACAAATCTTTAAAAAGTCATTGAAAAAAAGAGTTGTAGACGGGTGACGGAAGCCTTTCAGAATGCTGTCAGGTTGTAGGGGTCTCTCGCTCACAGCTGTCTGAGTGGCAGAGTGTCCGTATCATCTCCGTCACAGGAGCGGCCACCACGGGCAGTGGTAAATCTGAAGCATAACTTGTTCCCAACAATGCTTTATTTGTGAACGTGGAGATAAGATTTTCATACATTATGGAATAGTCCTGAGTTTTCAACCACTTGGAAAGGTATAAACAATTCTTAGTTCACAGTTCTGTTCAGATCCTGCAACACACTGGATTTGGTTGATGGGCCGAAAATGGTTGGTTGACTGGAGTGTGTGCTGTGTCAGTTTTCCCTCTTTCTGGAACTCTCCCATCTGCACAGAAACCAACTGTTACTTCTCTGTTTTCAGGAACAGGGCATGGGTGGGTGGGTCACTGGCTTTTCCCTTTGTTGTAGCTATCCACATCTCTTTAAAGTTGTCTATCCTCCCTCCCCTTACCTTGTCATCCGATCCTACATCATCCAAGCCTCATCTCTGCCTTTCACTGTGAGTGTGTGTGTGAGGATCACTGTAGACTTTTGTTGTCTACAGTGGAGGGAGGTGCCGCTTGTTTGTCCTGGCCGCCCAGAACCGAAATGACCATACAGAAATTATATTAATTAAATCACTGCTTGATCCATTAGCCCCAACTTCTTATTGACTAACTTTTACATCTTAATTTAACCCATTTCTATTAATCTGTGTATCACCATGAGGTCGTGACCTCCCGGCAAAGTTCCAGCATGTCTATCTCCGGCGGCAGATCCATGACGTCTCTGACTTTGCCTTCTTCCTCCCAGCATTCAGTCCAGTGACTTTCCTTTAACTTGATCCGATGTGCCATTTTTTATTGTTGCTGTTCTTACATTATTTGATTTCTCAGTAGTATTTGAAACAATTGATCCCTTACTCCACTTTGAAACACTTTCTTTGCACAGTTTCAAGGACATTATAATCGTTTGAATTTCTTCCTTCCACACTAGGTAATTATTTGTGATTCTTAGTGAATTCATTCTGAGTCACTTCTTAATTTTCCTTTGAAATATTGGAACAACCTCAGCCCTTTTTCATTCTTGCTCACAGCTCCAATGACCTGATAGGTTTATGCTAAATGTTCAGTGCATCACAGATACTCTAACTGGTGTCTGTGAATTGTTTGCCCATCTGTATAATATACATGACTCTTGCATATCTTATATATACTATACCAGTCAAAGACTCAAATTCATATTTCTTTCTAAACCTGTTCTAACCATAGTGTTTAGGATCTCATTTGATGGCTGCAACATGTTTAAGGTGCTTGGATAAGAAACTTAGAATTGACTTACTTGACTGACTTTTCTCTGTCTTAAAACACACTCCCATATTTCATTTACTATTATTTATCCCACCATTAGCATATAAACAGAATAAAGCATTTCTTAGTTTCCTGGCTGCTGACACTGTGAACCAAGCCCCCATCATATCTCACCAGGAACTAACCATGAAAAGCCATGTTCTTCTCCCTGTGTCTGCCATAGTGCTCTTGTAGAGTGACCTTAAGAGTTAAAGCCAGAGGAATGGCTCAGAAGCCTAAATCTCACGTTCCTCTTTTATGTCGGCTAATCAGAATAAAGGCCAAGGATTCCTAGTGGCCCCGCATATCCTTTCCTTTTCGTTTCTGTGGCTCCATATCGCTTCCCCCCACATTGTCCTTGAGGACCAGCTCCCTTGGACTCATTGTTCTTACTGCGTTCTTCACTCTTGCTCACATGAGGACTGTTTCAGTCGCTGCTTGCTCTCCTGTGCCCTGGTCCTGTCTGTTCCTAGCGTTTGCTTAAATACCATCTTCTCCTGGTAATCTCCTCTTAGCACGTATGTGGAGGGCCACCAGTCCTCATCAGGCCAGCATTCTTAATTTGTTCTATTTTCCTATAGCGTTATTATCTTCAAACAGTATGCAATTTTATTCTTATTATCTTTCTTTCATTGTAAGACCTGTGAGCTGGAAGGACACTTTGGTCTCCTTTCTTCATTGGTGAAGTCTGAATGAAGGCTACATTAGTAGGTGCTCCAAGGAGAACTTCTACTTCAGTCGTCATTATCACTATTGCTATTATTATCGTCATTGTTATTCTACTACTGCTACTACTAGTTCTTTGGATAAGTATTTTGACTGAATGTCTGTCTGTATACCACATTCATGCCTGGGGCCTGCAGAAGCAAGAGGAGGAGTCCTGGAACTGGGCCACTGTGTGCATGCTGGGACTTGATCCTGGGTCCTCTACAAGAACAGTCAGTCTTCCAGGTCACCTTTCCAACCCTGAGAATTAGTTTTAAATGTTTTTTTGTGAATACGGTTTTATAAAACAGTTTTATTTCTCTTATTCTTTCAAATTTTTGTTTTGAGACAGGCTTTCTGAAGCTCAGGCTGGCCTTGAACTCTACGTGTGCCAGGTAGAAGGGTGTGTGTATCTGTGCGTGTGCTTGTGTGTGTGCGTGTCTGTCTGTCTGTCTGTCTATGTGTTTGTGAATTTTTTCCCCCTTTGATTTTTTTGAGACAGGCTTGATCTGTAGACCAGGCTGGCTTCACAGAGATCTGGGATTAAAGGCATTTGTTGCCAACACCTTATGGAGAGAGAGAGAGAGAGAGAGAGAGAGAGAGAGAGAGAGAGAGAGAGAGAGAGACTGACTTAGTTTAAAGTTGGTTCACACTCCAGGGCCTCGCAAATGTTAGACAAACACTATACCCTGAACTATTCCGTTTTTGAGACAGAGTTTTGGTTATGACTTAGGGTTATGGCCTAGACAAGTTTCCAAAGCCTGAGTTTAGTTGATTCTCCCACCCCAGCTTCCTAAGTAGCCGAGCCTACAGGCCTCCAGCACTGTGCCTGGCTGGGATTTTATAGTATAGCCCCTATATCTATTAATAGATACTTGGTACTGTGTATCTATAAATTAAAATAAATCATTATTAAATGAAGGATATAGCTCTTCATTCCCAATAGCGACATTGTAAGTGCTCTTGTGCACAGTGACAACAGTATTTGTCAGCACAGGCACAGAACGTTTCTGTCATTAGAGACAGTGATACTGGACTTTCCTGCCTTGGACCCTTGGATTCCTCGATGCCGTGCAGATCATGGTCTAAAACCCTGGCGATGCAAACTGCACAGTAGTGTTTCCCATGTGAGTGCTCTGGAACTCTTGTCAACACTGTTAACATAGCTCTTGTATGTGATGGGGGTGCAGTAAAGCACATGCGATGGGAGCACTCCTGGTATGGTTCAGGTTCTTATTGTAAGTCCCAGAGAAAATATCCAGAGCAGAGAGAAAGGAAACAAACTGACATGGCCATCAGACTGGACATGGCCACCAGACTGGACATTGCCTGGGCTATCTGAGAGAACAGAGACTAGCATGGAGAGGGCAGTGGAGAGAGTAAGAGTATACCAAGAGGGAATCATGAGAATAGCAGGGGCAGGGAATCAACCGTGCAGTTAGAGCAAGAGAACAAATGGGTATCTAGAGAAGGGAAGCCCAGGGAAGTTAAAACTGCTTTGCGGTGATGAACTTCTCATGCTTTAGATCAGAGAGTTCTGTGCTCGGCAGCCAGAGACCTACACAGACCGCTTGTCTCGGGTGCAGCACGTGCTGCGTTATGGTTGGGCATGGCTGCTGGGGCAGTGTAGAACAGAGGGCTATAGGAGGATGCTGTGACCTGAGGTAACAGCTGAGGCTAGTTTAGGAGTGAGCCAGGCAAAGAAAGTGCTGAGAAAACAACTGGCCCAGCTTCAGAGAGTACAAGGCCAGCATGGCTCACAGCTCCCTCCAGGGCTTCAGATTGACTCGGTAAAAGCAAGGGTTCTGGGGAAAAATAACCCTGAGTGAGAGCAAGGAGTTTGTGCCGTTATCCTGCGGCTAGTAGGGAGTCATTTAGAGATGTAATGTCGTACATACTAGAAAATAAATCAGCGGGGGAGAGTGCAAAGGAAGGATTTTTAAAAAGCAAAGAGCACGGTGTATATTATGAGCATGTTTTCATTATGTAAATTTAAAAACATCTAAATTTGCTGAGAGTGGTATCGTCCTCATATGCCCACTACAGCAAATTGGAGAAAAGTACTGGCAGGTCTCTATGTGGATGTAAAGTTTCACAACTTGCTTTTACACCCTTAATGTACCAAATGCTGATATGCCCAGGGTTTTCTGCTGCCCAACAAGGCTGCTAATGCTGTGTGTGGCATTGCGTTCCCAATTATACTTTCATCTTACTGTGCACCTGCTTCTTGCCCCTGGGTTCTGTAGCTCTATGGCTGAGTCCTGGCAGCCTCAAGGATCTGGATCTCACTGTCTGAAAGAAATACCTCTGAGATAGTCAGATCTTTGATGGCCTGGCCACTTACAGCTTCATTTGTAAAGCCAGGCTCCTAGTACTGCACAAAAGTGGGATTGAAAGTTTTTACACTTCCCCAAGCATGACTTGTTTAACAGCTCACTGTTAAGGACCCAAGAGTAAGATTACTAGTAATTCTGGACTGTGTCTGTCACTTTAAATCTGCATTCCTCTGTGTCATTTTCTCAACTCAACATAACAAAGTTTAGTATACTTTGATTGCTTTTTTCTAATCCCTTTAATATTTTTATTTTGCGATATAGTATACATGCAAAAGATGTATATAAAACATGCCATCAAAAATTTTAAAACAGTAATACAATGAATGTTTGCATATCCAGTGTGCATAAGGTAAGAATAACAAAGCCTCTGAAAGTCATGATGGTGCACACCAAAAACAGCCCACACTCTCGTTTCAGAGTTAAGCAGCCTCATAGATTTTCTGAGATCGTGTGTTTCTCTACAGATGTGTGCATTTAAACAGTGTTGCTTAGCTGAACCCAGTATCACCTTACTTTGAACGAAGATATATTGCTATGCTTTTTATAGGAACATTCCTGTTACTCAGTTATTTCAGAGGTGGGGGAGATGGCTTAGTTAGGGAAGTGCTGAAGTGTGCAGTGCACAAACGTGAGGACCCGAGTTCACTCTCCTGGAGTCCAAGTGACAGAGCTCTCCAGTGCCTGTGTCACACCAGGGTGAGGAGGAACAATAAGGAGGGTCTCCAGGGCTTGGCTCAGTGTCAAGCCAGCTAGCCAAATGGGTGAGTTCCGGTTCAGTGAGAGACCCTTCTTAAAAAGTAAGGTGAATGACTGAGGGAGACACTTGCAAGCGACCACTAAACGCCACATGACTGTACACACACACACACACACACGCACGCTTGCCTGTGTCACATGCACACCTACACATATGTACTCTAATGTCAAACATTTGGGCCATTTTTCTCGTTTGGTATTTCTTTTACAGATAGCACACAGGGAATTTTACCTAGGGAAGGTACAGCTGCTTTACAAAATTGTGCGTCTTCAATTTGGCTAGGATTGCCTACAAGTGTTTCCAAAGAGATTGTGCCAAATGATGTTTGCTCACATAGCCAGTGAAAGTTCCAGCTCTGACGTTACCTCTGTAGTAATCTGCGTATTGTATTCGGTTTGGCCAGTATGCTGTGTTTGAAGAAGAACCATAGTTCATATAGGTATTTCCCTGGTTTACAGTGAGGTTGAACTTGCCCTTCACTTTTGCAGATAACAGGTTAACAGGTTATTTATGTATTCTTTGTTGTGCTTTGTCATGGTTTGAGCCATTTGTCTTGATTTAAGAGTTCCATTGCATCTAAAATACTAATCCTTTGTTATTATAATGTGCCTCGAAGATCTCCTCCCCGTTTGTGGTTTTCTCTTCTATTTTTAGCTGAACTTGCCATGTTCTTTGGTTTGTTTGTTTCCGTGTTTGTTTTTGTGGTGCTAGACTTCCCTGCACCCAGGAGTGCTAAGAGTACTGATTCCCAGAGCAAAGTGTAAGCTAGTCCACACTGCCCTTGAGTTAAAGTGTCTTTAGTGTCAACAGTTGAGATTCATAAGGTAGACACACTCTCATGAAGACTTTTATGTAGTATCTGCACAGGTTTCCCTTCCACAATGGGAGTGGCTGTAGATTCTGGTGTGCTTTGTTTTCTCAGCCATTGCTTACAGAAGGGAGTTTTATGTTCTTTTTTGGTGTGATTTTTTTTTTAACTGTTAAACTAACAAGAAAACTTTGGTTCTGACCTAACACAGAGCACACTGCTTATTGCTTTGTGCTTGATGATAGGGGAAGGATTTTCTATACATGAATTTACGGCTCTGCGTCTCATACTTTGTTTGTCTCTTAGTGTTCGTGTACTTTAACAACCACAGCCAAGTCAGTGCTGTCCCAGTGAGATATTCCTGGAGTTATTCCCATACTAGTGTTGGACCAGTTACTTAACTGTATACCCCCAGTGACTGTGGAAGTCCTACAGAATCATCCTCCGTATTTGAAGTTAACGTAATCTCAACTTAGAGTCTTCTTAGGTAAACCTGAAGAAAGGCCTCCTTGTCAGTGCCTTGAAGACACCAGACACAGTCATGCAGGGAGAACAGAGTGGAAAGAGACTAGGGTCCTGACTGAGTGCAGCTAAAATGTTTCTGTACCAACAGGAGCGTAAATGAGCACATTCCTGAGTCCTGGGAAGACGTCTCTGTGTGTGAGAGTCCTGATGTTAGTCCTCGGGTCAGCCTGTTCAGCCTGCTGACTGGCTCTCCACACTAGTCCCTCCTTCACTTCAAAAATCTTTTCGTTCTTGGCCTTATTGCTCTCTCTCCATCACCGACATTTTCTAATCTTCTCTCCTCAATTAATTTATTAATCTATTTAGTTAATTCAATTAATATATCTTTTTACTTTCCCTTTCTTCCCTGGAGGAATCCTCCTGACCTCATTGATTCCATTATTTCTGCTGCTTTTACGCGGCTACCGTTACCTGACTTCTGCCCTTTAGCGGTATCCTTTCCCCCGACATTAGCATACCTTTCTAGAAAGAACATTTAGGAAAACATTTCCTCTAGACTTTTCGTCACAGCGTCCTCAGAAGCTCGGTCCAGCCCTTGTCATTTGTGTAAACATTAACTCTCACAGCTTCCCGTCCACTCCGTGCTTCCCGACTGCTGCCCTCCGGTCTCCCTTTCCGTGGCTTGTTTTCTCTGTACCATCTCCCCAGCTTCGCTCTCGCATTTTACACTGTCGGAAGCACAAACTGCTGTGGAGTACGGACACGGCCTATTCAGCTGTCTTTCTTTTTATGTGCTCCTGAAACAGATCTTCCCTCTGCTTCTGTACGCACTGATTTTGCTTTCCTCGTAACTTTATAGAAATTTGAGTGACCATTTGACAGCAGATTTTTTAAAGACTATAAAATTAGGAACTTACAATGGACAAGAAATCCTTGTCCTAGTTTTGGTCAGAAGCACGTGGCACGTAAACTGGATGAGGTTCTTTTTGAATAGACCCCTTCAGGGCCACGCTGGTGCTACTTCCCGCCTACTATAGGTGGAACACTCCAGTAGGAAAGCATCAGACTGAAAGGGCTCCAAAATTAAGATCATTTGAGTGCTGGCTGGCATATGAATCTGAAATGGTTTCTGGACTATTTCAGATTTTTAGATTGGGTGCTCGACTTTTAAAGTCTGTGCAAATATTTGAAAACTCGGGAAACTCCAAAATCAGACCCACGTCCTCCTCCGCCATTTCAGAAAAGGGAACTAAGCCAAGGGGATCTATCTTTACGTACAGCCTAGAGCCTGCCCTTGCCTCACGGCAGTATTTGATATCAATCAAAGTTTCATCCCCAAGGTGACCCTGATTGTCTAAGAAATGTTTAAGGAAAAAACATAACTGTTGTGAAGAGAACGAGCCAAGCCTGCTGGCTCTTGCCAGCTCTGGTTCTAAGTCTCTTCGTCGAGTTCTGAGAGGGGTTGGTCTTGGGATATTTTATTTTAAATGTCCTCCTGTGGGAACATCATTCCACTTTTAGCCTGCTTGTGACATCAGTGGCCAACTGCAGGTGGCCAAGGAACTTGGCACTTGCCGCTGGCAAGAATTCATTTCTTCTTTGCCTGATGGCCAGCAGGCATCCTCTCAGCTTGGATATACCTACTGCTGTGTGAATGCCTCTAAGTGTATCTCTTCCCCTTTCTCTCCCACTTACAATTTTTTTTTTTTGAGATTAAAGTATGGATACATCCCCTTCCCTCCTCTAAACCCTTCTATATACCCCTCCTTGCTCTCTTTTCAATTCCTGGGCTCTATTTTCATTAATTTTGTGTGTGTGTGTGTGTGTGTGTGTGTGTGTGTGTGTGTGTGTGTGTATGCGTGTATTCGTCAATACATAAATACAACCTACTCAGTGCATAATGTTACTTGTATGTGTTTTTAGGGCTGACTGTTTGGTATTGGTTAACCAGTTGATGTGATTTGCCTTGGGGAAGACTGTTCTCCAGATCTCACCATTCCTTAGTAGCCTGAGTTCTTTGTCTAGAGTTGAAGCCTCATGAACTTTTCCTGCACATGTTAGCATATGTGTCAGTGCCGTCCATGCTCAGCGCATGTTGAGGCATGCATGTTGGTGAGACTTTTGGGTGTAGCTTTTGACATTCCCCAGAGAGACTTTCTCACAGCAAATTCCCTGGTCCTCTGGCTCTAACAGTCTTTCTGCCCTCTCTTCCAAAATGACTCCCAAGCCTTAGGCTCAGAAGTTGGGTTGCAGATTTATCAGCTGGGACCGCGCTTCATAACTCTGCATTTTGGTTGATTGTGATTTTCTGTACTAGTCTGCATCTGTCGCCTGCCTCTTTTTATATTAAATTAGAGGGGCTGAAGAATGAGATGGCTTAGAGGTTAATAGTGCTCCCGTTCCTGCAGAGGACCCAGGTTTGGTTCAGGGCACCCACATCAGGTGACTCACAGCTACCAGTAACTACAGTTATAGGGGTCTGATGCCCTCTGGCTTCTGTGAGCACCAGGCATAAGGCACACATGTGGACCCCCCAAACTCAGGCAGTTACACACACATACACATAAATAAAAATAAGTAACTTTCTTTAAAGATTTAAAAGAAGAAAACAAATAGTCTTATTTTTTAAGTTTTAAAATTATAGCTCAAATTCACTTTTCTGTTTAATATGATCTTACTCTGTGTAGATTCATCATAGCCTACAGTTCTGGCCAGGTGACTGACCTGTGCCACATTTGCCTAATCTTGAAGATGGGGTTGAGCCCTATAGGGCATCATCAGGTGAAGGTAAGCTTTCTGATTATCTTAGGTTCCCCCTTTGCAGTTTACTAGTATTATTATTATTATCATTAATTTTTTTTTTAGACAGGGACTCAGTCTCCAGGGGCCTGCTAGGCAGTTACTCACCACATAGCCCAAGCTGGCTGCTGCCTCCTGCGTGTTGAGATTGCAGATAGGAAGGAGGAGGCTTTTCAGATGTTTTTGTAGTTCATCTTTTCTGTGTCTATTCTCCTCCCTGTTCCACCTTGCTACCAAGTATCTTTAGTGTCTAAAGTGAATTTGGCTTTCAGGTTTGTTGGGTTACATCAGAAAACGCTGTAGTAAAGGCTCTAGTGAATGCTGAATGAAGAATCTGATGCTAATGCTATCTCCTATTACTATTCTGCAACATAACTGGTAAGATGTAATGATATGTTTTGTCAACTAGTAATTAAAATATGACAATAGGAATAAATTAAAATCATTGAGTAGATTCCTTCCAACTGATTCTTAGATGTGCATTCTCTTAAATTACAGAGTTGAAATTTGAATAATAATTGTTGAAATTAGAAGTCATTGTCTGTTCAAATTCCATACACTCCACCTTGTTTTCTAAGTTCCCAATGTTGCGCCAAGGATAGATGTCTCCTGTGTGCAATAGGACCACGTTGTGATGGAGTACTCAGAGCCCCACTGCATGGGTTATGTATGATTTGTGCTGAGAGAGAGAAACAAAATGATTTTTTTTTATGCTGAGTGATACGATTCAAAGCAATGATAAGTGAAAAAAATGCCCAGTCGCTGAAGCGTAAGCAAGAGTGTCCCCGTCAGATTTCCTGACAAGGATGAGAGAGTTGTGAGCAGGCCTCTAGAGTTACTGTTTCCATCCAGGTGGGGAGAGGTGGGGGCAAACACCAGGATCCTTTCTGCACGTAGATTTGAGCTGCTGTTAGATTCTCAGTGTGAACTAAGATTTAGTTAGAGAAATTTTTTATGAACTCCAAGCTTCTGTGGATGGTCTGCATTGAAGAGAGACTGCTGGAGAACCTAATATCTCCCACTGTGACTGTCCTCAACAGGGTGCCTTTCTCCAGCTGGTAGATGGTAAAAGCCTTTCTTTCAGGGAGCCAACCTGGGTGCTGAGGGGTTAAACTGCTCCTTCCTGTGCTCAAAACCATGTGTTTATGAACCAAGTTCCATCCCCTGGACCCTCATTGTGCATGAGAGAGTCGATTCCTGGGAGTTGTCCTCTGACCTTCATGTGGGTGCCATGGCATGCAAATGTCTGCACGTACACACAATGCTAGGTATGAGACGAGTAGAGATTTACTGCACACCATGGTGACAGTGTGTCAAATATTTCAAAATCACTTACGTTGAAAATATTCTACCAAATAAACATAAGCAGATGAGGTGATGGATATGTTAATTAGCTTGATTTAATCACTCTAGAGTGTATGCTCAGATCTTCATAATCTAGATGATTATTATTTTTAAAACGTAAAGTCAGCAAAATGGTTCAGTAGGTAAAAGCACTGCCCATAAAGTTCAGTGCCAGGATCTGTACAGAGGAAGAAAAGAATCAACCACTGCAGGTAGTCCTCTATCACCATATGCACACTACCGTGTTCCACATATACATGCATTCACACATACACACATACATACATACATACATACACATACACACACTACACATACATATACACACACTACACGTACATATACACACACTACACATACATATACTCACATTAAATATTAAGCGTTAGAAAATAAAGATATCTTCATCAAAGAAAAAGACAAGCATATTTGGAGCATTTGCATGTGTCTGTTATTGCAGCTCGTACCATGCAGTTTCACTTATGCGCTGTCCTTTGTCTTTAACGTCTGGTGAGGTATATGGTTTCTGGAAGAGAAGCTTAGATTCAGGTGAGGTAGGAAAAGCCTATGATGGAAATCAAAAGTAGTTGACATCAACATTTATTTATAATCTCACTGTCCAACAGCCGAATAATGTCAAAGCCTGAAAACAATTGTACTTCAAATGCATGTTTTTAAGCTAGATTTCTGATTTTGATCTTTTCTTATATGATGAGATAAGGTTCCCCCCTGCCCAACCCAAATCAGTAGTCAAAGTTACCTTTCTTAGGTGTGGTTTTGAAAACCGAACCCTGTCAGAAAGTGTTAGCCACCCTCTGGAGCTTGCCGCTTTCATCTCTTGTGTCTTGATGTGGGGCTGTAGTCTACTCCTTACACTGTCCCTGCAGCACAGGTCGCATGGAGCCCTGGGGCTGTTGCAGAAATTTCCCTCCCAGGCCTGAGTCTAGGAGCCTGCTTGTGCCCCTCCCCTTCAGCCATTCCTGCCAATTTACAGCCAGGCCAGGTGTCCTGCCCTCAGAAGCTTATCCTTAAGTGAGGCCAGCATGGAAGCTGAAGTGAGCTAAGCAGAGTAGAGAAGTCCTAGCCATGGGAGTGCCAGATCCAAGGCACTAAGAATGATGGCCTTGAGTCCTTAAGGGCAAGCACAGAGCACGCAAAGTCATGATGTCATCCTTAGAGGAAGGCAAGACTCTCAGATGCTCTCTGGAGGTCTGGCCTTTTTAAACTTAGAGAAGCTTTGTGGGAAGAGAGAAACAAAATTATGAATGGATAGATATATACAAACACCAAGGACCATGACTCATGTGAATTCTTCCTGTTTCTTAGAAAGCTGGCCACCCTTCTCTACTGCCATACAAAGTCTTCATTTAGATTTGTGAATAGTGTCCTAAGGTCATAGAAGCTGCTTTCTAAAAGCCCTTGTATGGGATGTATAACCACAGCAGAAGTGGCAGATTCTGTGAACTCGCTCTCCGCCATGAGGCTTCCTCAGGCCATGCAGGGGATCGTCTGATGCTGCTATCAGCATATTGGGACATCAGAGGATCCGATAAAAAGCCTCTGTGTGAGCATGTTGACTCTGCAGTTTAAAGACAGACATGTCTTGCGTAACATGCGGGTTCAAGGTGAAATGACTTCATGGTGATGAGAAAGCAGAAAGAGATTCTGTTTTTCAGACAACAGAATAAACTTGCTGTCAGCTGGAAAGCCACAGCGAAGGTGGATTTATCTGGGTTGGCTTTGGGCCATCCAGCGCTCATTGCCTAAGCTTCCTTAGGAGGAGCAGCTCTGCAGATCCTTGGACGGTCTTCTGCAGTGTTTTTTAAGCCCGAATTTTTGAAAGGCTATTTAAAAAACCCTTTAATTTTTAAAATTCTTGATAAAATACTAGAAATTTATCTACCATGTTACTAAATAAGGAAGCACATGGTAACTGTTTGCACAAACTATACAGTATGGGGTGTTTGAGTATATAGATTACTTAAGTTTCCTGTGGAAATATGCAATATTCAGGCATAATTAAGAATTATGGGAAATAGGGCTGGAGAGATGACTCAGCGGTTAAGAACACTGATTACTCTTCCTGAGGACCTGGGTTTTGAGTTGCAGCACCCACGTGGCAACTCACAACTGTCCGTAACACTAGTTCCAGGGGATCAATGCCCTCCTCTGGCCTTCTTAGACAGTAGGCATACAAGTGGTGTGAGTATGTCTATACCTGCACGAAAACATTTATCCACATAAAAAAATTAAAAATAGAAAGGGTTGAGGAAATCCCTTTGAAAGAGTTACCTGATGCACGTGTCTTGTTCAGTGTTTTATGCTGTGAAAAGGCACCGTGACCACAGCAGCTTTGCTTGTTTTGTTTTGTTTTTTTCAAGATAAGGTTTCTCAGTGTAGCTCTGGTTGTCCTGGAACTCGTTCTGTAGATCAGGCCAGCCTCAAACTCACAGATCCACCTGCCACTGCCTCCAGAGTGCTGGGATTAAAGGTGTGTGCCACCACCACTTGACTATAAAGGAAAACATCTCATTGGGGCTGACTTACAGTTTCATAGGTTTAGTCCATTATCATCATGGCAGGAAAGCATGGTGGCAAGCAGGCAGACACATTGCAGGAGAAGGCGCTAATGGTTCTACATCTGTATCCGCAGGCAACAGGAAGAGAAGGATACTTGGGCTTTAGAAACCTCAAAGCCCACCCCCAAAGTCATACCTACTCCAACAAGGCCACACTCCCTCATCCTTCTCAAGTAGTGCCACTCCCTGATGACCTAGCATTCAAATATATGAACCTATGAGGGGGCATTCTCATTCAAACCTCCACAACAGGTAATTAATAATTCTCAGTTCTTAGCTACAATTTTACAGGCAGGATAAAAAGAATAGCCCCACCTCCCTAGTAGTCTCTCCTATTGTTATTTTACCAGTAGTTATTTTTTTCAATAGCATGGTATGTAGTCAAAATTATTGAACAGAAAATTTAGCATGCCTTTCCCCATTTGCTTTGATTTTACATTTCATCTTCTAATTGCAAACTTTTTTCTTGCCTGCCTTCCTTCCTTCCTTCCTTCCTTCCTTCCTTCCTTCCTTCCTTCCTTCCTTCCTTCCTTCCTTTTTTTGGATAGGGTTTCCTTGTAGCATTGGACCTGTCCTAGAACTAGCTCTTATAGACCAGGCTGGCCTCGAACTCATAGAGATCTGCCTGCCTCTGCCTCTTGAGTGCTGGGATTAAAGGCATGCACCCCTACTACCTGGCATAACAAACTTCGTTCTTAATTTGAATCAAGGCATACTGATCCACCCAATGCATATGGAACAGCCTAATACTCTGAATTATTACAATTATTTTTGGTTTTAAATTTTAGCATTAAAATTGACTCAAAAAAAAAATCCCTACCCATGTAGTTTTGTCAATATTTTTTTAATAATAAATGTAACTATTGCATATATGTTCACTTTATATATATTTGGGGGCTTGGTAGTTGAGACAGGGTTTTTCTGTGTAGCCTCTCCTCTCCTGAAACTCAATTTGTAGATAAGGCTGGCCTCGAACTCAGAGAACCGGCTGCCTCTGCCCCCAAGTGCTGTGTTTGAAGGTGTATACTACCATGACTAGCTTATTTTATATAGTTCTAGTCAAGATTTAGTATAGAGTTCTAGATAATCTTCTGAAACCAATATTTCAATTCACTAAATTGTCTCCAATTCTTGGCTGACTATAAATCAGTTTGTCAACTGAATTATTTCAGTGATTCTCTTTTTATCAAGAAATTCGTTTCATTTTACTTTATTTTTTCCATGAAGTTTCTTTTCTTTGCTAATAGTTTCTTTTCTTCTCATTGTTTGAACCTTTATGTCCTACATATTTTCAAGTCTCTTTTGTTCCCACTGGTGTCCTGTGGGAGTGTTTTTGGTACATGTGGGCACAGGTTTGTATGTGAACGTTCCATTCTCCTTTTTACAGTTGTCTTGTTTGCTAGATGACAGCATTTCTGTTTTCTCCAGATGTCTCATATTCTCTGGGTTATAGAACCATGTGGATAGAGACAATGAGTATTAATTACCTTGTCTGACCTGATCATGTCTTTGCTCTGTTTGGGGTTCTAGCACTTGTACCAAGTGGCGCTCCCATCAGCCCCTTGGAGGCCTGCTGCATGGCCTCTTGTAGTGACTTTTTATGCTCATTTAGCACTGAGAAGATAGCCTTTTGCTTTCATTGGGCATTGGAGTTTGGATCTTGAGATCCAAAAGCCAGTACATTATAGGCTTAATCTCCTTCCTGTGGCACTGTTAGGAGGTCTTGGGGCCTATAAGAGACTGGCCTAGTAGGTAGAAATTAGTTATATGACCTTGAATGACAGTCTCTTTCTCTGTGCTTCCTGGTGGCCATGAGATAATTTTCAGCTGGTATCTGTTGTGACACCAGTGCCCAAAGCAACAGGGCTAAACAACTGTGAATTAAAACTTCTGAAACCATGAGCCAGAATAAGCTTGCTCTGCTATCTTGTAAGGGGATCAGCCCTACATCTGTGTCTCCAACAAGATTTCCTTTCTCCAACTGTGGTTGTGTCTGTCTCTAACCCCTTCCCACTTATGATCCTGGACATTTTTTTTTCATTAGTTTTAAACTGAATTGAAATATTTGTTTTGTTTCATTTTATTTGGTACCGTAATGTGCATATGACTTACTTAGGAGATTTTTTTTCTATAAGTTCAATTTACTGTATTGAACTAAAGTTTCCAAATTACTGGTCCCCAAACCAGCAATATGTGAGAGTTATTCTCTATGCTGATGTTAGTTAATTAGTTAGCATGGAGTGTTGCCATTTATTCAGTGGTTTGAAAGTGATACCCTATTATGTGTTTTTATATATCATGGCATTCAGTTTTATATCACTAGTTAGATCTAGACAGAATCCGCTTCCCTGCGTATATTCCCTGTGGCAATATAGCCGTGAATATAAAGGATTTGTTCTTTGACCTTGTGCTGTGTTTTCCTACCTTCGTATTCATGGGTCTGTTGCCAGGATCTGGGTTAAGGTTCAGAGTAGGAGTATCAGACTGTTGTGTAGTTTCCTTTCTCATCTACATTCACGAGCCAGTTCCCAGAAGGAATGAAGGTGCATTATATGGAAGACACAGTGACGTAGCGGTAGAGTGCTTGCTTGGCATTTGTGAGTACATGGGCTTGAAGATCCCAGGTACTGTAAGAGAAAAATAAAATGCCCTGCCTTGGTGGTCCACATTTGTATTGGGAGGCAGAGCAAGGGGGAGCACAGATTTGATACCACTCTGGGCTACATAATAGGTCCCAGGCCTTCCTGGTCACTATAGTGAAACGGTGTCTCATCTCTCCCTTCAAGGAGAGACACATTTACTAATGTCTTAGGAGTCCTTAGATTTCTTCAAACACTTCTTGTCAGGCTGTTTCTGGAACAGCTGTTTCAAGAACTGGAACTTTTGGAGAACTTTTTTCTTTTATTTTTCCAAGAAGCAGAACTAGTTTTCTGTCAGTTGATACTGTCTCTTCCTGTTAGTAGAATAAGAGAAAGCAGGAGGTGGGAGGAGGGGTCTAAGAGAGTGAGTATTTGCTAGGAAGTTATCCACAGAGTAAAGTGCGTCTTGGTGCCAACAGTTCTTTGAGGCACAGCAGCAGTTTCTCTCCTTTCATGGTGATTAGCTGATGGCTTGCTTTCCCTCTTCTTTATTCCCTCTCTCCTTCCCCTCTTTTTTATTAATGCAGTCCTGAAAAACGTGGATACCAGAGTTTGTGTGTGTGTGTGTTGTGTATTATGTGATCATATGTGTGCATATGTAGAGACTAGATGTCTACCTAGGATAGACATGATCAGTCACTATCTCATTTTTTTTTTTTTTTTTTGAGATAGGGTCACTTGCTGACCTTCAGCTCACTGATTGGCTCAGCTCAGCTGACTAGCCAGCAAGCCCCTGAGATCTGCCTGTCGGCTTGCTCGTTTCTGGGGCTACAGGCCTGTGCCCTCATACCCAGTCCTGTGGATCCAAACTTGGGTTCTTTTGCTTGCACAGCTAGAACATTGCTAACTGAGCCATCTCCTTAAGCCTTTGCTTTGGAACTGACGTCAAAGACACTGCTGAGAAACCACGTTCTGTGTCCGTGTAAGATTGGGAAGCTGCACAAGCTCCCTCTTGCAGTTTTGCTTGAGGTAGATCTTACCTGTGGGGTACTATCTTAGACTCCTTAAAACAACTTAGATTCCTATGTGGTTCCGGTTGTTTCTGACCAGTTTGAGGAGCTTTTGGCCTCCTCCCAGTCCTCTTCCACCCATGCTAATGGCACGATGAGAGCTCTGCCTCCTTTTCTAGATCCTAGGGTCAGAACAGCAGGGTCAGCTTTCCCAGGCAAAGAGGAGATGCCAGTTACTGGCCACCTCCAGGTACCAGCTTTGTCCTCTGCACTCAGGAAACAAATCAGAATTTTCTTAAGCTGCTTTGTAAGGTATTTGTTTCAAAGCAGTGAGGAGGGAGTTTTCAACTAGCAGAGGCTGTGTTTATTGTGGTTACAAATGGTTACTTCTCAGATAGGACTGCCAGACACAATGATTTGCCATCTGTCTTAGTTAGGGTTTCTTTTGCTGTGAAGAGACATCATGACCATTGCAACTCTTGTAAAGGAAAAGCATTTGATTGTTGCGCTTACAGTTCAGAGATTCAGTCCCTTATCATAATAATGGTACCTGGTGGAAAGCAGGCTCTGTCACCGCCGCCCACTGTGGGCTGGGCTCTCCCACAGCAATTGGTAATCAAGAAGATACCCCACAGGCTCTTCTAGAGACCAGTCTTTTGGAAGTCTTCTTTCCTTCCTCTTCTCATATCTATCTTTTCCTAAGGTGACAAAACCTTAACCATCACAGTTTATCTTCCTCACTGTGCTAATGTGATAACACGTGCCTGCAATTACAGGATTCTGCAGGCTGAGGTCGAGAAATATGAGATCAAGACTAGCTTCATCTACATAGTGAAACTGTCTAACCGTCTTTAAAAAAATCCAACAAATCAAAAAGGAAGGAAGGAAGGGGAAGATGTTACAGGTCTAGATAGATGGCTTAGCAGTTAGGAGTGAGTTTGCTTACTACCTACATGGCTGCTAACAGCTGACTGACTCCAGTCCACCTTCCTGGCCTTTGTGGGCACTGCACGCACACGGTGCACAGAGTGGGCAAAACACCCACACATGTAAAACAAAAGACAAATCTCAAAAAGTTATACTGGGGAAAATTATCTTCATTATTATAATTGTCTCCAAAATGAGCAGTTTGTGGGAATGCTGACTCTGAAAATTTCTCTGTCTTTACCAATTAGTTTCTATTCATGTGATGAAACCTTCCTAAGATGTTAAGAAAAATCACATGGATACTTTTAGATCCTAATGTGTGACTTGGGGATATAAATTTTTTCATTCACATTCTAGGAAATTTGATCAGAAGTACATCAATCATGTATAATTTATTCAATAAAATGTGTTGGGTATAAGATTAGTGAACCTCGAGAATTTGGGATGTGCAGTGTTACTGCTTTGGTTTAGTATATATTGCTTTTTAGACTCAGGCTACTTAATTCTAGTGGCAGAATTCACAGGAAGGCCCCTTGCTTCTTTGTTCCTAAACATCTCATTACTTCACAGTCCTCCCGGGGAGAAACCTGCCCCTTCACGGGGCCTCTGAGGTTGGAGTGCCTTAGCCCCTTTGGGGTTGCCGGGCCTGTGCATAGCAGGCCCGAGATGTCTGCGCTTATTGAGAAGTCCTGGCTCCAGATTCCAGCCTTCCCTGTCTGCGTGGCTTGGAAGATTCAATGGTTAGTCTCATGGTTTCACTTCATATGTCCTCCCAAATAGACAAGAGGTGAAATTAAGCCATTACTCAGGCAGGAGGCCATTTACGGGGGTGACTGACACATTAATTAGCCCAGCTTCTTTAGATTTGTTAAGTCACTTTAGAAGGCAGCAATTTTGAAGGTGGCCTACTAGAGGGAACAAAGAGTCTCAGAAACGAGAGCATGTTAAGGAAGCAGAACACAAACAATGGTTATTCTTTTATTTTAAAGTTTTGTTTAGGAATAACTCTAGACAAATTTGAATTTCCAGGGACAGTAGAAGGCTGAGGACAGAGAAAGTGCTGAGGGCAGCTGGGCTGTCACCCTAGCCGTGCAGAGCAATGACCACTGCCACAGTCTACATTTAGTGCATGTTAAGCCATCACTTTCTGGGCCATAGTAACTGTGGTTTTTAGGTCTAATTTGAGTGCCCCAGCTTTTATTCATCTTCCTTCAGGATTTTGAGTCTCTTGGTTTCCTATTTCATACTTACCAGTAGTTTTCACTATTAAATTCAGAAATCTCTCTGCCTGTCTCGCATATGTGCCAACGTGGCTGTAAATGCATCATTTATCGCATTGGCGTTAATCACATTTCCTTAGGGAGAACAAAGAATTGTTGGGTTCTGGAAAAGTCACCTCTAGTTTTAGCAAACGACTTTTAAAAACAAGGTGTTTTCATTTGTATGTAAATACGTGCCTGCAGAGGCCAGGGAAAGGCATTGGATCCTGGGGAGCTGGGGTCACAGGTGACAGGCTCCAGGCTCTTCAGGTTCTCTGCAAGAGCAGAGGGCTTTAGCCACTGAGCAATCTTTCCAGGCCCTTAAAAATGTGGAGTAGAAACAATAATGTCTTGTTTCTTTAATGATGTTTCAGTCTACTTGTTCTTTCCATTGCAATTTATTTTTTCCCTCTCCCTTATTCCTTTTCTTTGTGCACTTTTCATTAGTGGTTCTGTGTGAGGGTTTTTTGTTTTCTCTTGATTTTTAAGATGGAGTCTTACTTTAGTCTAGTCTATTCTTGAATTCACAGTGATCTTGTTCCTTTAAGCCTCCCAAATTCTGGGACTACAGAAGTGAGCCACCGTGCACAACAGCAAAATCTTTTGGCTAGATTAACTAGTGTCTCCCTTTGGGTTCTGAGTTCTTGGCTATTTCTTTGCCTTTATAAGCACCTTAGTGTGAATTCAAGAGGTTATATCAGGAGATTGGCCAAATACCGTTTGGATATCTCAAGCCACTTTTTAAAGAGACACTGAGTATGTATTAAATTTGACCGAATAGTATAATCAAAAAAGGTAGTCAGAAGTGATTTGATATCTAGTCATGTGAAAGAAAAAAATACATTTAGGAGAAAGTAGCAAGAAATTATGAAAGAATAAAGGATCATGGCAGCTTAAATGTTTCAAAGTATTTAAGATATAGCATATATAATACAATGAAAAGTATTACCAAGCAGCTCTCTTGGTTGGCTTGACAGAATGAGTTTTGAGTTGAGTACTTCACTGAATAGAACTTAGGAAGAGTATTGAAAATTAGCATTTATTGACAAATACGAGCAGACTGATGTGAATGTGACATTTTAATGTACTCCATCATTTCTGCTGTAGTTTTTATATGAGTTGCATTAATGCTGCCTGTAGCCATTACGGTTAATGGTCCAGAAATTTTTATAATGCCTTTGGGAGTCTATGTAAAACATTTTTATAATTACTGTCATTTTATTCAAGTCTTTTTGATAAAGGGGGATTTACATATTCCAAGAGAGCATTAGTTTTGTGCCTTAGAGAAATTTACTCTGTTCCAAATTCTTTTGAATTTGTTCCTCTTTTCCATTGGTGCCATAGCATACTATGGTAGAAGATAGCTTGTTGAAATAAATTTAATTTCATTTTTATAACATGATTATCCACCAATGTTGGAATAAAATGTAAGATTTTTTAATTTCCTTTTAATTTTATTTGCAAATCTATAATCATTTTTGAAATATTTATTCATTGCTGTAAGGAGGGCTGCTTGTTGCTTCCTGGCTGCTCAGCTCCAAAATAATCACACAGAAACTGTATTATTTAAAACTCTGCTTGGCCCATTAGCTCTAGCTTCTTATTGGCTAACTCTTATATATTTATTTAACCTATTTCTATTAATCAGTGTATCACCACGTGGCTGTGGCTTACCGGATAAAGTTCCAGCGTCTGTCTGCAGCAAGGCTACATGGCTTCTCCCCGATTCCGCCCTTCTTTCTCCCAGCATTCATTTTAGTTTTCCCTGCCTACCTAAGTTCTGCCCTATATACAGACCTGGGCAGTTTCTTTATTAACCAATGGTATTCACAGCATACAAAAGGGAATCCCATATCAATTCATGAGCATTATGTTTGATAATTGTAGCCTTTAAATTGAAAGTATCCTTTCAGTACTAGAATAAAATGTTTTTTATACAATATATCTTTTTAATGAATAGGTTTTTAATACAGAATATCATATTTACTAAAAACTCCTACTACATTTTTCTTAAAGGTTTGTGAAAAGTATTAAAAATATTTGAAATACTAGGTATTTTATTTGATTTTTTTTATTGAGTCAACATATGTTGATAGAGCATTTATGTCTGCCACAATTTTTTATTGTTCCAGAGCTTTGCTAGTTAACCAAAATTATATAGTTTATATAAACATGAAACAGGATGCAGCTACATTAAAGAAGACACACACAGGCAGGTGCTGTAAGGTGTACATGGGAGTGGTCCATGTCTGTGCTCTGTTTTTAAGCATGATTGTAGACGAATTTATAGATTTACAAGATGAGAACTTTAGTTGTTTTTGAAATGCAGATTTAACCATTGTGTAGTTCTTACTCACATGTCTTGTAGTAAGAAAAATGTCCATGCCCTTCAAGAGAAGCATAGAAAAATAATCCATATTTATTCACCATGTTGTAATGATTCACTGTGTTACAAGACTGAGTTACAACCAGGAAGTGAGTCATAGATTTAGACCTAGCATCAAATCCCCACTTGACCACTATTTAACTACTGAATGATATTTACCAAGTAAATTAAATATAACAGTATTGTAAGTAAAAGGTTCTTATGAATTAATTTGTGAAATGTGTTATCATGAATCCTGTATATGTTGTCTTCTTGGCTATATGTACAAGCATTACTATCAGTTCGTCACTGTTGGCAAAATCATTTGTTTTAGGCCAGACTTGGCTTTTCTATTTGTTTAGTGTGAACACAGCTGCAGGGGACACTGCCTTCCTGGACAGCTCCAGGTATCACCCTTTGTACTTTTTTTTTTCCATGGATCTGGGCTCAGTGGTTGGTCCTAATTAAAATCAGTGATCCAGAATTGACAGAAAACTTTTCTTTTTTTTTTCTTTTTCTTTTTTTTTTTTTTTCAGAAAACTTTTCTTTACCTTTATCAAAATATCTCTGTGTGGAGTAGGCAGGGAGAAGTTTTGAGTAATGGGGTTGTAGTGACAGTTATTAGGTAGTATTGCTTTTTCATACCGTGCTCTAAGTACCCTGCTCACTAACTCTTGAAGCAACTCTGTGTGGTACCTACAGATAAGGAAATTAAATATAAAAGAGAAAATCGAATGATAATTGACGTAAGCTACGACTTCCTCATTATTTCATATAATGATTAATCATTTGGTACCCCATTCAGTCAAGCAGTATGTCTATCTTTCTGATTCAGGAAATGGGGTATGAATCCATTTCTGTGCTGATTAAATCTAATAGGACAGAAGAATCATCCTCTGGGGATGACAAGATCTTTTTGCCAATTACAGTCAGAAGCTGTTGAACGTCACACATCAAAGCTAAACTTTTCATTACCAAAATCTTCGTTCTTCCAGTGACTCATTCATGTATTTGGGGTGCAACTTTCTAAAGAAGCCATTTTCATAATAAAGAGAAATTAGTTTTTAAGTTGAAAATGAATGTTAATTCATGCCAAGGCCATCTCCTGCATACTTGGTCATAGTATTGTTGGGGGCTCAGTCAGGTGCTTGGTTGACCTGACCAAATGCAAAGCTGCTTCTTTCCTTCAGAGGTGCAGATTCTGTCTGTCACTGTCTCTTCCCCTCTCATTCTCTTCTTCTTGCTCTCTCTTTCACACACAGACATGCAGCCTGCATAGAGATTTGGGATAGTCTTTCTGTATTACCTTTAAAAATTAGATAACATCTGGAAATAGCCTCCAAGTTGACCAGTAAGATAATAAACTAATAGAATTTTGCATAAAGTGAGACATAATGCAGAACTTTGACATTTAATAAATATATAATATATGAAGAATCATGTAATTGTCTGAGGATTTCATTTTTCTTGCCCCTTGACTTCACATAGTCTTTTCAGTTGGACAGAAGCAGCTATACGCTGTGCTGTGATAATGACCGTATTATGGCAATACTGTATTCATGTTTATACACTGTGTATTGTTTTCCATTTGCCTTCATAACTAGAAAGTCTCCAGTTAAGTTGGAGATTAATGGAGTTGCCCTGTAAGGTTTTGTAATTAAGGTCTTTTGATGAACCTGCAGGTTGTTCACCTACTTCTGTTCACAGTGGGGCCTCTCTATGACAATATGTTTTACGGTTCTTTTGTGGAATAAGTTAGCCATGCAAATAAAGTATCACGTGAATGCCCAAAACACATAACTTGCTTCACGGGTAAAATAATTTCTTTTCAAGTACTGTTACTACAAGTGGTGTCTATGTTATCTCTGTGGGTACAAGGATTATTTGTTGTATAGGCCTTTAAGCCCAAGGGAATGTAACCCCATCTTTAAAATGGAGATTGAATCCTTCTTTGTGTATAGTCAAACAACACTGAGTTTTTACTGGGAAGTCACTGAATTGTAACTTCTTTTAGTGTGGGCAACAATCCCTTTAATCCTTCTATTCAAATTGTGTTCCGTGGTTGTTTTGGCACAAGCACGGTATTATAATGAATTAACTCATTCAGTAGTGAAACACTGGGGTAGGACATATAGTTACATAGCAGTGAGGTAGGAAAGCAGTTGATCACTTCATACAAGAGGCTGCCACATACATCTCTTATTAGTTTACATAAGAGGTTACTATATATTTCATTAGCCAGGTTTTTCTGAAGCATTTAAATTAGTTTGCTTACACCCAACTCTAACAACGTAACCTCTTGAATTAGAATTGTCCTGAGGACAAGCACTGGTGGTTTGTAATGTTGACTCAGAGCTTGTGAGAAAACAGCATGAAACAATTTAAGAAAGGCTTTGTGTTCATATAGAGACGTAGTGTGGCATTAGCACAGACTATAGTATAGAACCATGTATGGTTAGATTTGTATAGCGGTGGCAGAGAGTCTTAATAATTTCTAGTTAATCCTCCTGCATCACATTGGGAAAAGTTAAAATTAACTTTTATTTTCATCAAGTCATCTTCTCTCGTTTTTATGCCACAGAATGAACTCATTGTGTCATCTCAGGGACAGGTGTCCTTCAGCACAGGGATTTTCACTGAAAACGGCATATCTTGTTTGTTTTTGTTAAGAACTTTCCAAACACATAAACATTCACAAAACTTGAGTTTTAGCTCACTAGAACGGTGAGAACAACAGGGAAGACCACAGGGCACCAGACCCATACTGACTTTTAAAAGAGAGATTGTTGGGGGAATATTGACTTAACAGAGATCATTGAAGGTTAGGTGATTATAGAAGAAATACCAGGAGGAAATATGTTAGACCATACCAGTGAATCTCAGAAGATCCTTGGTGTACATCAATGGTTCATAGCCTGTGGGTTGAGGCCCCTTTGGATGTCAAAGGAAACTTTCACAGGGGTTACCTAAGACTATCAGAAAATACAGATATGTGCAATTATGATTCATAGTAATATAAAGTAGCAAAATTAAAATTATGAAGTAGCGATGAAATTAATTTTGTGGTTGGGGGTCACCACAACATAAGGAACTGTACTAAAGGGCCTCAGCATTAGGAAGTTTGAGGATCACTGGTGTAGATGGTATTTGAATATTTAGATGATGTGATAAATTATGACTGTGAAAGTAGTAGGATTTGTTACAAATCTGAGTAAAGACAGGATTGCCCAGCCTCTTCTCTCCAACCTTGAACAGATAGACAGTTCTTCTCCTTCCAGGGTAATGACTGCAGTCTCAGCCAGTGGGCTTGATGCTGTGATGCGGTAGAAGCACTGGACTGAGAATAGGAATGCGTGGGAAGTACACATAGCTGTGCCCATTCCCCAGCAGCTTCTGGCCACGAATCCCACAACCAATAACACTAGGCATAAAATAGACTCTTCGGAGAAAGTAGACAGCTCAAGGCAGCAAAACCTGGTAATGTGACAGGTGGTGATTTCCCAGCAAAAAGGCCAGCTTGTCAGTGATTGCAATTCACTTTTTACTACTTAATCTTAACTATGGCTTTGATGATACGTCTCCGAATATCTTCTTCAATGATACAGGAACCAGGAGGAAAGGAGCAGATCTGGCACCTGTCTGTGCTGGTCCTGGCCTAAACTTCAGAACGTGTGCACTGGGCCAGGCATGCCAGCTTGTAGCCTGTCTTTTTTGTTGGACTTTCTTTGGACCTCCAGCCCACAAATAACAGCATGGATACTTATTATTAATTATGAAAGCTTGATCATTAGCTTTGGCTTGTTCTCAACCAACTCTTACAACTTAAATTAACCTGTTTCTATTAATCGATGTTCTGCCACATGGCTTTTTACCTCTCCTTCACTCTGTAGGTCCAACTTTCGCAGTGTCTTGCTGCATCTCCTGAGCAACTAGATTAATCCTTCCTGAGTCTCTCTCTCTCTGCCCAGAAGTCCTCCTAACCTCCCCTGCCTAGCTATTGGCCATTCAGCTTTTTATGAAACCAATCAGAAGGTGCCTTTCACATGGCATGATCAAATACCCTGCAATACCAGTTTATGCTTGTAATCCATTAGGGTTTGGGGCTAGAGGATTGTTGTGAGTTCAAGGCTGGCCTGGGTAACTTAATTAGACCATGCCTCAAAATAGAAAATAGAAAGAGGGCTGATGGTGTATCTCTATGGTACAGCATTTGCCTAGCATGCACAGAGCTCCTGGTTCAGTCCCCAGTATTGCGGTGTGTGTGTGTGTGTGTATGTGTGTGTGTGTGTGTCGCTGTTTTGTATAAATCTCCATTTTCAGTTTTGTTTCAGAAGACCATTAGCTTGTGCAGTCACTATATCTAACTGAGCTTTTGACTTACTGACATCACTGAATATCTCACATTGACTTCAGAAATACATTTTTATGGTTCTGGTATATCCTGTTGGAATGACTGCTCTTTTGTCCTGTGTGTGATTTGCAACTGGAAATGCAAAGCTTTAGATAATTGTGGCTTCTGAATTTAGTGCATGATTGACTTGCCCGTCAAAATCTGTCTCGGAATGCTCCTTACAGCGTTGCTGTGGAAGGCCTTCAGAACACGGAATAGTCTCGTATGCGTTTTCTCTATCGTTTTTGTCACTAGGGGGTCTGCCCTCTATTTGCCAGTTAAGTTTTTATGTTGAAATCCCCTAACTCAAGTATATTTAGAATGCTTTGGGGCAACATAGTGAAATAAAAATAAAATCTTGTTTATTTCTATCAAAAAGAAGCATGTTCAGAACAGTGAACTAGACAGAGAGGGAACGCCCTGAGTGGGCAGCGTGGTGTGCCACAGCCGGCTTGAAGTCGAACTCCTCTGCATTCCGACATGGAAATTCTTGTGGATTTTCCACATGGTTTTGATTCTTGAATCACATTGTTTTACTTTCCAAAATCAAAATTAAGTAAAAAAAGAAAATGTTAAAAAGCAAGCCTAAATCAGGCCATGGTGGCACACACCTTTAATGCCAGCACTAGGGAGGCAGAGGCAGGCGGATCGAGGCCAGCCTGGGCTACAGAGCGAGTTCCAGGCCAGCCAGGACTGTTACACAGAGAAACCCTGTCTCAAGAAAAACAAAAAGAGAGAAAAAAGAAGGAGGAAAAAGCAAGCCTAAAACTAGAATGAAAAATGAACAAAGGAACTTAATTGTTTAGTGGATTGACTGCCACCAAGCCGGAAGAATTAACTCGGAAAAGTTACAGGCACCTTGCTGTGACAGTTACTCAGAAATACGCTCTGGGTAGAGGGAAAAAAAAATGTTAGCACCAGTTTTCCCACTGCAGAAAAGAGTCGCAGACCCAGAATGAGAATAGAACTGGAGGCGCTAATGTGTAACCCTAATTTAGAGTAAGGAAGGGGATGGATTGGAGATGCAGTTTTGATGCATGGTCTGGAGGTGGCGATGCTTGGAAACAGTGCATCTCTAAGGCCCAGATCAGGATTAACTCTCCACTCAGAGAAGGGGAGCTCTGGAGAATCAGCTGATTCCAGCTACAGGACAAGGAATTATGCAAGACTAATGCAGACCTGCCAGAAGATGCTGACATAATAGGTCTCCACTGGCCAAACTTGGGACAACTGGAGAGATGGTAGTGGTTTGTAATGTGATAATTTTAAAAGGAAATGCTGAGTATACAATGTTATTTTAAAAAAGGAAAGAAAGAAAAAAGAGCATGGGCTGTACTGTTTTTCCTCCAAAGAATTCCAGATTATAGATGTAAAAGGAATACAAAAACTAGAGAAAGCATTTTCTGACTTCTAGTGCAACATCTGATTCAGGGAAGATCACCAACAAATGGGAAAGCCACCATGTGAAACATTCTTGGGATGCTTTGGAAAGGAATACGGTTCCATGTCTAAGTACCAGCATATATATTCTATATTAGTCACCAAGGGAAGAAGCAGTGCCCTCACGGAGGGCTCCAGCAGACAAGACTGTAACTAAGCCAGCCAACAGCAGCCTTGGGAACTGGAACTGTGTGCCTCCTGGCGCTGTTGTTTGGGAAAACACAGCACCAGAAAAGGTCCGCCTGGGTTTTCTTAGGATGAGGTAATTAACACATTCGCTTTGTGAGACAGTCTTCAAAATAACTGACCTGAATTTCTCACGTTCTAGTGGCAGTAGCTTCTTGAGATGAAGGGCTGGAACAGCTGATCCTCTGGGACAGCTGAACAGACTCTGTGGTCCTTGGTCGATGTTGACGCATGTTTATAAACCAGCTGTAAAGAACATTGGAGAAGAAGTTGAGGAAATGTGAATGTGGCGTTTAGGTAAAAATATTGTTATCTATGCTGTTTTCTCATCACGTAGTCACATTGTGACTAAATAAATGCTTTCAAACGACCAAACCCGGTCCAAAACAGTGTGTTTGAAAGACTTGAAATGTTTCAAAATAGAAAACTAGAAATAAATTATTTGTTGGATAGATTATGGCCTTGTATATTTATTTATTTTTTTAAACAGAATTTATTAAGTTTTCATGACTCTTTTTTAATCTTTATTTTAAACTTTATTTAACTCTATTTTGTGCGCATATAATGATTCAGATTCTCTGGAACTGGAGTTACAGACAGCTGTGAGCTGCCATGTGGGTGCTGGGAATTGAACCCTGATCCTCTGAAAGAGCAATCTTAACCACTGAGCCATCTCGCTAGCGCCATTTATTTATTTTTTTAAAAAGAAGATAAAACAACAACAACAAAAAACTAGTAAAACTCTTTGTAGCTATGCTGAAATGAAATTCAGTTAGTTTATCTTACTATCCATGTAAATAAAAAAGAATATAATTATTCAGTCATAAAGAAGAAATTACATTTTGCAACAGAATAATTCTACTCCAAAGATGCTCATTCATGGTGAATAGAGGACAAAAATGGTCCCCACATTTCTATAAATTTCTCACAGCTTATAATTAGATGATGTTTTCTCTAGAATTTAATGTAGTGTTGTTATTGAAATTATGTTTTTCACTAGTCCTAAGAATCATGAATTTCAGATAATGTTTACAAAGAGCATATCATAATTTAGGAGATTAGATTATAGTTCATAATATTGTACATACCAAAAAACTTTAATATAAGTTTCCTTAGATAAATGCATATTGTTTCAGAAAAAAGAAGATATATTAATAATGTTTTGCCAATAAAGGAATTTGACATTTTTAAATTTGCAAGCAAGGGAGGTTGGAGCAGAAGACAACATTGTATTTTCCTAAATGTGGGTTAGCTCTGAGAAATGTTTTGGAAATAACGGATGACATCATTTTGAGACCATGTAAGTGAAAAGCACTTTCCCTCTAAAAGATCACCTGCGACCATCTGTTTCTTGAGAAAATGAAACAATGTGCTAAAATTATGTCCACAGAAGTCAGACATTGCCAGTTTTGCGTATGAGATTAAAGTAGCAGCCTGCCTTCTGGGTGGCCCTCTTTGTGGAGGGAGGCACAGCAGATGTGGGTCAGAAGCCTCCCAGGTCCCGAGGTTCCCACCTGCTCTCCCGCTTTATGTGGCTTCTCTGGTGCAGGGGGCTGGAGTGGGTGACTTGTGCCCTACAGCAGGACAGAGATGTCCATCCTCTGCCTCTGACTTGGGGACATGTCTGACAAGATTTTGATTATTTTGTTTTAATTTATGTCTGGTTGTGTGTGGGACGGGTCCCGGTGCTATGTCGGGTAGCGAGATTTTAAAGAAAAAACGCGGCATGTGCCCGTGAGAGGGAGGGATCCTGGAAAGAGGGCTCAAGACTGCTCATCAGCACCTTTAGCGAGAGCACAGAGTGGTTCGAAAGCGCAGGGACGTTATGCTGTGAATGCCCCTTGCCTTTCTGTACTGTCATATGCCTCCTCCTCAAACTGGAGGCCTGGACCCAGCTTCCAGATGGTTGGGGCCCTTTACAGAACCATGATTCACGGACCTGAGATCTGGTTGTATATTTTTTAAATTGTCCTGCTTTCTGATGCTAATTACTGCAGCTAGGCTGCCAAGTAAACATGTGCTCAGAGCTGGATTCTGGATAAAGGCTCCCCTTTGGCTGGGCTTGCTGGAAACCATTCATGCTTCACATAGAATATTAGATAATCTCCATGAATACTGCATAGTGTGGGAGCAGCAGTAGTCTGGGATAGGCCAGTACCTGGCTAGAAACCACAGAAAGGGGGAAAATGCACTGACATATATTAAATCTTATAGTTAGCAGCAGACTCATACATAAATACAATGAAATTGCTATTTTGCTTGCCAAATTGAAAAGATTATAAGGTGTGTGTGTGTGTGTGTGTGTGTGTGTGTGTGTGTGTGTGTATGCCTATTTTTTTCTTAAGGTGATCATCTTCCATAGAGAAAAGGGTGGTAAAATGGTTGATATTATATAGTATTACTACAACCCTGGCAATATGTTTTAGGAATATTAGGATAATCATTCCCTTTGGCCTAGTAATTTCCATTCTGGGAGTCTAGCCTAAGCAAATAACCTCAACTACAGAGCACTTTTTGCACTGAGGCCTTCATCCCACATTCGTGAACTGTGTTAAACTGGATGTAGTCTCCACCAGGAGGTTGACTATGGCTTCTCACTCAGGGGTAACAGAATGTTCAGAAATGTTCTCTGCTTCCTGGATACCGGATACTGATCACAGACAAAAATAACGTGAAAAGAGCTCACAGTACCTGGGTATGGAAAGGTGAGATACCAAACCGAGTCACATATAGTCTAAATATGATATAAATATAGTCTATTTATAGGAAATATATTAATAGAAAGAACATTCTCAAAGAAATAAAAAACTTATTTAAAATGGTAATATTTAGACGATAAACTAAAGCCTGATTTTTTTCTACATTTCTGATTTCCATATCTCTTTTATAAAATTCTTTATCAGATATAGGCCATCTCATTTTCCCTATACCAGCAATATATAGGAAAATCAGATATTATATCAGTAAATAAGACCATCCAGTGGCCAAAGCTATCACAAATATTTCCCGGTGCTTTCCAAACCCCCAGTATGTCTTCATCAGAAAAAAAGGAAGAACAGTAGCTACAGCTGCAGAGTAAATAAATACAGCTTTTGCAAGTCAGTTTGACAGATGTCTTAAGAGTCTTACAGTAATCCCACACTTTGACCCAATATTACACTTCATTTTCCTGATACTTCTACCTAGTGAGACCCAAATTATAGCCTCTTGGTTTAGGGGGCAAAATTAAATATTTTAGATCTCTCTTATGAAATAATGAGATTATTCAACAATTATTTGGAGAGTTCTCTTACGTTTAATAAAAATTAAACAACTTAGTAACTTACTCAGCCAGTGAAAATTTGGTAACTAATATATTAATAAATGTCAGCAACAAATGTTTGTGTTACTTAGCTTTTGGTCCTAAGACAAACACCTGAGAAAACCTCAGTGGGATCTTCTTGGCTCATAGTTTCAGGGAACTCTCTGGTTGGTTGGATCTGTTGTTTCTGGGCTATGGAATGTGTGGATATTGTGATGGAAAGCTGTTGACTGTATAGTTTCCAGGAAGCTGGGAGAATTGGAGGGATGGGGCCAAGTACAAGGTCCACCTTTCCAGGACACACCGTGCAAGCAGCCCTGCCTTCCTGAATTTCATTACCTCCCAATTTTCTATTGAGATTTTCAATGAGTCAGTGGAGTTCATTGATGAAGGCACAGTGCTCATGAGCACTTGTATCAGAGATTAAGCCTTTTATATCTGAGACTCTTTGGGGACACTTAATATCCAAACCATAATGTTGCCTTTTCTTCTAAGCTGCCTAGGAACACTTGCAGGAAGCTGGACAGTGAAGGATGGGCAGACAGAATCTCCCTTGCTCCTGTTGTCAGCACTATTGTCTGAGACCATAGCAAGCCAGGAGTCTGGGTGATCTCTTACAAAGTCGGCCTTCCAGCCGGAATGAATCTGCCCTGGTATTTAGGCCTGGTCATTTTTATCCTCATAACCACTAGTAAGGCCATTTTTCATGCCTCCTCCCCCTCGTTAAAATAGTCCAGAATATATCGTTCATTCCATAACAGGGTCATTGTCTCACTTATACCTTATCACCAATGATGCCTACCTGATCGTTACATAAAAAGCCTCGTGTAAGCTGTATTAACCTCTTTTTTAAATTTCAACACATGCTGTTTAAGGTACCTACTCTGTCAGGTAATCAGCTGAGTGTAGGAGGTAGAGGAATAAACAAGACATAGTTCTTATTATGTTAGGGAGTTTATAAGATAACAGGACATACAAGCAATTATTCTAACATAGGATAAATAAAATTATTCGAACAAAGAACATTTGCCATACTGTTTAAGATCACCAGATGCAGTTTTGAGAAAATAAAAAAAGTCTTCAGTAGGATTTGATATCTATACTAAAATCTGAAGAATTTATATGAGAAAATGTTCATCAAATATGTCCTAAATGATGTAAAATGTGCCCTGGCATGTGTAAGAGCCCAGAGGAAAGCAAATATGATTAAGACATGACCTGTAATGGGGGAAATAGGGAGCCTCTGAAGTGGCCAAATCAGGAATTAGGGCTTTGTTTCTCCTGAGTTTACATAATGAGTTTTCATTTTATTTGAATGTAAGAGTATTAGATATTTTAATTTATGAAATACGATGAATGATCAGAATTGTATCTTAAGAAATAATGCCTTGGAAAAAAATATCACCGCTATTGGTGATGATGTTAGCCCAGCTGTTGTAGAGTAGAGCTATCCTACAACCCAGTGATTCCACCAGTGTATATTCCCCAAAGGAAATGTAATCAATGTGTTGCCTTCCCATTGTGGTCCATTGCCAGCCCATTGGTTGTAGCTATGACGTGGAAACAGCCCAAATGTCCATCAGTAGATGAGTGGGTAAATTATGTACATGTATGCAATGAAATAGCCATAAAACAGAAGGATGCTCTGTCATTTGCTATAACCTAGGGGGCATTGTTTTGATCAAGATAAAGTATGCATAGACCCCAATTACCACACGATTTCACTAAAACAATCAAATCTAAAAGCACCAAAATAATAGCAGTGATGACCAGAGTGGGATGAGAGGTCTGGGAAAAGCAGGGACAAAGGACATGCAATGGATGCTGATGATCTCAGTTCTGATGATGGCACTGCATCCTTAAAACAAAGGAATGGAAGTATTTAAATTCTCCTAAATACATAGTTATAAAAATTGAACAGTAATACATATGTGACACCTCAGTTTTCCTTAAGCCCAAATGCTTGCTCAGTAATTTGTATTTTAAAAGCCCTTTCTGGTAATGCTCTAGGCATTGATGAGAAGAAGGAAAGCTAGCTTGTCAGAGAACCAGGATACGTTGTTGACTGCTAAATCTTGCTTAGTATCTCATTTCATCACATCCCAGTGTGCTTCTCAAAGAGGGAAATTGCATTGTATTTATGATTCTTTATAATAACTAAAGAAAAAGCACTGCTCTATAAATTCCTGAACCCAAGCATTCTGCATACCTATTAGGCAAAACTTTATTTTGTAATTAGTCATGAAGTGTTCTCTTCTGTTGCCATCTTGTTTGTTGAGATACAGTCTTATTGTGTTGCTGTGGCTGGCCCCTGATTTAATGGTCCTCCTTTCTCTGCCTCCAGGGATCTGAAGTTCTAGGTGTGAGCTGCCACACCTACTCACTTCAACTGTCCAGTGGAGAGCTATCTATTAAATGCAAGCATTTCCTTTAGACCCAATAATTATCATCTAGGGCATTTATCTACTTAAGTAATTGTGTACAGTTGAATAATATATGTAAAATATTATGCATTCCAGCATTGTTTAATACAGCAAAGTACTAAGAATAATATAAACATCCATATGGGCAGTTTAATTGGTTACAGCAATTAAATAAATGGGATACAGCACAGGGAGTTAGGAGGAAAACCTACTCATGTTAATATAAAAACAGCTCCAAGATGAATTGCCTGGTAAAGAGAGGAAAATGAACGTTATTGTTGTTGTTGTTGTTCCCTAACCTTTGTGTTTGGGGAGGATCTTTGCATTTCTCACTCGTCCTTGTCCTTTCAAGTTCTAGAAGGCGATCCCAGCCCTGTGCTGGGAGGACGAATGGAAGCAGGGTGTTGACGAGATCCAGTGTTTGCTTGCGCTTCATAGTTCAAGAACCATGAGGATTTACAGCCTTACAACATATGAGCTTAAATGTTTAAATTTACTTAAGTAAATGATTATCAAAATTCCGAGAGTGAAGGGGAAGTGCTTAAATAATACAGGAGGGTGGTTACTGGTGTTGTAAAATCCAATAGCCCATTAATTCTCCAATTGCTTTAATTATTTAATATTTGCCCCCCCCCGTGCGTACATACTGTATGTGTGTGAGTGTTGTGTCAGTATATGCTGTCGTAGTGTGTCAGAGGACAATCAGAGATGTTGGTCTTCAGCTTCTGTCTTATTTGAGATCAAATCTCTCATTTCCTTGCTGAATGTAGCAGGCTGCCTGGCCCACGAACTTCCAGAGATTCTCCCCTCTGCCTCCTATTTGAGCTTAGGAGCACTGGCTTCCCAATGTGTACCTCTGCTCAGGCGAATTCAAAGGCTAGTCCTTGTGCTTCCCTGGTGAGTTCTCTACCACTAAGCCACCCCTACCCATCATAGGCCTTGAAAGATTTGTTGATTCTCAAGCGCCTGCCCTGTGGCTCTCTCTTCTCTGAGAACTTAAGCTGAGCACACTTTGATGTCCTCATTGATCACATGGGCATCATCTTTTCTGAAATCCTTCTTCATCCTTTCACCATTTTTTACTGGGTTGGTAGTCTGTATTTTTCTATAACTTGTATTTTCGGGGTATGTAACACTTGTCATTTCTCTTTTGTGAATACCATCTCGTAATTTTGAGATTCCATTCTCCCATTGGTGAGTATAGTTTTAAATTGACCCATTTTTATAATGAATGTCTTCCTGTCACACGTCAGAAACCTTTCAGTTCTGAAAGTGTTTTTGATCATCTTTAGAAGCATCTTTTTTTTTAACTTTTCATGTATGTAACTATAACTCACTTAATGTAAAGCGTGTGTCAGAGACTAATTTTGGTGAATGTTTACAGGGGATCCAGATTAGTTACTGAAAACGCTGACTGTCTCGCTTCCCTGTGGGGTGCTTTTTGTTCTGTGCTCCCTCCCCTCTGGTCCACGTTGCCATCACTGGCCAGCCTCACTCTGTTGCAATTCCTGCAGCACTCTGATTAGTTCAAAATCTTGTAGAACAAGTTTTACTGCTGTGTTTTTCTAGATTGAGTGTTTACTTAGTCCGTTCAGGCCTTTATAACCAAATGCCACACGCTGGGGAGCTTTAGACATTGAAGCCTCAAGGCTTTACATGTGGGAGGCTGGTTAGCATCCTGTGGTGCTATCCTGTGGAACAATAGGAAAGTGGAGGTTGCTTTAGGAGGTGGGGGCTAAAGCAAGAAAGGTAGGTCACTGGTGACATGTACTTGAAGGAGATATGAGGATGTTCCTTTCCTTTGTTCATTACTTCTGTCACTCATTACTGCCACATGCACCATTGTAGCACTCGCTGAAGGCCCAAAGGGAGAATGGATTGGAGCTTCTGAAATGGAGCCCTGAGACTGCCTGTGTCTCCTAACCAGCTTGTTTCCAGTGTGTCCTCTCAACATGGAGGGAGAGAAGCAGATCTCTGGGACCTGTTTCATATGGGAACTGTTCTCACTTCATGACGTAATCACCTTCCAAAGGCCCCATGTCCTGATATTTATGCTGATAATTAAATGTCAATATAGGGACTTTGGGGAGCACAAACAGGAGAAAGTGTCATGATTATGCACATATGTTTTCAAATTATCTTATACTTTTGAGTCCACTTTTCCTGCAAAATAAAAAAGGAAAACTGCTATAAATCTCACTGAACTTGAATTTGGAACTCCTTATGGGTTGATTGTACATCTGACAGTTCAAGAATGCAGTATGTCCTTCCATTCATTTGCTGCTTTTCTAACTCCAAAATCCTTCACTTGTTTCTCGAGGAGGTATTTTGTTACATTTATTTCTGTTGGAAATATTTATATCATCTAAATATCATTGGCTCTTGAGCATTATTTTTATTTTCTCATAACCAGTCTATAGAAGTACACGGCATTTGTATTACTGAACTATTTAGCATACGTGTTTATGTGGAGCGGAGGGAGACTTAAATGAATGTGTGTGTACGGAGTGGGAGAAGGCTCGAGTGAATGTGTTTTGTTGACATGGGCACAGCTATGTCAATAACCCCAGTGCCTCAGACCCATGGGAACTGCAAAGCCTGCCTTTGCTGAGGCTCAGAGGAGCAGCAAAGCCTTCCTCTGGTCCAAGTGTGAATGCTGACAGCCTATGCAAGAAACTCAACCACAGCTTCCTCCTTCCAGATGATTGTGGCCCAAGACAGCGGCCCTGAGCAGACCGTGTTCAGCTGTGTACAGTAAACCTTCCTCTGGTCCAGATGCAGAAAATAAACATGCTGAATTTCTGGTTGCTGTTGCTGCTATTGGTGGTGCATCTCCATCAGGCCCCAGTTTTTCTGCACATGTTATGTGTCTGTCATTTTTTTTTTCCTTTGTCAACTCCTGTTAGGTCAGGGTTCCAGGACCAAGCCATTCAGGATCCTTCTCTTTCTAGATTCCCGTTTAATTCTAGGTGTTTTTCTGTTAGAACTTGAATTTTCTTCATGTATGGTCATGAAATCTGCAAGTCATGAGGGATTTGAGTTCTTCATTTCCAATGGTTTCACTCTCATTTCCTCTTTTTGTTTTCTTACTTTGGTCATGAGTTATAGTCATTGGCATTGGCTATAATTTGCCCCATGCCTAACTTCAAGAAAAAGATTTCACCTTTGTGATGTTTGCTCTGCGTTTTCTTGTAGCTATTCCTCATCACATTAAGAAAATGTCCATGTAACCCTAGTTTGCTAAGATTTTCTCTTGAGTGGATGTTGAGTGTATCAAATATGTTTTCCCGTGTGCCGTGTGCTGATCAAATTTTTTTTCTCCTTATTGTGTTTTAAATTTATTTTTCAAAAGTAGGATTTTTAAAAATTTGTCATTATTGTACTATTGTATTTTATATAACATATGCAAATTTTAATTATTTTAAATTTTTATATATTATGTATCATATAATAATTACAAATATTTTTTAAAACTTTTCAATAGACTGGTGCTTCATGTTCGTTAGCACCTGTCTCATCTCCCCACCAGCAGGTGGTCCAGATCTCTTGCCTTCACATGAAGCTCCAGGAACTTTCCCAGCTCAAACCTAACCTTCTTCAGCATGTCTGCTTTCCTAAGGAAAGCACCCAGAAGAAGTATATGGACTGGCAAGCTGCCCCATGTTTCCCTCAGTGCTGGCCAGAATCAGTGTATTAACTACTTCTTTCAAGACATCTGTGTGTACTCTTGGATCATGATTTCTGTTATCATCTTCCTGGTATGGCAGATGTGTTAGTGCTGAGGTTAGGAGATTTTGCCCACTGGTTGTTGTGTTTTGCAAACCAAATGGTGAAGAGAGGAAGCAAATAGCTGTTAGTAGGCTTAACATTACCATAATCTGTAACAACAGTCTGCCTTTATGTTGTTGTTTGAGAGTGTCGTGTAGGAATGTGTGTTTTGATCTAAGCCACCCCATACCACCCTCTACAATTCCATCCCTCTCCCCACAACCATTTTCCTTCCTAATTTCATATGCTTGTTTAAAAGCCTACCAAGCTCCTTTATGTGCCAGGGTGCAGGACTGTCTACTATAACAAAACTAGCCTCTCAGGGGTCTCATCTTTGACCCGACGAAAACTGACTTCACACCACACCACATCAGTTGCCAAGAGTTCCTTAGTCATTGGTGTAACTTAATGAGCTCTCCCCATCCCTGCTGGAGTTTTGGCTGGCTTTGTCTTACGCAAGTCTTTTGGATGTAGTCACAGCTGCTATGAGTCGAGATGTGCAGTGGCTCTGTCATGGCCTGCAACTATTATTTCTCTGCCAACAGTTGCCACCTCTGCTTCTTAATTTCTCACTATCCCTTTTTCTGTGGCGATCCTTGAGCCTTGAGAGGTGGGCTGTGATATAGATGTCCCAGTTAAGAGCATCCATAGTCTCGTAAGCTCTACATGGTGACCACTTGCAGGTGCCTATAATTAACCTCCATCTACTGCAAAGGGACACTTTTCTAATTAGGGTTGAGAACTTCATGGTCTATAAGTATAAAGAAAAGAATTTGTCTGTGTCCATTTGGAAGAATAATAATATTAGGTTCTTCCCGAGGGCCAATGCCATAACCACATTCAGGTTTTTGGCGCAGTTAGTGGTACTGGACATGATTTCGCCTTAATGTAATGGGCCTTAAATCTAATCGGAAAGTGGCTGATTAATTGCCTAACATTCCTGCCACTGTTGCACTAGTGGGTCTATCTTGTCCGGCTACTCATTATTTGAAAATAGTTTCCAGGGTTCACAGCTGGGTAAGACTGGCTATGTTCCTGTCCCAAAGCAATTACAATAGCCTGTAATGTTTAAGAGTGGTCTGTAGGACGTTTACTGACCAACTCCACTCTTTGACCATAAAATACATTTTGTTCCAGGTAAGATCCTTTCCGTGGAAATTAATCAGTCTTGCCTCAAACATCATCAACAGTTAGGTCAAAGCTCCAAAGTCGACCTCATTGATCTGCAGATCAGCTAGGCTCACCTCACTTCATACACAGCCCCCGATGCATGGGATTCGGTTCTGGTTTCTTGAGTCTGTGGTCATTAGTTTCCTACTATTTCTAATACTGAACTATCTAGAAGTTTTATACCTGACAGATATTAGAAAATGGCTGAACCAATTTCTGCTTGGCTCCCCTTTACTAGTGATTGTAGGAGGGCCACTTGTTTGTTTCTGGCTGCTCAGCCCTGAAATAATCACACAGAAATCATATTATTTACAGTATTGTTTGGCCAATAGCTTAAGCATATTTCTGGCTAACTCATTTCTTAAGTTAACCCATCTCCATTAATCTGTGTATTGCCACGTGGCTGTGGCTTACTGGGTAAAGTTCTGGCATCTGTCTCTGACAGGGTTACATGGCTTCTCACTGACTCCGCCTTCTTTCTCCTAGCATTCAGTTTACTCTTCCCCGCCTAGCTATCAACAAGCCAAAGCAATTTCTTTATTCACCAATGGTATTCACAGCACACAGTGTGGAATCCCTCATCAACCAACTTTTGACAATCACTTGTACTTCACAAACACCATGGTGCTGCTCAGAGAGCCAAAAAAGCTCCTTTGTACTATTCACATGTGAATTACTTCAACTGACAGTCTTGCATTTTTGAAATATAGTCAGCCTCATCATGCTATCTCTCATGCACTGATCTGTTTCCTTTGCTAATACTTTGTCAGGGTTTTTGCATCAATGTTTATAGAAGAGATTGCTTAATATTGGGTTTTTTTTTTTGCAACTTCATTTGCAGGTGTGGTTTTCAGGATTATGCTAACTTCATAAACCAGTCACTGCAATGATTTCCTCCTCTCCTCGTTCTTTCCTCTTTTCTCCAAAAATTACTCTGTACCATTATTGTTATTTTATTCTTGGATGCTTGGTGAATTTGCCTTTTTCCAAACTTGGCTGAAGTTTTTTCATTTGGTGGTATGCCTTTTTTTATTTGGTTGAATTTTATTACTAGTAGTAGTAATAGTAGTGTGTGTAGTGTTTTTGTTTCAGGTCCTTAAATATGATTTTCTTTGCACTGATTCTGCTTGTACCAGAGAGAACTCTGGCTTGATGATTTCTCTCATTATGAAAAGAAAAAACTCTTAGTGACCATCACAGGATACTGTGGAAGCTGCTAAGTGTGGGGGGTAAAAAACGGGTTTAGATGGCTCAGTAGAGAAGTACTTGTACGCGAATGAGGACAGGAGTTTTAATTCCCAGCACTCCCATAGGAATCCAGAAGGTATGACCCTACCTGTATTCCAGGCACTCAGGAGGGAGAGACGGGATCGCAGTGCTATGTTGGAATGCCAAACTAGCAAGCTTTGGGTTCAGCAGGAGACCCTGCCTCAGTCCATAAAGAAATCAATGAGTGAAAACACCCATCTGTCCCTAATCTTTGGCCTCCTCACCCAAGAGCACACACAAGCATACTCATCCACACACATGTACACATATGCTCCCACCCCAAAGCATGTGCCCCAGTAGAGCAGATATCTACCCTCCTGTGGTTACAGATGCTGGAAAGCAGTGAGCCAGGAAACCACTGGCCCAGTGGTACTCAGCACTCAATGCATGCAGTAGTTGCTGAAGGTGTCCTGTTGCTCTTCTCAGTTTCTCAGGACAGCGATTATATGAACTCCTTCAGTATCAAGTGAGCAAAAGGCTGTAAACACCCTGTAAATCTCATGTCTAACACTTAAAACCAAGGTCCAAATCAGACTAAACATTTGACAAGTTGAGTTTGAGGCTCTAGATTGTACTTTTTTCTGTCATTTTCTTTGGAGACTTTAATTAATTAATCCACCACTTCAGAGGCGCCTCTCACCTTAGCCACTAAATTACTTTTGAGTTCTCTCATGTGGCAAATTAGCCATCTAGCTCAGGTGTTAAGTGGATAATTATGCTTCCTGCTGACACCTTTGAGATTGTTTTACAGTTAAGTAATTTTTTTTTCTTACAAGAATGAACTTGTTCGAGAGAAACAGAGAACATAACAGAGAACATATTTTTCAGCGCTGTAAGTAGTGGTTTTAGCATTGAGCACAACAAAAATGCAAAATAAGTTTATGTGTATTCAGAACTTTAATGTATACAGAAGTTAACTGACATTTTGAAAACATTGATTTGATATTTAATAGACATGTGGGAAAATGTTTGGAATCATGGTTATGGTTGCAAAGGAACTTCTTAATTCTTGGAGACATATGAAAATGTTTATGAAAGAAACGGCGTGGTATTCGATAATTTGCTTCAAAGTAAGATGCAAGAACTAAATAAATCAAATCGTCAAAGAAACAGGGTTGGTCATTAGTTGACAACTGTTTCAGTGGAGAATGAATCCTTGAGGATTCATCACGCCTGCCTACCATTTTCATCATATGTTTGTAATTATTCCTAATGAAAGTTTTATAAAACATTGGATCGATTTTATGAAGTGGTACCATCATACCCAAGACTGCCAGCACTAACTGATGTTGTCAAGGCCGTGAAGGATGTTTTCACTCATTAATCTACTTTATATGCCTGTTATTTTTGTTCCTACCACCATAAAAATGGTACTACAAAATGTAAAAAGGATAAATGCTGGAGAAAAGAGAATGTGGGGAAAAGGGAGCCCTTTGGTGCTAGTGATGGGAATGTAAGTTTCAGTCGCCAGACTGGTGGAATGTTCAGTGGGTAAAAATGCATCTGAGTTGAGTCCGCAGGAGCTGTGTGGCAGAGAGAGAGAAGTGGCTCCTGCATATGGCCCCCTGACTTCCACATGTGCTGCGTGTGCTGACTCGCTAAAGTTAATTTTAAAATAAATAAAATAAGCTACACAGCCATTTTGTACAATGAAATGGCTCCCCTCAAATTAACCTCCACAAAGTCACTTATCACAAAATATATATCCATATATTTTGCTCATACATATATGCAAAATAATTATATATACATACAAAATAAATGTAAAAGAGATATCTCCATTCCCATGTTTATTGCATCATTGTTCACAAGAACTAATATGTAGAATCAACCTAAGTATCTATTAGTAGATGAAGACAATAAGCTTCATATCAGTTATTCTCAAATTTCCTAACTCTGCAATCCTTTAATCCAGTTCATGCTGTGGTGACGTCAACCATAAAATTATTTTCATTGCTACCTCATAACTGTAATTTTACCTTTGTTAATGAATCATAATGTAAGTATTTTTTAAGATAGAGGTTTGCCAAAGGGTTTGAGAACCACTGCTTTATATTGTCATATTTATAAATGTACATACACTAACATTGGAATATTTTTTTTAGTTCATAAAAAGAGGAAATCCTGCCATTTGTGGTAGCATTACAAATGTTGAGTAACATGTGAAGTACGCAGACACAGAAAGAAAAATGCGAGATGATCTTAGTTTATTTAGAACCTGAAAAGGATGAACTCAGAGATGCTAAAATAGCTCCAATTATTCAGAGCTGGCTTGTGGCAGTGGTGGGAAAGATATATATATATATATATATATATATATATATATATATATATATATATATATATATATATATTAGAGCTTGGTATGAAAACAGCTGCATGAGCTGGGTATGAAAACAGTTTGGTATTGGCACAAAAACAGGCAGGTGGACCAATGGAATTGAATCGAAGACACTGATATAAATTCACACACCTAAGAACTCCTGATTTTTGACAAAGAAACTAAAACTATAAAGTGGAAAAAAGAAAGCATCTTTAACAAATGGTGCTGGTATAACTGGATGTCGACATGTAGAGAAATGCAAATAGATCCATACCTATTGCCATGCACAAAACACAAGTTCAAATGTATCAAAGACCTCAACATAAAACCAACCACATTGAACCTCATAGAGAAAATGGGAAGTGGCCTTGAACGCATGGGCACAGGAGACCACTTCCTAAATATAACACCAGACACAGACAGTAACAATTGTAGGATCTCCTGAAACTAGGAAGCTTCTGTAAAGCAAAGAACATGATCAACAAAACAAAACGGCAGCCTATGGAATGGGAAAAGACCAGTCCCACATCTGACAGAGGATTGATCTCCAAATTATACAAAGAACTCAAGAAATTTGACATCAACCGACCAAATAATCCAATAAACAAAATAGAATACAGATCTAAACAGAGAACTCTCAACAGAGTAATCTAAAATGGCCAAAAGACACTAAAGAAAATGCTCAACATCCTTTGCCATCAGAGAAATGCAAATCAAAACAACTCTGAGATTCCATCTCACACCTGTCAGAATGGCTAAGATCAAAAACCTTAATGACAGCTTATGCTGGAGAGGATGTGGGAGAAGGTGAACGAACACTCCTTCATTGCTGGTGAAAGTGCAAACTTGTATAGACACTTTCGAAAGCAGTATGGCGTTTTCTCAGAAAATTAGGAGTCATTCTACCTCAAGACCCAGAATTACCACTCTTGAACATATACCCAAAGGATGCACACTCACACCACAAAGAACATTTGTTCAACTTTGTTCATAGCAACATTATTTGTAATAGCCAGAACCTGGAAACAACCTAGATGCCCCTCAACTGAAGAATGGATAAAGAAAGTGTGGCACATTTACACATTAGAGTACTACTCAGCAGTAAAAAACAATGACATCTTGAAATTTGCAGGCAAATGGATAGGACTAGAAAAAGCCATCCTGAGTGAGGTAACCTAGACCCCGAAAGAAAAATATAATATGTACTCACTCATATGTAGATGATAGACATAAAGCAATCTACAGGCCACAACCCCAGAGAATCTAGGTAACAAAGTGGACTCTAAGAGAGACATACATAGATCTGCCTAGCAAGTGGGGAAAAGATCTCCTAAGTAAATTGGGAACATCGAGAGTGGGAAGGGAATGAGTAAAAATGTATAGCACATTCCAATCCAAACAATTAAAATGAGAAGAATGTAATAAAAAAGTTAAAAATTAAAAGAAATATATATGGACTATTTGGCAAATGTTGATCAAAGAATACAAAATTTCAATTAGAAGGACTACATTCAAGGAAACTATTGTCCAGTATGGTGCCTATGATTAATAATGATAAGCTTGAATGTTGATCAGAAAATAGGATTTAAATGTTCCCTCTCCAAAGTAATAAATATTAGAACCAGATGTAACCAGTCCACAGTGTATCTGTATTTTAAAGCATCATGTGTAGCATAAACATAGATAATTTTTGTCAATTTAAAAAGACCCCATTGGTCTCACTTCCATAATTCATACTGACTGTCCCTGAGTTACCCAAATTCAGTCACCAGCTGCCTGCACAATGGAATCCGGTAGAGCCAGGCTTCAGCTGAGGGCTGCTATTGTCTTAGCTTGCATTTTGACTTCTGTATGGTACATTCTCTAAAAAGACCTTGAATGTTTTGTTTTTGTTTCTTTGCTTGTTTTGATTTTTTGAGACAGGATTTCTCTGTGTAAGTCCTAGCTGTCCTGGAACTTGCTTTGTAGATCAAGCTGGCCTCAAACTCACAGAGACCCTCCTGACTCTAACTCCCAAAGTGCTGGGATTAAAGGCGTGCGGCACCACCGCCCAGCTGTTTGTTTTTAATGTGACAAATTACTCCTTCTTTTCAAATCTGGAAATGATTCATATTGAATTTACAGTTTAATGCAGAATTCTTAATATGATCATATCCCACCTAAGATTCCAGCCTGATTTCTGTCCCTAGCATGGCAAACCTTATCCGCTGACCTGTGTTCTGTAGCATAGGCACATCAGGTTCCTCCTGTCTGGGAGCCACAGTCCTTGGTTCTTTTGTCTGTGGAAAGTTTCTCTGTATCACCAATCTTCAGGCTCAGTGGAAAGCTGCCCTTCTCCATCATGGCAAACATTGTAGTCCGCATTTTTTTTTTTCCTCCAACAAGGCCAGCATAGCCGTCCCCTTCTATCTGTCTAGGAGGCTGTCAGGTTGCCTACCCGATGAAGCCCACAGTTTGCTGCAATCCAACAGATGCTGTTATGCCACATACCACCCAGCAAGACTTAATGCTTAACAACTATTGCTTGAAGGACAAATTTTACTTTCTTGGTATTAAAGGACTTTTCCCCCCTTTAGTTAATAGAATGTATATTGCTGGATAAATAAGTGAGTACACATTGCTTACTTGTCAAGATGCCTGTCTAATAATCTTTTGAGAAAACCACTCTGAAAACGATACACATGTAACTGCCAAGAGTCAGATAGGTCATTAGTCACACTGTGCATGAGAAGGGGTGTTGTTCTTAGGAGGAAGCATGAGTAATTGAAAGGCTTGAGTCATTGTTCCAACTGCCAATTATTGGCTTCCTGAATATAATTCAAATTCTGAATGTTGTAGGTCTAGAGTAGGCCAGGAAACTTCAACTCTCAAAAGACTTTTCCAGGATCTTTTGTGCAGTTGTTCTAGAAGCTAATTATGTTTTATACCAAGGGAAGCCAGAAGAGAGGGCCAGATGGAGACAGACTGATGGAATCGCCAGTGGGCGATTGGATCATAGGTGCACCATGTCTCCCTGTGATCAGTAAAATGCTGCATGAGGTCAGTGACTCAGTGTTGTGGGGTAAGGATTTGAGAACTTGGAGAAAGGACAGAGACTATGAAAACTCCAGGAAATAAAGTATCCATGGAAATGGAATAGCTTTGCAGAAAAAACCAAAAACCATTGAAATAGAAGAACAGGTGCCTGGCTGGGTGCTGGATGGCATCCTAGTGTGGTCAGGTAATAAACACCCTCTGCTCCAAAAGAAACAAGATAGCCTCGTCCTTGGGATGCCTGGGATGGTTCTACTCTCCAAACTGCATGGCATCACCATAAGACCTGACTGTCCCAGTTAGCTCTAAAAGTGCTGCATCCCTCACTACCACTTATATGGTTAAAATACAAAATACAAAAAGAGAGAAAAGTCAAATCAAGCTGGGAGCATTCCGTAGCCTGGGTTCCTAAGCATAAAAGTGGACTCCCCCACCCAATAAATGTCAGAAACTGTGCTTCCATGTACTGAGAACTACGTATTTGTTTTTATAGGGAAAAAAAGTCCAGGGTCCTCAGATATGCTAATGCCCTGCCCTTGTGGGCTGACCCAAGTTCATGTTTACAGCCTCTTCTGTACTCATATTTTGGGATCAATCTTATTTTTCCACGCCCTTTTAAGGTGATAATCTTAAATTCACTTGAATGTTTGCTGTGTGGGTCAGTACAGTGGAGGTGACTAGAACACAGCACCCCTGCCCTAGAGATCTCGGCATTTGCCCCAAGGCCTTTCACCCCGTTGGTTCTTCTGGCTCCTGGGAGCAGCTTTGTTCTTATTGATTAAGTCCCATTGATCTTAAGCTCTCATCTGGCTTCCACTCCGTCAAAGAAGCTTAGTCTGAGGCTCCCAGGTCTGAAGAGACCAAGCCACCCCCATCTTTTGGTGGCATTGTGCAGCACCCTGTCAGGCTGACACTGTCATCAGTCTGGTCCCGACTGTGCCTGCCTCGTTCCTGATAGGCACCTGTCTAGCTTCAGCACCCAAGTCAGTGCCCCATTCTCGGCGGGGCTTCACAGATAAATACCGGATATTAAAAGAAGGAACATCTTATCATTGTAAGATACCCGTTGCAATCTTCATAAACCCCAACTCTTATTGTTCCGTGGATATTTTTGTCTCTATGAAAAGCTTATAAGGACTTCTTGCATGAAGTGTAGCTTAAAGTAATTTGTTATAAAACATAGATGGGAAGCGGAATGTAGAAGCACACCTAGCACTCAGGTGGCTGAGCAGGGAAGACTGCAATTGGAGGCCAACCTGGGCTATGAATGGAAAATAAAAATCTTAAACTCACACCCCCTTTCAAGTTCGCTGTTTATCACATACAAACTTGAGAGAAAGTTGGTAAGAAGTTAGAGGCGGAAAGAAACTGGAAAGAACATGGTAATGCCAGGAAAAGGCATGAGCTAACCTGACAGTAACGTGCAAGAGTCTGACTGGCGTTAAAAAAATTTCCTTACCAGTATATTGAAATTTGAATGAAATCAATGCTGAGGCATGCATGGGAGCCCGTATTTGCAGTTCTGCTGAACTTGTCCATATTGGGTTTCATGGTCTAAGTTGATGAGGATGACTGACCAGGTCTCTTCCTCAAGAGGGCATCAGATCTCATTACATCATGTGGTTGCTGGGAATTGAACTCAGGACCTTTGGAAGAGCAGGCAGTGCTCTTAACTGCTGTGCTAAAGTATGAATTACCCTCCAATTTTACATTAAAGCTGTATAAAATGTGTCAACAAACAGGTTTATTTTTTAAAATATCTTCATAATATTTATTTGTTGATAAGTGTGCTCATAGTTACAACCAAATTTTGCCATTGTACTGCAATGACATAATACCACCAATGTATTTTTACCTGTTTTATATTTATTCATTTGATGTATGTGTAGGGAAGGGGACTAGCTTTTGCCAGAGTGTGCATATGGAGTCAGAGGATAACTTTTGGAAGTTGGTCCTCTTCTGTTGTATGGGTCTGGGGGGTTGAACTCATGTCGTTAGGTTGAGTTGGCAAGCACTTATACGTGATGAACTATCTCAGCAACCCAGACTTTTCTTGTTTTTCTTTTCTTACTTCTAAGGTTGTGATAACATCAGAGCTGTTTATGTGCTTGTCAGGGAAGTACCCAAGAAAACATTAACTTTGGGTCATTATTTTTATAAACTGGTAGATACTAAACATAAAGGCTTCATAAAATTTTGCTTTCTAAAGATGCTTCCAAAGCAGAGTGCTGAAGCAGTGTGTGTATTAAGGTTGAAATCTCTGCAATGCCTTTGGTTGGCTGACTCATCCGGTGACTAAGAGCTGGCTCGCTGTCATTTGCTTCCTTAATGAACCTGTGGATCATCAAATAAGTTCACAAACATAATTGTAAGAGAGCATGTAAGCATCCTATGGATCACGATTGGTTTTTGGTACTCAATGTAGGTTTCAAAAGACTAGCATTCGTTAATGCGATCTGGAAAAATGGCTGATAACTTTTTGTTGAAAGCATAAGATAATTAGAGCTGTATGCAGAAACAAGCAACAGAGAACCTTAATAACCAGTGGGCTTTTCCTTTTCCTTCTGTCCTTTCACCTAGGTACAGCTTGGCCAAGTAGAAATCAAATGCCCAATCACGGAGTGTTTCGAATTCCTGGAGGAAACTACTGTCGTCTACAACTTGACCCATGAAGACTCCATCAAGTATAAGTACTTCTTGGAACTTGGCCGAATTGACTCCAGCACCAAGCCGTGTCCTCAGTGCAAACACTTCACAACCTTTAAGAAAAAAGGACATATCCCCACACCTTCCAGATCAGAAAGCAGATACAAAGTAAGCATGCTCTCCAGAGCAGTAGGTTAATGGTCCCAGGATGGGAGCAGGCCTGATGGGCCAACTGGTGGTGGGTGTGTGTGGGGTGGGTATGCGTGGCCTGGGCTTCCTTCTCCTATCCTTTTATCTAGAGCCCGAAGTAAGCAGACTTGTCCTGGGATTCTAGTCTGTAGTCTGGGAAGACTAATGCTGAGAGATTACTCTGGAGGATTTAACCGAAGTTTTCTCTTTGACTCTAATCATGTTAAATCCTTTTACTAACCCAATGGAAGGCTAAGCTTTAGAGTGACAGTCGTCACTGTTACCAAGTGCTAGTAAACGCTAGTGCTCCCCTCTCCCCTTATTTTTAAATAATGAGCTTGACTTTGTCAGTGGTCTCAATTTCATTTCCCCAGCCTTTGTCTATAATGAGCAATACTTGTAGAAAACATTATTCATTCAGTGTTTACCAAAAAACCAGAATGTCGCGATGTGCTTGGCATTTACTCGTATTAGGTGACAAATGGGACCGTCCCTGACTCAAAATAGTCTCATAAAGGTGTGTTGGATAGTTTTCTGTTACTGTAACCAATTCCTGTGATGATCAACTCATAGAGGGAAAGGTTTGTGCTGTCTATTGGCCAGTCTGAGACATTTTCGTCCAGGGAATTTAGTGTGGTCATTTTGGGCCTATGTAGGAGAGCCAGCTGAGCAGAACTACTTACTCATCTTGTGGTTGTACAGCAAAAGAGGCAGGGGTGAAGGGTGGGGGTTGGCGTTCCAGGGTCCCCTTCAAAGGCATAGCCCCAGTGATCCGAAAGCTTGCCATTAGGCCTTGCCTGCTATAGCTCGAACAGTTCTCACTAGTCCCACCCTGGGAACAAGCTTTTCTTTACCATGTAGACATCTGGGGGCGGTGCTTAAGATACAATCTGTTGCAGGAGGGACATATGTAATACGCATGTATAAGTGGAGTGCTTGGGTAGCACCAGCTAGGACGGTAAGAATGGCTTCATGGAGAAGGAATTGTTCTGGCTGACACAGGGGAAAGCATTTCAGAGAAAGCATGAGTCAGTGCTTAGGCCCAGAGGCTGAGGCTGGGTGAGTTGGAAACAGGTGGGGAAAGAAGGGAGAGGCAGCTGAGAAGATGGGTAAGTGCGGGTCAGGCTGAGTCTTGTACCGTGTGTTCACAAGCTGGAGTTTAATCCTGTAGGCATCAGAGAGAAATCAGACTGGCAGCATTCAGAGACTGCTGCAGAGAGCAAGACCAAGGATAGCAACCATGTAAGCGGTGGGATGCAGCCTAGGGAGCTGCTGAGACACAAGAGTACGTCAGCCCTGCCCAGAACAAACATCTTGTAATGTTAGGAGGCTGACCTGCAGCAGAGTGGAGCATTTTCAGTGGAGACCACGAGGCTGCTGCAATAATGCCCTTCTTCACCATCGCAGCCTTCTTTTAGGGACAGTTCCTGCCCATGTGCTGTGTCTTGGAAGCAGTGGTCACTCATCCTGTAGCCTCAGGGAGACTGTGGTTTAGCGAATATTTTCCTTCTCTCCACTGTGACAGCGGGGAGCTAGAGTCCTGTGTGGTTAGTCAAAGTCTCTTCGTGACTAATTGGCCTTTGGGGCTATTCAGTTCTCATCGCTAGAGAATTTTATTTGTGGTTTTGTTGGGCACTCTAGTTTCTTTAAGACATAACTGTCAGAAAAAAAAAAACCCTTTTGTTAAGGCCTGCCATCTTGAGATTATAACATTGTGTAACTGAAACAAAGCTCTACAGAGAGGTTGGATCTTAATAGACTATGTTTATTTCATGCTTTGTATTCTTAGGTCATTTTGAGGAGCTACTTCAGTTGTGTTTTTTATTAATGTTATCAAGAAATGTTTAGTTTTAGAAAAACTTGTCTTTCCCTAACTTAGAATATTTTATTTTTTTTCTAGATCATTTTTAAAATTAGATATATGTATAAAATGAGATACTGTTTTGGAATTTGTGATACTCAAAACATAAATGCATAGTTGAATCAAAGTGAAAATAATTTGAGTAATTTAAACTGTAATGTCATTACTAAATGGGTAACAAGTGCTATAATTTGAGGTACAATTATTGTAAGAATAAAATATTATGTCTTGTTTCATCAAAACTGTGTTAAGATAAGTATAGTTTATCATCTTGCATATATATTTAGCTATGTTTGGTTTGCTTGAAGAAGAGATGTTTGGATAATATTTCCCAATAATAGGCAGCTGCCAGTGTCTGTCAGCTGCTGTAGTTAAGCAAAGGAACAAGGGACAAATGGACCAGAAGAAAAGTTGCTTTGAGGAGAGTAGACATTTAGTAGGAAACAAATGTTGCTCAGAATGAAGTAGTTCTCAATCTTCAGAGATTGAGAAAGGATGGAAAGCCAAGTAAGGATGTGTTAGTCGGCTTTATGTCACTGTGAAAAATGCCGTAGATACTCAGTTCACAAGGACTGAGATTGCCTTCTGGCTTCGGTCCATGACGGGTTATCCTCATTGTGTTGGAACCTGTGGTGAGTAGCAGGAACATGTAGAGTGACCGAGGAAGCAAAAAGAGGAGGGATGGGCTGGGTCTTAATCTTTCTTCAGAGACATACCCACAGTAACCTAACTTCATCTCCTAAACCCCGCCCCCTAAAGAGTTCCTATCAACTGGCAGCATTGTAGGTAGCAGCCCAAAACTCACCAGGGTCCACAGGGTTTTAGGACATTCCAGATGCAAACTGCAGCACTACTGAAAGCAGAGCTGTTAAGCAGATCTCAGCAGCAGCCAGGCCCCCACCTAACGTGGGTGTGGTCAGGTTTGTTGTCCCTAGTTATTCTTCTAGAGGAGAAAAATCACAACAGCCCAGAGACATAGAGCCTTTCAGTTCCGTGCTGTCCGGAGTTTGAGGCATGAGTCTTGTAATTCCTGAAGCCGTACTTCTTACTGCTTTAGTGTAACATTCACATAGCATCTCTCATCACTAAACTCCAAGCCGTGCATTAGCACTGCCAGATTTGCACGCTCAAAATTATCTCCATACTGAGGTGAGGAGGGCACTGACATAGTCATTCCAGCAAACCCCAGGGCATACATGCTTGCAGGGTAGCATTGTGAATGGCACTAAGGTCTTGATATGTGAGGTGAGCAAATGGACTTTTTTTTTCATTTTGATGTATTTTAGTCATCTATCCCAATAACCAAATCCATTTCCCATATGATATAGTGAAGTACTCAATTAAACTATGACATAAGTTAACAACTAAAAAAGGTTGCCAGTAATCCATTATGTCTCTGAGTAATTTAATATATCTTTATGATAATATTTAGATTTCCTAGGCTGATTTTTTTTGTACTTATCAACAGGTTCTTTATCATGTTTACTTATTTTAGTAGTACTGTTTTTTGAATCATTGGGTTGCAGTATTTTACTCGAAGATGTCACTCTGAGCATTTATTATGGTTTTGGCTATCAGGTCAGAAGCACTTAAGGTAGCAGGTTAGAAATTGACTTAAAATATCACAGTCATTCTCTAGCTGAATGAATGCTTCTCACATGGAGTTAAGATCGAAAATGCCGTATCTGAGCCTTTCATTTGGATAGTTTTGTTTGTTTATTTTTTGTAAAGACCATTTGTTAAATATTTGAATTAAACAGATGACAACAGGACAGATAGAAGATAGCACCAGTAATCAGAAGTCTGGGTGCTCATTTGTCCTTCCAGGCCCCCAGTTAACAGTTTGCATAATTTGAGTAAAGTGTGCTGTGTGAACACCATCGTATAAATATAAAATTGAATAAGTGCTTTCTCGAGTTGAGAAACTTACACTGAGACAACCTTGTCAAATCAGTTTTACTTTTTTCCTTCAAAATATTTATATCATTTTGTATTTGTAACCACGCTATAATGCCAAAAATTTGTACAATTCCTTTTCTATAACACTGACTTCAATTTCTGATTGAGAATACAATTTCTAACCTAAATAGTCCCTGTAATGTGTTGATGTCACACTTAATGCCTATCAAGTTGCAAGCAGGTTCACACTGAGAAAATCAATGTGGCTGACTTGTACTCACATGACACCTAGAGACAAATGCATCACCCACTCCTGAAGTTCTTCTCCATAGAGATTATCATATAGGACTTTATGGTACATTTGTGTAGTTGTTTGGTTAGATCCTTGCCTTCCAACTGGTCTCTAGGAGGCTGGTCCAGGCTGACTTCATTCACTGCTGATAAGCAACCGTATGACCTTGACAGTATGCTTATGAAATCTACTTGCTAAGGGAATTAATAAAGGATCGATATGTAAATAATAATAAATATGTTCTGCAGTAGGTGGAGAGTGCTGGGGGTGTAGGAGAATAAAAAAGGAGAGATTGGAAGGGTTTCTTGAAAGAGTAAGTACATTTAGCTTTTAAATTGAATTTACCAAAGTAGGTCAGAACACTGGCTTTGAGCTTGAACTATATTCTCAGCTAGTCACACTTTCTCCAATACCACGCATGTAGTTTACACATCTCTAGCTGAGGGTAGGAATAGCATCTCTGCCCTAAGAGTGTGATGAGAATCGAATGAAATCACCCATGTAAAGGCCTAACATGACTAACACATAGTACATGTTCAACACAAACCAGAAACCACAATGGTCATTATTGTTAGGCAAGGGGAGCAAAGCCAACAGCCCTGAGTATTTAGAAAGGGCACAGAGTCAAAAAGAATAGTAATGGAGTCAGTGATAGGGCAAGAAGTGGATGTAGGAACAGAGGAGGGATGACATTGACTGGAAGGAGAGAAACAGGGTAGGTTGTTAGGCCATAGAAAACCACTTAAGTTAGAAATAAGTTGATGGTACAAAGTGTAAAGACCCTTTGGAACATCGGAGAGATGCCCATAACCGTGGGTCAGAAGTGGTCTTTACAGGTCATCAGTATTAGGAGGTTGGGGAAGAGATTTGTAACTTTATTCAGGGTTCTCTAGACTCTAAAGGAACAGAACTGATAGATAGCTGCCTATCATCTATGTCATCTATCAGTCAATATATGTAAGGGGGAGAGATGGCTAAGATCTATCTGTCTATATGGACAGATATGGATAGATAGATAATAGATTTATTAGGGTGGCTTGGAGATTCCGGCCCAGCTAGTCCCACAGTAGCTGTCTCTCAACGGAAAGTCCAAGAATCCAGTAATTGTTCAGCCTACAAGGGTGGATGTCTCAAATGCTCATCAGTAGAAGCCAGAATCCCAAAGAAGTAGGCTCTAATATCAGTGAATTGGGTGTGAGGGCAAGCAGGTAAAGAGCAAAGAGCTTCCTTCTTCCACAACATTTATATAAGCTGACACCAGAAGATGTGCCCAGATTAAAGGTGTGTCTTCCCACTTAAAATGATTTAATTAGAAAAAATCCCTTACAGCTGTACCCAGTCACTTGGGTTTTAATTAATTCCAGATGTAGTTAAGTCGACGACCAAGAATAGCCATCGCAGTAACTAAACTTAAAAAAAAAAAAGAAGAAAAGAGTTGCTTCAGGGAAGAAAAGTGAGCCATTCTAGGGAAAGGAGAGAAGCAGGTTACCTCCGAGGGTCAGACATAGTAGCTTCTTGTCGTTTACTGAGCTCCTTCGATTCTAAGGTCCCCTCTTTTTCCAAGTGTAGACTAAGAATGAGCCACCTTTTCATTCTGACTCAATTTGAGTTGAACAACATACATATCAACACAGAGAGCCTGTCCAAAGCGCCTCTGTGATCCCTGAAGGCAAAACTAATAACAGCCCTTCCCTGCTCACAAGTGATGATTGCACATGACTGCTCTGACTCACTCCAGGTAGAAGGAAAGCCACACAGATGTCCTGGAGAAATGGCCTTACTGCTTTCGCACCTTCTGGAATGATCGCTGCCCTCTGGGTAATCATATTCTATAAAGCTTCACAATTATGCTGTTTCAGTGTGTGGCAAAGTAGTTTCTTTAGGGTTTTCAGAAAGCTATGGAGTCGGTAGGTGTTGTAAAAAAGCGTACTTAACCTTTCTTCTGATAAAAAACACAGGAGGATTTCTTTCTATGTGTACAAACTGTTTCAGCCTTCCCCATGAATGTGAAATCAGTATGCTTTGCTCTTCTTTCTATGCCCTCCCCCGCTCCCAACACCACCCCCCATCACTTCAAGCTGACTGGTTACAAATGAGAAGTGGCCTGCCAGTCAACGGTCAGGTTAGCTCCTATCACACTCTGCTTCTCGTGGGAGTGATGCATCATCATCCGTGTCAGCAGCCGACAGAAAACAAATGTAGTTTCTCAGATGTCGTTGCACAAGAGAGATAAAAATGAAGTCGTCCAGCCAGATTTAAAGAAGCCAGTTAAACAAAGGGTGTGTTGCATATGTTAGGCTTGAAGCGTTTATGAATGCTCAGCTATGGTGCAAGCCTAGATTTTATGAATACATTTCTTTCTTTCTTTGTTTACGGGGTGCCTTGCCAAAGATGTCTTCTTTTTTCTTTCTTGATTTCATAAAATAACCATAATATTTTTAGAGATATTTTTCCTGCCTTCAACTTCTAACGGCCAATTATTGAAATTCAACTGATGTTTTATCCTTACATCTACCCCAACAACTCCCTAAATTATAATTATTATGTTGACGTGTAGTCAACATAAATTCACCTGCAGTGGTGTTTGGAACAGATTTTGTTTGTTTTTCTTTATCACTTTGTTCTTGAGTCCTTAGAACAAAAGACAACAAAAAATCATTTTTGGTGTTGACCAGCCAGGAGATGGGTAGAAGCCAGTAAAGTCTGGTGCTGGTGAGCAGCTGTCAGAAAATGTCCACGGACCAGAAGAGTTGGGATTCTGTATTCTTCTTTCATCCTCGGTACACCTGCCTTTTCTCACTTACTCTCCCTCATCTGTCCAAACCAGGAAGGTGCCACAGTGACCTGGGGATGAGGCAGCTCAAGACAGAATTTCCCAGTTCCTCCCCTTTTTATATCAATGAAAAAGTGGGTCCCTAATGAAGCTGTAATAGACTCACACACTCTAGGCCTTGAGGGACAGTCTAATTTCCAGGTGGGCTGGTATGTAATGGTGATCCCAGGTGAGGAGATAGGAGCTCTTTGGAAGCAGTCCTCTTCTGCAGCTTCTGACACACTGCCTGAGAAAAACATGCCTCCACTGTGAAAATCTTTTTTAAAGTTTAGAGGTGAATTTATTGTGCAATGACTGCATATGAAATATGTAAAAATAGCCACAAAGTTGGTAGTATGGGAGGTTGGCAGAGTCACATCTTTGGAAGCTTGATATCTTGATACACGTATTCCTGCCCTGCATGAGTCTTCACATGTTTTCTGTCCTTTTGGTTCCCAGTCTTGTGGACTTTCTCTTTTCTTTTTAGCCTGGTTTCATCCCTGCTGGGTGACCAGCAGGCAAGGTTCATTTGGCCACATCCAGGCTCTGTTAAGGGACCTTTCCTCATGAACCTTGTGGGTTCCTGTACTTCTAGAAGAGCCCCCAGTAGACAGTGAAATCTTGAAGAATAGGCTTGTGCAAGGTTACCATGAGACTGGCCACTGCTGCTACTCTGACTATAGGACTGGATGTTAAAAAGGATCAAATAGTGCCTCTTGGGGGTGTTTGGAGCTGCATAGCAGGTTCTTTTACTCCTCTTTGTAACACCTGCACACCTTCACATTCCTTCTCTACAAAACAAATAAATAAATGAAGAGAGAGAAAGAAAGAAGAGGATTTTCCGTTCTTAAAGAAAAAAATACTTATCACTCATATTCTGATAATTTGTTATATTGGCTAGATTCTTTATTAGATGATTCATGTAAAGGGTATCTGAACGATTATACATCTTGGTGCATATGTCAGGGTTGTAGGGATTTGTAGGCTGTTTAGTGGGTAAGTGAGCAAGGCTCAGAGTAAGCTGGCTGAAGTGCTGTCTCAGTTCGTGTTGTTAGAGTAAGTTGTTTCTCTGTGTGCTCTCAGGGCCCTCTCAAGCGCTCCGGTAGACTCTGCCTCACAGAGGGTCTTATCCCATGTTATAGCAACATTCCGTCATTGTGCAAGACCACAGTCCCTCACAGAATTTGCCTTCCAGCCTTCCCTGAAACATCGTTCCCAGAGCAATGATTTGTTCAAGCTTCCACCCTGGCTGGCAGTTATCACTCGGTCTTATTGCTGCCTGGCTTCGTGTCTGTCTGCTCCTAATAAGGTCCTTACAGACAAGATATTTTCATTCTTTTCTGTGTGAAAAACAAAACACAGTACGGTCATTACCTGCCACTCAGGTGCTATATAAATCTCTGTTATGAATGAATGGATGACTGTGTTTCACTATTGCAAATCTGTTTAACCTGATATTCTAATAAGGGAAAGTCCTCCTGGAAAACTGGGGGAGCTCTTATTGTCACAATGCTTCAGTTATGCATGGATGTTGTCTCACATTGAGCATAATAGGTAATGATTTTGTGGTTTTTTTTTTTTTAAATGACAGGGCTAGGCATTGGCTGCGTTGGTGAGCTCCAAGTTCAGTGAGAAACCCTGTCTCAAAAATAAGAGAAAGAACAATAGAGGAAAACATCAGACATTGACCTCTGCCCTCCACACCCAAGTGCAGAAACCCATATGAACCTACACATGCATACACCACACATGTACACAGATTTTTTAAAAGTAAAACTTTGTATAGGAATATGGAAATTGAGTGAAAATTACCTACAGCTTTCTTTGTTTTGGCTTTATTGTCTTGAGTGTTTACTTAGCATGGTGAGTTTGCAGGCAGACATCATTTGATTAGGGCAGCCGAGTTTGAGTCTTACCACCTGGGAGTTAGGATGACAATGGTGCCCGTGAAAACCAGTGTGCTCCTACTGTCAGAGATGTGCTGTAAGGGTCTCTTCTATGTCTTCCTTCATGCAGAAGAATCTGCACCTCAGTAGTGATGACCAGTAGAGTGTCATGAAGACAAAATAGTAAACATCACCTGGTGATATAGTCGTACCATGCTGGTTACTGGGTTTAATCAGAGAACTGAATGACTGCCTCTTCTACTTAGCCGTTTAGAGAATCCAGGAAGAACGAGACAGATGAAGTCTTTGCCCTCAGTGAATTTGTAGACTCTGGGAGAGATTGCATGACTGCATACATAACATAAATTTTCTGGGAAAGGTACTAAATCCAGCTGGGAAGTATAGGGAAGACATTTTGAAGATAGAAACCTTCTAAAGATATGTCAACAGACAGATAGTGTTAATTCGATCCTTTTGTTGTGGGGGTTTCTGTCCTGCCCGGTTCCCGCAGTCATTAAGTCCCAAAGAAATCACACAGAGGTCTACATTAATCGTAAACTGATTGACTCATTAGCTCAGACTTCTTATTAACTCTTATAACTTATATTAGCCCATTATTTTAGTATATGTTAGGCACATGGCTCAGTACTTTTTTCACTGGGGCAAGTCACATCTTCCCTCTTCAATGTCTGGACAGGACTGCAGAGTGAGCTTCCCTCTTCTCAGAATTCTCCTGTTCTCATTGTCCCGCCTCTACCTCCTGTCTGATTGTCCCACCTATACTTCCTGCCTGACTACTGGCCAATCAGCATTTATTTAAAACATAATTGACAGAATACAGAATTGTCCCACAGCAGATAGGTAATCTTTCTCAGCCCATTGCAATGAGGTTTGCAAAGTGTGCCCCATTCTACCCCACCCCTCCTCTCAGAAGTGAGAAGGAATAAAGCAGACCTCAGGGAGAACCAGACACTTCTGGTAACATAAGAACACAAGTTCATACCAGTTCTCTTCTCCAGAGAGCTGCACCTGCTCTTGTCTTTACCTCCAAGGTAAAGGCTGAATGTATGTGTATCCCCATTTTGAATCTAAGGAGAGAAGACAGAATTTTGCTTTTCATCATTGATGAGTGGGTAACCTCTGCTGCCAAAACATGCGCTATTTTTTTTTTGGTCCATCTTATTTTATTTTATTTTTTAAAAAACAGAAAACAATTACCCTTTTTTCATTTTACATATCAGTTCCAGTTCCCACTCCCTCCGCTCCTCCCACCTATCCCACCACCTCCATCCACTTCTCAGAGCAGGTAAGGCACTTGCTTTGGGGAAGGTCCAAGGCCCTCCCTACTATATCTAGGCTGAGCAAGGTATCTATCCAAAGAGAGGGTTTCAAAAAGCCAGTACAAGCAGCAGGGATAAATCCTGGGGCCACTGCCAGTGGCCCCATAGTCTTCCCCACACATACAACTGTCACCCACATTCAGAGGGACTAGTTTGGACCTATGCTGGTTCCTTCTCTGTCTAGTTGGAGTTGGTGAGCTCCCATTAGCTCAGGTAAGCTGTTTCAGTGGATGTCTTCATCAGGGTCTTTACCTCTTTGCTCATATTCTCACTCCTCCCACTTTTCAGATGGAGTTTGGGATCTCAGCCCAGTGCTCCACTGCGGGTCTGTGCCTCTGTTTCCTTCAGTTGTTGGATGAAGATCCTATAGTGACATTTAAAATCGTCATCAGTCTGACTACAAGGCAAGGCCAGTTCAGGCACCCTCTCCTCTATTGCTTAGCGTCTTCTTCTGCTACTTCTTAGCGGCTTGTTAGCTGTGTCAACTGGTAGCCACGTGTATTTGGAAGAATCTGTGGTCAAAGACAGGGAGTTGGAAGGTGTAGGCTAGTCCATTTCAAACTTTAGCCTGGTTACGAATCATCTGAAGACAATCTGGTAAAGAGGTAAACTCTTAATTCCTTGTGTATGGGTTTTCATGAGTTCTGTGTTGCCAACAAGCTCCCAGCTGCTGCTGCTACTGCTGTTCTCCAATTTAACTTTGAATAGTGTCTAAGTGGCCTTTCTTGTTGTGACAAAATATCCAGCAAGAAGCATTGAACATGAGTCGTTTGGGTCTACAATTCAGGAGCCATCCATTCTGCTAGGGAGCATGTGGTAGGAAGAGCATGGGGGCAGCTGGCCACATCGCATCCTCAATCAGAAAGCAGAAGAGTAGACAGGAAGTGGGGCAGGGATCTAAGGCTTCAGCAACTGCCCCAGTGACCCACTTCCCTCCTCTAAGGCTTGGCTCCTAAAGGTTCCACAGGCTTCCCCAACACTGCCCCCAGCTGGAGACCAGGTGCCACATTTCACATGCAGTCCAGTCCAAGTGGGAAGCAGGGAGTATGGTGATCCTGCCTGCAGACCGGTTTACTCAGAAGGCAGACTCTCTGTGTGGCAGCCCTGTGGTTGTGGACTAGCATTTCCTGAGGGCAGTAACAGACCTGGGAGTGGAGGAAGACGCAGTGTTGATATCTGTGTTTGTTAGAAGGCCAATCTTGAATATGGTTAAGGTCATAATGAATAAGGAAGGCGTGGCATCTTCAGACAAAAACTGGTACTGTGACAATTTGTGTATACTCTCTGAGTACTGAAGTTGCTTTTATTGTTTATTATTTTAGTCCAAAGTGTGGTAAGCAGTTGAGTGAGTTACTTCAAATCTTGCTTTATAATGGCTATCTCAGTTTGTCTGTACATTTGTGTTAATAAGAATTAATAGTAGGACTTATTTTTGTCAGGTACCACATTCTCTGGTTCACACACCAGCTACCAGGCTCCTTCATTGTGTTACAAAGATGAACAGCCTCCATGCCTGACTTTTGTTAAATGTGAGTTCTGTGGAATGAACTCAGATCTGCAGGCTTGTTTTATTTATTTCAAGATGGGCCTTACAATTTTTCAGTATTCACAAGTCTAATTAGCCAACTGAGTTAAGTGCTCAAACTTTCTGACATCTGCAAGATGAGCGATGGAAGTTCTTCACTTCTCTACCATCCCATCTGTATGCAAAAGGAAAGGCCCCATTTACAATGTTGTATATATAATGTTTATAGTCTGTTCTGCATTGTTGAATGACTTTTAAGAGAAAAAAATAGTTTCTCTTGCTTTATTTCTGAAGCTTACTCATATCATCTCTTTATTTTTTACTTTAAAAATGACCAGTGAAACAAAGGTAATTCCAGCACTTGAGGGATGGAGGTGGTGGAAGGGTCAAGAGATAAAGAGCATCCTTTACTACATAGTGAGCTGGAGACCAACTTGGCTACATGAAACCCTTTCTTTAAAAAAACAAAGTTCGAGGCCAGCCTGGTCTACAGGACAGGCTCCAAAAGCTACAGAGAAACCCTGTCACGAAAACAAACAGAAAAACAAAACAAGACAAAATAATGTTAGTGTATAGACACTTATTGTTGGTGTACCTAGCCCATGGTTTGAAAGCCAATCTAACGAACTCCCTTTTATTATTTTTAAAAGGGCAATTTTAATTTTAATATACAGAAAAGGCAAATGCTATATATATGTGTACACACACACATATATATGTATATAAATACTGAATAGTAAGAACCTTCCCCCCACAAGCCAAGAAGTATCCTTATTTATATAGTGGATTGGGAACCCTGTAGAATGGTGGCTAGTTGAGTAGTTTAACCATCGTGACCTTTGAGTGCAAGTTTTCACGTATCAAGGAAGGAATGCCACTGAGTATGATCAAGTGTTTTAATTCCGAAAAGACTATGCTGGCCATGTAGCCATACAAGTTTAGGTTCAAGTACCACCTTTCTTCCTCTTTCTCCTCCTCCTCCTTCTTCTTTCTTCATTTCGTTAATTTAAATTTTTTTTTCATTTTACATCCCAACCCCAGTTCCCCCCTCCTTCTTCCATCCCCCCACCCCTCCTCCCGTGCCACCTGACATCTACTCCTTTGAGGGGGTTAAGCCTTCCTTGGGGAGTCAATAAAGTCTGTCATACCAAGTTGAAGGACCAGGCCTCTGGCCCCTGCATCAAGGCTGACCAAGGTATCCCTAAAGAGGATAGGCTCCAAAGAGCCAGTTCATGAATGCAAGATAAGTCTTGGTCCTACTGCTAGAGGCCCCACAAACAGATCAAGTCATACAACCATCACCCACATTCAGAGGGCCTAGTTTGGTCCTATGCAGACTCCCCAGCTGTCAGTCCAGAATCTGTGATCTCCCACTAGCTTGGATTCACTGTCTGTGAGTTTTCCCATCATGATCCTGACCACCCCCTGCTCATATGATCCCTCCTTCCTCTCTTCAACTGAACTCTAGGAGCTCAATCTCAAGTACCTTCTTAATACATTTGTTACTTTGGGTGGGTTACTTAATATCTGTCATCATCTGTAATATACACTTATGAAAGCCATATGTATTTTGTAGCATTATTTTGATAATAAGAAAAATAAGACACATTATTCCCATTTAAACAGAATTTTGAAATTAAAGAATTTTGTGTAAAAACTAAAATTTTTATATAAACTTGAAATCAAAATTGTATCCCTTCATCCTTGCATAGAAAGAATATTACTTATCCTTGCTTTCCTTTTTTTGAGACCTGGTCTCTCTCTCTAGTTCACGGTAGCCTCCAGTCTTCTTCCCAAGTGTCCATACTGAAGTGTGTGCCAGCGTGTCTGGGCTTTTTAATTCTTGACAAGAGTGAAAACTAGAGTCTTCTGGCTTAGAGGCAAAAAGAGTCGTGATGGTAACTGCTTCTTAGTAAATAAATGTACGCAGTGGAGCCTCGCCGTCAGAAAAGCATCAGTAGCCAACAGTCTAAGTGACAATATTAACTACAGTATTAGGTACAGTTCCTATTCTTCAGGCTGTCCAAATTCAGTCTGACTGCTGTGATGCCATGTGCAGAAGCACAAAGAATAGGAGAGGGCTTAGGAGATCATTCGTGGTGAAGAATTTTAGTTCAGTTCATTTTAATCACATGTACGTGGGACCATGTATTTGTGACTATATACTTTTAAGGTTTGAATGGGGACTACTATGTGTAAATGTAACAGTTCACTGCCATTCACAACAAAGGAAGGCACAACAGATATCCCCCATATTAGACAATTTTAGTGCCCGCATCCCATAAATTCAAAAGAAGGATCCTTTCTGGTGGCTTCTTAGGTGTCACCAGCAGGATCGACACTCTGATACCTTTCTCACAGGATCCTCAGTGGTGAATGTTGATTCAACAGTGTGGCATTGAAGGTATGCTTGCCCATTGAGGAGGCATTGTAAAGTTAAGCTAGCCTTTGGTAAGAAAACTTTTTTTCTTACCAAAGAACTGGAAAGCTGGCTCAAGGGATGCATGAACGAACAGCAGTCAAAGTGTTTGGATTTAGCACCTTCGAGATTTACTCTGTGCTTCAACATGGGAGATTTTCATAAAACTAAATTGATTTTCAAAACGCCCCACTTGTTTATGAATGCTTGAGTAGTCTCTAGACAGCAAACCGTCCTTGGCTAAGCAGTTCTCTCCTCTTTCAGTAACAGAGACTCATATTTTTCTGAGGTCTGTTCTTGTTTGTTCTTGGGGAAAGTATTTCAAATAATAACCTTAGCTAGTTTCCCAAACCATTGACATCCTTATCCTTTTAGACACTATGCTGGTTAATTTTTTTTTTTGTCATTTTGGCATAGGTTTACGTCTTCTGTGGAGAAGGAACCTCAGTTGAGAAAATTGCTATCAGATTTAGCTGTAGAGCATTGTTTTGAATTGATGTTGAGTGGGCCCATCCTCCTGTGGGCAGTGCTTTCCCTGGGCAGGTGGTCCTGGGTTGTATAGGAGAGCAGGCTGAGCAAGCCATGAGAAGCAAGCCAGTAAATAGTGTTCCTACGTGGCCTCTGCTTTAAGTCCTGCTGCCAGATTCCTTCCTTGAGTCCCTGCTCTTATTTCCCTTTATGGTGGACTGTGGTTGGGTTATGTGAGCCAAGTAACTCCTTTCCTCCCCAGGCCCCTTTCTTTTGGTCATGGTGGTTATCACAGTAACAGAAAACATTCAGTGTATCTCAAAGTACTAATACTGTTTTTTGTTTTCTTTTTTTTTTTTTTGCACAGATCCAGTGTCCCACTTGCCAATTCATCTGGTGTTTTAAGTGCCACGCTCCTTGGCATGAAGGTGTTAACTGCAAGGAGTACAAAAAAGGAGACAAGTTATTGCGTCACTGGGCCAGCGAAATTGAGCACGGGCAGAGAAATGCCCAGAAGTGTCCAAAGTGCAAGGTGAGATAACCCTTAGCAGAAACGTAAAAAGAAAGTGACCCTGCATGTAGCTGAGTAACACTGACAGTACGAAAGTGTAGCGTGTTCACAATTGCCTACGCAGGCACGAAGAAGGCTTTGCTGTTTCGTTTTTCAAGACTAATGATATTGTATGTCAACCTGAACATGTGTGTGCACATAATGTCTATTGCTGTCATTAGCATTTTAGTTCAAATCTTACAAAAGCTACTAACAAATACTGGTCTAAAACATATTTTTCGCTTTTATGGTAAGATGCATGCACATGTAGATGCCACTGTGAAGACAGTAGAAAAGTTTATTTCCCTTGCTGACATAGCTGCAGTCCCTGTACTGGGTGCAGATTGAGAACCCTGGTCCTCTGCACTTCTCCTGCTGCTGGGCCTGTCACTGCTTTACATGCCTGTCATTACTTTATGTTGACCTCGTTGCCTTTTTTGTAAATCTGTCAAGGACAAAGCTAGTACGAATGTCAGAAATTGGTGATTTCTGAGTCCTGTTTTTCCATTTTCTCTTGACAATCATTCATACCTTCAAGAGTTAGCATGCCTTTGAGCTGGGACCTAGATGTTGAAAACCAGCTCTGCAGTAATCAAGAAAGATTGTCCTCTAGAGAGGTCAGCAAATCATTCTAATTTGAAAATGAACTGGATGCTACATGATTCACATCTGTTGGAATCTAACATTTTTATTTTGGGGTTTACTTTAGAAAGGTGTGTGTGTGTGTGTGTGTGTGTGTGTGTGTGTGTGTATATGTGTGTATAAGTGTTTGTACTTCTGCCATGCATGGCTTATATATTTGAACAAATTTACTTTGGACAACCATATTGGGCCCAATTTTTTTCAAGAATAATTTTACAGTTGCTTACTTGAGACCTAGAACTAGATAAATGAAGTTTATTATTAGAAAAAAATTAAAATAATAATGGTGAACCCAAATTATAGTAAAAGTGTTTTATAAGTTAATGTATTAGTAACATGGCATGTTTTGCTGTACTAAATTCACATTATTTTCTGCTTAAAGAAAGTAAATAGTATAGTGCAAAATTGGTGCTGAATTCTCAGTGACCAGAAGAAGGTTGTGAGAAAATTTCTTTCTATGGTATTCAGGCTGACCTGGAACTCCTGGCCTCAAGAAATCCTCATGCCTCAACCTCCTCAGTAGCTGGACCTACAGGTCAGCTTGACTTAATTCTTGGAAGTGGTCCTTGGTGATTTGTTAAGGTATTCTTACTTTTCCCTGCCCTGGAGAATAGAACGGTTTTTACCTCTCTGCTGCACCGATTGCTCTGTGCACAGTAGTCTGTGTCCTACTGTGAAGCAAGCAAATGATGAGGCAGTTGGCCTTTCTCTTACCTGCCTCTTCATTCTGAGCTATTTCTCAGTTTCAAACCCAATCCAGGCCAGCAGGAGTTGAGGAGTGTTATTAACTCTTTCTACTGAACACTGTCCTGAAGAGTACACTTCACATCTCTCTAAATGGCTGTAAAAACAATTTCCGTTTCGTCTGGTTCTAAAACTGTGCCCTGGATGAGTGACCATGCACTATTATGTAGTGGGGGATTTCTGGATGAACAGAAGCAGTTCAGAAAAATTCCGCTTTTATGACATCGGTGTCTTAACCTAACATTAAATGGAAGTTGAAAGAAAAAGCAGCCAGTGTGTTTATGGAGGGCCCTAACAGCTTCAGTAGTTTCTACAAATACAGATAAATAGCTAAGAGAAAGTGTAAGTGCTGGCAGCCCATTTTGGGTAGCAGGTAAAAGGTAAAGAGTCTTTCAAAAGAGTTACCCTATGGGTAACCCAAAAGAAAGAGCCATAGAACTGTCCACATGACTGCATTGGAGCAATCGTTTGCAGGTGTAATCCACATCCATAAAATGTAAGTCATATTTTATGGCTTGTTTGGATTGCAAGCATTCATTTTCTTCCAGGCATGACTTTAAAGCTCTACATTTTCTGATCTTTTTCTGTTTGGTCTTTGAAGTAACTTATTCTTTCCCCTGCAAGGAACCATTTCTTCTAGTAGGAACTGAGAAAGCAGATTCAGTGAGTGAATATTTTGCATGCTAAGACCTCTTTTGACAAATCATGCGTGAAAATTTACAGATACGAAAAAAATTGAAGCTTCCAAAATTTTGAAGATTTCTATACACAATGCTTCCAAGTGCACAATTGTCAATTTATTTGCATGTAAATATTATCAATATTTGTAACAAAGTACATTGGAATTTGTTTTGACCAAACTTATTTATATTTTGCATTCTCTTATCTTTGTGTTTTTAGTTAATATTCATAGTATTAATCATAGTTTGTATCCTTAAATGTTTGTTTATAAGTACATAAGACTTTATAGAAATTTGGGATGAGCAGGAAAGCATCTCATAGTACTACCACATTCGCTGTTAATATATCCCTGTTTCTCTGAAGCCTGTGGCCTTCTTAAATTACTTTTATAAAGGTTTTAAGGGTGGTATTGTGACTTCTTCATGTCATTAGTTTTTCTATTTAACCACTCAAATGTCTCTGATGTTGCTAAATTGTTTTCTGAACATTTCTGTTAACTGTATCATCTCTGTTAAAATGTCCTTCTGCTGCTGTTTGGTTTAGTTTACTGTTTCACTGTTTTCCAGACACATTTTCTTCTAAGCTTAAAGTATCACTTACCATCCAGAAGTTTGTTATAAAAATGTAATGTGTCTGTTTTCTTCCTTACCTTGAACCTTTTGATGTATCACTATTTTAACTTTTCAGTTTAATCCAACCTTAATTTATTTAGCGTTTATTATGTGTTAGATACTTAATGATTTCTCTCCCACTTTTCTCTCCAAACATCTTGGCTCAATTGTATTTATTTAATAATTCTGCCCTATCAATTAATTTGTAATTCTTACTAAGCAAATGTTAAATCATAATACTTAGTAGTGTCTTTCTGGGGTCTCCAATCTTGTTGCTAAGTTGCTAGAAAAATTCTATAATAAAACTGGTGCGTTTCAGATGATTGTGCCTAAGTAAAATGCATCATTCAGGCAGCACTAGCATGTGGTCACCCTTGTGTGTACTAGTATTTTAACTAAAATAGCTCATTCCTCTCCTTCATTTACCAGTGGCTCTTCTCCACAGTAAGATGCCTTTGCCTCACGTGGAAAGCGCAGTTTCATACATGGCATGGTACTAAAAAAAAATCTGACTTATGTAAGTAGATGAAAACTAGTATTTATAATTGAATTTTGGGGCCAGCAAGATGGCTCAGTGAGTAAATGCACTTGCTGCCAAAGCTGACCACCTGAGTTCAGTCTCTAAACACACATGGTAGAAGGAAAAATCCGACTCCCTCATGTTGTGGTCCAGCCTCTGTAAACGTGCTATGGCATATATGTAGACATGGCATGCATACACACATAGCCATACACAAAGAAATAAAATATAAGAAAAAGTATAATTGAATTTAGCAGGTATTAAAAATAGTGTTTAAAACTCCTTACTATCATTTTTGATCACAATGTTTACTCATAAGTGTGATTATTTTGTATTGAAGTAAACACAGAAAAACAATTCCAGAGATTGAGTTATTGTTATGAAACTATAATAACACCTTATTAAGATGGATTTTGTTTTACCAATTTGATGAATATCATTGCCTCTTTTTGATTAATTTATTTTTATGTATATATGTGAGTACAATCATTAATTTATGTACACCAAATACAAACAGGAGCTCATAGAGTCAGACAGGTCTTTCACTTGTTTGATTAGAGTTACCTCAAAATACTTTATGTGATTTGTGGCTATTGTAAATGGTGATGTTTCTCTGATTTCTTTTTCAGCTCATTTACCATTTGTATATAAGAAGGCTTACTGATTTTTTTGAGTTAATATTGTATGCTTCTACATACTAAAGATGCTTATGAGTTTTAGGAGTTCCCTGGTAGATTTTTTGAAGTCACTTATGTATACTATCAGCAAATAGAGAAAGTTTGACTTCTTCTCCTATTTGCACTACCTTCATCTCCTTTTGTTGTCTTATTACTCTAGCTAGAACTTTGAGTACTATATTAAATAGACATGAAGAGAGTGAACAGTCTTGTCTTACTTCTGATTTCAGTGGGATCACTTTGCATTTTTCTCCATTTAGTCTAATGTTGGCTGTTGGCTTACTGTATATTGCCTTTATTATGCTTAGGTGTGTTTCTTGTATCCCTGGTCTCTCCAAGACCTTTATAATGAAGAAGTGTTCAATTCTGTCAAAGGCTTTTTCAGCATCTAATGAGATGATCATGTGTTGTTTTTTTCTTTCAGTCTATTTCTATAGTATGTTACATTGACAGATTTTCATATGCTGAACTATCCCTGCTTCTCTGGGATGAATCCAACTTAGTCATGGTGGATGATTTTTCTGATGTTTTTTGAATTTGGTTTGCCAGTAATTTTGCATCAAAGTTCATGAGGGAGGTTGATCTATATTTCTCTATCTTAGTTGTGGCTTTTTTGTTTGTTTGTTTAGGTGTCAGGGTAACTGTAGTCTTGTAAAAAGAGTTTGGCAATGTTCTTTTTGTTTTGATTGTGTGGATCAACTTGAGGAGTATTGGTATTAGCTCTTCTTTGAAGTTCTGGCATAATTTTTGCCCCGAACCCATCTGACCCTGAACTTTTTTTGGTTGGGAGGCTTTTAATGACTTTCTATTTCCATCGGGGCTATATCTTGTTTAATTTTGATATGTGGTACTTATCCAGAAAATTGTCCATTTCCTTTAAATTTTCCAATTTTGTGGAGTACAGGTTTTTGAAGTATGACCTGATGGTTCTCTGGATTTCCTCAGTGTCTGTTGTTATGTCCCCCTTTTCATCAGTAGTTTGTTAATTTGGATATTCTCTCTCTGCCTTTGGTTAAGTTGGATAAAGGTTTGTCTATCTTGTTGATTTTCTTAAAGAACCAACTCTTTGTGTCTTTGATTCCTTTTAGCACACACAGGCATGCACAAATAAGCCAAAATACTAATGGATCATACTAAATTCTAGTATGCAGTCTTTACTTCTTCTTTTATGCTGTTAATGCATTAATGATCATAGCAGTACTGTCTAACACATGCTGACATTGACTGCTGCATACCAGCCCCTGACATAGTTAACTCTCAGTCATCCCACAGCAGCCTGTCAGGTGCTGAGATTATGGGCATGTGCCGTCATACCCAACCAGGACTGCATTTTTATGACCAAAAAAAAAAAAAAAAAAACAACTAAACAAAATACTTGCTTACACTTTGGAGCCTTCTGAGGACATGGGGACCTGAGCCCAGGGGAACTGTGGTAAAGGAGGAAGAAAGACGTGTGGGGCAAATTTGTAGCAAAGTTCTACGTGTAGATTGGAAATTGGACAGTTTTATGCCTGCTTCAAAGACTTTTCTTCATTAACTAACTGTAATACAGAAGCGTGCATAAAACTTTCTGTAACAAAAACTAAAAACAAACCCATAGGAGACAATTGAAATTATCAGAGTGTAGTAAGGAGGTTGCTTATCTGTTCCCAGCTGCCCAGAAGCAAAATAATCACACAGAAACTATATTAATTAAATCACTTCTTGGCCTATTAGCTCTAACTTCTTTTTTTTTTCTTTTGGATTGTGGTTTGTAGGCTGGCTTTCTTTGCTTTATGTTTAAAAACCACCTATGAGTGAGTACATGTGATAATTGTCTTACCTCACTCAAAATAACGTTTTGTAGCTCCATCTATTTTCCTGCAAAATTCAAGATGTCGTTATTTTTTTCTGCTGTGTAGTGCTCCATTGTGTAAATGTACCACATTTTCCTTTTCCATTCTTTGGTCGAGGGGCACTTAGGTTGTTTCCAGGTTCTGGTTATGACAAACAAAGCTTCTGTGAACATAGTTGAGCACATGTCCTTGTGGCATGATTGAGCATCCTTTGGATATATATACCCAAAAGTGGTATTACTGGGTGTTGAGGAGGGTTGTTTCCTAATTTTCTGAGAAATCGCCACACTGACAGCCAAAGGGGTTGTACCAGCTTGCATTCCCACCAGTAATGCAAGAGTGTTCCCTTTTCCCTACAACCTCTCCAGCATAAGCTGTTATCAGTGGTTTTGTTCTTGGCCATTCTTACAGATATAAGATAGAATCTCAGTTGTTTTGATTTGCATTTCTCTGATGACTAAGGATGTTGAACATTTCCTTAAGTATCTTTCAGCCATTTTAGATTCCTCTGTTGAGAGTTCTCTGTTTAGGTCTGCATTCTATTTTTTTTATTGGATTATGTGATCTTTTGGTGTCCAATTTCTTGAGATCTTTGTATAATTTGGACATCAGACCTTTGTCTGATGAGGGTTTAGTGAAGATCTTTTCCCATTCTGTAGGTTGTTGTTTTGTCTTGTTGACCGTGTCCTTTGCTTTACAGAAGCTTTTCAGTTTCCCATTTATTAATTGTTTCTCTATTATTGTTTCCAATTAATTGTGTCTGTGCTACTGGGGTTATAGTTAGGAAGTAGTCTCCTGTGCCAATGCATTTAAGTGTACTTCCCACTTTCTCTTCTATAGTGTTCGGTGTGGCTGGCTTTATGCTGAGGTCTTTGATCCATTTGAACTTGAGTTTTGTGCATGGTGATAGATATGGGTCTATTTTCATTCTTCTACATGTTGATATCCAATTATGCCAGCACCACTTGTTAAATATGCTTTCTTTTTTCCGTTTGATATTTTTTGCTTCTTTGTCAAAAAATCAGGTGTTTGAAGATGTGTGGATTGATATCTGGGTCTTCTATTCGGTTCCATTGGTCCTCCCGTCTGTTCTTATGCCAATACCAGGCTGTTTTCAGTATTGTAGCTCTGTAGTAGAATTTGAAGTAAGGGATTGTGATGCCTCCAGACGTTCTTTTATTGTACAGGTTTGTTTTGACTGTCCTGGGTTTTTTTGCTTTTTTCATATGAAGTTGAATACCGCTTTTTTGAGGTCTTTGAAGAATTTTGTTGGGATTTTGATGGGCATTGTGTTGAGTCTGTTAGCTCTAGCTTTTTATTGGCTAGCTTTTACATCTTAATTTAACCCATTTTCATTATTTTATATTTTACCATGAGGTTTGTGGCCTACCAGCAAGGTTCCACATACTGGCGTATCAGTCTCTGGCGGCGGCTCCATAGCTTCTCTCTGACTCAGTCACCTTTTTCCTAGCATTCAGTTAACCAATGGTATTCACAGCATACAGAGGGGAATCCCACATCACCATAAAAAGCTAACATTTTTATAGAAGATACCAAATAATCATAAAATCAACATTTTATTTAGTTTTAAGAACATGCTTGACAGTAAAAACAACTGCTAATTGCCTATCAACAAAAAGCTCTTACCTCCATTCTTAATATTGTCTATTGACTCCCTGATGGCAGCTACAGATCCTTTTTATTTATTTATTCTGTCTTTTGTTTTACATTGCTTTTTAAAATGGGATCTTACTATGTGACCCAGGCTGTCCTCAGGCCTCATGTTCCCAAGTACTTTATTACAGGCATATACTACTACTTAGCTGCTGTGGGAACTCCTTCAGGCCATAGCCTCTAAGATACCAGCCCACTTGGGCTTGGTCTATTATACTATAAATGCAGCCATAAAGCTTGTTCACTCTCTCTCGGCTGCTGGATTTGGTTCCTGTTCCCTGTTCATGCAGAGAACTGTGATCTGTGAGTCTACCCTGAATAAAGAACTCTTTATTATACTCAGTTTTGAGCTAGTGTGGGATTATTTTGTAGTGTCCAACTTCATCTGGCGCCCACATGAATCCCAACTCCTCACCTACCTGGATAGGCCCAAAAGGTCCACAGCCCAGAAAGTCTCCCATCCTCACCTGCCTAGTTTGATTTCACCTATTAAACAGTTTTTTGCCAAAACCCCACCATAGCCAAATGACCACGTAGCAACTTGGCAATTTCGCACATGCTCCCCAACTCTCCCCCACCTCACCCCCACCCGGCTTCTCTGCTACATGGTGCCTTATGAAGCTTCCGGTTTGTGTTCCCTGCTCTCTAGCTCTGGGTTCCTTGATATTCTGGCCACCAAAAAAACTCTCTCGGTGTATGAAATTGATTAAATTGCTTGTAATTTGTCAAGCAAAGCATATTTGTCAGCATTTAAGCAGGCGCCAAAGTGGAATCAAGTGGGATTGTTCACACTACCACCTGTAGCATCTTTTGCCACACAGTTGCAACTGTGACACCTGCTGGCCAGTAAAGATTATTACACCTTCAACAGTTTACTGAAATCTCATAACAGAAGTAACTTTATTTGATTAATAAATAAATCAATAAATTTAAAAGATATAATTGCAGTCAATATTATCATCCAGCATTTTAATAACCTTTTTGCTTATACTGTAGATGGTATTCTGCAAGGCTTATATAGTTTTCCTGATATATCCATTTATTGGGTATTGGGACTTAGCTTTGTTTTTCATATTATATCTTTTAATCTAGTGGTTTGATAACAGAACAAAGATTCAGGCATTTTTAGAAGTGATACAGTCTTTACAGACTAATAATGAACAGGTAGCTGGCAGGATTAATACGATTGAAAAGGATAACGTTAATTTGACAGACAAAATTCAATCCATATCAAAGGGTACTGAGAAATTATCTAAAAAGATTCATAGTGTTGAATTTGATGATCAAAATGTGCTAAACTTTATGATAAGTTAGCAGATAGAGTATCTCTCCAGGAAGGCAATCTCCATACCATCCAAATGATATCCAGGAATGAGAAGTTATACTTAATGGAAGAACTTCATACCTTGAAATCATATGTACAGAATTAAGGACCAGAGGCTAAATGACTCAATGAAAGCACTAGGATTATACACAGGTCAAGAAATTCAGGCTTTACAAAAGACAGTAATAAAAAGATTTGAAATAATTGAGGATGTTATCAGAGCTGAGAGAAGGTACAGCGACTGGATTTAACATCACCAGTACATGTCAGAGTTGACTTCCCCAGAGTTTTAGCTTCCTACCCTGTAATCACCTCTGACAAACCATCAACTTCTAAATCTAAAAAGAATCCAAAGAATGTAGATGGAAACCTATAGGTATAAACGATCTAAAAGAAATTAAGCACGCAGTAGTATTTTATGGCTTGTATTCACATTTATTAGGGAAATTATAAAAACATGGCCTTCAAGCAATAAGGCTGTCCCACATGATTGGCTTCTATTAGTCTCAGTTGTTCTTGAAGATGGACTCAACTGCTATGGAAATGCTACTGGTGAGAAGAGGCAAAAATTTTAGAACAACAGGAAAATCAAAAGGACTTGAGACTTCCCAAGATTAAATTCTTGCTGACTCACAGAACCAAGCTCTTCATGATGAACAAACATATCTTGATCCTATGCCACACAGCAGCCTTAAATGCTTGGAACAGGATTCAAGAACTAGGAAAAAGAAACATATATTAGGGTTAAACAGGGCCAAAGAGAACGTTTAAAAACGTATGTGAGAAATGTCTCTAGATTAACTATAAAACGAAAATTAAAACTTGGTCAACTAGCAGGAATAGACCCAGCAGAGATTATAGTATCTTTTACTACTGATGAAATTAAAAAATTATGGAAAGACAATGAACATTGGCAAAGAACTTGTGCTAATTTTTTAGGAGGAAAGATTAATAGCAGTTATCCCAAAGCAATAGAATTAACCTTAAAAGGAGAACGACTTGGATCCTTCTGTGCATTGTACATGGCACACGAATAACTGAAGCCGTCCATTCTATGCTGATGCACATAAATCAGGAAAGGCAGGCTGCCAATCAAAAGATGTAAGTAAGGTAGAACAAAGCCCATTATATGTTATTCTTATGTTACAAAGGGATTTTAAAGAACCTCTCAATATAGTTACTGATTTGTAATATGCAAAAGAGTTTTTTGCATATTGAAACCTCTGAATTTATACCAGATAATATAGAATTGACTTCATTATTCATTCAAGTTCAATATATAATCAGGAATAGGCTTTGTCCCATATACATAACACACATCCAATCTCATATGGATCTACCAGGTCATTTAGCAAAAGGTAATGCAGAAATTGATTATTGATTGGAAATGTGCTGAACACCTCAGAATTTCATAAAGAACATCATGTCAGTAGCAAAGGTTTAAAGAAAGAGTTTTCTATTTCATGGCAACAAACTAAGGAGATTATAAAGAGATGTCCTATTTACTCTTTCTATAGCCAAATACCACTACCTGCAGGGAGTAACCCAAAGGGTACTCAAAGGAATAAAATCCGGCAGATGTATGTGTTCTACTTTGCAGAATTTGAAAATTAAAAATGTACACCACACTATTGACACTTATTCAGGTTTTCAGTGGCAACTGCTTTGAGTTCAGAAAAGGCTGATTCAGTAATCACACTTTATTAAAAGTTATGACCATTGTGGATATATGTGTACAAATAAAGACATAATCATCTCTCATATGTCTATAAGAAAATAAAACAGTTTTTGCATATTATAATATATAATCATAATAGAGGTATACCAAATAATCCTACAGGTCAGGCAGTTATAGATAGAGCAAACCTAACTATAAAAGATATGTTAAACAAACTGAAAGGGGATGGAAAATACCCCAGAAATATATAGTATAATGCTTTATTAACCCTCAGTTTTCTAAATGCTAATGAGAAAGGAATAACGGCAGCAGAAAGACATTGGATAATAGAGAAAACTTCTGAATCAAAGATGTGTTGACTTCACAATGGAAACTAGAAGATGTGCTATGTTGGTGAAGGGATTTTGCTCCTGTTTCCACAGGAGATGAAAAGGTATGGATACCGTCAAAATTAATAAAGATTTTATTTGAAAAAGAGAAACCTATTGATAAAGAGAATTGAAAGTTCATCCACAGATGTGACAATCATACAGGTGTCGAGGAAATTTCATAAGGGTTGGGGCAGGGATTTGTTCTTGTCTTTGCAGGAAAATACTCATCCTCAGAAAGTCAAGAGACCCTGGACATTTAGATGCCTAAAGAAGAAGAGATAAGTATCCAGAAAGGATCACTAAGCAAAGAGAAATAAGATTTATGAGGACAGGTCATCAGCAGGGTAAAATTTTATTACCTGAACATGAAGATATCACTACTTAAAAATCAAAACTGGCTTTGAAGTTGAACAACGGCTATCCTTCTCTAAATCCAAGCATGTTATTTAAGGAAAACTTCAGAGTTGCTGTTTCGTGTCAGGAGCCATCTGGTATGGGACAGAAAGAAGAAAGAATTTAGGAAAAATTTTACTTTTCTCCATACTTATGTTTGTCTCTATCGTACCTTTTATTGAACATATGTCTACATGAATAATGTTTAAGTTTTCCATAATGAACAATAAATTTTCCTGCAGTAATCTGTGAAGTTTCCAGGAAGAAGATGGGGCCCCACAACAATTATTTCACCTGGTTGATATTCATCATGATGCTGATAGCACTACTTAAGATTGGTTTTGGCTACCAGCTGCTCAAAACGATTCCAACTTGGTTAGCTGAAATGGTGCACCTTCTGACAACGTTTTGGCCAGAACTTCAAATAAGAATATCAAAAAAAAAAAACCCTACTGAATATTCAGAAACTATTTGCAATTATATCAGACAGTAATCTTGAAACTTAACCATCATTTAGTATTGCAGGATCCCATAGTAAGAACATCGTCCCCATGACAGCTGGAAGCAATTCTAGAAGATGACATCCCCTCTCCCAACCAAGTTTATCCTCAGGGTTAGGGACATCAATTACAGGCTGATTATGACTGGTATAGGGTTGGGAGTTGAGGTGGAAATTATATAGGCTCAGGGATCTTTGAAAAAAAGGGTGGGAATTGGATGGGATAATAGGTAGATTAGTGTGTACATACTCACACTAATAATAGTGAATAATAGAGTGAATACTTGTGAGCTATTATTTATAGACAATTTACATTGATATAGATTCTTGTATATTGATACAAATTCAAATTATATTTATCATATTGAATATGCACCTATTTCTGTTTCCAATATTTGTACACCCAGGCAAAGTTATTTTGTCGTATTGTATGCATGCATACTTTTACCTCTGCTTAAGAAATTTTGTATATTGATACAATTTTAGAATATATTTATCGTATTGCACTATACATTATACCTCTGATCAATAAACTTATACATTGTTTACATTTTGAGGTCATTGTCCTCATTTGCTGCACAGTTGTTTAAAGATTGTTTAATATTCTAATATGAGGCCTTCCTCTTTAAGCTATATAGGTAATAAGGTAGTAAGAACTATAGGTCAGTAGTCATACATGTTTGTCATACTTATAGTTAGACTAATCAAGTTCTTTAAATACATAGAGATTGTATTTTGTATAGATAGGTAATCTTCAACCACTTCAAAGAACTTTAGAACATTGCATTTAAGTAACTTAGATTTCTGTTGACATGAGACATAATTGCTCCTGGCAGTACCCATCTATTCCTGAGAAAATGTTGGGCACCGAAGACACTCTATTTGTAGCATGTTTTCTTCTTGGCAAAGCAGACCTTTGGGCAAAGAACTGCCCATGCCTCGACCACTGACAAAAGACCGTCAAACCTTGCCAAGACAGGGTAAGACAGTTCTGAAAATTTTCCTTACTCTGAAAATGGTCTATCAGTTACTCTAGGCCTTAGCCAAAGTTGGTTGCCCCAACATTGTAAATGAGAATTTGGGTGATTGCCCAGGTAGCCAGTGTTGTTACACTAACTGTTGGCAGAGGCTGCTTGTTCATTTCCTAGCCTCCCAGACCCAAAATAACCACACAGAAACTGTATGAATTGAAACATTGCTTGGCCAATCACTTAAGCATATTGCTAGCTAGCTCTTATATCTTAAATTAACCTGTTTCTATTATTTTATATTTTACCACAAGGCTCGTGGTTTACCAGTACCAGTGCCACAGGCATCTTTCTCCTATGACAGCTACATGGTATCTGCCTGACTATATTTTGCCCTGCTATAGGCCCAAAGCAGATTCTTTATTTACAAGATACATATGGGTTTTCATGATAAATTATAGCCATCTGAGTGGTTAGTTTGTTTTTAGGAGAGCTATAGCAATATATATATATATATATATATGTATATATATATATATATGTAAATATAATACTAACCTCTGTCTTAAAGTTTTATGCTTTTAAAATAAAATTGACATTGTTATCAAACTATAACATGTAAATATATTTTATCCAGTACTTTACTTAGCATGTTGATTTAGTATTACCTTGGATGTGAGGAGTTCAGAATTCCAAGTTGCTTATTAGCAAATGTTTGTTATAAATGCCTCCTGCTGACATGAGGCTGCAATGTGCTTGTTTATTTCTAGAGTTACAAAATAATAAAATGTGTTTTATATTATTGCATTCGTCACTTTTTACATCAATGGGATCAAAATAGCTGATAGAAACTTTCATTATTTGTTTCCGTTCATGATTGTAGAGTTTAGTTTGTTGTAGTTGGGAAGCATGGCAGAGTGGCTTCATCCACAGCAGCAGAGCAGGAGGCCAAGACTATTCACACCAGCCCTATTCATGCCAGGAAGGAGAGAGTGGACGGGAACCCATGTTTGGAGTGTAACCATCAAAGGCCTTCCCCTAGTGACCCACCTCTTCCAGCTAGGCTCCACGTCCCCAACATTCTGTAGTCAAATACCTTTCAGAGGTCAGGTCATGAGTGAGAGTGATGGCACCGCAGGACAGATGGAAGACATAGGAGAAGCAGTCTTTGTACTGTGCCTGGAGCACAGCAGTTGTAAAGCAATCCAGTCCTCTCCTTTTGTGGGTCACCCCTGCCATCGCTGTGTTCTCTGGAAAAGCACGAACTGTTAACCTCCATTTTTGTGCAGCATAGAGGCCAAAAGTTGCCAGTAGATGTTGAGTGTTTAGCAGTTAATTTCAAACATGCTTTCTCCTAGTGTCTGGACAACTTGAAGGATCAGGGATGGTTCAGGAGTGCTTTGGCACACACATGTTATTGTTTTGGTTTTTTACTTGGTTTTGTTTTTGAGACAAGGTCTCACATAGTTCAAGTTATCCTTGAAATCTCTTCTGGTGCTGGAGAATGGCCTTGAACTTCTGATTCTCCTGCCTCCCTGTCCTCTAATGGCTGGCTCTACAGGCATGGTCCACAACACTCAGTTTATGAGGTCCTGTGTGCTAAATCTGAGGCTATGTATTGTATTCCCACCCCAGGTCTGAGTTATTTCTTAGTGCCACCTGCAGGCCGCATGGCTACAATCCCACAAGTACTGGCAAATAAGCCCAAAAAGAGGGTTCACTGGACCAGGGGCTGAGTTACTAGCATAGCCCTCTCTCTTAGGCCTTTTATCCCTTTTATCCCAGTTTTGTTTACAGTTTGCATTTGTTCTTAAAGACCCTCAGATAATTGATAGAGTGGACAAAGCCTGTATCCACTGCTCTTGGACCAGCCTACATAAAGAGATAGCCGTCTATCTGTAAAAGGGTCAGGCGACCAGTAGCGATAATCAACAACTTTGGTGATTTAGTAGCGATCCTGGAACATAATGTGTCCTTGACTGCGTACTAACTCTGTGTACCTAAGGAAAAGGAGTAGCAAGTGAAATGCTGAAAGCTGTAGGCTGTGGTCATGACTTACCTAATGAGTCAAACAACAATCTCTGGCAGGTTTGACTCTTGTGTTAACTATGAAGTTCCTAAGTATGTTAAAATAGTCACCAACACACAAGTTGCAAAGCAACATTACAAGCTTATAATGGTAAAAATAATATCAGAAATATTGTAGGTATAAATATGATTATAAACAAATTGAAGACTTCAGGAATGCCACAGAAGACTTTTGTTTTGGTCAAAGTGGTTCCGTAATATTTGACATTTTACTTTTTAAAGACATTAATTCCATTTTCTTTTCTTTATCCCTTTATCTAGATCCATATCCAGAGAACGGAAGGATGTGACCATATGACTTGTTCACAATGTAACACTAATTTCTGTTATCGATGTGGAGAGAGATACCGCCAGCTCCGGTTTTTTGGAGACCACACATCAAACCTCAGTATATTTGGATGCAAATATCGCTACCTCCCAGAGAGACCTCATTTAAGAAGATTAGTTCGAGGGTCAGTCTGTGGTGAGTAGTATCACACACGCTTGCTCTTGGGTATCTTCCTTAGGACCTGAGGTAGAAGTGTCCCAACCTTGAGAATTCACAGTGCTTGCTGTTGCCAAGAATTCTAGTAGAACCAAAAGCTAGGAAGAGAATCACTCCTTTTGTGATCAAAAATGAAAAGTTAAGTCTGTTAATATGACACTCTTTCGAGACCAGCACTTCTGAAACACTGAATGAGAACCAATTGATGACAAGGAGAATGTCATATTTATTTTTATATGGACATTAACAGGTGTCATAAACACATGGTTGCTCAATTGATTCATTAAATAAACACAATACAGCACAAAACAGGGAAGAATGATGAAAAAGTATACACACATCCCAGAGCCCAATAACAGCATTGTATAATATCTATAGAAATGATATTGTCATGTATCTTTGTTATTAGTAATCAACAACTAATCAGATAATGGTATTAGTATGAAGGCTCCCATAAGCCCAAGTCTAGGTACCCAAGTGTACCTAGACTGCTTTGTGAATAGTCTTTAACCCTCTCTTCATCAAACACACAGCCCTGTGCTCACACACATGCACAATGCAAATAGAAGCAGAAATGTTGTTCGTATCAAATCACCCTGGCCCCATGCCCTGCCTTGGTTTATACAGTTCTGCCCTCATCCTATTTCTTGCATTAGCTCCTGACCCCTGAGCCATTTGTCCTCTGTGAGATTTCTTCCTCTTCCGACTGCATGGATCTTAGAGGTTCTTTCTCTGACAGGCTTTCTCGTGTGTACCCAGCACTTTTTAAGCATCTAAACATCTTCCTTCTTGACTACCTCCTTTGCCTAGTTCATGAGAAGCGTTTGTGACTCTCCTCAGCCTCTTTGCCTGTAACTCACCTCACTCTCTGGAGTCATGATGGCTGATTCAAGAAAAGTTAGTCTTTATAATAGCTGCAGACTCTTCATTTTTAAGTATACTTGAATATGTGGAACCCTACGTCACCACTTCCTAAAACCATGCATGATCACTCTAAAACAACAACAGAACTATCTGTACCAAATTTTAATTAAACACACTTTTTCAGAGTCACTAGTTTTAATAATATCCAGTATTTTCTGACCCTTTATTTGCTTGTTAGGTGAAAATTACAATTATGAAACTAGGAGTTGCTTACTGCTTCTGTGGAGTTTGAAGATAACTAAGAAATGCAGACAGGATTTGTAAGAGTTGTCCCATGAGAGAAAGTTACGAAGTTGGGAGTTATGTCGCACCTGTAAATCTGTATACACAGAGAATGACCCCAGACACAAAGCTAATCTCTTCTGTGGCTCTTTTCTTTTCCTGTTTCAGCACCATCTTGGATTGTTTTGATTTGGGGTGTGTGTGTGTGTGTGTGTGTGTGTGTGTGTGTGTGTGTGTGTGTGTTGCCTATCTTGTATTCAGATGCATACAACACACACATCACACATGTGCATTCAATTAAGCCAAGATAAATCTGGCACTATAAGGAGCAGCTGGCTTAAAATAAGTTTCCCTCCCACACATTTTCCAGCCACCAAACACGGCTATCTAATTGGTTACGATGGTTAGTACAGTTGTCAACTTGACACAAGCCAGACACCACACCCCACTGGAGGAGTCCTACCCCTCTTATCCAACTGAAAAGGAAAATAGATTACTCAGTAGCTCACAATACTTACTCCTGCCATATGACAGGATATGAATTATAGTTCAGCCCTCACATCTATCACCCAGTCTGTATTAGCGCTTTTAAGTGCCCTTGGCCAGAGGCATAGCAAGTGCCTGCTTGTCCATCACAGCTGAGGATACAAAACTTGGTCTTCATTCCTGAGATCACATGCAGCTAGAGATCTTCAGGATGATGAGCAGCATCTTGGAAACAGCAGATTATTCAAGGAGTGGTACATTGAGTGCTTTTCAAAATTTTTAATTGCATGTATCTATTTATTCTATATATGTAAGCACTGCCATTCATGTGTATATGCCAAGGCATGAATATGGGCTTCAGAGCCCACGTGTGGAAATTAGTTTTCTCTTTCTACCGTGAGGGTTGCAGGGATCAAATGCAGATTGTTAGGGTGACAGTAAGCACCTTTACCACCTGAGCCGTCCTGTGAGCCTCCAAAATTTGAAGTCTTAAATTATAATTTTTAAAAATAATTCTTTAACTTATCTCCTCAAAGCAAACAATTAGTAGGAGTAAAAACAATGAAGTTGTCTCCAAAAATTCTTTTGAAAAATACTCAGTTTAAATAAAAGAAAGAGATAGGTAGATGACTCAGCAGTTAACAGCTCCTTCAGAGGCTCTGGGCTCAGCTCACAGCACCCACAGACCTGGGCTGAACTAGAACTGTCTGTAATTCCAGTTCCAAAGGCCCCTATTTCTTTACAAGGGAAGAAACTGTAGCAGGCATGGAAATGCACACCTGTAATCCCAGCACAGTGGAGATGGAGGCAGGATGACCAAGAGTTCAAGGTCAGATTGCACTACGTAGAGAATTAGAGACCAGTGTGAGCTATGTAGCAAGACTGTCTCAATTATTTTTTAATCAGACAGAAAGAAACTGAAAACAGAAGTAAAGAGTTCACATTAAAAATATTCACTGTCTGGGGCTGGAGAGATGGCTCAGAGGTTAAGAACACTGGCTGCTCTTCCAGAGATCCTGAGTTCAATTCCCAGCAACCATATGGTGGCTCACAACCATCTACAAGATTTGGTGCCATCTTCTGGCAGGCAGGCATACATGTAGACAGAACATTGTATACATAATAAATAAATCTTTTTTAAAAAATTCATTGTCAGAAAAATATTATAAAATGAGTTACTTTGAATTATTGATTAGTATACAATTGTCACTAATATTCAGTGTTGAGCTTTTGTAGCCTACAAAATGTATTGAAAATTTACAACAGTTTTTTAAAATAAATAAATATATATATATATATATATTTAACTCATGGGATGATAATGCACACAGAGAAATCTAGCATTCTGGAAGCTGAAGCAGGAAGACTGTGAGTTCAAGACCAACATGATCTATATAACCAGACCTTGTTTGAAAAGAATGGGTAGACCACTGGGCGGTGCGTGGTGGCACATATTTTTAATCCCAGCACTCGAGAGGCAGAGGCAGGTGGATGTCTGTGAGTTTGAGACCATCCTGGTCTACAGAGTGAGGTCTAGGATAACCAGAACTGCACAAAGAAACCTTGTCCTGAAAAACAGGGGTGGGGGTGGTAAGGAGTGAAAGAGGAAGGGAAGGAAGTTAATAGGATAGTAATGTGGACATTTTAAAACAGTAGGTAAAACTGTAGTGAAGCCTGATCTCAGGAGGGTAAGGCGTAGGGATTGAAAGTTCAAGTACAATAAAAGCTACCTAAAGACCCTATCTCAAAAGAATAAACAAACAAACCAGTAAATCTAGGTAGACCGTCAATGGTTACTGTGATAATATAGGATTAATAATTCTTTAAATTAAAAAAAATATTTAAACAAAATATAATTATGGATGTGAAAGAATATATTTGGCTACTGAAAATCATGTATTTAAGACAGTTGTCATTGGCCCTGGAATAAGAGAAAGCGTGCTTACTTACTCCTGTCACGGCAAGCTAAGATGCAAACTTAACTGTGTCCTACACTGTCAAGTAATTTCGCTTAAAGGACGGGTGCACGCCTGCTTGGATTCAGCCATATTTGGGAGGGAAAAGGCATTGCTGTCACTTGACAGTCGGTTCTGTTGCTAAGATGGTTACTTTAAAAGGAATTACGACAAAAAAGACTGAACCATGTGTAGGGGATGGGAAAGAAATGCAGCCTTTTAAAGTAACCTGGATACTGAATTCTATAATCTTCTACAGAGCCCTGCGGTGGACAGGCATTTGGCCAGTGACATTTAGTACTGCTTAACTAGCTTTGTCCAGACTGGGCATTGTGTTAAACTGACACAAGATCCATATATAAATTTACTAGATAGTAAACTCTATTCAGTAAAGAATATTCTTAAATTTGTTAATTAAAATTGTGTTTTTCCATATCTAGTTATCTAATTCCAAAAAGCTATTTTCAATAAATTAAAAAGTTAATTTTTTTCTTGCCAAACTCCCAACAAGTGATGGTTGATCTTTTCTCGTGTACTAATTGCTCACTACACATGACCTGTAGAATGGCGTCGCTGTGAGAGTCTCCAGTAGCTATGCAGTTGTGCTGCAGTTTTCGCGTTCCTCTAACTCTCTTTGGGGCAGTTAGTCTGTAGAGTTGTATCACATGTTCAAAGGCTGCAGCCTGGTGACAAGACATAAGTAACCGTGCTGGTTTTGTTCATCTCAGTGCCTTTCAAAGTCAAAAGGATTCCACTGGTGCCTTCTGGACTGCAGTGACATGTGACAATAGTGGTGATTATCACAGATCAGTTATTCATTCCGAAGAGCAGTTGGTTGGTGCTGCCAAGTGTGGCCTCCCTCCCAGCACCCAGCCTCCTTACAAGTGCTTCCTTTCAGAATTTGTTACAATGATTCACTTGAGAGACTTCCAACACAGCTTTTATTCAATGGTGGTTTTCTCTAGCACTTGTCTGGAGGTATCCCATTTGGAGGTCACTCTGTCAGATGGACTTAGGATTTCCCCTTTTACTCAACAAGTAAACAAAGCATTTTTCTTAGACATAGGCCCGGGCAGACACCGTCTGTGGTCCCTACCAGCTCTCCAATGTTGTGAGCTCCATAGGTTGTCCACTGCGCACTGGACTATGCTACTTCTTCCTTAAGCTTTCAACATTTTGAACATTGAAGGTGGAAGAAATCTAAAGGAAAAGTACAAAGAAAAAGTGTGCCAGGATAAAGGATTGGAATCTTTTTGGTTGTAAAGACTAAATGACTTGTAGATGTTTGGCATATGCCCAGGGCTTTGTAGCTCTGTGTACTTAAACTTCAATGGTGGATTACATGTGCCATTAATTGTTAATGCACTTCTTTAAAGAATTACTGTAAATGCTCGGAGATCAGAGCCGAGACTCTTCACGTTATTCTGGTCTTGTTTTCCAGCTGGAAAGCTCTTCATTGCGCCTCTCATCCTGGTCTTGGGATTGGCACTGGGGGCCATAGCAGTTGTAATCGGTAAGAAACACGCAACATCTGAGATTAGACTTCTCCCACGGCAGTGGAGACAATATGAGCGTGTGTATAATGGTGTGAGTCCATGAGTGAGCGTCGTTTCTTCTCTGTGCCTTGCTTTAAACGGACATGCAGCCTGGGGTGTGTAAGGTGGGAGGGACATGTTTCCAACAGGACGTTTATCAGAATCTTTAGTAGATGACCATGCATGTTAAAGGAGTAGTTCTCTGACTTAGTATGACATAGACTAGCCTGGAGAGCTGATGGAAACACACATTGCTAGATCCTCACTCAGTTTCTAACAGTCTGATGACCAGGCCCCCGGATTTATGTTTCTAAAAGGCTCTCAGATGCTGCTGATGTTGTTAGCCCGAAGGCTGCACTTTGGGTAGCGATGCCTTCGAAATTTTAACTTAAATGTTGTGGATAAAAGCTATTTTGATCATTATTCCTTATATAAGGTGGAATGCCTTTGCTGAACTAAATGGTTTTCCACAGGTAAACTTTTCTATAGGTAATGAATGTGTGGAACACTTAGAATTATGAAGTGTCTCACATTCAAGCTGTCGTAGTCAGTCAGGACTTCATACACCAGGTGTCACTATCTCAAACAGAGGGAATCAAGTCTCATTAGGATGTCAAAATTGTTAGAACGGGAACCACACGTATGTTCTTGAATAAAATATTACACTGACCAACGATGAAATGTGACTATCACAGAGTGTAAATGACAGGACTGACAATAAAGACATCAGCATAAAGCTAGCTAGCTTGCTAGGAAATACTGTTTCTCATTGGAACCGCTGTGACTGAGAGTGACAAAGGGGACAGAGAACTACAGAGATAGAACGAAGCCTTATAAAAACACATCCCACAGTATCTTTGTTTGTGAAATTTTAATAATGTCTGTTGTAAATAGTTTGCATGTAAACAAAGTTGGGAAATTTTACATATACCTCCCCACACATACACACATACACCCGTCAGCATTTCCTTCCTAATTGCCTTTATCCTTTTTAATCCCTAGGTTTATTTGTATTTCCTATATATTGCCTTTGTAAAAAACAGAGAAAGCGATCACGGACAGGTATGCACTGGTAATCTGCAGAGGATTTCACATGACATCAGCCGGTACCAGGGGGAGCTGTGCAGGATGGTCCACTGTCTGTGAGTCAGATCCTTGAAAACACCTAGAGGAACTTCTGCCATCTCGTCTCCTGTGGTTCTCTACAGGCCACAGTGCCTCTAGCTACGGTGCACTCCCAACATGGTATCCTGTCCTTTCCCGAAACAAATTGCTGCTTTTTTAAAAATGGTCACTTTCGTTAATTATAGACATTTGTATAGTAACTCTGACCTTTATGGTTCTTGGAAGAAGATATTTTGAGAACAGGGTATCCTCAGATGTGTTTTGAGGGCACCTCACAGGAGTGTTGTTTGGACTGTCTGAACCCTGTGCTTCCCTCCAGGCTGTCTGTGAGATTTGGTTTGCATAGCTTGAAGTCCTGTCTGTCTCAACAAACAAAGCCACTTTGCAGAAGATAAATCACCAAGTGCACCTGTTGTCATCTGTAACCCAAGTGGTACCATTCTTTCGTTCTTTGGATATTGTATTTGCTTTAAAAAAAAAAAATTTCAGTACCCAGAAGGGACTTAATGAAACTAAATTAATGAGAAGAACCATGAGTTACTGGTGCGTATGTGTAAGGATGTGAATGTGTGTATATAAACACGTATTAAACCAGGCTCCATAACCGTGTGCTTGTCCATTTCCATGTCTATCTTCAGAGAACCATTTAGCTATGATGGTTCCTTTTGTGGGCCTAACTTGATAGTGTACTGAATTAAAACCAGTGTCAACAACAGGTTATTTCCATGGTAACCCTGTGTGTTTCTTGCTCTTTCTATGGCCACACACAGAGACTTCTGCGATGTCACTCCAAGATGTACCAAGCTTTGTAAACTGACAAAACTGAAGGGGTGGTTTTGGAAAGTCCCCATGTTTAAGATGCTTGATCTCTTTGGATTCCTTGGATTTGGGCATACCTTATCCTGTCAATAAAGCCCTCCTGGGATAACTTAATTTAAAAAAAAAAATTTTTTTTTTTTTTGCTTTAAAGAAAACTGCTTAAATTTTTAAGTCCCATTCTGCTCATTATTTAATTACCTCCTTATTATCCTAGGTAATTCTACTTTAGGTCTAAGTTTTAAAAGATTACTTGATGCTTTACTCCTTCCCTCTTTCCTCTTTTTATTTGTCCCCAATTTTTTTTTACAAAAATAAATCCTAGTTTTGAAGAATTTTGCCTATGTTTACCACTGAGATGCATAAATTGTTGATATCTCCATACAGAGAGATAACTTGAAAACAGCTTTCTATGTACATAGTTTCATCTAAAATACAAACTGCTTTTGGAGAAAGAAACAAATGAAGAAAGTATTTTCAGGAAAATGAGGAATCTTTGAGAATAAAAAATGGAGTTTGATTAAAGAGGTCTATTTCCTTGCTTTCATCAGAACGTTGATCACAATGAAGAAGAGGCATTAAAAAGCCTGGGATTCCAGTCATTTAAACCCTTTGAGTTAGAGTTTCACCATACATTACCCTACTTACCGTAAATGTAACGACGTTGGACTTGAAGTAGTCAAACACACACTTTTGCATAACTATTTCATGGTGTTGGATGCTAGAGTGTAAGAACTTTGTATCCTTGTGTTTGACTGAAACACTCATGTCCGTGAAGGACGGTCCACGTATCAGCTAGCATGCTTGTATTCCCTCTGAACCATAGAGAGGAGCTGGACAGCGTCCCACTAAGTGGTGAGTCTCTGGCGAGAAGAGTGTGCAGTGTTTGTGGCTCTGGAATAGTCACTACACTATGGTGTGAGGTAAGGAACATGACTTGGTTTTGCAGGTTCATCTTGCGTGCCTTCAGCCATCCATCTGGCAATTGTTCACTCTCTGCTTTTGGTGTGCAAAAAGAATGAGAGCTTCTACCCCAAATACATGTTTCTGTCCTAAAAGCGCTTAATTTTTAGAAATTCATCTTTGCTGGACTTGGGCATCATTTTGACCATGTGTGAGTAGGATGAATCTGTCTGTGTATGATCTGTACGTATATCTGTATGTCATATGTAAACATGTCATGTTCATACATACCACCTGGGTGAACAGAGACATTCGGGTCTAAGATTGTCTTTATTCTTGGGTTATTGTGCCTGTTGTCTTTGGCCTACTCAGGGATTTTTATTCTATTCTTTAAATAACTTATCTTTTACAGGTATTTTTATCTGATTTGAAAACAATTCCAATATGTAAGTTACAAAGTGGTATTTGTTATGAGGAAAGATTGCTTCATCAGAGGTTAGGCGATTGCACATTGTACTGCATGGGCATCTCATTTGTAAGTGCATAGATTTAGAGAAGAAATGTATGAATTTTTCTCTTTTTAAAGACTATACACACACAAGTATATGTGTTCTTTCCATGGTAGTAACTTAAAAGTATTTGTGACTATTTTAGTCTCAATCTTTAAAAGAGTTAAAAGATTTAAAAAAAAGTATTTATATATCAGTGCCAACTTTGAATGTAGAACAATGACCCTCATGGTAAATTCTAAAAACTCCTTTACAAAGTGAAGTATACGTGTTGTGTCTTTTACTCATGGCTTGTCCTTTTATGTCACCATTGTAAATGTATGTCTGTTCCTGAAGAAAATGAAACCATATAGAATTGTAAAGTTCATGTTCCTCTGCTTACCTACTCCTTGTTTTTCTAGGGGCGCCTACTATCAGTGGTCTGATACCTGTCCTTCCACATGCTTCCTTCAAGTGTATAAATACGTGTGTATGTATGTGTGCATGTATGCCACTCGTGTGTTAATTTTCTACAAAAAATAATATCCTTTGCTGTGACTCTTTTTCATGTTTTTAAATATTAGAAAAATACCTTGCCATGAGTGTTTACATCCATTGAAAATAACTGTCTAATCTACGGTAGAGCTACATTTTAATTGGCTTGGTCTTCTGTTGAATGGGAAACAAGATAGTTTTCATTTGTCACAGGCTAAGCATTTTATGCATCCATATTTTTGTCACCTACTATGACCATTTCCATCGGATTTTGAATTTTATTTTTACAAAATATTTTTAATGAAGATTTTTAATGCATAGCCAGGCAACGAGACATAGAAATGATATATTTAAGACCATATTTGAATAAACAGTGTAGAGAGTGCCTAATTTTAAAGCAAATCATCTTTTGAAAAACTTTCTCCTATATAGATTAGCCAAATACCTTGCCAAAATTTAGAAGAGGAAAATTAATCTGTTTCAAATGAAGCTCAGATGTGATCAGCTGTCGCTGACAGTGTGGAAGATGAATCGGTTCTTGGATTGCTTACTTTTAGTCCTCAAGCCAAATGGATATTGTATGTCCATTTTCTAAAACACTCTTATGTTTGTGTGTGTCATTTATGAAAGGTGGGAGGGAAAGGAAAGGGGTCAAACTATGACACAAGCAACATCCTCTTCCCACATTTATGGTCCAGCAGTTAGCCACTTACTGTCACCTACAAAAACAGACAGAAAAACAATCAAAAAATAGTCAAACAGCAGACATGTTACAATGTGGTATCTTTTTCTGCTGTGGGATCAAGATTCAGTGGCACCACTTGGGAAATGCCTTAACTCTGGCACCATCTCTTGAGTCCCAAGATCCTGCTTGAGGTGTCTTTTAATATCACTGCCCAGATACGTGGCCCAGTGTTCCCGCAGAACACTGCTCTGCTACAGTCACTGCCTGTCCCTGATAGTTCTAACCACATTTTTGTTCACACCTCTACTAATTTTGCCCTCAGAGAAGAGTAGAAGAAAGTAGGGGGAGGAGAAAGCTCAAGCTGGTCTGAGTCTCAGTGTTTCTTTCTGGCTTCTCTCAGATTTCAGTGGATCTACCACATCTCCCCTACTGAACACATGAAACTGTTTTAACATTGGATTTTTGTGATTCCAGTTACGATGATTATAAAAAAGTTAATGGCCTAAATAACATTAGGTGGCATTCAAGGACAAAACTAAGAAAATCCATGTCATGAGCCGCTTTAGATGTAGTTGCACACAAAGCCTTAATGTGAGTCCTTCCATGTTAGCGGTTGAAGTCTGTTTCAACTCCTGTTTTATGCTATGTCTGCTATAATTGTTAGCCTTAAAATCGATGAACTTTCCAGTGTGTACCATTTAAATAATTAAGTGGTAATACAAAAGTGACTTGTGTTTTTCAGTGGCGAGAATAAAATCATGTCAGAAAATATGTTTGAATTCTTTAAAGTTGTGAGACATCGGAAGCTTAGAATTTTATGTAAAGCATTCGTAAATATATAGAACTATTCCTAATATTTTAGTCATCCTGGAAGCTTTTTTGCAACAATTTTTTACATGTAAAACTCATAGCAAATAATTATACTACATAATAATATCACTTGAATTTAAAACATTAATTCTTACTAAAAGTTTTAATTGTATTTCCATAGTTTGTGAATTCTATAAAAGAAAATATTTGTGACTAGAAATATAATAAATAAAAATAGCTGGAGCACATTTTGTTTTTCAGATTATAAATTATGTACATTTCTACAATTGTAGACACTAGCTTCCAGGATCACATATTAAAGTGTGTCTCTGCAATGATCATATCAATTAAACTAAGATACTTGTATAGAAACAGTATTATCTAAATAAAACAAGAATTCCAAACTTGAAAGGGTATTTAAGACTGTGAATGTAAGTCAATGGAACTAACGCCACTGTAACTTCCTTTGAATGTAAAGTTAAGACAGATTTCAAAGCCAAGTGCTGTATGGGATCTCTGTGCATCCATCACTCTTGACGTCTACGGCTCTCGTTGATGTTATCCAGACCCAGTGCACAGAGGCACAGTAGTGTGACACTCTTGTAATTGTCTATTTGAAGATTAACTGAAGCTTTGATATGTTACGTCTCTTCTGTGTCCTTTTACATATTGCCGGCTGTGCAAGCATGTCATCATGCATATTAGAAAATATAGATTTTCTTTTAAATAAAGAAGTGACTGGTTTGGAAATAATAGCTTAAGTGCAAAAAATATTTTGAAAAATACATGAAATATTACTAATGCCCTTTTGAGGATCAATTTTTTGTCTCTCTTGAAGACATTTCATTCATTTATTAGATTATATAAACTCATTAATAGAGAAAATATTTTTGTTTGTCAGTTTTGAGTCATATGATATTGCTCTGTTCTTGTTTGTACAGCAATACTTACATATCCCAATAACATGCACCTATTTTTTTTCCTTAGTTTCCCAGATTATTTTGTTTTTTACTTCAACAGTCCCCTTCCCTTCTCATCTTGGCCAAGTGAAGGATTTTTCTTAACCATTAGCTTCTTTTACTGTAATGCAATGAAATTCTCTGCCGAACAGTCTTTGTGACCAAACTCTAGTAATAAGTGCCATTTATCCTTACTGTTTATTAGCTGGAATGAAATGCCTGGGACATTTTTCCCAATTCTGGGTTCTAGAAAAGGAACTCTTGCTAGCTGTCTGCCAAGTAAGTCATACAAATGAGATATTAATTGGACCAGAGGGTTAATAAAACTCTAGAACCAAACTTCAGAAATTCATGGTTATCAATGGACAAAAAGCATGTAGACATTCATACCACCTGACTCAAGTACTTCATCCTTCATTCAAAATAAGTTATAGCTTTGATTATTGGTCTTTAAATGAAAGCATCCTCTAGCTTCAACTTGGGGCGAATTGAAGTATAGTAGCAATTGTATGTAAGATGCAACTATCAATTCCTGTTCTGTCATCATTATTGGGCATTTTGATAATCTAAAACAATCACTAATTTTTAATCTATAGAAGTTAATATGCTTTATGTTTCTTTACATAGAATTCTAGATATAATTACTTTTATCAGTTGACTACAAATTGTTTCTCTCATGTCCTTTTTTTTTAAGTTGAAATGGTAGCCCCTCAATAGCCAGTATTTATTATTGATCACTTTCATCACAATTAATTTCTTATAGATGGTGTTTTGAAAACTATTTCTGTATGAATTTCAGAATAATAATCGGTTTATGTACACATGCATATTTAGACACGATTTGCCAAGGCAAAAACAATGTTACAGAGATTTATGAAAACTAAAAGGTGCCAAGCAAGATAGGGCATTTGGCAGGTGGCCCAATCAGAACCCTTAGATCTGGAGTCAGCTAGATTTGCTTTTAGCTCCTTCTCAATTGACAGTGATGTCTTTGAAAGGTCCAAGTCTACTATAGTTTTGTTTCGTTTTGTTTCCTTCTCCGTCTACCCTTTGAAAATCGGTTCCATGGTGAAAAGCAGAAGGCATATTGAGTATGTCTGACATGCACCAGACAGCCTGCTGCATGTGTCTGCACTGTTGTCCTGTGTCCCTCTCCAGCCTTGGCCTCCCTTGACACAATACCGTTAGGGACTTGAATTTAAACCCTTGTTTGTGCAACCACTGTCCCCTGCAGATAAACCTCTGCCACCTTCTAACAAAGTCACTTTTAATCCCCTGGGGAGAAAATTACTTGGCAATTCTCTTTTGAAAAAATTGTTAATATACAAATAAGTGGTACATTTTTGAGTCTTACAAAAGTTCAGTCAAAACAGCAGCATGGCTGGGCATAGTGGTACATGCCTTTAATCTTAGCACTTGGGAGACAAAAGTAGACAGATCTCTGTGAGTTCCAGGCTAGCCTGGTCTACAGAGTGAGTTCCAAGACAACCAGAGCTACATTTTGAGATCCTGTCTCAAAACAAAACAACAACAAAAAACCAACGGCATAAAAATGTCCTTACATTAACCCACCATTTATTTTTTATTTTATTTTTTTTAAGATTTATTTATTATGTATACAACATTCTGCCTCCTTGTATGCCCGCACTCCAGAAGAGGGCGGCAGATCTCATTACAGATGGTTGTGAGCCACCATGTGGTTGCTGGGAATTGAACTCAGGACCTCTGGAAAAGCAGGCAGTGCTTTTAACCACTGAGCCATCTCTCCAGCCCCCATTTATTTTTTTTAAAAAAAAAAAATGAGTGAGTAGTAGTTGTTTGGCTTCTCTTTTAAGCAAAATTGGTAAAATATTTTCATGCAGCAAATACGCCATTTACTTGTCTGGGAAACCTGAAAAACAATTACATTATCCACGTCTTTTTTTTTTTTTTCAGTGTTAAACTGCTAAAAATTAAAAATAGTTGGGTTTTGAATCTGTGACTACTGCATATTCAGAAATTAGCGTTCTAATGAATATACCATCTTCTGTTTAAATCTGAGGTTATTATCCTATTTTAATTCTGCTCTAAATAACAATAGCAAATGATGATTCATTTCTTCATCTAAGGTGAGTAGTTTGCACCACTGATTTGTTCCAGGTCACCTTCCTGCCCCTTTCCAAATAATATGCCATAATGTTTTTCACGTTGAAAATGAACCCTGTTAAATATTTGATTTGTAAACGTTGTTAACTGTTTCTGCGTTTCAGTACTTGCGCTGCTAACTTTGGTCTTCATAAAGAACATGGAAGAAGCCATTTCGAATATATTTTTAGAAAATGGGCAGGTAGAAATAACAACTGAAAAAGAAAAAGAAATTCTACCAAAATTAAAAGGTTGAAAAAGAAAGGTATCAAAAAGACCCGATTTCTTATATTGTTGAAGGCATTGACTTCCAGCTGAGGTTTTTATACTGTTGGGTCCATGACTTGTGCACTGTCTACTCTCACCACTATGGTGTTACTATACTGATTATTGAAAGGAAAGAACTAGTGAAGAAAGCCAGGGAAATCAGCCTTGTTTTCCACTCTCCAGTAGCACTAACTATTGTAGTGTCCCAACCCTTCCATATGGTGCTTGTGTGATGATGTAACATTTGTGTATGTTACTAGTGCCTTATTTTTTCACGTGACTTTATTTCTTATCAAAAGAGCCATAAATTTTCTGTTAGTGTTCTTTGATCCCTCTGTTTAAAGCATGCTAATCATTTGTCTTTATGGATGTACCTAGTCTACATTTGCTACTGACTCTACTGTATTGTCTCTCGTATAATAAATTAGCTGTATTTTTCTCAAGTATATTGCTTGTTTTTAAGCTAAAGCAGGAAAATAAATATTAAATGCCAGAGATTGAGGCTAACAGAATTAATTTTTATTTTTAAACCACAAAAAACAGAAGGTTGAATAAATTGAAGTCTGTGACGAGGTTATCGGCGAATCCAGCTAGGGTAAAACTGCAAAACTTTGCAAAGAGCATTAAAAATAAACATAACTGTGATACTTCAGAAATGTGACCATTTCTCTACAACATGTCTTTGACAATGTTTTATTATTAATTTTCTTATGGATACCAATAAACATCAGTAGTTATGGAATTTACACATTATTCATTTACAGTAGGCTGTAGCAACTTCAAGCCATTCTGTATATTATCTGCTCTTCAAGGTCTGTGCCTTTTATTTTGTGCTATTCAAAATAATAGTTATGCTGGTATCTGTATATATCCATTATATCACATGCATATATATTTTGAATTTTCATGATGAATGTATGACAAATGGTTAAAGTAAATCAGGTGTCAAGACAAAGACATGGATTGTGTATGAAAATGTGTAAATATTTGACAAAAGAAAAAGGATCTTCTTGCCAACAAATAGGCCCTGCTGGAAGGGCCTGGAAATGAACAGATTTTCTTTTAAGCAATGGAATTTAATCCATTACCTCAAGAAATTTTAGTAGCTATGTATTATATCCTCTAAAGGATAAATGGTATATTCCTTCTGAATAAATACTATCTCACTTGTGACTGATAAAAACAAGTATCAGATCACACAAATTGTAGGAACAAGGCCTTGAGAAGACGAACAGACCTTACACAGTCTAGTTGTAGGCTCTCAGTAATGTCCCTATATCCTTTTGTTGTAGTTTGTTTTATATGATCATTATTTTGGGTTGGTTGTTTTAAATTGGGAGGTAATAATGATATCAGAGCTCATGGAAGTCAGATGGTCCCAGTTGTTACTGTGTGTACAGTACAGATTTCTGTGGCGTGCTATTTACTACATAGTATGTGTGAAATCCCACCAGTGTCATCCAGCAATCAATGACTAATAAAAGTTTTTCAAAGAGAAGACTCTTGTCATTTTTTCAGTAGATGTTGATTCTAAATAAATTAAGGCAAAATAAACTCCCACATATTATAAATTAATTTGGAATTATTGGAGTAGTAGTATTCTGACTGAGAGAGCAGATGAAGGAAGAAAAATAGAGATGATTACATCAAATAGATATCTGTTTTATACCCTAACAAATTTTCCCTAGTCCTGTTGCCTGAAAAGGGGGCATTTGCTGAGCAAAGAACATATACATATGAACAGTAAAATGCATAACTGCATAGTGACACGTTCGTACAATGAAATAGTACAGGACACGCAATGAAAATTAAATGACTGAAAAATTCCATTCCAGAAGAGCTGGATTTCACAGATATTGTGTTATATAAATTAAAGTCAAGCACTATTAAAAGTGTAGTGTAAGATAACACAGACAAAACTTTTAACTGGTCAAAAAGTAGTAGTTTTAGGGTTTGGGATTGTTGACTAGGGAGGAGAATGAAGAAACTTTCTAGAATAGTACCATCTGTCTTCAGGATATATGCATATACTGTTGTGTATTAAATTCTGGAAACTTTAAACATGTCTTGAATAAATATTATACCAGCAACTGAAAGAACAATTGAGGGTGTGGGGGAGATAATCTGGAAAATTCCAGAAGAAAAAAAAATCAGCTATAATCCCAAATATGGTTAAAGGTGAGTGATATGGCACTTGTTGAAATGTAAATTTTAGCCTCTTTTTCATTTTTACTAGATTGCTTTTCTTGGGTTGTTAAAATAATTCTTGACGTTTCAGCTAGCTTGTGCTAATTGTACTTCACTACTATCAGCAAAATAAAGGGACTATTCTTGAGCACAAATCCTAACGCTCATTCTTAGTAATGGATTTGGGGTTAGGCTGAAAACAACCATGTGGCACATGCCCCCTCTTACATTCAGATGGCATCGTTTAAAGTTGATGTCAAGTTATATTTCTGGTACCCATTTATAAGAGTATTCTTTTTGCTTACTCCTCATTGAAACTTCTTTAAAATATTTGCTATTTAAGCCATTGAAAAGAGTGGGCTCTGACAGCCAAGTCCAGTACACTGCACTGAGTTTTCAATTGATTAAATTCCTCTCATTTTAGTAAGAACTCAGTTCCAAGCACCATGCTATAGATTGAAATGCAAAAAATATGCTACACCTTATTATAGCTACAGATGCCAACAACACATTCATGCATAATACAGTAGAAATATGTTTCATTTATACACATGCCACAAATGTTTGCAACTTATGCTCTAAGCACTTTGGATTGTGAACTTCTATTTCTTCTGGAATTCTAGTTCAAGTGCCTCTACCAGTGTTGAGAATATAGAATATGGTCTTTAAACTCCATATCTTGTTCAGTCATGTCACCAGATTTTTAAAATGTTTCTAGTGTGGTGGTGTAGTATGTTGAGAGATTCATCACAGTAGGGTACCTCTTTATGGACATCCCATTTGTTCTTGTCTATTATTCTCCATATTTATACTTCATACAGTGATTTTTAGGAGTTTCCTGTTGAAAAGTTAATGATTATATCCTTCAGAATTTTACCATGGTGCAGATTTTAACACTTAGGTCACAGTTGAGTTAGCTTTATGAAGATGGTACATACACAGCTCAATCCCCATCTGAGACACTTTCAGGCTGGATAATTCGGGGCATGTTACTTAACTTTGCTGTGCTTAGGTTTTTCCTTTAATATGAAGATAACATGCTTCTGAAGATAATTTTGAGGATTAACTGGGTCTAAGATGTGTTTAAGTGCTTACCATCCTATCTTGGTGTCCGTAATAAGCTTTCAGTAAATATTAGCTCATACTTTAGTGACAGTTTCATTTGGAGCATGGCCAATACAAGACGAATCATTGATGACAGACATGAACACTAGAGAATGCTAGTTTACTATGGTTATTACCTATTGAGTCTAGGATTTCATCTGCAGTGTCCCCAGAAAATTATTTTAAAGGCAAATAAATGTCTAACATTTGCATTTCTGGAATTTCTTATTGGTTAAATGTATAATTTTTGCTAGAGAAATCTAGTACCTTGTTTTGGTCAACTCATCCTATTTTGTTGTCTGAATGATTCAGTTTCACCTGAATCATTTAACCATATGGCTCCTATAGAAGGTACCATTGTTTCTCATACTCCACCGTATCAGTAAAACCAAGTACTTCAGAGCTGGGCTTTAGAGTTACCCCCTGTCAGTCTCCTTCTCCAGCAGTCTTTGGACTTGTTTCCATGAAAAGCATTTCCTGTCCTTTAAGGGTGTGACTGAAATGTGAGAGCTTCCAGATACCATTTGTCTAACATCGAGAAGAGGTGACCATGTGCCTAGAGTGAAGCTTCTACCCGCTAATGATGACCAACAAACACAAGCGACTAGCAGAAACCCTGTCCTAGAGCTGCTAGAAAGAGCATGGCCCTGCCTATACTTTGACTTCTAGAACTCTGAAACAGCAAGGTTCTGCCTTTATGACCCACTCAGTTTAGAACAGAGCTGCCAACAGAAGCTGAGAGCTGGACAATCTTTTCAACATCTTCAGTGATGTGCCTTATCCTTAAAGACCTCGATGTTTGCTGTTTTTCCAAAGTATTTGATTATATGACCTAACCCTTGGCTCTGTTTTCCACAATCCTCACGGAAAACTTCTTTGATTTCCTGCCAGTGTGGTGGCTGAGTTCTGAGAGCAAATATCTCAATTGGTCTGGAAGCAGGGGCCTACCATTTTCTTAAAGCCCAGCCAACAAGCTGATGCATCACAGATGAATTCACAAGCAATCGCAGGACATCATGAAGCTTGCTTCCGTTTCCTGACTGGAGGGACTGACTTGGAGGCATAGTTGTCATTTGTTCATTCATCTCATATCTTCAGTCTCTTCTGTGTGCCAGACTAAAGTCTTGTTGATATATCAGGTAATAAGACAAAAATTCCTGCCTGTATGATATTTATGCTTTTCATGAGTGGAAAAAATAGACAAGTAAGTTACATATGTAAATCATAGAGATGAAAAATCACAGAAGAGAAATGGGTAGTAGGCATGACAGCTATAGGATGCTAGGAACCTAATGAACAGAGCAGGAGAGAGATGAAGGAATTGTGTTGATGACACAGGAGAGCAAAAAAGGTGAAGGAGACAATATCACCAAGGCTCCAGACAAGATTCCTCAATTAGAATAGAGTGGAAGAAAAAATGAATAGAGCGGAGGAAGGGGCATTGTGACAGAAGCAGGTGGAGAACTGTAACAATTGTCAGAGTGAACTGAGAAATCCACAGGTTAGGCAGAGAGGTCATGTCGTGTGATCAACCCTAAGTCACATCCTTATCCCTTGGTGCCACAGATTAATGGAAGTAAGAACCAGAGAAGTAGCGGAGCAGCCTTAAGGGAACAGGAATAGTGAAGCCATGATCTAAGAATGGCTTGGAACAGGGCAGTGACAACAGGTGAAATGAGAATTAGTTGGATTTGAATGTAGAATTAAGATTTGCAGGTGTAGTGGAGAAGCAAGTTGTGCAAGGTCTATAATGCATAAGGTCCATATTCAGCCTGAATGTTCTATCAGGAAGACATTATATCAGTGCAATCAAGAATTTCAGGACTTACACTTCTATGCCTGGGCTGTCTGATCACACTGAAGCACATTTCACAGTCTCAGGTCTGAACCTGCTGACTTAGGAGCCCATTGTACATGTACAGTATTGGGTAGCTCTTTATCAAATTGAAAATGCTTAGTCCATTAGCTGCAATCCCAGCTCTGTGGGTCTGGGTAGACTCTACTGTGTCTCCTAACAATGTTCCCTTGTATGCATTCTCTGGAATATGATGTGCCTGGATATCTTGCATCATTGTTTGGCTGGAATCATTTTAGTGTGAAAAACAAGAAACATGATTTTCCTTAAAATTCAGAAAAATAACTGGGAAAGAAATCAGGGAAACAACACTCTCACAACAGTCACAAATAATATAAAATATCTTGGTGGTAACTCTAGCCAAACAAGTGAAAGACCTATATGACAAGAACTTAAAATCTTTGAAGAAAGAAATTAGGGAGGATATCAGAAGAGGATCTCTGATGCTCTTGGATCAGTAGGGTTAACACAGTAAAAATGACCATCTTGCCAAAAACAATCTATAGATTCAATGCAATCAATCCCCATCAAAATTCCAACACATTTCTTTACAGACCTTGAAATAATATACTCAACTACATATGGAAAAACAAAAACCTAGGATAGCTAAAACAATCCTGTAATAAAGGAACTTCCAGAGGTATCACTACCCCTGATTTCAAGCTCTACTACAGAACTGTAGGAATAAAAAAAGCAGGGTATTGACATAAAAACAGACAAGTAGATCAGTGGAATTGAACCAAAGACCTTGAAAAATCCACACACTAATGAACACCTGATTTTTGACAAGCCAAAAAGTATAGAATGGACAAAAGAAAGCATCTTCAACAAATGGTGCTGGTCTAAATTGATGTCAGTGTGTAGAATTCAAATAGATCCATATCTATCATTCTGGACAGAACTCAAGCCTAAGTAGATCGAGGACCTCAACATAAATCCAATTGCACTGAACCGGCTAGAAGAGAAAATGGGACAGAGTCCTGAATGTATTGGCACAGGAAACAATTTACTGAATATAACACCAGTAGCTCAGACACTGAGATCAACAATAAGTGGGACCTCATGAAACTGAAGAGCTTCTGTAAGGCAAAGGACACTGTCAATAAAACAAAACAGTGCCTACAGAATGGGAAAATGTGGCCAGAAGTATTCTCTGTCCCGCTAGTCCTCCCTGACTGGACTGGTTTCTCTCCCACCCGCTAGTTCTCTCAGCAGTTTATGAAATAATCGCTCAGAGGCTAAGTACTAATATTATTGTTTGGTGAATGACTCACGCAGTTACTGGCTAGCTCTCTTATAAATTAACCCATTTCTACTGATCTGTATTACCACATGGCTGTGGTGTTACCTCTGTTCTGCTATCTTTTTCCTTAGGCTACCGTTGGCATCCCTCTTCTTGGGCTACTACATAGTGTCTCCTCAACTCTACCTACTCTCTCTCTGTTTGGACTTCTCACCTGGCTTTATTCTGCTAAACCATTGGTCAGAAAAAGCTTTTATCAACAAATAATAGCAACACATATTCGCAGCATACAGAAGGACGTCCCACATCAGGAAAGGATCTTCACCAAGCCCACATCTGACAGAGGACTGATATTCAAAATATACAAAGAACTCAAGAAACTAAGCATCAAAAAATCCAATAATTCAATTATAAAGGGTGTATAGATCTATAAGCAGAATTCTCAAGAGAAGAGTCTCAATTGGCTGAGAGACACTTAAAGAATTGTTCAACATAAACCATCTGTAACGGGCTTTCTTGGACCACCAGCCCTCATACCATGGCATGGAGACTTATTAATTATGATGCTTGCTCTTAGTTTAGGCTTGTTTCTAGCTAGATTTTCTAATTTAAATTAACTCAATTCTATTAATCTATGTGCTGCCCTCGGGCTCATTTACCTCATCTATCTATTGCTTTCCTGCTTCCTTCATGTGGGTGGCTGGCTGACCCTGGTTGACTGGCCCCCAGCTGATTGCCCCCCACCCCCACTGGCTGACTGGCTCCCCTTTTCTTTTTGCCTACCAGCCCCACCTCTCCCTCCTCTGCCTACCATTGACCATTCAGCTTTTTCATAGACCAGTCAGGTGTCTTAGGCAGGCAAGGTAAAACTAACACATCTTTACATAGTTAAACAAATGCAACACATTTTTACATTGTTTAACAAATATTCTATTCCACACAGCCACCAGGGAAATACAAATCAAAATGACTCTGAGATTAGATAGAAAACACTAGTGATAGCTTATGCTAGAGAGGATGTAGAGCAAGGGGAACAGTCCTCCACTGCTGATGGGAGTGCAAACTTGTACAGCCACTTTGGAAATCAATATGGAGGTTTCTCAGAAAATTGGCCATCAGTCTACCTCAAACCCCAGCTATACCACTCTTGAGCATATACCCAAAGGATGCTCACACATTCCACAAATACTTGCTCAACTATGTTCATAACAATCTTATTTGTAATAGCCAGAGCCTAGAAACAACTTAGATGCCCCCCAACCAAAGAATAGATAAAGAAAATGTGATACTTTTACACAATGGAGTATTACTCAGATGTTAAAAAAAAAATAAAATCAGTAAATTTTAAGGAAAGTGGATGGGACTAGAAAAAAAAATCATTTTCTTTTTCTAAGTAAGGTTAACTCAGACCCAGAAAGACAAACATGGTGTGTACTTACTCATAAGGGGATCTTAGCTGTAAAGTGGAGGATACCCATACTACAACCCACAGCCCCAGAAAGGCTAGGCAACAGGGAGGGTCCAAAGAGAGATGGATTTCCCTGAGAAGGGGAAATTGAAGAGATCCAGGTAGAATGAGGGCTGGCAGGGATAGAAACATGAATTGGGTTGGAAAGTGAGTGCAGTGGGAGAGTAATGAAGAAATGTCTTGATGGGGGTATTCGGGAACCAGGTAGAAACCTGGTACAAGGAAATTCCCGTGAATCGACAAAAATGACTCTAGCTAAGACTCCTAGAAATAGTGGACAGGTAACCTGAGCTGGCCATCTCCTGTAATCAGATTGGTAACTACCCCAGTTGTCATCAGAGATCCTTCATCCAGTGACTGATGGAAGCAGATGCAGAGATCCACAGCCAAGCACTTGGCTGAGCTCAGGGAGTCCTACTGAAGAGAGGGAGGAAGGATTGTACAAGCCAGTGGTGTCAAGGTCATCATAAGGGAACCCACAGAAACAACTAACCTGGTTTCATAGAAGCTCACAGACTCTGAGCCAATAGTTAGGGAGCCGGCATGGGACCGACCTAGGCTCTCCAGATGTGTGTGACAGTTGTACAGCTTGATCTTCTCATGAGCCCCCTGACAATGGAAGTAAGGCCTGTCTCTAACGTTCTGACTGACTTCCAGAAGCCTATTCCTCATATTGGGTTGCCTTGCCCAGCCTTAATACAAGGGGAGGAGTTTAGTTCTACTTTAACTTGATATGCCATTCTTCATTGACACAGGGGAGGCCTTCCCCTTACTGTAAAGAAATCAAAGAGAAGTGGATAGGAGGGAGGGAATGAGAGAAGAGAAAACTGTGGTCAGGATATAAGATAAATAAATTTTATTAATAAAAGAATTTAGAAAAATAAGAGTAAAAAGAGTAAATCTGTGCTCAAGGATGTATAAGGTAGAGAAGTGGATGCAGAGCTCAGCCTCTTTGGCCGTTTGCTAACCAAATTTGCAAGTCAAAGGGAAGGAGATTTTGTCCAAGGGCCAGAAAAAATGTTTCACTGCTTTTCTTGTCTGTGGACAAAAATATTTTGATGGCCATTTGTCATTTTTTTTTGTATTCAATGAATACCTGAGAAATATTAGCTCTTTTCAGGATCTTAGATTCCCAGGATATGTACCTGGCATTTCAACTCAAATGGTCATCTTTTACCAAACTAATTTTGGACTATCACTTGGCCCTATCTATCTCAAAGCCTAAACACTTCTCTAGTCACATTTTACCCCATATGCAGAAGCTCAGTTCTCCTTCAGATCAATGCAACCAGTTATGGATATGCCCTCTGTCCACTCTCCCCATGCCTATGGTAGTGGCTGGTCCATAGGAGCTTGGTCCACCGCGCTTGGGGATTGACAGTACTGCTTCCCCAATGATGCTACACAAACTACAGTCTGATGTTATTACTTGGGAAGGGCCCAGTTCTCTGCAGGGCAGTCTTTGGAAATGGAGATTTGCATTTAAGATGCTCACAGCTAAAAGCTAGCTGTGAGACAACAGAGGAAGCAGGATTGGGAAAGGAAAGAAAGGGCGCAATGAAGTCTTTCTGTGAGTCCATGTTCAAGAGGCCACAAGGATGGAGAAGCTCAGCAGAGTGGTCCATATTACAGCAAGCGGAACTTGAGGCTCTACAGAGAAGATGCTGAGTGTGAGCTGCTCCTGGGAAAGTAGTATGACATTTAGAAGAGATGATCATCTTCAGCTGAGCTCACTAGCAGGGCTCAGCTAAGAGCTGTTGATCGTCAGCACTCTCGCTTAGCCGGGCAGTGAAATCCCCCTGAAGTGGGACAGGCAGGATGAGCAGGGGTGATGAAATAGGTATGATGAAGGAAAACCTGGGTAGGATGGAACATAGTACATTACACATTTCTATTAAGTTCCCAGGACACGGGATGTTCTCATCCTAATAGTAAGCAGAGTTCTTTCTATAATATCTTGTAATCACCCACAAAGTTCATTTACATTTATTTATTCATTTTATTTATGTTCTGGAATTACTCTTGCTATGTTATTTATCAACATTTGTGAACATTGAATAACTTGCCCGCTATGCAGTATAGACAGGGTGGAGCCCAGAGCCAATCCTGGCCTTCAGGAGCAAGGCACCTACATTAGATACTTACCTTGTTGCTATAATCAAACATCTGACTTAGAGAAGGTAAGGTTTGCTTTGGATCGCAGTTCGAGTAGAGCCCATGACAAGTGGCATAGTTTAAGGCATGTTGGATCCACAGTCCAGGAACATAGACTCAAGAATGCTCATGCTCAGCTTAATTTTTCCTTTTACTCAATCCAGGATCCCACCCTAAACAATGGTTCCAACCATAGTCGAGGTGGATCTTCCTATCTTGACTTCTAGGGCCGTCTTTCTCATCCTGTGAGTCAAGACCCCCTTGGGGGTTGAATGACTTCACAGGGGGCACCTAAGACCATCAGAAAACACATATATTTGCATTACAATTCATAACAGTGTAAAGTCACCATTATGAAGTAGCGACAAAAATAATTTTATGGTTGAGGAAGGGGGAGTCACCACGATATGAGGAATTGTATTAAAGGGTTGCAGCATTAAGAAAGTTGGGAACCACTACTCTAGATGACCCCTTATACAAGGATGGTCAGAGGATGGTTTCCTAGGCAGTGGTTGAGCCTGCCGAGTTTATGGTACTAACCATCACAGTCCCCAAAGTTCTAAAATCCAAGTTATGGAGTAAGAACAGAATTGTTCCATCAAATGACAAGATGTATCTTAAAATGTTTTATAATGATAGATGTGAACTATCTGATGTTCATTCATTGAAAATTTATTCAAGTGCACTTACTCATTCAGTTCACTACTTTGTATTGAGTAGATGGCTTCTCATTTAAAAGATCCAGAGTCTAACCTTTCTAGTGGAGAGTCCAGTAGGCAAAGGCTGGGAAAATAAATGTTCATTTTTCTTTCTGACAACAGGTTAAGATGCACTACTTGCCAGACTTTGGTCTAAGACAAAGACATACAGGCCACCCTTAAACTAGTGGTTCTCAAACTTTCTAACATTGTAACCCTTTAAGACAGTTCCTCACGTTATGGTGAACCCCCAGCCATAAAGTTATTTCCATTGCTTTTTCATAACTGTAATTTTGCTACTGTTAGAAGTCACAATGCAAATATTTTTGGAGATGGAGGGTTTCCAAAGGAGTCTCGACCCACAGGTTGAGAACCACTGCTCAAATGTGTCTTTGGCTCTTTAACCTGGACCCATACAACCTAAGATCAGCTTAGCATAAGCCGTTCAGTTCCAGCATTTCTCTACCCCCACAGGCCCCCTCAGGTCACATTACCCTGTCATAGTGTAGCTCTCTATCCGTTGTTACTTCTCTGTCCTCCTCAGGCCCCGCATCTTGCCTGAACCCACACAGAGCACATACTATAGCTCTTTGTTAAGTACTCTGCAAAAGTCACTACTGAGAAAGGCCCATGTGTCCCATGTGTCAGTATCACAGGACTGCCAAAGCCATGTGCCACAAACTAGGTGGCTTGAAACAACAAAAATTAATCACAGATCTAAAGTCTGAAGTCAACATGTTCACAGGGTGGGCACCTTTGAAGGCTCTGAAGCAGAGTCCGTCTTGTGTCTCTCCTGGCTTCTGGTGGCTGCCTGCGTGCCTCTGTGTCATTTGGCTGGTAGTGACTTCACTTCAGTCATTGGAGTCATGGTCCAATCTCAGGAAATACGGTCTTGTTACAGGCTAAACTCACATGTTGCCTCAGAGTTTGGCTACACACGGAGGTAAAATATTGAAAAAGAGGATTAACGGAAGAGACTTGGGCACAATAGAAGGAACACAAATATTGTGTCTACCAAATGTTCCATCCACTTTCTAGCTTCAGCTACAAGGGCAAATGTGATTAACCTTTGTTTTAAAATCTTCGTCTATAACAGCTGAGTAGATTTCCCATGTAGAATAGTGGGTTCAAAATGTGGGTATGTGGTTCCTCAGTGACTTAAGCAGTGTCAGATACCCAGTAGCCTACAGTTCATTTTTCGGAGAGCTACAGTAGGTATTTCCTCTTTAAAATTCCCTCAGGAAACTGGCGCAGTTGTCAGTCATTCCAAATAACTATTATTTGGAATTCCAAATATCAAAAGACTTAAGAAAGGCCAGAGCAGAGCCTCAGAGAAACCCAGGTGTTCATGTTGAAAAATTCACTTAACACTCTCCCTTGCCCAGAATACCCTATTTTTAGGATGCTGAAGAAAACAGCCCATTCCTATTTTGCTTCTAAGAACTGTGATAGCCTGTTGCAGCCCAAATCCAGTCACAATTTGCATTAAATTTGAGTCAACTGTAGGGCGTCTACTACTACACATGTTGCATTGAACTTAAAATACTCTCCTATTTGACTCAACTTATGTCAATGACTCTAGTTCTTACCAAAGCAATATGGAGGTCTGGCTCAGCAGTTAAGATCACAGGTTGCAATTCCAGAAGTCCGAGATTAAATTCCCAGCACCCACACGGTGTCTTTCAACCATCTGTAACTCCATTTCCAAGTAATCCAGTGCCTACTTTTAGCCTCCACGGGCACCAGGCATACATGTGATATACAGTCATACATGCAGACAAAACACTCATACATTTTCCTTTATTTTTGAGATTATAATAATAGAATTACATCATTTCTCGCTTTTGTTTCCTCTCTCCAAACTGTCCCATATACACCTCCCACTCTCCTTCAGATTCATGACCTCTTTTCATTAATTATTGTTACATGCATAAATGTGTATGCATAGACATATATATTCCTGAATATAATCTGCTCAATATGTATAATGTTACTTGTATGTACATTTTTCTAGGCTGACCATTTGGTATTCACTAGTCAATTGGTGTACTCTTCACTATGGAAAACTGTTTCTTGAGATTTCAGCATTCCTTAGTTGCCTGCAGTTCTTTATGTAATGTTGAGCACCCCCTCCCTCACTCACACACATACACACTTTGGCATGTGTATTGGTGTTGTACTTGGTCAGCTCATATTTAGGAATTCATGTTGGTGAGACTTCATGGGTATGTTTTTGACATTATTAAGAAACACAAGTCTTACAACAAACTTCCTTGTCCTCTGGCTTTTGCAATCTTTCAGCCCCCTCTTTCATAATGGTTCCAGAGCCTTAAGTACCTGAGTTATTTTATGGATGTATCCTTGAGACTGGGCAATACAATTCTGCATTTAAATTGGTTGCAGTTTTCTGCACTTTATTAATAATCCCTAACCATACTTTAAATATTTGTCCTAATAGTCACAGACAATGTAAGTGTTACAGCTCTGGAACTGCAAAGGAGCAGTTATGAAGGCTGTAGCTGCAATCAGACAGTTCTGGAGGGAAATCAGGCAGGCTATACCTGAAACTACAATACAACAGTAAGGGGGCTGGAGAGATGGCTCAGTGGTTAAGAGCACTGACTGCTCTTCCAGAGGACCTGGGTTCAATTCCCAGCACCCACATGGCAGCTCACAACTGTCTGAAAATGCAGTTCCATGAGATCTGACACCTTCACACCAATGCACATAAAATAAAGTTAAATAAATCATTAAAAAATTAAAAAAAGAATAGATAGTAATAATATAGTTTTCCTTAGTCACGATGAAAGATAAAATAGATATAAATATTGTAACTATAATTCTTGCTTGATAACTGTTATATGTAATTTTACAATGTTAAAGTTAAAACCTTCCTTTTTATTTAAACAAAAAAGAGGAGGTGATGTGGGATTCCCCTCTGTATGTTTTGAATACCATTGGTGAATAAAGAAACTGCCTGTTGATAGGCCAGAACTTAGGAAGGAAGGGAAAACTAAGCTGAATGCTGAGTGAAAGAAAGCAGAGGCAAGGAGAAGCCATAGAGCCGCCACCAGAGACAGATACACTGAAATCTTGCTGGTAGGCCATGAGCCTCATGGTAAAATATAAAATAATGGAAATGGGTTAATTTAAGATGTAAGAGTTAGCCAATAAAAAATTAGAGCTAATGGGGCAATCAGTAGTTTAAATAATATAGTTTCTGTGTGAATACTTCAGTGCTGAGTGGCCAGGAACCAACAAGTGGCTCTCCTTACAACATTCTGTTTAATGAGACAATGATTTGAACAGTACCCTTATTTTTCTAGTGCTGGAAACAATTTTTATTTCTATTTCCTATGGTACTGGTGTTTGTATGTGTGTGTGTGTGTGAGAGAGAGAGAGAGAGAGAGAGAGAGAGATGATGATGTGATGTGATGTGATGTGATGTGATGTGATGTGATGTGATGTGATATGATGTGATGTGATGTGATGTGAGATTCTCCTTGGTATGCTATGAACATGATTGGTTAATGAATAAAGAAACTGGCTTGGCCTGATAGGGTAGAGAAGAGCTAGGTAGGGAAAACTAAGCTGAAAGCTGGGATAAAGAAGGCAGAGTCAAGGAGAAGATAGACTCCTTCTAGAGACAGATGCCGGAAACCTGGTAAGCCACAGCCCTCATGGTAATACACAGATTAATGGAGATGAGTTAATTTAAGAGTTAGCCAGAAATACACTTAAGCTATTGACCAAACAGTATTGCAAATAATATAGTTTCTGTGTGATTATTTCAGAACTGACCAGCCGGGAACAAGCAAGTGGCCGCTTAATACAGTGATACAAACAGCTGAGTGTGTATATATGGACACTCTTACACATACATGTGGGGGACAGAGCAAGATGTCAAGGATCTTCCTTTCTTGCTTTCTGCTTTATTGCCTTCTGACCATGTCTCTCAATGAACCTGTAGCTTACATTCTTCAGTCGTGCTGACTGGTCAGCAAACTCTCTGTTTCCACTCCACGGTGCAGGTGTTACACGCATGCACAGATGTTGGTGAGGCTTTTTTCCCACCCACTCCTGCAGCTGTTCAGTCCCAAAGAAACACACAGAGGTCTACATTAATTATAAACTGGTTGGCCTATTAGCTCAGGCTTTCTTATTAATTAATTCTTCCATCTTAAATTAGCCATAATTCTTGACTGTGTTAGCCACATGACTTGGTACCATTTTCAGTGACGCATTCTCATCTTGCTTCCTCTGTGCCTGGGTGACAACTGCAGATTGAGTCTTTCCTCTTCCCAGATTTCTCCTATTCTGGTCACCCCACCTATACTTCCTGCCTGGTTGCCCTGCCTATACTTCCTGCCTGACTACTGGCTAATCAGCGTTTTATTAAACCACACAAGTGACAAATATTTACAGAGTACAAGATCATTGTCCTACAGCACACAGCCATGCCTGAATTTTTTACTCATACATGCTAAGGGATTTGAACTTAGGTCTTCATGTTTGCAGAGCAAGTATTTTTACCACTGAGACATCTCCCTAGCCCCACAAAGTGTGGAGTATTGTATATTCAATTGGTAATGGTGACAAATATCTTAGGCCTTTCTTTTAATACAAAAAAAAGTACCATTACAAAAGATAAGATTTTAGTTCAGCACAGTGACTCATTAAGTGAGAACCCTTGCCCCAAAGTCTGGTAACTTGAAAGACTATGCTCTGTCCTTTCTCCGGTTCTTTGATGTTGATGGGAACTGACTGAAAGCTGGAAGGTTGTCCCCTGACCTCTGCTAGTGGCCACACACCAGGTAATCGGTCCTCTGTTGCAGTCTCACCTCCCTTTGTTAGAGCCAACTTTCTGATATGCTGTAACATACTATCAGCTTAATAGTGTTTAATCAAATCAAACTACAGCAATTATTACTCAACCTCCATCACAATTGTATGGCGTTAAATTTTGTGTTGGCGGCTGTCTAATGTGAATAACTATGCAGGGGTTCTCCTTAGGCAAGAGACTCGGGATGCTACTCAGTAAACAGACGCTCCTTTTCTCTTCCCTCAAGCAATTATTATGGAACTGAGAATGTAATTTCCACCTCTGGGTTGTAATTGTGATCCCCCAAATTAATAATGCCTTTCACACTGGCCATGCATTCAACACTGAGTGAACACACACTGTTCTGTCAAGTTAGAATTCCTGCCTGCCAAATTAGACATGATTTCATACTTGAGAGCTTGTTCTGACTTACTTTATTTCTTTTAGCCTATCTCCTAGTTAAACTGTGGGCAGGAAGTGCCAGAGTGAGAAGGGGAGCCCTAAGAAACAGTCTCAGCCTTCCATGAGGGAGGTTGGGTGACTCCCCCCTTAGCCAGCAGCACAGAGGCCCTTTCTATGCCCAGAAATAGATCTCCCATTGAGCCTCTGTTTATCTCCTCTGGCCATAAAGAAAGCAGCTGCTGCTGCAGGAAAGGCTGGCGGCACCAATTAGCTCCAGGAGGCCACAAGCCGGAATCCTGAGCAGCAGGAATAAAGGCTGCTCAAAGAACTTCAGGAGTCAAGTCATTAGCGCCTTGCGGGGAACCATTCAGCTTTCCGAGTAAGAAATCTGTGGCCTAAACACCGCACTCATCACTGCAAAATTTCCCGTGAGCCTGAGAGGCACCCAGAATCTTCTCATTCTTCAAAGACTCGCTTCCCCTTCCCGACGACTTTTTGTTACCTATCGTGTGGCTGTGGATGGCATGGTGTTTAATAAAAAACATTCTGTTTAATGATGGATTGATTAATTAATTAACAACATTAATAATTGTTCTCTCTTATTTTGAATTCAGTCTTGGTTCAGTATTGAACTAACAGTGATGGTGAAAATAAAAACATGGAATCTGCCTGTGGTTTCAGGGGCACTGGAATCAATAAGAGGTTCCTAGGGGGCCACTTCACACTTTGTTTTATAAAACTGCCATGCTGTTAAAAGCAGCATGGAGCATCACTTTATATTATTATACATGTATATATTATATTTGTATATATACAAATATACATATATATATATATATATATATATATATATATATATATATATAATATTTGCTAAGAGCCCTTGAGAACATTATTCCTATTGCTATCTTCTATACAGATGAAATAATTAAGGCCTGGAAAGTCCCGTAGCACGAGTCCAGGAGCAGAACTGAGTAGTGACCTGGGTAACCTAATGGCCCTCTGAATGAGTTTAAATTTGGCTTCCTGATGACACTTCTTTTCATGTTTAGATTTGGCTTTTTGTGTTTAGACAGAAGCTTGCTATATGGTCTCAAACTAGTAGGTAACCCAGGCTGGCCTTGAACTTAGATCCTTCTACCCCAGTCTCCAAGCATAGTGGTCGCGGGTCTATGCCCTACACTCAGCTGGTGCAGCTCTCTTATTATCCTAATGGTCCCAGGTCCTCGCCTTCTTAAGGCTAAACAAATGCATTGAAGTTTGCTGATAAACTTGGGTTTTTTAGTAATAGCTTTAATTCCTTTATGTAAAATCTATAATATTAAACAAAGCTGAACATACCAGGGAAGGGACAGAAGGTTCCATCTGAAAGGTGAGGCATCCATCCCTCCAGCACAGCCCTCCCACTGACTACAAGACAACAAGAGACAGTTACCAAGTGGTAACTGTCCAAGTGGCCAAAAACAAAACCAGGCCAATCAAATGCACTAAAATTAGAGAAGCAGCCCACCTGGTCTTGCCTCCAGGCATTTTGCCAGAGGTGCAAGCACAGCTGGCAAAGTTGCTAGACTCTCAGTAGACCCTGGACTGCCTTCCCTGCCTTTAAAATTGCAGAAAGTAGACTGGAAAAAAAATCTGTGAACTGGGAGGTTGGAGGCCCAGGGAAGTATGAGTTGGAAAAGGAAGAAGCCAAAGGGCAAATCTCAGCAGTGACGAGAATGCACTTTTAAAATGAGTCAAGCAGGAGTTTTAAAACGGATAGATACCAGAACAGAAATATTTTCCATGGGATGGACTCAAGGATGCAGTGGAGATCAACGTGTAAGTAAGAAGTAGCCAACTTCAAAATTGATCAAGAAAACGTATTGCCTGAGTTGGGCATGGTGGAAACTGCCTCTAACACAGCACTTGGAAAGAATCTAAAGAACAGAAAGAAAAAAAAAACCCTGAAGGTGAAGAAAAGATAACTAGCTCCTAAAGCAGCTGTGGGTCAAAGTCTATCAAAAGCTTGAATATGCAGGCGCTTTATATCCCACATATGGTAAGAAAATCAAGGATGGAGAACAAAAGGCATGAGGCCGTGGCTAGGGATGAAGGCGCATCAGTCTTGCTGTGTCTGGAAGGCACTGTTTCTTTGGTTCTTGGTTCCGTCCATCCCGTCTTCCTCTTACAGTCTTTCTGCTTCTTCTTCTTCTGCAGAGTTCCCTGAGCCCTGAGGGCAGGGATTTGATGGAAACATCCTGTTTAGGGCTCAGTGTTCAAAGGTCTCTCTCTCTGCACATTGTCTAGTTGTGGGTCTCTGTGTGAGTTCCTGTCAACCTCAGGATGAAGCTTTTGGTGATGGCTGGGTGAGGTAGTGATCCACTGGCACAGAAGATTGGACCTCTTTCCTTCCTTCCATACCTGTCTGCATTGCTCTACCATGCAACAGAAAATAGAGTTAAGATAGAAATAGTCTGTAATGGCATCATTTATAGTAATGATTAGTCCAGTGGTACACATTAAATATGAGTTTGGTGTCAACTAGAGTCCAACTAAATTATTTAAAATTTATAGAAATTTATATACATACACAAAAGAAGGAAGTAAATGCTTATACACCATACAAATAATGAATTACTTTTTATTTCTTATTTTTCTGAAATTTTAGAATTTATACTATGTATATCTCTCTTGTGTTTGAATTTTGTTACAAAGTTAGAAAAAAATTTTTTAAAACTTTTCTAAACATGTAACCTATATTAATTATAGCATGATCCATTTGGTTATAGACTGGATTTTTTTCCCTCCCAAACGAAGTTTTAAAGAAGATTTACAATTTGTGTTTGTCATATTTATTGATTTTTTTTCTGTGTTTTAAAAGTGGTTTTGGTGATATTTTACTTTGCTTAGCAATTTAAACATTGCTCTGTTTAAGCATGAAATTTAAGAAAAACAAAATTATATTCACCAAAAATAGTTGTCTTGGTGTACTTGTATGGTTCAACTTTAATCCCCAAATAATAGGCCCATCTACAACCCAGAACAAATACAGATTGGAACTCCTTTTGTGCCAGTGAGGTGGCTCAGCAGGAAAAGGAGTTTGCCAGTATAAGCCTGGTGACAGCAGTCAACCTGTTGAAGGAGAGAATGGACTCTGCAATGTTGTCCTTTGACTGCCACACAACACACACAACACCATACACACACACACACACACACACACACACACACACACATGCAAAAAATTTAATAATAAGTTTTAAACAGCTTTTGAACTCTTTATTGTTTCCTTGCACTTAAAGATGTGAAAATTAACATAAGCACAATGCTTTGCTTTTATGATGAACATTGTTTCCATAACCACTGCCTGATGACATGGGAATTATGTCTGTGTTCTCACATAAATTACTTCTACTATGTGACAATAAAAGCTTACAATGTGACCAAAAGAAATGCATTCCTTGATAGAAGTGTTTGAATTTGTCGTTGATAATTTGTAGGTCTAGGAACCCTAACTAGGAGGCCAGCACCATTGGTGCTACATGTCATTTTTTTCTTTTTGTTTTAATTGGCCTCATCTGGATTTTATCTGGACTCTTTTTATATTTATAAGTTGCGATTTAAGCCAACTTGCCTTCATCTGGAATTCAACCAAAAAACAGTTTAAGTATTTGTAGACACATTTTAATTAAGAAACTAGTCAGTGCTGCTCCTGGTAATTATGTCTCACCAAGGCGACATCCTCACACAGCCACAGAAACGAGTCCAATTTAAAGCTGTTTTCCCCACAGAGACAGAGTCCAAGGCTGTCAGGGACCAGCCTCAACAAAAATACCACTTGCCAGGGTATCAGTAAAGAAATATAAGTAAAGAGTAGGCAGATGCAAAATAATAAAACAGAAACCATAGAATAGTACCAGGAGGAAGTTCCAGTGAATACTGAAATTGCCCGTGTTTAATTTTCAATTGCTTAAAATATCCTGACCCCAAAACATAGGAGTAAGATTTTAAAAAAAAAAAAAAAAACATTAACATGATACAAGGGAATGAACCGACCAGCTGAAGGTTGTGGGCTACGTACATAGCTAAACATTCTGTTGGTAGAACAAAACAAGTCACACTCACACCCTAGACCCAAACATTCTGTAGACAAACCACTCCCTGGACAGAATCCATTGTTATCACCTTGGGGAGGGGGGTAGGAACTTCATTGTATCCTTAGACTTTTGTTTGGAGTAGAAACATATCTGTTTCTCTATTCCTGAAATACAAGGTCTGGATATTATTGTCAACACTTATTGACAAGAACCTTGAGAGAGCAGAACTCTCTGAACTCAGTCTAGGTGGGACCTTTGCTTGAGGTAGAAAGAGCCATTGACCTTGAAGAAATAGAGGTCGGTTCCAACTCTCTGACCTTTGGACAAGGTGGACACAGGCTCACATTTTTGGCTCCACACAAGACCACATCTCATAATTAACAATTTGTTAAGTTAACAATTTATTGTGGGATGTGAAGCTGAACAATGGAACCGAGTCCCTGAAGAATGCCACAGGGAAGGAGGGAAGATGAGCCAAGGGCACCTAGTCAAGGGGGTTCCTCTGTGGGCAGCACTGTTTCAATCTTACTACTAGAAGGGTTATGTATTGCGCCTTCGGATAGCCCACTCCTCAGGCAGAAGAGATACTGATGCACCAGCTCGGGTTTCCATTAGTCAGAGGTTCTTGGTGTACGATATCTCCACCCCACTTCTGCATCTCTAAGCCAGACTCAAGGGCTTTTCAGTCCTCACAAGACATCCTGTGCGGGAGAAGTGAAGAATCCCGAAGAAATCTGAAACAGTTCACTGCCAGATTACATTTGTGGCAGACCCGCTGCTTCTGTGGGGTTAAGATGAAAGGGCGGACCACAGAAACATCAGGAAAACAAATAACAAAGATCTGAATTAATGCAATTCCACTAAAAACACTTTAAGCAAGAAAAAAATGACTTTAGCCTCTAACACGTGCACACATACGTGTGACATGTGCTACACACATGTGTATGTCTCAGTGATGTGTCTATCATCTTGCCATTGTCAATTATGTCCATCTTTTATGGACTTCACCTGGTAACATCAGGTTGGTAATTAGAAATCAGCAAAGATGGGCCTGTTTACCCGATAGACATAGACAAACTATAAACCAGAGGGCATTGTAGTGGGAGGAGGAAATGTTGGGAGGCAGTGGAGATCTGGCTTACTAACCCATCCTTACTACGTGTGCATGTTCATTCATATGCACAAACAAGAATGATATGTAATTGATTTATATATTTTTGGACAACGAATGATAAAATTAACGAAAGCTTTAAAATTACATGCTACAGCTTCGAAGCTGACACTTCCCAGATGTGAGAAAGGCGGTATAGAATGTGGGTAAACATCACCACCTCTGCCTGCCAACCCATACTTTAAAGAGGAGGAAACAAAGGACCAGGGGAACGGTCACATTATAACAATGACCTGTCTTTGGACGGTGCCCTCCACCTCCAAATCTATGCTAACTACTACTGTCTCAGACAGTGATTGCATTTAGATATGGAGTCTTTAAGGCAGTGGTTCTCAATCTGTGGATCTCGAACCCTTTGGGGTCAAATGACCCTTTCATAGGGGTCACATATCAAATATCCTGCCGATCAGTTATTTATATTATGGTTTATAACAGTAACAATATTACAGTTATGAAGTAGCGAGGGAATAACTGGTTGGTTGGAGGTCATCTCATGAGGAACCGCATTAAAGGGTCTCAGCATTAGGAAGGTTTGAGAACTTGCTTTAAGGAGACATTTAAGTTACTATGATATTAGGGAGGACCTTAACTCAGACTGACTGCTGTCTTCCCAGGAGGAAAGGAGAAAGACAGAGGCTCATAGAGGAAAGTTAAGTGAAATAAGACGAAATGGGGTGAGGCGGGGCCTGGGGAGGGGGGCGGTGTCTGCCAGCCACAGAGAGATCTGAGCTAACACCAGCCCTGACCGCTGACCTCAGACTCTACAGGCCTGTGAGAAGATAAGTGTCCACTGTTTAGGGCACACAGGACTTGGTACTTTGTTGTGGCATCCTTGAAAACGGATAACCACTCCCGACAGGAACAACGGGACAAGGGCCAGAGTAGGAGGTGAGACTGGGAGCGTTTGTCCCAAGTCTGTCTGGACAATGAGACACGGGGAGACACATGCAAGGCCAGGGAGTCCACCTTCATTCAGCAGCCCTAGAGGGACGGTCGAGACTTACTCTGGGGATGAAGAGCCGCCTTGGCTGTTCAGAGCGCTGCCTGCTCTGCTCTCAGTTGGAGCTCCTCAGGCAACTCACCACAGCTTGTAACTACACCTCCAGCGCATCCTATGGCCTCCTCCGTCCTCCTCTGGCTCTGCCCGGCACAGGTAGCCTCCATGGGCATTACATAAAAGAAACAAACAAACTCACAGGAACGACTGTGCTATTAGAGTTCGTAAGCTATTTTTATGGTTCACATTCCACCTACCTTCCTCAACCGAGCATATTGCTCATAACTTCTGGAACCTGTGGGATCTTATTCATGGCGTGGCCGGTGTAAGCTTCAGCCAAAGCAGGTGGTGCTCCACAGAAGGAAGGAAGGAAGGAAGGAAGGAAGGAAGGAAGGAAGGAAGGAAGGAAGGAAGGAAGGAAGGAAGGAAGGAAGCCTGCTCAGGAGAGAGAGAGTCCATCCCAGGAGCCGAGAGCAGAAAAACCCGAGAAACCTACTAAGGGAAGCACGGCATTCTAGGTTTGTCTTCCCCATTGGATTCCAAGCTTGTCTGCTAGCTGACTCTTCCCTGGTTACTTAAAACTAAAATGTATATCCTGAAGGCCAAGGGTTTGGTATAGCACTCTCCAAATATGCTCAAGGCCTTGTATCTCAAAATGGTTGAATGGATAAATATATTTGGTAATGAAGGACGACTATCAACTTCTCATTTTCCTAACTTTAGATTTCATTCATGACATTTCTAATGCATCACATTTTTAAAAACGTAATTTCTTTGTATTAACATTTTTTTCTTTCCTTTTTTTCTTTCTTTTTTATTTTTTGAGATAGGGTTTCTCTGTAACTTTAGGGTCTGTCCTGGAACTAGCTCTTGTAGACAGGTTGGCCTTGAACTCACAGAGATCTACCTGCCTCTGCCTCCTAAATGCTGAGACTAAAAGCGTGAGCCACCACTGCCTGGCTGTGAGTGAACACTCTTATGTTCTGGTAAAAAAATGAAGAAATATTAAAGCCATAATTATTACCAATACTCTAGAATCTCTCTTCAATCTTTCTTCTACATTTCCTTCTTCCTTCCTTCCTTCCTTCCTTCCTTCTCTCTCTCTATCTCTCTTTCTTTCCATCCATCCATTCATCTTTCTTTTTCTTCCTCCTCCTTTTCTTCTTCTTTAAAGTAGGATGTTTTCTTGATCCACTACAGAGGAATATAATAACTTTATTTCAAGAGTGACTGAGATTCCCCTAAAGACTTTTTCTCTGTAGCTTGTTCTTCCTTTGTTGTGGGTCTCTCTACCATGTCATGAATTGAGCCCCTACTGTGAGTGCAGTTTGCAAGGTGAATCATCCAGGAATATGGAGCCATTCTCTTGCTTCCATAATGTATGCACATGAGCCATAAGATGCTGTAAAATTGCCAGCACTCGTACCCACATTGCTGATTTGTATGCCTCCGCTGATACCTTCGCCTAGCACCAGACTGGGAAATGACACAGGTAACAAGAGACCTAGATGTGTGCTTAGGGAGCAAGAGAAAAGGCAGGAGGAGACAAGGAGGGAGACTTTCCTGTGCATTTGTCATAGGTATTCAACATCGTGAAATCGGAGCTTTAGCTTCAGATAGATTTGTCTGCACGAATTATGCCTTGCATGTGTTTGGAGGAAAGCGAGCAGTCTCCCTACACTCCAGTGTCTTCATCGTCCCAACAAGGAGTGTAATACAACATGATCATGGGGTTATTGCAAATGATAGCTGAGCTGGGTCATATCAAACCCTAGTGCAGAACAAGGAATGGGGTTAGATGCAGTGTTAACTACCAACTGAAACAAAATAACAAAACATTTTTATCATCTGAAATAGCCTATCTACAAAATAGAGGTAATAACAGCTTATTTGAAGGATATTGTGTGGAAAATGAGCTTATATAAAAAAACTGACTAGAAAAAAATGCTTAGGATGGAATGCATAATCAAGAGATCTGGCTCTTAGTCTCATTGGGATTTGCTATTGAAACAAAGGCCTTGGCTGTGGGCTTATTTTAGACCATCCTTATGATTTGCCGCCACCTGCTGTCCATTTTGGACAATGCACTTTTGAATCTACTAGTAACTGTTAAAGCTTAGATTCAAACTTCCCAAAGCTAAGTATTAATCACATACTGTTCTTCCATGTCCAGATGAGCTGTTAACTTTTCAATATTTCTGTTGAAATTTATTTCTTTTTAAAGTAAACTTTCTATCATGAAAAGTGAGTATAGAATCAATATACACTAAAATAAAAGTCTAGTAATTAACATAGAAAAAAATCCCAACTTAAGTATTAATCTGAGTCATACTTCCTGAAACACTTTAGCAAACTTAGTTTCATATTGGTAGAGCCAATGATATGGAAGTCAAGGAAAGCTTCACAGAGAAAAGCAAGTGTTTAAGATTATTTCACAGGAATTACGAAAAGTTGCTTTGGTGGACTGACGGACAAAGGCGCTGGTGTTTTCACAGTAGATACTACACATACGACTACAGCCAGTGACAGAAACGCTTGCCTCACCAAGGAGCTACTACAAATGGCTCACCTTGTGCGCGCATGGCTGGACTTGAGGCAGTACTTGAGGAAAGGAGGGGACTGTAGGCTTCCCTAATGGGAAGTCATTCTGTGCCCTATCACAGAGGCCAGGACATATTAACAAACTCCCCACAAAAGTCAAAGATGTGTTCATGATGTGATATAGTGTGGTGTGTGTGTGTGCGCATGTGCGTGTGTGTGTGTGTGTGTGTGTGTGTGTGTGATGTTTTGGGATAAGTAGGTTGGAAATCCAGGGAGGTGAAATAAAACACAATAAAATAGAAAGTCAATCTCTGACTATATTAAGAGGAGTAAAAAGTGAAGTTTTCTGTTTTGTTTTGTTTCCCTGCAGGGCACTGAATTTTGCAGGCAGCCTACTGGGTCGCGTTTGCTTTCAGATTGATTGCATTCATCTTTCAGAGGAGCGTCTCTGCTCGTGTGACACACAGTTGCGGGCTAATTTTGAATTTCCCATTCTGGGCTGGATAGACTGTCACACTGCCTGAGAGCTCCCGCGGTTCCTAAGATTGTGTTAATCTCCTCCATTCTTTAGTGACTGCTTTAAACTGTTGACCCAGTACACGAACAGAACAGCTTTTCTTTTTAACTCCAGCGGGAAAATAGATGGGTTAATAAATAGAATAGCTGTGCAGACAAGAAGCAACCTAGCGTGGGTGTGAACGGCGTACTCGGGAGGAGGGCAGCATGCTGCTTTCTTTATAAGTTATTCCATCAATGCCATACAAAATTCAAGTCAATTTAATTCATTAGCTTTGGCTAATTTTTATCTTCACTGATGATTGCTAATGTGTTACAGGGTGAACTCTGGCACTAGTTTTTAACTGTTCCAGAATTAAAGAAAATTCGAACTCTGAAGCAATTTGGCAAGTTGGATGAGAGCAGAGGCAGAGAAACTTAATTGGTTTTCATATTCTAGCTGTTATTAACCAGTTAAATAATCTAAGACTCAGACTTTTCCTCTGCTGAAGCAAAAACATTAATAACCAGTATCTAAGGAACATCTGTACATATATGTAAGTATATATGCACACACCCACATACACACACATATATGTCTGTATATATACATGTGGGTGGTTATTACTTTAAAACTGTCCAACATTGCTGTTTGCTTGAATCAGTATTATTGCTTTAAAAGAAAATGTGTACATTTTTGTATGAACAAGAATGTTTTGGGTTGACTTTCATTGTGATAGCAACAAACTAGAAACAACATTTGACAAAGGATACAGGAATTTTATTACTTATTTAGTTCAACCAAAATGCCATGAGTATTCCTTTTCTTGGTGCAACTGTCAGCCTTCATTGACAGCCACTTTCAGAGAGTCTGGTTTGATCACATGCTCCATCAGTCCTTGGTGAGCTCCCATTAGATCAGTCCCACCGTCTCAGTGGGTGGGCGCACCCCTCGTGATCCTGACTTCCTTGCTCATGTTCTCCCTCCTTCTGCTCCTCATTTGGACTTTGGGAGTTCAGTTCAGTGAGATGGTGGGATTGGACCACATTGGTTTCTTTTTTTCTGTAACTTTTATTTCATGTGCTTTCATGTGTTGTGCGCATGTATGTCTGTGTAAAGGTGTACAATCCTCTTGAAACTGGAGTTACAGGCAGTTATTTGCTGCCATGTGGGTGCTGGGAATTGAACCTGGTTCATCTGGAAGAGCAGTCAGTACTGAGCCCCAATTAGATGGTTTCTTAATCTTCTATGTATTCTTATTTAAAGCCTTGACTGATAAATACACATGCACACATATGATACACAACTGAGTTTGGTTTGCTTTCACCTCATTTAGGACATTTCTATTTGCACTAATAGGTTGTCATAATTTTCTTTCCTAGGGATACACTTTTTAAAAGTTTCTGTTGTTTTTGTTGTTGTTGTTGATGATGATGTTTTTGTTTTTGAGAGAGGGTCTGACTATGTATTTCTGGCTAGCCTTGATCCCCCTGCCTCTGCTTCCCTGCCTTTATAATTCCATGCCTGGGCCACTACACCCAACTTCTAGGACTCTCGTTAAGTTTTGATAGTAAGGCTACAGTTGTATAAGGCCTTTGAAATTCTGGCAACTTCACCCTTTTCATGCTCATGAGGTTCAGGATATGTCATTCTGAAATATGATTACATGTCACCCCAAAATAGTTTATCGCACAGATTATTTTGAGCTAAAAGAAATCGAAAACTAACCAAAGCAGGAAAACTAACCAAATCAGGAAAAGATTTTGCCTTCCTGTCATTTCTCAAAAAAAAAAAAAAAACAAAAAAAAAAACACAAACCAATCAAAACAGAAAAAGAAAAGGTTTCATCCCTTTTGTAAGGAGAAATTTACGTCCACAAGGGAAATCATCCTTGATGACGGTGTGGGACTAGAAACAGCACTCTCCACACAAGTGCAGCATTGAGTCCCCTCTCCCTCCCACCATACTTCTTGGCCACGCCCAGAAGTCTTATCCTTTCTGTAAGAGGGGGAACATGTAAATGTTAGACACCTGGCTAGTAATTTTAGTATCTTATTTTTTGGGAGACCTCTGTGCATAGAGTATGACTTAAATTGTTTTTGTCTAGTAGTTATATTTTCTCAATTTAATTTTTTACTCCCCTTTGTCATGCTCCTCTATATTTTAAAAACTGTTTTCTAATCGGCTAATTTGGGTTATTTTTGACAGACTACAGCTTTAATTCTTTTTGTTTCATCTTCTTTACTTGTGCGTGTGTGCGCATGTAGATATATGATGTGGGGCACGTGTGTGCCACAGAGCACTTGGATGCCAGAGAACAATCTGTGGGAATTCACTTTCTCCTTCCACCTGGGTATCAAATTCAGGTCCTCAGTCTTCGTAGGTAGGTGGCACCTTCATCTGGCAAGACTTCTAGCCTGTCCCAAAGCTTCGACATACTTTTTCACTTTATAATTTCTTTTTATCACAATTAAAATATGAATATACTCCTCAAGCCTCAAAACAATAAATATCCAAAGATATTTTCTGTTAGCTTTTCTTATAATTTAAAAATGTTTAATGTTTTCACTTATAAAAATTAATCTTTCTGAGATGTTAATTGGATCAATTACTCTTTTTGTTTTGTTTTGTTTTGTTTCCCGAGACAGGGTTTCTCTGTAGTTTTGGAGCCTGTCCTGGAACTAGCTCTTGTAGACCAGGCTGGCCTTGAACTCACAGGTGATCTGCCTGCCTCTGCCTCCCAAGTGCTGGGATCAAAGGCGTGCGCCACCACTGTCCGGCTGTATCAATTACTCTTGAAGCATGATCAGAACCTTAAAGGAATACTAAAATTTCTTGAATTTTGCCATTCTTTCCTGTCCCATGTTAAAATTAACTTTGCCAAAATTTTGTTCAGTCCTAACAGAACCATTTCAAAAATCCTCACTAATAGGAAATGATTAATTTCTGTCTGAGCAACTTTTTAAAAAAATGTAACTGATAAATGAAAAGGAACTCCGTTCACGAGAACAACAATATCAAATTTAATGAATTTTTTTCCCCCACACAGTGTACATTTGACTGGAGTGGATCGGTGTAAAACAGAACACTCTGGAGTTGGCTGTTGCTTAGCCCTGAGACTAAGCAACTGAGACTTATTTGACTTACCAGCTTTTCCAGCTGATTTGCTTATTGATTCATTGTAGGAACACTCCCTGGAGAATGGAGCCCTTTTCTTCACCCATTATCCTGGAGGAATACTCTCCACTCAGGAAGAGTGGCCCCTGAGGGAGATCACAAAAAGATGTTTTCTGCATGAGTCTGCACACGCATTTGCTCTGCCTGCTTTGTCCGAAAAGCAGATGAACAGGTTAGCGGAAAAATCGAAGTTCACGGTGCTTCTAGGAATTTTTAAATTCCAAATGATTCTTTTAAGTCATTATTAATTATGGTTGGTTATTCGTCTACAGTGTGCTACAATACAAGGAAATCCACAAAACTTCAAATTGCAACTTTAAGTATTTCAGTCGTTTTCAGTTTGTGAAACCGAAAGCTCCCATTACTCACATGGTCACTCCTCCAGCAGAGCTGGTTTTCTGGTTGGTCTCTAACTAAGGCAAACCTGCACACCAAGCCACCCCCTTAACTTTGGTGCAAGCTGGTGTAGGAGCTTCCAATCCCCTGTTCTTATGACCTGTGGCTCAGTTGGTGTGATTATTTTGTATCTTCTAGCGTGCTTATTTAAGACCCAGTTTAGACTGTTTCAGAAAGTTACATGTCCAAATGAAAAAATTGTTCTTGTATTGACTAAGCAATTCTTAGCCACTTTTCACTGTCATTTGTGATCGGTCTTGTCACCACGGACAACAGAATGAGGATGCTGTCTTTGAGATAGTGCCCAAGAGTAGATGGAGACTGCTCGTTCCTTTCCCGGCCTCCCAGACCCAAATAATAACACAGAAACTATATTAATTACAACACTGTTTGGCCAATGACTCTAGCATATTCCTTGCTAGCTCTCACATCTTGAGTTAATCCATTTTTATTAATCTGTGTATCGCCATGAGGCTGTGACTTACAGGGCAAGGTTCTGGCATTTGTCTCCTACGCCTGCTATATGGCGTCTCCCCAACTCTGTCTACTTTCTCGCTATATCTCTGTTTGGATTTCCTGCCTGACTTTACTAAGTCATTGGCCAAGACAGATTCTTTAATATCCAATTATAATAAAACATAATTTATTATATACTCATAGCATAAAGAGGGGAATCCCACATGAGCCCAAGTTTCTACTCACCAGAATAAATAAACACACTTGTTGCTTTAATACTCCTTGGGGATCTTATTAATAATTTCTGTGATGTTCTATTTAACCTTTCTTTGCTTTTCAAGGGTCAATTATGGTGACTCCAGAACTGTGTATTGGTGTTTGAAAAAGAACCTGACAACAGCTGTCTTTCCTCCTTGTCTCCTTACACTGGTACAATAATGGGGCTAGGACTCAGGATTCAATTCATAGCACCCACATGACAGCTTGAAATTGTCTGTACATCCATTCCAGGGCATCTCACACCTTCACACCGATGCACATAAAATAAAATAAAATAATGAATGGTACAGTAACATCTACCTGTCTAGAGGTTCGACTATGCAAGGGAAGACCTTAAGGCAAATGTCCTCCAATCAACAAAGAACAAGAGAAACCCTTCCAGAGATAGTGTTCCATTCAGCAAAGAGCCCTGAAGCTAGAACAAAATCAAACCTTTGCGTTGTGGGATATTTGTACACTATGTGAAAATGTATTGCTGTCATTGGCATAATGTAAAGCTGAACAGCCAATAGTTATGCAGGAGGTATAGGCAGTACTTTCAGACAGAGAAAGAGGCAGCAGGAGATGAATCTAGGCGCATTAGAGATGCCAGTGGGACTCTAAGGAAGCTGGACATACAATACAGATCAGAGATAACAAAGCCACACAACAGAACTTAAGTTAAAATAAATGAGTAATATAACTTATAATTTCTAGTGGGACAAGCCTAAGCTAAGGCCAAGCTTTCATAATTAATAATAGACTTCTGTGTGGTTATTTGTGAGCTGACAGTCCCCAGAAAAAACTCTACCTATGCCTTTGAATAAATAAACAAATTTTTAAGAAGTGGGAATAAGCAAAGCATGGGGTGCATGATAGACACCTTTATCTTTTACTCTGTCTTTATGTGTCTCCCCTTTGGTGGTCCTTATTCCCATCACCTCTGCTATACTGTGTACCTACTAACCTTGGTTATATCAAATTTTCTCCTCCTCGTCATCCCCTAGTTTCTATTCCTCCTCTTCTCTCTCCTTTTCCTCCTTTCCCCCCTCTTTCTCCTCTTCCTTCTTGTTTTCCTCAAGACTCACACATGCTAGGCACACAAAGATATATGTCTTCTGCCCTTTTAGGATAGTTATCTTAATATTGAGACAGACTCTTGGTAAGTTTCTCAGGCTGGCCTTGAACTCACTCTCTAGCTCCAGCAGATCCTCAACTTGTCCTTTTTGGCCCTAGCTGAGATCACAGACCTGAACCATTAGGTCCAGCGTCAACATCTTTTCATCCTAGGTGCTGCTTAAATATTTGAACATTTTTTTAAAGTAACAAAAACTAAGCAGAAAGTGTGTGTGTGTGTGTGTGTGTGTGTGTGTGTGTGTGTGTATCTCAAAGAAAGCCTGAGGTTTTTTTAAATGTATTTATTTATTATGTCTACATTGTATCTCCTGCATGTACATCTCCATGCCAGAAGAAGGCACCAGATCTCATTACAGATGGCTGTGAGCCATCATGTGGTTGTTGGGAATTGAATTCAATTGAACTCTGGAAGAGGAGCCAATGCTCTTAACCTCTGAGTCATCTCTCCAGCCCCAGAAGGTATATTTTAAAAATAAACAAAAATGCATGCACCCAGGGCACATATGGGAATTCTGTTTCTGACGGTCAATTCCTAGCCAAAGGCCCAAATAAGCATCAACCTTCCAATCTTCTTGGTTGCCAATCTCTCAAGAAAAACATCGGATGAAGAGACTAACCACTTCAGCATTCACTGTGTCTCTTTGTGGGCAGATCTGGCTTGCCTCTGTGAGATGAAAAAGAAAACAAAACAGCAGGAAGAATTTCCAGTACTTTCCTCATGCAAAGGTCCAAAGCAATAGCCACACCAACAATTCTTTCTTCTCTATCTGTTTAAGAAGGAGGTGAAACATTGGAGAAATGGCCCAGTGTTTAAGGGTATGTACTGCTTTCCCCAAAAGAGTACCTGAGGTCAGTTCCCAGCACCCATGTGGAACTGCTCACAACAGTCTATAACTCCAGCTCGGGATATCTGGTGCCTCTGGCCCAGGACATCTGCATTCAGATGTACACATGTTCACACATACAATTAAAATAATAAAATAAATCTTAAAAAAAATAAAGAGGCAAAGCTCCCCCCAGGCCTTCATGACAAAGCATCTGCATCAGAAGTAGGTGACACAGGAGACAGGAGAATTCCATGAGCTTTTTGTGAGAAAGAAGGCAACCCTGCCCCCCACCCTTGCCCCCAGCCCCAACCCCCATACCAGGCAAGCAGGACACTGTGTTTTGGAGGTGTCCCATCAGCACACAGAAATCATTTCTGCCCATAATGATTCAATCTTCAAGACAGAAACAAAGGGATAGCCCTAGCATGGAAGACACTTTGCCTTTGAGGATACTGTGACAATGTGTGCAGAAACTTTTGATTGATTGTCACAGTGTTATAGCAGCTATTGGACAGGTGTCCATGATGTCCCTAAACATCCTACAATATAACAAAGAATTATTCAGGAAGTGTAAAGAGCACCAAGGGCTTAAAACACTGCATCGAAACTTTGTAAAGCCAATGTACTTTAGAGACAGCAATTTGAAAGTGACTCTATAGGGGATGGTCTTAGAGGTATACAATTAAACACTTTCTCTTTAATGAGAAGGGAAGTACTTTATCCTCTGAATTGTCTGGACATTTATGTATAATTTGTAGATTAATGAATATATCCAGAAATACTAGTGGAACTTAGAGAAAACAAGATTGGCTCACTAACTAGGTGCTGAGGGAAGCATTTTATGTAATGTACTCAGTCTAATGATAGTCACAATTTACTGATGAATAGACATGAAATGATTTTTCTGTGTGTGTGATAACCATTCCCTCAATTGCTTAATAGTGTCTGTCTTTCAGGCAGGTGCCAGATTCACCTATCTTTGTAGTTTGGGCCCATTAGTTTTATACTGGAATGATGGGGGATGCCCCTTTGTATGCTGAGAATATGTTTTATTACCACCGGTTAATAAAGAAGCTGATTTGGCCTATGGCAGGATAGAATACAGCTAGGTAGGAAATCCAAACAGCTATGAAGAGAAAGAAGGCAGAATCAGGGAGATGCCAGGTAGCCACCAAAGAAGAAAGATGCCAGAACATCACCAGTAGGTAAGCCACAGCTACACGGTGATACACAGATTAGTAAAAATGGGTTAATTTAAATTGTAAGAGCTAGTTAGTAATAAGCCTGAGTTAATAGGCCAAATAGTTTGTAATTAATATAAGTTTCTGTGTGATTATTCAGGAAATTAAATTGCAGCCAGCAGTTCATTGGAATGCCATTTACATGATTTAGGAATCTTTATTGCAAAGTAAATTTCTCCAATTTCTCTCAGAACATTCTCTCTTTCTCTCCCTCTCCCTCTCTCCCTCTCTCTCTTTCTCTCTCTCTCTCTCTCTCTCTCTCTCTCTCTCTCTGGTTTTGATTTTCAGGTCCTTTGATTTTCAGGTCCTATTACTCTACTCCCTTTGAGGTGAGAAGACAAACACCCCCCCCCCCCCCCCCCCGCCCGTCTGCCCTCACAGCTACCCCCGCCTGCTTCGAGGAATCTCCGTTGCAACCAGGTCAAGCTGTTCCCAGGCCAGCATAATCACCCTAAGACCAGATGGGTCCCTGAAGGTGATAAAACAGGATATCTGTAGTCAGATACCTGGATGTCAGCCTTCGGCCGATAGGAAGACAAAAAGGGGAGCAGGAAACCCAGAGTGAACTGCCTTAACTTATTCCCATGTATTCAAGATGAATAGACAACCCGTCCCTGACCTAACCCCACCGTTTTATCTGAAATAACCATTGAGAATGTATCTGCTTCTGTAAGCCCGCTTCCCATCATTTTATCTGAAATAACCATTAAGAATGTATCCGCTTTTGTAAGCCTGCTTCCCATCATTTTATCTGAAATAACCATTGAGAATGTTTCCGCTTCTGTAAGCTCGCTTCTTGCTATATAACCAGTCCTGAATCCAGCCCGGCATGCTCAGCTCTCCGAAAGCTTCAGCGTCCACGGGCGCCGCCCGTGTGAACAAATAAAAATACCTCTTGTTTTTGCATCCAATTGGTTCTTGGGCGTCAAGGTCCCCGAGGGGAGAACACCCAAATTGGGTATCTTTCAGAGGTAATAACAGTTCCTCTTTGCCTTATGAGCAGAGTGGGTATTGCAGGGAAGGGAAAACCCAAAGGAAACCATAATTTAGCTTGATGATGCTGAGAGTCTGTTTACTCACTAGCAACTCCATCAGACACTGGTAAGTCCTAAGCTAACAGCCTTTGTCCTTCTCATTTGGTGTTTACTTACCTCTTGTTTTCCTATTTTGGTGAGCCTGAAGCCCACCCATCACCCCTGGCCTTTACAGACAGCTGTGTGGTTGGTGGACTTCCACTCTCTGTCCATCCCAGAGCTGAAGATTTGCAGAGATAGGAAAAGCAATGAAGGCCCTCTTCAGGAGCCCATGTGACCTCTCTTCTGTTCCTTTTGCCCTACTTAGATGCACCTGCAGGTGAGGTCAGTGAGTCTTTGGGAGGCAAAGGTTCAAGGCTTCCTTCCCCTTTATGTAGCCTCTCTTCGCTCAGTGAGGGATTCTGAGGCTCCATAAATGTTCTTTCATCAGGCCCCTCATGAAGAAACTCTGGCCAGCTTATGCCTGGTGGGCATGACTCTGACAGGCCTGTCTCCTCTCTCCGTTCCCTCTGCCTGGTTAAAAACCATTAAATTGCATCCCTAAAGCTACCACCAAGGTCTATTCCCTTATTTGGCCACTTCCTCCTCCTGAGGCTGACTACCAAGGTCATTGCAGTTCATCAATCAAAAGCCCCCTTTGCCTTACCTAATTAACATGCTCAATTAAAATTAAACACCTCATCCTAACAAGGGGTTCCCCCTTTTACCTTTTTAAACTGCAGTGTATCTATTGCTACATCTGTTTCCCATCTCTCTAGTCCTTTGTCCCTCAGGGGTAAATACCCTTCCTCCCTCCCTTGTTTCAGTTCCCTTCTTCCTTGTCCTCTGCCGCTGTCTTTGTCTCTTATTCCCTCCCTCTGTCCATCTGGGGGACTTGGGAGTCCTGAGCTGATGCTTTTCCTTTCACTCAGGGTGTCACTGGTTGCCCACTGATTTTCTCTCCCTCTAACTTCACAGCCCACACGGTGCTCAGGGAGCACATCCCAGTTGTTTTCTACACTGCTGGAGAGGGCGGAGACTTATAAAAAACGCTCTGTCCATCACAGGGTTGTTAAGAGCAGGAGTGAAGGGTCATACATAATAGAGCGGTCAGGGCCCCACCTTTTCTGGCACGTTCTGAGGAAGGACGGATGGGTGAGACACAGATTGACTCACATCTGGATTTTCTTTACTCACCTCTGCTTCCTCCAGTTTCCCTGCCCTCTCCAATTCCTCTGCATTTAGGGGCAAATACCTTCGTTTTCTCTGCTCACACTTCTTTCTCTCCTTGTCTATTTACCCGATGGACAGTATTTTAATTTAACCTGGAGAATCAGCACCTCTCATCTTTGCTGTGGACAATATCTAATAGTCATTCTCAGTCTTGGGAGACCATCAATATTACCTAGAGAGCTTTCCAACTATAATTAAATTCGATTATCTGGAATGTGAACGCAGGCACAGAAAGGATGCAAATCCCCTCATTCGGTCCCCTCGGGATGCTGGGAACCGGTGCTTCAGAAGCAGGAGTGACAGGGGTGAGGGGATGAGAACAAACACATCCATGGATGCCACAGAATGCAGACAGCCAGGCACAGACAGGCTGAGAAACTTACGGAGGCTGCGCAGATGTCCATTTTCAGTGTGGGTCTCTCATGTCAGCCCAGAGTTCTGGCTTCCTATCTATTCATTAGTGAGGTGTAGGAGTCAGAGTCACTGTATTTTTTGCCTGCCCTTTTCAATCTTTCACCTCACTTCTCACCGCCACCCACATCCCATGCATACTCTCAGCACGGTACACCACGCGTGGCCTAGAGCTGCTTCAGGCCAGTTCACCTTCCCTTTGGACACTGACGCCATCCGCTTCTTCATTGCCTCTTCGGAGTGACCCTCTCAGAGTGATCCAGAGTTTACTGACTCAGACTCACACCTGAGTGTTGTGCTCCGTGTGGAGCAGGTAAAAGGAGGAGGAACATGAGGGACAAGGTGACCGCTTGCTTAAGTTATCTTAAGTTCCTTGGAGGCCGAGGAACTCCAAGTAATGTAATTTAATTTATAGTTGGAAAGGTCTCTAGGTAATGTTGATGTATTGAGAACGACTGTTAAATATTGTTCACAGCAAAGATGAAAGGTGCTGGTTCTCCAGGTTATATTAAAATGCTACTCCTCAGGTAAATAGACGTAGAGAGAAAGAAACGTGGAAAGGAGAGGGAACGTTTTGAACTGTAAGCCTCTTAAGTGTTGACTTAAGCATATTCTCTCAGCTAAGCCACAGCTTGGTGGTGTGATGGTTCAAATATAAGCTCATCTCCAGAAGTTCAAGCCTTGAACTTTGTCTCCAGCTGGTAGTGCTGATTTGTAAACTGTGGAATCTTTGAGGGGAGGGCTTTAGACTGGAGGAAGGGAGTGAGGAAGGCAAGCCTTGTGGGTTAAAGCCAAGCCACAAATGATAGATTGGCTCTCGCTCTCCTTCTCCCCGCCCCCTATGCTAAAATGTAAGCAAGCAGCCTTACCCTTCTGGTACAGCCATATACATACATCCTGTCTCTGCCTTTGCGGAACGTGTCCCCTTACACCTTGCAACAATATGAAGTTCTTTTCTGTCAAGTCGCTTCTTGTCTGGTATCTGTTCACAGTGACAATGAAGGCAACAAATACAGGGGTAACACAACTTACTTGGCGAATGTCATGCTTCAAGACTCAGCTGAGGTAAATGAAATTTCCTCTTGAGTGTCTGTTTTGAGAGGTCTTTAGCAGTGACTTCAGCACACTGGACTAGCCTTGCTCAGCCCTCAGCACCTCATACTGCTTCATGAATCTGTTTATCCTTCCTTCTCAATAGATCCTGAACCCTTTGAAAGAGACGGGGAGAATCGGATCCTTCATTTGTTGCCTTGGAATCTGGCCAAATCCCTGGCACAAAGAACGAATGCCAAGTCTTATGATCATAAAAATAAAAGGATCAAAATGTTAAAGGGGCCGTAGCTCAAAGTTTTAGCAGTCAGAATGATTCAGGGTTCAGATGACGGGAGATGACTTAAGCGGAAAAGTCAGGACCTACTTTTAGCTCCCGTTAACAGCTGGGAACCAACTATATATAACCCGATGTTTAATTTCTAGGATTAAGAAGGCCAGGACAACTGAATAGACTCTAAAAGTGATTTAATCACCCAGTTGCACTTTATACCTGCCCGGTCATTTTCACTAACAGTCCTTAGGATCAATGCCAAGAAAATGATTACATCCCTCTGAGATCTTCAACACAAAACTGAGAAAACAAAACAAAACAAACACTGACATGCTTGGGTACAAGCAAAGAAGCCACTGGTATGCCTTTTTTAAAATTTTACTCAAATTTTGTGATCATGGTAAACAGCAAGGATTGTAAACACAATCTTATGTTTTGGACACTAGCATAGTGTGCAGAGGCACCCTTTCCACACACTAAGATGTTCTCCTGTTTCTTTTCCTCTTTTTGCCATTTTTTTTCTTTTTTTTAAATTGATTTTATGGAGCTATACATTTTTCTCTGCTCCCCTCAGTATGCTTCCCCCCCACCCCATGAAAAGTACATGTTTTCATTTATATTTATTAGGCTGGAACTTTGAGAATAACTTGGGTGTGGATAAAATATGACTTACTGATTGCTTATTCCCTGTCTGCTCTAAACTGTAAATCTGTGTGAGGCCCTTTGGCAGGAATCATGGGAGATTTAATACAATAATCACCTTCAATCTCACCAGATTTCCTCATCAATTTATTAAAGAAAGAGAATAACACTCTCATACCAAAGTGCCAACTATTCAAGACCACGCATAAGAAAATGCTAGATTGTGTTTCACGGACATTTGTTAGCTGCTGAGGAAAGGGAAGGATTCCTGGAAGGTCGGCTAGTGGAGGGGAGGTGGGAGCTGTGAGCCATATTCTCTGCAGACATTCCAATCAGGTTCTCAGACAAGGCCCGGCACAGAACTGAAGTTTTAGTCTTCTCTAAACAGGACTTCCTCACCAACCCAGCAGTATAGTCTTCACGATTCTGCATAACAAGGCATATGTCCGAAGACCAGGCTGGCCTCGAATTTACAGAGATCCGCCTGTCTCTACCTCCCGAGTGCTGGAATTAAAAAAGTGCAGTACCACCGCCGGGCTACCCTGGCACTTCCTTTGTCATTTGGAGTCATAAACAAAAGTCCCAGAGTATTATAGTCCCCCGTATCAGGAAGCCAGATAGGACTGCTCAACACTATGATTTCAGCTCTCATTTGGTTGCTTTTTTTTCTTACTTTCGCGTGAGGCTGGATCCATACCCAACACGAGCATGTTGTCGGGTGTCCCTAAGTGCAATAGAGTGTGCTGGACTTTACAGCGCAAGTCTATATATTACGTAACCTTAATAAAGTGCTTTTTAGTCCGAGATATAGTGGTATGTGCTCAGTGTTAAATGAAGCAGTAACATCAAGGTTTCTTTAAATAGGCATATAAAACAAAGTTATGTAATGGTCAGTTGACAAAAATATGGTACTAGGGCTCCCAGCAACCTAACAGTACTTTCTCCACCAGGGTCAGTGGTACCCCTACACTCCTTACCTTCCTCTAGCCAAAGCATTTGTCTCTTGTATTGCCTGTCTCTGGGCCATGTTGGTTATCAGGGCATTTGTGGAGGTGGAGAGGAAGCCTCCCTCCCCGTGCGCCGAGCGGCCGGCAGGTGGCGCCCGACCTGTCGTTCTTGGCAGCGCTCTGTGGACCAGGTGGACTGGAAGGGGCGGAGGTATCCAGCAGCGGCCAGTGGTGGCTGCCCGCAGTCCCCCACCCCCTCCACGCAGAGCTCGCGACACGCGCGCCTGGAGAGGGCCCAAGAGCGGCGGCAGGGTTAGCTGTCTTCCGAGCTCCTGCTCCGCTGCCATCTGCTCAACGAGGCGTCCGCGTGTCCCCCGCGGCTCTCAGCTCCACGTCGGCCACCATGGAGGCGCAGGCACAAGGTGGGTGGTCGCCCCGTCGCCCCCGGGAGGTCTGGTCCTGAGCTGCACAGAGAGACGCTCTGCCTGCGCTAGCTAACTTTACTCCTGGTCCGATGGGGACATTCTGCGTGTACGGAACTCTGCGCCTACGCGCGCCTTCGGGATCACGTTTGCATCCCTAGCCGAATTCGGAATTTGCGGTGGCTTTTGGGGACCAAGGAAGAGGTCAGGGACCCGGAAACGGAGTAGCCCTCCTGCAGGATTGTGTCCCTGTCTTCACGACCCCTTCCCTTCCCACAGTCAGTCGCCCCCACTTCCTTACTGTAGAGGGTGCCCAAAGGACCTGTTGTGCGGGCTCCAGACCGTTGCGCTCGTCTCCACCGGGGAGCGGGATCCCCGGGACTCTCGCCGTGGGCTCGCGTCCTTCGGTTCACAAGTGCGAGCGGGGCCGGGGGGTGGGGGGTGGGCGGAGGACGGAGGCGCGGGATGTGTGTGACCTGGATGCGCGACAAGGTGATGGCTCTCTGTCCCTACTATGCGAGGACTGAGGCAGGAGGATTGGCCTTCAAAGGCAAGAGAGCTTTACAGTCCCTCCCGACCTACCCCCACCTCCAGATTGATAACCATGTCCCGGTTTTCCGCGATCAGGGATAGGTGTCTACCTGCAAGCCACAAGGGACGCCAGTCTTAATTAAGGCCCCCTCCTCCTCCGCGCGCTCTGTCTGTGCTCCGGTGTCCGCTGGAGGAGTCCAGAGAACGCTAGAGGATCCTTCAAGAATATGAGTAAAGGATCAGAGCAGGGCAGATGTGGAGTGAGAACAGGAACGAAGAAAGCACCCAGGAGTACACTTTGGAAGCAACGCTCAGAAGGAATGGCTTGCATTAACACCACCAGGACCACCGTTCTTAACACTAAGGAATTCTGTGGTGCCTTTTAAATACATCAAATCCTAGAGGAAAAAAAAAGTAAGGAGGTGCCTCATACACTTGGGTTCTAGGGGCAAACGCAGTTTGGCAGTGCTAGGTCTGGAGTCATTGACCCGGTTGCTGCCAGCATCGCAGTAGGAACAGCATGAACCATACTCCTCGTCGGTTCCATCAGTCAAGGTTCTACTAGGAAGCTGCAGAACTTCCAGTACCCCACCCCGCTATTATCTTAATAGGAAAGGAGAGGGCAACTAAAGGTGGAAGAAATTGTTTAATAACTTAAGGAAGCCTATCCCAGATCCTGGAGGGAATCTGTAAGGTCACCTGCAAGAGTCTTGTAATGGGAAAGTTTGGGCTCAACCCTCCAGAGCATGAACAAGTGCGCATGTGCAGCCAGTGGGGACTGTGAGGTCAGTGGATGCAGAATTACTCAGGAAACAGGAGAAAGGATGCCAAACAACTGCTAGACTAAAGAGGGTCTTCCTTAAGGCAGACCACGTGATCAGTCGTGAGGCGGAGTGGGAGGGGTCTGTGGAGGATGCGGAACTGCCCAGATACTGAAGATGATCTGGTGTTGAGAGTAAACTGACAGCAGAGTTCCTTGAGGGGAGTTGCATGTAACAAAAGCTTGCAGATGGGCCTTATAGAAGGTTCCTACTGACTGCTGGCAAGTAGAGAGTCTTGGATGAAGGTCAAATGCAAAAGCAGATGTCCCAGTGGATGTCTTTGTGTCTGAGCTGAAGCAGACACCGACAATACTGGGGCTTTTCAACCTGACTTTCAGATTAGAGTCCATTCATTTCTAAGTATTTGCGGAAAATTGGCTCCAGGGCCCTCCTAAAGACCCCCAAATCACCATCAGAGAGCTGACTCAGTGGTTAAAGCCTGTACTACTCTTGCGGAGGACCCTTAGGATCACACTTATTTGGTCCTCCATCTACATCTGCACCAGTGACTCACAACTGCCTGTAACTGCAGCTCCAGGGGAATCAGATGCCCTCTTCTGGTCTCTGTGGGAACACACATATGCGCGCGCGTACACACACACACACACACACACACACACACACACTCACACACACACACGCGCGCGTGCGCGCTTAAAAACATATCAAAACCCGAGGAGGTTCAACTCTGTTGTACGTCTTCATAAGAACTCTTATATATCTCCTGTATACTTTCATTTATCTCCAGATCATTTATAAAACTGATCCAACCAAATGTCATGAAAGAAACTATTATATATATATATAATTAACTTATAAATAGTTAACCTATATATCAAATACAATGGCAAAAAGTCCATATATGTTCAGGTAGTTTTATCAAGTATTATTTATCTGCACTTGATTACATTCAAGATTCCATATCAGTCATTTTGGAATCCCTGGGGCCTAAGCATGAGTATGCTTGAAAGCTATCCAAGCAATTCTATTATTCAATAAGGTAGGGAAAGAATTATATTAATTAAAAAGCACCTTCCCAAATTCTGAAGACATCTGAGACTGTAGACCAAGAACTACTGATGTTACTAGCTTGCTTTAATATGTGAGCAAACACTCCCATACTTTCTTTTCCCAAGCATGATATTGGGAAGAACAAAGCCAGGATTGAGTCCTACCCCGTGGAATGTACAGTAGAGCTTGAGATGGATATTCACCTGGAGTTTGCCTTACAAATCAACAAGTAAAATCACCACATACTAATCACGGGAAAGTAGATGGTGTAGTACAATGAAAGCATAGACTTTAGGCCTGGCCGTCAATAGTCAAAATAGCTTAGGCTGTTTCTTTTGTCTCTGTCTCTAGTCCCCACGCTTTATACGCATCGACTCACACTGTGTACATAGCCCTTGAGGTAGTAGGTAGATTTCTTGTTCCCATTTTGCAGAGGAGATGGGACAGAAGTTAGATTCCTTGTTTATGGATAAACAATCAAGGAATAGTGAAGTTGGTTTTGTGAGTGTCCATTCCAGTCAGACCCTGGACTTCTAAAGGAAAGGTAGAACCCAAGTCTTAACTTCAGCTGCCCTGTGACACTCTCCTCTGCCCTCTTAGCTGGATGGAACTGAATTGAACACTCAGTGGGTATTTGCTCTTTGATTCTAAAATAGACCTGTGGTTTCCAAGGTGCAGGTTTCTACCCGTGATTTATTTTAGAATTTTCTAGACTGGAGATGGTTTATCTTTCTTCCCCCCTTTCTCTTTCTTTTTCTAAATCTAAAGGAAAGCAAATGTGCATGAGATAAGACCTCATCCAGTGACTAGAGCCCCTTGCTGCCCACAGTGCTATAGATCTGTGTGGTCCATGCAGCTCAGAAATGCATAAGCAGGTCTTTGAAAGTCTCCCTTGGAGCGAAATTCTCCAAATATGTTCACTGGCTTTGTGAAAGAGCAAATTGCTTCCTGCAAAACAAGAAGGCACACCAAGGAGCTGGTAGGTGGGGAGCAGGGGGATTATGGGCGGGCGACTTTCTGAGAAGGGGCTGGTGAATAGAGTGCAGTGGGAAACCCTCAAGCGCACAGCCCAGCAAGCTGCTTTTCACTGGCCCTGGAGAAGTTTGCCTTCACAGAGTTGGCATACAGTCTCTGACATAGCATGATTCCATGGCGTTCAGTACTGTATCAAAGTCTGAATTTTGATCTCAGACTGATTAAGTACAGTATTTATTTTGAATTTGGTATGAACTATCTCCCTCCAGTCTCGTGTGCTGAAGGCTAGATTTCACTGTGGTATTGGCAGTCATTGAGAGGTGGTTCAGTCTTGAAGACTGTAGCTTAATCGATGTGTTGATCTGTCGATAAGTTCATAATTTGATGGCAGGACTGGGAGTTAGAAAGAGGTGAGACCCAGATAAAGAAGTGGGTCCTTTAGTAATGGTAGTCTGATAGTCCAGCTCTTCAAGGCCACCTCTCAGGTTCGAGGAAGAAGTCCTCAACGAAGCAAAACTGAGCTTACCTTCTGTCTTTGGGTAAAAACTCACACACACCGTCTGAGGGTCACACTCTTTCTCATTCTGTAGCTCTTGTTCCGCCTCCACTGCTTCTAGGTCTCCTTTGTTTCAATTCTCTGTTCCAATTCTCACTTGTTTCCTTGTTCACATGGCTTAAATGCATTTTATTTTAATAGGAGGCTTAGGCAAAGTTGCAAGAATTACATCTCATTGGTCACAGCACATTCCTTGGGTAAATGATTAGCTGAGCCATTTACCATGGCAACGCAAGGTTTCAAGGTTTCAGGTGTAAGACTGACCAGAGGCTGGGGGCACAGTGCCTGGGTGAGACAAGCTACAGAGAGATCTGCCCAGAGTCAAGTCTTGTCAACCAGGCTTGGCAAGTAAAGAATTGGTCTGATTTTTTTTTAGGTTGCTTTGTGTTAGTAACCTTGGCTGGGCATCAGCAACTCTGAACTTGTGCACATCTGTAAAGTTTTCAACTTATGAACCATTTACGGAAACATTCAGCCTAGTTTGAACTTGCTCTGAAGTAAAACCGAGCAGTTGTGTTAGTCTGAGTAAAAGGAACAAAACAGGCTTTTAAGTGTCTTACAGTCCTTGTGGGACAATGGATCTAGTTATGAAGCATGTCATAGAATATTTTCTGTACATCAAAATTATTCAGATTAATGAGAAGTCATCTTCCTGACTACCCATAGATAAACGTGCCCATAAAAATGAAATGCAATCATGAGACTATACATACATATCATATGAAATTACACACTACAATGCAGGTATTGTGGAGACACCAAAACTGCTTTAGCAAATGTGAAGTTATGGACAGGAGCAGCAGTTTCCAGAGCTGGAGGTCCCATAGGCCCTGCCTGGACAGGATTCTTCTCTGTCTGAGAATCATTCCTCTGGCGGGTCGACAGCAGAACACTAGTTGTCACCTACTGTGTACGTCCACAGCCCTCGACACCTGAGACATTTCTAGTGGTTGGAACCCTGCTCTGCTTCCTGCTTGTAGTGAGGCAAGCAGCTGTGTTCACCTGTGTTCTAACTACCATGGCATTCTGCCCCATCACGGTCCAACAGCAATAGAGCACGCTGACCATGGATGAAAGTTGCTGAAACCATGATCCCAAATATTTTTTTTCAAGCCGCAAGGTGTTTCCTCAAAGTATTTTGTGACAGCAGAGAATGTTAACTGTCCCACAATATTGTGATAGCTGAACGGCCATATATAATTTCTAGTCAGCCACTTGACATAGGAAACAGCTGACGCTCTGCAGGGAGTAATTTTTGCTGAGCTATGATGCTTATTAGTTGAGATGGTTCAAATTCTTCTCGTCATACGGCATTTTCAATTTATGATGTCTGTATTGGGGCCTAGCCCCATAGTTAAACTGAGAAACACCTGGAGTAAGGGAATTCGAATAGGATTAGAGTATGCTCCTGAAACATGTGGTAGCCATTTAAAACAAAAATTCTTGATCCCTTTCAACTGTACCTTAATGTTTTATTGCGTCTCTGCTTCTGACTATGGGGAGTCTCTGCTTGCCTCTGATAAAAACGTGTGGTCTTCAGCAAATATGTATTGGTTGTTATGACAATAACACATACTTTATAAGCACTTGGTTCCAGTAGACATTAGGACATCTATAGTTAAGATCCCAGAATCAAGGAAACCTGTCTCAATTTTAATTTTGTAATCCTTACTTTAAAATTCAAATGATTCTGGTGAGGTACTGGTTTCCCTGGGCCTCGACTTCATCATGTGAGCTGGAGTTAATAGCGCTAATGTTCTAGGGTCATATTGAAATGTTAGCGAGTTAATTTAGTTAAAGTACTTGAAATGGTGCCCTGTGCATGGTAAGCTCTTTGTGAATGTTTGTGGTTGCCTCTCTCAGCCCATGACAAGACCTGAACATGCACTGTTTTGTTGAAATGTGTGTAGGAACACCACAAGGCAGGTGTCTTTACTTATAGCTCCTTTTCAGACAGGAAAACTGAAGTGAGAAAGACAAACTTCAATTCCAGTTCTGCTGAATTGAAAATACATACTTCCCCCGGGGTACTGCCCTGTCTCTTAGTGAGGACTCAACTGCACCCCAAACGATGTAGCAATGAGAGGTTAGCAGAGTCAAAAATTTATCACCATGAGTAATACTTCAGAGAGCTAAAAGATGGCTTATTTCCACATTAGCAGGACTTTTAGAAAGCTAATTAGAACTAATTCACACTGAAAATGGTAACAATACTTTGACTTGTTAGGCCCAGTTCAACATTGTGCACACTGAAAACCACATCAGACTTACACGGAAGGTAATACTGTTTCCATTGTCTAGGTAAGGATGCGGAATTACAGGATGGTTACTCAACTTTTCTCACCTCAGGAACCTTAGAAATGTTGGCATATGCCAATGTGAATGGGGAAATTTCACAGGGTCCTCCCCCTAGGTGAAGAGCTATAGGAAATCAGTGGCTCCTGAGAAAGTGAGAACAAGTTTTCTCTAGAGATGAGCTCCCAGACCTAAACACATATGAACAACACTAAAAGGACTCAGTAGAATATATACGTCTATGTATAATTGAATAATAATAATTGAAGAGGAGAAGGCCAACAATTTAAGAGGATGTGAAGGGAAGATGTGGAAGAGGGAGGAATGGAAATGATTTAGATACAGTAATCATGTATAAAATTCTCAAAATATTTGACTGCATACCTGAGGTTTTACTTACTTTCTGTATCAACCCCTCAAGTTGGCATGCATAGCAATCAATGCACCAAATTGCAAATGATGAACTCACTTTATATCCTGTGCACTCAGAGCAGCTTTCGAAGGGCAGAAGTTAGCTGCACTATTCATTCTGTATGTGGCTAGGGTCTAGGTCATGAGATCTGAAGGTGATTTTGGATTTCTGAGACCTTTGAGAATTTTCTTCCCAGGTTGGAGACTGGGCTTAGGTGCTTAGGAGGAGCTGGACTGACTACAATGTCTATATTATTATGTTCTGATTATGGTTAGGACCAGTTAGCTGGGTTTGTTCACAGGAGGAAGAATTCTGTTAGATCACCCAACATGTGCTTCACAGAAATTGTACAGAATTTTATCACCAGATCTAGGAATAGTCAGTTTAAGTAGTTAAAATGTTCCACTTGTTTGCCCATATCTATTAATAATGGTGCTTGTGGATTTTATGCTTCTCTCTCTGTATATGAATGAGAGTGTATGGATATTTGTGTGTGTGTGTGTGTGTGTGTGTGGCCAAGAAGTCTTTCCCTATTCCTCTCCACTGTGTTTTCAAAGCCAAACACTCTCTCTAATCTGGTGCTCACCATTAGGCTAGATCGACTGTCAACCAAGCCCCTGGGACAGCTACCTGCTGTCAGCGGGGTTACAGATGGCTAACATTTCACCTGGATGCTTGGGACCTAAATCAGAGTCTCTATACTTGACTGCAGGTACTTTACCTTCTGAGTCATCCCGACATCCTCACTCTCAGTAGTTTTAAAAGAAACTAAAAGTTATAGAATCTTTGTGTTATTTCTGGCAAATGGAATCTCTATTCTCCAAACACTAACTAAAAAGGACTAATTGTAAAACGTATCCCCCTTCAAGATTTTGTTTTGCCCTGTGAATATTATAATACATAACAGTTTAGATGAAAAAATGTTTCATTCAAGATTTTGTTTTGCCCTGTGAACATTATAATACATAACAGTTTAGATGAAAAAAAAGTTTCATTCATTTAATTCTCTCCAATGCATATTAGCAAAATATCCACTTTAAGAGAGCACATAATGAAACTGTGGGGGAAAAAAAGGAAAAAAAGCGATTTGCCACTTTAGTAATGTTTGTGAGCATGGTCTAAAACAGTGATTCTCAACCTGTGGGTCTCCACCCTTTGAGGATTGAATGACCCTTTTATAGAGGTCACCTAACACTGTCTTGCACATCAGATATTTACATTATAATTCATAACAGCAACAAATTGACTGTTATAAAGTAGAAATGAAAATAATTTTATGGTTGTGGGTCACCACAACATGAAGAACTGTATTAAAGGGTCACAGCGTTAGAAAGATTGAGAACCACTGGTCTAAAGCATCAAGTGAAGAAAGAGGTGTCTGCTTCAGTCACTTGGCTTGCTCTCAATGTATGCAGGTGGTCACCATTACTGCTCCTCTGGAATTCTCCCAATGATTCTTGGAAGTCACTTGTTAAGCTTATTAAGTTATGATGCAATTAAGAACACATGAAAGATGATTGTAAAATGCAAATTTTCAAACATGTCATGCTGCATTCCATCAGATGTCTACAAAAGTAAAATATAATTTTCTTAAAATACAGACATTCAATTAAAAATTATTATTGATATACTGGGGAAGGCAGCAAAACATTTTGATGTATTCAAATAAAACTTAGGCTAAAAGGAAACTTTCTGTCCTTAAGTAGTGATACATTTTAAAGAGTTTCTCTCAGTGTGTTTTGTGTATAAATGGTGTGCTTTGATATATAAGATGTGAAGTTCCCAGAATAAAACCACAAATCCACAGTACCCTTAGTCATCAACAAATTCCTTCTTTTTGCAAAGGACAAAACTGGTATTTTACTGTAATCAGAAAGTATACCATACTGAAAATGTGTGAGTCTGTTAGACCTTGTTTCCAAAGCTGCCATGGTTATTTATATTGTAGAGAAAATTGCCTTTTATTTGACATTGATTTAAAATGTGGGATTCTCTTCAAATCCTGGAAAAGTTGCAAAATGGGGTTTTCTTCTTCCAGTAAGAAATGTCTTTTGTCGGCTGTTAGCAAGAGCATCTTCTTAGATGGTTCTTGAATGTGGAATTAATTCATTTGAAAGAAAATGAAAATTTGGGGTGAGGGGAGTGAGAGAGACTTCTGCAGATATCTCTCTTAGCGTCTGGATGTTGGGTATCTGTGTTTTTTCCATTAGTGCCTCCTTTACACATGAATGAGCTGAGAGCAGCAGTGATGAACGAGAGAGAAAGAAAGCACTGTGTATATTTCTCAACATTTCAGCTTCCAAAATAGATTCATTTCTACATAATGACATCAGGGAAAGGTAATTTCCCTTACTTCACAGGGCAGGCTTGGAGGAAAATTTAGTTCTTGTCCTGTGTTATTTCTGTTTAACTGCTGAAGGATTCCAGGAGGTTCTAAGATATGCATGTTACTGTACAGCTTGTTTCAAACAACTGGAAGAGATTCAAGGGTTGATGGGAATTAGGGTTGAGAGTACTGGTGTTTTGAATTCACTTGTTAATAAAGTTGTTGATTTCCTTCCTTAAAAGATCTGGGCAAAAATACTAATTTTCTCAAAGACTATTGTTTTATATCTTGCTGTCCAAAATCTCACAGTTAGATGTAAATAGATTTTAGATGTAAATAAACAGAGATTTTGATGACCTTTTCTATTAGTAGAAACAGTAAAACCCATTCATATGTGGCTTAATCCCATGTTTTATGTTCTCACCATTAAATCTACTTGATTGCAGCAACAAAGGAATTGATAACATGAAAATAAATAACTCTATCATAGATGTCCTACCTCAGGTAGACTCGGAGCTCAGTGCCTCTGTTCTGTTGACTCTGGACTAGCATAGAGGTGTATTGCTCTCTTCCCTCAGATGAAACTCTGAAGCCCAGGACCAGACAGCTCTTATCTTCTCAGATCATGTGCTGTATCCACTTTTATAGAACACTGTTTTAGCTCTGGTCTCAGAATTTGTCTGTTCCTCTTGTCTGGCTCACAAGGTTAAGGAAATTAAGCATTCCATAATGCTGTCTTGTAAGTTATAAATTTGGTTTTTATTTGATTTAAAAAAGAATTAGAACCCCGTTCCTTTTTCTCCTCTATTTTCTCTCTCTGTCTCTGTCTCTCTCTCAACACCCAATCCACTTGTGACATCTCAGCCAAATTATAGTTGACTATTATTACTTCACTCCTTTGACTTTCAGTGTCTTAGACTCTCCTCTCCTCCCTCCTCCACAAACCTCTTCCTTAGCCTACCCTAAGACTCAAACTTTGGCTTGTGCACCCTTTATGCCTACACTCATTCTCTGGGCCATCTCTTCATGGGATATGGAAAGTGCTACGTCTTAAGCACTTGAGATCTTACTTTTCCATTCAGGACCTTGCCCCTCTATTTCAAATGTCCTCTTGCTGTGTCTGCATATTCAATGAGATGCGACATGTAGATTTCTAGTGTGCAATGCCGACTGTGTTTTCAAAGTCTACTCAGACTTGAGCAGCTCTCCCCCTTCCCCTGCGCTGGGCCAGATCAATATCTCTCTCTCCTGTCCTCCTGGGACTTCTTAGCTCCTGGTCTCTCCGCTTTTTCTCGGCTTATCTTTGGCTCTTTGGCTTTGAAGTCTCAGCAAAAACCATCGAATTGACGCTTTTATTGTTTGGTCCCTCTGCTCCCCCCCCCCACCCAAACCTTTTGAGTTCTTCCCTCCTTATTCTCCCAGCACTCTTCCTCAGATATCCTTCTTGATGGTTTTCTCCCCTCCTTGGATCCTTCTCCAAATGCTACTCTCAGCCTGCTCCGCAGACCTGGTAGCCAGGCCATGTTACTGGGAGGCAATTCTCCATTGGTATCTCAAGCTTGTGCACTGCTCATCTTCTGAGCATTTATGCCTTTTTTTTAGACATGTTTCCAAGGTTGCCTGATCGTGTGCAGCTCTGGGTGACAGAAGGCGTATTCTTCATGGGCAGGGTTACTTGTTATTGGCAGGCGTGGGGCGTATTTGTAGCTCCTCTATAAATCAAGGCCTCCTATTTTAGTGTTGCCCTTCTGCAACACACACCACTGTAGAAACAGACAGACCTGGCCTTCTTCAGTTGATTACATCAGCCTTTGGCATCAGTGCTCAGGGAACCAGTACAGCGCTGCTATTCTGACGACTGCTATTGCTGGGTGTAGGAAGCTGTCTTTCCCTGCAGTCAGCCCAGATGCTGTGTTGCCTTTGACAGCATCCGTAAAGCTAGACTGCTCATTTTTCAACTTGAATTAGGGTAAGATCTGGCCTTTCAGAATTTCTGACTCTAGTTTTGAATCTTTTTTGCCATCTCCACGTTCACTTGCTGTAGTTGTGTGTATGTTTTATTGCTGTTGCTTTAACTCTTGGGGGCCTACTACACAGCTCCCAAATAAATCACAAGGAGCCTTATTTTTTCTAATGAATGCCTGGCCTTAGCTTGGCTTGTTTCTTACCAACTTTTCTTGACTTAAGTTATCCTGTATATCTTTTTTCCTCTGGGATTTTACCTTTCTCTATTTCTGTATACCTTTCTTTATTTCTTACTCTATGACTGGCTGTGTAGCTCAGTGGCTGGCCCCTGGAGTCTTCCTCTCCTCCTTTTTCTGGTTTCTTGATCTTTTCTTCCCAAGTTTTTCCTTCTGTTTATTCTCTCTGCCTGCCAGCCCCGTCTCCTCTCCTTTCTCCTGCCTCACTATTGGCAGTGTTTTAGATAGGAAAAGTCACACAGCTTCACAGAGTGAAACAAAGGCAACATAAATGAATGCAACACATCTTTGCATCATTAAACAAACGTTCCACAGTGCAAACAAATGTAACATGCCTTTAACTAATATTTTCCAACAGTCCACTTTTGTGTGAGCCTTTTTTTAAAGTGAGAATTTTATTTGTTGACCTGGAGACTCTGTTCTCTCTTCTAGATCATGCCCTGAGTTCCCACGAGTTCAGAGTTTCCTGGTTAAACAGCCCTACTATGTTGCCATGTTTACCTGAGCTTCCTATAGGCAGAACTTGCTGCTGAAGGGCCCGTTCATAGGTTTGAGAGGAAATGAAGAGCTGGTTGATTTGGGGGTGCTAGGAGCAGACTGAATACACAATTTCGGAACTAGTTCTAAAAGTGTTGATCAGTATCCTGGACTTCACCAGGAAACTTGTTAGAAACACAAACTTGATGGCCCTACCTTAGGCCAACGAAGTCAGAAACTCTGGGTCTGGGCCACTGATGCAAATTCAATAGTCTGGGACTAGTCTACATTGCACATGAACAGTGCCCCAGCCAGTACTTCTGGCGGACAGAAAGTCTTGCTGAGTCCTGAGTCCTGGTGGCCATTCCCACACGTCCCATAGATCCTGTAGTGCAAAGACAAGGCTATGGCTTCCTTCCAACTACCGATAGAAACATGACAGGTATGCTGAGATGCAGCTACCCTGTCAGCTTCACAGATAAGCAAGCAGTTATACTGTAAAGATTTGCCTGCCAAGGAACCATGGGGTAGCTTGTCGAAGCTGGCAGCTTTTCTAGGATTTAATCAAGAAAGCCTTTTTCTAGAAAGAACTAGTTCAGGGTCCTAGTTTAGGGAAAAGAAATCTGCAAACAGTCTATATGAACTTTGGATAGATTTCCCCCTCCTGTTGAGCTGCTAGGTAATCATGCATCCCCTAGCACTTAGTTGTTGCCTTGTGAGACCCTGAACGGAGGACCCAGTTAAGTTGTACCCCAATTTCTGACCTACGGAAACGGAAGAAAATGAGTATGTGTTGCTGCAAGCAGAAGCAGCAATCAATAATGTGTTACAGAAGTCCACGCAGAGAGAGGACAGGCTGCAAATTTCCCTAGGGAGCCAGTCTTGGGTTCTATAGGTGTGATTGACAGTTGTGTCCTGGTACATGTTTCCTCTGCACACACACTTAACATTTCCCTCCCCCGCTCTTTGTGGTCGTCTTCCATTTAATGTACTCTATAGTTTAAATTTATTCTGTTCATTTTTTTCTTCTCACCCCCCCCCCCCCAGGTAAGTTCTGCAGGGCCAAGATAGTTTAGTTTGGTGGCTTCTGTCCAACTTCCAGCTCCTGGAACACAGATCAGCCATCTCATAGGGATTCAGGCGGTATTTGTAGAAGAAACGGGGCCACCATAATTTTCATTTCAAAGTCTGCTGGTTCTTAGTAAAAGCTCCACTAAAATCAAGAGACTTTTACCACTGTTTTTGTTCATTATCTGCTAAGTGCATGAACAGTAAAAATAAATGAGCAGGAAATAATTTAAACAAAGTAGTGAAGGAAATGGAACAATTGGATCACATCCTCTGACCTCTTCTCATTAAAAAAAAAAGACTCACAGGTTGCTGTTCTTGTGAGGCAAGGGCTCGTCTGCTAAAAGGTTTGTTTCATGTAACAGTTCATTTCTCTGGGTCAGTTTCTTCATGGTGCATGGCAATCTGGCTCCCTGTGTGTCTCTGCCAGTGTGACTCCCAGAGAGACTCTAAGAGGAAGAGAGTGTCCAGTTTCTCTGTTAATCTGTGCTCCGTTTTCCTTCCTCTCTTCTTTTAAAGACAGGACTGTCCTCAGTCATTTCTAGAATGGTAGGGACCACTGCCAAGAGGAGAGAAGTAAATAAGCTCCTGGCTCTTAACCTGATGCCTGTTAGGAGCCTGGTGTATGAGTTCCACTGCCCACGTCTACGTACTCCTTCAAGAGCTTTGTTTTGGAACACCAGATTAGGCTTCAGGGCCAATACATTTGCAGTTCATGGTAACAGGCCCCTTCCGATTAGGCCAAGGTAAAACTAGTGATATATGTTTGAGATGGTTCCAAATGATGTAGACAAGGGGGAATTCTTACCAAGGAAGAATCTTCATATATAAAATGCCCTTGGAAGGCACCAGAATCAGCTCAAATGTGAGAGGATCTTCCGGAGCAGAATCATAGCCCTTCGTAACTACTCTCTCTGTCCTTGTCTGTCTTTCTGTCAGTCTCTCCCTCCCTCCTTCCCTCCCTCCCTCCCTCTTTCCCTCCCTCCTTCCCTCCAGTCCTAACAGAACACCAAACAAGCATAAATAAAATAAAATGTCTCCACAATAACAAAAGCAACCTGCCAGACCCAATGTCCTCTTGGTTTACTTGCTTTCGTTAACTTCAAAATCACTAACTTTGTAGGTCCCACAGCTGACGCCTACACTATTCGTCTTTACCGTAGATAACACACCTCACCCAAGGGCTATGGTAACAGCTGTCATGACTATTTCTGTAGAAACCTGAAGACCACTTTTGCTAAATCCATTGATTCTTCGTTGGAGTGTATTGTGCCTAAGGGGTAACTGAAAAGCTTGTCATTTCTGTCTGCATATGGACTTCATCCTTGCTGCTGTTTTAGCCCTTAGGTCAGATTTCTAACTAGCTTTTCGTGCAGACTGCCAGTCATTTGCAAATGTTGTATTCGAGTCTTTAATGCAGGTTAGCTTATTCCTAGCTGGAGCTAGTATCTGTTTCTCTTACACAACCCTTGTACTTTCTTGACAACTTATGCATCTGTGACTTTATCTATACACAAACCCAACCACGAAGCCAAGACATTTGTGCAAAACCCTAACGGAACCAGCAGTTTCTGGGTTAAGTCATCTTCCTGTTAGCCAAGAAGAAAAGCACCTTTATGGATGGTAAAAACCTTTATGTGGATGATGACAGGCCAGGGGACAGACTGATCCTCACCCCAGAAAAATTGATAAAACGTGACCTCTTCTATTCTGTCCAATGAGCGACAGTCTGAGCCCCGACTCCATCCCTACTGAGCCCTTTCTGTTCAAGGTAGCATCGACTGTCTCAGCCTAAAGTCCCAGCAAATAAATCCTGCTTATCTTATTTAACTTGTTTGGTATTGTACTGTTTCCACGGCCAGGAATCCCGCCATCCAGCACCACTCTGTGCCAACTTTGCCTTTAAATCAGTGGTATGGTCCAGAAGGACTGGGTTACAAAAGCCCTTATTATCTCCCGAACACGAGCCTGTTTTCCTCTGAGTAGTTGTTTCTTATTTTCCTGCATCACTTATTTATTTATTTGGTTTTTTTTTTTTCAAGAGAGAGGGTTTCTCTGTAGCTATCAAGCCTGTCCTGGAACTAGCTCTTGTAGACCAGCTTGGTCTCGAACTCACAGAGATCTGCCTGCCTCTGCCTCCCGGGTGCTGGGATTAAAGATGTGTCCTGCATCATTTACATAATGATGTAATTATAATCTTTTGAGAGGCAGCAGGATATCAGGGAGAAGGGCTGGGAGCCAGGTGTTCGGCCTCTGTTGCAGGCGTTGCCAGCACTTTGTCTGCTTGCTTATCACACACCTCTAACCTGATAGGGTTGGATGCCCTTCAAGGTCCTACCTCGCCCATCATTAATAGGTCTGTTTAAGTTCCTTCAGCACAAAAAACATAAAGTTGCTTTTCTAGATATATGTGCACATACATTTGTTTCTGAGGGGTTTTTGCTCCTATTTCCTATGTGGAAAATTTTCAAATACATTAGATATTTCTACTATCTAATGCAATAGGCAAAATTTTGTTCTGGGTGCTGTTACTTCTCATTTAAAAGATGATTACAAGACTGCATCAGCATCCTTCCTGTCTCACAGGGCTGCAGTCACCTGAGGGAGTCCAAAAGACAGAAACAGAAGAAAGCAAAATACAGGTTCTGTCATTTACAGGGACTGTCACCTCAAGGTGAATAGCGTCGGTGTTGTCACAGGTCTGACTTTTCCGTCCAATTCAGTCATTTCTTTGGTTTGTTTTAACATACCGTGTCTCAGTTTGCTCGTCTACAAATTGGCAAAAATGGTGGCTTCCTGGGAGGTTTGGTGAGGATAGAGTGCGATGACCTGTGGGAAATACTTGTGACAGTGGCTGGACACTGTCATGGCACTAAAAAAGGAAGATTATTCCTTTATTAATTTTTCCATCTGGTGTTTATTGGACAACTTCTGTGCTGCATCCTAAAGCAGGTGTGAGGCAACTGTGAATGAACCAAAGCCTTTCCTTGGTGACTTTAAACCCCACCACCTCCATTTTTGTTGTAGAAGCTAGGTATTTATGCTTCTATTTTTAAAATATTCTTATATCAGAAAAATCCTTTGGATTTTCATACACTACCTACCCCAACGTTAAAAATAACTTCCAGGGTCTGAGGGAAGATGAATAGGTTGAAGGTGGAAATAAATACAAAGACTAATGACATTTGGACATCTGGCCCTTAAATAAGATTTCATTACTGAAACATAAATTTTACCAAGTCAGTTAAAATTTCCTGCAAGTACATATTGTTTTTTTTTTTAACTTGGTTGCTACTTCGGATCTTTTACTTTCTAAGATTACAGCTAAAGACAGACAGTGGGATAGCAATGTAATAATCATCATCTAGATACATTTGGAGGAAGAATGGGCAGGTTGGATGTTTTCCTCACATTATATTGCTTATCTCATAACAATTTAATAAAGCAGACAGGGAACAGCCCGATACTCATCTCTTTACTCTGCAGTTCTTATTTCCTTCGAGTCTGACTCAGGTCTGATGATGATAACACAGGCTCATCAAATCAATGTGCTGCCAATGAAGCAAGGTGCCCGCTCTGGATGGCAGGACATCAAGCATCCTGGTATCTGTTGCTAAGCAGCATGCTGAGACCTCAGTGTTCTCAGAACATCTAATGACAAATTGGGATCCCAGCTCTGGCTTTTTCAGATACTTCAAATCTAATTATGGTAACAAAAACCTTTTAATATTCATGTTAGCACATATACATATACACACACATACACATATACATACATGCATACATACATTCATACATATATAATACACTACATACACAGGATGTAGTACATCCTGTATGCATATACATTATAAAGACTTTACTCTGGCTTTTTTCATCAGTTGATAGTATTTTATATTATACATAATTATGTGTTTGCTTTTCCTCTCATATAGAAAATAGACTCAATAAGAATAGGTAGTTAGACCAGGCAGTGGTGGTATACACCTTCAATCCCAGCACTCTCAGGGCCAGCCTGGTCTACAAGAGCTAGTTCCAGGACAGGTACCAAAGCTGCATAAAAGAAACCCTGTCTTTATTAACGAATCAATCCCACACCAGTTATGTTTTAAGGGGTTATTTATTTGGCGGGGGGTAAAACTTACATACACCATAAACCGTCAGGAAGGGAGCCTAGTCGCTGGAGCAGGAGCCGGGAGCAGCAGCCGAGACCGAGCACCGGAACCAAGAGAGACCTTATCCGGAACTGCTTCTCTTTTTAAAAGAGAAATATACCACGCCCCAGTGGGCTGGTATTTCAGCAGCTATTGGCTGACGGAGCGAAAGTCGCTCCCCGCTGCACTGTGGGCTCCTGCTTCAGTGATTATTGGTTGAGGCAGCGGAAGTTACTCCCACAACATGTCTTGAAAAACAGAAAAGCAAACAAAACACACACACACACACAAAGAATAGGTAATTAGGCAGTTTTCCTTTCTTGGCACTTCTTCAGTTTAGCTAGAACATTGATTGGTTTGTAGAAGATATTTCTTAAATATTTCTAAAAAATAAAAGAATGGAATAATAAGCGAATGAATGGGATTTAAAGAATGTAATCACAGGTAATCTTTGCAGATAGGAACAGGATAATGATCTTTCAACTTTTGTGAGAAATGAATTGTTTAAAGAATTCTTTTAACTTTTGAAATAAGAGCTGCTAAAGTTAAAGATAATAAATATTATTAAAATGCTGCAACAATACTGAGAATTTTAAGGGTTGTTAAGATGGCTCGGTGGGTAAAGGCACTTGCTGCCAAGCCTGCTAATCTAAGTTTGATATCTGGAAATCAAATGGTAGAAAGAGAGAACAAATTCCTGAAAGTTGTCTTCGGGCCTCCACAGGCACATACAACACACACACACACACACACACACACACACACACACACACACACATACACACACACACTGAATAAATAGATAAATAGAAAGATTGATTAATAGATGATAGATAGATAGATAATGTGATAAAAATTTAAAAGGCACAGAATAAAGAATTTTCAGGAAGTGTCTAGTGGTACAGACCTGCAATCCCAGGGAGGAAAATGCATGCGTGCGTGCGCGCACACACACACACACACAAAACTGCCTTTGTGTGAGAAAAAGAAATATAAGGAAAAGGACAAGTTGCTTCAAGACCAAAGAGAGAAACTTGGGCAAGAGATGTACTGGTCTTCAGGAAACTCTGTACCAACTCCTTCTTCATTTCATGATAGGTTAGTAAATTCTGATGCTCACTTGAGCAGTTGTAGGCTTAGAAGTTTAAGAACTCAAAAGAAACCACTGGTGTACCGATGTACATTTTACTAACAAAAAGTTATTTCTTCAATCTCCATTAAATAAACATTGAGGAAACCCTTGGAGATGACCACCAGTATGAGATGTGCAAAGGTTCCATGGTTTGGGTGGCGTGCTTTCCTGCTTGTTCTGGGGCAGAGGTTACAACGTGGCAGGAAAGGAGATGCCACAGCTGGCCACGGCAGGTGACTTGCCTGGCAGCTCTTTTTTAGGAGATTGGCAACACCTATTGCCAATCAGACAAACAGTCTAATGGACAGAAATAAAAGCTACAATTGCTTAGTGACATTTTAGTGACATTCTCTTCCTTTGTGTTGCTCATGTGGCCCATTTGTTTATCTAACATTTAAATATTTATTGGAAGATGTAGTCATAGTCTGTGTGCCACCAGAGGTTAGTGAACTAAACTCACAGTGTGAAGTTTCTTTGTCCAAATGTGTCACCTCCCGACAGCCCCTCTGATGACCCGCTACAGTTTAAGACATTGATGAGTATGAATTCATTTATCTCTGAATTTCAGTAGGCTTCCAGTGGAGGAAATTTTTAATTTCATTGGGAATTTTCGCAGAGGAAATCACCCATAGAAATATCTTAATATGTGGGTATTCTTTCTCTTAGTTTCACAGAACTCAGAATGGATTCTGTTAAACAAATGCTTGACTTAGCATTAGTTTATTCTAATACCATGGTGAAAGTGCATAATTAAATAAACTCCAAAAAACACTGTAATTTAAACTAAATCCTTTTTGAATCCTCAAATGCTAACTTAAATAGATATAACCATCCTGTTAAGCAATGATTTGATTCTGTCCTGTGTGGATGCCGTCATTGTTGTATGATAGTGATTGAGCTGTCCCTTGAATGATAGTAGATACAGCATGGGTTGCTGATACATCATGTCTTTGAGTTTTGAGAGCTGTTTGTCAATACATTGAAGCTCACATGTGATCACAGGGAATAGCTACTTCACCTTGGGTATATTCAGAATCCCGTCTCCCAGGTCATTTCTGCTTTGTCAAGTTAAGAGTTGACTCAGGTGGTTGTATCTATCTGGAATACTGTTAGTTCTTACGTGTGTTTCTCTGCTGCCAGTACACTCCTGACTTTGACATGGAAAGTCATCTCTGTTTTCTGAGTGCCCACTGCTTTCGGGGTCTGCGTTGTGCCCTCCAGAAGGGTCTTGGTTTAGAGTTAGAAGGGGCTTGAGAAGAAGTCTCAGACAATCTCCCGATCTTGTGGGAGAAAACATAGCCTTAGGAGATGAAGTGATTGACCCAACTAATGCATGGCAGTAGCAGCAGAGGAAAACCCCTGTTTTTCTGATCCCCATCCCTGTGGTATGTTCTCTGCCTGAGGCAGCCCGTGACCTGTGTAGTACCATGCCCACATTAACCCCTATTACTTAGAAATCAAACAAAGACAAATAAAAAACCAGAAGGTTATTTTTTTTAATGTAAATATCAGCATTTTTTTTACAGCTTTAGATTAGGAGAATTTATATTTTTAAGTGTTGCTTAATCTTTTTCTGTTTGTAAAAACAATTACATGATTAGTAATTTAATTCTTATATACTTATTGAAGCCATTGTTTTCAAAGCAACTTTGTATAGTATGATATCCAAATAATATATCAAGTACAAATTTGGTTACTATAATACCCCACTTTATATGTCAGTACCCACTTTCTAAATGATTAGTGTTTCCAAGTACTTAAATCTTAGAAATCTAAAAATTAAGCTTTTAAGCAAAGTGAGTCTAACATTCTTTTTAATGACTCGATATTACTTACAAATTTAGTAAAACTTCCATTTAAAGATCACGAGTTTAAATTGCTTAACTAATTAAACATTTAAGATTGCAATTATAAGTCTGGTAGTCTCCCAAGAGACGAGATTCTCTCACATACAATGTAAGTTCCAAATATTCAGGAGTCTATGTAGTAAAACCACAAGATTTGGGGGTTCAATTTCTTCAGCTCACTCTTCACTCTGTACTTACCTTAACTTTCCATGTGACAGGCAGTGTTTTAGGAAAACAATAAGAATACTAACCAAAAAAGGAACTTTTCTTATGAAGCCAAACATTGTAGGAATGGGGTATATAATAAATGATATAATTGAACATTCTTGTGACATATTTTGGTAAATCCTAAGAAAAGATTGATGAAGAGGAGCTGTGAGGGGGCAGGAGATCTCAGTGTGGGCCTAGAATGTTCTACCTCGTTGTGGTTGCTACTCTACATAGGGGTCTTACCAAGCTGATCGAAGTCACTTCTTAGAGAGCTGAATTTCCCTCAAGTTATACAAGACCAAACCTTCGACACACGGCAATGAATGAATCCTTCCCATGACCTCAGCTGACTTTATAATTGCTCTGTCCCTTAAACCAGGTGTAGTGGTGGCCACTTGTGATGCCAGCAGTTGGGCCGTACCAAAAGGAAGATCAGAATTTCAAGGTCATCCTCAGCTGCATCCTCAGTGAGGTCAGCCTGGGCTAAAGGAGAACAAACCAAAACATCAGTAATGATAATAACAACAAAAATTTTGCTCTGTCCCTGTCATAGTTTTATTTTTGCCCCAATTAAGCAGTAACATATGGAAGAGAAGGTCTACTTTACTTAATAATGTCAGGTTAAAGTCTCTCTGAACAGGGAAATAAAGACAGCAGGAACTAAAACACATCACATCTGTAGTCAAGAGCATAGACGAATGCATGCACACTTCCTCGCCTGATTGCTTCCTTGCTCCATTTCCCCACTGGTACAGTTCAAGACCCCCTGACTAGGAAATAGTGCTACCCACCATGGACCTGGTATTCCCATATCAATTAAGGTATTTAAAATAACTCCCCAGAGACATAGCTAACCATCACGCTCCCCAACTCCATGACTTCCAAAGAAAAACCTGCCATATTCATCTTGCTTGGTTGGATTTTGGTTTTTTACTGGTGCTTAAACATGACTGAATTCTAGTTACCTGAACTTTTTTTTTCTGTAATTGAAAGACAACTTTCCCAGCCATTATCCAATCAAATTTAGTTCCCGAGGAGGACTTCACGAAGGCAAACGTTGTGCGTCAACTCTGTTTTGTTCCTCACTTACTATTGTGTCACACGAAACACAACAGCCTATGTAAGGAGGCCCTCATACATGCTGTTTAAGACTACACAGGATGGCTCAAAGCCGTAGGTCCCACTCTGCCTTTTGGTTGGAGTCAGCAACTCAGAGAATGAACAGTCTCATACATGAGAAATAATTATAAGCACCACACACCAAAGCATGGTGTTAGCAAAGTAACATTGTCTGTATGGAATTACAGTTATCCTTTTCATTCATCGGGGAGGTGAATGCTTATATTTTTAAAAAACCCTTTAAAGCGTGGTGTGGTGGCTTATGCTTATAATTTCAGCACTCAGAAAACTAGGGCAGGAGGATTGCTATGAGTTCCAGGGCATCATGGACTACAGAGTAACAGTGTCTCAAAACAAAACAAAAAAGAACAACAACAAAAACCCCACATAAAACAGAAGCATTTTTTCTCCTACATATTTCTCAAGTAGGCAGTTTCTGTCCCGTTCTGTTTAGGTTTTGGTTCATACAAGCTGTTTTTTGTTTTTCTTGTTTTTTCTACATTGCTGATGGTTTTATCATAGCAGGCATGTGTCTACAGCATATGTTCTTTGTGCATAGAATAGCATTTAATTACAGCAGAAGGAATGTAGCATTCTTTTACTTTCGCTCTACTGAACTTAGCTTTTCCTTCCTATTTGATCCCCCTGTCTTCTGTAACCACAAACAAACCCCTGTAAAAATGGAAATGCTGGGCTGGGAGGGATGGTGAGAGTCTAAGTGTTCCTGTAGAGGACCTGAGCTGACCCGGCACCCCACACTGAGGGCTTCACAACCACCTGTAACTCCATTTTCAGGGTGATCTGATGCCCTCTTCTGGCCTCTGCAGGCACTTGCATGCATGCACGCACACACACATGCATGCATGCACACACATATGCATGTGTAAGCACACACACACACACACACACTTTTTTTTCTTTAAGGATGGAAACACTGAGAAGTCAGCTCCCACTTTTACGAAGTCTTTTTCATGCCATTGTCTGCACCATTTAAGATATCAGAAGACCATCGTGTAGGGAAACAAGGTCTTGCAGAAAAAACTAGGTAAACAGTGAGAAATAATTCCAGGAGGCAAGCCGCTTTCCACCTGTGTTGGTCTGTGCCTGCTTGTACTTCAGGATGGCACTCTCCCACCTCCCACCTCCCACCCCACCTCCCACCTCCCGCCCCCATACTAAGCTTTCTGCTCTCTTGTAACCTGTAACTCTGGCTCCTGTGGCCATCTTTCCTAACTCTAGCCTATGAGAACCCAATTCTTCAGTTTTAGCCATTTTTTTTAAAAAAAATACTAGATAAACATTAATTTATTCCTACATCCTCCAAAGATCACTATAAATTACTTCAATTGTGCAGAATTTTACTTTGATTTTGAAGTTCTCAAAATTCCTAATTCCTACGAATTTTCGAACTGGATGTGGCAGTGTCTTGTACGTGAGGATGACACGCACGGCTGTGCGGCTGTTTCTGGATCAGAAACCTCGAGTCCCAGTTACTCCTCTCTGAGCACTCAGCTTCCAGAAGTAACCGTGACTGGGACTGCTTAATATCCGTGTAAAACGCTTGTTTCCTGGGTCTTCTAATGATGCATTCAGGTATCACGAATGTGTCCTATTTCTTCGCTCAGAGTTCTTTTCCAGGGAAGGGACAGAAGCACACAGCTTCCTCCCTGAAGCCCACAGAGCTGCAGCCTGTGACACGCTCACTGTAACCTCCCCTTCCAACTGCCGACTGCATTTCAGCACATCTAGTTGTATTCATGGTCCTTTCTGTGCTGTGAAGGAGGCTGGTATTGCTCTTCTGCAGATTAGAAGACAAGACCCTGGAGAGAGGAAAATGGTAGGTTAAGGCCATCTCAGAAATAAGATTCCAGCCGATTTGTGCATTTTCCTCTTTAAGATCTAGAAAGACTAAGACTCTCAGGACAACAAAATCAGTAATTGCTATATGGTATGAATTAAGTTATATATACACGGTGGTAATTGATCTTCAACGATTGAATACATCTGATAATATATGACTCAAACTGTTAGCACAGAGCATTACTCCAAGACCAAAATTCTGGAAGACTAAGGTCAGATTATAAAACACCTCTTCTAGAAGATTTAGGAATAACCAAGAAAGATAAATAATGTACTAAAAAGACCAAGAAATATTTCGGCCAGAATACAGAAAAGAGGGCTGGAGTCATGCCTTAATTAGCAAAGTTCTTGCACACAAGACTGAGGCTCTGATTTTGGATCTATATCTAACACCCACATAAAAAGCAAGACACATTGATGCTCATCTTTAATCCCACCTAAGGAGTACTGAGGACCTCTCAGCAGAGCTGAGAGGCAGAGAGGGATTCCCTTGAGCTTGCGGACCAGACAATCTAGCTGAATCTGTGAGCTCCAGGTTGGGTGGAAGACTTTGTGTCAAAAATTAAGATGGGGAACAATTTAGAAAGACACCTGACCTTGTCATCTGGCCTTGACATGTGTGTGTATACAATCACATATATACATTCACATACACATACATGAACATGTATGCACATGCAAGCGCGTGCGCGCACACACACACACAATGAAGAACTAAAGTATTTGGAGAACTTGACTATCATATCAGGAAGGAAGCCAACTGGTGTTCATTACTTTCCCAGAGGAAATCGAGACAGAGGAAATCAAACAAGACCTCATCAGCATCCTGGGATTTCAATATTAAATTATGAATAGATAAAGAACTGAGGTGTTAAAAGTAGCATATGTTACTATTTGATAATATTTTCATTCAAGCTTTTGGTGAGCACCTTCAATGTTCTAGGCACTGCCTAGATTCTGGGGATACACCAGTGAACGGACAGGGATGCTAAATGTGTCAACACAGTTGACTTTGGATATGGGGGCTGTACCGGTTGACTGTGGCCTTGTGTGAGTTCTTGATGTTTGGAAACTCTGGTTGTCAGAGGCCAGGGTTTTTAATTACAGTTTGGAGAGTCAGTGTTACATGTTACATCGACTCCAGTGACTGAGGAGTATTTGGGACCTTAGGATGGCTCTAGACAGCTGTCCATGATTGGGAAAAGTTCATTCGTATAATCCTTCCCCAGAAGTTTTCTGCCTAAATTATTCCCTGAGGCCAATTTGTAAAAGATTTTATTTATTTATTATTATTTACTGTGTATGTAGTTTGTAATATGTGTGTATGTGAATGCTATGTGTGTAAAAATGTCATTGTGTATGCAGTATGTATGTATTTCACACATGCATGCACACGTGTGTGTGTGTGTGTGTGTGTGTGTGTGTGTGTGTGTGCATGCACGAATGATGCCAAGACTTATGTGTGGAAATCAGCGGACAAATTTTATCAAGTTGATTCTTTCTTCCCATCTTTACATGGGTTCCAAGAATCAAACTTTGGTTTTCAGGTTTTAGGTTTCAGCAAGTGCCCTTACCCACTAGCCATCCCGCGGACCCCTGGGTCAGTTTTTATTGGCAGAAGTCCTCTGACACTCTTGGTCTTACAGAGGTAATAATGAACTTCTGTGTAGCTATTCTTTCTAGAAGCCAGTTACACTTATGAACCAAGAGGGTGAGAAGGGTTAGGAGACAGACACGATGTTTGCCAGGAGATTTTATTGAGCTAAGGTCTGCAAGTTGTCTTACTTGTCTGGGCATTGTGCAAGCCCATTCAAATTGGATCTGTATGTTCTTGCAGACTGTGTGTGGAGATCAAAAGCACCGAGAGGCCTTAGGCAAGCTTGCAAACGTTCGCACTGTCACTTTTCATGATGCATAAGGACAAGTTGCCTTTTTCCAGAGTCGTGAGCTGAAGTCGTGAGCCACATGTGGGTGTTGCGTTTTTAGGGAGAGTGAGGTGAAGATGAGTGAGTCCCCGTCTAATAGTAGCAGAGGGGTGTTGAGTGGGTGGCTGCGAGAGTCGGTTAAAGGTAGAAAGGGAGGAGACCTGCCATCTGGATATGAGACGATATTCCAGGCCCCGGGGTACAGCTTCTTAAAGTAGCCTTTGCTTCTGGAGTAGATACAATGTCAGACATGTTAACCTCACTGAGGAAATCTTAGGGAGTTAAGCTGCTAAGAGCCCAGGACTGGCTCTCAGATCTCATCATGTCTCTGTCTCTGTGGTCTTGGACTTAGCTATATAAGTACTGCTATCCAGGACTCTATTTATCCTCTAAGACTCAGTTAAGTGGTAGTGATGGAAGCTCCGTTTCGCAGATGAGTAAACAGAGGCCTGTAGTATGTGAGTTACATGTGTGACTAGCACTCAAAAGTTACTGTGTATGCTTCTATAGCACATGATTCTGTAAGTATTATGTGACAGAGATTAAGAATATATAGGATGCCTGGATGCTCCTCTTAAATAGTTTATACCAGTGACAGCATTGGAAACCTAGAAAAGACGGAAGGACAGAGTCCCCTTATCTGGAGATTTTCCAATGCAAGTCGTTCTTAAAAAATAAATAGAAAGAAAACAAAGTCAGAACAAAAAGAGTACCTTGGAAGTAATGTTTCACAGCTGTAAAATAAGCTGCAGCACCCAGGAAATTCCGGGGCAGCCAGCTGTGGGCAGGGGTCTACAGAAAGTGCTCTCCTGTGCCCCAGGAATCCAAGGTGGCCAGCTAGAGACAGGAATACGCAGAAGAAACCTTGACAAGGTGAGTCCAGAGGTGGGTTTTGATGGGAAATGGTAGAATATAAATATTTGAATGAAACAGATGGATGAAGTGAGGCCGGTGAAGAATCCAGAAGAGAACAGCAGTCCACAACTCCAAGTACTAAGAAACTGTCTGGATAAAATCTTAGAGCAGTGGTTCCCAGCCTATGGGTCATGACCCCTTTGGGGTGTCACATATCAGATATCCTGTATATCAGATATTTACATCAGGATTCATACTAGTAGCAAAATTATAGTTATGAAGTTGCATTGAAATAATTGTTGAGGTATTGTTGAGGTTCATCACAACATGAGGAGCTGTATTAAAGGGTCACAGCATTAGGAAGAATGAGAAGCATTGCCTTAGAATTTCTGAGGAGAAAAAGGAAACATTCATCACACAGTCTCACTGCTAGGATTGTAATCCACCCAACTGTTTGAAACAGGCAGGAATCTGTAACTGAACCATACTGAACTGTCTCAGGATCATGGCACTAATGTAATGGCAGATTTAGACTAAGTTTTCATGACCAGTTCTCAGTGCTATCCCCCAAGACTGGGACCCCATGTGGCTGCTGCCATGGGTCCTAAGAAGCTGTTAGGGCCAGCACGACATTGCCTGCAGGATCTGCCTGGTTCCTGAGTTGTGACTTTTGCCCCTGGCTCCAGAACTACGCTGTGTCTTCATGTTGGTCCTAGGAAAATGACAGATCACACACTGCTGTCTTTTAACATCCTGATGTTGAGATCAAGACGCTGGGAACCCAGCCAGAAAGCATTGGTGCCAACATCACTGTGCTTGGCTGCCAGAAGAGCACACATGGCCAGTTTCCACCAAGTCCCTTTAGATGGCACATAATGGATGGAAATGAAGTCATAAAAATGAAGCCATTGTTGGGCTCTGTGAAGGTCAGGGCTTGGCTGTCCGGACAGACATGTCCACAGAAAAGAAATCCCAACTGAAGCCCTGCAGGTGCTAACAGGGGAGCAAGTTGGTGATGATGTATGTGGAAGACTTAGATTTTTCTTTATATGTGACAACAAACGTAAGATTTCGCTTTAGTGCTTGTATTTGGCATTTTGCTTTTATGAGATTTTAATTCATTTATATCCTAGCTTGCTTTCTGTTACTGTGATGAACTCCATAACCAAGGGTGCCTTGGGGAACAAGAGAGTAAACATACAATTTGTACTCCACCATGAAGGGAAGTCAGGAACAGCAAGTTGGAACCTGCAAGCAGGTCGGAGCAGGGACCATATGTGAAGTCTTCTTACAGGCTTGCTCCCTATGGCTTGTTCAACCTGCTTTCTTATACAACCCAGGATCACCTGCTAAAGGGTGTCATGACCCACAGTGGAGTGGGCCTTCTCACAGTACTCATCAATCAAGCAAACATACAAGAACCTGAGGCACAGAGTGACCATAAAGTAGCAAAATCCAAGCTAGAGAAGAATGAAAGAGATAGTATGGTGTGTAAAATTGTTTGTGATATGAGTATGTGAGTTTGCTCTCCAGAGCATATGGATAAAGGGGCCTAGCTTCTTGCCACATGAGATCCCAGCACGGTAGAGGTAGAGGTTGATACAGGGCGATCCCTGGGGCTAGCGAGCCAGGCACCCTAGCCTAGTTAGCAAGTTCCAGGCCAGTGAAAGCCAGTGTCTCAAAAAGTAAAGTGGGAAGTATTAGAGACACAGGACATTGACTGCTGGCCTTCACATGTGAATGCACAAATGAGTACACCCTGATACACACGTGTACACATGCACTCGTACACACAAAATAATTTTTGTAGACTGTGCAGGGGTGGGGGTGCAGAGACAACTTTGTAGGAAAGCGTTTGCTTGAAAAATGTGGGTGCTAGAGTTTAGATCTCTTGAATCCACATAAAAGCCAGGCAGAAATGGTGACTTCCTGTAATCCCAGCACCCTGGGGGTAGAAACAGGGAATTCCTAAGGTAAGGTGGTTAGCTAGGAGTCTAGATGGCCAGCTCCAAGGTCAGTGAAAGAGTCAACAAGAGCAAAGCAGGAAGGACATCACATGTTAGCACTCAGCAATAAGAAGGACCCCCGCATGTTAACCACTGGTCTCTACATGTAGACACACACATGTGCACATCATCGTCAACAACACACACACACACATATGTACAGTCATGAGAGAAATATTGTGCAGTACTACTGTGATTGCCTAAGAGGCACAAGGCCCTGGATTCAATCCTTAGCATGTCAAAAATAAAACCAGAGAGTGGACAGGATTTGAAGACAGACCTTAGATGCCAACCCATGAGCTAGAGTAAGTATAAAAAGATATAAATGACCCAGGCAACCCAAGGATGATCTTAAACTCCACTGGACTAATTAATAACTATATTTAATGAAGATTCCCTTAAAGTCCCAACAAAAGTGTTTTGGAGTTGTATTAACTGTTCATAGACTAGCTGAGGAACATAAATTGTTATTCTAGGGATTGCCCTGGGGGCTATTGGTATGTACTGTTCTAGCTTCATATCTGAGGTTGCGGTAAAATATCCTGAGAGAAAGCAACTGAGGAGAAACAGGGTTTTATTTGGCTTCTAGTTCCAGGTTGCAGCTCATCACTGAGGGGAAGTCAAGGCAGGAACTGCAGCATGAGTCAGCACATCTGTAGGCCAGAGGAGAGGGGAATTATCTTAGACACACTCTGGGTCTGCTTCTGCTCAGCTCACTCCTCTCTTCCACAAGTCGGGGCTTGGGCTGTGGAAACCAAGGCGGGCCTTCCTGCCTCAGCTCACTCTTAGGAAGATTCCTCTGAGACATGCCATAAGCCTGCCTGATGAGGCAGAGAATTCCTCATTGAGCTTCCTTCTTTCCAGACGACTCTAGCTTGTGTCAAATTGTCAGTAAACATTTATCAGCAAAATAGTAGTCGTTGTCATCCAAACAGAGGCACTGACACCAGAACGGTTCAAAATAAGTCTTCCAATTTGCTGGAACTGGATGTATGCAATACAGCGGAAAGTTAGTGGGGGAAGTCTAGCTTAGTAGTGACTGACTTAAGAAATCAGTTTTGAAGTTTGGCAAGGTGGTACATGTTCACCATCCCAAGACTCAGGAAGAGGAGCCAGGAGTTCAAGAATTCAAAGGTATCCCAGGCTAAATAGTAAAATTTTGTATTTAAAAGGGGAGAGGAGGCAACAACAACAACAAAATTAGTTTGACGTCTACTATATGCCTTATAAAATCAATTTCATATTAAAGCAGTGTCGACATTAAAGAGAAAAACGTGACAGGCATGTAAATGCTGACAAAAATAGAGAGCGATCACTTTCACGGGCGGATGGAGGAGTGTGAATTATTTTGGTCTTTGAAAGGGATAGTTGGTCAGCATCTGTTAAAATTTATATTCTGCTCTTGGAACTCCCCAGAACTGAGTCTATCTTATATAACGAAAGATAGCAGACACAGAGATTATTTACTGAGCACTGATTCTAGTGAGCACCTCATTCTGCCCCCTGGCGGGGGTGGGGGTAAGAAGGGGAAAGAAGCCAATTTTAAAAATCTATTTAAATGCCAGTGTTTGAACACATGTGGTATTTGTTTACCATGGAGTAGCCAGCAGTCATTTAAAAGTGGTTGGTGTGAGTTGTTCAGAGCAGCAAGATGGAGAGGGTATATAGAAACGTGGCATTTTTGACAAATGGTTGCAAAAATCTGTCTTTGAATATAATTATATACTGTACATATAAGTATGTATCTATGCATGTGTTCATATATGCATGGTTATGTATTCGCTCACAGGTTATGTATGTGTGCATACACACATTGACATGCTGCTTAATAATAAAATCCTGTGTTATTTTTAAATTCAGAAATTGGCAGGTACATTTTTAATACCTCCTCAGGGACATGCTAATGCGTTTAATTTCCCTCTGAAACACGAGAAATTAAGCAAAGCTTTCTTGTTGGCACTGAAGAACAATGGGCCTTTGCTGAGGGGCTGGGAGAAGTATCAGGTGGATCATTAATCTTGAAGAATAATTAGTGCCGATCTTGATTGGAGCCTTTCCATTGAGATGATACATGGTCACATGACCACCCATTGAAGAAGCGCTTTCCATCGTTACCATAGCATGCTGTGCATTCAGCCATCGCCTTCACAGTTTGGTAGGTTAGGAGCAAGCTGCCATATCTGAAGAAATGTGACTCAAATGGGAACGTTTCAGGAATTCTCTCACTGAGTGAGGTGCTCACATCACCCACTTGGTATCCAAATGGAGAGGCGTATTTTCATCCTTAGCGGATCTGTCTTTTGCAGAGTGTTGATCCTTACTCCCACAGCTGTTTGCTGATAGGGACCAAGGTGGCTTCCTTCACCCTCTTACACCTGCCTTGTTAAAAAGGACATACTGATAGCCAATAGAAGTGTTCACACTGCATGAAACAATGGGATTCTTTTTACAATTTTTGGAACAATAAAGATCACATCGTTTCATGTTAGTTGTCGTGTATATGCATGTGTGTTTAGACACAGAAACTACACTGAAGCAAATCAGAACCTCCTGAAACACTGCTCAGCCTTTCCTGGATCATTCTTTAACACTTCTATTCTCTATTATTCCACTTAATTCTATTAATAATCATTCTGGTCAGTCTGTTGAGTTAACTCCACGACCCACTCTAACTGTGGTAATGGCTTGAAGTTTAGACAAACAAACAAATAAAACAAAACATTGTAGACAGAATTCCATCAGAATTGCATGTCTGGCATCCCCGGGCTGAAAGATTTCTACTTGACTAGCTAGAAGGTTCCTCCCTGGGGTCAAATTAGAACCAAGCATAGTTTGTTTCTATTAGTATGTGCTAACAAGGCCAGATGTATGTAGGACCTTCTGATTGCAGATTTGACATAGTTCTAAGTCTCTACCATAGTGGAGACTGCAATACATTTAGAAAATTAGCTTGGACTAGAGGAGAATGAATAACTTTTGTGTGGTCGTTGTCTGTGGTACTGACTTTTGTTTACTAGTTGGTACAGCCATGAGGAGGATGCTCATCTCAGTATAAATAGAAGGTATCTCAGTTGCTTTCTCCTCTGCCCGGAATGGGCTTGTGTCACCTTTCCACATCAGTCTTTCAAACAACATGCTCGAGGCTGCCAAAGAAAGACTGCTGTTCTGAACTGAATGGCAGTTGTGCATATTATTTGAATGACTCCCCTACTTGGGCAAAGTCCTAGCATAATTTTTTGGGTGCCACTAGAGGCCAGTTGTCCCCTCTGTCCCAAATACAGGATTCATGCTTGCCTGACGTTCAGGACTTTACAGTTGAAAGGTTTGAAAGTCTGATTCACTCCTGGACCTCAGAGGAAAATGATAAGTTTCACATTTGAGTGGACAAAGACTTTCAAAGACTTTCAAACTTTCCAAAGTCTGATGGGAAAGTGGACTCTTCCATGCTACCTTTTAAAGTATGTGTAATTTAAGAAATATCTGTAAATAATCACTTGGAATTAAAGGCTGTTATGAACTACCTTGAACTGTAGTTTTTAATCTAGCATTTTTTCCTGCTGATTGACATCAGTGCCTTTGATTTCGTGGGTATTGTCCAGTGTTAGCGCATCACACGGTGAGTGCAGATAGAGCCTCTTTCTGCTTAGTACTTTTCCATGGGCTTCCTCTCAGCAACTTCGTTGTTATTTTCTTTCCACTCTGAGGTCCTTCCATATCTGATACAGGGACAACTTGATTTTATTTCCTCGCTGCATGAGTATTTGAAGTAAGCTGGTTTTCATTTAAAGTTATTTCCAGTGCACCCCTCTGAGAAGGCAAAAAAGTAGAAGCATAGCAGCAATAACCTGCAGAGACAGAAACACACAGAACAAAGGGCGCAGCAGTGTGCCAGGAAGTCAGTGTGCCAGCCCTAACACCGACCCTCCCACTCCTGGTCCCTTTCTAGAATTCTCTACCAGCCTTGACGTATTGTGGCTTAAAAGAAAAAGAACAGAGAAAGCATTCTGCGCCCGAGTTACTTGCCGTGCCATATGTGGCTGAACGGTTGGCCACAGTGTCACTTAAAGTACCCGATGAGGAGTAGCTTCCCTCTGGGGACCGCACAGCTCCGAATTCGAACTGTTTCTGCCAGTCGAGTCTTTGTGAATGGCGGGAATCTATATGCTTTTCCTTGGTTGGTTTGGTTTGTAGGACTGTCCAAATATAATATATTAAACTTGTTAAGCTTGTTACCAGCCAACCAGAGTGAAGTGAGCTATTATTGCAATCTCTCAATTTGCTTAATTGATTCCCTAGGTAATTCTGTTTTTTTTTTTTTTTTAAAAGGAAGAGACCTGGTCAGTTGTTCTTCTCAACTTAGACCATGAAACGCAATATGGATAAATCCAGCAGAACTGCCATTAGGGGCTGCTCATGCATGCTTCAGCAACGCCAGCCATAAATTTCATTTTCATTTTTCTCTATACAAACTGTACTGAATTGATTCGGCATGTGGGAGTCACCATCAAGAAACTGGTGGTAGGAAAGCCATGAAACCAAGCATCAGTCTTGTGTCAGCACGGGTGAAGGTGTCCGTTTCTTTGGTCTGTCTTTTTCTTATGTCAGAACAAGGAAAGAACGTGAAGCTATGTGTTCCTGTTCCCTCCACTCTTTGCACCGGGTTCAGTGATTTGCATTCTGTCGCAAGGAATCTATGATTTTAAACTCAAATTAAATGTTTTCCCCTTAAACTAAGTTATTCTTTGCTGCCCTTGGATTTTGTTTGTTGGTGATGGCCTTTTTTTTTTCTTTTACCATTATCATTTTATTCAGTTGCATGCTTGGGTTCTCAGTAATCTTCTGAATCATATTCGCTACCACCAGCATTTATAGAAGAACAAACTTTTCTTTGCTGCTTTCATCTCACCTATGGCCTGGGTGTTTGCTGGAGTCCATGAGGATGGGTGAGCCTTCCTGTGCTTGGTGCAGAGGGGCCCGGTGCTCTTTTCCGGGTCATATGGAAATACAGATGGTGTCTCTTTTCTTTACTTGTAAAAAAAACACCAAAGAGACGCTATGCTTAAACTGGGGTTCAGTATATGTTCTGACAGGAAGAGTAATAAGGAGGAGCCTACATATTAAAAAATGTGGTTTGTGATGCATCAGAGTTCCCTAGACTCAGACAAGTTTCCATGTAGCTGGTGGCTCTTGAAAGTGCTTGTCACGATGGAATCAAGATGCGGACATCCACGCACGGCAAACCTCTTTTCCTCCCTGCCAGCTGAGGAGAGGCGGAACAAGAAAGTTTCCCGGAAAAGAAATACATGAATGATTGTGGACACAAGTTCACAAGTCTCAGGCACCTTTAAAACAGCCCCTTTCTTCTCTTTTCTCATGCTCATGAGAGGCCAACATATTTTGTCATGATTGGCTAATTTTTATCAACAAGATAAATTCATTAAAACAATAAACCAAATAACTAGTACCCACATGGTATAATGGTGTAAGGGCTTCATTTTCTGGGGGTAGGATCTAATTAGAATCACTAATGAGTTGAAGGAAATTATGACCGAAAAACCTGGCACAGCTGCCCTGTGGCTGTGTTTTTCTGGTTCAGCTACACACCCTGTCCCTTCTTCATTATCCCCCAGGGCCTTCATTGCAGCACAAGAGTGGAAGTGTCTAGGGCTGGCCTTGACTCTGAGTGAAAATTTCCGTTTTCATGGTGACCCTGTCTAGCACTCTGAGCACCGGCTGTTTAACTGGAGGCCGTTGACTGCCTGCAGCCCTGTCACATGGTCACCTGCTTTTAGTATAGAGGGGTTTCAGAGCTTTAATGGCCTGAGCAGCAGGAATTTCTCTGGGGCTAATCTGTAGCAATCGGAATTTTAGAACAGAAGAAATCCCACTTTTCCTCGTTTCAGCGTGACGTGTTTGCTGGGGAAGCATCTGCCGCACCTGTAATGCCATTCGTTCAGACTTCTCTGTGTGCCAGCATCACCTGGCCACCAGGGGATTGCTGTTGCCAGAGAGCGATTCACCTGCTGGGGAAGGAAGAACTCTTGTCTGTTGGGTTGGAGTTCAGTAGCACCTTTATCAGAAGCCCACCACTGTCTCTGAAGGATGTGCACTGCGTTTTGTTTTGTTAACTTTCCAGCTATGGCTGAGCCCACTTCTCTGAGCTCCCAGGAACCCAGAGAGAAAAGATAACACTTGCCATGGGTTCCAAACACCAACCAAGCCTTTTATTGGGTGACTTCGATGGTGGGCCCAGCTTGCTTCATATGCTCATGTACACCCCACCCCTTTAACAAACCTTTTTAATAAAGCCAGATCTTCATGATGTACCCTGGTAAGAGCTGACTGTATAATAATAGGTGTGCCTCATTTGAGTTCTTGGACGATTTATTAACATCCCTGTTGTCTGTAGCAAATATTTAATTATAAGGGTGTTGGCCTGGCAGTTCAGTTCTGCTTGGCCGGTTGGTCATAATAATCATAGTGTTATGTCCAAACCTGCGAGTCCCTGCAGAAGCCAACAAGGAGACCGAGTCCCATATGTAAAAACAAAGAGCCTTTATTTTAATCAAGTTTGCAAACTCGGTCTCTCCACATGTCCAACATATTGGAATAACCAGAGAGCCCCTGAGCTCAATTAGGATTTGGTTTTTATAGCAGTAAAGGTGGGGGTGAGGGGTTCCTGAGGTTCAGGATCCCTGATTAGCTGACATTTGTCTAAGGTGAATGTTCTGTGGCAGGTGATCCTATCTACAGCGGTTGGAATGTTGGGCGTTTCCTTTGAATGGTCTGTTCTTGGGTGGTGGTCCGGTAATCTCAGCTTGTGGTTCCTCCTGCATCCAGGTATTGCCTCAGGGTAAACTGCTGAGACTCAGGCCTCTCATTAAATTTATGGAGGACTGAGTTTTACTCTGGCAAGTGATAATGGTTGGAAATAAAGAACTTTTTGGGGGGTGACTTGTCCATACTTAGCTTATCATGGCTGGCCCCCACAATAACCAACATTTATTCATTATTTTTATGCGGTAGACACTGTGACCATTAGTTTATATAACTGAATGCCATTTAATCCTTAAAAGAGCTATTTGAAATAGTTGCTATCAGTTCTTGCATTTTGCCGTTGAGGAAAATGAAAATTCTGAAATACCAAGCGAGGTACAAGGGCCTTTCTGTAAATAGTTGCACTGCCAGAGCTAGGTTCCGGTTTACCCGACCCCAGAGCTAGGCTCCAGCTCAACCAACTCCAGAGGGAGCTAGGTTCTGACTCCCAACTCCAGAGCTAGGTTGGGACTCCCAACTTCAGAGCCCTTACTGAGTTGCACTGTGATTCTCAGTCTGGGGAATGGAGCTGCAGCTAAGGCCTGGCTGCAGTAAGAATGCAAGTAAGGGCTATTTAAGCCTGCTTATGTCCTTTTCTCTTCCTCCTGGTACCCAGGCTGGGTAGGATAGGGAAGAGTCTCTTTTCACACATATCACAGTTTTGATGTAAAATGTCTTTCATAGGTGCATGTGTCTGAAGTCTTGGTCCCCAGGGTTTTTTTTTTTTTTGTGTGTGTGTGTATGTGTATACACTATACAATATATACTATATATACTATGTATAGTGCATGTGATATATACTATATCATATACACTATATGGTAAATGTATAATAGTATATATACTGATTTATATATATATACACTAATTTTCGTATATCTGTGCTCATATGTTCATTTTCACATATATGGAAAACACAAGTAAAATACATGTAGCAGTAAGATATATGTAGTTATAAAGATATATATGTGAAAGTATGCATCTAGGCATAAATGGCCCTGTCTTCTGAGTCCAGCATGAGTGTTGGAAGAACGTAAACTGCGTGTATTCTTGAGGCACCAGCTTCTCACTGCGCAGCTGCTAATGCCTTTCTGAGGGAACTGAGGAATCGGTGCTGTTGGAGGCTTTGCTCAGGCTTTCGCAGAGCTGACGGGGTCTCGTTTTTCTTGAGAACACCAACAGTACAGTTTATAGGTTGATGCTCTTAGACGTCACAAGGCAAACAGAGAATTCACGACAAGACTACTTTAAATATTCGGGGGAAGGAACAGCCAGGAGCCACAGGAAAACAACGAGAGTCTGAGACAATTTATGGACTCGGTTTTATGCTTTGCTCTAAGATGAATATCACGGGTGACATCCTTTTCTCCCTTAGAGGTTTCAACTTCATGGTCAGTTGGAAATGACAACTGACAGCAGCGAAAGATCGGGAGTGAAGGCTACATTCTCGGCATTTTCTTCAGTGTTTCATGTAAGAGTGGAGGGCCCTTTTAAAACTGCGGAGTCATCTGGGCATGTGGGTGAAAATGTAGTCTCAGCTATCCAGGGAGCTGAGGCCGGAGATACACATAGGCCTAAGAGTTCTGAGTAACATGGGGAGGGGGAGATGGTATCTCAATCAACAAGGACAAAAATAAGCAGACTTTCACATATGAAACAGGACAATTGAGCTGGCTGTGACCTCTCCCCGGGAAGCTGTTTTTCATTGGAATTTCACAAGGGCAGAGCAACTGACTCACAAGGAGCTTCTCAGGATTTCCCAAGCTATTCCTGGTCTCACACTGGGGCATCTTCTCTGCTGTCACCCTGCCCCAGTGTCCTGGAAGCACTGTGGCAGCTTAGAAAATTGATGTCTCTGCTTTTCACAACTTTGTAGCTTCAGAGAACGTGGGTCCAGCTTGTTCAAATAATGATTGTGTCTCTAAGACTTAAATAATGCTGAGCCCACAGATGTGCCTCTTGCATAATATCTTTTGATATAAAAATCTCTGGTCTTGAACATTAGCTGTCCATCAATGCCACCTGCAGAGATTAAAAACACATGTATCCTACAGATTGACCCCAAGGGTTCCAATTCAGTAGGCCTGGAATGATGCCCTTAAAATTGGCTTCAGATGGATGAATCATCAAAGAGTCATGACAAGGAAAAAATAAGCTTTCTGCAGCCTACAAAGAGGAAGTTGTTTTTAAGACTCTGTATGTTATGTTTTTGTCTCATATCCTTAGTCCTTGTGACTGTTGAACAGAGAAAACAAAATCAAACATGAACTTGTATTGGCCCCAGAAACATTTAAGGTAGTTCCACAGTTTTATTAAAGTACAGGATTACTTGAATTTTATGCAGAAAAAAGAAAACGCTTTAGTGGCTGTCTGAATAATGACAGCTCCAAAAGACATGCTAATGTAGAAGAGGGACTCTCATCAGGCCTGTCTTAGCTGCTTTTCTATTGCTGTAATAAAACACTGTAACCAAGGCACCTTATAAAGAAAGCATTTCATTGGCTTATGGTTTCAAAGGCTTAGAGATTGTGATGGAGGAGCAAAGAAACAGCTGAGAGCTCACATCTGGATGCACAGCCACAAGGTAGAGAGAAATAACTGGAATTACACTGGGAATCTTTTGAAACCTCAACACCAGCCCCCAGTGACACACCTCCAAGAAGGCCACACCTCCTAATCCTTCCCAAGCAGTTCCATCAACTGGGGCCATATATTCAAATATATGAGTGAGTCTATAGGGGAGCATTCTCATTCAAACTACCATGGGGCTCTACCCTTAGATGAAGAGCTACAGGCAATTAATCACTGCTGAGGGGGAGAATTAGTCTTCCCCGGGATGAGCCTCCTTAATTAGTTATCCAATACCAAACTTTCATTCCTGAAATTATATACATATCAACAACACTAAATGGATTCAGCACATAGCATCTGCGTGTGTATATGTATGTATGTATGTGTGAATAACCATTAAAAAAAAGAGAGACCATGATATGAGAGGGAATGTGGAAGAGATTGGAAGAAGGAGAGGAAGGGGATTATGTAATTATTTTTCGATTTAAAAAACTGCAAACCCCCAAATGTTGCAAACAATTACGAACTGGACTTATTTCCTCCTTGTAAGATGGTTAATTACCTCTTCTGCTTTCATGTATAAGTGTCTTTGTGTGTGTGTATGTGTGTGAGCATGTGTGTGTGTGTTTTATATGTGTATACCTGTATAGTTCAGGAGGGTTACCTGTGCCTGTGCATGTAAATATCAACACCAGAGATCCAGGCTGTGTGTCTTTCTCTATAGTGCTCCTCCCTTTCTTTGGGGCAGATTCTCTCTGCCCCAAAACCTGGAACTCATGATTTTGGTGAGACTGCCTGACAAGCAAGTCCCTGGGATCCAAACCGAGGGACTGATGATGGTACAGCAAACCACTGAACCACGGAGACGTCTCCCCCATCCCAACCATAGCTTAATTACTTCTAAGGAATACGCAGCATGATGGACGGTTATTGAGTTGTGTTTTCTGTTGGCTTGCATAAAGTACACGATGTTTGCTGGAAAGTGAATGGAGCTGGGGAATCATCATACTTATGCAAATAAGTCAGATTCAGAAAGATAAATATTTTTACTCTCATGTACAGAATTCAGATTTAAGACACAGATGGGGTATGAAAATAGATACAAAAAGGGAAGTTGGGGAGGAAGAGGTCTTGAGGAAGGCATGAAGGAAGGATGAGAGAGGATTTGAGGAAGAGAAAAAGGAAAGACAAATATTGCATGGTCTCATGTTTGGAACATATGTGTCAATATGTGTCTGTTTGCATAGAAGCAGGAAGACGACTTTAGGGGAAAGGAAGGGGCAGTGGATAAGAGACGAAGCATAATGGTATGGGGTGAATATGGGCAAAGTACAATTGTGCACATATATAAAAATGTCAAGGAATTCCTTTGGTTGCTGACTTTTTAAAAGTGCCTGATATTTAACAACTTGAAATATTGTTTTCATCTTCCCCGTAATGTATTCTTCAGTATTTACCAGATTCCATTAAAATACAACAAATTTGCCGGGAAAGAGAACGTCCCTTTTCCCTGCATGTCTGTAGCTGACAGTGGCCTATTCTTAGGCTTTGCACTTCCCTCAGCACCATGGCATTGAAGCAGACTTAGAGCGCCGACGTGGTGTCAGCCTGATTTGACACATAAGGCACAGAGGTGAGAGTCCGTAAGGACCATTTTCTCAGAACCACATAGTCAATCGGTGTTGGGTACAGCCTTCACATCCCTATCCCTCAGCCATGTCCTAGCATGATGAACAGGAAGAGACAGCCAAGGAAAAGAAACACCCCCCAGAAATCTCTGACCAGTCCTGAGCTTTACACGAACAAGCCATCTCTCATTGGCAGCAGAAAAAGATGCCCTCAATCTTTTCTGTGCCACAGAAGCGCTATGTTTAATGTATAGTCTGGGACTGTTTTCTAAGACAGCTTTGTACTCATACTTGCTCAAGTTGTACGGAGCCGTCCTCATTTCTTGATGAGAAAAGAGCTGGGGCCTTTTCCTTTAAATAAGCCTTCCTCAGAGTCTGTAGCAGCCCTTCTCTCGATAAAGGTCTTCCTCCATCCTAGAACTACGGCCTTCCAGGGCCAAATCGTTTCATCCAGGTGTGTTCATTCTCTTAAGACCCCACATCTTCTGTGCTACCCAACTGAACATGGGGTGGGATAGAAGTGAGTCCTCAAACCCCAAAGCGTAAGAAATGTTACTTTCTTTCCTCTTTCTCCCTACCCTCTTTGCCCCTGCAGCTAGATTTTTATTGCTGGCTTGCTCTTCTACCAGAAAGAATTGTAGAAAAATCTTTGCCTCCAAGCAAGGAGACACCCCTTTCTTCTTGCCTGCCACCCCTGAAAGTAAAGAGTCTTGCAAAGTCCTCGTAAGAGGCACAGTAATTAAAAAGTTTTTAAAAGTGGAATTAATTTTTCTTTATAAGATAAGATATAATAGGAGGTGACAATCAATATTTATAAAATAGCATATAGTTTAATATGTCTTAAGGTTAGACAACGTTTTATAAACAAGGGCCCCTTGGCAAGGACGACTCTCAGCAAAGTGATTCCCCTAAAAGAAAGTAAGCACTTGTCTAGTTGTGTTCTGGGACATGTCAGTGCTGAAAGTTCAGATACAGCTGCTGGTAAGCGCTAAGGAGAGAATAGATGACTGAGAAAATGCATATAAGAGTCAAAGGGGACACAAAGTCCACCCAATCTTTGCCCCTTCAGTTTTAAGACTCGAAACTGGCATGTGGGTATTCACTACCTAAAATAGTAGAGCTTCTGATAGCGAGAGAGAGAGAGAGAGAGAGAGAGAGAGAGAGAGAGAGAGAGAGAGAGAGAGAGAGACGTAAGAGAGGAGGGAGGTACAAGTTGTCCCACATGACGTGGCTAACTGGATACAGGGATGCAGTGTACTTGGGCAGACCTGGACATTTGCCACAGTTTCAGATCGCATGCACTGGGCAAGCCACAGACCGGATTAGCTCTGGAGCCTCTGAGTGAGCCCTTGACTCCTGAGGCCAAGATCTTGAAAGGTTAACACAATCAAAGCTCTCATAGAAAGTGGGATTGCATGCTGAACTTCCTGCCAAGACCAACAAGACCAAAGCTCCCTACCCAAACTGCATGTGACATTGACTTCTGCTTTGCTCTTAGGGAGAATGAGCCTGTGGCTTGTCTATTTTTGGAGACAGAGGACTTTAGTCGGTTTTCAGGGCATTCACAGTGCTTTGGGAAGGTCCTTAAAGGTGTTTCAGCACTTTCAGGTCATTTGAATCCTCTGGGCCTACTGTCTTCACCAATGACTTTAGTGACATGAGGTTTTCAGTTCCTTATGGGAGACAGAATAATCGAAAAGCCCTCTTCCTTCTTTTCCACTCTATACAGTGGGTACAAAGACGACCCCTGTCATCCCTGAACACACTCAAATTGGATTCACGGTGTAAGGGGAGGGCAGGTCACCTGCATAGAAAAAGCAGAACTTGGGTTTGCCATTTTCTCTGTGTGAACATCAGTTCATTTATGTACAAACTGAGAATAGTGATAACTACCCATATGAAATAAAACTTTCTTGACACAATGTCTGACACTGAATAGAAGTGACAGCTCTCTTGAACAGCCAACCTGCCTCTGCCCTGAACAGAGCTTTCTCTTTCCTGATGGTTCTCAGCTCTGCACTACAAAGGATATTGGGAAATCTCTCTCTCTCTCTCTCTCTCTCTCTCTCTCTCTCTGTGTGTGTGTGTGTGTGTGTCTGTCTCTGTCTCTCTCTCTGTCTCTCTCTCTGTCTCTCTCTCTCTCTCTGTCTCTCTCTCTGTCTCTCTCTCTCTGTCTCTCTCTCTCTCTCTGTGATATGCATGTGTGTACATATGTATGCATGGGTGTGTTTGCCCATCCATGCGTGTGTAGAGGCCAAAGGTTGGCATCATGTCCTCCTGTATTGCCTTCTTTGTTTCCTCAGATAGAGTCTCTCATTGAACTTGGAGCATGCCAGTCAGCTAGATTGGTTAGCCCGTAAGCCATAGAGATCCTCCTGTCCACACTTGCCAGCGCTGTGATTACAGGGACGTCTCTACCTCTGACATTTTACATGTGTGCTGAGGATACAAACCCAGGGCTTTGTGATTACACAGCAGGGATTTTCCCATTAAGCCCCACCTCCACTCTTTCTAGTTACCTCCATTACTCCTCTGACATGGGGTTACAGAGACTAGACACGCTGCTGAATATCTTACAGTGAGTGCACACTTCAGCCCCCATAGCAAAAATTCACCATGAAACCATCAATGATGCTGAGGCTGCAAGCCACAGGCTGGCTAGTTCTAGATGAAAGGGGTGTGAATTTAGCTATTGTCCCTTGGGAATTAGAGCATGTCTCATACTTGCAACATGGGTCTCAGCTGGCACTGAAAGAGGCAAAGGGGCCATAATGGAATCTACACACATTCTGAGAATCTAGAAGCCGAGCAGAGAAAAATTTTATCCTAGAAATACAGATGTATCAGGCTGGGTGGTGATGGTAATCCTTTTAATCCCAACACACAGGAGGCAGAGGCAGGTGGATTTCTGTGAGTTTGTGGCTAGCCTGGTCTACAGAGCGAGTTTCAGTTACACAGAGATCCCTGTCTTGAAAAGCAAAAAAATATGAATATTTCTTCGATACCCAAAGAAAAATGTTTTTTAAATTATTATTTTTCACGCTCTTGCCTTGAACTTTTGATCCTATGTCTTAGCCTCACAAGAGCTAAGATTTCACCATAACATTGTTTGTTTGTTCAATTTAAATTTAGACAAGAATTCTAACTACTCAGCGAGATAATTAAATATAAACTAAAGAGTCAAAGGCAGGTTATGTTTATTTAACTTTTTACCCATAGCACAGCCTGAAAATATTGACTTGATATAATCTATGAAATCATTACATTTTTGTGACAGATAAGACTAAAAAATAGGGTCACACATCAAATTCTGTGTTCAGAGAGACTCACTTCAAATAAAATAAAATGTCATTAAAAATATTATGTTTAGAATGCCTGAAATGTTCGAATAAGACATGCCAGAACTGAGCACTTACATGTGAAATGGTGGGAGTAAAGTCACTGCATCTGAATGTGTGGCCACAGAGTGGGCTAAGAATAAGTAATGATTGAGCGCTCAGCTGCAGACAAGTCATTGATGTGACCTCCTCTAAGGTTCAGGGAGCATAGTAGAGGAAGGAACAGAGGGAATGCTAGCATTCAAAGATGAGAGAAGAGCCGTGAAAGTGCTGTTTCTTGGGCATGGCACAGCCAATGTAGTCACACAGTTGCTGTCTGCCTATCAATAGCCAGCTATGGATGGGAAGGGACTCCAGGGCCCCGCCCCTTCCTGTTGAACTACTGTCTGTTGACTGAGGTTTTCTGTCCCACCAGGTCCCACATCCGTTTAGATCCAAACACACAGATGTAGAGAGGAGCTGCGGGCAGGCCTGCTTTTCGTCCCGCCCGGCTCCCACACGGCTAGCTTAGCCCCAGAAATAACAACACATAAATTGTATTCATTTAAGCACTGCCTGGCCCATTATCTCTAGAGAGTTAGTCAAGTATCATATCTTGATATTAACTGATTTCTAATAATCTGTGTAGCACCATGAGCTGGTGGCTTACTGGAAAAGATTCAGCATGTCTGACCTAGTGACTGGCTCCATGGCGTCTGCCTCATTGCCCTCTTCCTAGCATTATGTTCTGTTTACTCCACCTACCTAATTTTCTGTCCTATCAGAGGGCCAAGGCAGTCTCTTTATTAACCAATGAAAATAACAATAGATAGAAGAACCTTCCACATCACACAGAGGTCTACATTGATTATAAACTGAATTGGCCTATTTGCTCAGGCTTCTTATTAACTCTTAAAAGTTATATTACCCCTTAATTCTTGTCTATGTTAACCATGTGGCTTGGTACCTTTTTTGGCGAGGCAATCACATCTTGCTTGCTTTGTGTCTGGCTTCCTCTGTGTCTGGGTGATGATTGCAGACTGACTCTTTCCTGTTCCCAGGATTCTCCTGTTCTCCTTGCCCTGCCTCCACTTCCTGCCTGGCTACTGGCCAATCAGCACTTATTTAAAAATATAAGAGCAGGGCACAGACCATTGTCCCACAGCAACTGTCTACTGATCGATTCTGGGAGACAGATAGGTAAGAAACTGATGATGAACTAGCAGAGTTCAAAAGATGGCTCCAAACCCATGGTCACACACATGGCCTTGGTTCAATTTGAGTCACCAAACAGGATAAAAAACCAAAGGGTTTATAGAAATGAGGGGGTGGGAAGGGGGCTGGGTGACAGTGATCAGAATGCACTGTACATGTGAGAAATTGTAAAAGAACAGAATTAGTAAGAGTCACAAATAAATTAAAGGGATATAAAGTGCCCTTGGCTCTGAGTGGTCTCTTTCAGACTTTCACCACCTCCCATTCCCTTGGACAGAGTCTCCTGGTGGATTGCTACCTTACTGCCCAAGCGAGGTCCCAGGACCCAGAGGAGGACCTGTGATTGTTGGCACATTTAGCAGTTCTTATACCCCTCCTCTGCTGAGGCAGTGCCTTTGTAGGAGACCGTTTGTGTGCTTAGCACCAACCGTAAAGCCCTGCTTTCATTCAGTATGTTTTGCCTATCATAAATGCCATGAGTAAATTCTGAAGAGTTTGAGCTTCTTTCTTTTAAAAGCACTTCAGGATTCAGTCAGTTAAGAATACATTGAAAAATATCCTTTCTTTGGTTGAGGGGCATCTAGGTTGTTGTGGGAGTAACTTCCGCTGCCTCAACCAATAGTCGCTGAAATACGAGCCCACAGTGCAGCGGGGAGCGACTTCCGCTCCGTCAGCCAATAGCTGCTGAAATACCAGCCCACTGGGGCGTGGTATATTTCTCTTTTAAAAAGAGAAGCAGATCCGGATCAGGCCCTCTCTTGGTTCCGGCTCTTGGTTCCGGTGCTTGCTCCTGGCTCCTGCTCCCGGCTCCTGCGGCTTGGCTCCCTTCCTGACGGTTTATGGTGTATGTAAGTTTTACCCCCCAAAATAAATAACCCCTTAAAACATAACTGGTGTGGGATTGATTCGCCGATACTAGGTGGTTCCCAGGTTCTAGCTATTACAAATAATGCTGCTATGAACATTGTGGTGTGATTATGCCCAAAAGTGGTAATTAGTCAGACTGTGGTGGCACATGACTTTAATCCCACACTTTGGAGGCAAAGGCAGGCAGTTCTCTGTGAGTTTGAGACCAGCCTGGTCTACAAAGTAAGTTCTAGGACAGTTAGGACTGTTACACAGAGAAACCCTGTCTCAGGGGAAAAAAAGACTTCATTGAAGATTGACTACAGTCACATTAACAACAGATTCAGTGATGTGTTTTCTTTGAAAAAAATTCCATTTGCATTGCAGAGAGTATTTTCAGAAGCTAGAGACAAATGACAGACCCTGCTTTTCAATAATTCAACATGCCCTAGTTTTAAAATATTCCTTCATAGTCATTTATTTCCACCAGGAGTGAAGGCTTTGTGTCCAGGAGCCTGGGCCAGACCAGACAGCGAAGAGTTCCAATGGCTTCTCAACCTCTTTTGAAAACCATGGCCCACTTTGATTGACACACCATGGGAGAAGATGACTTTGGGTTATGATGTTGAACCATGAAATGCCTCTTGCTTAGGCTTCTAGGATGCTCCCATTCATGAGGAACTGCACATTCTTGATTTTTCTCTTTATTTAGTGATTTGGAGATGGTCACTACAGTAAATATATATGATTTCACAGGATTAAATATTGTCCCTATTTTTATTCAGCTATACAATGACTATTCACCAAATACTTTTGAGATTATAATATAATTACATCACCCCCTTCTTTTTCTTCCCTCAAACCCCACTTTTTTCTTTCAAATCCATCTCACTTTTTTCTTTCAAATCTGTGGCCTCTTTTTTCTTTAATTGTTGCTACATACATACATATATATATATATATATACATATACATATTCCTAAATATGTGAGTACAACCTATTCATGCTGTACAAGCTTATTTGTTTTCAACTTATTAAGTGAAAACTTATATGTTTTCAAGTGTCAAATACTTTTTAATGCCTCAGGGATGCTCCAGCCTTGGGAGACGATTCAGGCTATGCCTCTGCTCTGGCAGTCTCTGGGAAATTCCTGATAACCACTAATCATGGGATAGGTGCTGGAGTGGACTAATTGGTAGGGTGGATGGGAGGAAACATTTCTTAATTCCGAGAAGAAGTCACAGTCTGGAAACCATTTGATTGAGCTTTACAGGCAAAGAAAAATTCACACTCACACACATACATACATCATACACACATACACACACACGCACACACATACCACACACACATACACACACCACACGCACACACCACATACATACACACATGCACACACACTCACATGCGCACACAATACACACACATGCACATGAACACACACCACACACACAACATACATACACACACCACACACACACGCACATGCACACACATCACACACACAACATACATACACACACCACACACATACACCACATACATACATACACACACACGCACATGCACACACACCACACGCACAACATACATACACACACTACACACACACCACATACATACATACACACACACGCACATGCACACACACCACATGCACACACACTCACACACACAGCACACACACCACATACATACACACACATACACACACACACACACACACACATTCATCACAGGAAAGGGATGAACTGCTGCATGGGAACAGAAGGTGCCCGAATGATGAAGTTGTGTGTCAGGTCGGGGACTCCTGATGGAGAATGGTTGCAGGGACCAGTGCAGAGCCACTCCTGATTCCTGACTCAGTGCTGCTGGGAAGTGCTCTCATTTACTCTCAGTGAGATGCTGTAGGAGTCCTACTGGGCTTTTACAGACCAAATGGTTACTAGGTGAGAGAGTAGGACTAGTAGCCCAAGGGTGCCAGTTCCAGAAAGATCTGTATTTTTTAATATGTAGTTATTACAAACAATCTGAAAAATATAAGAAAGTAGTCAGAAGTAGTGAAACAACTCACTCATAGTTTCACTTTCCAGCAATATTTATTGTGAATTTTCTTCTTATAGTCTTTTTCTATGTAGAAGAAATATATCTAATATTTGATTTAAATATTATATTTTAAATACACATGGTACTTTGAGCTTTGTGTTATCATTTGTTGCTTTTCTGGAATGTGATGTTATTTTATGATGAAAGGATTTATTATCCTGTATATATCATATTTTGAATGATTAACATATTCCACATATTTATCATACTTCCAGTTAATATTATTGACTATAATAATACCACATCTAGGCTGTTGTAAGCCCACATGCTCTTTGATTCCACTGAAAAGGTACAATAATATGTCCCTAGTTGAGAAGAATGGAAATGCTGTGTTGGCTACAGTAGTATGAGGATAATTTTGAGCTCACAGTTCAGAAAGACGCCCTCTCTGTAACAATCATGAGGCCAAACTAAGGTTTCACTGTTTTGGATACTTAAAAAAATTGAACGGACAGAATTTAAGCACTATCTTTCATTGTAATTGACGACAGTATCTATTATCTAGCTCTGAAACTGTCACCTAAAATCCTTTCTTAGTTATTCATTTAGGTTAGAACTTTCATTTAAAATGCAAGCAAAAGTTAATAATTGTGCACCTGTTGCAGCCAGTCAGGTAATGCGTTCATACAATGATAGTTTTCTTCTTCTTTCCTATGTCACCTTTCGCTGTTGCAAAGATTTGTGCTGACTGTGCCCCTTTTCTAACCTTCCTCAACTTGCCATGCAGATCAACAGTGATGGAGAGTCATGCTTACACATCAAAGATATGCCATTCCTTCCTGAGATGGGTCATATGCAAACACAGCTCATTGAGTCCCCTCTTGCATTCAGTAAGTCATACACTGTGGAAACCCCTTATGGCCAATACATTATTTTGAAGTAATAACTGGAAAAAAACCCACACAAATACAGCTGTACTATGCTTGGATTCATTTTTGTAGTCTTCACTATTACCAGCAATACTTTAATATTTTAGAAATGTCTCTTTATGTCTATCCCTTTTTTCTTACAGATTCACTTTCAAAAGCAGAAATGGTAGGTTGAAGGCTCCCCAAGCCTATGACAGCGTAGAAATCAATGATGTATAGATGCCCCAATGCTTCCGAAGCTTTTCGATACAATGTGTATTTGAAGTTTGACAATGGCTTGGATGGAGATTTGCGTAGCTTTTGGCACCGACCACTGAGGTTGGGTGTCTTTTTGTACTTTTTGTGCAGTGCATTTTCATTTCTAAGGCTTGCTTTAAAATTTTCTAATTCTTGCACATTGTACTCTTGCAAAACATTCCACCGTTCAGAAACGTGTGTCCCCATGGCCCTTCACATGGGTTTTCCTGCTCAGGTTTCAGGAGTAAAGGGGCTTTTACTTGGACATGCTCAGCAACCATCATCAGGCCGCTGAGAGAAAGGTGAGTGTGCAGAACTGATTTGCTGAAACCTAGGTGGCTATTTGTACTCTGACCAAGTCAGAGCTGCAGGGCTCTGAGTGTTGTTGCAGACACTGTTGCTATGCGCTCTCCTTCTCTACCTTTGCCATTGCTTAAGAACCAGAGAGTTTTACAAAGCCCTCCCCCATCTGAGTAGCTTATCTGACTACCTACTCCTTTCTTTCATCAGATCTTGGGAGAGACTTGCACTTTTGTCCTGCTTCAGGTTTACACATGATGTCTTCCATTGCCAAGGGAACGATGCTATTGTTTGCCTGAACTAGGGTGACCCCTCAATTAAAAAGCTGAGTGAACATTCAAGGGATGACCTGGGATGGAATGTGGCCTGTCTGGAATGCTGACCCTGCATTGGCTTGTCCCTGCCTCATTCCCTGAGGAGTTGTCGGAAGTAAAAAGCTGCTCAGAGCCCATGGCTATAGGCTGGGTATTCTCAGGAAAATTCACATCACCTAGTATGTGACTGGGAGGACCAATTCTGAAGTCTACTTTTGGTGTTTTAAAAAGGAAGAAGGTGGAAAGACAAGACAGGATTTTTTAAAAAAGAAAAATGAAATAAAAGCAAAATAGGTACTAATTTTTATTAGTGAGTTTGAATTCCAAAGAATTTATTACTCTGTAGATTTTGGGAATATAAATCAGATCTTTGCTTGTGATAAAATTGCGAGCTGGCTGCTGAATTTAGAGAATTATCTTTCTTCAGGCTTGACTTCCCTTTCCAAGTTTGATGAAGGATAATTTGCTGTTGAAAGAGAAAGAGGTATGTGTCGGGAGAGGTAGGTGTGTGTGTGTATGTCTCTCTCTCTCTCTGTGTGTGTGTGTGTGTGTGTGTGTGTGTGTGTGTGTGTGTGTGTGTGTGCATGTATGCATGCTCAAACGTGTGGGTGCAGAGTCCAGAGGAGAAGGCTAGCAGTCAGCTCCCTGACTTCAGGCCTTATTCCCTTGAGACAAGGTGTCCTGTTGAACCTAGAGCTAGGCTTGCAGCCAGTGGTTGTGAATGAGCCTCCTGGATCCGCTCCCCACGGGTGGGCTAACAGGCGATGTTGCAGCCAACCTCAGATTTTCACCTGTGTGCTAGAGATTCGAGCGCAGGACCTCACGCTTGCCGAGCACGTCCTCTTAGTGGCAGAGCCACTTCTCCAGCCCCACGAGGTGATTATGACTGGGAGGGGGGGTTGTGTTATGGAAGGAAGGCCTGTAGAGAGGAGAAAGATGATTTAAAACCTTCCCTGGTTCCTCTCTTGGGTGGTTCACTACTCATTCCTGTAGCCGTTTATACATTTCCCTAGGCAATGGGAGGCTTCCTTCAGAAGGAAGTTCCTGGAGTCTATTGGTCAGGAACATTAAATATTTTTTTGGTTTTTTTCTATAGTTGTGTATTTACATTTTTAGTCATCAGCTTGTGGCTGTGGTGTTTTTATGACTTTATTTTGGGGTTGTTTTTGTCTTGTAGTTTTATCCAGCGTGCTTCTATTTTGACATGTGTCAAATGATGTCTTTCAAGACTAGCAAATAATCTTTTAGAACAAAAACAAAGCAAAAATAACTGAAATGCCTTAATCTTGATTTTTGAAATGTGGGAAGATTAGAGAAGCTGGGGGCTTTTTGATAAATATTTTATAACCCTTTCAATGAAAACTGACTCACTGTATCTTCCAGGTTCTGAGTGTGGTTGTTGAAAGACTAATATCAGCAGACAAGGTCATGTGACCTCGTGTCGGGAATAAAAGCTAGGGTTCAAGAGCTCACACTGGTTGAGTCAAGTCGGCCTCACCAGAGTGAAGTTCAGAGGCAGTTCCGGGAAGAACACACCTGCACACTCACTGTAAGAATGAAGACCCTCTGGTCTTTTTTCTTTTTTCTTTTCTTCTTCTTCTTCTTTTTTTTTTTAAGAAAACTTGATTCCTCTATACTTGTTCCTTTGACCTCATGGTAAAACAGTTTAGTTTGTTTTTTTGAATGTCAGTAGTATTTGCAGGCAAGTGAAGCTTTTTAAAAGAAACTGATAGATTGCCATTGACATAAACAATGAGGGTTGAAAACCTAACACACCTCTGTCCTGAGATTTACAACGATTCTAATACAAATGGTCCCAGATAAATACCAGGATTCACCTTGTCAGGCTCTTGGGTAAGACCTTGTTGTGGCTGTCATCTGTCACTTAAGGAGACTAAAATTCCAGGGCCATCTATCATGCTGTGTGCAACCTTGTTTAATGTCTCTCATCTTACTCACCTAGAGCTTTCCTGAGGGTGAGGGTGTCGGGTGTTTGTTGTATATCGGAAAATGAAGACACAGACTTGAGCGGCATATTGCTAGAATGAAAACAAGCATCATGTCACCTAGATGGGCAAGATTCTCGAAGAGAAAGAGTGATGGTGGCCACAGAGCAGATAGTCTGATGTGCACTGCCTGGCACTTCCTTTATCACTTATTAACTGTCATCTTGGCCAATGACCATCGTGTTGGATCCAGCCTTGGTCATTTCATCATCAAAATTACAGAAGCAAGACATCAACAGCTCTCCTGAGTATTATATGCATTTGAAGGTACATATGCAAATTTAAGATGGCTAATTAAGTTATCAATATTTGCTAAGGACCTACTATGAAGAATATAGGCAACTACAAAGAATAAGGCATATCATAGTCTAAAGAGAGAAAAAATTCAGTGAAGTATGCAATTGAAATACAATATTACGAGTCGGAATACTGTGAAGTCGTCCAATTTTTTTTACTGTCCACCAACCTTGTTAGATAACTTTGGCCCTCCATATCGATGCATGTTTTGTTGCAAGCAAAACATGCAGAACTTGTCGTGCGATAATTGGTCAGCTAGACAGATCCGTCTCCAAGGAAATTTGCTAGCAGAAACTGTCACCCACCAGTTGATCTCCTTTTTTTGTGTATGTCTTTCGTTACCAATTGAACCTAACCTCCAGGTTCATTTATCTTAATTGTATGACTTTTACAAGGAATTGGATATTTAGCATTTGTTTTATTTGAGAATATGAAGAAGGGTCCGTGATCATTTGGTAGAGTAATTGTGTACATGAGGCCTTAGGTGTGATCCCCAGCATCATCCAAAGAGAGGGAGGGAGGAGTGAGGGTGGAAAGGAGGGAAGGAAGTGTTAGCGGGGAGTGAGAAAGGGGGGGAGGGAGGGAGAGAGAATAAAATATGGTTTTCAACTTGTGAACTAAAATTTCTGAGCCTAGACAAGTACAGATGACAGCCTGGAAAAGAATATGGGCTCTCTCTACAGGCTAACCCCAGTTAGCCTGGGGTTCTGACCTGGTGGCCCCACTGCTCATACAGAGTAATGAACATTGTATCTTCATACAGTGACATGTCCTGTCCTTAGCTCAGGGAGATGATATGCTGAGGCAAGCCACTCTCCTGGGCCTGGAAAGTATTTTCATACCCCCAGGGTGGGCAGGTCCTGGCTACTGCTCCAAATTCTCAGCAGTTTCAATGCTTTCCTGACCATCCTATAGGCACAATTTGGGCATGGGGACCAAGAAGCCTTATGTAAATGAAGCCAGGCCAGGTTCTCAAGGCCAGGTTCTTATTCCTGGTCACATTTTTGACCATGGAAGTGATAGTTTAGGTGAATGGGCATCCTGGGAATTTTTAACGATTTATAAAGTCCCTTGTATAGTGACTACTTTTTAGCTACAAGTGGCACTTGACTAACAATTTGAAATCATATACTTTCTTATATCTTTGATATTTCTGTGAATTTTTGATTTAGACTTTCAGACAGTTAAGGGTTAGTACATAGTTAGCCGGAGAATTTTGCATCAGTGATATGTTTCCTCTGGTAGTCAAAAGAGAGTCCTTGTCTGTTTGGGATAATGAGAAGTCGGCAGAAATAACTCCATATATTTGCTGATTTCATTCCACAATAGTTCATTACTTCTCTCTGCAGCAACAGCTGTGATTTAATCTGTCACAATAATCATCTGTTTGTATTTTCACCTACACATTATATATAAAATGAGGACGACACAGTCTAAAATTTTAAGTTAATCACTGCAACCTAAGAATTATCTTGAGATAAAACTATTGGTAAAAATCCAAAAATCTTTGTTCATATGATTTATATAATTGCAGGCTGATCATTGTACATATACTTTCTGTATTTTGTCACATTATTAAATGGAACCAAGCTTGGAAAGTAATATTATTAGTAGTGGTGACTCATAAATCTTTCATATTTTAAGAAGGACAGTAAACATTAGACAGTACCTGAAATATTTGTTTCTTAAATTTGTTCGTTTATAATTATAGTAATATTTATTATTGTGTGTCTTGGTATAATTTATAATGCATTTTGTAATGTAGTTTATATTATATATGTATGTAGTTATAGCATATTTTAGTGTATACATAAATGTTTAGAAAAGGAAATGAGTCAATATCTCAAGTCAAATTAACACACTTAACATGTTATTTTTTTCAAGTGTTACTGACAGCTTGGTAGACTTCTTGGAAAAGAAACCATGGAGGAAGTGGAAAAGGGCTTTCAAACCTGACAGAAAACACTTAGGAACGAATAAAACACTACTGACAAGCATTGTGCATGACAGACAGCCTGGCTGGGATGGAGCATGGGTGGGAAATCCTAGGCAGGCAGCAGTGACTATCGCTCACAGCTGGCCGTATGTATAACGTTCACATTTAGACTGGACGCTGTGGACGTCATCCGTGGGCTGTTTCCTGAACTGAATTTTGACATGATAGCAATATCTCAAAATATTTACTTGAGTGTTGTGTAGATTGAGTTGTGGGAAAAGAATGCAAACAGGGAGATGAAATTTGGCTCCTACTGGAGTCGAGCATGTGGTGAGAAGTTGGAGTTGTCACGAAAATGAGAAAGGATAGAAGTTATGCTGGACAGCACAGTTCCAGCGCCCGGAAGGCTGGGTGGTCCAGTGCTCGGAAGGCTGGGTGGTGCAGCGCTCGGAAGGCTGGGTGGTCCGTCCAGCACTCAGAAGGCTGGGTGGTCCAGCACCCTGAAGTCTGGGTGGTCCAGTGCTCAGAAGACTGAGTGGTGCAGTGCTCGGAAGGCTGGGTGGTCCAGCGCTCAGAAGTCTGGGTGGTCCAGAACTCAGAAGTCTGGGTGGTCCAGAACTTACTGGGTGGTCCAGCGCTTGGAATGCTGGGTGCTCCAGAGCTCAGAAGGCTGGATGGTCCAGCGCTCGGAAGGCTGGGTGGTCCAGCGCTCAGAAGGCTGGGTGGTCCAGCGCTCAGAAGGCTGGGTGGTCCAGCACTCAGAAGGCGGGATGGTTAGCCTGAGTGTTTTTAGTACTTAGGCTATTTTTAAACAAATACGATTTAGACAACTTCAGAAACTACAAGATCCACCCTGGGCTCTACTCATTGGGGAGGCCTTGGCTACCAAAGCTCTAGAATTTGAGATTCTATAAGGGCCAATCCCTAAGGCAGAGAGATGGGAATTTGGATAGGATAGGATAGGATTGGGTAGGATAGGGTAGGGTAGGGTAGGGTAGGGTAGGGTAGGGTAGGGTAGGGTAGGGTAGGGTAGGGTAGGGTAGGGTAGGGTAGGGTAGGGTAGGGTAGGGTAGGGTAGGGTAGGATAGGATAGGATAGGATAGGATAGGATAGGATAGGATAGGGAAATACTTTATTCCTATCTAGTTTCCACATGAGATGGTGTGGTCAGGTGAAAAACAATGAGCTCTTTTACCTCACAGCTTTTCATGAACTTGGGAAAACCAGCAAATTTTCTCCAACTGGTGTTTCTTCATTGAGAAAATACCATTTTTCAAAGAGGATTCTCCAAAAATCTTTTGCATTTCTTCAAATGCACAAGCAGAGATATTTTTGTTGTTGTTGCTTGTTCGTTTGTTTTTCCAGGTATGCCTTTTCAAACATGAAAACAGTCAGGGAGGGAGGGAAGGAAGGAGAAAAGGAGGGGGGAGGAAGGGGGAGAGAGAGAGAGAGAGAGAGAGAGAGAGAGAGAGAGAGAGAGAGAGAGAGAGAGAGAGAGAGGGAGGGAGGGAGGGAGAGAGATAGTATCTTCAGGGGAAGCAGAAGTCAAGCCCACTTTCCATCTGGCATAATACAGGCCGTGCCTTCCTCCAGAGCAAAGAGCAGCCGGCTTTGCTACTAAATTTTCAGATTCCCTGAGCTCAGGGTTCTTCAAATGAGCTCAACCCCCGCTGTGTGCACAATGTCCTTTTGATGTCACCTCTACAGGGCTTGGTGGCAAAGGAAACCTACCTGAATGTGATGTTCACGATTCTCATTCAGACATGAGTCACAAACTCGGGAGTTCTGGATCTTCTGTCAGCAACCTCCAGATTGTCTCAGGGCAGCTGATAACTTGCAGGCTTGGCAAAACCTCAGAACTTTGGTCAGTCATCCTGCCACTGGCCTAATGTGTTTCTGGGGAGGATAAGAGAAGCTACGGGCATACTTTGTACCTACCATGTGGTTAAAAACAAAATTGTTCTTTTTTTGCTTGTCTCCTTGAAAGCTTCTAACGGTTCCCCCAGTCAACTTACGCTGTTTTCATTGCAATTTCAGTCAGGAAAAAATTTCACCTAAGTTTTGAAACATATATAATTGGGCGTGGTTCCGAGAGAGAACACCCCCTGATGCTGTACATAAAATGCGCTGTTTTCTTGCAGTCTACAGTCTAGGGTTCCTCGCTATCTTTTTTTCAAAGTCAATGAATTATCATTAGAGAGGAACAAAGAGCAGCCTGAGAGAAGTCCTTTGTGTAGTTATAAGACATCTATGCTTTTATAAGAGAAGAAAGGGGACATAGCGGAGAGAAGAGACCTACCATCACCTAGCATCGTAAGTCGGGTGACAGAAACTATCCTAGTTAGACAGTTCGGAAGCTCCCAGAAGGGGTTGATGGGAGAGGAAATTTACCTTTGTGATCTCTTGAAATTCCATAGTCACCTGTCCTCTCCCTTGTACACCTTAATGTGACATCCAGGTGTGGATTTGGGGTTGTTGGATTCAGAGGCATTTTGCCATCTGTGGATGAAGCTGCTACTGGTAGCTATGTTCCTCAACTGTTATTCTAGGACAAATGACCATGCTAAGTTAATATGCTCTGGTGCTTGGGTAGGAAAGCATGATTTTGCTCTTTAGGTGTTTATGTCCTAGACAATGACCAGACATGAAATCAAAGAGACACAGCGTGAGGGAGAGAGCATCTAGGGCCTGGTACGGGTACAGGTGCTGTGTGATGAGGAGGCCCAGGCTGATGATATTGCCCAAAGAGCTTTATTTAGTCACTTCCTATAAACAACTTTGGGCTGATAGAACCAGACATTACCTGCATCTAGCTAGTTAGTTTGTCAGAAAAGTACACCCGATTTGTTTCAGATCCTGGGCTTCAGGTTTAGTCCTGAATGATTCCTGGCATCAACTTGACCACATAACTATCAGTTGTCACTTTGGGTAAGATGACCCAAATGAGCCCTTGGTTCTGACTTGGTCTGTGCTGTCCTGTCAAGAGGGCCCCAATGATACACACGCCACGTAATAGATAAATGACATTTGCATGTGCTAAGGTAAAGCCCAGTGCTTGACACATGATAGGTACAATAGAGTAGGTGGGGTAGAGAGTCCTCCTTATCCTTGTCTTCATGAAGGCAAATGCACCTTGTTTCCATTGTGCTTCCAATATATGTGAACCATCCCTCTAGCTTTGCCCCACCTACCCCACAACCCAGCTGAACTCTCCCCATCAGATTGCCATGAGGCCTAGGTTCCAGATTAGAAACTACAGCAGACACATTGAAGCAGCTCCTTGTGGTTTGAATTCGCATTTCCCTGTTGGTTCATGGTGTTGATCAGAACACTGCTGTGCTCTTCTGGAGACTTAATAGAAAATTCTGCTTTTATTACCTTCTGAGTACAATTTAAATTCTTCCTTTCTAGAGTTCTAACTGAACTTTCTCATATGATCCTTTCTCAAGGATCTTGCAATCACCTATCTGTGTTTTTTCCTGATCAAATTAGAATTTCATAGCCTTGATAGATTTCTGATAACAAGATTTCATGATGTATGTTCTCCTCTGGATTTAATTTCCCTCCCTCCCTCCCTCCCTCCCTCCCTCCCTCCCTCCCTTCCTTCCTTCCTTCCTTTCTTCCCTCCCTCCCTCCTTCTTTCCTTCTTTCTTTCTTTCTTTCTTTCTTTCTTTCTTTCTTTCTTTCTTTCCTTCTTTCTTTCCTTCTCTTTTTAATGTAAATAAGAGTTGTTTTGCAACAATCCTGAGAAGACCCTGCTGTGGTTTCCTCTCCATTGAGAGATTAATTTTTTTCCTATCATTGGGGTTCTGCTGTGCATCAGTATTCTATGCAGGACAAAGCTTGACAATCCTTGACATGCAATCCCCAAAAATAAAGTTTAAAAAAATGGAAAAAAAGAGGCCCCTACTGTAAATGTCCAGGAACAATAAGCCAAGACCTCAACTATGGTGTTGAGAATGCCCAAATACTGTGTTACATAGCAAGGAAAGGGGGTGGCACAATTCCTAAGAACAAGTCCCCATTTGTGTGGTCTGTACCAGCTTTCTCAAATCCAGACTCCTCAGGAAACTCCCAAGAAACTTGTCCTGTATTCTCCACCTTCTAAAGATTCTCGCTTGCTCTTTCAAGCAATTCAGAATGATTGCAAAAGGATTTGCAGTTCTTCTGGCTTAGTCGGGATACCTGAGCATCTTAGTTACTTTTCTACTGCTGTGAAGAGACACCACAGCCTGGAGAACTTACCAAAGAAAGCACTTAACTGGGAACTTGTGTTCGGTTGAGGAGAGTGAGTCCATAGCCATCCTGACAGAAAGCATGGCGACAGACAGTCAAGGTGATGCAGCAGTAGCTTAGAGCCAACATCTTATTCACAAATTGGAGGCAGAGAGACAGAAAGAGATAGGCAGAGACAAACAGAGACAGAGAGACAGACTAGGAATGATGTGGGCTTTTGAACCCTCAAAGCCCAACCCAGTAATATATATTACTGAATAATATATCTCCTCCAATAAAGCCATACTTTCTAATCCTTTGAAACAGTTCCAATGGTGGACAAGGAATTCGAATATACGAGTTTATGGGGCCCATTCTCATTTTTAACCACAACACTGGGGTTTCTACCATGCATGGGTAAGATGTTTCCAGACAGGCTATTGAAATCCTTGTCCTTGATGGTAAGATCTCCCTTCAGAATTGGCGTGGAGACCACAGACCGATGGCTGGTAACTGTAGTCTCATCCGTTTTTGAAAACTGAATTGCCTAGAAACACTGCTTCTCTAGGGAGTACTGGACTAACTGATGATCAAAGGCAAAGTGGAGGGGGATGGACCTGGAGAGGAAAGCAGGAAAGTGCCTCCTGGTGTTGGTCTCGGAGAGTTTAGTCTAGTAGGCCTTTTATTCCAGACAAGACCTTCATGTCTGTGAAAACGACTAAATAACTTCTCAGGGTTTGTGGAAAGTAACCAATAATTTATTCCCTATTTAGTTCATTTAACTTAAGGTCAAGGCTAGGCATTGATATTGTAGAGCTAAATATGGAAAAGAACTCACGATTGTTATCTTTTACCTGGATTCTGTGATGTCATGTCTCTGTTTAACCTAGCATTGCCTTTTTTTAAAAAAAAAAAAAAAGAAGACATCCAGATGAATTCGAATAAAAACTATAAATTTTATTTTAAGGATAAAGAAAAAACTCAGACATTCAGAAGTCAGACAATCAGGCCTCCCAGCAAGGAAGAGTAAGTGCATCCAATTAGAGGAAAAGTCTGTAAGTTCTCCCTGAAGTTTGTTCAAAGGACAGGATTCAGGGCAGCTCTGAGGGAGATTTCCACATGCATTCTACCATGGTGCTGATACCAGAGTCAACCGTGTTTACCTGGCTCTTCCACCTTAGTTCAACACCCCAAGTGTGGATCGCAGGGCTACTTCAGTGTCCTTTCTAGTCTGTTAAGCAATGACCAGGAGGGGCAGTGACAAATGAATGAAAGGTACCCTTCTAAGGATCAGAAGATGGAGCACACAGCATGATGGTTTAGGGTAGTAGTTCTCAGTTTGTGAATCGAGACCCACAATGCCATCGGAGAACACAGATAATTTGCATTATGGTTCATAAAATAGCAAAATTGTAGTTCTGAAGTAGCAATGAACTTGATTTTATGGTTTGGATCACCACAACAGAAGGAACTGTATTAGAGGGCCATAGCATTAAGAAGGTTGCAAACCACTGGTTTAGGGCATTCATTTAGTGAATTCATTCATTAAGTCTGACATGTAGTAGTTTTCCTTAGGGATTTATATGTTAGCAACTTATCTCCATAGAGAAATTTTTTTTCAATAACTTGGGGGTCAAAAAAAGTAATAACTTTATTTTATTCTCAAAGCATGGAAATTTATGATTCCAATAAAAATAATGTTGCTTTATTATAATGAAAGTTGAACTAATGTATTTACTGATTATCATATGTCAGGTACTGGGCATTTGGCAAGACTCTAATCCCTTATAAGCTATTCTTATGAATAACATTGTTTTTCCTACGTTCTAGATGAAAAGACAGGTTTAAGACGACACAGTACAAAGTTGAAAGGAGTTTTTTCTGCAGTGGTCTGTTCCCTGGAGACAGATTCTTTCCATATAGTCACTTAATAAACCACTAATTAAGATATTATGATGAAATCTGCAGAACTGAGCAATTCTCATTCATGTGTCATTAGAGGTCCAAAGAAAGAGATACCTAAAAAATCCATAACAAACAGACTAATGTGTTGTCGTAAACTTCATGACTAGATTGGGAAAGATCAACTTTAAACACATTGCAGGACCAATTGAGTCCTTTGATATGGTCAGTTTTAAATGAGATAATTAAGAACGAGAGGAGAAAATTATATGGAAAAAAAGATCAAGTTACAAAACAATGTGCTTTCATTTTCAGTAACAGGGGTGTGTATTTAGATAGTTTATCTTCTATATTTGTAGTTTCTTACAGATCCAACAACTTTGTGGTGGTTTAAATGAGAATGTTCCCCAGGGGCTCATGTATTTGAACACTTGGTCCCCAGGTTGTCAGCACTCTTTGGCTTGGTGTTGTGATTTTGTTGGAGGAATTGTGTCGGTGGAGGCTGGCTTTCCAATTTTAAAGATTCGTACCATTTCTAGTTTGCTCTATTTCATGCTTGGGTTCAAAATGTGAGCTCTCAGTTGGTGTCTCCTCCCCGTGCTTGCTTGTCATTGTGCTGCCAGACTCGTACCTTTCTAGAACTAGAAGCCTAAATGATGCCTTTTGTATGTCACCTTGGTCATGGCATTTCATCACAGCAAAAGAAAAGTTAATAACACAAACTGTAATTAAAACATTTTTAATTATCCCCTCTATTATTCCCTAAATAATGCAGTATAAAAACTTTATATATAATGTTTACATTGTATTTTATAAGTTATTTAGACATTATTTGAGTATCAAGAGGAAATGCCTTGGTTATATGCAAATACTAAGTTATTTTATATAAAATACTTGGCCATCTGAAGTCTTTGGTATGTCATGGAGTCCTGGAACAAATCCCCCCACATAGAGTACCCTTTATTGCTATATGATTTTAAGGCCTAAAATGTCAAAGATGGGAAAATGACTATCAGATTATCTACACTAAGAAAGATTTTAATGCTGTCAATTAAGACACTGTCAATTAAGAGGTGCTCTGATGAGTGAGCATGAAGGGAGACTGTGTATACTGTATAGTGTTAGTCTTCTGCTGCCACTTTAAGAACTAACCACGCCCACCCAGCCACTTCTGACCTCCCCCTTCGCCATCTCTCTCTCTCTTGTGTGGTTGTTTCCTGTCGTGTGCACACGTTTCTCTCTGTCTCTGTGTCTTTATGTCTTTATATTTGTCTATCTCTGTTTTTTTGTTTTTTTATTTCTTTTTAAGTAATAAATGTTTACCCTTATGCTTATTTACTATGTCTTGTGAGCCTTTTATCTGTCGTAACCGCCGGCCTGACTCCCCCGGCCGCATGGCGTTGCAGGGACTCATGGCCATCCTTGCCGGACTCCATGAGCCGCCTGGGACATCCCATCATCATATTCTTTTTAAAAGAACAAAATATAGTATGTGGGAAACGTGATATTATTGAAGGTTTTGAAAGATCAATTTCTGTTTTATCTTTTTTGAATACTTAATGTGTGTGGAAATTCCCCATATGACCCTGCCTCCCTGCCCCCCTCTGACCCGTCTCAAAGGCCAGAGCGAGTGGGCCTCAGCTTCAGAAAAACCAGTTTTAGAATCTCTTGGCAAGCCCTGCAGCAGGTTTCAAGTGTTGAATTCAGGATGCGAGGATGTAAGGCATCCATTGTACCACTCCTGGCGTTTGAAGCCTTTGCCAGGACGCCAGGGCAACAGGAAACACAATGCGGTAACAGATTAGATAAGGGCTACTCACAGATGGAAGAAAAACAGCAGAATGATGGAGTCCATGAAAAATAATGCTTCAGTCTGAGGGATAAGTTAAGTGAGTATGCAGAGTGTACGGTACTAATAACTAAGCATATTTTATGTCTTTAATTTCCACACATCACCTTGTATTAAGGTTTTTGTGCATTTGAAGATAATCATAAATTCCACAGTAATGAGATTAGCTCAATATTTTATCCCTTTGATAATAAGCAGATATTTGGAACTTATTTTTACCTCACATTATGAAGAAAATATAATTAGGTAATAAATATTAGAGTCTTAAATCTATTATTCAAGTCATGGTAAGTTTTCATTTAAGCCGATTTATTGCATTCCTTCTTTTATTAAATCTTGGGATAATTTTGTGCTCTTTCTGAAAGAATACACCTTTCCTCCTTCACTTGGGACAGAACTGGACCTCTTTAGTTCATGGGTATAGTACAAGATTAGTTTATATATGGAGGAAATCTGCAACTCCCTAGTCTTTGCTAACAATGTATGATTGATCCAAAAACATAGTTTAATGATCATTTTGGTGTATAGTTGTCTGTAGAACTTCAACTAAGGCCACAAGCCATTGCCAAATCCCCAGACTGAGGAGATGCCCTGAGAATATGCAGATGCAATAGGTGATTTTCTCACAGTGCTAAAGGTATTATTTAACCTAGAGCTCATCTCTTGATTTCTAGCTGCCAACACATTGACGGTTCCTATTTCAACAGGTACAGGGAAGTACTGGTGTGCCGCAAATAGACCTCCTGAGGTTTATACAGTAGACACTAATCCCTAGTACTAGAGGACTGAGAAGTATGAGGTCACAAGGGTGCTGTCATAGTACACATAAATCTCTGTCTTTGTCAATTAAGTCAGGTCTTTAAAAGAGAAACATAAAATGCAGACAGGGACATACGCTTTGTAGCTAGACTAACCTTAGTTGGGCTTTGAACTTGGGACTGTGGGACCAGCACAGTATCTCTTCATCTAGGTCTGGATCCATTTGTATATGACATAAATGTAATATTTCAGGCCACTTTTTGATCTTGTACATGCAGCATATGGCCATTTGACTGGTACTTTACAGTCTCCTTGGATTGCAAAGGTCTCGTGTGGCCAACAGAGTACTCCAGTTCCACTCTCCGACTCAGATTTATTATTTGTTCTTCTATTAAACATTTCTATTTATGTTACTACATACATAGAATATGTATGGCTGTTTTTTTTATTTATTTCAACATTGTAGTGCCACCAGAAATGGATGTAGTCACACCACATCTTCCCTAGCATGAGCTGTTGTTTGTTTTATTGATCTTGGCCACTGTGACTGGTGTAAGATAAAATCTCAAAGAATCTTGAACGTTTGTTTAAGTATTTCCCAGCCATTAGTGTTTCATCTTCTGAGGCTTCTCTGTTAAGATCTGTACCCATGCTTTAACTGGGTTATTTGCTTTCTTGATGTCCAGTTTTCTTGGTTTTTTATTTTGTTTGCTTTGTTTTGTTGTTTTAGTTCTTTGTATAGATATTAGCCCTCTGTCAGATGTATAGTTGGTAAATGTCTTTTCCCATACTGTAGCCTGCTGCTTTCTATAAATAATGGTATCCTTTGTCATAGAGAAACTTTTCAGTTTCATGAGGTTCCACTCATTAATTGTTGATCTTACTGCCTGTGCCGATGGTGTTCTGTTCAGAAAGTGTTCTCCTGTGCCAGTGAGTTCAAGGCTGTTTCCTACTTTCTCCTCTGTCACATTCAGTGTATCTGGCCTTATGTTGAAGTTTTGATCTATTTAGAGTTGAGTTTTGTAGAGGGTGAAAGATTTGGATCTATTTTCGTTTTTCTAAATGCAGCCATCCAGTTTGACCAGCACCATTTGTTGAAGATGCTGTCTTTTTTTCCAGTGTCTCTTTATGACTTCCTTATTGAAAATAAGGTGTCCACAGGAGTGTAGACTTACAGTTAGGTCTTCAGTTCTATTCTACTGATCAGTGTGTCCGTTTTTATGCCTGTACTAGAGCTCTGAAGTACAGTTTGAGATTAGGGATGGTGATACCCCCAGCAGTTCTTTATTATGATGATGATTTTTGTTTGCTATCCTGGGTTTTTGAGGGATTTTGTTGTTATTGTTGTTGTTGTGTGTGTGTGTGTGAGACATGAAGATGAAAATTTTCTTTTCAATTCCTGTAAAGAATTGTGTTGTAATTTGGATGGGGCTTGCATTGAATCTGTAGATTGTATTTGATAAGATGGCCATTTTCACTGTATTAATTCTACTGATCCATGAGAATAGTCCATGGTCAAGATCTTTCCATTGTCTGATATTTTCTTTGATAAATATTTTTAAAGTCTTAAGATGGCACACTTGTACAACCAGCATGGAAATCAGTGTGGTAGTTCCTTAGGAATTTAGGAACAGATCTGCCTCAAGATCCAGCTATGCCATTCTTGGGCATATATCCATAGAATGTTCTAATGCTCTTAATTTTTCCCTTGACCTGTAGGTCTTTTATCCCTTTACCCTAAGGTTATGTCTATTCTTCGCATTATAGTATGTTTCTCGAATGCAGCAGCAGGATGGATCCTGTTTTTAAATTCTATTTGTTAGTCCGTATCTTTATAATGGGGAATTGATACCATTAATGTTGAGAACTATCAGTTAACATGTTTTTTGTTGTTGTTGGTTTTTTTTTCCTGTTTTTTGTTGTTATGATAATGTGAGTTTTTCCTTCTCTTTGAATTTGCTGCTCTTGGGATCATTTATTTCTGTGTTTTCTTGGGTGTGGTTAACCTTTTCAGATTGAAGTTTTCTTTCTAGAACTTTCTATAGAGTTGGTTAGATACATAGTGCTTAAATTTGGTTTTATCGTGGAATGTCTTGTTTTCTCCATCTATTATATTGGAAAGTTTTGCTGGGTACAGTTGTCTGAGCTGGTATCTGTGTTCTCTGAAAGTCAAATAACATGTGTCCAGGTCTTTCTGGCTTGTAGAGTCTCCATTGAGAAGTCTAGTGTTATTATCATAAGTATTCATTTATATGTTATTTGGTCTTTTCCCTTGCAGCTTTTAATATTCTTTCTTTGTTCTGTACATCAGTGTGTTGATTATTATGTGTCATGGGGAATTTCTTTTCTGATATAGTCTATTTGGTCTATTATGTGTCATGGAGAATTTCTTTTCTGGTATAGTCTATTTGGTCTTCTAATGTATGCTTTTTGTACCTTGACAGACACCTATTTCTTAAAGTTAGGAAAATTTTCTTCTATGGTTTTGTTGAAAATATGTTCTGTGCCTTTGAATTGGGTCTCTTCTACTCCTCTATTCCTATTATTCATAGACTTGTTTTTTTCACAGTGTTCCAGATTTCTTGGATATTTTCTGCCTGGCTTATTTTTTTAGCTTTAACATTTTCTTTGACTGAGTGAGGGCAGGTCCCTGTAATGGGTTTGCTACAGGGCTGGGGATGAGAATGGGAAATTTAAAATGGAAGACAGGAAGGAAAGTAAAGATTGCTGAGTTCCATTTTTTAATTGATTTGTAGAAATTCTACATATTCTAGGAACTGATATTTTCTTAATCTTTTATGCAGCAATATGCTCTGATGTCTTTTTGTCTCTGGTAGTGTTTAAGAGAGACATTCTTAATCTTTCTTACATGTTTTACTCTTTTTTTTTTCTGTTGGAGAAATCTCTTCCTTCCCAAAGGTTGATAGAGGTTGATGGATATAAACTGATTGTCTGCTAGAACTTTGTTTTGGCCTGTGAGACATGTATGAATGTATACATTATTATTTCCTCATGAATAATGTTTAAAATCCCTTTTACTGCAGATGTGTAAATGATAGCTCTGCCATGTACGATGTCATAAATAAAGTTTTTGTTGTTTTGAACATGTTTGTGGATATGCTCTGGGTTCCCCCGGCATCACAGGTTAACGAGTGGGGTGGCCAGGTGGCCCAGGGCACGCCTAGGGATTGTCTATCTTAACTAAAAAGGCATCTTTAGTTACAAGCTGAGTTATCATGACTGTAGTCTGTGGTACAAGGATAGCATCAAAACCCCAAGTACTTCCCATCTTTTTCTCTTTGGGGAACCATTTGTTTCTGTGTTTCCTCTATGTGTGGTTGTTCCAGCCTCTGAATGTTACCACATCAAAAATAGAAAATAGTTTTCTGGGCTCTGAATGTTTGCAGGCAAAGTGCATCTAAGCAGTAGGCTTATATTTAGCCCACTATAGGATAATGAGTTCCTGGGGGTAGGGGGCGATTCCTCTCTCTCTCTCTCTCTCTCTCTCTCTCTCTCTCTCTCTCTCTCTCTCTCTCTCTCTCTCTCTGTGTGTGTGTGTGTGTGTGTCTCCCTCTTTCTCTTCTTTCTTTTTCCATCTGTTGTTCAGTTATAAGTTTCAAAGCCATGCCTGCAGGGAAGAAGGGATTGTCTGAAGTCTCACTCTGTGTTTCTTTCTCTGGGTGGACTTCTTTTTCTGCTCCCTGAACCCTTGTGGCAGCTAAAAGTGAAGCTGTATGACCCAAGTAAATTGGGTGACAGCTTGCTTTGTTTCTAGTTTTTAAAAGATGTCTTTTGTTTTCAGAATTATATGCATGTGTTAGGGAGGTATGTGTATATGTGAGTGCAGGCACCTTCTATCCAGAAGATGTGGGATGCCCTGGAGCTGGAGTTACAGGTAGTTGTGAGTTACCTGACATGGGAACTGAACTCGGGTCCTCTGTAAGGGTAGTACATGCCACTGAGTCATATCTCCAGCTCCTTGTTTACATTCTGGCTTTCCCCTTGCACTCAGGTTCTTCGATTGTTTCTTTTTTGTTTGTTTGTCTTTGTTTTAGACTCCTCAATATCTGCTCTCTTGGCGTTCACACATTTAGCATAAAGGCTTTGTTCTCGTTTTTCTTTGGGTGAGTTTTGTTGGCTTTAAGTGTGAGGGTAAGTCAGAATCCATACGGAATTCTCCAGGTTACAGAAGGGGAAGATGGCTAAATATATGATCCTCACTTTATGTTCTGTCACTTCTGCCTGAAGGCTTGCTGGAGACGGAACCACTGCAAGGAAGAGATGAGGATGCGATAGCCAGTGCCGATTTCTCTAGCATGCTCTCTGAGGAGGAGAAGGAAGAGTTAAAGGCAGAATTAGTTCAGGTATGTTCCGTAAGCTTCTATTTCTGTCTTTTGCTCAGTGCAGGTCCCGTGTTGCAATTATGTTGTCTGTCATGTAATACAGTGTCATAAATGAACACATTCCAGGATGATTCATTTTTTTCAAGGGGTTTTTATAATGCTGGTTGTGTCTGCAGTGGTAATGTGGAGGGCGGTGCTGTGCAATCCACAATAACAAGTTGTGTTAAGTATGTGCTTCTTGTTTTCCTTAGGGTAGGGATGTTGTGTAAATGTTTAGCACTTAGGAATCAGATGGAATGTGTTTAAAGCTTTGGGACAGACCAGGCGTGGCCATGTGTACTTGTTATCCTTGCATTCAGGAGGCTGAGACAGGAAGATGAAGAGTGGAGGCTGGCCTGCGATGTGGAGTGAGATCCAGGCTTGTTTGGACTGTATAAACAGAATCTTGACACAGACACAGAAAAAAAAAAAAAAAAGAAAGAAACCACAGCATGGCCATAATCTCTGTTTAAAACAGCAATTCTTCAACATTTTTATTACTTTAATAAAAATGTCAATCATGAAATCAGTTGACTTGACTCTTTTGAAGAACAATGAGACTCTGGGGGTGGAGAGGTAAGCTACAATTAATTAGGACTTAACTGGAGCGTTTGTACCTGCTGTCCTAGAGGAGAGGAAAATGCCAATCTCATCCTAAGCATAGGTCTGTGCCAAGCCTTTTGTAGGTGGGACCCTCTCACCCGTTGACTCACACTGAGAGATGTCTGTTTCTTGGCGAGGGCTGGAGGAGAGCTCCTAGAGCAGAGTGTAGCAGGAGAAGATGAGAAGTAGACGCCACCATTCCTTCGGCACCTGCTTCACAGGGTGGCATGCGCTTGTTCCTCATGAAAGCTTGGCTTTCCCTTCCTTCAGTCTGTCACCTTTCCACCGGCTCAGGACACAGCCTTGGGTCCAGCATAGCTGCTACGCTATACTAGTTCACTGTTATCCATGTAAGGTCTTAATGAATTGCAATACATTCTTTAAGTTTTATTCTGTAATTTTATTATTTTAATTGTGTTTTGTTGAGGATGAAACTTGCTATGTAAGCCAGGCTGATCTGGAACTAACAGTTCTTCTGCCTGCCTTCTGAGTTGGGTTCTAATGTTTACCAATGCACCCAGTTATAAGTTTTCATTTTATTTTTATCCACACATAACAGTGGGATGTATCTATGGGATACAGTGTGATATATCCGTACATGTGAATAGCGTGTGGCAGCCAAATAAAGACGCAGCGTGTATCTGCTGCCTTACACATCTAGTTTTTCTTTGTGCTGAGACCATTCAGTCTCCTAGTTATTTTGAAATGCATAATCAGCATTATCACCCTAAGGAATGGTGGTCGAACCTCAGAACTTACTCTTACCTAAAATAATTGTGTATCCTTTGACCATTTTTCTCATCGCTTCCCTCTTTCCCTTCCCAACTTTCAGCAAACACTATTTTACTCTGTTTCTATCTTTTGTTTTGTATCAAATACAGGTGTCACTGTGTAGTCTATATGTCGATAACATTGTGTGGCATTGTTTTTGTGTGCCTGCCCTTAAATGAATTCCATTTTAAAATTAAAGAAGAACTTGGTCCTCCACCATGACTGGAAAGTATTTCGGCAAGTGCACTGCATCAAACAGAATATTCTGGCGTTTTACCTGGATTTCTGTGTGGCCACTGAATGGTCATGCATGCCAGAGTTCAGAACAAAGGTCACCTTAGTGGGTAATAGGCTAACCTCACGTGGTCTCATGACTCAAAATTATGTTCTATGACCTGTTTATGTCAACTGTAGTGTCTAAATATTATGTTCTGTAAACTGCTGCAGGCTAGTTGACATGAAGTTAGACCTTAAATCCTTCACTACAAAAGTCCCAGTGTCAGCTCAAGAAGACTTCTGTAGCAGAATGATTCCTATAAAATGTCTTGGTTTATCTGGATTCTAGGGTTATTGGGATGTGTACATACGTCACACAATTCAGTGTGCTCTTGTATCCAACTGTCGGCATATATTGTTCTTATTATCAAGGAAAAAGAAAGCGTTGGTTTGAGATGGATGCTCCCTAGGTGTAGGTCCCCAGCAGCATTCTCAGACTTCCCTGTCTTCTTGGCCACAGCATCATGCTTCCAGCAAGTTTCATTTCTGATACTCTTGAGGTCAGAATCCTGATGCTGATACGAGATGCTTTGTGACTGTGTTCAGGTTACCAGGATTCATGATTCCATCCTTCACGGTGCACTGTTTTATTTCTGGGAGCTTCAGAGATAAAGAGTCAACGAGGGTTAAAGTTAGCATCATGACTTCCAGAGACACTTGTTTGGGGCCTGTCCCCCAGACAGTGAAAAGACAGGCACATGTATCTTTGCAAATTTCCCTCACCCGTTTCTTCTCTCTTGCTACCCCCACCTTGGCCTTGTTCTTTTCCCAAATCAGCTTCCCTACCCTTTCTCTCTTGCACAGAATGTCCTGCCTATGCACAGGCAGAGCCGCAGGGCCTTTGCGTACCAGATACATTCAGGTTTTATTGGCACTGTGAGGATCCAGTTACCACAAGAACATAGAGACCACTCTCAGTCGTCTCAACAGAAAAGCTCAGCCCCATCTGAACTCTCCATAGATGGTCTCCTGGGTCAAAAGCAGATCCTCTCTGCATCTGGAAGGTCTTGTTGGGTTTCCTAGGCATGGGGTATGAAGACTCCTCCAAGGCCAGCAGATGGGTCAGCAGTTAAAGGTGCCTACGGCCAAGCCGAATGACTTGGCTGAGAGCCCCAGCACTCACATGGGGGAAGGAAAGATCAAGTCCCGCAGGTGGCTCTGTGACTTCTCCATGCGCCTCACGGTATGTGCATGCCCTCTTCATTCACAAATCAATTTAAAGAGTCCTCAGAGATCAGTGTTCTGGAGATCTCCCTTTGTATCCTATGGCAGTTCTATGGCAGAGCGAGACTTCTATGGATAAGGACAGCTTATCTCTGATTGTTTGTCCAAAGCAGTCTTGGGTCTGCCAGATACACAGACTCCGGTTTGCACCTCTTCATGGTTCCTTAATATCTTCCTATTGAATTCTCTCAGCCTCCTGCACCCCCTACTTTCTGTTACTGCCCTGATGAGGCTGTCGTCAGACAGTCCTATAAGTCCATCGATCCACAGAGCCAACACACTTTGAACACAACTGTAGTTTCTTTTATTATGTTATACTTGTATTCTTAAAATATCTTGGACACGAAACCAATATTACCCCTTGTTGCTGGGCCCTAGCGTCTTCTTTGGGGGAGGGGGTGAGAAGGCACAGTGTCAATGTCTCAGACACTGCGAGTCAGATAGAGGGCATACAGCGGACTCGTTTATTTTACAATGGGGAGAAACTTATAAACCCTCCCAGCACCCAGGTGTTCTGATTCGTTGACAGTTCGCAGGGTCATCCCTCATTGGCTAGGCATTATCAGGATCTCAGACAGCACCAGGCAGACTCCAGGTTTGCTTCTTTTGACCTGGTAGGCCTTAACTTCCTACAAACCCTATCTGGTGCAGCGGTGTGTGCGTAGGTGTCCAGTGACTATTTATCATTAGCTTGAGTTATTTTACAGCTTAATCAAAAATCTCTTTTGCTAATGCCCAAAGTGGAGTGTGTGGTCTTATGGATCTTCTCGCTATATTACAAAGTACTGGCTCATTTCAGGTCTATGTTCTGTCTCATCACCACTGCTTAAGGTCCTCAAATGTCTAATGATCTCTCTCTTCAGATACACTCACTCAATAATTCTTGTTATCTTTGCCTTTTGCTTCCTCTAAGCTGCATTTATAGTGTTAGGTAACGCGCCTGGCTTTGGAAAGATGGAAGTATTGGCACCAGTGCTATCAATCTGTGATTATATAACAATTTGGTACCGCCAATGTTCCTAGATAAGATGACTCAAACAAACAAAAAAGAGGTGGTTAAAATCCCGGCCAGCATTATCAGAAGGCAGAACCTATTTTGAAGCTTTCTCCTCTCTTTTGATTTCTTCCTCACTGGGTGGGAGGTCCAAGAACACACACTGCCTTCAGGCTATGTAGATTGGAAAAGGCTGACTTGACCCTGGGTCTTTCTCGCTCAATTCCAGTACGAGCATTTAAATCTTAGTTCTCCAGGGATCTCAACCAAAAGAGGCTCGTGTTGACGAAGTGTGCAAAATGACTTACCGACAATGAACAGATTAACAAAACATTTCTTCTGACTGTGCGTTATAAATTCCTCACAATGTAGCAACTCAAATAGAAAATTAAATTTCCAATCTTACAACATAAATTGCATATTAAAGTTAATTTTTTTTAGCGAATCCAGCTTAGTTTATTTGCTTGGTTTTTTTTTTGTATTTTTACCTAGATAAGTTTATTCAACACTGTCAGCAAATACACAACATTCTATAGTCATTACCTGAGCCTCCAAAACACAAATGTTTGTCACCCCCTCTGAAAGGAAACCATATACATCAAGCCATTCTCATACATTACTCCTCCCCTAGTCTCTGACAACCACCATGCTGTCCTTTCTCTCTGTGACTTTGCCTATTCTGAGTAGTTCATGTGTGTGGACTCACATGCAGTATATGTGGACTCACATGCTATGTGAGCTTTTGGTGTCTGGTTTCTTTTTCTTAAGCCTAATATTTTCAAGGTTCATCCATGCAGAAACATGGTCAAGGTTCATCTACACAGTAGCATGTATTAAGAGTTCATTTCTTGGTATGGATGTACCATATCCTACTTCATGTGTTAACACAGTTTTCTGTGCTCAGCCTTTGAAGGACATATTGGCTGTTTTCCCTCTTGGTTATAAACTGTGTTACTGTTAACACATGGATTCTAAATTTCTTGGGGTATGCATGTTGAAACGATACTACTAGACCAAACTAGTTTAGTATTTAGCTTTGAGAAACCAGACAGTGTCCTATAGTAATACGTAAAGATTCTATTCCTTCACATCTTCACTAGCACTTGTTTTCTTGCTGATAATATATAAATAATAAATTAAAGTGTCTAACCTTGGTCATAAATATTTCTCACATGGAGATTGTCTAGGGAGTCAAAAAACAACACATAACCCTAAATAGTGTGTTCTAGGCCAGCCAGCATTATGTAGTGAGACCCTGTCTCAAAGGAATAAATATTTAAAAGTAAATCAAAGAACAAAATATCTCTAATGAAGAAAAAAATTTATGTTGAGGTAAAAGATAGTCTAAATGCTTCTGTCAATGTGATTTACCTGTTCTTTATCTCACTTTGGACTTGATGTATCTATACAACTCCATGTGCTGAGGCCGAACTATCAAGATCTGTGAGCCCTTTCTCCTGCCCTACAGCGGTCATTTACTTCTGCAAGTGAAAAGTTTTCCCAGGGTTTTTTTTTCACACAATAGAAAGTACAGAAACATCCTACATATCCATCCCACCCCAAGAAAGAAGCAGACTCCCAGTAATTTCAGTCACTCAAAGCGAAAGAAGCAGGAGGGCTCTAGCTATCGAAAAGGAGAGGAAGATACGATTCCTGAGCATTGTCTGTGGAAAAGGAACAAGAGATATCCATATTAGGCAGGAGATGAAATACAGGAAGACACTTCGACAAAAATAAAAAAGTGGAATATGACAGGGTAATAAAGAACAGAGAAACTGTGGTTTTAAAATAACACTGTGTTCTCACGTAACAGGAGACTAACGCGTGCGCCTCAGGTAGTCGGAGTGGCCTTCTCCTTCAGCTGTCAGCCTAGCCGTGTACACGAAAGACTTGGTCATCAAGAAAAAGACACACTTCTACTGATTATGAATATGTATGGAACGTGTGATTCAGTCTCCCTTCTGGAAATGTTTCCAAGTACATATAAAAACATGCCGTGAATATAAAGAAATGTATAACATTAAACTATAGGAACATTTTCCTGCTGCTAAAATCTCTCCAAGATTTTGTTCTTCCATAGTGTACGGTGTAAAACATTCCTCCTCTGTGTCTGTGCCTTTGTCCCTAAAGTAGTCATCTGTGTTGTGAGGCTTCCCATCCAGGGAGCAGTGCGGAGTCCATGTGTATCATGCATGTGAGGCCGTGGGTTCTGTCCTCACCAGGGTCAGAACAGAAAATGAAAAGTCCAAGCGTGATTGCTACTGTTTGGCACTGGGGAAAAGTCGTCCTTTTGCCACTGAAAAGACTTTGTTTCAAAAGCCACTGTTCTTCAGCAGCTTCCTTGGTGACGGCAAGATGCGTGGCAGGATTATCCACAAGTTGTGGTCAGAAATAAAGTGGTACTTTGGATGTAAATGAGACAAAGTTTCCTATCGGAAACACTCAGAACGCTGAGGAAACTGGCAGACGCCTATTTCCCCTGGACACAAGGCGTACCGAGGACGTCCCCACAATGGTTTCTCTGGCCTTGCTGAAGAAAACCATGAATGGTTATGCTCCCCAGAAGCAGAAATGGGAAGTTAAGCACTAATATCAGAGCAATCCATGTAGTTGTAATATAAAGTATAACACACACAGTTAAATCAGACTTTGGGAAGCTTAAGTTTATTTTATAGAACATTGCAATACCCCAAATTCTAAGTATTTTATGTAATTCCTTAGGTAGAAATTAACTTACAAAATCAGTTTTATAGTGATCTTCTTAAATGCAGCATTGAGGAGAGAAGAAATGTGTCCTCTGACAAAGCCTTATAGTGGTTTTATTTATATTAGCTAAATCCAAATGCTCCTTAACAGCAAACCGGCAAGCCCGCTCAACAGTGGAAAGGAAAGGAACCCTTGCTAATGCAGCGACATGGGTCAATCACAAAAAACTGGGCTAAGTGAATGAAGCCAAACAAAACAAACAAACAAAGTATGACATAATGATTTAACATTCATAAGCTGCATCCTCAACTTGAATGAAAAAAGGAACGTTAGTGGTTGCCTAGTGAGGGCCAAAGTTAGGTGGGCAGGGAAGATTTAAGGAGAGAAAATTACAAAGAATAGCTAGGAGGTAATATATATTTTTCAGGTGCCAGGGGTAATGTGACTGCATGGGTATATATGTATGTGCAAATATACATACATGTGTGTAACACAATTAATAAAAACCCACAGGCAGAAATTGGGGTTCAATTTGAAGTTCAGAAAAGGAAAGCAGCCTACCACTGACTCTTACCTCTGTCTCAGTTCAAAATGGCGATCCTGCCTCCAGAATCTCAGAATGAGACTGAGAGCTGTCTTTTCCATTTTATATTCCTCTCTAGTGCTGGGATTAAAGGCGTGCACCACTACCACCTGGTTTCTGCTGCAAACTAGCGCGGCTACTGGGATTAAAAGTGTGTGTCACCACTGCCTGGTCTGTAAGGCTGATTAGTGTGGCTGTTTTACTCTCTGAACTTCAGGCAAGCTTTCTTTATTAAAATACAAATGAAATGTCACTACATATGTGTGTATGTATATATAAGTGCATACAGACATGTACACATATATTACATAGATATATTCATGTAAAATATATGCTTATATATTTATCTATAAATTGCATATTTAAGATACATGCCATTTATTGTGTGTCAGCGCCATGTTAATAAAGTGCTAAAGAGAATGTAACCCAATTACACCCTCACATGTATCCTCACCTCCCTTGCTCCTCCCTCTTTTATGGTACTAGATTGAAAGAAGCACAATGTCGGCCAAATGTATTCCTATCCCAGTACAGTTGCATGTAGCTGACAAAACTAAGCAGACATTACTAGTAACACTCGAAAAGAAATTGTTTTGTTAAATGATGTGGGCATTACAAAAACCAATCTTTATTTTTAAAACCTAAGTATTGGGCCAGTGAGAAGGCTCAGGCACCTCAGGACATTTGCAGTGAGGGTTCAACTCCAATTCCTAGGACCCTCACGATAGAAAGAGAGAGCCAACTCTGGAGAGTTGTCTTCTGACTCCACACATGAGCCTTGGCATGATTACATGCACATGCATCATCATGGATCATCATTTATGACCCAGCAATGCATAAGCATGCATGGGCAACCCATTTATGGCGGTTCTCCAGTTGTTCCTATCCTGGGCAGTCCTTGATGCTTGTGTTATTGCCATATCCGTGTTTCTACAGTCTTCCTCTATGCTGTCTATTCTGCATTTTTTGCCTTATCCTGTGCACTCCTCCAAGCAATGCTATCTTCGGGTTTCTGCCATCATTCGTTCCCATAACATGGCCTCAAACGCCGTTGCCATATTTTATAGTTTACTTCCTTCTGTAGATGGAGATGTTTCTTAACGTCATCACTGCGCAGTGTATCTATTCGTGTGATGCCTAGAATCCTCCTGAGATGTGCCATCTCAAACACATTCAGCCACTGTTCTGAGGAGCCTTTCATTGTCCAGGTTTCGGAGTTGTAAAGAAGGCAGCTCAAGACAAGTGTTCTTAAATGCATACATAAATATAATAAAAATTCCTATTTTCTTGTAGGCTTACAGGTGATTACTTTTATTTTCTTGTATATCTTGGTACCCAATCTGAATCCATTAGAAGGGAAACTGAGTACTCTGGGAATCTTTAAACCTAAATGTTCAGTTTTAGTTTCAGAGCGTGAAGTCTCATTGCATAGTTAAGCGTTGGGCTTGGCAGCGTCAGGCAACTAGCAGGACTCCACCAAAGCATCGCAATCTTTTGGAAATACATTTTTCACTCACTCTGACGTTTCACCCTGTCATTTTTTTCTCTTACCTGTAGCTAGAAGACGAAATCACAACATTACGACAAGTTTTGTCAGCAAAAGAAAGACATCTGGTTGAGATCAAACAGAAACTTGGCATGAATCTGATGAACGAGTTAAAGCAGAACTTCAGCCGAAGCTGGCACGACATGCAGACCACAACTGCGTGAGTATGGGCAGAGCCTCAGGAAGTTAGGGAGTCTCCGGTCTCGCCGCTCTTCCGGTTTTCCTCTGGTTCTCGCTACCAGGTTGTTTGGTGCTTGTAGGTGTCTTTAAATATTTTCCTTGGGGAGAAAAAGTATTTTCATTGGGAGCAAAGGAAAGAAATACGAGTGATAAGTAAGTATATTGCACGAATAACAAACTATCAAAGACCTTCCTGCGATAAGCTTGTGTGGATTAAAGCTCTGAATTCCAGATCTGAAGGATGTAGCTGGTAGAGTGCTTGCCTAGATACAGAAAATCCTGGGATCATGCGTTCACACGGCATGAAGGTGTGATGGGCTTTCTTTCCCTGCTAGCACTGAGGTGGTGGAGGTAGGAGAATCAGAAATTCAAGGTCATCCTCAGTTACGTACTAAGTTAGATGCCAGCCCATGAGACACCAAACATCAAACAACTGAACTCTAATTCCATTTAGACTGATCTTTGTTTCATTTATCAACTTTGTTGTAAGAATTTTGCAGAAGAAAACCACTCCAAAGTGAACCAGACCCAAAGTCTATGTACCTCAGTGTACTTCTGGGCAGTTAGAATAGTCATTTATAAAAGCAGCTATGTACAATGGATTTATACTTTCACTACCAAATATATTTTTATACATCTATCCACCACGAAAACCAAAAATTCCATGACAGAGTGAGAACTAAAAAAACAAGTGGCTTTACATTCTCTTTCATAACTCGTGTCCGTGACCCACATCCCGTCCTTTTTTATGCCCTAACATTAGGCTTTCTTGTTTCATTTCTACATGGTATGCCCAGACACACATTTGGTTTTGCATAGATTGCGCATATGAGGGAGAATATGAATATTTATTTCAGAGATTATGTGACCTCACTTAATATTATATATTCTAAATCCATCCATTTTCCTGCAAATTGTGTGATTATATTTATGTTTGAGCTAAACAGTATTCCACTATATCTATATCTGTTTGTCTATCTATGAAAATAGACTATCTATCTATATACATGTAAACATACATAGATACCCACTATGTATACATGTATATATGTATACACACATGCATGAATATATACATATATACAAGTATACATTTACTTTACATGTATGTGCATATATACATGTATATACATAGTGGATTTTCATTGTCCATTTATCTGTTGATTCACAACTCTTTGCTATAGTAAAAGAAGCAGTAATAAACATGAGATTGCACATATCTCTGTGATAGGTTATAGGATTCTCGAGATATTCCCAGGAATGAAATAATTGAATCATATGATAGTTCTATTTTTAATATTTGGAAAATCTCAAAACTGATTTCCACACTGCCTATATTAATTTGTACCCCACCAAGACTGGATTAGATTCCTATCTCTCCACATCCTTTTCAACATTTGTTGTCAGATTTATTTACTGAAGCTAGCCATTCTGACTGGAATGAGTTGGTACCTCTATCTCATGTCTTCTGGGAATGGGCAGAGGCTTCCCAGGAAGTTGAGTGCTCCTTCTTTTCACTCTTGTTGTGTCTCTTTCTGATCCTGTTACCTTGGCGACTATCAGTTATCATGGGATGGAAAGGCCAGGAGACTTGGCATTGGGATGAGACAGTAGTAAAGTTAGAGTTGCCTGCTCGCCACTCTGGCAACCCTCACATCCGACCAGCATTAGATAACCCCTGTGAAGAAAGATTCCTGGCCTTCAGGCATCTTTGGCTGGCATCAGGGCAGGACTATGTTTTGAATTTAGCTGTTTCCTGGAACTAGGGATGTGTAGGCCTCTGACAGAGTCAGTTCATCATTGCCAGTTTTCTGTTCTGTTCAAGATAAGTGCCGTTCATCAGAGCGGGACCCAAAAGTGATGACAAACAGCTGGGCATGTGGTAAAGCGCTAGAGCACATGCCTAAAATTGCTCACAAATCCTTAGGGGACAACACAGAGTCTACAAACTTGTCTCCTGATGACACTTGGTGATGCTATTTTTCCAAAATTTGAAAGGTGGCACAATGAATTGTTTTAGAGTCCCAGAAGCAGGAATGTTGTTAGACAGATGACGGAAATGAAGGGAATATTAATAGAGAGGGTTGAATTTTGGTATGGAGACAGACATCTACACCCTCACCCCACCCCTGTTGAGGGTAGCCATGTTCTAAACACTCAACAGAGGGAAGTTTTTGACTGTTTAACGCTGCTTATTGAGTTTCCCCATCGCTTTGTGTTAGTTCTCTTCGATCTTTCCAGACTGAGAGACTTGAATGGATGTTTGAGCATTGTGGTGCACTCGCATAGGCCCAGACCCTGCTTGTCGAGGGAGAATTCTAGCCCCTCATGTGATCTGCCCTTTGAGGTCTGTGTCAAACCTTGCATATATAAGCCACAAAGGTTCTGCAGATCCTAGATCACCTTCCTTATTATCTATTGAGCCAAGGTCAAAAACATTTTACTGGATTTGGAGCTTATCAATTCCTATTGTCAGTGAACTCTCGGGATCTCTCTGTCTCCACACTCACCAGCAGTGGGGTTACAGGTTTGTTGGTAGGTTCTTAGGGATAAAAACCCAAGTCCTCATGCATTTCTCAGCTGAGCCATCTCCTCAGCCTCTCGTCATCGTCATCTTTCCTCAGAAACTGTAAATGGGCAGGTTTTTTTTTTCTCAGAATATGAGACACTCACTATGTATTTTCATTTTTTTTTCCTGATTTTTTGAGACTGGGTTTCTCCATAGCTTCGGAGTCTGTCCTGGAACTAACTCTTGTAGACCAGGCTGGCCTCAAACTCACAGAGATTCGTTTGCCTCTGCTTCCCGAGTGCTGGGATTAAAGGCATGAGCCACCACCACACGGCTTCTATTTTCAATTAATCTAAAAATTCATTCACAGTTCTTGTACAGATTGTGGGAAACTAACTAAAATGAAAGCTCTGGCCTCTTCTCTTTGGAAATATACCTTATGTTTCTCTTGTAGAGAATAGTTAAAGTTGGACTTGAACCTATAAGTTGTTTGGCTTGCAATGTTCTTATTTTGTACAGGTGAACATATTGGATTCTTTTTTAACATACGTTAAGACTTTATTTATATAAAGCACTTGAAATTTAAAAACATAAATAAAATTTCACATTCTGAAATTAGACCCAAAGTCCATATATGGCTCTTTTTGATGATTTAAATATTTTCTTTGTTAGCTGCTCTTATATGGAAAAGGTTTTACATATAAGATTTTTTCTTCTTCTTTTTGTGTGTGGAGTACTAGTGACTGATGGGAAATCAGAGGGGCTTCCTATTCCGATCCCTAACTTTAGCCCCAAGGTCAGTCTTCAAGGATTCTTTTGCCATAGAGTTATGCATTTTTTTCCTGCTCCATTAATTAGCATGTGAAGATACAGTCTCCATGTATGTCTAGTACCCATGTGGAAATCGGTTTGTCTCTTTGCAATTCTTTGGCCCTGGGCTTCGTGCCTGGCAGTAAGAAGTACCAGCGGTGATTGACAGCAATTATTCCCATTTTTTTGTGAGATGCTAATCTCACCTGCTAGCTTTTAAACACTGATGTCTAAGAACTTTCGTTGCTGTGTAAGATGCCCTTTGTATGAGGAGCTGGACCTGAAAGGAGCCTGAGGCTCCCCAGAGTAGCTGCCTTCGTTTCAGGTGGACAGTTGTTTCTCTTCGCCTGCAGTGTGGTCCATGTGCCCTCTGGGTTGCTATGTGCACATATCCAAAGCTTCGTCTAGATAGGATGCATCCTAGAGGGAAGAGAGCATGGAATCCGGGGTCTTCGAAGTTTCTCTCCAGAGGCTTGCTAGCCAACCTTCCCTCCTCTGATGATGATAGTTGCGAAAAGGTTATAAACCACATACCCGTGTGCATCAACTTCAAATAGTAACACCACCATAGGAACAACCTCCAGAAGAGGATGGTGGAGCATTAGGCACTAGATTAAATATGTTTATGTATCAATGGCCTGGGTTTCTGCCTTTGCCCTTTTATGACCAATACCAATTAATTGCCCGGACAGTGTGTGGATGAACACCCTCCAGTTCCCTCTGCACCGAATTTAGGTCTCTGGCCTTCAAGTCATACTAATCTAAACTTCGCTCTGGGGTATAGGAATAGGAAGAATTGCTTCATCTGACCTCCCTAATCACTTCAGGAGTTAGATAACCAAACGTGAGCACAGCAGTTTAGTGGCTGAAGGTGGGGAGGAAGGAGAGGAAGGGATAGCTGTGCAGGGTGTGTCAGTGTGCCAAGCTGGGACAGGGGCAGGAAGAGGAGAGAGGCCCGTGCATCCTGGAATGTGGACTCGCAGCAGGCAGGTTCCAGGAAGTCTTCAGGCTATTCATGCCGGGAAGAATAGGTAGTCTCTGTTTTTTTCGTGTCTGAAAAACAAATTGGTGTAGCCAAGCAGTCTACTGGATGGAAAACTTCTTGGATGAATAGCCCAGATTTAATCCCTGGGGTTATAGAATTAGAAACATAAGAGTTTTGTTTAGTTTGTTCAGGAATGATAAATACAGGGCACTGTGGGAGTGTGAAGCAGGGCAGGAGCTTTGCCTGGAGATGTGGCCACTCCAGGGGTTGGGTAGAGCAGGGTTTCCCAGGAGTCCTCCGAATGTAATCAGTCCAAGAGAGACAGGTGGTGCCTCCTGAGGGTGACACACCAGAGATGGCACTGCAGGAGAGAAGGCTCTACTCCTAAGAAGCCCATCCTGTTAGTGTTCTTGGTTTGGGAGGAGGGGCAGAAAGTTACCTTTCTTCTTCAGGACACAGAAAGTCATTAAAGGGTCCTACCCAGTTATTTATCCAACAAGTGCTAACGAATGTCTACAGTTAGGCCCTTACTGCCTCCAGGCTACTCTAGACCTCAGGACAACAGGACTGACGAGTGCCTATCTTTCTTTTCTTTCTTTCTTTTTTTTTTTGATGTCAATATAAGTCTTCATTGCAAGCACTCCTTTCACGCTTGTTTCCTTCACAAAGTTAGGGTACTGGGGAGGAACATTTGTCCTCAACTTGACAGCTATTAGACCTTAGCTCCTGCCAGGGCTTCTTTGAGCGAAGAACTATCCACCAAGCAGCCAGATAAATGGCCCTCATAATCAACACTAACTGCTTCATATACTCCATGGACACCTTGAAGAAACCTCCTGGCATCTATAGATGTTTGTCGCTTAACCACAACTCTGGTCCAGAGAGGAATATTTCTATCAAGCTTGTTTTTTTTTAATTAAAATTTGCATTTATTGGTTTAAGTTTTCCAGAGTCTCATATTCTTTTTTTTCTTTCCTATCATTTTTAAAAATTGATTTTATTGAGCTCTACATTTTTTTTCTGCTCATCTCCCTGCCTCTCCTCTCCCCTTCAGCCCTCTCCCATGGTCCCCATGATCCCAATTCACTCAGGAGATCTTGTCTTTTTCTACTTCCCATGTAGATTAGATCTATGTATGTCTCTCTTTGGGTCCTCATTGTTGTCTTAGTTCTCTGGGATTGTGGTTTGTATGTGCCTACCTTTCTGTCAATGTGGAAAGGGAACAAAGAAGAAACAAATAATGAAATCAACTGGTGAGGAACTGCCAGGAACAACCTGTGAGGAACTGTCAGGAAGGGCTGACCAGGAAGTGCTGTGAGGACAAGAGTAGAGGGTGATCTGCCAGTTAGAGACTTGGAAGAGAGGGCTGAGGCTACTGGTGTGGTGTCCCAGGCAAGACAATCTTGTTCTAAAACCTGATTCCAACAGAGACCTGACAGACTGGAAAGATCCAAGGCTAAATGATCTAGAGAAGAACTTTCAAGCTGAGAAAAAGTGGACGCCAAGACTCTGAGGCATAAACTACCTTTGAAGATTCTGGGAACCAAAAGTCCTCTCTCAAGAAAGTCTAGGCTGTCTGCGGTGTGTTGTGTGGACAGCACAGCATCTAAGGCCTCTAGGGCAAGTGAGAACCCAATGCCAAGGGCTTTAGATGCTACTGGAAAGTTTGAAGCAGGAAGTAGCCCGGGCTGACACACATTTATGGATCATTTCCATTCGATTATGTAATACATTGTGGAGGGGTATGGGTGGGAATTGGAAAATGATTCATGGGACTATTGTAAGCAAGAGTCATGGAGAGTAGGGGGAGAATCTGGAGGTCAGTCTGACCAAGATGTCCCACTCATTTGGAGACAGCTGATGAGGGAAGTAAAGTGATGGGGTGTGACTCACACGGATGCTTAAACAATACAGCATCCATTCGTTCCATACTGCAATGTCAGTAGAGCATGCCTGTGACTTCATGGGCTGCAGTTACAACAGCCCGGATTCTGTGTACACAGGGAATGAGACCGCGTCAGTACCAATGTGATAGGCAACAGCGATTTAGTGGTGTATATCTTGTATAGTGTCAGGTGCTTTACTGGCTTGCAGGGACTCTATGCTGTCATCAGGAGGACTGAGACACAGTGGTGGAGCTGGCACTCAGTGACCTGTTTTGATCATGTCTGAACACTCCAGAAAGAAATGCCAGACTGAGAGGACAATCTGAGAACAGTTAAAGGCAGAGGTGTGTGTGTGTGTGTGTGTGTGTGTGTGTGTGTGTGTGTAAGTCATTCGCCCATGGATATCATCGAATTGAAAGCTGTAGGATTGGACTTGGAGATTAATACATCCGATGACTGTGGTCTTGCTAACTTTTAGGAATGAAGTTGAACTTTCCTTAGTAGAGAAGAGCCAATCCCTTAGGAGTAAGGAAAGATAAGATTATCAACCATATAATTTCAGGAGCAAATCTTCCCCTAACCCTGTTTGCTTGGCTGCTGAGGGAAAGTGGGGGATGGGGCTTATTAATCATATGTTGGCAAGAGTGTTGACAAGTATTTCCCCCTAAATTAATTAAAGCCCACTGGATTAGTGTCCATGACTCCCATTCTAACACACATTCTATATCTTATCGGATAAAAAAAATGTGAACATGAGAGAATGATTAGATGTGGCAAGTTAGCTGGGAAGAATCAGACTTCAAAGCACTGAAAAGAATTTCAGCTTTCAGAGAATGTGTGTGATTCCCAGAGGCGATACTTTGCATAGCGATTAGGTAATCATGACCTATTTAGTTTGATTTATAATGAAAAGAAAAACTATGGTATGCTAATGAAAGATCTTGGCATTGTTTCTTCAGCAATAGGATTCAAACTGCCATAGGACCCAATGAGCAAGAATAATTACAAAATGAACTCCAATTGTCTCCTTTACAGAAATAGTTGAGCAATACAGAAGCAGGACAAGGGGTCACCTGTGTGTTTGGGGGCGGGGGGAGTTGTTGCTCTTGTTCTTGGCCATTTTGTTCACACTGAGACTTCTTTTGTTTTCTTTTAGGTCTCAAGGAGGCAGGGTGCAGAAGGGTGCCTTCAAGTCAGTGTGTTTGTTTATATATTAACAGGGTTCTGCTTTGTGAACCCATGAAGTGCTCCCACTAATAGACCTCTGTGCATTGTGCCACAGACCAAATGGTAGGTCCACAGAGGGTAGGAGTTTTTAAAAAGGAGTGGAAACTCCTCCACCATTTTTGAAAAGCTCAATACCTAAGCTGTACATAAAGAAGAATACAGCCTAACTTGCCACATTTCCGAGACTTCACAGTGCTTGAGTAGTGAGGTTCAGTGACTTATTTGTCCTTTGCTGGTGGGCTCGATTTCAGGTCACCATGGTCCGAATGATAATTACCTCTCTTTGTGAGGAGTGGTTTGTGGCTCTGCTGCATTCAAAGCATCAGTGACAATTAAAGACCTAATATTAAAAGCTGAGCACACCCAATCTCTCATGTAGCTAGTTCTTTTTACCTTCTGGATTCTATTGTATTACCTAAACCAGAAAGTAGATTCGTTTCTCCAGGCAGAAGTGGTAGATTTATATTATAATGACATATGACTTTGGATGCCTTTGGAAGAAAATGATCCCGAGTGGTTTTATGTGTATGTCCTTGATGAGATGTTGAAATGCAGTCGTTAAGGGAATGCACTCTTTTGACTCTCTTCCTGGGGGACATACATTCATGCCGTGAAATATCTTCTAAAAACAGTTGATGTTTTAGTCCTTTCTTCTGGTTGTATGTAGAAAATGCTTAAGTTCAAACCATGCACTGCTCTATTGCTTTGAATATTAGCCCTGCCTATTAAAATTGTAAATCCTGTGCTGTATGTGAATACCAAGGGAATTCATGGAAAAAGTCAGTAGAATCCTTTTTATTTGGCTTGGAGAGGAAAACCCCCAGAGAGATCTACAGACGATACCGTATGCACTGGCCAAACAGCTCACCTGGCTCTTATATACTTAACATTTCAACCTAGCTCAACTGGTAATAAAGAAAGACTGCACCCTAATGACCTGTGTTTGATACCTGGAACCCACAAAAAGCCCAAAGTGGTGGCTCACATCTGCAATTGCAGTACTCCTACAGAGATATGGACTCCTGCAGAGATATGGACTCCCGCAGAGATATGGACTCCTGCAGAGATATGGACTCCTGCAGAGATATGGACTCCCGTAGAGATATGGGAGGCAGAGACAGGAAAATCTCTTGGAAGCTTCTGGGCTAGCTGGCTTGCAGGACACATAACTACAGGTTCAGTAAGAGAGACCGTGTCTCAACATGGTAGCAGGAGAGAACAGTTTCTGAGAGTAGGTGTCTGACCTCCACATGCATACTGTGGCACATAAGTGCACACATGCTCACTTATACACATGCATGCACACACACGCACTATTCATTATACAATATAAAATAATAATGCATGAGCCGGGCAGTGGTGGCACATGCTTTAATCCCAGCATTTGGGAGGTAGAAACAGACAGATCTCTGTGAGTTGGAGGCCAGCCTGGTCTATGAAGGAAGTTACAGGACAGCTTTCAAAGCTACAGAGAAACCCTATCTCAAAAAACAAACAAAGCAAAACCATAATAATAATGATATATGAAATTAGATTTTAATTTTAAAAAGAGTAAAAATGTGAACACAGTTTGGGAGTCAGGAGAACCAGTGGCCTGACAGGAGTGTCATTTTCAGGACTTGGGTCCCTAGCATCTAGGTGGGAGTAGCTTGCTCCCTCAGTTTAAGACCAAGTTCAACCAGGACTCCAGCTATAATGACAGGGTATGGACAATGCACAACCTCTGAAGTACCCTTCACGTAGGCAGTGCTATAAGTGGTGCTCCTGGGAGCCTCTAAGTACTCTGAGTTCAATGACCTACTTCTCATAGGCCCTTGGTTGCTATGGTGTTGGTAATCACTTCCCACATAGAACTCCCTCTCACTGCCTACCCCCTGAGATCTTTCCTGGTTATTGATTCTAAGCACCATGCAAAATGACTACTGGCTGTTCTTAAGAGACAGCTTGATAATGAAGAGGTGGAAAATGAAGCACGCACGCGCGCGCGCACACACACACACACACGCACACACACATACACACACACACCTAGAATTGTGTCACACACACACACCTAGAATTGTGTCACACACACACCTTAGAATTGTGTGTGTGTGCATGGTTGCTTATGCACGTGTGTACACACACAGAGGTCACAAGACAACCTCAGTTGGGATGCCTCGGGCCTTGTTCATCTTTGGGACAGGGTCTCCCCCACATCTTAAAATTCTTAAGCAACGGTGTTATTATTTCTCTATAAGAAACTGGAGCTGTAAAAAACTGACCCAGCCACCTCAGTGTCATCTCCAAGGCGACAGGAGGAGATGGGGGAAGGGGGGGCACCAGCTCTGTCACCATGGAGCCACAGCACCTTCCCATGGCTCCATTCATCTTGTGTCATCTAAGGGACTTGTTTCTAATGGCCTTCAGATTTAACATTAAAGGCTCAAAGCCTCGGATTCAACTCTCAGCATCACACATACACATGAGAAACGAAAAACAAAACAAAACAAAACAAAACAGAATAGATTTATGGATTACTCCCCAGAAATAAGGAGCTCTGGCATCCTAAATACTGCATTGAGCCATGCATCAGGCTGCACTGTGACAGTGAAATTGGAAATAGAGATGCATTTTTCATTGTTGATACATAAGTGTCACTAACACAAACATCAACAGATCTCTGTGTGTACCTACCTCCCATTTTGGGGGTGGGAGGTGCTTTTAAAACAATGTAACACTGACTGCTTACAATATGATCTTATTTCTGAACAGTTTTAAATTGAGTTATCCAATTCAGAATGTCATACACATATGTTCAAAAGATGTCTTATCTCAAAATTCAAAGCCTTCTCAAACACATACTGTTAATCTACATAGGCTAACTTACAATAAGAGTAAATATGCAGGCTAATTGCAAGACCCTGCCAAAGCGGTGCCAGACTGACATCAGAAGGAATTTTCTAGTAGCCCAACTCAGCCTCCTGTGAAGTTGTCGCACTGTTCCCGTCCCTTTTCCTTTGTAGTGTTTTCCAGGTCCCTTGAGTCAGTGCTGGGTGGCTGCCCGGTAGTCTACTCTCAGACTTTCAGGACTGCCTTTTCTTTCCTTGCTGTGACCTCTTTAATGCTGACACTCACATCAAATCTCCAGAAAGCTCCAGCCGGCTCTATTGGATGGAGAAAGGTGACTTCTAGTCTTCCCCATTGCGTAGGCTTCTTAACCCTTCAAAGCAGGACACTGACATTAACCTAACCCCTTTCTTGCCAAATGTGATGGCATCACAAAGCTGAGCAACTGGAGCAGAGTCCCCCAGGTTAAGATGGGGTCTGGCATCTTCCGGGAGCAGTGAGGCATCCTGAGTGGCTGAAGCAGAGTGAGCAAGGAAGAAGCAAAGGGAGGGTGGAATGGGGCAGAGGCCAGGTTGTGTCAAGCTGCCATGGAAGGGCAGTGCATATGGACTTGGTGAAGGGTGTGTGCAGAATGTTTCTTCTGGTTGTTGTGTTGAAAAGACACTGTCGGGAGAGAAAGACAGAATTATAAAAATAAGTTAGGAAATCATTACAAGAGCCCAGGTGAGGGACAACGCCAGGGGAAGTAGAGAACAGCAGAGGCCATGGAGGCAGAATTGGCAGGCTCTAGTTATACTGGGAAAACTGAAACAAATCAGGCGGGTGTCTTGATGGATTGGATATGGAGGGAAAAGGAAAAGGTCGAAGGTGGTACTAATCTCCCATCCAATGAACGGTTCCCTTTCCTCACCACTGTGCAGGAGGAATTTTGCAGAGGAAAACTGTTTCTTGACTGTTTTATCTATCTATCTATCTATCTATCTATCTATCTATCTATCTATCTATCTATCTATCTAGTTGTTGTTGTTGTTTGTTTGTTTTTCAGAATTATGGTATCGGTATTAGTAGGGAGAGTTCTAGAATAAAGCGAGCTCTGAATCCTAATCCATAGTGCGTGAACATATTTTATGTGTGTACTGTGTAGTGTTTTCCAGACCTCCACAGTGCCCCATTCTGTTTTTGAATGTACTTTTTATAGGTCTTCTTTCATGACTCCCTTACACCTTTGTAAAAACTCTATCAGCAACCTAGAATGTAAGTGGGTAGGGACTCTAGATTTTTTTCTTCATTTATTTGTAAACAAATAACCCTTATTTTCATAATTTTCTTTAGTTTTGATTTGTGTGCCTGTGTGTGTGCACGTACATACATGTGAATGCGCATATATGAATAGAACTGAAGTCCTAGGTGGTCGTGAGTAGTCTGTGTGGGTCCTCTGCGAGAGCAGTATATGCTCTGACTACCCCGTGGACATTTCTACAGCCCCAACCCTCTGCCTTTTTAAATGCTGTTGAGCTCAGTTAATTTAGCATTCTGTATACTGTTTTTGGATTCTGTTGAGTACTGTTTCTTTCTGAAGACTCTCAGTGTTTGCCCTTAGGTGATCAGAGAGCTCTAAAGCTTTGTGATAATGATTGCCATTTTTATCCTAATCTTTCACATTTTGTGCTGTGGTAACTGCCTTACTATTAGAAGCAAGTTGTATGTTAATATCTGAGATCATGTATAAACCACTTGGCACTCTGTTGTTCCATGTGGTCAAAATAGTCCATAATTAAAACATAAAGTCACACGTAAAATGTACAAAGTAAAATTACAATTTGGATATGCTGTTTTCAGACCTCTGTGGAAAAAAAAAATTCTAGTGGGTCCTTTTATTCATCTCCTCCCTTCCCTTTGCTGTGTGACCGGTCACCAGCCAGGGCTTACCACATACAATCTGTTCTTCAGAGACATAAACAAACTCCAAGTTAATGAATTTTTTTTGTGTGTGTGTGAAATATTTTTGAAATTTATAGGTTCGCAGTTATGCAAGAAGGAAAGTTAAACCCAAAGGTCTGAAGTATGGTTTGTTGCTATTTTAACATTGATGTTTGAAATGTCAGTATCTAAAAGGCCCGTTGTCTCTATGTAGCAACCTTCACAACCAATTCTGTTGATGGTAATAGAGCTTTTGTCTCCCAGCCGGCAGGAAACCTCAGCCAGACTCAAGAATGAGGGGCTCCTTCCACATCTCACATCCCCTGGATTCCCCTTGTCTTTCTATTCTGTTTCGTCACTCCCTGCCTGCCCTCTAGTGGGCAGCACGAACCTGGGGGAGCCAGGTCTGAAAATGAGGCAGACTAAAGCCCCATGCAACAGCCAACTTTATTCAGAGCATCAGACAGTTTATACTTGGAAGGCTAAGACGGATCACAGGAGTGGGTGTTCAATCACAAGGATAAGTCACACGGGGCCAAAACATGTTTCCTGTAGAGACTAGCACCAGCTGAAGCAAACTCACTCCTCTCCACCACACCTGGGAAGAACACGAAAACGCATTCCAAGAACAGTTCTGTGTTTTGAAGAAACTGAGGTCACAAGAGTCTTGTCTCGTTTGCGTGGAGTTCTCAGGCACCCAGAATTTCCCTACAGTGACTCCATTCGTGGACTGTGCTTTGACATGGCCCATGGTTTTCTTCTGTTTCTAGGTACAAGAAAACACATGAGACCTTGAGCCATGCAGGGCAGAAGGCCACAGCAGCCTTCAGTAATGTGGGAACCGCCATCAGCAAGAAGTTTGGAGATATGAGGTAAGTCAGGGTATTTAAAACAAAACAACAACAGGAGCCTTGCCAAAGGCATTGTGGATTGGTGGGATGTTCTTTCTTGCCTTAATGGGTAAAAATATCATTGACTGGTGACAGAGATAAATTTTCGTGTTGGATATTGTGATATTTCTGTCTGAAGGTCAGTTTAGAAGCCTGGCACCAGTCTTACCCTTTCTACCCATGAAATCAGAAGTTAGAGGGAATGAGGAGGGGTTTTAGAATAGTCCAGGATACAAAGAACCTGACTGGTTTTAGTAGCCAACTTGTCTCTGTGCTCTGACAAAAACAACTTCAGGAAGGATTCATTCTGTTCCATAATTTGAGGGTATAGCCCATCCTGGCCAGGAAGTCATGGCTACAAGAGTTTGAGGCAGCTGGTCACCTTGTACCCCTAGTCAGGAAGGAGAGAGGGGAATGCTGGCCCTCTCCTTTTAGGTCTGGACCCCAGCCCATGGGCTAGTGAGTCTTCCCTCCTCAGTCAAGCCCATCTAGAAACATGCAGAGAGATGTTTCCATGGTGATTATAAATCTAACCAGTTGACAATGAATATTAAGCATCACATATCTTAATTTAAATGATATTGGAAAATATTCAATGGAATCTGCTCTGATAAATTATTCTAGGTTACATTTTTGTGTCCAACCATCTGGTATATTTTATATTTTAAAATGATACTATTTGGCTCATACTTCTGGTAGTTTTCTTTCTTTTCTTTACCAGTATATTGACATATATTAACAACTTATATACCTTCATTTTTAATAACTGAATTATTGTACAGTATACAGCATCAGTAAAACTTTTAAGTACCCTCCACATTACGGTTGTCAATAGTTTACAGAGACTAGGTACAACATGGAGAAAGACTTTGAATTAAGCCTAACATCCTTCCTACAGAAACAGGGAAAATGATGTTGTGTGGGATTTTTTTTAATATTATATGTGAGAGAAATGTTTCCCATAGTCACTGCTGCCATATTTGTATTGTTTAAATGCCTGCCAATTTATTTTGAATTTTGCTGATGTGGTTTAGGAGATCTTTCTTTAGAAATCGATTTTATTTTTCTCATAGTAACCAAGATAATATTTTTTTTAAGTTGGCAAGTTTTAAGTTTCTCCTTTTCAAAATCTATGTGGACATTTATGTCATAGATTTCTGAAACTTATTTCTCTGAAGCTTTGATACCTAGTCATAAATATTCATATCTTTGTATTTAGTTTCTTACATCAAAAGTTGGTGGATTATGCCTCATATTCATGAACCATTTTACCTAGGCATTCATGCATATAGAATTAATTTGATTCGTACATGAATACTCTGCATTGCTTTATTCTCCTTTTTATTAATATCACATTATCAAAGGACACTGAAAGCCTTCAGAGACAGCATGTGATTTTGTGTTATTAGTTATTGCTAATCTTATTACAGGTAAGGTTTGCAGTCATGACTAGCATTCTTACACAGGAAAGACCCTTCCTCCCATTATATATGGGAGAATATATTTTGACATGTTTGTAAAGTTTGTCCTCTACATAGGCAGTTGACAACTTTTTCTTGAACACTTGACCTTGTACAACATGGCCAAATACCTTTCCTCCATCTTTATGAGTCCATATAAACATCTCTGGAGCATTTAAAAAAAATGTGTGTTCCTTGATTGCACCTCTTTAAGAGCGTGTTTAGAATCTGGGAAAATGATTGCATCAGGATGCAAGTGATCTCATCCTTACCTGGATGGTCTTTACCTGGTAGATGAGAGGAACATGGGGCTAAGATTGTAACTAAGTAGCAGATGATTTACTTTGCATACACAAGGGGGCCCTTGGGTTCCATCCAATCACAGAACAAGCAAGGGGAAACCAAGTAGCAATGCTACTGGGGTGTTATAGAACTATGGATGTGCTATACATTCAAGTGCTACTTTACCCTTTATTATATGGCCAACTCAAGGTGGTCCTTACCCGAAGGAAAGCAGCATGCATCTGTGATGGGGACCCATTGGGTCTTATAAAGGCCTTTTGTGTTTCTCTAGTGAGAAACAAAGGCTATAGAATATAGGTAGTGTGTTGGTCTACTTCTGTCCAAATTGTGGTAAGAGTGATACCCTCCTGTCAATGGCCTTTCCTCTTGTTTTAAAGTGCTTTGTTTTAGCGTGGTGTATAACTCATTTCCCCAAAATTCCAGGCTGTCCACTGATTATAACTTCATAGAGAGAGTCATAGTTTTCATTGTGAAATGACTGATGTTGCTACGCTAAATTTACGTGAGTAGTAAAGCAACTGCGTAGTATTCATGAGGTCTGAGAATCAAGCCTCATTGCTTCAGACAAACAAACGGTAGCTAAAAATTCTGGAAAATGTAGTACACGTTTCTAGAGACTCAAATTCAGTTCTGAACATTTTTATTAAGTTGGAAAAAGACAGAGATGTACTTCTAGTTTTTTTTAATCAAGTATTACAAAGGCTTTATTTTTAAATTTTACTAAAATGAGTATTAAGTATATGCTATTTTAAACTTCCACCAGGTTAATACACTTGAATTCTAAAATTTTCTTTTTACATTATGTTCAAACCAATGTGCCAATTTATAAAATGTTAGCAGGAAATGTTAAAATTTTAGCACAGGTATTTTACCTTAAACTTTCCATTGGTTTAAAGTGTGCTATTGTCTATAAAATTCTTCTCTGTGTTCCAGGACCAAATCTATAACCATGTCCAGTCTTTTTCTCCATCTGCAAATAGTGTTAGTAGCGCTTGCCTCACCCATGTGTTAAAGTCACACCCATGGAGTAAAGACACACACTGAGGAAGTCTAAACTGTTGGGATGGTTTTTATACTAACAAACTGGCATCTTCTCAGAATTTCCCAGTGAATTTGTTCAGACGGTGATTCACTGGGGACCAAATGTTTGGAGGAAGCATATAATGGAGGCTTGCCATCAATATATCGCTGTGGGAAAAACAACTAGATGCAAAAATTTTTTAGAGTGGTGGACAAAAATCTTTAAGGCACATTTAGAAATCAGTACTATCAGCCATTGTTTATGCACCTGACTCCATGGGTTGAAAATATTTCTTCATTCATCTTTATTGAACAGGTGCAGATTTTTGTGCTAAGATTCTCTAAGTAACAAGGCATAACAAATGTCATATGGTTTTTACCCTGTGTTAGGTATCAACGTAGTAAGGCTAGAAGCTATATGCAAATACTAAGGCATTCTATGCAAGAACTTAAGCATCCTAGTATTTCCATATCCATGGGGGTCCTGGAACACTTTCCCCCTCAGCACACACAGGGAAGGCAGACTGTGTACTCAAAAGAACAGTGAATGAAGTTGCGTAGACCTTTCTTTCTTGCAAAGGAACAAAAGTCCCAGGGGGGTCATGTCTGTGCATTCTGTGCTAACTCAACCCTGATCTTCTCTCCCATGCTGCCGGGCTTCAGGTCTCACTCTATTGGGTAAGCACACGATGTTGAGTCTGTGCGGCTGTGTGAGGTCTGCAGCTGTCTCCTTGCATGCTCTTCCCTTCTACCCATGGCTCTCAGCATCCTTCGCACTGTATCACAACCAGAAAAACAAGACCATTTTCTGGAGCATGCGCAGAACAAGAAAGATGCCAGTCACACAGCGAACTAATCCCTTGGAGTTCATTTAACCACACATTCATATCACTCATGAATTTTTCCCACCGGTTTCATTTGTTAAGCAATCTCCTAGAACTAAATCTCTTCTGTCAGGAAAATTTCTTCCAACACTTACAGAGCCCTTAGAATTCGAAGAGGTTAAAAAAAAAAACGGTGGAAATTGTTAAGACTTTTATTTTGTTTTTAGTTTTATTTTATTTTTTGTTTTTTAAAGAAAACTTGCAGACCTTGAAACAGAACTATTTCCCTTCTATCACTTTTCTCTGAATTTTTTTGACTTCAGTTTCCATACTTTGAAGTTGCAGGGGGGGAAATTCCTGGAAATACTTACTTTAAGAAGTTAGTGGCTTCCTCTGAGGACTTCAACTTAAGCCTTATTTTTTTCTAGAATCTTAATATGAACTTAATCCACTCCCGCCTCAGATTGTATTTAATGAGATGAGCAGACTGGCAATACTGGATTCCCTGTAGTGATGTTTTAAATGTGATTTCTCTATATAGTCTCTGGGAGGCTACAACTACTGCCTGAATGACTTTGCCTTTCTGATATTTCAGTAAAAGGCTGCCCTTCCTGATGGCTTTAGTTGATAGTTTCTGGAATGTGTGACAGATTTGATTAAAAACCTGGTAGCTTCCAGATCTTCCTCATAACCCTTTAAATACAGTTCCTCATATTGCAGTGAACCCCAACCATAAAATTTTCTTCATTGCTGCTTCATAACTGTAATTTTGATACTGTTATGAATCATAATGTAAGTATCTGTATTTTCCAATGGCCCTAGGTGACCCCTATGAAAGGGTTGCTCCAACCGTAGAGGTCACGACCCACAGGTTGCGAAACACCATTCTAGGTAGCCGGCCACTCAGGATCTATGTTTAAAATGTGGCAGGAGAGCAAGCCCTAATCCAGGACAATGGAGCCCAGCTTGCTTCCTCTCACTTGCCTCACTCCAGTTCTGGACAAAACTCCACAGACAATACCAGGCAGTGAGGAGGGGAATGGTGAGCCGTCTGCTCTAGGATTAAGAGGATCAATCTCCTAAAATTCTCAGGCATGTTTGTATTTGTACCAGTTGTTCCTGACAGTTAGTCCAGAATGGATGTAGAACTCTCTTCTTCCAGCTGGTGTGTGTGGATGAACAGTGTTAGCCTAGCCTGTGCTTCCTAGGGTGCCTTTTCCTAACCACCTGCATTCCTCTGGCCAGTTTCCGTACAATGGAATATTAGCATCTGCCTGCCTGGCCTCCTTCCTGGGTGCGGTTCTCACTCTTCCCCGGTGTGAGAAGAAAGTGGGATGGACTCGGGGATACCACACTTTCTAGATGTCCTGCGAGGCCCCTGAGAAGAGCAGGGGCTTTCAACATGGCTCACATATTCTTTCTCATGCCCTTGGAAACTGATTGCGGTTGCTTATGCCCAAGGAAAACAAGTGCCATCTTGGTTGGGTGGGCGGGGTTACATCGGATATTTGAAATTGCTGTTTTAGAACTGTCAAGTCAGAGTTTTCCCACAAACTTAAACTGTGCTGTCTTCTTTTCCCCCCTCCCTTTAATGTGCTTTGTCCCGAAGGTACTCCATTCGCCATTCCATAAGTATGCCTGCCATGAGGTAATGTGCACAAAATATTCACGTCCTATTAATGTATGTGAAGCATTTCTTATTTTACATGAGTTCCTTCCCCTTATCATTTTATAAGAAAAGATTTAGCTGAAGTCATGCTATACTTCACGCTTGCTTTCTGACTGTCTTCAGGAGGGAAGGTGGCCACTTGCTGTGGGCTTGAGTTTTTGGCAGACACAAGACCTGAAATCCAATCCTTCCTGAGATCAGAGATAAAAACTTCACCTATTGCAATCTCCATTTTTTTTAACTATATATTATAAAGAACTAAGAGCTGCCTTGCATGGATCTATGAGGCCAAAGTGAAGCAATATATTTAAAGCACTAACATAAGACCTGAAACATTCTAAACACCTTTGAATAATTAAATGCAAACCTAGGAGGGGAAAAAAGAGAGAATGGGAGAAAAAAGAGAAGATATCATTAAGATTTTGAGATGAGTTGTTTGTTGAAAGTTTAACAATGACAGACCACTACAATCCTGGATGGATTCCTGGTGACATAAACATCCAAATTCAAGGTTGTATGACTTACTGATACAGTAAGATTAAAAAAAAAATCCCCGGAGGTATGGATATTTGTAATGGAAATGAGAAGAGGCAGTTCATCTGTAGCACAGTTCTGCCAAAGGCCAATGTTACAGCCACAGTAAAGCCATTTCCTTGATATCAGTTGCACTGTGTTGAAAATAACTGGTTATAATCAGATTTGCTGTTTTTCCCATGGTTCTCCTGGGGGTGCTCCAGCAGCCTGGGCTGCTGTCAGTGTGGGATAAGGAGCACATGGAACCTCTGGAACCTTCCCACACTTCAGTCAGTCAGAGCTATGGCTCTCTTCTGCTTCCTGGTATACATTATGATTTAGAGTAATTGCAGAGGGCACTCAGTTACTTTAAATAGTATGAGATTACTGGAACCAAATACCTCCTAGGGTCATTTGCAGTACCAAAAGTTTATAGTTGTACATGATGTAATTAAGTTTGATTAAACCGTTCTCCCTGATCTCCAGCATGCATTCTACTGTAATTTAATTAGAGGTATGTTTATTCTTTTCTGTCTGATGAAGTCTCTTCTACACTGGGGATATTTGCTCAATTAGTTGGTTGGGAAATTTAAGCACAAAGTTTGGTTTTCTGTATTTGGTAGAAATAAGATTGCTTTGTTCATCTTCAGAGGAATTGTTACCAACCCTCATAAGAAACCCAGACTGAGTAGTGCAACCCAAGACTTTTAGCACCTTGACTGACCAAGTTTAAATCTGGGTGTCCAAAGAAGACTTGAACAAAATGAGCAAAGTTTCAGTCTGTGAACCAGAAATCCATCTTGTGGTCTGTAGGTCAAAGACAATCTCATCAACTTCCTGAAGTGAACTTTGGAAGGAAATTAAGTTTACTAATCTAACATATATCCACAAACCACCCATCTTACCTGACTACTCATGGTATGTCTACATAACTGATGGATTTCATGTGGGCAGGCTCAGCCAAATAAGGGTGGAAGAGAAAATGAAGTGCCACCATATATAATTTTGCGTCCTACAAATATAATTTCACCAAGACACACAGGTATTACGAAGGCTTACTTATAGGGATTTGACTAATGGTTGGTTCATGTGCAAGACCGAAGTTGTGCCCTTCAGTGTGAATAGAGTACAGTTCTAGCCACAGGGACTGTGGAAGTTGCAGGAACAATCCTCCACAAAGGCAAAGACCTGGAGAATACATTTTACACATTAGCTGCCTAGAGCCATGGCCATCCTACACCATACAACCAAACCCACATTTTATAGTCACACTCCCTTATGCAGATTCTGTAGGCCATTCCTCTTATTTTATTATCCTCTGTACTCAAGAAAGAATAAGTAGTTTATCAAATATGATAAAACTTAATTGAAATATTTGACTTGAAAACAATGGCAATTGTTACTGAAATGTGACATGCCAGATTTAAGATACATCTTTCACTTTAGCTTCTATTTCTTTAATTGGATTTACTGATATCACTTGTAATGCAGTAATATTAATTGTGGTCAAATCTAACAAAGAAAGCACCAAATGACTTCAAGGTTGGTAGACAGAAAATACAACACAATGTTTGAGTCATTAATAAAGCTCCAATGAGGTAAGAAGGCTCCACCTCCTAAGAAGGTGGAAAACTAACATGTATAGCTAACAAAGAAACATTAAGGAGCCATTGGGGGCAGCCTATGTACAATAATGAGAACATCAACTTCCAGAATTACCACTTTCTAGAACTTCTCAACGTCATTATTTTTTTTAAGGCACAGAAAGGAATTTTTTTTTGCCTTGAGCTATTTCTTGTGTGTTTTGTCTCAAATGTGCTGAAATAACTAACCTTAAATTTTCAAATAGGAATACTCATGCGTGACCCTTAAATGGATCTTTCACTACAAACAGACAGAGAAACTGAGTTAGAAAGGGGACCTGTTGTGGTAGAAAACAATGAACAAGATGTTAAATTAGCCATCAGTCCATTGGCTCAGAGAAAACGACTAATGGAGGATTATGGAATTATTGTAGTTGGATCACTGCCATGTGCTGACCATTTTACTTAGACGTATTCTGTATCTCTCTGTCTGGACATACCTGAGCAGAAACAAAATGTGTTTTAAAACAGAGTTGGTATAGGTGGCAAGCTGACAGCCAGCACTGGTGCAGAAGTGCTAATTTACAAACAAGAACTGAAAACCGAACATCATGGTTGCTAAGACACAAGGTCTTTGGAGCTGACCTCTCTTTTTTTATTTTAGGAATTCTCCTACTTTCAAATCATTTGAGGAGAGGGTTGAGACAACTGTCACAAGCCTCAAGGTACAGATGAAGTGAACTGTGTGAGATTGGGTCCATGTCATGAGGACAGCTTAGTCATTAACTGCCGTTAGTGCTGAAGGCAAGGAAGGGCCGTCATCATTCTACCAGTCTAAGAAGGTAGCCATGCATGAAGACAAGCCTTTATTCCCATAGAGACCTATGGATATAATCAGCACTGAAGAGTATTCCTGCATCCTTAGCCTTGATGATAAACCACACAGGGATAAGTTGTTCATGAAAGTGAGTTGACTTTCATTCACCACTCAATTTCATAACAGTATCCTCCCCAAAAGAGGATTGTAAAAGGATTGTATGTAAGAGGATTATGGATAGAAAATGAATGAAGTTTCTATAATAGCTCACAGATCTTCTGGTTTGGACATTAATTAGCAAAATCAAATTGGCTGCCGTGCGTCATGATGCTGTCTACTATTATCAACCTCCCAGACTTATTCACTAAGTTTGTATCCTGACCACAATACAGTACGGCCATCACAGTGGGAAAATTAAACAGTGTCACAGAATACATTGTTTTCTAGTAATGCATTTGATCCCTGGGAAATCACCGAAATTATGCCCATTCCATGGTAGGTGTTAAAGTTTCATGAATTGTCTAACTACAGATGTTAGTCTACAGAGGGGGAAAATATCAAAATCAAAACTAGTCTGGGTTTTAAAGGCATACATGTAAAATAGGAGAATGCATTGAAAATCAATTATTTTTGGAAGATGCCACATAAATAAGAATGTCCTTACCTCTTGGTATAATTACTATCATGTGTGCAGCCTATTCCTATATTTGCTATTACTGAGATTGAAATGGTAAAATCTAGCTGCTTCCAGACCCTCACCGTGCCGGTCCCACATGTACTACATGGTAGTATCTGCCATGGTGTAAGCTAGTCTGAAACAGGCCCCCAGTGCTTTCAATGATTTGAACCTGAAGGATCTCCCCACAAAGTGGAGTCTTTCACCAAGTTACTTTCAAGGCCCGTGATCAGGTTTTGAAGGCTCCAGAATGAAATTGTCATTCAGTGTTTACTCTGTCTCCATGGACTTCTTTTCTCTCCTCTCCTCTCTTTCCCTCCCCTCCTCTCCCCTCTCCTCCCGTCCCCTCCCCTCTCTTCCTCTCTTTCTCTCCCTTCCCCTCCCCTCCTCCCTCTGTGTGTGTGTGTGTGTGTATGTGAGTGTGTTTAAGGATTAGTAAGAGTCATAAAATTGTCCTGTAAAGTAACATACTATATTGTACCCATATCTGTTGCTAGAACATCTTGTATCAAAATAAAAGGCTCAAAAATCCCAAGTCAATTTCTCAATACTTGGATTTCAACCTTACATCAGCTCACGACTATAGGTTCTATTTCCTGTTGGAGGAGTTCTGATGTAGGAGAAGTTGTACTTTTTTAGGTTCCTTTAGAAGAAGGAACTATGCAGAAGCCAAAGCCGAATAAAGAACGGCCTATTTTCCTTTGCTTTTAGAAAATGGGGAAGGAAGCTCATGGTTCCCGTGTAAGTGTGGTCACAGTCGCAGCCTCCGGCTGTCTTCTCCTCAGGGAGACAGACGGCATGTAACTAATCCCCTCCTTTAGACAGGCTCATGACCGCGCAGCCCATCAGTCTCCGGGCACTGCTTTAACATCTCACAGCCCACACACCTGCTATCTCCCAGCCCAGGTCCAGTTCACTTCGCCCACCCAGGCGATGGAGAGCAGCTAACTATCAAATGGCGCATGAAGTCTCCCACTTCATCAACAGAAACTTCTCTACTCCCTGCCGCTCAGACCAAATAATAGATGTACTAAAGTCTTTTTTTCTATTGTTTACTTTTTGCAGTTTGCTTTTGGGTTCTAAATCTCCTAAGTTTCTCCACTTATGGGCCTTGAGGCTGTTTTCTCTCGAGGGACTAGCTCAGTGAGGAAGAATAGATATTTTCGCGTTTCATTTCCAAACACAAGGACAAGCTCAACTTTAAGCTTGGTTTTTAAGCCTCTGACAGGAACTCAGGGTCACATTTATGGTCTATGAAAAAAAAAAATGTTGTGTGAAGTGATGCCATGCCCTCAAGCAATCTGACTCAGACTGCAGGGCACTGTTCCAAGCCAGTTTTCCTCCTCTGATATCCAGTTCAGTGAACAGTGTGACAGTCCATGGAAGATTTTCTAGTTCATCATGATCAGATAGAATTTAGTCCTGCCAACATGCTGGTACGTGTTACTGGAAGGTACCTTGTTTAGTGTTTCCTGAACAGCTAACCAGCCTCCTTGCTATTCCATCCAAACAGATAGATGCAGAGCCGGCACCTACGCAAGCACATTTTGTGTATTTAGCCTTGTTCTGATTCATCATAAACACCAGTGTCCTGCCGCCCACCCTTCCTCCATATCACAGACTGTAGGTTAGTGCACCTACTCTCTGATGACTACCCCATAGTCTGAATCCACATTCAAAACCTGAGATGCTGATCATGTGTTGCTTTTTCATGCTTTGTGTTCTCCTAGACAGTTATCCGAAGAGATTAGGAGTGCGGCTGTGCAGTTCAAATGGAATTGTCTGTGAAGAATGACTCTAATTCCAGGGACAAAGTGATAAATTCGTAGGTGTAAAAATATTGTGTGCCGTGGTCGGACACTAAACACGCGCAGTTAGGAACTCTTCACATCCCGCTTGCTATTCTACAAAGCCCCTCTTTATCTTACTATTTTGATCTGAGAAAACAAGAAACTACATCAGGAAAAGTCCAAGAGGAAAAGCAGTAACTAGAGCTCACCTGACACAAGGCTGTGGGAGTTCTGCCATTAGACAGAAGCTGGAGAGAAGTAGAAAGGCTTTTGTTTGTTTAGGCTTTTGCTTTTCAAGACGCAGTGTTACTATGTGGCCCTGGCTGTCCTGAACTCACTATGTAGACCAGCCTGGCCTCTAACTCAGAGATCCACTTTCTTCTGCTGGGACTAACGGTATGTGCTTTAGTCTCACCCCATGAGAATTTGAATTTTTAAAATCCCAAAGGAACTGAAACTCTTCACACAGTAGACGACACTGAATCGATCCTGTGTGTTTCTCAGAGGAAAGAAACGGCACAGTGGAAATCACACAGCTGTGAGCATCATTGTCTACCCGACTTCCTCCCATGCCCAGGGTTAAGATCACAGGTTTGGGGCTTGACACTCTGTGCAGAGGTCCATAAAGTAAGGCCCCTGAGACAGCTGGTCACCTATTTTTGCATTACATATAAGCTAAAAACGGTTGGGCATATATACTTGCTTGAAAATATCAAAATATTATTTTGTGATATATGCAATGTCAGTTGCCTGAGATTCAGTGTCCAGCGTGCAGCCTATTCATCCCACACTCGTTTGTCTGTGCAGCACTATTTGTGGCTGCTTTTTGCCATAGTTCATTTAAGTGTTGGTGCTCAAGATGATGTGGTTCTGAAGGATGAAATATTTGCGTTCTGGCCTTTTACAGCAATTGTTCTCCTGGTTAGGTATGGTAGCACATGCCTGCAATACCAGCTAAGGCAGCAGGAATTAGGAGTTCGAGGTCAGCTTGGCCTATGTAGTTTTATAGGCTAGTCTGGGATACATAGGAATACTCTGGGGGAAAACAAATAAACAAACAATCAAACAAATTCCTGGTCTAAGCAATGTAGAAATAAATAATTTAATTTCTGATCTAAACAATGTAGAAAAGTCAGTTTAATAACTGAATTTAAAATGCAAAAACTTTTTTTTATGACAGTTGAATTATGGAACTATTAATGAATTAACTGCTTTTAAACCCTGGTTACGTTTCTTATAAATTTCCGTTTAGATTTATTTTCTTTTATATGTGTGCTTTGCCCATGTGTATTTCTGTGTACCACACGTATGCCTGGTGCTCATGTTGGTCGGAAGAGGGTTTCAGATCCCTCGGAACTGAAGTCTGACGGTTGCAAGCTGTCATATGGGTGCTGGGATCCAAAGTAGGGTCCTTTGCAAGAGCAACAGTGCTCCTAATCACTAAGCCATCTGTCTAGCCCTATCCAGTTAGGGTTTAAAGGGCGGGCCAGGCAGCATGGACACTGTCCCAGAGCGCATGTCTGCATTACTTTGGTGACAGTGGGTACAGACATTAGTCCAGCAATAGCAACAGCATATTCTGTTCTCTACTCTCCTTTTCCCTGATGTTTTTACACATTGTGGATGGTTAAGGAAAGCCCACTGTGAGTGTTCAGGTTAAATATTTTGGAATATAAAACACGGATCTGAAGAGCTTCTAATGACTCATCATTCAAAGTACTTAAGCACATATTTAAGAGGTAGGCTGACCTCTTTGTTTTTAGTGAGTCAGTAAACAAGGACACCAAAGCGACCCATCATACATATTCTCAGGAATTAGTCTAGAAAGGTATGAAATCCCTAGTGCTTAGTATAAAACGAAACAACAAGAAATCAAACCCCACAATGGTGGGGGCAGGGGTAGTCTGGAGAGGTAAGTGCTTCATGTCCTGCAGGTGCTATGACCAAAGTTCAACTTCAAAACCCCCGTTGAAAATTCAGGAGTAGGGATACAGACTTGCACTCATAACTCTGGGAAGGTGGCGATCGGGGGAATCCCTGGGGCTTGCTAGGCAGCCAGCCTGGCCTACTAGGATAGTTCCAGGACAAGCTGTCTGAAGAAAAGGGGGGACACACCTGAGGTTACCCTGTGACCTCCACATACATACACACACATATGTACATGCACACCTGCATACAAACATGTATCCACAAACACATGCACAAAAAGAGAGACATTTTCAATAATTAGGGCTGGCCACTAGTTATGTCTCAAATAGAAAACCCAAGTATACATTATACAAGGATATTTATACATTTGTTAAAACTGGAAGAATCAATCGAAGATCCCATTTCAATTTGATTCAATCAATTCTCTAGATGAATAGAGACAGATGATGCGCATCTATAGGTCTCAGTATATTCCTGCAGGGATTAGAATCTTACATGTAGATGAAATTCAAGTTTGGAATCCTGTCCTAGAACTGAAAAGAACGACATTCTGGACCGTAAAGGAAACTTCTCTTGCTTCACGTGCCTCTGAGGAAAAATAGTTATCTCTGAACTGGAAAGCAATTAAACTTTGGTATTCTAAGAAAAAAAAGATATAAAAATGACAATGAAAAACTAACTGGATTTTAATCTACCTGCCCATTTCAGACGAAAGTAGGCGGGACAAACCACAGTGGAGGCAGCTTCGAGGAGGTCCTGAACTCCACAGCACATGCCAGCTCCCAGAATGCTTCAGGAGGCCCGCGGCAAACCCCGGATGAGGAGCTCCAGTGCTAGGTCCAGCCAGTCTGGGCTGCAGGCGGCAAATCTGCTTGCTCATTTCCTGATTCGAAGACCAAAATCCCACTGGGAAACCAAGTTTTGATATTGTTATTTAAACGGCCTCTCCTAAAAGTTTAATAAAATGATTTCCATTGGCATTGGTGTTGATGATGAATCACTTGACCATCACACCGCAGTATTCACAAGTGTCGTCATTTAAAATGGCCAACTGGAGTAGGTTCATAATTGGTCATAATCCTTGTCTGTGGCACTCAATGTGTATTTCCCATACATGCAGCTACAGTTCTTAGCTTTGGTTTTTGCTTGGTCTCCATAATAATGTGCATGTCCTTGAGGACTGAGTTGTGCGCTGTAAGTCTGAAGATCAAGAGGTGGCACTCTTTGAGACTGTCTCCCACAGTAAGCCAAGCCACTACAAACGTCACCAAACTGATTGTGATCTCCCTCACCTACACCAACTATGTACATTTATTTAAGTCATTAAAATAATCCACTTCAATGATGACTGGAACTTTGATTATTTTGTCAGTGCTACTGATGACTTAAAGTTGGTGGCAATGCTTCCATAGGGGAAATTTTATATCCACTTCTACCCTGAGGAATGGGATAGACAGAAATCATAAGACCAATTGTCTTCTAAGAATGCTGACTCCCAAATTCCCTCCAATCCACCTAAGACAGTCGCTACTCAGGTAAGAATATCTGAGAAGAGAACCCCAGGAGAAGGTGGGTTAGGATGAATTTCCAATTTACAAGTTGTTCACCTGGAAGAAAAGACACCCAGCTCCCTGCGATCACCGTTTCCTTTAACACCGTAAACTTCTTCTTGTCACGATGGAAACCTGTTGGCTGTTTGGTAGCAGGGATATAATCTATGGCACATTTGTAAAATAAACCAAATAGACCTATTAACTAAAACAATTCACTGTGATTTGAACCTGGACACTCATACTGTATCCGACCCACGTTCCCAGCAGGACACACTCGTTATACCCACCACCAGCAGCAGCTGGTGGTCTCCCCTGAAGATCACTGCTCCCCACTTGGAAGCTATAAGACTACATACATGAAAATCCTGAGTCCCCAAGTCATCTCTCACAATCCACGGGAGCCGTCACTCACCCAGAGCACAGGCTGTGGGACAAAGTGACATTCTCCAAACACAAGGGCACAGAGAATTGTGCCACAGCTGGAGAAATGCAAGGCCCAGGGAAAACAGTGACCCAAATCATTTTTTCTTGAATTCAACCCAAGAATAATTATTTACTCTGAATCATAATTGTAGGACTTGTTAGTCAGAAGACCAGTCTGGGCAAGCAGCAAGACTCCTCCAAGGACAAGCAAAAATGTTTCAATATTGGTAGACATTGCTGATGGATGCAATAGTTATCTTTCCTTATTGAGCTCCAGTGTGGTTTTTATTAAGATTTTAGCCACAGTCCCATTATATATATATTTCAGAAATAAAGTTTAGGTAAGGTCTCATTGTGAACTGCCCCTTGGCAGGAAAACGATAAACTGAGGTAATGATGATGTAAACAGAGTAAGGGCTGAGCCAGCAGAGGCTTCCACAGCCTCCACACTGTCCTGACTTCATGAGAAACTGCAGTGGACACAACACAGCAAATCAAAGCCCAGAAAAAGCTGTTCCATGGAAAAGGCTCTGCTCACATAGTCTTGAACTGTGTTTGAGTTATTTTGTGAAAATTTCCAAACCAACAGAAAAGGCCCCACAATACTAATAGAATTTTTTCTTACTAATAAGACCTTAAAAAAAATAACATTTTCACATTACTAACTTTTCAACCCAGTAGATATTATACACATGGGTTGCTTTTGCAGAGATCATGTATCTTGCTTCCTGCAGACAGCGTATCCATGGATACTGCAGAGTTTCCAGAGAAACGCTACTTAGAATGTTCCACACCAGCCTCAAAGGCCTCCTTCCATTGGAAGATGACATTTCTATTAGAAGGACAGGCCTCATTGCTCATGCTGAATTACCAGGTAGGCTTGCAATGGATGGCCATCTTTTCTACACTTTTCGATAGAGTATACAACTAAAGCCATGTGAAAGGAATTATTATTCCCACCAAAGAGAAAGAGGAGAGATGAAGTTGGCAGATACCTACTTTTAGTGCAATGACCCCGGCAACACCCACACATAATTGTTATTATAACCAAGAAATTAAATCATAAAGAAATAAAGAAAGGGGTGGACAATTGGAAACAGTACAATGTTTTTGTTTTTTGTTTTTCTTGGCAAGGTTTCTCTGTATAACAGTCCTAGCTGTCCTGGAACTAGCTCTTGTAGACCAGGCTGACCTCAAACTCACAGAGATCCATCTGCCTTCCGAGTGCTGGGATTAAAGGCATGTGCCCCCACCACCTGGCTGGCATTGGAAATAGTATACCCTAAAATACATCCTTAGATGTTAATGTACTGGGAGAGAGGACAGACTGTGAGCAGGCTTGAAAAATCTACAATCAGGGGCCTGAAGCACCACACAGTAAAATCAAATATCTGGCACAAGCTGGGCATGGTGCCACATGCTAGTACTTTGGAAGAAGAGTCTAGGAGGGCCTGGACCAGCCAGAATGAAACCACCTCTCAAACAGCAACAGACGCTAGCCTCAAGAGCATCTCACCTGGGTGAGGGTACAGAACTATGGCACACAGTAGTAACTCACTACTGCACCCCAAGAAGACTCTGTTCTTAAAAGTCATTATAATTAGCTGGGCAGTGGTTGTGTATGCTTTTAATCCCAGTACTCAGGAAGCAGGGGCAGGAAGATCTCTGTGAGTTTGAGGCCAGCCTGGTCTACAGAGTGATTTCCAGGACAGCTAGGGCTGCTACACAGAGAAACCCTGTCTTGAAAAACCAAACAAATGAATGAATAAATAAACATTTAAAAAGTAATTATAATTAAATGTTCTATCTTCCAATGAATCTGCTCTTCAATAATATAAGCTAATAAATAAGCCTGAAGAAGATAGTTGAAGACATCCAAAACAGAAGTCAAAGTCTGGAGTGTTTAATATTTATTTAATTCACAAAACAAGCATTCTCCTCTCGAGCCTTTGCCCACGGCATCTTCCTGACCACTTCCAGTTCGGTGGCTTCTTTTAGGACCGGGGTTATATCACACTTGTTGCTCAAGTCCAGACAACGGAAGATAGATGCTCATCTTGGGAAATCTTCAGAGCCACAGTAGAAAAACACATTTCCATGAAGCAAAGAAGAAAGTAGGGCAGCAGAGGTGCGAGGAGCACTCAGGAGTCCAGCTCCTCAGAGGCCGAGGCTATGTTGGCATTTCTCTCTGCCTCCAGTTCAGAAACAAGCTGGACTATCTCAGGGTGACTGAATTTTCCTGGGAAAAGGGAGACATTTCTATATTAACATGAGAAGACACACATTTCTTCAGTTTGACCCCATGGCTATCAGGGGCTCTCTTCTGTGAACTTGGTCACACCTCAAAGCAGGAGATTCTGGGTCCCAGGAACAGGTAAAGGAGACCACTTTAGCCAGAGTGCAAGGATGAGATTCAGGCAAAGAATCATCATTTAGTCTGTCAAGATGTAGAGGAAACAGCACCAGGCAGCCCCTGAGTGTCCCTCCCAGGGACTACAGCGGAAGCTTGGGAGTGAGAACCCAGATGTCAGACCCATCTCTTCCAAAACTGCAATGAATTAAGGGGATACAGTTCCCACATAGAAAATGGCTGGCTGGGTGGTGCTGGTGCATGCCTTTAATCCCAGCACTCAGGTGGTAGAGGATTCCTGAGTTTGAGGTCAGCATGATCTACAGCAGAGTTCCAGGACAGGCAGGACTATACAGAGAAACCGTCTCAAAACAAAACAGAACAGAAAAGAAAATGGCCTACAGGAAGACCACGGTACAAAGAATATAAATAAGCTGCCTTTGGTTAAGATCTCAAGTAGCTGATGTCTGCCATTGTCCCTGTTCCTCAGTCCTCCCCAGGCTTCGGTTCTGGACAGTGACCTCATCCTCATCTAGTAAAATCATTACAGATACCTAGTATAGGTGGCCAGCTAACAAGCCCTGACTACACTGACCCATGAGGCCCTCAGTGCCTTAGCCCCAAAGCCATTTCTCTAGTGTCATCTCCTACCTTCCATTTGTCACCCACCCCAAAAGTCACAGACTCTGCTGTTCCCCAAAACAATAGGTTCAGAAAGCAAGGGCAACGCTATGGTGTGAATCAGAGAAAACCCCAAAACTAAAGCCTGAGGTCCTCTTCAAAGCTGCTGTAATTGGGCTGGTGTGATGACGCAGCAGATCAAGGAACTTGCTGCCAAGTCTGTTAAACTGAGATTCACTTCGAAGCCCGCGGGGTAGAAAGAGAGGACCAACTCCCGAAAGTTGTCCTTTAACTTCCACATGTGAGCTATGGCATGCCCCCATCTACTATCAAGTAAATAAATGTAATAAACAATTTCAGTTGTAATAGATGCAGTTTATATGTTTCCCCATGCTTTTTTGATAAAACCTTTTCTTTGTTAATTAACGATTTTTAATTTCTAAAATGAAAATAAAATATATCATTTGCCCTTCCCTTCCTTTCCTCCAACCCTTCCCATGAACCTGACTTGCCAGCTCTGTCTTTATCTTTGCTCTTACATATATGTGCTTAGGAGTGAGTCCTTTCCTTACACATCTGTCGCTGGGATACTGAGAAATCATTTCTCCAATCGGCTGCATTATACTGATTTACTAACTCTTTAATGGAAGCAGTGTGCTACAATGCAAACAGGAGATTCCCCTTCAGCTGGCTGTAGACAAGCCACCGTCTCTCTGGGCTGAAGCATCTTTCTCAGCAAAAGACATGCTTCGAGCTAGACAACTCCACTCACATAGTTTGATTTTTTAAAATTCTGCTTGTATGTCACTCTCTGTTTTTCCACTGTGACTATAACAACTGAGGACAACTAACTGTAAAGTGCAAAGATGGCACAAACACGGCCTGTGTGTTAAATCACTGTGAACTATGCTCCCGGGAACCCAACTGTCACGAGTAACATGGGCCAGCAAGCCATGGAAGTCAAATGCCAGATGGGAAACATTCCAGGCTCCGTGGCTCCTGTTATAACCACCTGATCCCACTTGATCCTACTGCTATCATATATTGTTAAACTCAAACAACACATAAAGAAGGGGGAACGCCTCTAGCAGGTAGAGTTACAAGTTCGTGTCCTTGGGGGAGAAGGCAAACAGCTGTGCTCCAACTAGACCCAACCATAATGCTCCATCATCGGAAGCCATGGGGCCATGCAATCACAAACTAAGACTTCTAAAACTCTGAGCCAAAAGAACCTTCCTCATTGGAAGTTGGTCATGTGAGATGTTGTGTTGCAGTAACTGAAGCTAACCAAAAGACGGAGCCAGAGGGGGACTGCAAGGTGTGACACACTGAGACCAAGTGCAGACTGAGCAAAAAGGGAACAATGAAGTCTCAGAGAACGGATTAGGAAAGAACGCTGGAAACACGGGAAGCAGCAGGTCCTCAGACTTTCTTGGTCACCCAAAGGTGTTGCGAAGTTATGCTTTAGAAAGAGGAAAACCGGGTGTTTTGAAAACAAAGATATCATCCTAGGGCATAGCTTTACAGTATTTACCTGGCATGTACAAGGCCCCAAGTTTGATCCCCACTCCACCCCTCTCTGCCCTCCCCTCCAAAAGATGAGCTGATGCCCATATGTACAGGGAAGGTCACACTGACAGTCCAGTATGAACTGACTTCCCTGCCTAGAGCAGAGAAAATGTGGTTGGAAGAAGAGAAAAAGAAACTTGCGGTCAGGATGGCCAAGCGGTCTAAGGCCCTGTGCTTAGAAACCTGCATCAGCTTCCTGCCCATGAAAATGGTAATTTGGAGATTAGTCTGTGAGCCAGGGTTTTCATGAGTTTGGTGAGATCACACAAGGGTCATGGCAGGTCAGAGAGAGGCCAGTCCTTGTAGCCCTCAGGGAAAATAGAGACTGGACTGACTGATCCAATAGGGCTCCCAGGAAATGGACAGGAAGTTCTATTTGAAGACACCATAGAACATCCATCTTCAACAGTGGGTGTGGGTGCTTGCTTTGTAAACGATCAAAATGAAGGCAGCTGACAGTGCAGGTGCCTCTCTAATCAGATCCCAGGATTTCCCCCAGCATCCTCCCTCACACAATCTTATCTATCATGTAGGTGCTGCTAATGTCACCATTCTATAGTGGATGATGGGATCTGGAGCCTCACACACGCCAGGCAAGTACTCCACTACTGAACTCTATCCCTGGCTCTTGATTTTGAAAACAGAGTCTTACTATTTAGCTGAGCCTAGCCGCAAACTCAACCCTTCTGCAGCTACCTCATGAGTGCTAGGATTACAAGCATGCATGACACCAGGCTTAAGTATCTCCATTACAAAGAAGAGAAAACAAGACTCAAGGGCCTTAGTGATTTATTAGATTTACATGGTTATATGTAGCATAAACAAGATTCAAACCCATGTCTCATGAGTCCATGGCTGTGCTGTGAGGTACTATACTGATGGTGACATCCACCTGGTAAGAGGATGTGGAAGTGTATGTTACTCTGCTGTCTTGGAATTGTTCGACTGCTGAGGAAGAAGCAACAGCTGCTAAAAACATTTGATTTTAAATGCTGCTGGATTAATCCAACTGATATATTTTGAAAATGCCTTGACTTCAAAATTTAAGTCAAAAGATATGTTACTTTGGAGAAGAGATTTTGCTTTTGTTTCCACAGGAAATGAGAGGCTGTGGATTTATTCTGGATTAAGAAAAATAAGGTTTGATCAAAGAAGACCCCCTGAAATATCTCCAATGGGAATGGGTGGCCCAGATGATCCAATGTTTCAGAGCACCTCTGGTGCAGTTTCTTTTAAATCTATATGCAGAGCAGCCTCAAGATTGTTTGCTGAGATGATCCAGCCTAACAGAATACTCCAGTAAGTTCTTGCCTCAGTCTTAAGACTGATGGCCAAGATAATCAGCCTCACAGAATACTCTAGTAAGAACTTGACCATAATCCTAAATTTTCTTTGGGTCCCCATAAGATTATCAGCAACCCCAATCAGCAGGAAGTAGCCTAGAAAACTATGTCCACATTCCCAAAAAATGGATTATGGATGTTTGTCTTTGTTTTTGAGTGTTGATTACAAGTTGTTATGAATAATGGTCAGGAAAAAAAAAAACTAAACAAAGCTGATTAGATTCAGGGTTCTTGTTGCGAAAAGAAAAAAGGGGAAATGCTATGGGATAATGCTTTTGTATACTATAAAGATTTGTCACTCGTATTGGTTTAATAAAACACTGATTGGCCAGCAGTCAGGCAGGAAGTATAGGTAGGGTAACCAGACTAGGAGAATTCTGGGAAGAGGAAAGGCAGAGATGCAGTTGTCAGTCAGAAGCAGAAGAAGCAAAATGATAATGCCATAGTGAGAAAAGGTACCCAGCCATGTGGCTGAACATAGATAAGAATCATGGGCTAGTTGTAAGAGGTAGTTAGTAATAAGCCTGAGCAATAGGCTAAACAGTTTATAAGTAATATAAGCCTCTGTTTGTTTATTTGGTTGTGGGACTGGGTGGGATAGAAACTTATGTCTATGTGCAAGACTTATTTTAAGTCACTCACTATTTCTATCCCAATCTTACAATTCTAAAGCACTAATAAATTAGAGCCCCTTACTGTGCATTATCTCTCTCTGAAAAGCAATTTTGAATGTAAGAAAGGAGTTTTGGTTCCCATTTATCAGACGAGGCACAAGCTCTAAGACAGCAAGGGACCAACAGCTGGCAGAAGCAGAATGTGAACATGTTGTTCAGACATCAAAGTGGTGGTGTCCTTGAGTGCCACTGGTGTCTCAACTAGCCATCTCAACATTACCATTTTCTTTCAAGATGTTCTTCTTGAAAGGTCAGAAGAGGGAACCAACAAGGGGTTTGCCACTTATGGACCACCAGTCCCCACACTAAGATTGAGCCCAACTAAATCAACGTTTATGAGTTTATGAGCATGAGTACCCGCTGTGGAATCATAGAAGTCTTGAAGCCTCCCAGGTTTCTTCTCCATGTCTTCATATTCGGATGCCTGAAGAATCATTTCACACTGGTCCAGCTGCTTCACGAATCTGGCCTCTGCACTAGATTGGGTCTCATATTCCTAAGGAAAGAGATATAGAAAGGGCATGATTAGGTTGCCTCACTGGGGAGTCTAGGGAATTTCCTATTTGGGTACCTTAAAGAGTCACAGCTTACAGAATGAGTGTTCAGTACCAACTCCATTTCTCCACTGTGTACAGATAATTAGAGACTCTTGACTTCAGAGCACAGTTTAGCACTAGGATATCATGCAAGGTAACAGTCCACAGAAGCCACCCAGTGCTCTGGAAGACTCTCAGATGAACACATCTTAAACACTTGCAAATTCTTCTCTTACTGTCTTGGTTTCATGACCAACATTCTTTTCATTTTATTTTATTTTATTTTATTTTATTTTATTTTATTTTATTTTGAGACAGGATTTCTCTGTGCAACAGTCCTAACTGTCCTAGAACTCCCTTTGTAGACCAGGCTGGTCTTGAACTCACTGTGATCCATCTGCATCTGCCTCCCAAGTGCTGGGATTAAAGGCGTGCACCACCACTGTCCAGCAAGATCAACATCCTTTTTTTTTTTTAAAAAAAAAGTATGTGCATGTGTGTCCATGTGTGTGCAGATGAACATGTTTGTAATTGATGTCCATCTTGTTTGAAGGAGACAGGATCTCCTATCAGCCTGTGGTTTTCTGCGTAGGCTAGAAGGTCAGTGAGTCCCAGAAATCTGCTTGTCTCTGCCTTCCTGGACTGTAGACTGACTGCATGTATATTTCTCTATACTTGCTCTTAGTCTGCCTGCCTGCCTGTCCTCCACTCCCCTACCCCTCCATCCCTCTCTCCCTCCCTCCCTCCTTCCCTCCCCCCTTCCCTTTTCTCTAACATATGCTCTTGGGATCAGACTCAAGTCTTCATGCTTGTAAAACAAGCATGTTACAAACTACTTTATTTCCCCAGCTCTAAAATCAGACACCTTGGTCAACTTGAGTTGAGTAGAAGAAATCTAGTAACTTCAAGATTTTTTTTTTTCATTTTACACTTCTCAAAGTTTGCATTCTCTCCTCATTTCACTCAGACTGCTTCTTCCTCTAAGCTAATTAATACCTTTACTAATTACTTTTCATTACAAGTTTACCTGGAAATCTCTGGGTTTGTGATCTACCTAGAGTAGTTAATTAAGTCCCCCTGGGTTATAACTACCGGGACATTAGAATCTATGAATTTTACACATGTGTGTGTTGGTGCAGATGGTGAACACGGAGGGAGGGGAGGAGCATTTTCACCTTTTCTCTTCACACTCTCCCCCCACTCCCGAGTCACACCGGGAGTTCCAGGGGCTTTCTTCTCAAAGTAGAATGTCCCACCTGCCACAAGTTCCAATTAAGGCTGCACAGGACCGTTCTTCTGTTAAGACCAAAGTATTCCCAACCTGTTTCCCGAAGAATCCTCATTTGTAATTCCACCCAGATGTGTTCCGATAACAAGCCTGCCATGCTTTCTCAGCACGGACACATGGTACAAATCACCGAGGTTTCTTAGGTTGCATTCAAAGCCCTCTCCTTATAAAAGCAGCCCTCTGAATTTGGGAAGAGCTGAATTTTACAAAGGAGAATCATTTAAACATGAAGCTCAATATATTTTGCTTTATCTCAAAGGCCCTTTTAAAAAATTACATTTTATTTAAGTGTCCATTCACATTCATATTTAGATTGTTATATTAAATAAATTCAAGTTCACAGTTTAGCCAAAGGAAACTGAATAAGCAAATCAATGTAGAATTTCTTTTCTGCTCAAAGTGAGGGGAAGAAAAACCTTTCAGAGTATTAGAAAATAAAGTATATTGTTGTGCTGGCCATTTTTTTGTCAGCTTGATACAAAACCAGGGCACCTGGGAAGAGGGACTCCAGACTGAACTGACTCCATCAGAATGGCCCAGGGGCATGTCTGTGGGGGCATTTTCTTTATTAATGATTGAGAGGGCGCAATCCCACTGAGGGTGGTGCTACTGCTGGGCAGATGGCTTTAGGTTGCATGAGAAAGCAGAGCAAGCAAGCCTGTAAGCAGCACTCCTCTGTGGTTCATGCCTCTGCTCTCGCTTCAGTTATTATCCTGACTTCTTCCAATGATGAACTATTACGAGAACATGTAAGCCAAATAAACCCTGTCTTCCCCAAGTTGGTTTTACTCATGGTATTTATCACAGCGACAGAAAGCAAACTAACAACTGATGGTGCAGAGAATTCTAATGAATTTACAGAATATTTTAAAAGACATGCAATTTGTTGGATTTTTCCCTTAAATTTCCCTTAATTCATTGTAAAGGCATTCTCTAATTTTATCTTTCAGTAAAAAGGCATGGGGTTGGGGGGATGCCTCAGCAGTCAGCAAGTGAAGGTGCTTGCCACCAAGCCTGACGACCTGAATTTGAGCACTGGAACACAAATGGTGGAAAGAATGAACCAACAACCGTAAGGTGTTCTCTGACCTTCACATACATGCTGTGTCATGCATGCGTGTGCACACATGCACATGGATAATAAATAAGTTTAATATATTTTTTTAAAGTCAGGGTTCAGCAAAGAGCACTATAGACCAAGCTCTCAGGGTGAGAAGTCTTCTGACATTTAAAGAACCACAAGAGTGGTTTCTAACATCGGCCTGAGAGTCACAGGACAGAAGAGGAAAGAGAAAAGGCTAAAGATGGAAGCGAGGATCTGTGCCTCCGGCGCCTGGGCTTCCTGTATTGGAATCTCGGCCACTGCGCATCACGGGCATCAAAGCGAGGTCCAACAGGAAGAGGCATACTCAGATTTGATGCCCAGCAAGATCACTCTAGCTTGCAGTATGGACAGCAATTAAGCTAGAAGCTGGGAAGTCAGAGTCCAAGACTTTGTAGCACCAGCAAAAGCATGATAATCACAGCAGCACAGATAGGAAAATATGGGAGGATTTGAGAAATGCTAATGATGAAGTAAAATAAATACAATAAAACTATATGCAAATGAGACAGCCCACCTGCATCCACAAGCCATGCTTAAGACCAGCATCTGTCTGAAGAAAGCACTGCAATACAAGAGGGGCTCAAAATAAGCAGCGAGAGTTCTTAAGTTTGCAGACAGACACTGGGCAAGCAAGATCCTGTGCACCCTAGCAGGAGATGAGCATGAGGGCCTACACAGGGACAGTCACCCCTGTCTGACCTTTGGGTCACCATACCAGGACACAGAGCCATGACAGCAAGAGAATCAAAACTGAGTACGGTAAAGGTTATCAAGATGGAAAAAAAAATACCTAAAAAAATAGGAAAGGGAAACATAGTTGGAAAGTTCCTAAAAACAAACCTCCATATTTCTCTCATATTACATAAAAACATGCACAACCCACCACCACCACCAATTACACTGTGGAGGGAGATCTGAACTTCATGTCCTTCCGAAAGTTCAGGAAATATGATTTCAAACTAAAATGAGCAACAGAAAAGCACAGTGTCAGATGTCCCACTACCTTAGATGGTAGAACAGAAGGTGAAGTAACACACCCCATGCTCACATCAGAGACACATTCTCAGATTTAAAACCAGATCAAACCTACCACAAACTACCCCCAAAGAACTGATAGACACACACACAATGTGACATTAAGGAACAACCTAGAAAAACATTAGAGATAAAAGTTATTTTAGAAAGAAATCTAAATGATGTGGAACCCAAGAGCAACTGAGCGTGATAAGTGTGCCGACGAGAATTAAAAATAAAAATGGAGTTGAAAACTGGATGGTTTAAAAATTAAGATACAAAAGGTTTCAGAGAACTTGACAAATATTGGCAGTTGGCAAAAAAAGTAGTATAAAGAAAAACTAGATGTCAATAAAACTTCTTTGCAATTACTTTTTTCTGCTAAAGTATGCTGAAAGCACAGGCTAAATACCTAAGGAAATTAGCTTAGGATAACCAATAAAAAGATACATTCTAATAAAAATTACCAGACAGCAAAGAAATTCTTTGGACTCCTATATAAAAATAGAATCTGACATAGAACAAAAAGGAAATGATGACTAGACACCGACAGCAATGCTTTAAGTTAGAAGAAAATGAGAGAAATATACTCAAATATATCAGGAAAAGAAACTGTGACCTAGGGACTTTATATCCAGAGAAACTGAATTTTATGAATTACAAAAAAAAATACAGAGAAGTTGAGGAAAATGAAAAAAGTTAGGGAACACTGCTCTAGGAGCCCTTCCACAGAATCAACCGCAGACAAGACTCAAAAAAGCAAACCGCTCAGGAGTTGACAAATACTAGAAGCCAGCGGTCTGGGTGGCATGTGCTTGCGTGAGGCTGACATAAGGCCATTTCTGCTGCCAAGGAAGTCATCACATTCAATCTTATTTTCTCACCTTTCCTGTAAGAACTGCAAGCAAAGAGTCAATGAGAGTCAAGCACAAAACTATACAAGCTGCAAAATAAAAATAAAAAAAAAAACATCAGAATACTACCTTCCGGCAACCTCCAAGGTTGAGAGGAGACAAGCATAAAGAAAAGGCAGTCATTACATACTGCCTCTGCTCTAGAAGAGGAGGGATCGGGGAGAATGAGGCAGACTAAAGTCTTATGTAATAGCCAACTTTAGTCTCGGACAGTTTGTAGTCTGAGGGTTCAAAAGTGTCACCTGAGTAGAGTGTACAATCACAAGGACAGGCCACATGTGGCAAAGCATGTTTTCCCACAGAGGCCTATAAACAAATAACAATAACTAGCGGTAATGAATCCTTCCACTACACCTGAGAGGGGCAGAAAACACATTCCAAGAACAATTCTGTGTTTTGAAGAAACTGAAGCCACCTGACTCTTGTCTTATTTTCTTAGAGTTTTCTCTCAAGCACTCAGTTCTCCTCACATGAGACCCTGTACCTTTTGAATGGGCACAACACTTGCCTACCATGTTGTCAAAAGGATCTGGCCTGAGTTTGATTAGTTGCTAACCTGTATTAAATAATAGAAGACCTCAACAAAGACTATGCAACTTATTTTGGACTCAGTAGTTAAGAATTCTCAACAGATAACTTGAAAGACAAAGAAATGGATGAAGGGAGATACTTTAGATTCAAGATCTGGAGGACATGTTAAGTTCAAAAAAACATACACAAGATTGAAGTACAACATCCAAGGATGAATGCTAAGATGAAGATGGCATCCAAACAATTTCTATGAAAATGAGGGTGGTGGTTACTACAGCAGGCAGGAGTGGTGTGCAGAGAAGATATGTCGTTTGGATGAGACACAGACACAGGTTTCTGGGGCGAAGGACCAAGTTCTACATATGGATCTGGGTGGAAGTTATAGGGATGTTACCCTTGTAGCAACTAACTGTGCTATCCATTGGTTTTTCAAGGCTTTGTTTTTCATACATAAAAACATTTTATTTGAAAAGGGAAAAGAATAATAGTGAGCATGGTCATGGACTTTAGAAGCGGGGGGTTCTGTGACTATGTGGGGGCCTGGATTTTAGGCTCTTGAGTATAGTGCTTTAGAGAGAGACTGCTCCCGAGGCGACAGGGAGAAGTCAGAGGTGAAGAGTGAAGCCCTACAGGGCTGCGGAGAGGAAAGGCGTCCATGCACGTAGTGTATGCACCTAGTGCACAGGATCTGAAGACGAGCTAGAAGGAACATTTGCAGAAACTCCAAAGAAACTTCCAGAAAAGTACAGAGAGAACCAGGAGGACCGAGAGGCTGGGAGATGACTCAAGGATAAGAGTGTTCCCGCTCCAATAGTAGGATCTGAACTTGAACCCTGAAGATCTTACATAAAAAGCCTATTACGACTGCAGCTGAATCTATCACGTCTGTAATCGCTGTGCTGATGCAGGATGGAGACAGGAGGAAGTCTGGGGCCTGCTGGCTGCCAGGGTAGCTCCAGGTCAGGAAGAGACCCTGTCTCAAGGAAATAAGGTGGAGCGCAATAAAGCAGGACACATGGCATCCTCCTGTGGCTTCTGCAGATGTACTGACAGGTATACACACACCCCTATAACACATACACACACACACACACACACACACACACACACACACACAAACACACACACACACACACACACATACACACACACACACATAAATGGAAGGATGAAAGACAACCAAGAAAGAATATACCAGAAACTCGAGGGATGAGCCGCATGTCACCAAGTGCCAGATGGCACAGAGGCAAAAGAGGACTTGCTGGGTAAGCCACACAGAAGCCGCATGGGATTTCAGCATAGCAATGAGAGGTGAGACTAGCAGTCACATTGCAGCGAACGTCAAAGAACAGAGTTGGGGAGTGTGGGCAAGTCATTACCTGCTTAGCCATGAAGGGAAGTAGAAAAATGTGGCAAGCGGGGAGATCTGCTTCAAAAAAATGTTACACAGACATAGACCTACAAACTCATACAGAGCTAAAAAAAATTCACATCTATGCAGCCTCTACTTCCCTAATTAAAAACAAACAAGAACAGAAGAGACGATCCACTATAAAATGGAGAGAGAGGTAGCAAGGCAGGTGGTTGAAGGGAGCAATGGACACTCAGAGACAGAGAGGGAGGTGCCTGAGCCTCTTCAGGAATGTGGCACTAAGTGAGAGAGGATCCCACACAGCACTCTGCCACCTGCAGGTGGACTGGAAAAGGCAAACCACCCAGTGACTCAGGCTAGGGTTTCCTAAGCAGCAGGACTAGAAGGCAGCCCTAGGTCCTGAAAGTAGAGAAGAAAGGGAGGAAAGTCTGCAATGCTGGCTCCGAGGGAGGATCCATCTGTGAGTCTGCCTTCCATACCTTCCTTTCTCTGACTTCCGGGTGGTTTTTGCTTCTGACTCCCAGGAGCCTGACATTGTTCTCCTCTATTCAGAGGATAGATGAGAAGTCATTTGTAAAAACGGAACATGTTAACCCAACTGCGTTTCCAACTGACTGACACCCAACAGTACTGAGAGAAAATTTCAGGCAGAAGAGAAAGCCCGGATGGGCAGTTGGTTAGGCATTTAGTCTGGCACGCTGGCCCCACGTGCGCTTTGGGGCTCCAAGGTCATTCTCTAAAATGCAGTGCAGGTGGCAGGTAGACAGCCTGTGATGTTCTCACAACACAGCACAGCCACAACCACAGCTGCCTCTGGTGCTTTCAGACGCGAGCAAAATAAACACACTTCCTGCTGGTCTACTGAAACATAATTTCATCTTTATGGTGGAAGACAGATTATAATCCAGAATGTGTAACCCCTTAAGCCTCTGGACTGGCAGGTGTTTATAATGCTGAACAGCTGTGGTGACCACGCTTCAGTACCAGCCTACTGGTATTTTCTTTGCAGCTAGGATTGCCCTAAGCTCTATTCTAGGTACCAATTTCCTAAACCAACATCAGGACTGAAGGCAGACAAGATAGAATGTATGGATTAGAGACAGGGGCGAGAACTCACAAATGTTCTAAGTGTTTTATACTAGTTACTTTAATTCCCATGTCTATATACTTCCACATCGCAGATGAAGAAGTACAGGCATGGAGAAATTAGATTGCCCTAAGTCACATAGATAATAACTAAGAGAACACGCATGTGGACAAGCAGCAGGATACCAGAGTCCATAAATGATCATGGGCTAGGCATCAACTACTATGTCTCCTATTGTGTTGAAAAATCCCTGTCTGCCTGGGATCTTAAATGTGACCTATGACTGTGGCTTATATAGAAACAGGGTCTCTGCAGAAGTGACTGAGTTGTAATGTAGCCCCAATCCAGGAAGCTGGGACAGAGATACAGACAAATAGGGATGTCACCACACCGCTGGTGGGTGGGACCGGAATGGGCAGGGAATGCCAAGGACACCGGTATTCTTTGATAAGCTCATCCAGTCAGGATGGAAGAACCATTACCTATTTGGGAGTTACCAAGTGTTTTACAACTCTTCAAGTCAAAAATTCTAAATAACGGCAATACTTGACTTGGAAGATATGATTTTTAAACCTGTAGAATTTGCGGTAAAATTTTCAGTGCATTGCTGGTGACTACGAAAAGAATTCTATAGATGCTGCCACTGCGTTTAGAACAAAAAGAGGCAAAGGCGGGCAGATTCTTATGAAGCTTCCCAAATTCTGGGAGTGCTTTGTCCTTAAGAGATAATGGAATTCACTTCAAAAACTCACACCTCACCTCTTCTCTTTCTCTGCATGGATGATGCGCAGCCTTACTCTGCTACCCGACCTAACGGAGCACGCTTCTAATGCTGTATATGCTGAGGCATGGACCACTGTTCCCTGAAGAAACCCTGGCATACTGTAACGGACACCTTCTGCAGCAGCTCCAGGCTGGACTCCATTACACCATCCCCGACTGAATTCTCCTCACGAGGTAATTACTAAAGGTCCACGGTGTCTCAGCAGACTCCAGCAATTCCTTATTTCAGAACACTAACACATGGAGTGCATACGGATAAACTGCCTCTAGTAGGGAGCCTAAGGCGGCACACAGAAATCAAACCTATTTATCTGCTAAAGCAATTAACTTTCACACAGTAAGGGATGAACGATGACTCAAAAAGCCCATGGTAGCTGAGGTTCAATTCTGCTTATAAATAAACTGAGATCAGACTAGGGATTTTAAAACCTAGCTTTCTAAGACCGCCGAGCTTCTTAGTTGTGGATGAGCAGGTAGACCTGTAGGACTCTCGTTTCCAAGAAGACAGACAGACTAACTAGAATGAAGTAGCTTACCTGTGGATGTTCAGGCTCAAGGCTCTGGTCCCTGTGCTATACCCCACTGCCTGGAAAGACTTACTTCACCCCATGCTTGAGTCACACTACTGCAAGGACAGGGCACTACCAAGTCTGATGCTGCAGACCATGGGTGTCTAGGGAAAGTTCAAGGGTCCAGTCCTAGACACGTCCCATTTTCCTCCCAAGTGACAATTTGACTCAGCATAGGAGGTAGTGGGAAGATATCTTCAGGAAAGGCAGAGAAGGGTAGGAGCCCGGATAAGGGAATGTGATTCTGAGGGCAGAGGTGTCGGAGAGGGATTGGATGGGAATGAGGAGGATTGGACAGTATGGGAGAATTGACAGGGGGCATTTGGGAAGGATGAAGAAAGGGCTATCCAAAAGCAGGAAAGAGGGCAGGCTGAGGGGCTCCATCAAGGACAGGCATTGTGCTCTGAACAGAAGAACCAGTGGAAAACAGAAAGAATGACAGAAAACATTCAGTCCTGCTTTTTCACCCTCCCTGCCCTTTCTTTTCAGCCTCGTGAGCCCTTGGGTGAGCCCAGCCTACGCCTTTCACCTTGATTTCACTCTGTTCTTTTTTCTCACTTCAAGACAGGGTTTCTCTGTATACCAGCTCTGGCTGTCCTGGAACTTGCTTTGTAGACTCTGCCTCCCAAGTGCTAGGATCAAAGGCATCACTACCACCACCCGGCTTTACTTTGTTCTTTTATGGATGGGCAACAGACTCAATAAAAGAACAGTATTCAAGGTCTCAGATCTGGTACGGTGCGATTAAATCTCAGTTCTGAACTCTCTCAAAGCCACGGGTCCAGAGGACAACTTCGGCTGTCATCCCTCAGATGGCATTTGCCTTGTTTTAAGAGTGTCATTCACATTTTAAGAATCAGAAATGGGGGCTGGGTAGATGGCTTACTCGGTTTTCCTTGCAGGCAAGAGGACCTAAATACAACTCCAGAACCACGTGAAAAAGCTAGCCAGGTAGCATATGCTTGTAACCCCAGGGTGGATGCGGTAGGAGGTCATGTGTATCCCTGGAGTTCAGAGGCCATTGGAGGCCCTGTCCCAAAAACAAGGTGGAGGACACCTAAGGAATGACGGCTGAGGTTGACCTCTGGCCTCCCCACTCACACATACACACGTGCGCCTACACACAGAGGAACAAGATGTGAACATGAATGCGAACACAGAAAAGAATTAGGTGTGGGTTCATGGCTGTGAACAAAGCAGTCGGAAATACAAGCACTGTGCGCCAAGGTCCGTGGCAGGTGCAGGTAGGTAAGAAGAGTAGAAACAAAGACAACGAAAAGTTTCTGTCAGCACAGAGAGATTTCTGTAGCAGCTGGGGGACAAAACTACAGTATAGAGACCGTTAGCATAACCTTTGCAACTAAAGCACAGATATATAAATTCAGTAACAGTAAAAAAAAAAAAAAACAGTCTAGTACATATACTCACTTCCCAGAGTTCATAGAGTTCCTTCCTGAGGTCCTCTGGTAGCAGCTGGGTGATCTGCTTCATAGCCTCCTGAAATATGAAGCCATTAATTCCATTACATTCGCCTTCATCTCAGTCATTATCTAGCCTACAAAAGCCAAGCAGGGACTCAGATTCCTTAAAATAACCCCAGTAGAATAAGCAGGACTTCACAGGTTCCAGGGTTTTATTTTTAAGTAATATATTCATTTTCTGTTATTTTCATTATTGCAAAAACTTAAGCATTATATAAAAAGTCAGTCATTGTCATTGACATAACAGAAGTCCCAGTTTTTGAGGTACACAGATTCCCAGAATGCACTGCTGAACACAGACCTCCTTATAACCTCAAGAGCCTGCCCAGATGAAGGCACTGTCCTATCCTCTGATTGTACACAGAGTGTCAAACAGCAGGACAATGACCAGTGGGGTCAGAGTGACGTGTCCCCAGCAACCGTTTGAGGGGATGTCCTTGCAGTTCATGCCTGGCTATACTGAGTCTTTCCACAATGTATCCAGCAGTCTAAAGATGCCTTTGTTACCACAAGAAGTCTGAGAGCTATCCAAAATCTAGAGAGAGGAGAATGAGAGAATAAGAGGTGTCCTCTGTAAACACTTCTAAGTCTGCCGTGGTGTCCTCAGTTTCTTCCTTGGCTTCAATCATCCTAGTATTCTTCCAAACAGCACATTTTTAAGGTCAATTAACTTCCCAATAGCCATCGACACCTTCACTATCTCATCCTGTTTAGCCCTGACTCTACTCTACTCTAGTGTTAACCAGAGGCCAAACTCTTTGAAAAGAGTGACCTATAAGTATCAACTTCAGTAACAGCAATGTCTTATATAAAATAAAATGAGCTGGAGAAAAGCGATGAAAAGAAAATGGGTATTTGTGTGGATATTTATACGGTGTAGCATACATCCATGTCTACAGCAAGCAGCATATGCCAGTACTAGTAATACGCTCTCACAAGTGGCACGGCCATCCAGGGAGGCCGCTCAGTCACACAGCTGGAGTGTCACACCACAGAGAAGCACAAAATGGATTTTACACTTGCACTTCTTGTTCCTTTATTGTAAATCTCAGCAATGTACTGGAGAACACACATTTTTGTAAATGGTCTCCATACACAGATCACTTTTGACTATACTATTCCAGAAATACATTTATTTCTTGCTTAATTTTTCCTCCAAAAACATTTGTATCCAGCTTGCATATGGAAGTCCACTCTTCTTGGAGGACCTGCTTAAACACTTTGCTTTGAATAGGAGTTATTTTACTGCCTCTTCTTAGCTGATTGGCCCAGCACTGAACGTGGCCGAACAAAATGCCTCCCAGGACTGAATTAGTTTTTTGGAGATCTTAATACTAACTAATTAAAAACTTTCTTCAAAATTATCGTGTTCTTTGAAAAACAAACCACAACAAATATGTTGTTTTCCTCTTAAAATTGAGGCTTTTCTGGATCTAGGCATATCAATATAACTTATTATACAATGGGAATTGTATTTTTCTTTTTACCATGTTTTAAAGATTTCATACAAAAGTACTATATCACTTCTAACCCTCTGCATCCCCTTCTCAACACCGCTGGTGTTCCCCTACTCCCTCTCAAATTATTATTATGGGTGTACACATACATATTTATAAATACAGCCTGTTGAGTCCGTCCAATGTTGCTTGCGTGTGTGTGTTTTAGAGCTGAGTGTTGGGATTGGGCCACCTAGCAAGGGTCTTGTTCCTGGAGAAGACTGATCCTATCCCCAGCAGCTATTAATTGCCTATAGCTCTTCTTGTAGAGGTGAGGGCTTGTGAGATTTGGCTGCCTAAACAAGACCCCCATAGTAACACTAGCTGAGAATTTTTGAGAGCTCTCAGTTAATATTCCTTGTTTGACGGCTTATATCAAAGAATCATGCCCACCTTAAAAAAAATGCTATTAACCTCACTGAAGCTCCTCGTCATGGGCCAAGACCTCACTTCTGTACTGCACCTGCAAAGCATGTCCTTCCAACCCTGACAAGGCTGAGTGGTGTGGTTGCTCACTCAAATTCTAGATTCAGACTGGTCTTAAACCTTGGCTTGCCATTCACTAGCTGAAGATCCTGGACGCGGTCACTTAGACCTTTTGTCTTGTAGTTTCCTCATTTGCAAGGTGGTCCTTCCTAAGAGGGTTGCATGGTCAGAACATGGGCACACACAGTCCTTATAAGTCAGCATATGAGTCCTCAATACATAGTCGCTTTGAGTTTTCATTTTCTTGACCTTCCAAAGACTCCCATAAAGAAGGAAGGCCTACTTTCCTTTCTCCCAGTTCATTAGCCACTTTGTCCCCCACAGATACGGGAATAGAATGACTCTGCAATCTATTTCAAGAAGCGTCTCTCTCTGCAAAAGAGCATATAGTTGGCCACTGCTATATCAGCATCTAAATCCAGCCCCTTAATCCTCATGATGCCTGTTAAGGCAACACTGGCGAGCCTGGGTTATAATAAAAGGTTCATGTTATCATGGTGGAGGAAGGGGTTAGACACAAGCGTTGCTTTTGGCCCCCTTTCCGAGTTCCGTCTTCTCTGCCTGCATTCTGCCTTTCATCTTAATATTGAATATCCTCTATAACAGTCATTCTTCAGTACACCAAGTTGTACCCTCCACCTCCCACTCCCGCTTCAACTTAAATCCTGGCCAGCCAGTCAAGAAATGTCTAGGCAAATGATTCCTCTGGTTCACATTATGCATGTTTCTCCTGAGGCCAAGAAGCCTTCATTTAATTATCTTAATGCATGGCTCAGAGAGCTGAATCATGTTCATAAACACCATCTGTATAAGGAATTTTCCCGTGCCCAAACTCAGATTGGCAGCAGGAAGATGTAATGGCGCACCAGCTCTCTCCAGGCCCTGGGTTTCTCAGCCAAGAACTTGACGTTCCTGAAGATGTTTCCCTGGTCCTTCTGCCTTTGACATTTATTCCTCCAAATCAGCAGGAGTGGGCAGCAGCAAAAACAGCTGGGGCCAGAAACACTTTTTTTCCTAACCAGAATGTAGCAGGAAAGAAGACAGCAGGACCTTGTGATCCTGCCTCAGGTTGACAGGAATCAGGACCCAGCCGGTCTACAGAGTTACAGGTTTCTCCCTCTGTGGTTGCAGTTCCTTGACAGTGTCTGTGGTTCTTTTCCAGAAGTTTCTGGCATGCTCTTCTATGGAGAAAATCCTCGTGCACGGTCAGAGGGGCAGCATATCTCTTCTCTGTCATTTCCCGTACCTGCTCCTCGGTCTAAGGCCACGTTTTTCACTCTACATCCATACTCGTGCGGAAATAGAACCAACATCCTCCAGCCAGCTTCAGAAATAAGGAGGTTTTTTTTTTCCTTCATCCTCTTCACCCAGGGGACACTTCATTACCCGTTATCCTCTGGCTAAAGTACCAATTCTTCAACAGCTGAGAATTTCAGCAGCTTGCTTTCGGTCTGTGCGTACTCTGTCAAGCAACTTAACAATTCTTTTTCACAACAGTCTAGACCTACATGGAGAAATATTTCCTTCTGTCATGATGAACAGGCTGTATTTTGGACCTGTTCTTTAGGAAGAAGAGGGATGGATGACATAGCCCTATACGACCACCAAGATGCCCATATTTTAGGGTAGGTTGGAACCTAAATTAGCCCCACTTCTTTATGGACTCTTCTTGCTTCTAAATAAGCAAACACCCTATTGGCTACTTAGCTCTAGTCTCCATCAGCTCAGAAAACAGTTACTTAACCCTACCTTCACTATTAAACCACGTCAGTAAAGGCGTCCTCACTAAATAACTTAGAACCAATCTCAAAGGACTCCAAGAAGTCGTTTGCAGTAATGGTGGTACTGAAATCCACTCCTTCAGCTTTAAAGGACAAAAGAGCGAGGGACAGAGGGAAGGAGGAAGAGATCAAGGGGAGACTTCTTCATGGGTTTTTCTGTCTCTGTCTCCACAAAGTTTCTTTTTAGCCCTGCGCTCACCACTGACCTTCATTTAATAGCTCATCAATGTCATTTATTTTTATGAATGAAAATGTTTTCTTTTACTTTTTAAATTTCTAGCCTCTAAAGGATTAACTTAAAATTTACTAAATAGGGGCTGGAGAGATGGCTCAGCGGTTAAGAGCATTACCTGCTCTTCCAAAGATCCTAAGTTCAATCCCTAGCAACTACATGGTGGCTCACAACCATCTGCAATGAGGTCTGGTGCCCTCTTCTGGCCTTCAGGCACACACAGACTATTGTATGCATAATAAATAAATAAGTATATTTTTAAAATTACTAAATAGTAATTATAATACTAAATATATTTGTGATTTTGAGAATCTCTCTTCAAATAGTTTCAGTGTGTGTGTGGGGTGGGGAGAATTTCCACAAACAGACTTAAGCCCCAGCTGTTGGTACTACCCTAATGAAAGCCAAGCCAACAAGAATGGAAGTCATCATGACGATTTGTTCCTGTGTCAAACCAGGCTAGAGCAGGGATGTAGCTCTATTCTTATAGAAAACAATGCTGAGAATAAGCTAAAATCAATTTGCGGGCCAAGAAGTCCTTGCTTAGAGAAGTCTGCTACCTCCTGAAAACAGACGGTACGAGTAACACTTCGAGGCTCTCTTGAAGACCTCCCCTCACTACGGCCACCAAACCGAAGCTGTTAAGTCCCACACTCTGTACAGACTCAGCTAGTTGTCGATCATAGGGTGAGCTCCATGGCAACACCTTGGCCCTCAAACTCCAAGAACATCTTCTCCGACCTTCCCCGTTTTCCAACAGGGACAGTGAATTCTCTTCACTTCAGCGACAGATTTTCCTCACGGTCTTTTGCAGATCAGCACCAACCTCTTCTCGCCTATGCTTTTCTTCTTTGGGGATGTTATCTGCTGGTGCTATGTCCCCAACGATGCATTCTGCCATATCGTGAACCAGGGCTAGGCGTATACATCTGATCAGGTAAGAAATGTTGAGTAATTATACAAGATTACATCTACTACAAGTTTCTTTCCTATACTATTTTTAAACTCAATAATGTGTTTTTTCTTTCTTCCCCACTCATAGACTAATTTAATACAACATTTTCTAAAGTAATTATATCCTACCAGCCCACATTAGTTCTGAATCAAATTGCTTTTGAATATTTAACACAAGACTTGAGAGTATAGAGCAGACTGAATTTTTTTAATGGTTGATTTCATAATTCTCACTTTACGAAGTTCCTAATTTCAAACCACAAAGCCAGGAGACGTTTTACAAAAATTTAGAATCGAGCATTTCCTCCAATGTCTAATGCCAAAGGGATCTATATATAGGGTAGTGGGTGAAGTCGAACAGATAGGACTTTGAATTTGGCTACCAACCGTACTAGCTATAGGAAGTTTACCAGATTACGTACTTAATTTAAATGCTCCCTTTTTCTGTCCTTCATTTTATCATGTAAAATGGATAACAGGGAGATACAGCTTGTAGAATATCGGTCTACCAATCACCAGGCCCTGAGTTGGATGTCTAGCATCAGAGAAAGGGTGTGGAAGAATACTTCATAGGGGAGATATAAAAATTATATTTCATAAATCATGTTCTTGTTCTATACTAGTCATTTAACACATGGCTACCATTATTAGTCTCTGATAATAACCATCAGAATGACAGAGGCAAGCAATGAAGTAGGTGCCCCAGGAGGGGAAGGGTTTTTCAGTCCTGCTGATCCACAAAGACCTTGAAGCCTCCAGTTTCTTTCTAGTCCAGTTCAAATGTCAGACACAGTTCATCTCAAACTGATGTCATTTTTTTTTTAATGCCAAAACTCCTCTACATTCTGGAAACACCATCTGCAGAGCAACAGGACTCTCGAGGGTTCCAGGCTCACTTTGCTGTAGTCAGCTTGACTGTTTTCTGTGCTTCCAAAGTACTTTGCTTTCTCCCCACCAGGGTTTTGATTGTGGCTTCTCTGTGTGTAGCCCTCTACTACATTCTTGACTTGTGCCAACTCTTTAGAAAGAACTCAACTCTGCGGAGACCAAGCAACAGCAGGAGAGCTCCCCACTATTAGAATAACCGGCTAATTCCCTCCTGTAACTTATTTTGTGATTTTTATTGAAGCCACAGAGAGGCTGGGCAATTCATTTGCTGTCTTCATGTAAACTCTTGCCCTGTGATCCCAAGAACTTTAAAGGGTTGCTGACTAGCTAAAGGGGTGCCTCTTTAGAGCATCTATGTAGTCGTTGCCGTACAACCTCAATAGCGTGACCTTGCAAACGGCTACCACTATTCCAAAAGCAAATAAATATGAATGCAAAGTCCAAAAGCAAAATAAATATGAATGCAAAGACACAATTTTACATATACTCACCTTCAAGGCCCTAATTTCTTACTAATTTCCACTGACACCAATGCGCACACTCTCTCAACAGAAAACCTACTGCAGTTTGTAACTGCAGCAGTCCTCACAGAGTCCAGAGACCCTCACATAACTCACCGATCCTTGTTAAGGTGGTCATCTCTGGTCACCATAGCCATAACTGCCATGCGGTACATGTGATCTGACACACTCTCTGGCTTTTCCACATTCCTGTACACCCAGCCCGTCCGGGGGACTCTCTAATAAAGAAGATAAAGAATTAAACAAATATCACCACTAGGAACAACCACACAACCAATAGATGCTCTTTAAGAAAATGTCAGGGGATGACCACAGAGTCAACCAAGTCATGGTTTCAAACCTCTTTTTAAAAAATGCTTTATTTAAGGCCGGGCAGTGGTGGCGAACACCTTTAATTCCAATACTTGGGAGGCAGAGGCAGAGGCAGGTGGTTCTCAGTGAGTTCAAGGTCAGTCTGGTCTACAGAGCAAGTGCCAGGACAGACTTCAAAGCTACACAGAGAAACCCTGTCTAGAAAAACAAAAACAAAAACAACAAAAAAATGCTTTGCTTAAACTAACCATAGTGAGCCATACATCTGAAATCAATCAAACTAGTGAGTGAGCAAAATGCAATTCACACGTATACTAAAGTTCAATAGCCATCACTGGGCTACTGAAGTGTAACGACGGGACAATACAAAGGTTTTAGAGAGAAAGGCAAAACTGGTGGTAAGCCTGGTGCTGCATACCTGGGATCCCAGCACTCAGTAGGTGGAGAACCGAGTTCCAGGCTGCCAGCTGTGCTACCAACCTCTTCTCAAAACAAGTACTTCGTAATTAGGAAAACCACGGGGCTTTGCTTTGTTATTTTTTCTACTTACAAGAGTAGTAGAATTTTGCTATCCAAAAACCCATTTCACAGAAGAAAACGGTAGCATGTTTTGTACATAAACACGTGACAGACTGCCCAGATCTGACACAGAAGGAATACACGAATTTCTGCCACGGTCAAGACTTTTATTTGGACCATGTTGTGATCATGCGAGTCTGCACTTTCCCTGGGAGTTCTATGCTTCTAAAGAATCTCACGAATAGTAGTCAGGTTCCAGGGAACCGGTGATCTGGGAACGTAGGGGACTCTGCCCAAGCTCTGACAGGCGAAGGCTGATGCACGCTGAAACTGTGTTACAGAAATGGTCGTTTCCGGAAGTCCCTGCGACAGGGGAAGATCTCCACTGCTCGTGTGCAGGGCTCGGCTGCACGGGTAATGGGCGCCAGGCCCTGAACGGGCGGCGCCGGGCCCGGAGCGTGCACAAGTCCCGGGTCCAGCCTCGGCCTTCAGCTTGGTCCCCGCCAGCTCCTTCCCAGCACACCCAGGCCGAGCACCGCGGGGCTGAGAGAGGGGAGGCTGCGTGGGGACGGAGTCTGAGCCCAAACCGCCGCCTCCCGGCCAGGCCGCGCCCGCTCGCTCACCTTGAGCTGCCCGACCAGCCGCAGAAAACGCAACAAGCCGGCTCCGTGTCCGGAGGAGGCCGAAGCCATGCTGGAATGCACCTGAACGGAGGCCCCTAGCAGATCCCCTCCCTTCGGCTCCTCCCCGCCCCCTCCGGCTCCTACCTGCCCTTAGGCTCCTCCCTGTCCCGTCCGGCCCCTCCCCGTCCTCTCCGGCCCCTCCCCGCCCCTCTCCGGCTCCTCCCCACCCTCACTACTTCCTCCCCGGGTGGACCATCTTCTCTCTTTGGACAGCTAGGACTTGAACTTTGCATGGTGGATGATAAAGTAACCCTTGTCCACTTACACCTGGATGGTAGTTCGATGCTAAGAAAGAGCAGAAGGGCCTCAGGAGGAAGAGAGTGGATATTGCCTGTAAACCTATAAGGAGCTTCACTTACAGGCCATCCATCCATCACCACTTAACAGAGGCATTGGGTACAACTATGAAGGCGGAAATGAGTGGCAGATGCACCGAGAGACTTTGGTGGAGGCAGAAAATGGGCTAGGAAGAGCAAGCCCCTGGTGAAATCACAACCTCTTAATACATCAAGTACTGAAGCATACCCCCCCCCCCCAAATTATCATCACCTGCTTGGACTGTTTCCGTTGACAACTAAACAGTACAAGCTTCTAAAGGCAGTTCATGGATATGGGCAGGATTCAAGGAGAAATGGAAGTGAGGGAGTATGTGGGAATTTCAGTTTTATTTGTAACAGGTAGGCTTATTAATATACACACGGTGGTCCTGATGAGCTAGATATGGCTTATCCCTGTTTCTTACTACAAAACACGTCTGTCCTGTCTTCCGTTTGAGTCAGATTACTGTACCAGGAACTATGCTAGAGAATTTCATGTCCACCATTGCGTGCATAGTCATCAAGGCAAAATGTTGGTATAGAGTAGATTCTACGGGACGCTAAGCTGGCATCCGTTTCAGAACCCATATTATAGACAGCTCCACAGTGGAGTTTGAATGTTGGGGGTATAGTTTATTTGCATGCCCAAAGCCCCAAATGATCTCCAACAACTGAAGGTTGCTGAGTACTTTATCGCTGTTTGGATTTCCACAAAATAAAAGCCCAAGCTTCAGATGCCAGCACTCACCTTGCTGCCTTGCTATGCTACATTCTTGTGTTGAAGATCCCAGTCCTGTTTTTATAGTCTCTATCTGCTTTCTCCCAATAGATCACACCGGTAGACACTCCTCCATGTGACCCCCAGAGCCTTTTGAATCTCAGGTGGTCACAGTAAACATGCCTGTGAAAGTGACTCTTCAGATTATAAAACCTGTCTGGACATAATCTGGACATAATCCAATAGGACTCCAGAGAAGTACATCTTAAATCTCACCTTATTTACTGCTCTAGTTGGCAGTGTGAACCCGGGAGAAACTGGCCAAAAAACTAGGCAGACTAAAGCCTCATGCAATGGCCAACTTTATTCAGAGCATCAGACAATTTATACTCTGAGGTTTAAGAAGTATTGAAGTACACATCAATTTATACTCTTAGGGTTAAGAAGTATTGAAGTACACTTCACCTGAGTGAAGTGTACAGTCACAAGGGCAAGCTGGATGTAGCAAAAACTGTGTTTTTCATAGAGGCAGATGAATAACAACAGCTGGAGTAAATTCTCTCCTCTGCTACACACTTGGGAAGCACGAAAACACATTCCAAGGACAATTCTACTTCTTTGAAGAAACTGAGGTCACCAGAGTTTTCTTGCAGTTTTCTGCCAAGCACTGAGAATTCCCCTGACACAATTCCATTCTTGGACTATGTTCTGGCAGCACCTATCACTTACATCAAGATTTAGCAATAAAAAGAGATCATCCTTATTAGAATAGGAGCTCAGGAAACAGGTTGGGGGCAGGAAAAGACCTCAGGTGACCGAGTCTTAAACTTAAGGATCCCTTGTAAAGGGACACAGTGGTGTTCAGTAATGTAAGTAAGCCTCAGGAGTTTGATGCAACTTTCTGATGGGCAAATGAGTGTTAGTGGATTATCACTGTGCAGATTGTTCATTGTTCCTAGAGAAGCAAGGCAGTGTTGACTGGAAGGGAATGCTATGGGTCACTCTCCTGCTGACTTCAGTCTCCTTGCTTGTGTAGCAGCTATTTGTAATAGGGTTGGAGCTTAAGTGGGCCAATGCTCAGGAGGCAATGGGACAACCACATGGAGTTACAACCACCATTATTACCATGTTGTCTGTAAATAAATGTGCTCAAGGCAATATCTACAAAATGGCTTATTAAAACAATATTTCACACTCTCAAGGACTTACTCATTTTCTTAATGAGTATAAGTTCTCCAAAAGCAAAGGCTTTACAGTGCCAGTAATGAGTATTGTAAGACCTAATCCTGAAGCTCCAAATACACCCTAGAAACACTGTTCAGGTTCATAACTGTATTACTTACTCTTTTGTTGCTGTTGCTGGGGGTGTGCCCCTTAGACTGTGTCTCACTGTGATGGTCACCTTTAATGGTCAAGGTGACACAATCTAGATTCACCTGAGAAGAGTATCAGTGAAGGATGGATGATGTAGGTCAGGTAGGCCTGGAGGGACATCTGTGAGGGAGTATCTGGATGATGCGGGAAGACCCAGCCTGAAAGTGACTGCATGAAAGGCACAAAGCCAGCAGAGCGGCAACCGGGAACATACTCACCTGTTGCTTGTTTCTCTTGACTCTAGATGTGCAGAGGTGATGTGACTGGCTTCTCTAGGCACTGTGACCTGAACTGTGCACTAAAACAAACCCTTTCTCCCTTCTGTTGTCTGTTCTCAAGGCATTTTATCCCAAAGTCAGAAACAAAGCTAGGGCAGCCCTTTCTGTGCTTCCTGTCCACATCGCTGCTCGGCTCCACCACCCTCCCCAACCACGATGGGATGAGCCTCTGACATCCTGAGAAAAAAAATAAAGACTTTCTTATGTAAGTTGTTTTTCTCCAGCATTTGGGCACACTGGCACAAAAGTCTGATGAATACAAAGAAAGAACAAACGAAACCAAACCCTATGGGACTTAGATTATAGTTGGGGGAGAAGAGTTACGTGAGGGGACACCCCAATATGTCAGGTGGTGTGATGTGACCACTGGCTGTCAATTCAATTGGCTTTTTAAAACACTTAGGGAATTAAAGAAGCACACTAGACAGAATTGACTTAGGAAAAACCCTGCACCATCCAACAGGTGGGAGAGCCTGATTTCGTAAAGGAAGGGACAGAAATGAAAAGAGTGTAGCCACAGTTTCTCTCTCTGTCTCTCTCTGTCTTTGTCTCTGTCTCTGTCTCTCTCTCTCTTTCTCTTTCTCTCTCTTCTCTACTCCATCTCCCTCCCTCCCTCCTTCCCCACCACACTGCTATGCTATATCCTTGCCACCATGGTGAATTAAAACACTTGCACTGTGAGCCAAAATTAATCTTGCCTTCCTTAATTGTTTATTAGTCATTTCATCATGGTGACAAGAAAATCGACTAATAACAGATGGTTAGAAATACTCGGGGGTCGGGGTGGAGAATAAGATCACTGGGGATATGAATTATCAGTTACATAAGGTACACTGAGGCATTCCCATTTTAAAGTGATATTTGAATGGTGTATCCATGTAAGCATGTGAGGCAGAGAGACAGCTGGGTAGAGAAGGTTAGGAGAGACGACATCAGTGGGCAGAAGACTAGGTGGGGTGAACACAATATAAACACTCAGAAGTGGAAGGACACACAGTCCTAATTAGAGAAGTTAAGCCAAAGACAGGAGGGCTTTGGCTGTGAGCAAGTGGGGGACCCTTTTCTCTTTTACTTCTTAACACATAATTCTGCTATATTGAAAGACTATGTAGAGCAGGGAGGAATGAGGAGGAAACACTACAAGATCATTATTATAATCCTTTGATGAAATAATTTAAATCTGGTCCAGTTTGGTGACCATGGAATTATAGTTCCCTTTATCCACAGTCATACTCTCTATAGTTCAGCTACCTTCAGTCTCAAAAATTACAATAAAGTAGAAGAAAAAACCTTTTAGGTACCACACAGTCTTTCAAAGAATTTATAATGAAGCTAGAGAGATAGTTCAGTGGTTAAGAGCACAGATTGCTCTTCCAGAGGACCTGGGTTCAATTCCCAGCACCCACATGGCAGCTCACAAGTGTCTGTAGTTCCAATAGCGGGGGACCTGACCAACACCAAAACACATAAAATAAAATTTAAAAGAACATGTTGTTATAATTTTATAATTCTATTATTATCAATGTATTTTTTGCCTAGCTAATAAATTCATCTGTTATAGGTATGCACATATAGAAAATACTAATGTAGGGATACATCAATAAAAAAGATTGCCTTCACACTTTAAAAAAGAATTTCTTTTAGGTGGGTGGTAGTTTTAAAGGTAGAAGATATTCATATATGTTCATTTACTGATGGAAGTGATTTAAGAAATTATTAAAATACATATAGAGAGAAGTACTTGAATGTTGCTGTTAAGAAGAAAAGTGTTGCAGGTAACCCACCAGAGAAGACCACGCAGTCACAGTTTATAGCCAACTGAAAGCCTTTATTCTAGCCAGCTGGGGCTACACCCAAGTGTTCTTGGACCTAGGTGTAGCCCCGAGTGTCCAGAGTACAGGCAAAAAGCACATGGTGGCATCTTGGACAACAACTTCAGGGATAGTAGGCAGAAGCAAACAGTTTAAAGAAGCTGAGGCTAGTTATCTAAGACATCCTGACCTTGGGTTCCTAGAATACAGTTGGGCTATTTTCCATAAGATTCTCCATCAAGGAAATCACATTTTAGTTAAACCTGAAACGGGCTCAACAAGCGTACAAGATGGCGGAACCTCTGCACTGCACGCCTTGCCCTGTCACAAAAGTCTAGGGCACAAGATGAAGGGTTGACCTTCTGAGGGGAAGATTTTACCCATAATACAGGAGGAAGGCACAGGAAGTGATGGCTATTAGTGGCAGATGTGGTCATGGGACATTGTAGCTGTCCTCTTCTAATTGTATCTGTTTTCCTACCTCAGGGGACAGCCCAGTTTAGGCCGAGATATGTTGTAGTAAGAGAATGTGACTTCCTGATCTGTAGCTCTGCGGCTGAGCACATCAAAGGTTTATTTCTCCTGCTGGATGGCTTCCCTTGTCCCCCGCCATTTCTTTTGTTTGCACAGGGTCTCACATCCGTGCAATATAAACATTAGAATCAGCTAGAGGACGATATTCTGATCTTATACAAGGACTCTGTGCCAACCTCTCTTGCCAACACTTGGGCGAAAAAGTGCAGTTGGTTCTTAAAACCTGTTCTTTAGAGTACTATGTGACCGTTCTTATTCATGTGATTGGTGAGATAAATACCATTGCTATGATCAGTTTCCAAAGGTCCTGTGAAATGCCATCTTCCCATGGACAGGAGTTCTGAAGCCTTGTGCATGGAGGGGAAGGAGACACTGGAGGATTGAGGAGAAGGAGAAAAAAAACCAGTTGTTTGGGGGAAGTGTTAGTGCAACAAGATTAAAAATGATTAAGAATCAAATGAATATAAAGGAAAATGCGGTTAGGATGGTGAGATGAGCCATCTTATGATGACTTGTGCTGACAGCAAAAGGGAGAATCGGAAGTAATGCTGTCAAGTCTGCCAGAGAAAACGCACAAATGCAAGCTGAGGGGAGCAAATATTAGGACTTTTGATTTGAAGGATATATGAAGAGTAGTCTGTAGATAGGTGCTGTGAAGCAATGGGACTCCAAACTGGGTGCTGAGTGTATGAGTCCCTTCTCATTTTTCTTCCCAGCATCCTGTTCTCCTCTGCCTGATGGGACTGGATTTTCTTAGATCCTTTCCTTGTTCACACAGAATTGACCTAGACAGCATGGAAAGTGTACCTGTTATGGTTTGAGTCTGAAACATCTCCCCCAATGGTCCACAGAGCTAAGGTTTAATCATTAGCCTACCACACTTCTGAGAGCCTCTCTAGAGGAATTATTTCCTTGAACTCAAGTGCATGCTTGAGGAGTTTGAGAATAACCTGAAATTGTCTTGAAGCTTTGCTGCCTTTGAAAAATTTTCCTGCTGCATATGTGGAGCAAATGCCTGAAAAGCAATAGATCAATCTGGTAAAATTATCCCAGCAAGCATTCATTGAATATAATTTAGAAATTAAGTAAAGAGTGAAGCCTGGCCTGGTGTGGTGGTGCACACCTTTAATCTCAGCACTGGGGAGGCAGAGGCAGGTGGATCTCTGTGAGTTTGTGACTAGTCTAGTTTACAGATTGAGTTCCAGGACAGCCAGGGCTATATAGAGAAACCTTGTCTCGAACCCACCCCCTCCAAAACCAGAGTGAAGATCAGTTTCTTTCTTGTTTCTCAAGACAAGAATTACTGCCTCTGTAAGCTAGATCTTTCTCCATAAAAAAGATGGCATCTGGTTTTGTTCATTAGCTTTGCCTATGCTTTGTCAATATACCCAACAAAGACAATTTAAAGAAGAACCCATTTGGCTTCAAGTTTGAGGGTACAGTCCCTCATGGCAGGGATGGCAGGGTGGCAGGATTGTGTTCTGTGAGACAATGGTTTGTACCCTGTCACTTATATTTTAAAGAAATGCTGATTGGCCAGTAGCCAGGCAGGAAGTATAGGCAGGATGACCAAGTAGGAAGTAGAGACAGGGCAGCAAAAATTCTAGGAAGAGGAAAGTTCTTTCTGTAGTCATGACCCAGCCACAGAAGAAACAAGATGTGACTGCCTCGCTAAATAAGTTACCGAGCAATGTGGCTAACGTAGACAAGAATAATGGTCTAACATAAGTTATAAGAGCTAATAAGAAGTCTGAGCTACTAGGTCAATCAATTTATCACTAATGTAGACCTCTGTGCGATTTCTTTGGGACTAAACCGCTGTGGGAACTGGGCAGAACAAAAACCTCAGACAACAATTGTGAACTGGTCATGCTCAGTCCACAAGAAGAAGAGGATGGATGCTGTCACCTAGCCACATTTAAGGTAAGTCTTCCTACCTTTATTAGCCCAAACTAGAAACTCCCTCGCAATCATGCCCAGAGGTGTGTCTCTCCCCAAGTCTCACACTGTCAAGGTGATGATTAAAATCAACCATAACACTGTAACTAGAGGTTTTTTGTCCCACCCAGTGACACAACTGCTTTTAAAATAACTATTCAGAGACTTAATTTTATTTAGAAATGTTTGGCCAATGGCTCAGACTTATTACTAGCTAGATCTTTCATTTAAATTAACCCATTTCATATTAATCTGTGTTTTGCCACATGTTCGTGGCATTACCGATCTGCAGGCATGTTGTTCCTTGGGAGGCAAGCTAGCATCTACAAGACTCTGCCCTTCTTCACCTGTATCTCTGCTTGAGTTTCCTGCCTGGCTCTATCCTGCCTTGCCATAGGCCAAAGCAGCTTTATTTATCAACCAATGAGAAAAACACATATTCACAGTGTACAGGATCCCACAGCAAATGTTCTATATCAGTTTTCCTTATCTTTGAATAATTTTTGCTTCAAGGGGACAACCGCCAATGTTTTAAGACATTTTGTTTGTCACAAAGTGGGATCCAGGGCACAAAAAGTCCTCCTACAACAAGAATTACTGAGCACAGCATATCAAAAGTGCTCAGATGAAGAGACTGCATTCTGTAGATCCAAAAAGAAAGCTCTTGAATTTGCATCCTTTATGCTGTTGATGAGGCAGGATCTGCAGAAAGCTGACTTTGTATGTGTGTTTTAAAAGAACAAGGGAATAAACAAGTTTTCTGTGACAATTCCGTTTTGAAGTAGTATGGAACGGCTCTTTCCCCTGACAGACTCTGGGAAGATGAAGGGAATTACAAGCTAACTTTGATCATTTATGCAACTAGGTTAAAGTGGAGCAACCCGAATCAAGAAGATAGAAGTAGGATAATGGAGCCTAAGAAGGAAGGAGTATTACAAAAGCCATGTTTGTTCAAGGGAGAAAGATGAGAGGAATTTGGCTTTGTTCTCTTTTGCCACTTTCTTGCCTGTGGCAGAGCACTGCAGTTCAGTTTTGAAAACTCAAGTGGTTCATGCAACTTCCCCATATAGCCAGCCAGTAACTAAAGACCCAGGGCACAAGTGGCTAGGCTGAGATGTACCTCTGTTGGTAAAGTGCTTGCCTAGAACACAGGAAGCACTTAATCTGATTCCCAATGTTATATAAACTGGCATGGTAGCACACACCTATAATCCTAGCACACAGGAGGTAGAGTTGAAGTCATCCTCAAGGAAACCAAGTCTAGTGGGTGGAAGCAGAGGTAATGCTGACAACATTGTCTCCATTCCTGAAACTAAGTGAGGGACAGTTTTGTCCTGGTGCTTCATGACACAGTCAGTTTTCACATCACCCACATATCCCGCTATGCATGAAGACAGAACGACTCTTTTGTTTTTGTTGCTTTTTTTTAAATTTTAATGATATGAATCAAGAACTTCTTTCATCAGTCCCTGCCAAACCCTCAAATCTCTTCCATAGATGACCTTCTTTTGACATGAAGTTCCATTTTTGTGACTATTGGATTGAAGTTTTCAGTATATAGCTAGCCCTGAATTTTAATCTCTACTAACCCTAAAGTTAAGAACAGGGGGTGTAGGAGGTCCTGCTGTATTTCTGTTGCTTTCATTGGTTTAATAAAGAGACTGCCTTGGCCTTTTGATTGGGTGACCCTTAGGTGGGTGGAGTAGACAGAACAGAATGCTGGGGAGAAGGGAAGTGTGGCAGATGCCATGGCTCTCTTCTCCAAGATGGACATTGGTTAGATTCATGCTGGTAAGCCACAGTCAAGTGGCGATACACATTAATGAAGATGGGTTAAACAAATATGTAAGAGTTAGCCAATAAGAGGTTAGAACTAATGGGCCAGGCAGTGTTTAAATGAGTACAGTTTCTGTGTAATTATTTCGGGGGCTAAGCTAGCCAGGCAGATGGAACAAAGGGCCCACACTCCTCTTGGGTGGCGGGATGAGGCCTACTTCTCCATACTACAAACAGGTAAAGATGAGCCAGGCACAGAGATGGAGCTATAATCCCAGCTCGCAGGTGGCCGAGGTAGGAAGACCTATCCTAGGGCACATAGGGAGATTATCTATAAAAACATCACCACACCATCATCTACAACAATGAAATACAAACCAATATCCATGAAAGTTCTTTCACTGTGGACCCCATTATTTAGAGTAGCTTCAGACTGCGTGCCTAGGCTATGGTCGGTCACCCATACATGTTGCAGAATAGACCACTAGACCACTACTTTGTAATTTTCCATGAGACACAGTTGGTGTATTCATTGGGGTTACTGCTATTTATCACCCCATTCTATGGGCTAAACTCGAACTTTATTCCTCTGAAACTAAAGCTGTGGCTTGGCCACATTATCTGTCCATCTCAGAGGGAACAGGGCAGGGTCCCCAGGGAATTTCACAGAGAACTTTATCCCTTCTCATGATTTAGAAGCTTCTGCTTTGTAAGTTAGCAGGCATCTTAAATCTGTAGGCACATCCTTCTCCAGCACTAAGAAATGAACAGTGACATGTGCTCACCAGTGGCGTTTTCCTTTAACAATTTTTGTCACTTCTTTGAAATGGCACTAAAGTTGAGTAGCTAGAATCCATGGGATATTTGTTCCAGGGATCTCTGTGGATGCCCAAATCTGTGATTCACAAATTCTCCCATCTGAAACTGTAGCCAGTCTTTGTCCTGTTGGCCAACTCCCAAATCACCACATGGAGACTTACTATTATGAAACCTTGGCCAATAGCTTGTTTCTAATGAGCTCTTGTAACTTCAATTAACCCATATCCTTCAATCTACATTCCTTTATGTGGCTCGGCTACCTTCACTTTGTAATGACCATGCTGCTTGCTTTGTGTACCTGGTGCCTCCTCTCGTCTTCACCATTCTTCTTCCCAGAATCCTCTGTGCTTGGAAATCTTACTTAGCTATTGGCCATTCAGAGTGTCATTTTTCCACAGTGTACAGAAAGATTATTCCACAATATGAAATGAAGGTGTGTATGGGTTTATTTGTAACCTCTGAAACAATCAAAACCATCCCTATATTATTTATAATACTGAATGCTATGTAAATAGTTGGATTGTATGACTTAGAGAATAATAACAAAAAAAGTCGAACATGCTTAGTGCAGAAGCAATGCTTCCATTCAGCTCTTTTTTTTATAAAACAGATTCCTTGGGCCAGGTGTAGTGACAGGCTTTTAATTCCAGCATTTAGGAAGCAGAGGCAGGCAGATCTCTGAGTTTGTGACTAGCTTGGTATACATAGTAAGTTCAAGGACAGCCTGGAACAAAACAAAACAAAACAAGACTAATTCCTGTTATTTAGCCCTGGCTGGCCTGGAGTTGCTATGAAAGACCAAGCTAGCCTAAAATTTGTAATGGTTTTCCTGACTTTGCCTCATGAGTACTGGGGCTATAGATTTGTGCCACAGATTTCATTTTTTTTAAGTTTTTTTTGTGTATATGCATGTGATATACACACATGTGTATATGCATTCAAATGTGTGTGGAGGCCTCAACTGTCTTTCTCAATACCTATTTACTGAAACAGGACCTCTCAGTTGAACTCAGAGCTCACCAATTGTCTGCTTTAGCTCTCCAGATTGTCCTAGAATCCTATCTCTCCCTTCCAAGTACTATGGTTAAAGATGGCCACCATGCTTACCTTTCTTTTACATGGGTTCTAGGGATGTGAACACCACTTCTTATGCCCTTGTGGTGACCACTATATATTTTGAGCCACCTCTCAGCCCCCTGTCAAGTGTCTTTGACCCTCATATAAAAGACTGTGGATGTAAAACCTGCAGGTGTAGAGAGAACAGCTATCGACTATGTAGAATACATTATATTGAATTAGGAAAGTTTCCTGCTAACATCCAGCTTTCAATGACTTGGAGGGAGGATTTATTCCTTTCTTCCAAGTAAAGGGGATGTAGTAATTGTTGCTATTCTAGGGCATCCCTCGGTGACTCAAAAGTAGATCTCTGATAAAGAATAGGTCTAGGCCCTCAGCAGGAGCCCAGTGAGGAAGAGGTCAGACTTTTCCCGATCCCCTAGACTCCCAGGTCAACCTGCAGTGGTGGCTGCACCCTGCTAAGCTCTCCCGCCTGCCATCCCAGCTTCCATCCAGGTACACCTTCCTATATTTCTCCCTTCCCCCTGGGGCTATAAAATTACGCCAGCTCAGTTGCCTTGGGCGCTGGGCCTGGGCTGTAGGCACATCCCGGCAGGAGGCAGTTCCTGTGTTTTAAAAGCCTGCCTGAGGACAGGTGGGCCCTGTGTCAGCTCAGCTACATTCCTGACCCGCAAGGGGTACTGACTTCTAGCAGACAGTTATCGGAGGGGTGAGTTTGCTTCTGGCCCGCAGCAGGAGCCTGGTGAGGAAGAGGTCAGACTTTCCCCGACCCCCTAGACTCCCAGGTCAACCAAAACCACACAAAGACACAACCAAGAAAGAGAATTACAGGCCAATCTCACTCATGAACATCGACGCGAAAATTCTCAATAAAATACTGGCAAACCGAATCCAAGAACACATTAGAAAGATTATCCATTATGATCAAGTAGGCTTCATCCCAGAGATGCAGGACTGGTTCAACATACGCAAATCTATCAATGTAATCCATCATACAAATAAACTGAAAGAAAAAAATCATATGATCATTTCATTAGATGCTGAAAAAGCATTTGACAAAATTCAACATCCCTTTATGATAAAGGTGTTGAAGAGATTGGGGATACAAGGATCATACCTAAATATAATAAAAGCTATTTACAGCAAGCCAGCAGCTAACATCAAACTGAACGGAGAGAAACTCAAAGCCATTCCATTGAAATCAGGAACACGACAAGGCTGTCCACTCTCTCCATACCTCTTCAATATAGTGCTTGAAGTTCTAGCAATAGCAATATGACAACATAAGGGGATCAAGGGGATTCAAATTGGAAAGGAAGAAGTTAAACTCTCGTTATTTGCAGACGATATGATAGTATACATGAGCGACCCCAAAAACTCTACCAAAGAACTCCTACAGCTGATAAACACCTTTAGTAATGTGACAGGATACAAGATCAATTCCAAAAAATCAGTTGCCCTCCTATACACAAAGGATAAAGAAGCATGGAGGGAAATCAGAGAAACTTCACCTTTCACGATAGCCACAAATAGCATAAAATAACTTGGGATAACTCTGACCAAGGAAGTGAAAGACCTATTTGACAAGAACTTTAAGTCTTTGAAAAAAGAAATTGAGGAGGATACCAAAAAATGGAAAAATCTCCCCTGCTCTTGAATTGGGAGGATCAACATAGTAAAAATGGCAATTCTACCAAAAGCAATCTATAGATTCAATGCAATCCCCATCAAAATCCCATCAAACTTTTTCACAGACCTTGAGAGAATAATAATCAATTTTATATGGAAAAACAAAAAACCCAGGATAGCCAAAACAATCTTATATAATAAAGGAACTTCTGGAGGTATAACCATCCCTAACTTCAAACTCTATTACACAGCTACAGTATTGAAAACAGCTTGGTACCTATGGAATCGAATAGAAGACCTAGATATTAACCCACAAACCTATGAACACTTGATTTTCGACAAGGGAACTAAAGGTATGCAATGGAAGAAGGAAAGTATCTTTAACAAATGGTGCTGGCATAACTGGATGTCAACCTGTAGAAGAATGAAAGTAGATCCATATCTATCACCATGCACAAAAATCAAGTCCAAATGGATTAAAGACCTCAACATTAATCTGACCACTTTGAACCAGATAGAAGAGAAAGTGGGGAGTAGTCTACAAGACATAGGCACAGGAGACCACTTCCTAGGTAGAACCCCAGTAGCACAGACAATAAGAGAATCAATGAATAAATGGGACCTACTGAAACTGAGAAGCTTCTGTAAAGCAAAGGACACCGTCAGTAAGACAAAAAGGCTACCTTCTGACTGGGAGAAGATCTTCACCAACCCCTCATCAGACAAAGGCCTGATCTCCAAAATATACAAAGAACTCAAGAAACTAGACACTAAAACTCTAATTAACCCAATTAAAAAACGGGGTGCTGATCTGAACAGAGAATTCTCAACAGAAGAACTTTGAATGGCCAAAAAACACTTAAGGTCATGCTCAACATCCTTAACGATCAGGGAAATGCAAATCAAAACAACTATGAGATACCATTTTACACCGGTCACATTAGCTACAGTCAAAAACACCAATGATCGCCTATGCTGGAGAGGATGTGGAGAGAGGGGAACTCTCATCCATTGTTGGTGGGAATGCAAACTTGTGCAGCCACTGTGGAAATCAGTGTGGCGGTTTCTCAGGAAACTGGGAGTCAACCTCCCTCAAGACCCAGCAATTCCACTCTTGGGAATATACCCAAGAGATGCCTTATCATACCACAAAAGCATTTGTTCAACTATGTTCATAGCAGCACTATTTGTAATAGCCAGAACCTGGAAACAACCTAGGTGCCCCTCAATAGAAGAATGGTTAAAAAAGGTGTGGAACATATATACATTAGAGTTTTACACAGCGGTAAAAAAACAATGACATCTTGACTTTTGCATGCAAATGGATGGACATAGAAAACGCTTTACTGAGTGAGGTAACCCAGACCCAAAAAGAGGAATATGGTATGTATTCACTCATAAGTGGATTCTAACCATAATTAAAGGTCTTTGAGCCTATTATTCGAGATCCTAGAGAAGCTAAATAAGAAGGTGAACCTGAAGAAAATCATGTAATTATCCTCCTAGAGATTGGAAGTAGACAAGAGTGCCAGGCAACCTCGGGTGCATGGGGGTTGGGGGGTTGTTGGAAAGGGAGAGGGTTAGAGAGAAGGGAGTAGGGGAGGAATGGGGAAAGCTCGGGGGATTGGGATGAGGGGGGGGGGAGGAAGGATGGATATGGGATCAGGGAAGTATATATCTCAACGAAGGGAGTCATTTTTGATTTTACAAGAGACTTGATTATAAAGGGGATCCCAGGTCCAAGGAGAGATCCCCATATTGTTCTTTGGACAGAGGAGAGGGTGCCTGAACCGGCCTTGGCCCATAACCATACTGATGAATATTTTGCATATCACCATAGAACCTTCATCTGGCGATGGATGGAGATTGAGACAGAGACCCACATTGGAACACTGGACTTAACTCCCTAGGTCCAAACGAGAAGCAGAAGGAAAGAGGACGTGAGCAAAGAAGGCAAGACCAGAGGGAACCTTCACCCATTGATGGATGGAGATTGAGACAGAGACCCACATTGGAGCACTGGACTGAGCCCCCAAGGTCTAAATAAGGAGCAGAAGGAGGGAGAACATGAACAAGAAAGAACGTGAGAAGTGCGTTCACCCACTGATACAAGGGGACGAATCTAATGAGAGTTCACCGAGGCCAGTTGGACTGGGACTGAACGAGCATGTGATTCAACCAGATTCTCTGAATATGGCCGGATTCTCTGACTGTGGCTGGCACGGGGTCTTTCTGAAAAGCCAGTGACAATGACACTGGGACTTGTTTCCTCTGCATATACTGGATTTTTGGGATCCAGTCTGTTTGGATGCTCACCTTCTTGGACCTGGAGGGAGGGGGGAGGAACTTGAACTTCCCACAGAGCAGGAAACCCTGACTGCTCTTAGGGATGAAGAGGGAGGAGGAGAGGGAGTGGGGGGATTGGGAGGGTGTTGAGAGGAGGGGTGGAAATGGAAACTTTTAAAATTAATAAACTTTTATTAAAAAAAAGAATAGGTCTATAAACAAGGTGTTTTTTTTTTTTTCAGCAAATCTTAGTTACCCCAGAGGCCAAAAATCTTGGAATCTTATGTATTTGGGTCAGTGTGAAACTTACAGTTTTAAAAAGTAAGAAAAGTTTTAAATGTAAAAACCAGGGAGAAAGCAAAGCGGGGGCTTCCAGCTTTCAAACCATCAAAGCGAAATCCTAATTGGATTTGGCCCCACAAGACACTTGGCACTCAATGCTCTCCTGGTTTGATGTCCAGAAGAAAAGGAGCCACATCAATATCTCATGAGATCATAAAAGGCAAACCACATCAGCACGCAAGTCAAGAGCTGAAGACGTACGATAGAAAAGAGAAGTGAAGCAGAGCACGGGACCACAAGCATCAGAAACAGCGAGTGGTGAACGCCGCAGTGACAACAAGCTTGACACAGGGAAATCACCATGGAGATGCCCGTGAAACCTCAGAGCTATGTGAAGCCCTAAGCTCAATCCTGGAGCCACAATAAGCTGCTCCCCTCGCCCACCCAAGCAAACAAAACCTGCAGGGAGGTAAAACACCAGAGCACAGAGCATTTAAGCAGTTTTTTTTTTGAGTTACAGAAGCAGGAAAGAGGGTATCAGTGTAGTAATGATGACGTCTTCCCTTAAAGACCTCTTCACGTGTGCCAGGCACTTTGCCTAGGGAACCAGAGGGACAGGGAGATTGCTGTGAGATTATGCCTCCTAGAAATGTTAAATCCCACACCTGTCTCACCAACATGGTTGCGGAAACATTATCCAAACAAGGATGACACCAATAGACACGCTAATGTGGAAGGGAGACGGCTCAGGAGGCCACAAAGAACGACAGACAGCTAAGGAATGCTGGGAGCAGAATAAACAGTCTTCCTCAGGGAAGAGCACACCAATGGATTATCCAACACCAAATGGTCAGCCCTGAAAACTTATATACACAATTAACATTATGGAGAGTGAGCAGGTTGTATATGTATTTAGGAACAAACACACACACCCCACCACCACCACCACCACCAATAGTTAAAGAAAAAGGAGCCATAATCTTGAAAGAGAGCAAGGGGGTGGTATGTCGGAGAGTTTGGAGGGTGAAAAGAGATAAGGGACATGATGTAATTATATTAAACTAAAAGATATATTAAAAAATGAAGATTCCTCCCTGACATGCTCACAAGCCAGCCTTGTAGAAGATTCCTCAGAGACTCCCCTCCCAGGGGATGTTACATTGTGTTAATGACACAATCAAAAGTAACAAACACAGTAGGTCATAATACAATGTATCACTTACTTATTTTTTGTATACCCACAGGTAATCACGCAAATATTTCAATGCAAAGATGTATAGTCTGTAACACTTGATAAAGTTAACACAGGGCTGTGTTATGGGCTTCCATTTTTAGCACACTGTTCTTTGTTTTCCTTCTAGCCATAAAAAAGTTTACCACCAAATGTATGCCATAAGTTGCCAACATAACTTCCTGCATCTCTTCATTGTATGTTAATTCCTATGTTGTGGGATTGACCTGAGCCACCTAGCACTTCCTTTACCAATGCAAAGGCATAGCCATGTCATGAATACTTGGTCCATCACAGTGAAAAAAGACAAGACTTTAAGTTTGTAACTGCTGTCAAGGTAAATGCAGTTCATGGACACTCCCTTCCTTTCAAAGTTTTAGAGAATTAGGAGTTGAGGAAACCAAATAGCCAACTACGAAGTTACAGAAAAAGTCTCTGTTCTGTTTGCTTTTGTTTTGTTTTATTTTTTTGGAAACGTATTTTGAATTTTCTGAAATGTTTCTTGGGAAGTTTTATCATGTTGATATGATACATGCAGTGTCTTGGGAGAAGATATTGCTTGAGCCATCTTATACTCCCAGAATCTAGAACCTACCAGCGTGTAGCTACAGTGAGGATAAGATGGTGGGAGATGTAGAAAGAAGAGCTATAGGCAGAGTATTTTGTCAGGACCGAGATCAGCTCTGTTTTTTCAGCTGCTTCCCAAATAACTATGCAGAGACTTATTAATTATAAATGCTCAGCCAATAGCTCAGGCCTTTTACTACTTAACACTTGTAACTTAAGTGAACTCATTTCTTTAATCTTCATTCTGCATGTGGCGGTACCTTCTTTCAGAAAGGCGTGTTTATCTTCTGCTTTTTCTGTCTCTCTGCTACTCCTCTGACTCTGCCCCCCTTCCCAGCATCCTCTGTGTCTTGCCATCCTGTATAGGTGTAGGCCTCCTGCTTAGCTACTGGTCAGTCAGCTCTTTCCTTAAACCAATGAAGTAGGAGACAATGGATGTCAGACTTCCAGAATGGTTCTTCCTTGTCCCCAAGGCCAGTGGCCACCTCAGTCAGTGCCATAGCTCAGCAGCAACATCTGTTCTTAACTTTCTGCATCTTCCAGTCACACCCCCTCCCCAGATTTTAAACTTCCTTTTAAACAGGAGTAGCCATGGGCTGTATAAACTCTCAGCTGTTTCTTATTCCCTCCCAGGCCCATTCTCTCCCAATAAATGACACATTGTAGAAGGTGTTTTACAACCTGACTTGTTAATAGATCCAGACCTCTCTTGCAACAAAGCCAAACAAAGCAATTAAGGTTAAAACACAAAAGTCACAGACACACAGAAGAAAGATAGGCATAGACTTATTTACAACCCATGAAAGGAGCCAGACCGGCTAATGTGGAAAGTATCTTTTAACTCTAAGGGTCTAACCTTGCAGGAAAATGCCCTGTCCTGAAAGATCACACTGCCTTTCCTCCTCCTGGCAAACATAGTTTCTCTTCGTGGGTTCCATGCAGACTGTGAATGAGCACTGGAGGGCTAACTAAATCCACCCGCTTTTCTCTTCCTCGGTCATTCAAGACTGAATCATATCTTTGTAAAACACTCTGAGGTTCCTATATGACATCACTGAGTTAGAAAGGTCATCGTTGTCAGCTATGGGGTTCCCTGTCACCCCTTAAAGATGGATAATTTTTCCTTAACTTTCTGTAACCGTGATCTACCATTTCAGACTGGGAGAGAGAACCCCGACCGGTCATGAAGGTCATGTTCAACCTTGCAAATGCCCAAAAGAATCTCATTGTTTTGTTTCATCGAGGCTGATGAATACATTAAGTAATTGCTGACTAGTCGTCAATATATGTGCACAGAGATGATGTAACAGCACGAGGTAACAGGGAAGCTCTAGGTGTTGACAAATGTATTGTGCTGTCCACAGTCCCTCTCAGGGTGCGGAGAGAGAGAAGGGGTGTGGGAACAAGTCGTGCACCAGAAAGCGTTGTGCTCATCTTCCTAGCTTCTCAGAAACATGAGAAGGAATGAATTTTCAGAGCATTACCAAGAAACCGTCTGTAGTTTTGGTATTCAACCACAAGGTGGCACTATCTCACTAGCATTTTCTTCTCGGTTCTGGACCGTGGACTACATTAAGCGCCCTTTTTTCTTTTCTTTTCTTTTCTTTTCTTTTCTTTTCTTTTCTTTTCTTTTCTTTTCTTTTCTTTTCTTTTCTTTTTTTCTTCTCTTCTCTTCCCTTCCTCTCTTCCTTTCCTTTTCTTTCTTTCCTTTCTTTTCCTTTGCTTTTCTTTTTTTTCTTTTCTTTCCCTTTCTTCTCTTTTCCTTTCTTTTTTTTTGTTTGTTTTTGTTTTTCAAGAAAGGGATTCTCTGTGCTTTGGATGTATACATCCAGGAACTTTCTTCGTAAACCAGGCCTTCCTCTGCCTCTTGAATGCTGGGAATAAAGGTATGCCTATCACTACTGGTGTGGATTGAGTATTTATACTCTCACTATACTTCTGACTTTCTTCTTTCTTCAACCTCCCTCATTCTTCTTTCCTGCTTTTGCCTTACCTTTAGGAATATGGGCCAGTATTTAGGGGATAAACATGCAGATGAAAATGGCTACGGTGGTAATAATCTATCTATCTATATATGTATATAAATATATAATATATATTCCCAAATACATATATGCACACACACATACATTTCTCCTCCTCCTCCTCCTCCTCCTCCTCCTCCTCCTCCTCCTCCTCCTCCTCTTCCTTCTCCTTCTTCTTCTTCTTCACAGTGTTTTTTGCTTTGTAGACCAGGATGGTCTTGAACTCACAAAGATTCACCTGCCTCTGCCCCTTGAGGGCTGGGATTAAAGGCATGTGCCACCACCACCCAGCGTTGAACAGATAATTTAAGAGAAATAGTACTTAGCATTTTTTGAAGGCTCAATATATGTTCTAGGCTTTCCAAGTATGGCTTCCTAGATTCTCAGAAACCCTGCAAGTTGCTTTCATTTATTTTGTGAACAAAGACACTGGGTCTGGAGATAAATTAAGCAGAAGAGACACCAGTGGCCCATGTTTATCTAATGTCACAGTATTTAATGATCACGCATGTAGCTTGAATATTGGGCACACTGAGTGCAGAAAGTGCAGCCTTCATAATGTTAACAGTCTGAAAGTGAAAAGAGAGCACACGGACCAGTTTATAATGCAAATGGAAAACATGTGCATGGTATAATTATTATTCCCATAAAGTTTACAGGGTGTAAACTAGGACAGAAAGTGTAGGCTGCTGGGCATAGTGGCTCCATAGTGAGACCCTGTCTCAGAACAAAATAAATAAATAGGGAGGAAGGGAGGAAGGAGGAAAGGAAGAAAGGGAGGGAGAGAAGGAGGAAGGAAGGGAGGGAGGGAGAGAGGAAGAAAGGGAGGGAGAAAGGGAGGAAGGGAGGGAGGGAGAAAGGGAGGGAGGGAGGAAAGAAGGGAATAAGGAAGGAAGGAAGGAAGGAAAGAAGGAAGGAAGGAAAGAAGGGCAGTGTAGGTTTGCATACACTTCCAGACGGAAGACACCCAGAAACCAACCGTTCTCTCAGAATTGACTATTTCTCAGATGGCTATTATTCAGAAGCAAGTGAATGAGGAAAATAGAAAGCTTTGCTTCACACTTGGGGATCCTTGTTGAGGAGTATTTTATTTCACGACACATTAATTTATTTGCTTTAAAATAAGGCAAAGGAGACTTGGGTCATGTCCCTGCTCTCTCAGATCGCTTCCCTCACACAAAGAGAGGTGAATGCTCATGCTGTAGAGACAGAGTGTCTGGCTACAGGTAGCTGGGCACCTGTGTGCACACTGTGCACCATCCCCATAGACTGCGGAGTGCAGAAGAGCTACAGGCTGGTGTCCCTCAGGACTCCCGGCGTAGGCATCGTCTCTAAATGAGCAGATGCCACACAGCTGGTAGAAGCCAGGGCTCCATCCAAAGTGACAGACCACAGAGCTCAGTCTCTTTCCCTGGCATGAGAATCGCTTTCGCATTTCCTAAATTGGATTTATGTGTCAAAGAAGCTTCAGGTGCATTATTGAATTTGATGCTGACCATGATCCCATGAGCATGGAGTTTTTCACTTTGTCTTACCGTCATGCCTGTCTCTAAACACACACACACACACACACACACACAGACACACACACACGCATGCACGCACGCATGTTTATAAATGAGTGGAGATTACTTGGTTTAAGTCACAGAACTGATTTGTATCTGATGCTGGACTTGAACCTGAATGCTCACATCTTTATCAGCTCACCTTTCTCCTGGAACAGTAACAACACTCTCTTGCCATTATATTTAGAAAGAGTATATGGATGCCTAATATACCAGCTGTCCATCCTACATTTCTTTAACCTCCTTAGAAATGTCCAAAATGGTTTTTCAAACACTTTACAGGGCCGAAGAGGTTTACACAATGACTTGTGTGTATACAGAAACCAGTACCATAGCTTGTATGTTACAGAAAGCTGCTGCATATCAAAAAGATCGAAACTTTATTCGGACGCAGCCTAGGACATCACAATTAGTTTTATTCTGGTACCCTTTAAGTTATAAAAGGCAGAGAGCCCAAGTTGGGGATATAGTTACTCCCCTTCAAACTCCAGCATGCATGGGAGCGGATGCCTGTGTGAGTGGGGGAGTTGCATGACGTCACTGCTCGACTGTGAAGGACAAATTCCTTGCTCTAAAGGAGAGAGGCCAAGCAGAACTCTAAGATCCCTAAAACAATGAAGAATAACTCACAGCCTAAATAAAGTTCGGAAACTTATTTAATAAATCATCCAAAAAATACTTAGGTGTTCTTCTCAATACCCAGAGATAAAGACAGTGGCCTTCATTAAAAAACAGTGCTGTACAAATCAGGAGTTTCTCCAGCATGTTGTAAAATGAAATGCTTGTAGGTGGTTTCTGCTTACACTGACAGTGCCCTGGCTGCAGGAGGCAACACTGGTGTCTTGCTGAGAGATGGCGCCCTTGACCAAAAGATGACTGTAGCGAAGTTGAGAAGCCAGCAGCAGAAGCTGAGGGGCCGACGTTCTGTGGGCTCTGGATTCTTCCTGCATTACTCTGTTCCTTCTTCTTAAGAGGCGACATGTGTTTTTAAGTGTAAATAAGTAAAGCCACAAAAAATTCCTTTGGATGACAAACTCAGTTCAGAATTAAGATGGAGGAGATCGAGGAATCTTAAATGATTCCTCTTTTGTGCCTTAGTTAAGTTGATTTGGTAATTTAGATTCGTCTGTTGTGAGGAAGTGGTGGGTCTTTAGGTCAGAGGAGTTCATTTTTAAGGACCTGGGAGCCATAGCCCTGTGGCAGCAAGAGCACATAGGGCTTCATGTTCTCAGAGAACTTCCAAGGCAAAATAACCAACCTTAATAGCAAAACCCCAGCTAAGTATGACATGCACCTTGGGGCTTAACAAACCACAGTTCAAGTTTAATACAGAACTTGGAGAGTGAGCAGAGTGCAAGAATTCTTTTCCCTAAACCGGTAAAGTGGAACACATCCAATACAGACAGGTCAGGAACCTCTTCATGAAAGAGACGATGTTGAAATCTTCATATCACTCGGAGCTCTGGTCATCTCTACAGTGGATGGACGAGCATCCTCAGTGAATGCTCGAGATGAAGCAATCATGTCTGTCATGCGCCATCTCAGCCCTTACTATGCTCTCATTATATCCATTCCAGTTTTGGTAAAATAAAATTTATTTCCCTAAAACTTTTCCCTGAATTAAACAACAACAACAAGAAAATGTAGGAACAAAACAGGACTTCAAGAACTGCAGCATCTGCCATGTACTAAACCTACCTGCCTATTAGAAATAAAAGGTCAAGAAATCATAGGGAGTTTGGCTAGCTTTGCAGGATTATTTCCCCCTTTCTCCTAAGCAATAAGCTATGCTCTACCAAATACTGATATTCTACTGCAGGTATATTGGTACCTCAGTGGAGCGAGCGACTGTAACCTGGAAGAGGTTTCAAGTGGCTACCTATCACCAAATGTTTAAGTGTCATGTCCCTAGTGGTTCTCAATTCCCATAGAAGTCTAGTCTGGTTTCAGCAGGGTTCAGGTCACATATCTGAAAACCATTTGGAGAAACCATCCCACCACAATCTGTGCCTCTTCGGGCTTTATAAATGTGCTGCAAAATGCAAGCTAGCACCGCGCTATTCCTGAATCAAAGATAGCCTCGAGAGCTATTGATAGCAGCTGTAAACACATCTGTGGTTAGTGCGACCAAATCCATCAAGCAGAACCATTTGGAGGCAGCCGAGGTGATGAGCAGGGCGAAGCCTGAACTATGAGGATGTGGGTTTTCCACTAGAACATGGACGAGGATGAGCAAGCCAAAGCGGGAGAAAGGCGGAGAGGAGAGAGGAGAGAGGTGGGTGGACTGCCCCTTCTTGTCATTCTTCATTAGAAGACATGACAATAAATTGTCCGTTGAGAAAGTTGCAAAGAAAGTAGAAGAAAGGATAGCCTGTATTGATTGTCAGAACTCAAGGTTTAAAGGAAGAGGCAGAGGGAGGAAGAAGGAAAGGAAAGCTCAGATAAAAATCATTCCAGTCTCCAGAGCTGGAATGCTTATAATGCAAAGAGACAGTTGCATTAAAGGATTAGGCCCCACGGCCTGATTAACATCATTTGATCTTCTGCTATTGAAAAGACCCAGTGTGCTTTCAAAGGCAGTGGGCTTTTTAAATAAAACCAGGAGCGTGGGCTGACAGAGCGCCCCTAGAAGAGACAGCGGCTCAGTGTTTGGCCGCTGGTGCTTTTCTCTGGTTCTTTTTTGGTTCTACCTTCTTCAATATGTTCTGTTCCCTCCTCTCTGCCAGTAGGGGCTGCGTGTAAATCTGAAAATTTGGGCTCTGCATGATGTACTATGATTAGAACAAACACGTATAAATGCATTATGTCCCTGGTCAGGACAGAGTTTGGGCCACGCACCTACCACGAATTTCATAACTTTGTTTCTGGTTTTCCCCGTAAAAGACTTACTCTCCCTTCTCTCGCTGGCTAGCCAATAAACAGGAAAACTGCTGTGACATGGGTTAGCACACCTCTACACTCTCTTGTTTTCAAGATGTACTTTCTATTTTTTTTCTGATTTCTTACACAAATTTGGGTGCTTTTCCTGAACTTGAGTGGTCTTTGAATGGCCCAGTTTTCCATGAGCTAACTTGGTGCTGCACATGGTTGGGGGCAGCGGTCGGAGCATCTCTGTGTTCCTGTTGTTATGTCAGGGTGGCTAGGCCGTGGGATGGGGAGGGCTTCTGGTTGCTTCAGAGTGCCAAACATGATCCTAACTGGTTCAGTCTCTGTGATCCATTCAGTTCCTGCCATTACTGCCAAGGCAACTAACAAAGGAGGATTGTAATCTTGATGGTTTTTCCCAGCAATGACTGGACAGGAGCAACCAGAGCACTGGCTTCTGTGCTTCACAAGCGGGACCCTGACCTGAAACGCACCAATGGGAGACTCACACATCCCAGTGAAGTCCTGCTGGGATGAGGTCCTAGTGAAAGGATCCCTCCCTCTCAAGCTGGTTTCTAAGTGCAATCACCTTGGGTGGTAATCCTCATTGAAAGCTACCAAGTTAAGTTTATCGTTTGAAAATAAGCATTATGAGATGCAATGCTTTGGAAAATTGGAAATTTAACAAAATGAAATGCAGTAAAAATATAAACCTAAATTGAGTAAAGCTTTGAACAGAAGATGCAATCAGCCAGCTAGCTGCAAATATTTCAAGACTGAATTTAGGCTTCTTAATACAGACTCCTCAGCTAGGAAGTGGAATTGTTTAAACACAATCTAAAATTTTCAGTATGCAACTTGAAGGCTTCCTTTCTGGAAGGAGACAATAACATCTCAAATGCCAATTTGGAAACAGCAGTAAGTCAGCAGCCGGACAGAGTCAAGCCCAAAGGTATGTGTCATTGCTGGAAGTTCAGGAACACAGTTAACGCATTCGGTGGAGGAACACGGCGTAATTTCATTGCTTTGCACATAAGTACAAATCAAATGAATGGGATACCAGGCTCACTTACTTTTCGACAGGTAAATTACCAAATAGTAATATTCCATCTGGCTGGAGGGTAACTAGATCCACAGTTTTAAAAAACAACTTGACAAAATCTTAATCTTTCCCTTTGACTTGGTTGCCCTAATTCTTAGAGTACATTTTGCACATACACAGGTCTTATATGTAACATTTTACTAAAGATTAGATTAAGTATAATAACAACATAGCCAATATCATGAAAGAACAAAGACTCCAAACAAATGAGAACAAGAGGACAATCGTCCAGCCAATTGTCAGGCGAAACCTAATTGTAAATCTGCATGAAGGGACATCATGTAGTTATTAAAACAGAGGTTTCCAAAGATTCTTAATGGGATCAAGCATTAGGTGAAAGGGGAAGTATTAACTGAGGAGGAAGCAGTGAGCTTGGCATATTATAGCAATAGTAATCTTTATTTTTGTTGGTGGGATTTAAGCTAATTTTACATTGTTTAGAGCGCAAGGAGATTTGACCAGATAAATTTGGGGGCGATTAAGTTTTCAATCCTATTCTCAAAGAGAATATATCGATTTTATAATATCACAGAAAAACCGTATTTTCTCTTAAAAGCTTCCTTTTTTGATGTGTGTGTGTGGGAGGTTGTGTGGTTGTGTGCATACATGTGTGAGCTTGTGGAGGCCAGAGGTTGACTTTGACCGTCTTCCTGAGTTGTTTTCTACTTTATTCTGGGAGAGGAGGTCTCTTACTGAGTCAGGAGGTCGCGGGTCTTGACTAACCAGGCTAGCCAGTAAGGCCTGGGAATCTGCCTCCCAGCGCTGCAGCTTCCGGTAAATACGTGAACATGCTGCTATTCCAGGATTTTACATGGCCAGAGGAATCTGAACCCAGGTCTTTAGGGTTATTCAGCAATTCTTTGGGTCCCCATCCCCAATTCACTACCAAAGTCCCTACTCCCTGCTTTGGAGAGATATAGAAGGATTCTAAACTTCTACCTCCCTTACTTCCAGGGAGCCTTTGACTCAAACACAATTCAAAGGAAAAAGGGCCTCAGCCTGCCCCACTGGAGGCTCCGCTGAGTCAATCAGGGGGTCATTTTGATGATGATTAGACCGATTTCAGTTCCTTGATTTTCTTCTCAGTCCACCCAACTAGGCTGCCGCGGCTCCCGTGGGTGCTGTTACTCCGGGAGGCTGCGGTGGGAATGAGTGGGCTGGATGTGGCGACAGATTCAGGATCTGGAACCTCGTGCTGTGACCTTGGTTATTAAATGGCTAAGCCAAGGTGCTCCCGGTGGATGGTGGACCGGCAGCCCAGTTGAAACTGAGAACCAGTAACATCAACTTTTTTCCTCCTTTCGCTCGAAATCCTTTCCAGTTTTAAAAACTTAATATAGAAAACGTTTTCCTCCGAACATCAAAGGAAGCGCTGCTCCTCTCGCATCTCCTTGGCTCAATGGTGCCTCTTCCATTTTGCTCCTCTGCCTGGCAATTTGCATGATGTGTTTAGGCTAGAGGTAAGAACAGGAACTATGAATCTTGACTTATGTTAATAATACTAGCCTCAGACAAATAAAGGGTAGGAGGGGCCTGGGGACCTGCAGGTCTCCACATTTTAGAGATCTTATCTGCCCTCTAGGCCTAGAATCATATAATAAATAAGAACCCGGAGCTGTGTTCCACACAAGCGCTTGTCTTTTATGTCTTAGACCAGGTACCTAGAACCAGGGAGTTCCTTCCTTAATGGTTCAGGGTTATTCTTGACTTCTCCGGTCTCTGAAAAGTGCCTTGCACCACAGGCTCAGATGGGAGAGGAAGGTCACCCTGGAGAGGGTATGGAAGCAGGGATATGTTAGAAGCTTTCATGTACAGCCCGACAGGGAAGTATTGAGGTTTAGCACAATGTCTCACACACAGTGAGTGCTATTCCTAATTCTTCTCACAGCATATTATTATATAACTTTTTCCCCCTTGAGAGAGAAAAGAAAACAATGACCATGAGAATTTAAGATTCTAGAGCAAACTACGTTTATTTTAATTTTCAGCGTAATTTATAATGGAGTTCCCCCCCCCCCCATAACTTTGCTATTGTCTTGGCCAAATTCCAGTACTCTGTATTCAAGCTAATTACATTCCTCCCCCACTGGATACATTATTCTTCGCTTCCCCCATAAAAATCATCATGTTATACTTGTGAAACAAAATAGCTTCTGTGTTCTACCACGCATGCAAAAAAAAAAAAAGTTGCATTTCAATGAACTTCTCCGTGTGAGGAATTTGAGGACTACATGGGAAGCTGTTGAAGGGAGCTTAGCATTTAATTGTTCATTTGGAGACTGGTGAATCCTACATCAACTGGAGCAATGTTGTCACACAACACACTGTCCTGGTAACTACTCAGGAAGCATTTATAAAATCATGACTTGGGCCGAGCCTAGGCGGACATTCCTTGCTTCTCAAGTAAGTCATTAACTTCACCTTCCTGACATTTTAAACCTCACCAGACCTGAGGTTTCATGAAGAGGCTTAGTGAGTTTTATGCTCATCCGGAAGACTGTAGAGATGGGGTATTTATGATAAAGTTGGGAAGAAAGACATGGAGGGACCCGAGGAGCTGCTAGTCTTTCTCTTTTTCTAGGTTTAGCTCTATTGGTGTCTGAAATAACATTTTGAGTATTGGTTGGGAATATGTTTCTTGAGTTTACATCCCTTGGGATTGTGGGAGTGGCTAAAGAATAGGAATAAATGTTTAGAAGGGAACCGATGCTTAGTGTTGCAGCATGGTAGGCAAATGTACGTGAATCCATGAGAGCCCCAAGAAAAGGATACCAAAGATTTAGTAGGAAACACTCAGGAATAACAGGAAGCCATCTTGGTCTTCCATATTGCCCTGGGGAAGCTGCAATCCCATCTTCTACCACCACACTAGAGCGAGAGCAACCCCCCCTCTTTCTTTATAAGCCCTCAGCGTAGAGAAGAAGCCACACCCTACGGCCGGTACAGCATATCTATTGGAGGAATGAATTCCCAGAACACAGCATGGCTGGGAGCTAGCTGGATCCCACCAGCGAAGTCATGCTGAGGGGTGAGGAAGGTGACAGGGGTGGTGAAACCTCACTGTAGCCAAGAGAAAGTGCTAAGTACTCGGTGTTCCTGACTTAGGCACCAAAAATCTTACTTTCAACTTCTTTACCTCTTCTGGAAATCTCAACTTTTTTTCTTTTAACACTTTTGAAAATACTACTTTGAGATTAAAACCGCTTTGAAATTCCATCTCTGCACAGCCAGATAAAAAGATCATAAAAAAAAAAAGACAACATAGGCCAGTGTGAGGGAAAAGGGAATACTCACTGTTGGTGGTATTTCAAACTGCTCCAGCCACTACAGAATCGAGTGTGAAGTACAGTGGTATATTATTTGTGTCTTAATAAATAAAGCTTGCCTGAAGATCAGAGTGCAAAGCAGTCACACTAGTCAGTCATACAGGCCAGGCAGTGGTGTCACACACCTTTAATCCCAGCAGTCACACTAGTTACCCACAGAGGTCAGGCGATTAATACCAACACTAGAGAGAAGTATGAAGTGAAAGAGACAGGAACTCAATGGAGTCTAGAGTCTGAGGTTTGGTGGGGACAGATGCAATCTGAAGACAGGATCTCCCCATTGGTCTGAGCATTGGTAGCGGTAAAAGAACTCTCTAGTGGCTGGCTGCTTTGCTTTTCTGATCTTCAGCTTGAACCCCAATATCTATCTGTCTCTGGGTTTTTATTATTTGTGCTGCAGTGAGGATTTCTCAGAAAGCTAAAATTAGAACTCCGATATGATCTAGCTAGACCACTCCTTGGCGTATACTCAAAGAGCCCTATACCCTGAGACAGACACACTTGCACGTCTAACCTCATTGCACTTCTAGTCAGTATGGCAGAAATGGAATCAATGAGATGCTCGTCACCTGATGAGTGTATAATGGAAATGTGGTAGGACACACATGTAATTCTATTCAGTACAAGAGAAAAATCAAATTTGCAGGAAAATGGCTAGAATTAGAAACAAAAATAAGCAAACCAAGGGAAGTGACCCAGGCTTAGAAAGACAAACAGAACATCTTCTCTCTCATATGTAGATCCTAGCTTTGGATTCTGTGTTAAAATTGGAGCCAATGGCTGCAGAAGCTAGGGAAGAAAAAAAAGCAGTAATGAGAGGTTGGGGGAGGTGGAAGGACTTGGGATAAAGGACAGGAAAACATGATGTGAAAGTAGATGCTAGGTGTGGAAACATTAAAAAGTAGTAGGGGGATAAAAGGTGTGGATGGGGAGGGTGGGCCAAACAAAACCATCTAGGGGAAAACCATATAAAAACCTACAAAGGTAATCAAAAGATTTAAATATAAAAAGGCTTGAGTTTAGGTACTCCTCATGGATGGCTCATGCTGTCCCCAGAAGCCATAGTTCTTTTTTTAATCTTTATTTTTTATTTTTCTTTTCTTTCTTTATTTATTAAAAATTTCCACCTCTTTCCCGCCTCCTTTTTCCTCCCCCTCCCCATCACTCCCTCCTCACCTCCCCCTCCCTCTCTAGTCTTAAGAGCAGTAAGGGTTCCTTGCCCCGTGGGAAGTCCAAGGTCCTCCCCAATCCATACAGGTCTTTAAAGGTGAACATCCAAACAAACCAGGCTCCCACAAAGCCATAGTTCCTTAAACAAAATCCTAGAGATATTTCTCTGTAAGTTGTTGGTCAGGGAACCCGAAGAGACTCCCAAAGCAATGGAGGCTGTTGACCTTGCTCTAGGTTGCTCGTCAGAACTAAATGATAAGACCCTGTTGCCAGTGACATCAGACAGATGAACCAAGCTAGAACTAAACTGAACACTTCAACCCCACTTTAGAGTTCATAGTGACAGAACTGCTGGCTGTAGTGCAGGGAGCTGAGGGAGAGAAAAGTACCGAAGGTTTTACCCAGCTATAAGATGTGAGTACCACAGAGTTGACCTGCTAGACAAGATACCTCCCCATTGGTGCAATAGTGGCAGACTTGTTAGTGAGGTAACCAGCCACTTTGGACTTGAAGCCTGCTACTTGGAAACAAACACAAATCTGATACTACAAACTTGGGCAAAAAAACTCACAAAAACTGTGACTGGGGATATCGTAGGCCCTGCAGTAGAGCTTGCTACTTACAATAAGTTAAACAAGTATGTAGCCAAACTGTCTTCTAAATACTTACATTTATACTTAGACTTGTGCTGTTGTCAGTCTTGACCAGAGAAGCTTATTTTTATAGGACAGTGCCAGTTACTATGGAAATTCATAACTGATCAAAATTCGGAAAACAAATGACCGTTGAGTGTTCAGTCTTAATTGAGATATCTCTATCAATCTCTCTAAGAACCAGGGAACAATACAGACAATAGGGTGGAAAGATTACAAGGGTTGGGGAATAGAGAAGAGTCCTGTGTCTCTGGATGCGATATGGTTGGTGAAACCATAAACATGCAGCAGCTACCCCCTATGTCCTGACAAACGACAGGAAAGTAGGACAGAGGAATTTGAGATGAAGAAGGGGGTTCTACAAGACTGGAAGGGGATAAGAGAGGGTAACAGCATGAATACATTTACAATGCGAGTGTATGTCTGTATGTCTCCAAAATTAAATTTAAGAGACATTGCAAAAAAAAAACCACCTTTGTTACATTGTACCTGTTTAGAAGGACTTTGTAATTGTCTACTAACTCATCCCTTAAGGTCTGCTTCTATACCTGGGATCCAGACACACTTTGGCTCTGCTTTTCTGTGCTCTGTGCACTTTGGAAATGGTGGTTGTCAACCCCTCCTGTTTGAGTATTTATTGAATTGCTGCTTTTAGTTCAGGCTGAAGAAACGCCTTTCTCCTGGGCTTTCACAGTCTAAACTTTCAGTCTGAGGTGGACATGGTGTCAAGGACTTGTAATCGCACTGTAGAGGAGATTGAGGTGGGAAGATCACGACTGGAAAGCAGCTTGGACTACATAGGTCTTGTCTCACAAATCAATCAATCAAACAATAAAAAACCCAAAACTTTCTCTCTGTCTAAAATTGTTGTATAATATCCACTATGCTAAAGGCAATTTATAAGGAAAATTATGTGAGTTGCTTGGGTTCAAGCAATTATTTGGGGATGGAAGCATTTGAAAGATTCTTATGAGAAACTGAGATTTTTACCTGATTGAGTCCAGAAAAGCATACAAACTATTTGCCTTTTGGTTTGTGTCTATTCAGGCAGAACTTTGTTTTCTATTTATTGCCTTTGAGATAATAAAGGGGCTATGTGACATTGGGTTTCTATCCAGTTACTACCATCATTAGGTGATGGGCATAATCTTTTCTACAAACTGAATGCAGACTGGTGCTTACAGTATAGAGCCACTGACAGGATGCGATTCTCAGTGGTCGTCTGTATGATGACATTCCTACATGGTTTGGGGATCTTTGCTATCATCCATCAACTAGGAGTATGAAAGACACTGTGAGTGAGTGATGGTCTACAGGAGACAGCATGAGTGAGTGACAGTCTACAGGAGACACTGTGAGTGAGTGACAGTCTACAGGAGACAGCATGAGTGAGTGACAGTCCACAGGAGACACTGTGAGTGAGTAACAGTCTACAGGAGACACTGTGAGTGAGTGACAGTCCACAGGAGACAGCATGAGTGAGTGACAGTCTACAGGAGACACGGTGAGTGAGTGACAGTCTACAGGAGACACTGTGAGTGAGTGACAGTCTACAGGAGACACTGTGAGTGAGTGACAGTCCACAGGAGACAGCATGAGTGAGTGACAGTCTACAGGAGACACTGTGAGTGAGTGACAGACTACAGGAGACACTGTGAAGCCCATTTAAAGTTTGCTTGATCTCTCCTCACTGAGCTTAGGACTTTGGACTACTTGAACCCATCAGGACAGCAGTAAGATTTGAAGATTCAGTTGTTACTTGTGCCATTGCTGTGACAAAACACACAGCAAAAGCAACTTATGAAAGGAAAGGTTTATTTCAGGTCCCCACTTAAGGATGCAGTTTATCCTGGCAGGCAGGCGCTGCACTGAGAGCGTCAGTGGAGTGGGAGATGTTCCTTCCTCAGTTAAACCTCCTGGAAGTGCCCTCACAGACATAAGCAGCGGTTTGTTTCCTAAGTCTTAAATTCAGTGCCATTAACAATGAACAGTAACCATCACAGGGGATTAAAATGATAGGACTTCTGACCTTCCTTTCCATGTCCTTGCTGTAATAAGTATAGTAAAACAATGTCTTTTAAACATGTAAAAATAGCTTAGTCAGGAACCCGATGATAACCAGAACCTTGCAACATCACTCACTCAAGATAATCAGAGAATCCTAGAACTCCACAACACCCACTGGACAGTCTATAAGCGGAGACCAAGAGCAATGCTCTGCTCTGCACATCTGGAGAGATGTCACCTTGGTCTGCCCTGTGGCTGGAGAGTCTCCCCCAGGATCCTGACCCTTGTATCAGACTTCCGATAGAGACTGGACCTGACCTTCAACTAAGATGTCACACAGGAGAGCAGCGTTGGGGAGCTAGGCCTAGGACCATACTTAGGAACTTAGAGTGTGAACCATGTGTGATAACTCTCAGCATAATAAAATATAACTTTTGTTATACTAACTATGACTATCTACCTTCTTGCTTGGGACACTTGTGAATAAATCTTCTGTCCCACTTGTGGTGACTTGAAAGACAATCATTGTGCCAGAAATAATTGGGAAAAAATTATTGGTGTGAATTTGCCACCTCCCACCGACTTCCTTTCAACAGAGATGAAATCAGAAAGGGATCTGTTTACATATAGAATTGAAAGGGAAAATGTTGATCCAAATTTGGAGGCATCAGAATATAGGAAAGCTCAATTTGCTGCTAAATAACTAAGCATTGAGGTGTAGGATGAAAATCTCTCTGAGGGATACAGGATCAGTAAAACTTTTTGATTAAACAAAATTATCTGAACTGGGAAGAGGTGATCAATTAAGATGTGGCTTCCCCACCTCTTGAGGAGTCCCTTGGAGAAGCATGAGTCTATGGAAGACAGAGGTGCCCAGAAAAGAACGCTTGGTAGTGAGTCAGGCTTGAGAACCACGAGTTTGTGTCTTTGCACATGGAACTGATTCAGCAAATGTACCAATAATTTCCTTAGATCTTGTGAAAATTAAATAACCAAATGAAGGGTAATCCTAGATCAAAAACCTAAACCTTTCATCATCTAGGTCTTAAGATGTCTGTCATTTGGGCTCCATAGTGCCGCTCTAGAAAGTGACTTTTGACCCAGTGAGGCCATAGTTTCCATTCCCAGATATGACCATGGAGAAGAAAGACACATAAACACATCAGGAGGAAAAACCAGGAGTTACAGATAGCAGTAGAGAAAAGGAACTCATTCATTGCACAGACAAGCAGGGACCTCAGACAAGAGGGACTTTATAATGTGCTTAGCCTGACTGAAGAAAAGTCTGACCAGGAGCATGGAGAGGTCTACTTTCATCTTTTCCAAATAGGAGTTTGTACTATAGCTACCCTCCTATTCCTGTCCAGTATTTAATATTGGTTGGTGTTAGATAGATTGCCACTTAGATTATGGGTCAAAGGTCCAGACAGAAAGGGCGTTATTTTGCTCAGAAGTAGTGAATTTTAATTCACGGGAAAATCTCACAAGGGAATGAGCACAGTTTCATATTTCAGAGACTGAGTGAGGTAGATATTTGGTGTTCATTGTTTGTCATGCTGTTTTTTTTCTCTCCCTGGGCACAGAACCTTTTCATATGTTCTGCTTTCCTATGGTTAAGGACAACCATGTGATTGTAGGTAGTGGACATGAATGGAAGAGATGTGTACCACTCCTAGATTAGGCCCATAGAACTAACTCCAATGTTATTTACTGCTGCCTCTCTTCTACCCAATGGCAGATGCTCCCAGTAGCAACAATGGACTCCAGTGGCTCAAGCTGACTGAAGAACCCTGAAGCAATCAAACATGGGGCCACAGTTGCTAATGAAAGATAAGTTACTAGAAAATGCTGCCTAATCAAGAGGATCCTTTAGGATTTTTCTAGAAACAAGAAATACACCTTGTTTTATTGAGTAACTAAAATTTGGAAGTTGTTTTAAAAGTAAATTAGTAACTTTGCTTAATGCATGTAGTATGCAGAAAAATTCTAGAGCGAGGCATTACTTCTAAAAATGTTTTCGAGATTGTTATTTAATTTCCCATGTGTGAGTGTTTGCCTGAATGTATCTCTGTGTACCAAGTGCACACAGTGCCCATGGAGGCTAGAATAGGGTGCCAGATCCCCTGGACTGTAGTTGCAGAAGGCCATGTGCAGTCATGTGAATGATGAAACTTGAACCCTTGTCCTGTGGAAGAGCAGCCAATGCACTTAACCACTGAACCATCTCTCCGGCACCAAGCCATTATTTCTTAATACACAGTCATTGGGAAAATACAAAGTAACATTTGGAAGCTAACTGATGAAACTGGGGGAATAGGAATCCACACTGAGGAATCAGCAGGATCAAATTCTATATCGAATGAATAGACTTGCTGGATGCATGTAAGGAAGAGCAAGGAGATCACCAGTAGGCTGAAGGCATTAGGAGGAGATGGCACCAGAGAGATCAGATGGTATGAGGAATTCTAGGCCATCACTGGAACTTTTGATTTTATTCTGGGTAAGGGAGGAAACTGTAGAGTTTTGATTAAAGGAAAGCTGTCATCTCATATTTGGTTATCTACTTTAATCCACTGGCACTGGGAGAAAGAAATAGGTAGTTAAAGATAGAAGTAGGTGTCGAGATGGTTCACTGGGTCAAGGTGCTTGTCACCAAGCCTAAAGTCTTGAATTTGATCAGTCTCTGGAACCCACATGGTGGAAGGAGAGAAGCAAGTTGTCCTCTGATCTCCACGTGCCTGCTGTCACACACATACACACACACACACACACACACACACACACACACACACACACACACACTGCAAAATAAATAAATAAAAAGGATAGAAGCAAAGAGAGGGCTATCAAAAAACCTCAGATAATTACAGTCTAAGTGGAGGTGAGTGAGAAAGAATTGGATTCTGTAGCAGGCTTTGCTGCAGGACTAGATGATAGTGGGGAAAAAAAGCCTGCCCACCAACCCCAAGATTGACAGCTCTAGCAACTGACTAACAGTAAAGGGTTGTCTTTTCTCAAGCAAGAAGATGGGAAGACAGCAAGTTCTGAAGAGAATGGGGTTAGGTTAGATATATTAGGCTTCTTGCGGCCTTGCCTCATCATCTGTATTCTCTCGGATGCTTCTCTTTCCAGCCTTGTGCTTTCTCTGATCTGAGAATTGCTTTCTATTTGTTTCCCTTTCCTGGGTAATTTCTACACTCTCAACTCTGGTATCAACAAAAGTCCATCGTTTTCTCCAGAAAGCAAGCCTTCCTTCTCCCTGACCCTGGATTGGGTCTCATTGCTGACTGTTCTCTGTTATAACTCCATAATTTTTGTTTATTTCTTTGTTTGATTTTGGTTTTATTTTTTGATCTAAAGTTTCTTTGTATAGCCCAGGATTCCATGGAACTTCCTCTGTAGGCCAGGCTGACCTTGAATGCAGAGATCTACCTGACCCTGCCCCCTGATTGCTGGAATTAAAGGTGTGTGTCACCACCATCGCCCTGCTAGAAGTCCATCTTGATTCCCCGGGTGAACTGTGCACACTAGCCTCTTTTGTACTCCGATCCTGACTGAGGGACTGCCTATGGAACATGCTCAGATGTACTGCTACGAGAGCGGGCTTAGTGAATGAATGAATGCACGCATGAGTGAGTACACAGCAGCCTACGCAGGAGTTGTGCAGAAAAGTCCTAGAACAGTCTCCACGTCAAAAGTCGATAAAATGCCAAGATGGGAAGCTTTCTCTGAATGGTTTCATCACAAATTCTGTATGTGAAACACTTCACATTTTATATTAAATTACTGGAAGTTCTGAAAAAGCTCACAACTGACCGATAGCTTAAAGATCTAAAGATCTAAAGTGTAGCTCTTTAGAAGATGCTAAGTTTGCTTCCTTCTCACTTGCCTAGCTTTTTATTCTATTGCCCTATCACTTTATAGATCTTTGCAAACACTTTGTACCATTTAAAATATTTCTTTGCTTTTGTGTTCTTTTTGCTTAGGAAACTTTTACTACTCCAAATTTAAAACATGTACAAGCATAGAAAGAACAGGATCAGGAACTCATATGTACCAAGTTTCAAAGATTTCAGCACAAAGCTGATTTTTGATTCATTCATCTCTCCCTTCATTTCTGTGAAACAGATTTTAGATATCACGCAAATTATAAATATTTTAGGAAGTCTCCATAAGATAGGGCTCTTTTCAAATGCTTGGCTACTATGCTCTTTTTAAACTTTTTATTTATTTATTATACATACAAACCATACTTCTCCTTCCATCTCCTTCTGCTGCTTCCCCAACCCTCCCCCCACCTCACATCCACTCCTCAGAAGGGGTAAGTCCTCCTATGGGGAGTCAACAAAGCCTGGCATATTAAGTTGAGGCAGGACCAATCCTCTCCCCTCTGTATCAAGGCTGAGCAAGGTGTCCCTCCGTAGGGAATGGACTCCAAAAGCCTACTTATGCACCAGAAATAGATTCTGGTTTCTCTACCAGGGGCCCCTCAAACAAACCAAGCTATGAAACTGTTGCCCACCTGCAGAAGGCCTACTTTGGTCTCATATAGGTTCTCCAGCTGTAGGTCTCGTGTCCATGAGCTCCCACGAGCTTGGTTCAGCTGTCTTTGTGGATTTACCCAGCATGATCTTGACCCACCTTGCTCATATAATTCCTCCCCTTGTCTTCAACTGGACTTCCAGAGCTTGGCCTGGTGCTTGGCTGTGACTCTCTGCATCTGTTTCCATCTGTCACTAGATGAAGGTTCTACGACAACAGTTGGGGTAATCACTAATCTGATTGTAGGGGAAGGCCAGTTCAGACACCCTCTCCACTATTGCTAGAAGTCTTAGCTGGATTCACCCTTGTGGATTCCTGGGAATATCTCTAGCATTAAATTTTTTCCTAACCCCATAATGGCTCCCTCTATCAAGATATCTCTTTTATTGCTCGCCCACTCTGTCCCTCCCCAAACTTGCCTATCCTATTCCCTCATATTCTCACATGTTCTCATCCCCCATCAATCTCCCCTCTACTACCATTCCCTGCCCCCATTTTATCCAGGAGATCTCATCTATCTTCCCTTCCTAGGGTGTCCCATGTGTCCCTCTTAGGGTACCCCTTTTTTACTATCCTCTCTGGAGCTATGAATTATATAGTCCATTGATATTAAGAGATATTAATGAGCAGTGATTGTTAATTCCTGTTATTTTTTGGTTGTAGTCTGTGTGTTTCCTTTCTTTGGGTTTTGTTGGTGTGAGGTTTTCTGCTACCTGTGTTTTTGTGGGTGCAGTTAGCTTTCTTGGGTTGCAGGTTTCTTTCTAGTACTTTCTGTAGGGCTGGATTTGTGGATACGTATCTGGTTTTGTCATGGAATATCTTGTTTTCTCTATCGATGGTGATTGAAAGCTTTGCTGGGTATAGTAGTCTGGGCTTGCATCTGTGGTCTCTTAGTGTCTGCAGCACATTTGCCCTGGGCCTTCTGGCTTTGATGGTTTCCATTGAGAAGTCAGATGTAATTCTGAGAGGTCTACCTTTATATGTTAGTTGACCTTTTTTCTTTGTAGCTCTTAATATTCTTTCTTTATTCTGTATGTTTTGCATTTTGATTATTATATGGCCAGGGGACTTTTTTTTTCATCCACTCTATTTGGTGTTCTGTAAGCTTCTTTACCTTCATAGGTATATCTTTCTTTAGGTTGGGAAAGTTTTCTTCTATGATTTTGTTGAATATATTTTCTGTGCCTTTGAGCTGGAGTTCCTCTCCTTCTTCTATCCCTATTATTCTTAGGTTTGGTCTTTTCATGGTGTCCCATATTTCTTGGATATTTTGTGTCATAAATTTGTTGGATTTAATGTTTTCTTTGACCAATGAATCTATTTCCTCTGCAGTATCTTCAACCCCTAACATTCTCTCTTCCATCTCTTATATTCAGTAGGTTATGTTTGCCTCTATAGTTCCCATTTATTTACCCAGATCTTCCTTATCGAGAATTCTCTCATTCTGTGTTTTCTTTATCGCCTTCATTTCAGACTTCAAGTCTTGAACTATTTGCTTCATCTGTTTGATTGTTTTTTTTCTTGGTTTTCTGTGGTTTCTTTGAGAGATTTCTTCCAATTTTTTGTTTGTTTTTTCCTCCATTTCTTTAAGGAAGTTTTTAATTTACTCTCTAAAGGTCTCCATCATCTTCATAAAGTTACATTTAAAATTGTTTCCTTCTGCTTTTTCTGGGTTAGGATGATCAAGTCTTCCTCTTGTATGATCACTGGGTTCTGGTTTTACCATGTTGCTTTTTAAGTTGTTGAATGCATTTTTGCATTGGTGCCTACCCATCTCTTTCTTCAATTGATGCTGGCAGTGTCTTTGCATCTTGGTCCAATCCTTGCAGTGCCTGTCTGGATCTTGGGAACTGTTCTTGGTCTGTTCTGTACTGTCACTGTGTGGGTCTCAGGAGTTTTGGAGCAGCCTATCTGCAGGAAACTCACCTACTCGCTGGCTAGGGAAGCTGAGACAGATGTGGGAGGGGCCCAGGGTTTTGCCCCAGTATGGAGGGCCTAGAGAGTGGTTGGTCACTCAGCTCTTGGTCCTCTCTGTGTAGTAGCAGACTATGTTTCAGAGTTCCACTCTCCCCCCATATTTCTTTCTACCTTTTTGCTCTGTTGCAGTTTTCTGCCCCTAGCTGTGCTCATTTGTAAGCCTCACTACCTGGTTCTTTATTAGGGATTTTCTGTAAATTATTTTACTTCTTCAGGACAATACAGATACGTTTAACCTTACTTTCTTACCTAGTTGCCTTAGCTACATCCTTTGCCGCAATGTTAGAGAGAGGCAATGAGAGAAAACAGCATCCCTTCATCTCCTGTTTCATGGGACTCTTATTTGGTATTTTCCCATGAAGCATGAGATAGTACTGAGTTTTTTGTTTTGTTTTGTTTTGTTTTATAGATGACTTAAAGTTTCAGAGGGTTCGTTGTGTGCTTGCTTGACCTAGAGTAAGTATGTTTGGTGGGGCACTGTGATGGCAGAGGCACATGGCAAAGGACTTTCTTTATCCTATAGGGGCAACAGAGGAGCTAGGCATAGCACACTCCAGGAACTCACCCTCAGCAATGCACTTCCTAAAGGACTTCCCTTAGGGATACTGCTGGCTAGGGACCAAGTGTCTAAAATATGGGCTGTTTGAGGAACTACTGCTTATCTAAGATGTTTGCTCTCATCTAACTGGCTTGCCTAGTTCATTGATTTGCTTGTAGGAGAAGGTTTCCAGGTTCAGTCTCCAACTCAAAATCCTACTGTCATAATCCCCCAAATCTGTACCACCATCCCCAGGTTATAATTTTAATGTTTTTATTTTTCCTTTAAGAATGGCATATTATACATTTTAATCCTTCTCTTTTCCTCCGTCGACTCCTCCGACATCTGCTTCCACTAACTTACTATTCTTTTTGTCTCTTGAAAATAGTCCAATAAATAAAACAAAACAAAATAACCACCTTCCAAAGCAAAATCACAACAACATGGAGTCCAATTTGTGTTGGCCAACCACTCCTGAGCATTGAGTGTGGTTGGCATTACCCAGGGTCACTCCATTGAAGCAAATCCATTTTCTCTCTCTGAGCAGCTGTCAATTTCAAAAAGCTTCACGAGTAGAGGTGGGATTTTTAAGTCCCTTTTCACTGCTCTGTGCTGGCATCTTAACTGGCTTGAACTTGTGCAGGCCTTGTCCGTGCTCACAGATCCATGGATTCACATCCACCCCTGCTCTGTTGTGTCTAGAAAACAGTGTTTCCTTGAAATCGCCCACTACCTCCACCTCTTACAGTCTCACTGGCCCGCTTCCGCATAGATCCATGAACCCTGAGAACAGGGTTATCATGCATGGAGGAGTTGTCATAGTTCTATAATCCTTGTAAACCACTTCAAATCCTTTATGTTGGAAATCAGGGAATAAAACAAATGAACACACAAACATGAAGTTTTCCCTTATATATGTTGTAAGTCTCTTTATTACATGTTCGTAATTCATTTATACAGCTAAAAGAGAGGAGAAAAATAACTATTCCCTCGCAGTTCTTGCTTGCTAATTGACTAGATGCTTGAAGTCAGGGTTTTGAGTTTTGCTTCTCCCAGTTTCTGGGAAGGACCATGAGATAAACATATTTACATATTATTTCTCCTCCTCCTCCTCCTCCTCCTCCTCCTCCTCCTCCTCCTCCTCCTCCTCCTCGTTCTTTCCTCTTTCTCCCCTTTATTTACTTACTTTTCTAATTTTGAGACAGAGTTCCTCTCCTATATCCTAGCCTGGGCTTGACCCTGATATGTAGTCAAAATGACCTTGAACTTCTGATTCTCCTGTTTCTACCTCCCCAGTGATACAGCTGTAGATATACACCACCCTATGCAGTTTGTAGATAGACATCACACTATGCAGTTTGCCACAAACATTTCTTTTCTGTTCCTTCCAGCTGTGAAAACTTTGAGGCCACCATCAGTGGATGTGGGAAGTTGTTGGCTTGGGTGGTGCCAATGTTGCTTGACAGCTATTTATGTAGACATAATGAAAAAACTCCAGACACATCTGTGAATCTTCTATAAGGCCTTGAGTGTTTCCTTTGCTTGATTTATTCCAGTTTAGTATTGTACTTATATTATCTGTTTCTATTTGTTATATCTTATGTGGAAAAGTAACTACTGAGCATTGTCCTAAAAGCCATTCTATATTTACTTACACATCTTTGAGTATGAGCTCCTGTCATACTCTGCCCTAAGTGTGGCTACTACCATAGAGACAGTATTAAAACCTTGACTCCTTTAAATCATGGACCAGTATGTCCATCTCTACATTCTTTATGCCTAAGACTAATTCTGGTGGAGAGGAGGTGCTTAAATATGTGTCAAATGAAATAAAATTTACACTTAATAGAAAACTGAACTTTTCTGCAATAATGACCTTGCTTCTCATTATTATATATAATGAATATTCCTTCTCTTTCGAAAAATTGGAAGCACTATGTGATAATAAGGATACTGAAAGGAAACATTTCATGGCTCTTTGTAAACACATCTGATGGTCTCTGTACACTCTCTGTAAACTAACATGTACCATTTTGTCAACATATGACAAGTTGTGTGGTGACATTCGGAAGGTGATGGGGATACTGACTCTACAATGAAACATAGAAATCGCTCTGTATTTAATAGGGAAGTGGCTGCAGCTCTTTTCTGCCTGTGTTATTGTCAGTTTCTTTATGCAAGATGGTATAAACACTTGAAGAGTGATAAATATTGCAGTCATAGCTGTACCAAAACAGCTGATGATGACCATTGGGGAATTACTTGCACAATGTGAACACATTATCATCAAAATCAAAAGCTATTCTGGCTAGCATCCCCTGGTCACATATACAAGTAATTCAGAAGTGGGATTTCAGTTGTTCTATTAATTTAATTTTTATATTTTAATAATTCTATGCCCTTCTATTCCTCCTATGTGTGATATATAATTTGACCTGATGCTCTTGCTTAGGGAATCTCTTCTACAGAAATAAAAGCACTAATACTTAATGGCTGGTTATTGACAAAGTCTCTTTAAACTTTTCACTTACTTTGTTTTCTCTACTTTTCATCCTTTTTTCTCATACATTACATTGCAACCACAGTTTTCCCCCCTCTACACCTACCATTTCCTCCTCTACACCCCCACTTCCCCAGACCATTCCTCCTCCATTTCCCTTCAGAAAAGAGCAGGCCTCCTAGGAATATCAGCTCAATATGACATATGCTACAATACGAATAGGCACAAACCTTCAATTTAAGACAGGGTGAAGCAACCAAGTAGAAGGAAAAGGATCCCAAGAGCATGCAAAAGTGTCAGAGACACTCCCACTGTCAGAGGTCCCACAAGAACCATGTAGTAGTTTGAATGTGATTGGCACTCATAAGTTCATAGGGAGTGGCACTATTAGGAGGTGTGGCTTCATTGGAGAAGGTGTAGCCTTATTAGAGGAAATGTGTCACTGTGAGGGTGGTTTTAGGGGCCTCCTCTAATCAGGCTCACTCTGACACTCAGTTCACTTCCTTTTGCCCACAGATTAAGATGCCAAAATCTCAGCTCCTTCTCCATGTCTGCTTGCATGCTGACATGTCCCACCATAATGGACTGAAACTCCGAAACTGTAAGCCAGCCAATTAAATGTTTTCCTTTATGAGAGTTGCTGTGGTCATGGTGTCTCTTCATAGCAATAGAAGCCCTAACTAAGACAGAAGTCAAGGTATTCTCCATAGCATATACACAGAGGACGTAGCTCAGACCCATACAGGCTCTGTGTTTATTGCTTCAGTCTCTGTGAGTCTCTACCAGCCCTGCTTAGTTAATTCTGTGGACAGTGTTCTCATGGTGTCCTCAACCTCTGGTTTCTACAATTTTTCCTATCCTGAGTACGAATAAACTGCAAATATTTTAGCTGTCCATGCATAGGGTAGTAATCAGATAAAACTTAATATATCTATGTTAGATATACACATGGTAAGGAAAAACAAAAAAATCTCATTCTCCTTATTACTTTAAAATATATCTTGAGTAGCCCTCCACACTGGTTCGTATGACTATCATTCTTCAATGTAAACTTTGTGTTTGTTCACCAGATGAGATTGAAGGGATGTAGCTAGATGGAGATTATTTTTTCTTCCTTATAGAACTCTTTATTTGAGTTGTAGTGAACATACATCACTTTTTGTAACTAGGACCACCTAATAAAGTCAAAAAGCTTGGTAGCCCATGATGAAGGAGGGCTGACTCAATTTTTGGAAATAAAAATACTTGAGTTGGAATAAATTGTTTGAATATGAAGAGCACTCAAGGTGACTAAACATTGAATGACAAATTTAAAATTCAGCTACAAAGTAATGGGCCTGTTTTGTTTACGTCTTCATTTTCACAAACCAAAGTCAAAGATATTTTTAAGCAAGTGATATCCCAAAGCTTTTAGAGATCAGTGATAGTGTTTGAATAACCAGACTCTTACAGAATTGAAAGAGGTGGTAGTTTAGAGTCGGAAGCTAGAGAGACGGCTTTGAGGTTAAGCGTGTTCACTGCTCTTGCAGAAGACCCATGTCCAAGCCCCAGAACTCTCACAGCAGCCCCCAGTCATCTATCGCTCCAGCTCCAGGAAACCTAATACCCTCATCTGCCTGTTTCAGGCTCTTGCATTCATGTAGTACGCACATATATATGCACACACACGCAAACACACTTTCATGTCCAGCATATATACACACAGTCCATATATATGTATACATGTATATATATGTATGGATATATACATATCGATGTATTGTGTCTAGAGAGGCATTCTCGTTTATATGAACTGAGTGGTTGACAAAGAAATAGCAACAATGTCTCTTGCCACTAGAGAGTTCAAATTCATTCGAACTTGCATTATTTTCTTCATTTTTTTATGTTAACACATCATTTCATTCTCATTGTTACTTATTTTGCTTAGGCAGTCTTGTGACTTCTCACAATTCAAATGCCATTTAAGAATCATATTGACATACTTTCCCCTGTCATGCTGCCCTTGTGAGAAAAGCATTTTAAGTGTTACAAGGAGGTGCTGTTACTATTACAAAGGTTATTATAGGGGGGATAAAAGGACTCCGTCGGGAACAGTAGCCCCATACATGAGACAAACAATGTTACACAGTTCCAGAGGCGTTGTACGGAGAGTGGAGTGTACAGATTAGGGCAGATAATACAGGGAAATATGCGAACCCAAGTTCCCTCTATGGAAATAAACGGAGAAATACAGAGGAATCCGCAGCGCGATGTTCTGAGGGCACGACAGGGTGCAAACGTATCCTGTGACTGGTTATCTACAGAGCCCTGGGACTCGGTCCAGCCACTTTGATCCTCTAAAGAAGCAAGAAGGCTTCATCGTGTAAAGCTAATTTGGTGGAGTTCACAGGGAGTGCAGAGCTGGGCCTTGAAGGAGACTGCCTGGGTGACCTCACTGCAGGGCACTCCAAGGCTTGGGTGCCTGCCACTCTCCTAAACAGAGACCTTTGATACTGCCTTTTTTAGTGTTTTTTCCCTCCTGAGGTATGGGGCCTGCTAGCTGGAGAATGAATTTATGGCAAATACGGAACATGGGAACACTATGCTCTTCAGATCTTTCAGGGGGTCTCAATGCGGCTTCTGAGTTCAGCACGTAAGCAGTAGGCCTTCTTCGAAACAGTGGCCCTCTGTGCCTCCCAGCAGATGGGAGTGTGCTGGGAAATCTTTGTGGCATTCCAGAGGAATCACTGTGACTTTGATGCGTCACTAAGCCAAGGCCAGGAGCTATGGAACGTATTACCTTACCAGAAGAAGCCTGCCGTGCACGGCTTTGACATTTTGTAAAAGTGGTCTTCACCCTGAGAGTCTTGGAGTGTGCCTTACATGGTAATAAATTACATTACCAACACCCGTTATGACCTCAGTGAGAGATGAGTGTAGCCAAGAGCAGCTACACGTTACTGTCAGTTAATTAGTGTTGGTGTTCATTAGAAGTGGGAGTGAGAGCCCGGAAATGGTCCATTACTCATTATGAGTGGAAACGTGGGACAGCAGAAAAGCTGTCCAAATAACCACTGAGAACTGAACCAGGAAGAAGAATGGGGACCAATGAATAGGACTTAGCTGGAGTGCTTTGTTTTGGATACACACACTCACGGGAGAACCCTCAAACCCTCTTGTCCTAGGCCCACACTTGTAAGTTCACACACATTTTCAGTACTTTCATGATTCATGTGATGGATTGAATTGGGCCCCCCTCTCAAGAAAAAGATGTTGACGTTTGAGTCCTCAGATCCTGTGAATGCAGGATTATGTTTGGAAATAGGATCCTTGCAGACGTAATGAGTTAGATGAGGTCATAATTGATTAGGGTAGACTCTGATCAGTGTGACTGATCTCCTTTTAACAAAATGGTGACAAAAGGAGGAAAATGTCACACCACGAAAGAGTTACATAGATACTGAGGGAAGCTAGACATGTGACTACAGGAAGCGGGTGGAGTTACTCGACTGCACGCCACAGAATGAACCTCTCCTTGAGAGCTTTGGCGGGAACATAGACCTGCTAATATTGTGATTCTGGATTCCTATTCTCCCACACTATGATACTTCGAATTTCTGATATTTTAACCGACTCAGTTTCTAGTGTTTTATTTAGTAGCCCAAGGAAGTGAACAGACCTCACTTTTGTTAAGTGGACACTTCACCTGGTTGTCTGTCAAATATGCCTTTCCTTTTACACAGTCAGATTTATGCCTTGCTTCAAATAATTCAAAGATAAACACAGGAGCTCAATCGTTTCCACTTCAAGCAATTAATGTCTGTCATTGCGACTGGGACAAAATAAAAGATGAAGAAGCTTGAGATGAGTGACCATTGTTTTGTGCACTGTTTTGGAGGCAGAGGAAATGAACTCGTGTGTGTGTGTGTTTTATTCTTTGACTTACAAAACAACTGTAATAGAATTATAACAAAGGTCTTTATTTTGAATATATTTACCTTAGGTAAAGAAACCACAGTCCATGTACACAGTGGAATACTATTCAGCCCTATGAAAGAACAAACTTGAGCTGAGGAGATGACTCAGTCAGTTAATTGCCTTCTGGACAAGAATGAGACATAAGTTTTGTTACCTGGCACCCACATGAAAATCCAGATATAGTGACTCATCTATAACCTGGCATTGGGGTAGGAAAGGAAACAGGAGGAAAGGTGAGACAGGCAAAGTCCTAGGGCTTGCTGATCAACCAGTCTTACCAATTGGTGAGCTCCGGGTTCAGTTAGAGACCCCTGTCTCAGAAAATACAGTGGACAGTAATAGAGGAAGACATCCTAACATCAACCTCTGACTGCCACATGTGTACATGTGACATGTATGCACACACACACACACACACACACACACACACATGCGCACACACACATACCCATTACGTACCGGGACACACAAAGAATAAAGTTCTGTCAGCTATGACAAGGTGGATGCTCAGGAGAGCAGTTGTTATGCCAACTGAAATAAGCCAGCCACAGAAAGATAGGTGCAGCACGGTTTCATATCAAGTCCAAACAAGCCGCTCTTACTGTTTAAAAGAACGGTGATATCTGAGGCTGGTGAGAGCAGAGAGGGACGGATGGAGAAAGGTTGATTAGAGGGTACCTAAGTTACAGGTAGATGGCAGGAGGGTCTGGTAAGCTACTGCATGGTGGGAAGGCTATGGAGGATGACAAAGTATATTAACAACAATCTAGAGGAGTTTTAAATCTTTCCCCACTAAGAGGTTGTGATTAAAGAGACAGCTTTATTTATTCTTGTTTAAATAGTACATGTATTGAAATACCACATGGATTTCCATAACTATGCACAACTTTTATGTATCAGCTAAAATAAAAACAAATAAGTAAAGCCCAAATAACATGCTTGTTTCATTACTTATGTAATGTTGGTATTCCAGTGCTGTGAGATATTTTGATTGTGTTCTGACAAATAAAGCTTGCTTGGAGTCAGATGTCCTACTCAGCAGCATCCTGATGTTTCTGTCGTTTCTTAATTTTGGAAATTGTTTGCTCTGTACTTCCTGTTTACTCATGTAATATTATATCTTTCTCAGTTCTCTGATAAAGTTATAGTTTTCTATCATTTTCTATAGTTTTCTGAGATGGTTATAGTTTTCCTTGTTAATGAATTCAGAAATTAAACTCATAAAAGAGGTGCAAAGTATATAAAAAGGTAGTTTGGGGTTGGTAGTGCAAGTTAAGATAGAAAGTGAATTAGGTACAACACTTTAGACTCACCAAGCTAGGATAGATAGCATGGTGTATTTTATCTGAATTTGTCAAATGAAAATGGACTGGACGCTGTTAATGTAATTTTTTTTGGCTTTTTAATTAAGAGGTTCTCTGTGTAGCTTTGGAGCTTGTCCTGGAACTTGCTCTTTAGATCAGGATGGCCTTGAACTCACAGAGATTCTCTTGCCTCTGCCTCCCACGTGCTGGGATTAAAGGCGTGTGCCACCACCTTTGGGCTGTTAATGTAATTTTTGCCTGTATATATTTGTGTATAGTTATTGTACTTTTTCTATATAGTTTTACTCTGTTAGTTAAAACCTTCACTTTTTATTTAGACAAAATGGAGAAATATTATGAGATATTTTGATTGTGTCCTAATGTGTAAAGCTTGCTTGGAGTCAGAGGGCAGAGCCAGCCACTAGCTGACCATAGAGATTTGGAGGACTGGAGAGAGAGAACAGGAAGTGATAAGGTGGGGTTGAGACAGGATCTCAGGCATTTTAGATGGAGGAATGGAAGAGTCAGGAAGCAACTGGCAACTGTTCTGCTTCTCTGATTTTTCAGGTTTTTACCCCTATTTCTGACTCCTGGCTTTTTATTGATAAGATTAATTAGATTTACACTTCACTCCAATAAAGCTTCCTGCAAAGAAGGGCTCATGGACAGTGTTTAATTTTTCAATTTTTATCCTGTTCAAAATTTTGGTAGACAATAAATAGTAGCAAATGTTTATGCCAAACTTAAGATATATACTTTGCTGTCATTCACTGTTCTCTTTAACTGACAATGGCATAAATCAAAATATTTTTAAGTAAACATATGTTTGGCATCATTAAAATAATCTATAGTTTCTGCCACATATATTTGCTGTTTATAATGCTCATAATAGCTTATGCCTATGGGTTTTGACTTTAAGGCATGTAGACATAATATGACATGTCCTGTTACCAATTGTTCATAGGGTATAATCAGAGTTCCCAAGGTTATAACTCCTGTCAACGATATTTTTTTTGAGATTCTACTAAGGAAACCTATTGTCTATTTCCATATCTGTACTTGGATTTCTTAAAAGCATTCAGACTTAACAACCTTTAGATAATTTGTATATTTGTATTGTGGCATATGTATAGGTTTGTGTGGGTATGCTTGTATAACATGCAGATATACATGCAATGTTTGAATCTGCGTATGGAGACTAGATATTTGTTTTGACTGTCTTCAATTGCTCTTATTGTTTTCATTTTTAAAAAAATTTTCTGTCATCTATCTATCTATCTATCTATCTATCTATCTATCTATCTATCCATCATCCATTTAGTGTGTGTATGTGTGTGTGTGGGGGGGTGGGTGAAAGTGTGTGTACATGTGTGTTTGTGGTATGTACTCATGTTTATGTGGATGCCTACACAAGGAAGCCAGAGGAAGATTCTGGGTGGAATGTCTTTCCTTATTGGTGTCACCTTATTATTTTTTTGAGACAATTTCTTTTTGTTTCTGAACTGGAAGTTCATTGATTTGGCTATCCAGAGAGCTCCTGGGATATGCCTGTCTCTACCTCCCAAGACTGGGGTTACAGGGACATGGTTCTGTGTTCAGCTTTTTATGTGTCTGCTGGCAATTTCAGTGAAGGCCCTCTTATTTTAATAATAACTTATATTACCCACTGAGCCATCTCCCCAGCACCCTCCACTTTATTGTTTTGAAATAGAGTCGCTTGCTGAACCTGGAGCTCATTAATTTGACTAGGTTGGCCTGACAAGAAGCTCCTGGGATCCCCCTGTATCTGTCTCCCCAGAGTGGGGATTAGAGACTTGCACCAATGTGAATATTTACACGGGTGTTGGGTTATCCAGAACTCAGATCCTAATGCTTGTGCAGCAGGTACTTTACATTTTTCAGCCCTGGTAACATTCTTTTTTCTAGTTTCTTTTCAGTTTCTCTTCCTTTGTGAATGATGCTAACATCAATCCAATTACATATGTGTCACACTGCCCTATTTCCAGCTTCTCTCTGCTTATGCATGGATGAATTGTGATCAGTCAGCTTCTTGATCCAGCTGCCATGCCTTCTTTGTTACTACAGACTCTCTTCTTCTAGAACTGTAAGTCAAAATGAACTCTTTCTTTCTTAAGTTACTCTTGTTCAGGGTGTTTTCTTACAACAACAGAAAAATGACTAATATGATTTTCCAGTAAAACATCTGCTTAAGAATTAATATCAGCTAGGCAGTGGTGGCTCCACCTTTAATCCTAGCACTTGGGAGGCAGAGATAGGCAGATCTCTATGAGTTCGAGGCCAGCCTGGTCTACAAGAGATAGTCTTAGAACAGGCTCTAAAGCTATAGAGAAACCCTGTTTTGAAAAACCAAAAAAAAGAAAGAAAAAGAAAAATAATATCTCTTCTTCCACCTCTTCCATATTTCATCATTTCATTCTTGCTGAACAAAACACCACTATTTCAAAAAGTATTCGTTGACAACATCAAACATTTATATAATGAAGATTTGTCCTTTTTACCCTATATTATCCTACCTCATTTCCTATTCTCCTGCTGAAACCCATCTTTTTCCCCATAATGTCCCTTCCTACTTTCAAAGCTTTTTGGTTCATATGCCCTATCAGATATAAATAGGGTTGCCTACATGAACCTGGGTGGGTGGTTATTTATTGGAACTGCTCACTTATCAGCGGCTACACCATTAAAGAAGTGATACTTCTTCCCTTAGCCAAAATGAACAGTCAGTAATCCCTCAGGGAAGGGTGGGCCTCATGATCTCTTCCCCTTTCCATGATGGAATATTGGAGGGCTCAATTGTGTGTAGGTTTACTGCAGGTAACCACAACTGCAGTGACTTCATGGGTACAATGGCTAGGTCACACTGAAAAGATACTTACCCACCCCACCCCCTTTGGTTCTCCTCCCCAGCCTCTGGTCCTTAGAATCTTCTCACTTCCTTTTCAGTGATGTCCCCTGAGTTTCAGAGGGAAGGATTTGTAGACGACCAATTTAAGGTTGCGCATTTTCCTCCTATGACCAGTTGTGACTTTCTGCACTAATGGGCATCCATATCACAAAGAAGCTTCTCCAAAGAGGAGGGAGAGATGTATCAATCTGTGTGTATAAAGATAAATATTTAAAAAGCTATTTGATATCATGTTCATCAAGCAAAATAATATTAGTATGCTCACCCTTAGTGTCTATAATCTACCCAACCATGTATTTTTCGTCATGTTTATAGTACCAAATGTAAGTTCCCTCTAGTGGATCCAGCCTTAAATCTAATCAGAAAGTTATTGGTTTTCCCCATAACACTCGTGCCACTAATGCACATTGCCAGGGTAGTCATTACTGTATCTTGTTAACTTTTTTTCCCCAGCAGCCTACATAGCATCTTCCAGTACTGTGAAAATTAGCCAGCAGAAGGAATTTTCCAGGTGATGTCCTGCTTGATTTTTTCATATTCTGTGGCCAAAGAATGTAGTGTTCTTAGCAATAGGATCTTATTACCAAGTTCTGGTATGCAACCGCGAGCAGTGTCAATACTCTGTGTTGTTTGGGGCTTGTCTTTGGGGTCCTCATGACAAATAACTCAAAGGCCAGTGCTGACACCTGACACTGAAATTTTTATTCAATAACTTATGGTTTCTGGAAGGTGCATTACCTTCCCCCATATTACCGCCCCCATATATGGTACCTTAATCCAACTCTTCTTAAAGGATATATTTAGTAACCTTAACAGTAGATTTCCATAGACCTTTTCAACCATCCTTAGTGCTAAACAGCCCTATTTATTTTATCTTCTAAATATCTCTAGAGTTTGTACAGATTTCTCCTTCTCCTCCACCATTAGTTTAATGCAAGCTGTTAGGATCTTCCCTCTAGATTACTGCAACAGCTCCCCAATGGCGAAAATGTTGCCATATTCACTTGCCCTATCATCTTCTGCACATTGCAGTGTAGATGTTGTTTTTGAAAATGAATCTCATCTTGTTTCTTGTCTTGATACCTGTTTGCTTACATGTACATGCCCTTGAAAAAAAAGTCCTGTAATCCTTAATTTAGTCCAAATGCCCTGAAAGGTTTCAACTTTTCTCTTAGTTCCCTCCTCGCTCCCTTCCTCCTCTTCCTTTTTATCTCTTCCCCTTTCTCTCCCTCCTTTCCTCCTCTCTTGAACTCCCAAAATGTCAAACTTGAACATTTTTCTGTAAGTTGCATCTTCCTCCCTCCCTTCTTCCTTTCTTTGTTTATTTCTCCTTCTCTTTCTTTTATTCTTTCTCTTCCTCCTTCTCCACTTTCTCCTTACATCTCTTTCTCCTTCCTTTCCCCTAGATTTTTTACTTAACTTCGATTCATTACTCATGTTTTTACTCCAACAACAACTAAAATATAATTCATTATTTCTCCCTTCCTTCCCTTCCCTTCAATTTCTCTGATATCCTCTCCCTCGAACTCCTTCCATTGCCTTCCCACTCTCTTCTAAATCAATGGCCTCTTTTCCTCTTATTATTATTTTTTTTACACACAGACAGAGTGACACACACACACACTACTTGCTAAGTCTCTTTAGTGTTGCTTGTATATATATAGCTTCAGAGCTGACCATGTGGTATTACATAAAGAATTAGTCTTTCCCAGGATGAGCCCCCTAACTGATTATGCAACACTTGTTTAAGAAAGTTTTTCCTGATATGCAAGAATAGATAGGGCTCCTTGGTTGCTTGATTCCCTACTCCATTTTGTAACTTCTTCACATCACTGCATGTCAGGAGCCTTTAGGCCATGCCATTGGACCTGAACACAAGGCCTCTGTTCATGCCTTCTGAGGTGAGAGATAATGTCTTTGGAGAGGAGAGATAATAAAGAAGTAAACAAACAAGAAATCATCAGGCATCAAAAAGTCCAATGGTGCAAAAACCAAAAGACCTCTTTAGTCTTTGTGGGAGGCAGCAACAAAGCTCAGACCTGAGAATCAACAAGTGGTCAAGGGAAAAAATGCAATGCATAGGTCCTTATTTAGAGACTCTAGTTGGGAAGGGTGGACTCCAGGAACCATAAAGATGGGTATAGTGTATGAGTAGAGGGTACTAGAGTATGAGGAAGATACAGTGAAGGCAGCTCATGATGAGGTGTTTAGATTTTACTATTGAACGCAGTGGGCATGTTCCAGAGGAGTTTCATTGTAAAGATGATGGACTTAAATGATTTACATTTTCACAAGTTCAAATGTAAGCATCTAATATAGCATTTAACTGGGGGCTTCTCTGGTATTCTGGATGAAAGATAAGGTGGTTTGAAGTTACCAAGTATACCCAGGAATGAAGAGAGAGAGACACAACGGAAGATATGGGGGAGAGTAAAACGAAGAGATTGCTAGAAGATTCACCCTGGAATCAAAAGCAAAATAAGGAGTAACTTTACAACTGAGCAGCCAAGTTACTGGTGGCAACAGCCATTGAGATGGAGAACTGAGAGACAGCAGGTGTCAGATGAGGAAGGAGCATCCTGCTTCAGGTACGGGAAGTGTGTAAGGAGTATATCAGCTAGCCAAGTAGCTGTGTTAGGTGAACTGTGACTTCTACAAAACCGGCTTGTGTGACGGGTGGTGTCTGAAGTCCCCGGTCAGCAAAACACATAGATATCAATGCAGCCATCACTCTTGATAGAATGTGATTGGGGACCAAGACTGAGGTCTTCGACACCTTGCCGTTTGGAAGACAGCCAAGTGAGAGAGACATTAAGACAGACAAAAATGGAAACAATTCCACTGACTGCTGCTGTCCATATTCTTCTGCTGGGGTTGCAGCTTCACCAAAGAAATCTAAATGATGCTTTATGTACTTGGCAGCGTATGCAGCCTGCTCCAAATATGAAAATGGTTCAATGCTCTCATACTTCTCTTTGAATAACAAATTCCATGTCTTTAGTAAATGGAGGTATCTGACTTGGGTTTTCCTTAGTGCCCCACCCAACGGAACTCTTATCTCCTAACCTCTTTCTGTTTGTTTGTTTGCTTTAGATTTCAAATACTGACCAGACGATAAAAGGAATTTAATAAAAATCTCTGTAACAATTACAACTCTGTGGAGTCAAACACAGCCCTAACCACATGTAGGCACACTGAATATTGAAATTGAAATCAAGAGACAGGAACCTAGTTACCGTGGGTAATTTCACAGTTTTCCATTAAATGCCCAGCAACTATTTAGTCTAAAAAGTCAAGAAGGTTGCAAAAGAAATGAAGTTTGATAGTACGGGACCAAGGGGGAGACAGTTAAAGATGGATATAAATGAATTGCCTTATCAAGGGACTGTGAACCATAGGGTATATGTTTTCATAAACCTGAGGAGGTGCTTGAAGGTCAAGATCTGTCATGCTCCCTTGGAATGGCGGAGGCTTGTACGAAAACATTCATCAAAACACAGACTGCATTCCATTTCCACAGCCCCGGATCAGGATGGCTCAGAAAGGCCCTGCCGTGCTGTTAGACATCTAACGCAAAGCGAGCAAGGCATTCTGCTTTGCTCTGAGACCCCTTGGGAGGAATTTTTGCCAAGAGCCGGTCTCAGACCCGCTGCCTGTCAGGAATGAACTATGCCACCGGTTTCAGTTAGGACTTCCGTTGTCAAAACAATAATAGCTGTAATTTTCTCTCCCTCTGTTTACAGGAAACAAACCCTTCCTTCCTGTCCTCTGCCTGTAGCAGAAAATAGACAAACCAAGCAGATGTCCAGGGATGGCAGAGCAGTACCTGGGGCTGCAGCCTCCCTGGGGAGGAGACAAGCTGCTGGGGTCTGTGAGGACGGTGGGCTCGAGGATGGGCGTGGGGGAGGATGTCAGAAACATCCTCCATTGTCTGTTTGAGTGTCTCTCCTACAGCTGTCAGGCGAGGAACTAAATATGGCCAGGGAAATCTCAAAACAGCGAAAGAGTATTTTTAAACTCTCGCAGCCGCCCGTTTGCAGACTTGGTGACGTAGATAAACCGGTTGCAGAATTTCTCATGGGAATCGAGGGCGCTGCGACATGGCTGCTGGCTTTGGTTGCATGTGCTTTTGGCCCCGTTAATGTGTCCCTTGGGGTTTTGTTTCACATCTTAAAGACTTGGGAAGCAGCAAAATCTGAGCCTTGCCAAGAGAATGTACCAGGGGGCTATCAGGACTGTCACTCAAGCGTGGCCACGGAGGACCTAAGGAAGCTTGCAGGCTGGAGCCCTGGCTACGGCATGAGCATGGGAGAATGTTGTCCAAATGCACTAGTATCCGAGGCACTTTGCTCATAGAAATCATCGTTGCCGGTGTCCTTTATTCGCCCCCATTCATGCACATTACCCAACTATTTTACAAATGTGGATCTCTCCAGCACTTGGGAGGAAATGTCTTGGGATAGAAGGTGCTTTATTTTGTTTGAGACATGTTGATATTCAAGTCTTTGTTTCAAGAAAGTGAAATTATGTTTGAAAATAGAATGAAGCTAGAGGAACAATTTTTTGTGTTTACTAGTGGGAAAGTTGCAGTGAGAACGAGGAAGGCGAACAAAGTGACCGCTGAGTGTTGTTTCTCATAGACCGTGGAAGGAGAACAAAGTGGCCACCAAGTGTTGTTTCTCGTAGAACTCTGAGGGCAACTGTTAGCTGTGTCTTGTGTCAACGAATTCTTGGTGTCACCATTTATGCTGTACAGTTGATTTCTGCATTGGGGTTGTTTTGTTGTTGTTTAATGCTACTGAGGTGGTTTTTGTTGGTCTCCCAAGAAGACTATGTGGTTTACCTGTAGAAACTCATTTAGAAGGCAGGGAATTGAAGTTTTCAACTTGATTTTTCCTATTACAGCTTACATAGTATAATCGACACTGTTTTCACAAGGCTAGCTGATTTTCTGCTTTTTTTTTTGGCATGTTATTTTTTTATTTAAAGCTGTCAACAAAACTGTATTTATTGTAAACCCAGCAGAGGGGCCCCTCAGGCCCTGGTTCCATCTCTGGTCTCCAGTGAAATGAGCAAAAAACGTCCAGTGCCAGGGAGAGACAGATTTCTGTGTGATGTGGGGAGAGGAACTGAACAAATTGAGACTTAGATTATTCCTCCTGCAGCTCACTGTGGAGACTCGGGTGCCGTCGGGTGTATGATGTAAAGATGTTCTCCCCTTCCCCAAGGACTTTAGGATTTCCAGTTGCATTTCCATGCATGGATCTCATGCCTTCCAGTCTGTGTAATCAAACTTATTCAACACTTGCTGGTCCTCACGAGAGGACATCTGTTCTCATCCCATTTCTCACACAGGAGGGGAAGAGTCCAATGAGGTAAGGTCACCAGCAGTGGGAGATGAAGCTTGTTACAGCTTTGGACTGAGGAGATCACCCCTGCCAGGACATCCAGTTACTCGGATGAGGCCAGGATCTTAACATAGGCCATTGGAAACAACCTTGGCCCAAGTCTGTATGGAATAAGAGCGAGGACTTGGTGTGTGTGTGTGTGTGTGTGTGTGTGTGTGTGTGTGTGAGAGAGAGAGAGAGAGAGAGAGAGAGAGAACACTTCGATGTAAGCGCGAGGGTTGTATCAACAACTGTGATGTCACTCTGTGGCCTTTGACGTCATACCGTCCAATAGTAATGTACATCCAGATTTAACCAGTGTGTAAAGGGTAAAAATGAAGTTAAATATGAGTGAGTTTAGTTATTCCTTTTGTAAATGAAATTACAAGGTGGTGTCTGTGGTTTACTGCTCTGGTTTAGGGTGAAATGGGAGTGTTAATAGGTTAAACTTAAAGATTGCTATTCTAACTCTTACTTGAGACATCCTTCAGAAGGAAAAAAGAAGTATTGTTTCTTTGCCGGCAGTATTATAGCTGTTTTGGCTTATTCAGTTTTGCTGAAGCTCTTGACTCTCAGCCAGCACAAAATGCAAACCACTTCCCAGAAAGAACAGCTTCCTTCTCTTCCCATGTCCCCTTGACTCTCTGTCCTTCTCTCCTGCCTCAGAGGAGCTTGACCATACAACTTGTGAGAATCGATGGTTGGTGCTTGTACAGTGTGGCTATAGTGCTATCTCAGTCCTCCCAATGTGTGAATATTGTAGAACTCACATTTAGTACAATTTAAGACACGTATGTGTTTGTTTAAAGTTAGTGTTCAGCCCTAAGATAGAACTCTTTAGTGGAGCAGATGCCTGGCATGCATAGACCTCATTTGATCCCCAGTACTGCAACATTTACCACACACAAATACATTAGTTTGATTAAATTAATATAACTATTTAGTGATTAGCATTATGCTAATGATGGTTGAATAGCCCTAACTGGTGAGTGTGTGGATAGATTTTTCAAACACCAAGCAAAAGTAAACACTGTATTTCAGATAGCTTACTAGTACATGTTTCATTACAAAGTAATTAAGGGCCAGTGAATTAGCACGGTTGGTGAAGGTGCTTGCCACCAAGCCTGAAGACCTGAATTTGACCGCTGGGATCCACATGGTGAAAGGAGAGAACCAAATTGTCCTCTGACAGACAGACAGACAGACACACACACACACACACACACACACACACACACACAGACACACACACACACACCATGCCATGGCCACGCTCTTACAATAAATAAATATGCTAAACAAAAACTATCTGAGGGTCTGGGGAGATGAGTCAGGGTTGGTGACTACTTGCCATGCAATAGGAGAGCCTGAGTTTGAACTTCAGTGGAAAAGCTAAGCATGGCAGGTGTGTAATCCCAGCACTAGGCAGGCAGAGGCAGGAGAAGGCCTGGGGTTTGCTGGGCAGTCTAGCTGAATCAGTAAGCTCCAGGCTCACTGTCTTGTCTGAGAAGCATGAAAACTGAGTAAGGTGCCTACCTTGGAATCTTCCCTTCACATACAGCATCACGCAGGATACATACACACACATACAAGCACACAAAACTACATACTACCTTATACACTAAAGTACGCTGTCTTTGTCTTTGGTGCTGGAGACCAAGTGATCAGCCGTTTCATCTTGGAAAAAGAGGATCAAAGGAAAGCCGTGGCAGACTCTATAAATGGACATTTTTAAGATGTTAGAGACTCAGTTGAGTTTCTTTACATTTGATTTCTTACCATCTTATTTTCTTCAGAAGCATGCTGGAGCACAGTGGTAGCACAAGAAACACGAGGGCATATTTCAAATTAAATTATCTTCATTCCTTTTGATTTGAATGCACCATGAGAAAAATGAGCTCTGAAGTGCCCCTCCTGGCTTTACCCTGACAAAGAGCATTCTTGTTTTCCTGCAGCCAAGAGGACTGTGAGAAAGGGCAAGGCGCCTGCTCTCTTTTCAGGAGGAGCGCTTCACTGCGGGCGTGGGCTTTCTCAGGGTTGTCAGTTTGCAAGGGGATTCCATGGGTCAAGCTAATAGTTAAATCAATTGCATGCCTATATGGGAAAAACTGTGCCTTATCGAGCATTGCAGTGCGAAGACGTGAGTCTGGACTCCTTCACACGCATCAGGTATTCAAATTATTTCAAAACATCAGTTAAGAGTATGGCTGCAAAATACTTTGAATGCTGCTAGAGATAAATCAATTGCAGGCTTTTCTAAGAGATTAAAATATCCCTTGCCACTCAGACTTGTGCTTCCCTGTTAGGGAGTCTGCTAGAGCCCTGATCTTCCTCCCCGTGTTACTCTCAGCTAGTGCAATGAAAACGGGAAAATTATCTGGCTAGGAACACGCTCCTGTCGTGCTGAAATATCTGGCCTTGTGATTGAATTCTGCTTGCTCCTAGAAGTATCAGCTTCCAAAACTCCAGTTTATGATTTATTTTTAAAAGACGAAACTGATTAATCCAATCACTTCTAAGGAGGATTAAACAGCTTTTATTCTCAAAAGAGAGGGGGCTTCTGAACAACAGCCAGATGTCTTTAGCCCCCCAGATTTTCATATTTCTCACCACAAAAGTCTGTTACTAGGGACCAAGTCAGCCAGCCCTGGGTGTGAAACATGCTATTGATTGTCTAACTTTTGTGATTTTTTTTCCTAATTTAGAGAGATACCCTTCATCTCTGTATAAGTGAATTGAAAAACCAAAGGCTCACCTCTTGAGCGCTTAGCTGAACCAAGCTATGCTAAGTATATTTATATTAACGTGTGTGTAAGTTGGGATGAAGTCTAGCTGCAAGAGAGACAGGCAGATAGACAGACAAACACACACACAGATTGAGAGAGAGAGAGACACACACACCCACACACACAGAGAGAGAGAGAGATCCATCTATCCATCTAAACAGCTCCAGGGCCTATGGCTTCATATTTTAGGAGGACAGAGAGATTTGGTGTAGGCCGGTGTGGTAATCCTGAGCCTTCATCTGTTTTATGTTCCTATAACATATTACTACAGAGTGTGTAATTTATAATGAACAGAAGAAATTTGTAGGCCCTCATGGAAGTCGGGGAGTCTAGGACTGAGGAACTGGCATGTAGTCAGATTCTTCTTGCACTATCCTAAGCAGAAGGCCAAAGAGGCTGAAACAGAAAGGGGGCTGTACTCATTTTTTTTACAGCAGTGGAACCCACTCTCCTGATCATGAATTCTCATCCTTCATAGTATCATTAAGCCATTTATAAGAACAGAACCCTCATGACCTTTTAAAGGGCTTGCTTCTTAATAAGTTAGGACAAGTAAATTTCAATATGGATTTGGAAGGGCACAAGTATTCTAGCTACAGAACCCTACAAATAACCACCTGCCTCACTACCCTATCTGTCCACATAGTCATGAGGGGATGATGTCACAGTCATGAGGAGGTGATGCCATAATCACGAAAGGATAATATCTTAGTCATGAGGCGATGCCATATTCATGAGGGTGATGTCATAATCATGAGGAATGATGTCATAGTCATGAAGAGTGATGTCATAGTCATGAAGAGTAATGCCATAATCATGAGGGTGATGTCATAGTCATGAGGAGTGATATCATAGTCATGAAGAGTAATGCCATAATCATGAGGGTGATGTCATAGTCATGAGGGGTGATGTTGCCGTAGCCACCTACTACACAGTAGAGGTAACAACAGAGTGGAAGAATCCCCGCAGCCCCAAATATATTCTGTGGGCACACATGATATTTCCTCTTCATCTAATTGCTCTGAGCATGATTGCATGACATAAATGAGGCTGGGAAACACAGGTTTCTAACCAATTTCAAGTTCTGTGGCAAGGAGAAAGGAAGTAGTGGTTATGGCAATAGAGACAATGCATGTTTTCTACTACAGGTTGTACTGAAACCCAAGGCTGCAGAAGAAAATTTCCCCTCACTCACCTTTCACATATTCAATATTTACTGATTAAATCTTTGTCTTAGGCACTGAATACTGAGACCACAATGACTGAGTTTGTATTCTATTAATATTGATATTGAATCGAGAGAATCATCCTGTTCACGTTTATGGATAACTATGTAATAGAGGCACTCATAGGTTTCCACGAGGGAAGCTAGCCATAGCAGGAAAAAAAGCTGCACTGTTTTAAAATGCTGGCTTTCTGGGCTGTCCTGCCAGGGCAAATCTCTGACTCTTTGAGGCAGGCAGTCTGACTGAGTGTGGTCTGTGAGCAGAATGCTGCAGCTTGCTTGCTGGCAGGGACCTTGAAACACCACAGAGTTGAATGGCTCCAGCAGTACCTCTGCCATGAGGCTAGAAAGCTAAGGAATGGGCTGGATCTAGCCATCAAAGCCACAGCTTTATCCTTTCCATAGAGATTCATGTGATTAGAAAAAGAGAGATATACAGTAAAGAGAGATTCAAAGATGAAGAAGACCTCTAAATGGTTTACAGTGTGTTAAAAAATATATGCAGGCTAAAGGTTAAAGTCATTAAAAATAAAAAAGAAAGAGAGAAGTAGGGTGTGGTGGTCCACACCTTTAATCCCAATGCCTGGGAGGCAGAGACAGACAGATCTCTGTGAATTCAAGGTGTGGTAGCACATGCCTTTAATCCCAGCACTGGGGAGGCAGAGACTATAGGAGCTCTGTAAATTCAAGGACAGCCTGGTCTACAGAGTTATTCCAGGGCAAAGATATATACAAAGAACCTGTCTCAAAAAGCCAAAATTTAAAAATAAAAATAAAAGAAATAGATGTTGAAATAAAGCCACATAAAGATGGAAAATACACAGAGAATCTTGATACTGTATGTTATTATGCTCTCTTTGAATTGTTTGAATGCTGAGGAAGGAGAAACAGCTGCTAAAAGACTTTTGTTTATAAATACTGCTGAACTAACCCAAGAGAGGTATTTTGAAAATACCTTGGCTTCAAAGCTGAAGTCAAAAGGTATGTTACTTTGGAGAATAGATTTTGCTTTTGTTTCCACAGGAAATGTGAGGCTGTGGATTCATTCTGAATTTAAAAAAATCAGGTTCAATCAAGGAAGACCACCTGAGAAATCTCCAGTAGGAACAGATGGCCCAAATGTCTGAGCTCTACATCCAGAACAAGTTCAAGACTGCTGCCTGAGATGATCGAGACTCACAAGATACTCCAGTCAGAACTTGATTATAACTCTAAATTTTCTTTAGGTCCCCATAAGATCATCAGCGCCCCCAACCAGCAGGAAGTAGCCTGAAATACTACGCTCACATTTCCAAAAAATGTACTATGGGTATTTTCCTTTGTTTAAAAAAAAGAGGGATATGGTGCAGGAGAATTTTCTGTATTCTGTCAATCATGTATTTTAATAAAATGCTGATTGTCCAGCAGGAAGTATAGGCGGGTCAACCAGACAGGAAGTAGAGGCAGGGCAATGAGAATAGGAGAAGGCTAGGGAGGAGGAAGCTTCCTCCACCATTCCTGTCCAGATCACTGAAGAAGCAACATGTGAGCTGCCACGCTAAGAAAGGTACTGAGCTGTGCAGCTAACATAGATAATAATAATGGGTTAATATAAGTTACAAGGGTTAACAAGAAGCTTGAGCTAATGGGCCAATCAGTTTATAACCTAATGTAAACTCTGTGTTATTTTCTTTGTGAATTGCCGGCTGTGGGGGTACCGGGCAGGACAGAAACCCTAACAAGCTGGCCCCCATGTTACAGAAGACTTCAGGGACACAGAGAAAAAAGCATCAGGAAAGGTGACTCCCTGGCATGTTAGAAGTCAAATAATATAAATATGGGAAACATACTCATCAGGCTTTATTAATAAAGGATCTCTATATGGTGGGCTCCCAAGATGCCGCTACAGGAGAATATAGCCCAGCATGGTGGAACATTAATGGTTAATGATGAATCAGAGAGGAAAAATATGATCCACTTTAAGAAAAGACTATAAAGGAAAAGGGAAGGGAATGGCAGCCAAAGACTTAAAGGATAAGTGGAGCTTTCTTTTAGGGCTACAGAAAATAGAAGCATCTTTCAAAAGTGCCCAAAAAAAGAGGAGGTGGAGGGTTGTTCTCTGAAATGACAGAAAAGAGAGTAAAACCTAATGTCAAGTCAAATGGCACACAAGGAAGTGGCCATAAAACAAAACCGTGTCTAGAGGTGGTTTCTTTACTTTCTACTAAGCAGAAGTTCATTTTGAAAACCAGGATAGGAGCCACAGAAAACAGCTAGAAAACCATGTTAAAAATAGCTATTAGTGTCTGCAGAAACAGATGGAGGTGGGAGAGAAAGAGGATGAGGAGGATGAGTGGGCACAGTGTGAGCTTTCTCCTGCCGCCACCACTGAGACAACCGCTGCCGTTTATTCCTGTGTACTGTTTTCCAGAGGTGCTCTGCGCTAGCAGAAACAAGTGCTGTATTTATCTCTGTATTAGCTGGGGTTCTCTAGAGAATCAGAACCGATACAATGAATCTATGTGTACGGAAAAGCGGGATAGAGTGGAGGGGTTTAGAAGTTATGGTCCGAATATTCCAACATTGGCAGGCGGCCCATGGAAAGCCCAAGACTCCAGCAGTCACTCAGCCCATGAGCCCGGATGACTCGGCTGGTCTTCAGTATATGCTGGAACCCCGAAGACGTAGGCTCTGACACCAGCGACGGAATGGGCTTGCCAGCAGGAGTGAGGGCAAGCAGGCAAAGAGCAAGAGCTTCCTTCTTCCTTGTCCTTCATATAGGACGTGTGGTCCAGATTTAAGGTGGATTTTCCCACCTCAAACGATTCAACGATAACCACAAAAATCCTCACAGCTATAACCAGCCATTTGGGTTTGAGTTAATTCCATATGTAGTCAAGTTAACAACCGTGAGTATCATAGTCACCCCATCATTTTTTTTTTCATAGTGTCCTGTTCATCTTGCTTTGGATAATATAAATAAATATACATGGGTATGCCACTACATTCTGTAGTTGAGGCACCGCCTTTAACTCCTCCCTGAGCATCTAAAAACAAGGTAGCCATATGTCATAGCCACAGTAGAAAAGGGATTCCTCTGTTACAGTCCTATAATGCATCGGGTATTAAACTGTGTGTATTTTTAACTTCAAGGACACTGATGTTATTCGTACCTCATTTCTCGCTGGTTGATTAACAACAGATTGGGCTGGTGCTGACCTCTTGCTTGCCTTGTGTGTTGCAGGCAGGAGCATCTTGGCAGTGTTCTGCATCGTTCGCCCTCCCAGGAAGCAAAGCACCCACACAGCCCCGGGTTTGTCCCTGGGACAGCGTGTATGAGTGTGGGGGACGAGCCTGGCCTCCTCCCAGTCGGGTCCATTTTTGTGTCAGAGTACACTGGCGGCCTGAGAATGATTTCAGAATGAAGGGTTGTCTGTCAGCTCCGAAGAAGTGCTATCAAACGAATAAATGACTCCTGGGCCTTTGCGTTGGCCTGCTGTGTCCGGTCACGGTTCCAACAATTAATTCTCCTGTCCTCTCTTGCCAGTGTGAGGCAAGATAAGTGCCAGGAGCAGGTGAGGGAGATGTGGGATGGGGCGGGGGTGGGGGTGAGGGGTGGGGGCATGCTGCTTGATGGTGAAGAGCACCACTCAGTCCCCGCGGCTTGAACCAAGTGACTTCCTTCTCTGAGGCTAAAGACAGGTCACAAGGGATAAAATTACCAACCCAGGAAAACGAAGATGTTTATAGCTTCTGCTACTTTTACAAAAATAGATGAAAGGAAAGATTCTTTTCCACCCTTTGCAGCCCGTGAGCTTTCTTAGGTTGGCGCAAAACTTGTTCATTTTCCCAAAACGTGGAGAGTCTCATAGTGTGGTCTAATGAGTCAAGCGCATTGGATTATACACAGTGATTACTGGACGAAGTCCTTCAGCTTCAGAGCGGCTTCCTGTTCGCCACATTCTAGTCCCCCCTTTCCCCTTTCTCATTCACTCCCGTCTCCTTTGCCTCCCCTCCTCCCAGCTCTGTTATAATTTGCATGCCATGAATTCAGTTGTTTTACAGGGAACTTGTAGTTGTCTCAAAGTTTACAGAGTTGTACACTATGAGCACATCCAAGTCTGGGAATATTTTTCTCATTCTCAAATGAGTTCTATTATCTTTTTACCACTGCCCTTTCCCAACTCCAGGTAAATACTAATCTACTATCTACTTTCTTTCTATTGATTTGCTTTCACTGGGCATTTCATAGGAACATTTTTTTTTTTTTTTTTAGATTTGTGTGTGTTTCTTCAGCTTCTTTTGCTGGGTATAATATTTTTAGGTGACACAAGTGAACAGTTTGCTTGTATGTCTTGTTGAATAGCGTTCTCTTGAATCGCTTGCCATGTTTTTAGTTAACTGACTTTCCCATTTGTCTGAGTGGTGTAGGTACCAGTTATTGTATAAAAGTGTTTATGTCAAGTATTTTTCCCCTATTTTTTTTTTCTTCTATGGAACCTATCCCCAATACTGCTCCAGTGGTCAAGGACTTGAGAGGAGATAGGCCTTGGACCTAGAGGAAAACCAAACACAAAAGAAATGTTGCAATAAAGTGACTCCTGACGGCATTCTGCTATCATAGATCAGAGTCTTGCTCAGAGGAATTTCCTTCTGCAGTAGATGGGAATAAATACGGTGAGGGGTGTCTCCACCAGTGAGTTCTGTGTTCTCACAGCTCAGGGAATACCGGACGGGGAGGCAGAAAGAGTGTAAGAGTCAAAGGGCACGAAGAACACCAAGGAAACAAGGCCTTCTAAAACAGCAGAACCAGTCGCCCGTGACTCAGAGAGACTGGCAGCATGCACCCTGCCAACAGCCCAAGCCAGATTGGGGTACCAGTGCTGCGAGAGGTGGGCACAAGTCTCCACCCCAAACCCAGATGCTGTTGTCCGTCGTTAACTACTCAGAAGTGGAAGTTTAGTTTTCCTAAAGGTTTATCACTGTATATACAAACCACTGTTAAGGCCAGGTCCCATCTAGAAGTAGAAGGTCAACACAAACAAAATTGATGGTGTCTTTGGAGGTTTTGTCTGTTTTTGATGGCTTGTTTGTTTTGCCTTATAATGCTTTGTCTGTTTTTTTTGTTTTGTTTTGTTTTGTTTTGTTTTTTAAGTGCTTTCGTCAGGTGGTGCTGGCTCATGCCTTTAATCTCAGCTCCCAGGAGGCAGCGGCAGGCAGACCTCTGTGAGTTTGAGGCCAGCCTGGTCTACAAGAGCTAGTTCCAGGACAGGCTCCAAGCTACAGAGAAACCCTACCTAAAAATAAATAAATAAATAAATAAATAAATAAATAAATAAATAAATAAATAAAATTCTTTTTTTTCCTCTTTTTTTTTCTACCCTACATGTCTTTTGCTTATATTATGGTTTCTAATTTTGTGTTTTTAGGAGATACACAAGCGCCAAGGTGTGTGTCTACATCTATGTGTTTCTTGTGCTTTTTCTTGGACTTTTTGTTTTCCTGTTCATTTGTTTGTCTTGTCCTCTTCAGATTTTGGTGCTTATTTTATCATATCTTGTTTCCTTGTCTCTCTCTCTGTCTCTGTCTTTCTGTCTGTCTCTCTCTCTATCATATCTATCTATCTATCTATCTATCTATCTATCTATCTATCTATTTTTAGTTGCCTGCTTGTTTTCTAATGAAAAAGCAAGAAATAAAGCAGATTTGGGTACCTGAGGTGGTAGAAAGGACCAAGGGAGCATTGGGGGAGGGGCAATCATACTCATAATCAGAATATATTGTATGAAAAAACATTTTCAATAGAAAGATCAATTTTCATGCAGTATATTCTGATTAGTGTTTACCTTCACCAACTCCTCCCAGATCCTCCCTACCTCCCCTCACATCCAAATCCACACTGTTTCATTTTCTGTCTCCTTATAAAACATAGATATCTAAAAAATAATATTAAAATAAGATGAGAAAAAAACAAACCAGAGTAGGACAAAAGAAAACAGAAGAAAAAGAGCCAAAGAAAAATCAAAAGAAACAAATATAGATGTGTACGTGTATACACACACACACACACACATTTGCACACAGAGAAATCTCATAAAAGCATGAAACCAGAAACCATACACACACAAGACCTTCAACAAAGTATGGTGAGACGAATACCAAACAAAGTATTGTGAAAGAAGAACCTCCACAATCACCAAAATTGAGTTCATTTTGTATTGATCGTCTACTGCTGGGCCTGAGCTCTGTCCTTAAGAGAAGTCTGTATATCAAGTGGGACTCTGCTGGAGAAAATAATTTTTCATTTGCAAGAGGTTATTACCTGGAGACAGCTTTTGGGCTGGGGTAGGGGCTTGTGTCTGCTTACCGTCTCAGCACTGGGACTCCACCTGGCCCAGACCCATCCAGACCACGGGCATGCTGCCCCAGTCTCTGAGCATTTGCATGTGCATAGCTGCTGCTGTGTTTGGGAGGCCTTGTTTCCTTGGTTCTCCAGTCCCTCTGGCTATTTCATGTTTTCTGCCTGCTCTTTTTCAGGGTTCCCTGAACTCTTACATGGAGGGGTTTGATGGCGATATCCCACCCAGGAATGAGTGTTTTAATGTCTTTGCGCATTGTCTAGGTCTCTCTGTTTGTCCTCATCTACAAGAAGGCCGCTTCTCTGGTGATGGATGATAAGGACACTAATCTATGAATAGAGTCAAATGTTGAGAATTATTTTACTGCTGCATGCCTTGAGTAGAAAGTTTTGTTTATTTTCCCCTAACTTCCTGTCTACTCTCAGATGTGGCCATCTGAACAGGATTGAGGATAGGCTCCATCTCATGGAATGGGCCCTAAATCCAATCAAATCCCAACTTCTGGCTATATGAATAGAGAACCAGTGAATATGGTTGAGCAAGACTCTCTGTGGTAGGATGTAGAGTCCTTCGGGTGTAAGCTCAGAAAATTATAGAGAAAATTATCCATTTCTTTTAGATTTTCTAATTTGGTGGAGTACAACTGTCGTGGGAGTATATTATGCTTTTAGCCAATAGCTTTTAAGATACCAGCCCACTTGGGCATGGTTTCTTATGCCATAAAAGCAGTGGTAACAATGCGCTACTCTCTTGCTTCTGGCTCCTGCTTCTGGCTGCTAGATTTGGTTCCTGTTTGTGCAGAGGATTGTTGTCTAGGACAGTGATCCGTAAGTTTTCCCCTTAAGCAAATAAACCTTTTACTATTCATAATTCTGAACTGGTGTGGGATTGTTTTGTGACTTATGTCATCATACATGTTTTTAAAGTATGTTCTTATGGATTTCTCTGGGTACTCTGGATTATGGACACTCTACTGTTCTAGGAAGCAGCTTCTTGGTTCCCAGCTGCTCAGCCCCAAAATAACCACACAGAAACCATATTATTTGCAATACTCTTTGGCCAATAATTAAGAATTCATTTTCATTAATCTGTGTATCACCACGAGGCTGTGGCTTACTGAGTAAAATTCTGGCGTCTGTCTTCAGTGGGGCTACATGGCTTCTCATTGACTCTGCCTTCTTTCTCCCAGCATTCAGTTTAGCTTTCCCCACCTAACTCTACTCTGCCCTATCAGGCCAAGCCAGTTTCTTTATTCATTAACCAAGAAAAACAACACATAGACAAAAGGACCTTCCACATCACTCTAGTTATTGGATGTCTGTTGTTATGCCCTGCTTTACTATTAACCTTATTAATTTGGATCTTCTCTGAGTGTCTTTTGGCTTATTTAGCTAAGTTTGTCTATATTACTAATTTTCTCAATGAACTAATTGTATTTCATGGATTCTCTGTATTTTTTCTATTTTATGGATTTCAGTCATGAGTTTGATTATTTCCTGCTATATACTCCTTTTGTGTGTGGTAGTCTTCTTTTTGTTCTGCAGCTTTCAGGAGTGTTGTTAAGTTACTAATATAAGCTCTCTCTGTTTTTTAAATGCACACACTTAGTACTATGAACTTGCCTCTTAGAACCACCTTCATTGTGTCTCATAAGTTTGGTTCTGTTTCATTTTTTATTATTCAATTCTAAACAGTTTTTAATTTCTTTCTTAACTTACATCTTGATTAATTTTGAATTCACTAGTGAGTTATTCCGTGTCCATGAGTCTGTAGGCTCTCTGTTGTTCTCAGACAGCATGCAGGGCGTTGTTTCAAATTTCTTGTATCTGTTGAGACTTGTTCTGTGTCCAAGTATGTGGTCAGTTTGGAGAATGTTCCATGAGCTTCTGAGAAGAAGTTGTATTCTTTTGGTTTGTGCTGAAATAGTATATAAATATCTGCTAGGTCCATGTGTTTTATGATGTCATTCAGTTGTAGCATTTTTAATTTGTAGTGATTGTCTGGATATCCTGCCTATCAGCAAGAACGGGGTGTTGAAGTCACCCATTATCACTGTATGAGGGTCAATGTGTAATTTTAGCTATAATATTGTTTTTTTAAAAAAGTGAACTTGGATGTCCTTGTATTTGGTGTACAAATGTATAGAATTGAAATACCCTCTTAGTGGATTTTTCCATTGATGAGTGTAGAGTATTCTTTCCAATCTTTTGTGATTAGTTTTGGTTTGAAGCCTATTTTGACAGACTGAAATTGCTACACTAACTACTGCATTTCTCAGGGCCTACTGTAGAAGGATTTCAATGGTGGGGATATTGTCCTGGTTGTTATTGATTTTATTTTTGCACTGGTGTCTAGCATGTGGGTTTAGCATGATTGTGATTCTAGTTGCTGACATCTGTCTTTGTTGAGTAAGTGTTCTGTACATGGTTTCTGCTGACCTCAGTGGGTTCTAGGAGCACAATGAGGCTGTGCCTTGTGTGGGGTACTTCTAAGCCCCCGCCCAAAATGGTCACTTGTGGTCTCAGGTAGAACACAGTTCTAGAGACTGGAAACTGACAGGAATAAATAGGGTTAGGCTAGATGGAAGGGGTTGAGAAGGTCCATAGGATGGAGGGAAGTTCTGCCATGAGAATCTGTGGGGTCCCCAGGGAGTGGAGGAAGAGAGGAAAAACAATCCCCTGGATGCAGTCTGGTGCAGGGCTGGCAATGAGTCTGGGAAATTGTAGATGAGGAACAGGAAGGAGAGTGAAGTCTGTCGTGACCCCATGCTGGCTTGTCTAGCAAGTGTCCAGGTATAGAGTTCTTCTGTTTGTTGGTTACTAAGAGAAAGGCACGGGGTGAAGGAGGACGGCTGTAGGAGAAGATCTGCATAGTTCCCTGGGAATGGAGTCTGGGAGGGAGGAGAGGCCCCAGAGAGTCTGCTCCAGGGCTGGAGATGAGTCTGAGGAATCAGAACTGGAGGGCAGCAGTGAGAGTAAAGTCAGCCTACTTGATGCCCAGGCTGGCACAGCCAGGGGATTTCCATGGACAGAGTGCCTCCGGGGGAAGGCGACTGGGACAAAGTGATGGCCTGAGGGGAATACTTCTTTTCCTTCCTCTTGGGTAGATATAGGGGTATAATTGTTGACTCAAGGAAATTTTAAAATTTTTATTTGTCCCTTTAGAAGCTGTGGAATGTTTTCCAAATGGGCTGCCCGATTTTATATTTTTAACACCAACGGCAGAATTCTAGTTTATGCAAATGCTTGCCAGAGAGTGCTATTTCGTATCATGTGGGAAAACAGCCAGTTGTGTGTGTGTGTGTGTGTGTGTGTGTGTGTGTGTGTGTAGCCTTCTTCTTGGAGTCAGGCTGAAGAAATGAAGGGCTTCTTTCTTCATTGTCAAGGTATTGATACAATCTAGGGACCTTCAGTTGCTGATTCTGTCAGTGTTGCTTTAGATTTGCTTGCTATCATCTGTTGCCCTGGAGATTTTTTTTCCTGCCTTTTGATTCCTTAACTGACAGAGAAAATGAACCCAGTAAAGACCCCTAGACTATACGAATATTACTAACCCCAAAAAAGACATTCTGAAGTAAAAAGACCAATAAAATGAATAAATAATAATTAAAAATGAAGGAGTAGTAATAGTTTCATTTATTTTTATTTATTTGTTTGTTTGTTTGTTTTTGTTTTTTGAGACAGGGTTTCTCTGTAGCTTTTGGATCCTGTCCTGGAACTAGCTCTTGTAGACCAGACTGGTCTCGAACTCACAGAGATCCGCCTGCCTCTGCTTTCCAAGTGCTGGGATTAAAGGTGTACGCCACCACCACCCGGCTATTTATTATTTTAAATTACATTTTATTTTTGTGCTTTTTCAAGACAGGATTTCTCTGTGTAACCACCATGACTTTCCTGGAACTCACTTTGCAGACTAGGCTGGCCTTGAACTCATGGAGATATGCTTGCCTCTGCCTCCTGAGGGCTAGGATAAAAAAAATTACATTTATTATGTATTGGGGAGGGGAACTGCACACACAAGGCACAGTGCAGGTGGAGGCCAGAGAATGATTTTTGAGAGCATGTTTTCATTTGAAAGCCAGACACAGCACCCTTTACCTTTGTGTTGGGCATTTGGTCCAGGCAGATCCTGGGTACTGTCTAGCCAGCCAATCTAGCTGAAGTGACAAGTTCCAGGTTCAGTGAGAGACCTAACTGAAAAGAAAAAAGAGGAAGAGGAGAAGGAGGAAGGGGAGGAAAGCAAGCGTGTCATTAAACTCTGGCCTTCAAGACTGAGCACGGCACTATCCCCTGTGCCCTCTCCTACATACACAAATAGAAGATACAAGCATAATACAAAGAATTAATCAAACGATTATTGGGGAGATAGCTCAGCATTAAGAGCACTGGCTGCTCTTGTAGAGGACCTAGGTTTGATTCCTAGCACCTACATGGTGGCTCACAATGATTTGTAACTCCAGTTCCAGGGGATCTGACACCCTCTTCTGGCCTCCATGGGCATCATCAATCACATATGTGGTATACATACATACATACATACATACTATATACATACATATACAGATAGGCAAACCACTCATACAGTGAAAATAAAATAGTAAAAAAATTAAAAATCAAAGCAAAACATTAGTGAAACAGAGGCGTTGGCTCAGTAAAAAAAACAAAACAAAGCAAAAACTTTCCCCCCAAAAACAAGATTAGCAACTGACAAATCATTCAACAAAATGAGCAAAAGAAGAAGAGAGAAGGCCCAGATGAATAAAATTAGAAAAGGAAATGAGGATTTCAAAGTACATATCAACAAAATCCCGAAGATACTTTGGGGGAGTATTCTGAAAAATTTGTTTTCCTCAAACCTGGAAAATCTAGAAGAAATGGACAAATTCCTGTGTATATGATATACGAACTATCAGAACTAAATCAAATGAATATTAACAGTGTCGCTGTTGAATTCTACCAAACCTTTATAGAAACGCTATTGCCAGCAGTCCCCAGATGTTCTGCAGAAGAGCCAGAGGAAGAACACAACCACCAAACCAGACTCTTTCCATGAGGCAAGAGTTACTCTGACATCAAAACCAGACAACACAGTGAAAAAAACTACAGTTTCTCTGCTGAAAATAGATGCAACAAAACAAAGCAAACTCAAATAAACAACAGCAAAACACCCAGCAAAGTACCTCTAAACCAAAGTTGAGAATTAATTAAGAAGAACGGACTGCACAGTCAGTACCAGGTGCTTATGCTGTCTTGAACGCAAGCCTAGTAAAACTCATTGGGTCTCTCCCCTGATACCCTTGCGCTCCCCCATCCCCATCTCCTTGTACACACATGCACAATGATACCTTGTGGACAGAAATAACATGATCACCTCCATAGAGGCAGAATCTTCGGCAAAGTTCAACATTCTAACACAACAAAAACCATGAAATCCTTAGGAATATAAGGGACTGAAGACGCAGTGCGATCGGTAATTAAAGGTCCCCAGACTATCTTACAAACGATACAGCTTTAATAAAACAGAAGGAAAAATTTACACCAGAATCCCAACCGTCCGGAACGCTGGATCCATGCCAGAGCGAGAGAGGGCGTGTGTGTGTGTGTGTGTGTGTGTGTGGGTGGGGGGGTGGGGGGGATATGCATCCTCCAGGTTTATAGGTAAACTTTTGCCTTAGGGCAACATGCCCCACAAACAGAATGTGATTGACTGAACTCCCCTATCAAGGGACATACCTCAACATAACAAACACAGCAAACCTATGACTAAAAGTGTACTAAGTGGAGAAAAACAGAAAATACTTCTTTTAAAATTAGAAACAAGAATATCCCCACTCTTATTAGACATTAGGCTTGAAATCTTCAGTAGAACAATTGGCAAGTGGAGGAAAACTGTCAAGGAAGAGTCAACTCATTCTTATCTGGAGACTACATGATACCATACTTAAACTACCCCATAGACTCTAGTAGAAAACTCTTGGATTTGGTGAGCACTTGAAGTCAAATAACAGAAAGGAAAATCAACATGAAACTAAATAGGTTTTCTATGTGCCAATAATAAAGTTGACAAAAAAAGTCAGGAAATAATTCCACCCGGGACACCTTAAAATAAAACAAAAATAAACAAAATAAAGAATAAATCTTAAAAAGTAAGAAAAATACCTCTGTGATAAAATCTTCGAAATACTGAAGAAAGAAACTGAAAATACTAGAAGACAGACTTCCAATATTCAGAAATACAGTGAAAGTGACTATGTTATTGAAAAAAATCTGCAGATTCAACAAAATTTTCATAAAATTCTACTAACTTTTTTTTCATAAAACTAGAGAGAACAATCCTAATAGTCACATGAAATGAAGAAGACCTTGAATAGTCAAAGAAATACTGTGTATAAAAAGAGAGTCTAGAGGTAATACAATTCCTGAACTCAAACTATACTACAAAGTTCTAGCAACAAAACAGCATGCTAGCCCCCCCCGTCTCTCTCTCTCTCTCTCTCTCACACACACACACACACACAATAAATAAATAAATAAATGCAGTTATAGTCATCTAATTTTTGACAAATAATTCAAGAACATATTTTGGGGGAAAAAAAAGTTGCCTCTCCTAACAAGTGACTCAGCAGAAACAGCATCCATATGTAGAAGAATGAAACTGATCTCTCGCTCTGAACAAACATTATTTTAAAACGAATCAAAGACCTTGATGTAAACTCAGAACCTTTGAAACTGCTACAGGAAGAAACAGGAACATTTCCAGATGAAATGAAAGCTCCAAGTTCTTTGAGAGTCACGCTCACTGGTCAGTATGGCTAAGTAACCAAAAAAAAAAAAAAAAGACAAATGACAATAGATGCAGGCAAGGATGTGGAGGAAGAGGAACCCTTATCCAGTGCTGGGGTGTAAACTACTGTAGCCTCTGTGAAAATCAATATGGAGTTTTCTCAAAACTTTTAAACTGGACACAGCAAAGATATGACCCAGCAGTACCAGTGCTGGATAGCTACCTACAGAAATTTTAGTCAATATATTATAGAGATACCTGACTATCCATTTTATTACTGCACTATTTATAACACCCAAGAGATGGAGCTGAACTACATGATAATCGTCATGACACATCCTTCAAGATATCTGTATTGACAAATAGGCTGTGCCCACCATTTGATTTTTTTACTTCTGAACACAGCAAGCAAACATATGTCAGTTTCTCTACATCCCTTGTAGTTGGAGAGCATGATATCCACACAGTTGATCTGCCCCAAACACACTTTCTCCACTATCCCACTGTATCCTCAAACACGTGGGAGGTCTGGAAACTAAATTACAAGAGCTTATTTTTTTAAATATCATATTAACTGATGAGCTAGTCAAGTTAAATAATTATAATTTGTGTTTTTCTACATTCTTTTAATTTGCACTAAAACTGCACACATTTTGGCTTGTTAATAAACAACATAGGATGTCTTAATCATTCTGTGACCCCTGGCACAGTTTTTAATCTTTCATATTAGTTTTAGAATTTTTTTACTTGGCAAATTAATATTAATTTTTAGTGTATTTATGGACTTAAGTTTTCGTGATATACACTTGCAGAAATTTTGTGAACTTTTAATTTTTCTCTGTGTCTCCAAGTAAATGACCTGAAAACTAACATTTTGGAAGTTGAGTATTCCTGGGGCTGGGGATGCAGCTCTGTGGCACAGCATAGCTCAGAAAATGCAAAACCCTGAGTTCCACATCCAATACCCAAACCTCAGAAATGGACAAAGGAAAGCCATCAAGCAATTCAAAGTGAATATTTCTCATTATTCCTTCCACGATTTTGAATGCCTGTTTATACTGGAGTAGTTTTGTCATTCCTTACCCTTTGAACGTTCATCAGCTCTGAAATGGTTATGAATTCGTATCTGACAATCCGTGCTCACTTCGCTTGTTTAGAAACGTGCTAGGCTATTTTAAAATCTATGCGTTTTAAAATTTCTTTTATTTTTAATTAATGAAACTTAAACCAAACTTTGGAACCAGGTTGTAAATAAGATTGTTTTTATTGTAGTTCTTAAAGAATACTACTGAAAGGGGGTTTAAGTTGTGCTTTCTTAATATTGTAAATAAATGATATTAGTGTGCAGTTCTATGAATTATGATACATTTTATTCAATGAAGTATCATCATGTGTCATTTCCTCAGTATTTTAGAGGTCTGAAGACAAATTGCTGAGCAGTGTTCAGACCTTAGTTTTACTTGTATGCAAATGGTTCTATAAATATATGTCTATGGTGTCATAAATAAAGGCTAGGATATTTGAATACTTGGTTCCCAATTGGTGGAACCCTTTGTGAAGGATTAGAAGGCATGGTATTGGAGGAGTTGTGTCACTAGAGCTTTCGGTTTGAGATTTCAATAGCACCTGCCATTCCTAGTTAGTTCTCCCTGCTTTGTGCTTGTGGGCCAGATGTAAGCTCTCAGCTGTTGCCCCAGCCTCATGCTTCCCTGCTTAGTGCCAGGGTCTGCAGCTGACAGTCAGGGCTCACCTTCTGAAGCTGAAATCTCCAAGCAAACTCATTCATTTATAACATGCCTCCATGACTGGATCTCATCACAGCAGTAGAAAGGTAGCTAGAACAATATCTGCTCACACAAAAGGCCTTTTCGTTTTATAGGAAGTTCCACTTCAAGCCATCCTCTGACTACTGTGAGTTCCCACTCTCACACACTATCCCCAGATATATGTAATAATTGTTTTAATAAAAGAAACAATATTCTTGCGGTATATTTCACTTAATACTCTGCTCTTTAATATTAGAACAATGGGATTTCTTTGTAGTAAATGCAGCTTTGACTAAAATCGCATGTTTCAGAATATTTATATGCATCTAAATATTGATGTATCCTTTCGATTCATATGTTTTTTTCAGCACTTTTGTGAATGATTGTCAATGAATGGGTTTGGAGCTATAGCTGAAGGTGATTGCCTTTTTTTTAGAAGTAAGGTGTTACTGCCCAAGTGCAGATACATAAGAAAATGATATTTCTCATTGTTTCCCAAGTGCAGATACATAAGAAAATGATATTTCTCATTGTTCCAGTGAAGCTAAAATCATTAGGTAACCACCGCTTCAATCCTTGGGCCTGCCTGCTATCAAAATGTATACATTGACTCTGACGGAGTACATCCAATGTCTTCAATTCTTCCCACACCTAAGGCCATGCTCACCTCTCTAGCCATGCAAACCTATGCGATGTGCCTTCTAAGTAGAGCTCTCAATTGCTTTTGATCACACTCACCTGCAAAGCCCGCTGGGAGTTCCATTTCTCCACAGACCATTCACACAGCACGTGACTCCTGGACCAGAGTCATAAACTTTACCTGTTGGATTGCCTTGTTTATTTCTCCTCCACACTATTTAGCTCTGACCTTCTAGCCAATTTGTCCTGAAGGCACACAAACAACTTCATATCAAAACAATAGCATTTAGAGGTTGGAGAGATTGCTCGGTCTGGAAACATGAACACCTGGGTTGAATCCCCGCAAATCCATGTTAAAAGGTTGGACATGATGGTACGTGCTTGCAATCACAGCTCTCAGAAGGCAGAGACAGACGGGTCCTGAAATGCCTGTGATGGTCAACTCCATCTACCCTGACCCATTTGTCAGGATGCACGCTAGTGAAATCCATGGTCTCAAAAAGAACAAAAAGGTGGAGGTACCTAAATAACAACATCCAAGCTTGCCTTCTGGCCTCCACAGGCAGGTTCATATATGGGCATGCATAGCCACACACACACATACAAACACACACACATGCATATATGTGTACACACATGCACCTCCCTGCAAACAACTAGCATTTAAGGCTGCGTGGGTATGCAAAAATTTTTGGCAATAAAACATGCGAAATAATTCAGGATTTTATCTTATATCACACTTCCGGTAAGCACGATTAGGTAAAAAGACCACGTCTAAGAAAAATCCAGGTTTTGGAAATGTTGCTTAGCTAACTCACCTTGAAGCATGTGTGTTTTCACTTCGCCTGTATGAAATACAGCGAATAAAATCTAACCCTAGTTACTTGGGCTTGGCTGATTTTTGGCTTCTGTGTCGCACTGCAGAACTCAACATTCCATTACTAGCTGCCCTTCTCAGTCCTTCCATGACTACAGACTACACAAATCTGGACTGGGGTGAGAAGTGGGCGCAGCAGGAGGATTGCCAGAGTCCGCACGGGAAGGAGCTTGAGAGCAGATTTTTAAAAATCTGCACTCTTTAAAAGCTTCTGGCTTGCATGGAGTGCTTCTTCAAACACTATTGGGTGGTTACTTAGTGTTTTCAGATCTGCATTGACTGTGCAAACCCCTCATCGTTTTCTTCCTTTTTGCTAGCATATGTGATGGAGATATAAAGAGGGAAGATACATTCATGACTTGTTAACAATGTGTAATAATTTGGTGAGACTAATATAATCAGGGTAGGTAATTTGAGAACAAACCAACCAACCAACAACAAAACCCCCCAAACCCAACTTATTCTTTGAGAAGGTAGGAACAGATACCAGGTCTAACCCTGGAAAGATGGAAAGATAGACCGAGAGAGAGAGAGAGAGAGAGAGAGAGAGAGAGAGAGAGAGAGAGAGAGAGAGACAGAGACAGAGACAGAGACAGAGACAGAGACAGAGAGAACAGTGTCTTATATGGGTGACAGTTTACAGAGACAGAAAAAGAGCAAGCTCCTCTGAGGAACCAATTACTTCTGAGGCTAAATGTGACCGAAGAGTGAAATTTGAATAGAGAAGGGGTGAGTAGCGTTGATAATTAAAGGTCGTGCAAGGACAGGGATAGTGCTTCAAGCTGCCACACTTTTGGCAAGGATAGAACCTAGAGCCACACCATGCTACCGAGACATGACCATCTGACAGTGAGGTTGCTTCCCTCCGCCTCCCGTTGTGGATAGTGAAAATTCTGGAGCTGAGAGACCTAAGCAGGGGAACAAAGGGTCAGTTCAGGAGCTCGGGTGGCGACTGCCTGCCAGCTTGTGTCAAAAGAGGGAAGAAGGGACTGCACAGCATGTAGGATGTGCCTGACAGGTTGGAGGACAAAGTTAAGAGTGTCTTAGCACCAGGAGTGGAGACACATCACAGCTATTGCAGGAGGCAAATGGAGCAACCAAAGCAACAGGAAAAGGGAAAACACTAAGTTCAGTTTTTGTCACGTCTTATTTTATTTGAGTAGAGGGAAAGGATATTTTAGCAGGGATTTGGAAATGCAATCGTCCAACAAACACAATTTCAACCTTCATTTAGAGAGAAGTCAATCACTTTTCATTAACTCAGGGCTCTTCCCACCTGGGAGGAGCATGCATGAGTCACTCTGGGAAAAGTCCTGAGAAAACCCTGTGGATTCTTTTTTCTGGGTCACTTGAACTGTGATGTGATTTAAAGCTCCCAAGCATCACCCACCATTGTCTTCGGAGGAGTCCAGTGCCTCCTAACTGGATATTTACAGACTCTTGGCTTTATCTGCAGCTCAGTTGCAACTTCTGGCTCCTGAAATCATTGTGATAGCATTAGGGTCCCAAGGGACAGCTCCCAGACTTCCTCCCTCTCCCAAGGCAGTACCTATCAAAACCAGTCGCTTCACACACTCATGCCCCTGACAACCCACACTCTTCATGACGTTGTTAAAAACCAAACTGAGATGCTCAGTTTCCGGTGACTGCCTTGAGAAAAAGTGTGTGTAGAAAGGACTCTGCGTGGGAGACACCCAGCCCAGTTGCCATCCAGTTTGGGGCAACCACGCGTCTGTTAGCTAGTGAATTATAAGGGTTGTAAGAACTGAAAGGAAGGCACACATCTGTTGTGTCCACCCATCCATCTGTTTTGTGTACACCCCCATCATTTGGGCTGAGCACCAGACAACCAGAGCAGCCTTGGAAGGTCTTGAGGAAGTGTAGTGACACTCACCAGGTCCTGTGCCTCTCCTGATGCCCACAGAACCACTTTCAGAAGGAAAGGTGGACCTCAGGGGAACTGATGACCTTTCTAGGCTGTAAAATCCTGCCTGGAGGTTACCCCAGGGATTATCACTAAAGAATCCTGCCGTGGGCTATTTCTGTCTCTAGTCCCATTCTCTTCTCTACCTTCAGGCACTCCCCTTTGATGGCCCTGTCACTCAATTTCCCCTTTTCATTAATAGTGCCTTGGCCTCTGGGACATAAGCCAGGACCCTGTAGCATGCTTCTAACAACACTTCTCCCCTGCTCCTGTTTTGAACAATTCATTTAAAGAAAAAAGCCATGTCAATTGCTTTCAGCAAGTACTTGGACAAGTTGACTATATGTGTGTGTTTACATATGCATATATATATAAATATATATATATAAATATATATATATATTCTAGTTATTTCAAAATTCACATATTCACTCCTGATTAAGTAGTAGAAGTTCCTTGCGAAGCTATGAAACTAGTAAATGACACATACTTAAATTATTTACAGGCAATTTGTATAGTGATAGCTTAAAGATTACCTGGTCCTTTAAATACGGTCTCTCTAATCCTGACTCCTCTTTATTTTCTTTAACAATGCCAGGTATGCTTAAATTTTCTTGAACTCAAGTCAGTCTCCAAGGTCCTCTGTTGCTGTGGTGTCAGCAACTCGAGTGCCCAGAAGCAGAACTTCCAGGAGCTCTCAAAATCCAGCTAGAGACACATGTGGGGTGAAGATCTCCTAGGGTCTGGATTTGCAGTTCAGCACTCAGTGCATCATCTGCTTGGTCATGACCTAAAGCTGCAGCTCAGTCACAAATTTTGTTTCATTGTGTGCACTTACGTGGTGCTGGTGGTTGTTATTACTTTGGGACACTTTAAGAACTAACCACGCCCACCCCAGCCACTTTTGACCTCCCCCTCGTTGCCATCTTCTCTCTCTCTCTCTGGTGTGTTTGTCTCGTGTCGTGTGGTGTGTACGTGTGTCTTTGTTCTCTCTACGTTTTTCCTATGTCTCTCTGTTTTCCTCTTCTTTAAGCAATAAATCTCTCCCTTTTCTTTAAATAATACTATGTCCTGTGAGCCTTTTATCCGCCATAACCGCCCGCCTGACTCCCCCCGGCCGTATGCCACCCTGGAGACTAGAAGCTGCTCCGCGAGCCGCCCGGGGCATCCCAACATCATATTACTTTTAAAAAGAACAAAAGTGGTATGTGGTGTATGTACTTCTTATGTGTGTGTGCATGCACGTCCATGTGGAGGCTCAAGGTCAACATTGTCTTTTCACAACCTCTCTCCAACTATGTATTTTTGGTTTTTGTTTGGTTTGTTTTTTCAAGACAGGGCTTCTCTGTAGCTTTGGAGCCGGTTAGCTCTTGCAGACCAGGCTGGCCTCGAACTCACAGAGATACACCTGCCTCTGCCTCCCGAGTGCTGGGATTAAAGGCGTGCTCCACCACGACCCAGCTCCAGCCATATATTTTTAAAGACTGGATCTCTCATTGAACCTGAACCTCATTGATTAAGCTAAATAGGGTGGCCAATGTGTTCCAGGGATCCACCCATCCATTCCTTCATCTATTGAGGTTGCTGGAGTGTGTCACTATGGTTATGATTACGGTACCGGTTGGACTCTAGCGGGTCCCAGAAAGTGAGAAATGTGGGCAGGAGATTACCATGCAGACTGAGATTAAGTGTGCAGTTTATTGAGATAAAGGAAATGGGGAAGGGAAGAGAGAACAGGAGAGAGACAGAAAAAGAGAGACAGCGATGCAGAGGGGGCAGGGAAGAGAAGGAAGAGATAGAGACAGAAAGCTGTTTTTTTCAGAGAAAACGATACACACACACACACACACACACACACAGAGAGAGAGAGAGAGAGAGAGAGAGAGAGAGAGAGAGAGAGAGAGAGAAGGTGGGCGGGGCTTGTCTCTTAAAGGGACCTTTTGCATCTGTGCACAGACTGGTAGGACCCTGGATTGGTCAGGGTACTGCCTGGGCGCTTCCTTCCAGATGACAGGGCAGGCCAGCAAAATGCCTGAATCCTACCTAACAACTATCCCAGTCTTTTTGACTGAGTTCTGGAGATGTGAACACAGGACATTCTGCCTGTGGGACAGACATTTTGAGGCGTTAGCTGTCTCTCCCAACCCTGTCCCCCGCCCTCAGGCCCCTGTCATGAAATTTTCTGAAAGGAAGCTTCTCCCTTTCATCTTTCATCTCTCCTCAGTCTAGACCCTGGGAACTCTGTGTGCACACAAGCTGTGTTCATTAATTGCGCTACTGAACAAGTTAATCGGTCTAAAACCCGCAAGGAGAAAGTGAGATAAATAAGGAGCAGCAAAGATCCATTCGGTGTTGTAAAAGTGAGAGAAACTCCATTCCCTTATAAAGTCTCAGTGAGGCTAAAAGAAGAGTTGGCTGATACACGGCCATGAATAAGGATGTGAGGATTCTATTGGCACCTGGAGTCTTTCTAAGATCTTTCCACGGCAAGGAAAGGATCATGGGGAAGCGTATATGAGGCAACTTTTAGGAGCAGCATAGCAGATGATGGCTTGAGGGGAGGGGGATTCTAGGAAAGGGAGAGAAATTACAGCTTGGTTTCACAGTTCTGTTATTCTAAATGGGTCGCAGATAAAAACTCGTTAGAACTTAAAGAACTGCCAGAGGAGGCTAAACAAACGTGAGGAAAATGTCAGTCCGATTAGTGAGATTTTTGGCAAGTTTGGTCAGGAAAGTATAACCAGGAAGGAGACAGGCCTAGGAAGATGCTTCAAAGATGAACCCTGATGGCGTTATATTAAAGGAAATCAGCCAGCCAGAAAAGGACGAGCATCGAATGATCTCTCTTCTGTACGGTCTCTAAAGAAAGCAAACTTAAACTGCCAAGAATAGTTTGGGGATTGCCAGGAACTGGAGGAGGAGCAAGAGAAAGGGGGTGGTTAAAGGGAAAAAGTTCAGGCACAGTTGTGAAGATGAAGAAGAGGGAGCAAGAAAAGACGTTTTGTCAAGACTGTCTCTGGAGTGGAGAGAGTAAACTTATGGAATTTCTATGGAGTCTGCTAATCCCACCAGTTGAGAACAAGACCACTACCACAGTTTTGAGCCAAATTTGAAAGAAACTTTAATTAAATACTGGCCAAGAAGATGGACTCTGGCCAGTTCCACTCTTGGGTTGCCAGGAAATGGCCATGAGTCACACGGAGCAGAGGCTTAAAAAGGATAAAACCACAGGGTCACCATACTTCCCATCAGGTCCAATCAGGGGCAAGCATATATCTTGGTGTGCTTCCTGATGGTGTCTCCTGCCCACGTGTGATCAAGCACATCCAACGGACTTGGGTCAAACAAAATTGTTTCACTTGGGGTAGCAAAAACACGTTATCTCCCATAAACTTTACCCTCCATCATTTCAAGGATTATCTGTTATTCTTTTTAAAGATAACTGCCGGCCTGTGGAGGTGCACGCCTTTAATTCCAGCACTCGGGAGGCAGAGGCAGGTGGACCTCTGGGAGTTTGAGGCCAGTCCGGTCTAAAAGACTAGTTCCAGTATAGGCTCCAAAGCTACAGAGGAACCCTGTCTTGAAAAAACAAACAAAAAGGATAAATGTTACTCTTTTTAAAGATGTGATAGGAGGAAAGGATGGTCCCACGAGGGACAGCCAGTCCCACAAGGGGGCCACAAGGGCCACCCAAGGCCTCGGTGGAGCAGCGGCAGGTCACCTGAGGCCTCAGCAGGTCCCCTTGGCGGTGGAAGCCTGTGCTGGCAGGTGAGAGACAGACAGCTATGCCATGCAGAGAAAGAGATTGGGTATAGAGTTTATTTAGTGGGTTATGGAAAGGAAGAAGAAGGGGAGAAGGAAGGGGGAGAAGAGGTGGGGAGAGATATATGCCACAGCATCGAGAGCACAGGTTGGAGGAAGTGGGAGATCCACTGGTCTTGGTGGGAGAGGAGAAGGTTGGGAGTGGGCAGGGCTTGTCTCTCAAAGGGACAGGGTACCCAGGTTTCAGGTCAGCAAGGGGTTTACAGATTAGAGGCATTTTTATTTCATGAATCTCTTAGGAACAATCATAAAGACTTAAAATGTTGGTTTGGCTCTCACAACATGTCGGAGGGCTTTGATACAAAATGAATAGTCAAAACCAAAGTACGTTTCATTTGGTAAAGAGTGGAAGAATCATCGTGGAGAAGAAAAAAAAATGTTCTACATACATTCTTGGGTTTAGAAGGGTGTAGAATTATTCCCATCTTTTATCTTGTTTTTGCTAAAAAAAAAAAAAAAGATACATCTGGAACATAGGCATAGCTGCAGAAGGCAAAGAGTACAGCAAGCCTGGCTCAAGTTGCTGCCACAAGTCTGCCTCTGGGTCTCTACCTGAAACTGGAGCTTTGAGGCCCCTCACCGGGTCAGGATTTCTGAACCCAGGCATTCTGAAGCTGAGTCAACAGCGTCACGGGGCGAAGGCTGGAGGAGCTCTGTGAAAGCTGGCAGAGTTTATAGAGCTGGGTCTTTCTGCTTCCTCTGCCTCCTTTTCTGATTCTAGCTCTCTGCTCTTGTTCTTTTCCCGTCCCCTGGGCATCTAACACCCCATGTTACTCTCCGAAACTGATGTTTTTGACTCACAACATCTTTCTACACAAAGTAGCTTGTTTGAGTTAAACCACAGCTAATGTGAGTGTTCCAATTACGTTTTAAGCTTTAATTACTTTGCCAAAGCAAAAATGTCTCTAATCTATAAGCCTCTTGCCCAAGGACAGATAGTTCCCAAAATGCTGGAGGCTGTTGTTTATCGGAGATAACAAACTGTGTGGCTTTAATCCTCTAAACAAGTTTGCTTGATCCATCTGCACAGGAAGTGCTTGATCACGTGGGGGGGAGGTAGGTGGGCAGGAACTATGTAAAGATGTATGCTTGTCTCTGATTGGACCTAGTGGGACATGCTTAAGTTCCTGTAAAAATAATGCCATTTCCTGGGAAACCAGAAATGGGCTTAGCCAATATATAATTAATACTTGCTTCAAATTTGACTTTAAATTGTGGTAATAGTCTTATTCGCCTTCTGTGGGATTAATACTAGGAATTGTTCAAATATTACATGAAGAATAAGAATGTGTCTGCTGAAGTTCATTCAGGATGAAGATGTCAGAGCTGAGATATGAGTTCCAGTTCTCAACTTTGATTTCTTTGGGTGAAATTTCTGGGGGAATTCTCATTTTGACTGGCAAACTCTCTTTCCCCACCCTGCCAAAGCAGACAGGATTGTCGTGAAGTGGATGTTCTTTTCCCTGGTCATGGTTGTAAGCACTCTATTTAGGAAGGGCTCAGGACAAATACTTATTGGTTAGGCATAAAAGGCTGGTTGGCAGAGCAGACTCAGAATCTTAGAAACTGTGAGGTGCCAAGTGAACAAGGAGGACATATTGAAGCAGGGGTAGGGAAGAGAGTGTGGGAGAGGCACAAAGGCAATGAAAAGTATTAGTGAAGATTCTGTGGTGATGAGAAAGATTGGGCTTCGGAATAAGCTAGAAGGACTCTGTCCAAGTTGCAGTAAAGGACAGGAAGATGAAAGCAGGATGCTTCCAATCTGGGCAGCAGGATGAAGGTGGACAGGGCTGTGGTAACACATTCCTGCAAAGTTGTCTCTTTATGTGAGGGAAGAATTGCTCCCCAGGTACACAGTCTTAGCAACTGAGGCATCCTCTCAGGTAGCAGGAATTCACTGAGGGTGTGTGGAAGTAAACAGTTAGCTGAAGCGGTAAGTAGCGGAGGAAAAGGGAGCCTGTGTGAGTTAGCTGAGTGACAAATGGGCCAAGAACCACTGAGTTCGGGTGATAAAATTATTGTTATGTAGATAGACCACTGGTGATATTAGATCAGAGACTTTTAAACCCGAAGGGAATAGAGATAACACTGAGAAATACTCGCTAAATCTATAAAGAGAAAAGAGAAGGAAATAAAGTTGCCTGTTCTTCCAAAGAAGGAATAACTAGTTAGTGAAAAAGAGTGTGGATACATTGTTATTCCTTTGCGATGCCTTTAAGAACTAACCATGCCCACCCCAGCCACTTCTGACCTCATCGCCATCTTGGCTTCCCTCTTTTCTGTCCATCTCTTGCCGTGTGCACACGTGTTTTCTGTCTCTCTCTATGTTTGTCTATGGCTCTCTTTTTTAAGTAATAAATATTTAGCTTTATGTATAGCCTTATGTCCATTTACTCTGTCGTCCACCGCATCCAGTCGCCTGACTCTGCCGCTCGCTTGGGGACCCTGCACTGCTCTGGTGGCAGCCTCTGCCTGGCTGCGAGCTGCCCAGGGCATCCCAACATCATGTTTTTTTTTTTTAAAAGAACAATATACATGATCCCACCCCAAGTAAGAATCTATTTGCAAATGATACCTAAAAAGGGAAAATCCTTCTCTCCAAAGGTGTCACTAGGTTTGTCAGCTACACCCCAGGGCGGGGCCCGTGCCTTGGAGTAGTTGACTAACTCAAAGCGAACTCTAGGTGCTGAGATGTTTGCCGGCTTGACAGTCTGTGTACTTTTAACTAGTAGAAAATCAGTTGTGTGGAGGCAAAAGGGAAAGTCAGTTTTAAAAAATACAAAGATTTCTAAAGACTTTTTGAAAGCAAATCCAAATAATATTCAAAAAGTTCTCAGAAGCCCTGGAAGCCTGCACTCTTCCAACTCCACACGCTCTGTGGAGTGGAGGGGCATGTCTGCTTTGCATGATGCGATGGCATTTTCCTAGTTTAAATCTATAAAGAGATTCAGATGACCACGATCTATAAGTTTTCAAAACCACCAGGATATAAAAGGAGGAAGCCCCAAGCAAATTTGAGAGTGACGGTTTGAATATCTAATTTTTACCACATGTTAAGTGGATCTCTGCTCCAAGGAGCTCAAAAAATAAGAAATAAAAAAATAAAACAGAGGAATAGCATTAAAAATCGCTGTTTCAGAGCCCGAGGTACATACAGTTCCATGGTGGAATTGCGCCTACAATGTGCGTGGCCCTGGGTTTGAGAGCCCTCACCACAAAACAAAACAAAACAAAAAAAGTATCAATTCATAAGCAGGTTTTTTTTTAAACCGTGTTTCTACCTAAATAGCTTCCTTTCTGCTAAGATAGATATTTAGGCTGTTGGACACTGAAGTTTTATAAGATGGGGGAAGAACTCTAAAAGCAGTTTCATGAAATTTTCGGGTTTCTCTACTTAAAATTATCTACAGAACTTAAGGGAAATTAAAATTTCCACACCTGTGTTTTTATTTGAGCCTGGAAACTCAGGCCAAACTGTCAATCTGTTTGCTCCTATCAGACTATTTACCTCACAAATCAGTGGCTCATTGTATTGATACTGGGTTTTCCTGGAGCAATCCGGATTTTTTTTTTTTAAAATTTGGTAAGTGTAAGCCTACAGGTGTGTCTGTTGTCCGCTGTTGGGGAAACGTGACCAGTCTTTGTGTGTGACAGGATCACACCACAGCTTGTCGGCACTCTACAACAATCTGAAAACGATAAAGGCTCTCCAGGCCAGACCCTCCCTGGTACTTGTAGAAAGGTCCATGTCAGATGGGGTGGGTGACAGAGATTGCTGGGAGGGGCCCGTGGAATGGATGGCAAGAGCCCATTTGCAGAGGCAGGAGTCGCGAGTGTTGGGTGTGTGACCCTAGCAGGTGGGTCTCTGGGGCTTTCCAAAAGTCCTCAACTTCTTTGAGTAGAAGAAGGAGCATCAGCAACTAAAGACCCCTCGGTGGTTTTAAGAAGAAAAAGGTTCGGTGTGGCCTTTGACAGCAATTTTATACCACCACCCCCCAGTCCCAGTGTGAAAAACTTTGCCGGATGTGGTATCTACCTCCCTACCTGAGCTGCGTGTCTCACAATCCATCATATACACTATCCTCAAGAAACCCGAGTACAGAGGAAGACCCCCCCTTAACTGGAATCAGCTTCCTTCAACTTAACTAACACCTTTTGTTTGGTTTTGGATTTTGTTTTATTTTATTTTTTCTGAGGCAGGGTTTCCCTGTGTAGCTCCGGTTGTCTTGGAACTTGCTTGGTAGACAAGGCTGGCCTCAAACTCAGAGATCTGCATTCCTCTGCCTCCTGAGTGCTGGGATTAAAGGTACGCTCCATCATGCCTGACTAATAACACAAACATTTAAAGTCTGAGAAGATTTTTAGGTTAAAACACGTCAGGAGTGCTTCTGTGAAATTGCCCTTGGACCAGTTAGTTATTCAGATAAATAATCTCATTCTCACTTTAGACTCTTGTGGAGTTTTGTACATTAGAGACTCCATGTGAGAAACAAAACTCAGAATAATTAAATAATTCAACCTAGAAGCAGAACTTGGCAATTCATGGATACATTTTTAAAAAATATTACTGGATAAAAACTAATATTTAGCATTTTATGTTTAGCTAAAATTAAATAACCATAGTAAATTTTTTATTAATCTATATATCTTTAACACTATAGTATTTTCTTTTTAAGGAATAAGTACGAATTATGTAAGAAAACTAGCTACATTCATTCAGAGATTCATCCCATTTATTTATTTATTTATTTATTTATTTATTTATTTATTTATTTATTTATTTATTGAGACAGGGTTTCTCCGTGGCTTTGGAGCCTGTCCTGGAACTAGCTCTTGTAGACCAGGCTGGTCTCGAACTCATAGAGACCCACGCGCCTCTGCCTCCCGAGTGCTGGTATTAAAGGCGTGTGTCACTGCAGCTTGACTTCTTTCTATTTTATTTAAACATATAATTATTGACGAGTGAGAGTATGGAGTTTGTTTTTATTTTCTCTTGCGATTATTTAGTAGTATTTATTATTATGAATTCAATTTAAAACAAATCATGAAATTACAAGTAATTTCAACTTTTTAGTCATTAGTTTTGTTCCTGAAAAACTTTGAGTCTCTGTAAAGATCACTGAAACTTTTAGAACTTGATCATTGTCCGCGTGAGGGGCCTTTAAATATCAGGCGTAAATAAATGATGAGAGAGAAGGAGGAAGATGACAAAGGAGAGGAAGAGGAAGAGGAGGAGAAAGAGAGAAAACTCTGTCCTATTGACAGCATCAACACTGGTACAGCTTTACTGCAAGGACAGCTTTCTAGTTAAACTTAGTGACTGCTGCCATCGCCATCAGTGACTGATCAGTTGGCTATAGAGGTCCTCAGAGGCAAGAGACAACCAGTCTCCATTCTGTGTGGCTTGCTTCAGCCTCATACCCTGCCCCTGGTCAAGAGGGTAGATTACTTTCAGTGCTGTTAGACTCCAAATGTGGGCCTTTCCTGAAGTTGAGGATAATATTAATAGCAGCAAAATAGTTGGCTATAAGTCAGTCATGGTGGCATACACTTTTAATCTCAGCATTTGGGAGGCAGAGGCAAGCAGATCTATGTGAGCCCGAGGCCAGTCTGATCTATACAATGAGTTCTAGGACAGCCAAGACTGCATAGATCATGTTTCAAAAACAAACAAAGAATAGTTCATAGTTATCAAGTACTTTTGCATTCCATGAAATGATAGCCATTTACATGCATACACTCATTTAATCTCTGCAGCTTTATACTGGCTGCATTTGTACTCTATTCAGGTAGGATGCTCCACCCCACCCTAATCTTTCCAAAATTAGGAGGCACTTTACAAACAATGATGTGTCATCAAATTATGTCATCTGGTTTGTTATAAATCCATGGTATATTTTATGAAGGATGTCTTAGAATTGAAGAGACACAGTCTTTTCTTTTTTAGTTTCAAGCCAAGATTAGCGAGGTTGAGAAATACCAGAGGGATCTAGGTAGTGTAGATGTGGGGCACACACTGCAAGCAGCCCCTGCCTGCTAAGCTGTTGGTCTCCATAGACTGTCGAGTCCCTTCTGACTTCACCATAAGTCATAAATTCCTAAACCTGTATTTAAACTCACCTGTGAGTTACGTGAAAATCAATAGCTCTAAAAATTCAATTAATGGCCAATTAATGCTATTTGGTTTAAAAGGAAGAAATAATGGTAGGGGGTCAAACAAGATCCTCTGAATTCAAACCTGCCTTCCTTCCTTCCTTCCTTCCTTCCTTCCTCCCTTCCTTTCTTCCTTCCTTCCTCCCTCCCTCCCTTCCTCTCTTCTCTCTTTCTTTTTTCTAAATCAGTTCAAACTTTTAATTTGAGGAATGTAACTTTTAGATTGGATAACATTTGCTAATCAGGAAGAAAGACAATTGCTTATTAAATCAAGTTCTAAATGCTTATCTGTCTTTTAGGTTAACCAAATAACCAAACTCAGAAGAGCATAGATTTCTTTTTGTAGTTTATTTTTTATGTTTCCTTCTTTTAGGTCAAAATTTAAGCTGACCAGAAAGACTATTCCATGACTTTGAGTTAAATTTAGATTTCTAATATTGAAAACAGGGACACTATTGGGAAAGACTGCCTTTGCTTGTCCGTCTCCCTTTGTTAAATTACTTAATGTGTGTCAAATAAGGTGAGAGGTGGTGTCAGCAACAAATGAATGCTAACAAATTCATATTTAATGTTCCTGGAATTTAAAGCAGGGGACTCCAGAAAGTTTACTGTTTTCTCATTTGTTCACAGTAAAGCCATTTACAAAGAAATGTAATTATGTTTTACATAATGCACCTGCCACCAAGTACATAAGTAAACCTTGCTAAAGATTTAGACTACTTCTTTTTTTATCCCTATGAAATGTGTGAATGACTTGGTAAAAGGAATCTAGTCGGGGAAGCACTGTGTTCACCCATTCTGCTATCTTCATATTAGAAGCCATAAAATCCTTTATTGAATACACAGTTATTATTTTGGAGCCAGCGGTTTTTCAGCCTAGTGCTGGTTTCTTCATCACCTGGCATGCATCAAGCTCAGAGCTGGATGCTGATATCCACAAGTGACTAGAGTGGAGGTCATGCCCTTCTGGGACTCGTGGTGCAGGGAGTTGTGTAGACAGATAACACAGCACAGTGTTGCACGGAGCCACAGGCACGTAGGAAAACGCTGGGAAAGAAGCCGGGTCCATGCAGTCACTAATGCGCACATGTGAATGCAGATAGTGCTCGCTGTACTCAACTGTCTGGCCTTCAGGAGTTTTACCTAAAACTCACTTGCTTTCCTTAAACCTTCAAAGCTACAAAACTTTCCAAACATTAAAGGATCCCCAAATTACTTGCCTCTGCTTGCAGTTGCCAGCCCAGGCATCTCTGTTTTCCTTCTTCATCTTCCTGGTCCTCCTTCTCTTTGACTTCTTTTTCCTTCATTCTTTCCTTCTCTCTCTCTCTCTCTCTCTCTCTCTCTCTCTCTCTCTCTCTCTCCTCTTTTTATTTTGAGATTGGTACTTTAAATTTAGCATTTAATATTTAAAATAACTTAAGTTTAGTATTTAAAATTTTAAATCAGTATTTTTAGATTATTATTGTATTCATTGCTCAGTCCTCTGATTGAAGAAAAACTGGTGGTGTATCTCAAGGAGTTGTCTTCACTGTGGCATGCTGTTGCTTTGAATAGATGTAGTAAAATATGTGCAGTGGTCTTAATTATGAGTATGTTAAGCATGTCTCATTTTGCGTGCAAATATACTCGGGACCAGTTCTTAAAGATGAAAGTGTAGAATGAAAAGGTATCTCCAACTGGAGTTGTAATAGCCGTTGCCAAGCAACCAGATTCTGTGCTAGTTTGATTCTTAAAGGAGACCTTGAGACAGTTAAAAAAAAACAGACAATGACAATATGAAAATGATTTCCACAGTAACATCTTAAAGTTTTATATTTTGTTTCCACTGCAGAAATGATGAAATTTTATCTGATGAATGCAAAGGTAGAAAGAAATCCAGAGAGAAAAAAAAATGTCCCTGTTTACCTTGTAGCACTATAATTTAGGCAAGCAAATCCCCAAGTTAAGAAGCTTTTTTAGCGGTGCGAGGGGTGTGGTGAGATGCTGTATTATATACTAGATGGCAGAAACATTGCCTGCTACTTTCATGAATTACCTTGAAGCAGTCAGAAGAAGTGGTTTTGGATTACAGTTCTAGTTTTGATTTCTTTGGCTTGAGAGAGAAGAATCTGGTTTCTTCAGTATGGCCTTTGTACATCTAGCATGGCAACATGCTCACCGATTCATCGAAGAACAAGTCAATCATGGGTTTGCATCCTCCTCCTGGCACATGGTTTTGTTTCTTGACCAGTTCCTTCGGGGAGGCGGCTAGCCTGGAAGAAGAGAGTTGACAGAGTAGCTAGGAAGGCCAAGCTATTTTAAAGAAGTGTATCACCAGGCAATAACACTTTGCCTAGATAGCATTTCCAGTTCTTAAAGCAGTTCTTTGAACCTCTACGTGATAGAAAAGCCAGGAAAGATAAATGGTCCACAGCCAAGGCCACAGGCCACCACTTCTAAGCAGTTCTGAACTATCTAATGAGGTAATGTGAATTGAGAATGGGGTTTCGTTGGTAGGCTGCTTGCCTAGCATGCAAGAAGTCCTTAGTTTGAACCTCAGTACTGACTAAACTGGGCAGTAAGATACCTATAATATTAGCACCTAGGAGGCTGGAGCAGGAGGATCAGAACTTTAAGATCAGCTACATAGGGAGTTTGAAGCCAGCCTGGACTAGAGACTATTTCTAAGTAAATAAAAAAGTAAGTAGAGAAGGTAAGTAAGAAACTTAGACATAGAAACAGTTGCACTGTGAGTGACCAGGGAAGACTTGTAACGTTATTCTGTAAAACAATAGTAACTGGAAATGGCAGGAAAACTGCAAAGGTAGAGGAATGGATCTAAAACACGTTGTCACAGAGATAGAGCACAAAGAATTTGTCCCAATTAGAATTCGTAGTGAGTAAATGAACCTAACGCGGAAGGGAGGATTTGAGATAAGAGGCTAGAACTAGTTTCAAATAGCAAGCGGCAAGCTAAGTGCTGTTGTATGGACTTTGGACAAAGTAAAGAAATTGGTTTGTGTGCGTGTGTGTGTGTGTGTGTGTGTGTACATATATCTGTAACTCAGATCTCAGATCTCAGGATCTTATGTTGACTCATTGTACTGAAAATTCTACAACCTTGCTGGAAGATCTTGCTGGCTAACCACCATCACCACCAGCAAGCAAGTGACGCTGCTGGCCCGGAGGAAGAGAATTTGCTTTGGCTGCCCCAGAGGAGAAGCATTGTGCCATGCCACACAAAGTGGCTCAATTCCTTTCCTTTCTTGTTTGGGCAAAGCAGGAGGTGGTTGAATTTTATCTCATGTCCTTTTCTACTTCTGTTTTTATGAGGGATACATGGCCCCACACGGTTCAGGCAAACTTCTCCATGTGAGAGGGGCTGGCTAGGCCTCTAGTAAAGAACATCTGGTTTCATTTCTAGTGACATCTGGAAAGTAAGGGTCAAATAGCATTGTATAAAGATGTTCTTCCCCTTCCCAGCGAAGATGGGGAGTGAACCAACTGCTCTGTGGTGGTGAGGAAGCACTGACATTGTTAGGGGTTGGCACAGACTGTATTTTAGAAAGGAATTAGAATTATATATCTTTCTCCTTTACTTACTTCTCGCCTCCTCAAAAAGGAGAGTTCTGGATAGGACAGGATAGGAAGGACGGACCCAATGAGCTGAAAGAGGGATTTAAAGACCTTGAAGTCGCCGTCCTCTGAGAAGAACCAGCTATGTTTTTATCGCTTCCTGCCTGTCTCAGCACTGAGTAGTTCCTAATGAATATTTTGTATTTGGGGGAATTTATAAGTAAGTCCCATCTATGACTTATTGCTTAAGACGTAGTAACTTCTCTTTACTTTTGCAGTTTCTGATAACACAGATCCCATTGTCTTTCCACAAATAAAAACAGGCAATAAACAAAGCACATTCCTGTCATGACAGAAACGGCTTATGACCGATGCTGTTGTCCCTCACAATTGGCACCAAGAGACAGGATGGCACAATAGGAAGACAGAAGGCTCTCCCCCTCCCTACACATGCAAGTTCCCTCAAGTCTAATCCCCCCAGCAAGGGAGCCCACATTTTTCATTAATATAATACAAAAACATATGGTTAAGGAAAGAGAAAGAACATAAAGCAAGGACTAGAGGAGCCGCACAATTCAAAGAAAACACATTCCCTAGTTCATGCCCACATCTAACTGCCTAAGAAATTTCAATGAAAATCAGATGTGATTTTCATCGTGGATTTTTGCTCAAATAAAATATGAGGGAAATCAAGGGTTTCTCTGGGAGGTGGGGGTGGGAACAGTGTTTTCGTTATTTGTACAAGGTTATAATTGTATGGAGTTGTTGGGGGAGTTAAAATGAGATAATCTGTGTGAAGTGTTAAATAAGTACATAAAACTTTCTTGGAGGGGTGTGGGAATTCCATGAGTTTGGGAGACTGACATGGTTACAGAAGAGAAGAAAGTACATATTATTGCCCAAGTGGGCACCAGCCTCAGACATAGACTCGAAGCAGTTTTCACAGAAGGCATTTCTGATCTTAGTCAGTTGTCGCTTTATTTCTAGATTGTCCTCTTTTTCCCTCCAAAAGTAGACTCAAGAGTAAATCAGCTGTGTGCTGTGTATTGGCGTGTGTGTGTGAGTGTATGTGACTGTGTGTGTGTGTGTGTGTGTGTGTGTGAGAGAGAGAGAGAGAGAGAGAGAGAGAGAGAGAGAGAGAGAGCTCAGGATAAAAAATGCATGGACAGAGAAAAGAAAGGAAGAGGGAAGGAAAGGACACCAAGGTGAGAGCCAACAAGCAAGGAACACTTGCTGATCAGAGGCTACCTTTGTCTGCACAGCGGCCTGCACCCAGCACTGTCCTGGCTTGAGTGAGTTTAGGCTTTAGTTCCAGGCTTTGACTATTTTTCCTCTTTCTGAATCTGACCTAGTTCTTCTTTAGAAGGTGCTTAAGGCTCTGAGAAAGGCAGAACCTCATTCAGAGGTCCAGGTAAATAATGGGTTAGAAATACTCCCCTATCCAACTTCCTGTGGAGTTGAGATCTCTGAGAACATTTTCATATTTATTTCTGATTAAAGCAGACTGTAATTCCACTTCCAGACTCACATGCTGAGATCATATTAGCAGGGGAAAAATACTGTTCGCATTCATTGTGGTAGGATGGCGGGAGGTACGAAAATCTGGTGTCGAAGGGATGTGGTCCTCAAAGCCACAGGCACTCCTTTGATAAGCATATGTGTTTGATCACCTTCTATGTGACCTGCATAGACTTCCCCGGGCCCTGGGAATTCAACAGTGGACAAAAAGGATACAAATCTTGCTCTCAAGTGACTGACTTTCTTGAACACCAGACGTCAGGCAACAAAGCCTTAAACCATCCTGTATCTGTAAGAGATTATTTCCTTTAAGCACGCTCATTGTAAATATGAGTAAGATATTTATTATTTTATGTATAAAATATTTACATTATATATTTTAAATTCTAGAACCAGGGAATAAATGGTTTTAAAGAAATTCTTAAATATTTGAGAAAATTGGAATTTATACAAAGTATGTATGTTAGTAGGGTTTTTCTTAGAGAAAAATGTCGTATTTTATTGGGATTACCCATAAAACCTTTTTAAACACATGTTGTTATATGTCAATGTACAAATCTGTAATGTATATACATGTATATTCAAAGAGCATGAGCACATCTATGTATTTGTTCATCTGTGAGAGTCTCAGGCAAACTTAAAGATTTTAAATAGTTGCTTAAAAACCAGTAATTTGCTATTCAAAGAATCTAGGTAGTCACCTGTTAGGACACATGACCACTGCTTCCTTTCATATTCAATATATGACTGATAGAACTAGCTTAATATTTCATATTTATGTCTATGAACTCTTTTTTGAGACAAAAGTGTTTATAGGTATATTAACTATTCCTGGAGATACATTACTACAATCCAATAATGAGCTCTCCAAACACCTGTCCTCTCACAGATTCCGTGGGAAGTTTCAAACACGGTCACCACTCTGGAAAACAATGGTGGGCTTATAGCATCCGAGAAAACAGAGAAAAGAGAGCATGTTAGAAACTATAGAAATGGTTCCTTCCCTCTCTTTACTGTCTGTGACTTCAGATCTTGACACTGTAATATCAGACATGAAGCCACGATGGGAATCTGGGCCACCTCTGGAACCACCACAATGTACTTATTCTTGATTTATTCTTTATTTGTTTTATTCTTTATTTTCTGCATATTTATAGAAATATGCAGAATTGTTGCTGGGTCACATCCCAGTGATTCAGAGCTTGTCTGTCAGATGCAAGACTTGGGGTTTGATCCATCATAGAATATATTTAAGATGTACTTAAATTGTGCTTCCCTGGATGTGGATGTATTGAATTAGATCAGTATGACCGATGAACAAAATGAAGCCTGGTATAATGTGGTCTATTTTTTGTCAGTTTTTTATTCATAGATTGAAGGATTTGTGAGAAGCAAGGTAGGAAAGGAAAAGAGAAAGGTTATGAAAAACCTCTTCCCCAACTTTCCTAGCTTTATTTTTCTGTGTCTCCACAAAACTCAACTTACTAGCCTACTTTTCACAGATTCTCTATGAACATATGCTACAAAATTATTTTGTGAAGGAGAATATGGCAATTTTTTTCATTTAAGAACACCACCCAATTAATTCTAGAACAAAATACTTTCTTAGTGTGAAGCCAAAAATACTCATATGACTTATAATTAATTTATTTTTTTCATTCTCAAGAACCAAAATCTTCCTTTTAGAAACAGACAATGCCTACATTGATCCAAATTTATTGGAAATTATAACGTTGTTTTATTTCACAACCCATTAAAAGTGGCTTGCTTCTTCTGTAGGCACAGGACAATGAGGTAATGCTGTAGTATGGATGAGAAGAGTGGGCATGGTACAAATCAAGAAGCAAACAGTTCCCCAGAGGCTATAATCATAGCACCGGATTGATTTTGTGGTCCATGAAGTGGACTGTTAGGGTCAGCCAGAGTTGAAGTTAAGAACCCAGAAAGTGCCAACGACAAGGCTAAGGCATAGAGTGAAAAAATCTGCCATCTGCAAAATGGACCCAGTAACTGAAGGCAGGACCGTGGGAAGCCCAGTAAATCTTTCTTTAACTCTGGTGACAAACATTTAAGAAACTTGTTGTTTACTGTGCTCATCTTCTTCAGAGTGCTTCTCAGCACCTGTCGGATGGGATTAGGGACCTCAGTGTGTGGAGGAAGTGAAACCACTTTCCTAAAAGTGAGATCAATGTTCGGTGGCTTGTTATCAGTCAGCTTAACACAGCAAATGACTTTTAGGGAACTTAACAAGTGTTTCTCAATCTCTTACAAGATTATCATCAAATGTCAGCTTGCAGGGCAATCCTCTCAAGGGGGAAATGTTAGGAGGTTTATGTTCAAGGTCACTTACCTAGATGTTGGAAGGCCATGTGGCCTTGTTTGTCAAAGTATTGATTGGTTGTTACCTGAACCAGTTAGCGGTCAGCTAGGAGGTGGCTTCTCTCAGGGGAGCTGAGCTGAGGAGTAGGGAATTCAAGAAAATTGTCGTTCTAACCTCGCCCAGGAAGTAGAATTACCTTTTTTACTCTCTTCCATTTGTCAAAGCAAGCTACTATGCCCAGCCCATACTCAAACATGGGGTAGGATACAAGGGTCCACATGCCACTGAGAGTTAACCCAGAGGATCTCTTCCTGGGTACCCATGAAGAAATATCATTCACAGATGTTTAGAGCAGAAGAGGCAACTGGGCATACAAGGAGTAAGACTCATCTACATAAAGGTAAAATATTCCCCCAAGTTCTTTTCCATTGTGATTGCAGCTCTATAATGAGATGTATTCTTTCTTTCTTGGTCAGTTCTGTCTGAAACACAAAAGTACTCTGGCTCTTAGCTTTGCTCTGATTATACAAAGGACATAATGCCAGCAAAACATCCTCTATACACCATAGCAACTGCTACAAGAACTGCCCAGTTTCTAATCGCAGCTTTTGATTTCCTAGTCGTTTGTTGTATTTTCAGTTCCTCATCTGAAAAAATGGAGGCAGGATAGTTTTATCTAATGCTTGATTTCGTGCAACTCATTTAAAAATTCTTGCCTGTCAGGTACTTACTGTATGGCTAGGGAATGGCAGCTAGCTCGAAGTTCTCTTGCTTCTCTGCTGCATGTTTTTAAAGAAAGGGTGATGATCACTCTCCTGTGTCAGCCACATAGACTATTCCTTTTCTTTGCTTTACAGAGATAACTTTTCATTGCACTGACAAGGACACTTTTAGCAGTGACAAGGACCCTTTTAGCAGTGTGACTTTGTTAAACACCCATACACATTGGTGAGCTGATGTGTGTATGTGTGTGTGTGTGTGTGTGTGTGTGCGCGCACACACACACAGAGCCAGCCAAAAAGGTGTTTCGGTCCCTTCTTCATATAAAGTCATTCAATGTATTATATTTGCATTTTAGAAGCTATTTCTCAAATATCAATGTTTTCACCCTCTGCCAAACATTTAGAATTTGTTTTAGAAAACTACCTTTAAATCTCTTTGGTCAACAGTTATAGTTTTTGATTTGTAAATAAACAATTATGCCTAATTTAGAAAAATGAGAGAATATCAATGTTATATAGTTCATGTTAAAAAGTTATAACAGTTAAAAAGTTTGATTTGCAGTTCTTGGAGACGGGGAAGTCCAGGCTCAATGGGCTGGATCTGACGAAGGCTGTCTTTCTGTGTCATAACATGTCAGATGAGATCTTGTGGAAAGAGTGCTCATGGGAAAGAACAAAGAGGGTCAGACTCACTTCAGCAACCAATCACCTCCAGCTGAAGATTGTATTCCCACAATAATGACATGAATCCACTCCCAGGGGCAGAGTCCTCTTACTAGTAAGCATTGCTACATTGGGATAAAGTGTGGGGGTCATAGTCAAAGCATGGTCATGGGTGACTTAGAGAGGGAGGCACACTGATATTGACAATAATAGCAACCATTTGCACAACTGGTTTTTAAGCTTTAGACCATTTTGTGTTTTGACACAGGAATTTGTGTATCCCAGGCTGGTTTTGAACTCACCTAGCAGTCAAGGATCTCTTTGAACTTTGGACTTTCTTGCTCACATCTGCAGAGTGCACCTGGAGGCACAGGTGGTCCTGCAGTTTGGAGGTAGCCACGTGGGGCTGAGCACCCTTGCCTGCACCCTTGCTTGCACATGCTCAGAACAGCAGAATGGCATTAACCAATCAGGACAGCGTTCAAGCCTCTCCACCGTTTAAAAGCAGCTGCCTCGGGGCCCAACGCTCTCTCTAAGCTTTCTCTCGTCCCTGCTCTATCTTCCCTTCCCCCAATTTTCCTCAAGGGAATGCTCCAAATAAAGATGTGACCAGGGAAGGAATTCTCGTTTTTGGTGGCGTTCATTCCTGCTGGACAGGATGGCCCCCCCCACATTTTGTGTTTTGACACAGGAATTTGTGTATCCCAGGCTGGTTTTGAACTCACCTAGCAGTCAAGGATCTCTTTGAACTTTGGACTTTCTTGCTCACATCTGCAGAGTGCTGTGTTCACAGGGCAGTATTACAGTTTATGAGGAGCTAGAAATCAAATGCAGTTCTTCTCACACATTAAGTATGTACCTTTCCAACTAAGTTATCTCCTGGGCCTCTGACTGACTGTCAAATACATAGAACACACACACACACACACACACACACACACACACACACACACAGACACACAGACCCCCACACACCACACACACACACACACGAAAAAAGACAGTTAACTTCTAATCCAAATATCCATTGGGAATCATAACCAATATAGTTGAAACTACCCTTCTGGACATTTTGTATTAATATAAAATGTAATACTAATTGCACAGCTTTGTGTTTAACTGAAGAATAAATCAAGTAACATGGAAGAAACTAACAGGGAGAAAGATTATTTTGAAATATGGAAACTAAGAGAATAAATCAATTCAGATACAGTGGGCAATACGGATGATAAAATGACTGAAAACGAGTAGACTGGAGAGATGACTTAATGGTTGACAATACTCCTTGTGTTACAGAGGACTAAGGTTCCTGGCACCCACATCAGGTGGCTAACTAACAATTCCAGTTCCAGGACTGTGATGCCCTTTGTGGCCTCTGGGAGCACTGCACATACGTATACATACTTGCACATATACGCATAATTGAACAGATATATTTTTTAATAAATAAAATAAATATTTCTTTAAAAAAATAACCGAAAAAAAACCGAATTGGAGGGGTAAAGAAAGAGACTTTATTCTTTGCCTGTGAATCACGCAGATATGAAAACATTTGTGGCCAACAGAGAGTCAGAGGCAGGTACCCCTCATGTCTGCATTTTAGGCATTTGTTGGCTGATTCACTGTGTGTTGAAGGATTCCTTATGAATCATTCAACTTAATAACATATTTTTCAAAACTCATTTTGAGGAAGACTTAGTATGTACTGTTTTGTAACACGAGGGGGCCTGCTTGTTGGGGTTTATGTCCGGCCCAGTTCCCCACATCCAGCAAGCCCCAAAGAAAATTACACAGAGATCTCCATATGTTATAAACTGATTGGTCCATTAGCTCAGGGTACTTATTAGCTCTTGTAGCTTATATTAACCCATTATTCTTATCTATGTTAGCCACATGGCTTGGTACCTTTCTCAGCAGGGTAGCTCATATCTTGCTTCTTTGGTCATCTGGGCAGAACTGTGGAGGGAGCCTCCTGCTTCCCAGAATACTCCTGTTCCCATTGCTCCACCTCTACTTCCTGTCTGGTTGACCCACCTATACTTTCTGCCTGACCAATGAGCATTTATTTAAAACATGTTTGACAGAATTTAGACAATTCTCCCACACCACTGTTTTGTGAGTACAGAGTTCAGAAAGTTAATACCCACAAAAATTCCTTCTCTTTTAAAATATCACCTTTAAGGCTCATGTAATTATCTAATAGGGCCTATTTTCATTTTCAAAATTAGCAATTTCTGGTATTTTTTGAAAAGCACATTTTATTACTTCAGTTTTATTAATCAGCTCAAAGAGAAAGAGCTTAGTGTTTTGGACTTTCTTCATCATTTCTCAGTTTGACATTTCCATTGTTTTTTCCATGTCTTTATTTACACATATGATTTTTTTAGTTCTTTTTGCTTTTGCTTTTTTAATTGGGGGTTCACGGTCTGTGGTAGCCTGAGCTTGCTCTGAATTTGTTTTATACCTGAAATGGCTTTCAATTCCTGTACCTCTTGCCTCCACCTCCCAAGTTCTGGGATTACAGGCCTGTAGTATCACAACTGGTTTTATTCTAATTTTTGAAGTTTCTTAAGGTGGAAACTCATATAACTGTTACTTGGCCATTTTCCTTTCAATTTGAGTATGCAGAGTTATAAATTACCCTCTAATTATCATTATATATACAATTCTTACATCCAGATGATTTCATTTCTATTCAGTTGTATATTTATTAGCTTCCTTTGGGATTCCTTCTTGGATCACAGGTGAATTGAACATTTGATGTTCATTTCCCACATATTTGGAGACTTAAAAATTTATTTCTTTTATTTACTATAATAAAGTATAGGCAGAAGTTTCTGTCCCATCAGTGGCTCCCAAGCAGCCACACAGTGACTTAAAATTAATTATAAATACTCGGCCAATAGCTCAGGCTCTTACATTTTAAATTAACCCATATTTCTTATCTATGCTTTGTCACATGACTTTGTGCTTTTTCTCAGTACAGCATACCCATCTTGCTTCTCTCCATATTTGTCGGTGACTCTGACTCTGCACTTCTTCTTCCCAGAATTCTCTTAGTCTGGCTTTCCTGCCTAACCTTACTCTGCCTAGCTATCGGCCAGTCAGTTATTATATTAATCCAATCACAGTGATATATGTTCACAGTGTATGACATATATGACACAGTGCAAAGGAATATTCCAAAATATACTACTGAGTTTTGAGTTCAGTACATATTTTGAGATATAATTAATATTTTCTTAATTATTTAAAATTTTCTTAAAGACCATTATCTGACCCACCTCCGTAACTATCTGTTGTGTACTGAAAAAATATTTATTCTGCTGTTGTATATAGTATATTATAAACTCTGAGGAGGTTGAATTACTTGGAGTATTATTCTCCCACAGTCCTATTGATTTATGCAGAGTTTTCTATTATTTATTGTACTCATTACTTTTCTTATTTCTGAGATAAAATATTTGGCAACAGCAACCAAACAAGGATGGATTAGCACTGTTCTAGGGTGCAGTCGTCATGGTGGGGAAGTCATGGCCTGGTGGTAGGAGCTCGAGCCAGAGAGAGGTGCATGTTGGGTCTCAGCTCACTTTCTCATTTCTTCAGCGATACTTATATTTAGGCGGGGTCTTCCCAGCATAGCTAACATAGTCTAGACATCTGGGGCACGTCAAGGTCTGTTTCCATGGTGATTCTAAATCACAAGCTGAATATTAAGATTGACCATCATATTTACCAAGACAGAAATACCGATGACCTTTTCAAGAATAAAAAATGTACTTATTGATTTCTCTTGTTGCCAGTCTTCATATTTTAAAGGTTCTTTTGTTAAATAATAGTCATTTGTAATTTCTGTCTTTTTCAAATGAATTGACCTTTTTATAATTGTGGGACATTTCTCTTTTTCAGTACTTTTATTTTGAAGTCTGTTTTGTCTTATCTCAGCATATTTACTTCTGTTCTTTCAAATCTTATTTTTTAAATGTGTTATTATGTATTATTAATATCCGGACACACACACACACACACACACACACACACATTTGATGAGTTTCATTAATCTTATTATACATAAAACTATGGAGTGCCTAAATAAATTACTTAACATATTCATTAACTTATTTTTTTCTATTTAAGTGAATATTTCAAATCCATCCTCCTGGTAATTTTCAAATAGACAATATGTTTTAATTAACTGCAATTTTCATGATGTATAATAGACCTCTTGAACTCATCACTCCTGTCTAATTGAAGCCTTTTGTTCTTGACAAGATCTCCCAAGCCCTCCTTCCATCCCAGGCTCTGGGAATCATCATTTTTCTCTTTGTATTTGTGAGTTCAGATTTTTGCACTTCACATGTAAGTGAAATTAACTGGTATTTGTCTTTCTGTAACTGATTATTTTACTTAATATAATATTTTCTAGGCAAAAACAAATGTTGCAAATGTAATATTTCCTTTTTATTTTTTAATCAAAAATAGATTTTTATACAATATATTCTGATTATAGTTTCTCTTCCTTTAAATCCTCCTATTTCCTCTCCACCTTCTCACCCACCCAAATCCACACCCTTTCCTTCTCCCTCTCATTAGAATAAAAACAGGCATTAAAATAATAACAAAATAAAATAAGACAAGATAATAAAGAAATAGAGATGGGATGGAACAAACTAACTGAAAAGAAAGGGTCAAGGAAAAAGCATGAGAAACACACATAGACACAACACACACGTTTGCACACACAGAAACACACATAGACACAACACACACGTTTGCACACACAGAAACACACATAGACACAACACACACGTTTGTACACACAGAAACCCCACAAAAGCACAACACTAGAAACCATAACATGTACACAAAAGACCTAAGAGGGAAAAAAAAGAAAAAGAAATAAAAAATAAAAATAATGATCAGACAAATTACTATGAAACAAGGAATTCCCTAAAACGCCATTAATTTCATTTTATGTTGGCCTTCTACTGTTGGGCATGGGGTCTCTCAGTTAGACTCCATTGTAGAAAATTAACTTTCGCAACTAACTAGCAGTTGCTAGCTTCTGCCTTAGGGATAGAGGCTTGCGTCCATTTCTCTTGGCACTGGGACCTCATGTGGTTTAGACTCCTACAAAATCTTGTGTGTACCGTCACGGTCTTTGTGAGTTCATATGTCCATCAGTCCTGTTTTGTCTGGAAGGTCTTATTTCCTTGGGGTCCCCCACACCCTCAGACTCTTATACTCCTTCTTCCTCCTCTTCAGCAGGGTTCCCTGAGTTGTGAGGGGACGGATTTGATGGAGATGTTCCATTTAGGGCTAAGTGCTCCAAGGTCCTCACTCTTTCCACATTATCTAGTTGTGGGTCTCTGTATTTATTCCTATTTACTCAAGAGGAAGCTTCTATAAGGATGGCTGAGCAAGACATTGATCTCTGAGTACAGCAGAATGTCATCAGAAGTCATTTCATTGCTATGATCCTTTAGAAGAACAGCAGTATTTGATGTTACCCTCGGTTCCTAGCCTAGTTAGTCTCAGATTCTTGGCAACCTCAGCAGATTCTGGCATGGGTTCCGTCTCATAAGGGGATGCAACTGGACATTGGTTAATTACTCCTCTAAGCTTTGTGGGACGATTGCACCAGCATGTCTTGCAGGCAGGTTACCATTGTAGATCACAGGGTTTTTATTAGATTTCCTGTCTGGTAGCATGCAGATGCAGAGTACCTTCTTGTACCATGACCACTAGTCTGTAGGGGTGAGGGCTCTAGGTAGGCACCACTTTGACTTCTCTAGGTCTAATGAGTTGCATTATCTTCAGTGATAGGGCCTCACCAGCAGTCTGTGGTAAGAAACCAATAATCTTACCAATAGCTTGGATTCTTTGGTGGTGTCCTTGGGGCACCTTCAGCCAGTAACTCCATTGGATGTAACCCATTCCTAAAACTGGAGCTTTCATTTGGTGACAAGAGATAGCGAGCTAAAATTGCGCTTTTCCTGTTATTTGATGATTCTATTTAGATTTTTTAATATATGTTTATGTTTTAAGAAGCTTCTTCTGAAGCCGGGTGGTGGTGGCACACTCCTTTAATCCCAGCACTCAGGAGGCAGAGGCAGGTGGAGCTCTGTGAGTTTGAGGCCAGCCTGGTCTATAATAGCTAGGTTCAAAACAGGCTCCAAAGCTATAGAGAAACCCTGTCTCCAAAAACCATAAACAAACAAACAAATAATAAGGAAGCTTCTTCTGTATTAGGTTTCCATATGACCCCTCAAATGGCCCTTAGTTTTAGCTGTTCTTTGCCATATTTCTTCCCTCACTTCTGTCTTCCCTCCTATCTATTTGATCCTCCCATTGTGTTTCCCTTTCCTAGGAAGATTCACCCCCTCACTCCCTTACTCTGTGTCTAGCATCTGTGGTTACACAGATAAAGGCTTAATAGTTAACATCGATATATAAGTGAATATATATACCGTAATTGTCTTTTTAAATCTGGATTTCCTCATTCACAACAGTTTTTTCTATCTCCATCTATTTACTGGAGAATTTTAGTTTGTTTGTTTCTTTGTTTTTAACAGCTGAGTAATATTACACTGTGTAAACGTACCACATTTTCATTACCTGGTCTTTTGTTGGCAAACATCTAGGCTGTTTTCCAATTTCTGACCAGTACAAGTAGAGCAGCAATGAACATAATTAAGCAAACACCTTTGTAGTAGGATGTAGAGTCCTTTGGTTTTATGCCCAGGAATGGTATAGCTGGATCTTGAACTAGGTAGACTTCTGAGGAATCACAACACTGATTTCCATAGTGGTTGTACAAGTTTACACTCCCACCAGCAATGGAAGAGTGTTCCCTTTACATCCTTCCCAGCATGATCTGTCATCTGTCATTTGTTTTATTGACTTTGGCCAATGTGACCAGTGTAAGATGAAAATTCAAAGTAGTTTTGGTTTACATTTCCCTGATGACTCACAGTGTTGAACATTTTAAAAGTGCTTCTTTGCTCCTTTTTTGTTAGTTTTTCTTGTATATGTTATAAACTCTATGATATTATTTCTTCTTTAGAGTCAATTAGTTTTTAAAGAGTATAAATTCAAGGACAATTTGGGCAACTCGGTGACATCCTCGTTCAAAATAAAAAGTAAAATAAAAAAAGGAAGTGCTGGAGATTTGGCTCAATGATAGAGCACCTGCAGTGTACAAGGCCCTTCGTTCAGTCTTTACACATGCACACACACACACACACACACATACACACACACACACATGCACACATGGACTCACGCACGCACTCACGCATCAAGCACTGTTACAGAGTCACAATCTTATTCTGCATGCTGTTAACCAACATTTGGTCATTTTATTTTATTTTTTTTTCAGATTTGTAAGCATCTATGTCTTTTTTTCTGCTTTTGTTGTCTCTTGTTTATTTTTAAATAGTTTCAAGACTTATCACCCTGCATTGGAATCCAACATTCAATCAATAAAAATTATATATATTTATATATAAATATATATAAAGTACATTTGCTTTATATAAGATCATGTATTTTCTTTCTTTTTTTAAAATTTATTTATTTATTTATTAACAATTTCCACCTCCTTCCCGCCTTTCTTTTCCCTCCCCCTCCCCACCTCTCTCTCCTTCTCTAGTCCTAAGAGCAGTCAGGGTTCCCTGTCCTGTGGGAAGTCCAAGGTCCTCCCCTCTCCATCCAGGTCTAGGAAGATGAGCATCCAAACAAACCAGGCTCCCACAAAGTCAGTCCATGCAGTAGAATCAAAACCCAGTGCCATTGTCTTTGGCTTCTCAGCCAGCCTTCATTGCCAGCCACATTCACAATGGGGAGTGATGAAGCATCTGTGTCTTAGAGCAAGTTTCAGACTAGTCCCAACATCATGGCTGCAGGTCGAGGCCTTGTAAAATAGAACAATATCAGTAAGATAAATTCTAGATATAGTGAGGATTCCATTTAAACTCTCTGTCTCTCTCTCTCTGTGTCTCTCTCTGTCTTTGTCTGTCTGTCTGTCTGTCTGTCTGTCTGTCTGTCTGTCTCTCTCTCTCTCTCTCTCTCTCTCTCTCACACACACACACACACACACACACATCCTTGATTAGTTATTTATGATTTTAAAGCAGGTCTGTGGCTAGTCATTCATATGACTTAGAGAGTATGGGGATAATAGGTCTTATGCAAGATAATGCTGAAGTCTTGGGAAAGGTAGGCCCAAGGACTATTGAATACTGTTTTGGTGGTGCAGACAAGAAACACTAACTAAAGTAAAAGTGAAAAGCAAAAGAAGAAAAACAGGTGCCACAGGCATGGGTGAGACAGAAACAACTGACCCTACCACAGAGAAGCCAACGGCCATGAAGAAGGAAGAATACAACAGCGAATGAGAGGAAAATAACTGGAGGCTCAGGGTTAGCTGGGGACTCTCACGGAAAGGGTTAATAAAGCTCCTAATGGATTTAGGCTACAAAGAATGCTGGGGATAAAAATAACAAATTATTTCTCTATGACCGAAGACTGGTTTTCTTTGTTTAATGTTGTCACAACTGATTGTGCAGAGGTTTTAACACTGCTTGTACAACCCCAGTAGAATCAGAGGGGCAGAAGATCCCATGCGAACCAGACCTGGGAGGCCTAAAGCTACATCCTCATTAGTCTGTACAGCCCTTCCACCTGTGACTTCTACACAGACGCCACCATGGTGGTGCGGCATGTTCGTTTCCCTGCAGAAACATCTCTTTCAAGTTCAGATTTTATTATTTTGTTCCTGGGACTTTCTTTCCTGAAAGAAAAGACTTTTTGTAACCATGGCCAAAGTCTGTCAAGGAAGCCAACAAATGGGACGAGAGAGGAGAGCGCCAAGGAAATACTTTCAGCAAATCTAGCTACCGGATGTATTATCCTCACCCAGCCATGTTCCTAAGTTCCTAGTGGGAGTGTATTTTCATCAATGGACTCTACTGCTGAGAGGCACACTGGGTGGCTCCTTCAAGTTGTTCCATTGCAGGCAAGGAGTGCAACAGAATTGTTTGCTCCTAAATGTTATGAGATTGGTATTAGGTCACACAACCAGAAAATGGCAGAGTCATAACTAAGCATTTCATAAAACAAACCTACTTTTCTTAGAACGTCTTGGGCCCCATAATGTACAGTAAGTACTTAGTCTTACAATGAATTCTTTTGAAAAAAATATCTATAAGGAAGGTTAAATGAACTGCCATCATCACTGGGAAAGGGCAGAGCAGGGTCTCGATTTGTGTGTGCCTGACTCCAGGACCTATGTTTGTTTTGCTGCTTTCTTTGTACTATTCCCCTTGTCCCTTGTTTCACTGGTAGCCATGGAAATTGATAACCTGGCTCAATTTCAGTAAAAAACAGGTAGGGAGTGAAAATGGGCAAGAGCAATAATACATCCCGCACTGTTGAACCTCAGATTTTGACTCCATGAAACCCAATGTCCGTGCAGAAAATACAGCTGTCCCTCCTTGGTGGCTATGCAATCTTATGCTTCCTGTTTCTCAGGCCACACTGCCTTAAAGAATTATGCATCTGGGTTGTTTACAGACCCCATGGACTGGGTTGAAACCTTTCCCACTCATAAATGGGTTTCCATAAGACCAGTTTTCAAAGTTACATTTATTATACTCATTGTACATATGTGGGGGTGTGCTGTGTGCACATGTGGAGGTTAGAAAAAAATATCTGGGAGTGGACTCTCTCCCTCCACCATGTGAGTCTTGGGGAATTAATTCAAGTGATCCAGCCTGGCAGCATGAGCCTCAATTTAGCAAGCCATCTGTCTTGCCAAAGATTAAGTTTTCTTTTCCTTCTTTCCTTCTTTCCTTTTTTCCTTCCTTCCTTCCTTCCTTCCTTCCTTCCTTCCTTCCTTCCTTCCTTCCTTCCTTCCCCCTCCTTCTCCTCCTCCTTCTCTTCTTCTTCTTCTTCTTCTTCTTCTTCTTCTTCTTCTTCTTCTTCTTCTTCTTTTTCTTCTTCTTCTTCTTCTTCTTCTTCTTCTTCTTCTTCCTCCTCCTCCTCCTTCTTCTTCTTCTCTCTCGCTCTCTCTCTCTCTCTCTCTCTCTCTCTCTCTCTCTCTCTCTCTGGTGGTCACGTCCCATTGGTGTGCCATGTGACCATTATAATGGATTATCACTGATGCATTTTTAAATTAGATAGAGTGAATCCACCGCCTCCCCGGTTTCTAGTTTTATTTTGTTGTATTAAAAACACTGACCAAAAGCAACTTGGGAAGGAAAGGGTTTCTTTGGGATATGCTTCCTCACCATAATATCTCATCCAAAGAAATAAGAGCAATAACCTAGAGGCAGAATCTATGGAGGAACACAGCTTTCTGGCTTACTCTCTGGTTCACTCCCTAACTCATGCTCAGCGGGCTTTTTATATAGCTAAGTCCATTTACCTAGGGATAGTGCTACCCACAGTGGTCTGGGCCCTTCCACACTGATTTTCAATCAAGATGTGGTCGGATGACTCTAGGCTGAAACCAATCAGGCCTCTGGATGTCTATCTGTGGTGTGGTGTGGTGTGGTGTGTGTGTGTGTGTGTGTGTGTGTGTGTGTGCGCGCGCGCAGAACCCAAGGGATCTACTAGTCTATACCTCTCCGCTGCTAGGATTGCAAGTGCAGGCCACCAGCTTAGCTTGTACATTCTGGCATTGCAACGCAGGACCTTATACTCGCAGGGCAAGGGCTTTATTGATTGTGCTGTCTCCCCGGCCTTGAGTTCTCTGATTTATCATTAGACTCTCTAGTATTTTAGTTTTGAAGGGGGGGTTCTCTTGGACTCATATTGGGCAACTTTAGGTAGAGGGAGTTTCTTTTCGCTGTGATTGATCTTGAGTCGACATCCTTCCCATATTTATGGAATATATGGAATCAGCATAAATCCTAACCAGGAACAGTCCCTTGCAGGGGCTCTTAAGCCAAGCAGGCTTTGCCTCCTTGTGAGCTGATTCTGTGTAATTAACTCAGGGTGCTACAGTTGTCTTTCCAGCTTTCTCCTTGCCTGGGGTCTAGACTCCGTAACCATCCAGGTTAATTGTACCCATTTGTCCCTGCCTCCCCTGTGCCAGCTGGAGCCAAAGGATCCCCTCCTGGAAGCCAGGTTCCTTTGAAGCCCAGGCTGCCTCCTAACAAGGACCAAGGAGCTAAGAAGCAATCAGGGACCATCTTCCTCCCTCTTCCTCTCTCCCTCCTCCTCTCTGAGAGGAAAACCACTGTTGAATATCTGTCCTCTGTGCTTTGTTCCTAAAACAAACAGTATTTAGCTAAGTGTGGTGCAAAGGGTTAGCATTTGCCACGGTGATAAATGCGTGGTAACCACAATGATGAGGGTGCAGTAGAGGTATTTATGGTCTCAGAGGAGATGGGCTACAAAAGGCAGAAATCATAGACACGCGGCTCTGCAGTGTTCTGTTTTCATTCTTGTGAACTGCAGGAGGAGAGCAGTTTCATTTTTAGCTCACTGTTTATTAGCAGGTAATGACTTAGACTAAATTAGGTGTAAGGTACAGTGTAGGTGGTTGTTTTACTCTTTGGTTCTTTGGGGAACCCACCACCAGCTCCCAAATAAATACACATGGAGACTTTTCTTACTTATAAATGCCCAGCCTTCAAACCTGGTTGACTCCGCCTGAGAAACCTTATGCTCTCTGAGGAGTGAATGGGGAGTGAGGTGGGTGGAAGGTGGGAGGGGAAGGAGAGGGAACTGGGATTGGTATGTAAAGTGAGAAAAGATTGTTTAAAAAAAACAAAAACAAACAAACAAGAAACAAAAATAAAAACTAAATGCCCCGCCCTTAGCTTGGCTTGTTTCTAGCCAGTTTTTCTTAAATTATCCGGACTACCTTTTGCCTTTGAGCTTTTACCTTTCTCTGTTCTATTTTACATTTCTTTACTTCTTACTCTGGTCTTGCTGTGTGACTAGTGGCTGGTCCCTAGAATTCTCTAATCCCAGAATTTGGGAGGCAGAAATTAGTGAATCTCTGGGAGACGGAGGCCAGCCTGGTCTACAGTGTGAGTTCCAGGATAGCCAGGGTTACAAAGAGAAACCTTATGTCAAAAGATAAAAAAAGGGTTACTCTTAAAACATTATAAGTCAACATTAAAATAAATCTTAACATTCTTTCTGTAAACCTTTTAATTCCATTCTCATTAAAAGTGCTAATGACTTTACAATTGCTTTTATTTTACTGTGAATGTGGTGCATGTGTATGTATGAGTTTGCGTGTGTGTGCTTGTGTGTGCGCATGTATATGGAAGTTCATGTTCTTATGGAGGCCAGAGTTTAAGGTAAAGTGTCTGCCTCCATAAGAACATGAGATAGTTTCTCACTAAATCTGGAGCTGACAAGCTCACATAGACCAGTAAGCTCTGCCAGCCTTTCGTGCTCTCTCCTCTGTGCCTAGTACTGGGGTTAGAGATGTGTGTTACTGCACTCAGCCTTTCTGCTTGAGTCCCAGGCATCCAAACTCAGGTCATTGTACACAGACACAGATGACTGGGCCGTCTCTCCACCCTCTAATGCCATGGACTATAACTCTCCCAATTCATTTTCCTTGAAACTACCCTTAATCCTGTGCAATTTCATGAAATCTCAGAAGCAGTTTGTTAACTTTTCAAATACAGATACTATGCTGTCTATTTTTCAGAACTGTCCCTCATTTGGAGATACTATTGATACTTTAGTATTGTATTTTATACTTTACAAATTGATGATTGACTTAAATTTATAAATTTATCTAGCCCCGGGGAAAAATTAATATCCTCTTAATATTATACTTTCTAATCAAGAGAATGTTAGTGGAAAAATAACCACATATTGTAATATTCATTAGAATAATTTACTAAATATGGGAAAATGATGATATATGATGGAGAAAATTATTGATGAAATAGTTCAGAGTTGGAGAAAGTAGGTAGAGTTTTGTGACTGTATTAGTTATTTTTCTTATTGCTATTACAAAGTACTTGACAAAGACAGCTAAAGAAAGAAAAATTTGTTTCCTCTTATGGTTCGAAGGTGCCAGCCAGCAGAGCAGGAAAGATGTGATGGCAGAAACAGGAGGCAGCTGGTCATGTTCCATCCTGTTGGGAAGCAGAGCTGGGAGAATGCTGGGGCTCAAGTCAGGTTTCTCTCTTTATGTTTTTAAGGTCAAGCAAAGACACATTTTATGTAGACAGGCCATCTTCAAACATTTCAGAGATTTACAGAATATGACATTTAAGATGTTTAAATAACATGTGCTCTTTATTATGACAATGAGACATGCCTGTTCCTGTCAGCATCATTTAACTTTAGAGAAGATAATGGGCACTGCAGAAACCCCACATGGAGTTTATTTTCACTGTGGCAAAAGTTAGTCACTGGGCAAGAAAATGCCCTTGCCTCAACTGCTGACAGTATGCTATCCTAATTGGACAAGCATAATACAAAAGAAAGCGACTGCCAAACATTATCAAGACAAGGAGGGACAGCCCTTCAGAATATCCTGCTTCACAGAAAAGTCTGTCAGATAGTCTAGGCCTGTAGGCTGAAGATGGATGCCTCAACATTGCAGAGGAACAGAAACAGCTGTTTCTGTCATTTCTCACAGATTTTTTTTGAAAGTTTCTTTCTTGCACTTTCTGCTTACTCTGTTGATATTATTTCCTTCTTAGGTCCCCGAAGGAGTTGAAGACTAGATAGTTATAGGTATAATCTCCTTGTTTACCAGACACAGAAAGCAATTTATAAAAGAAAGTAAAACACGTACGAGAGTTTGGACTCACCACGATAGGATAGAAATGGAATATTTTCTCTGAATTTGTCAAATGCAAATAGGTTAGACAATGTGATGTATTTATTGCTTGTATATATTGTATATAGTTATTGTACTTATTGCATATGGTTTTCTTATGTTAATTATAGCTTTCTTTTAATTTTAGACAAAAAGGGGATATATAATTGTATATTATTTATATTTTAATAAATAAAGCTTGCCTAAAGATCAGAGAGCAAAATTTCCCCACTGGTAAGCCTTACAGACTAGGCAGTGGTGACACACAACAATCCCAGAAGTCACAATAGTTTGTCATACAAATTGTGTGGTAGTGGTGTATGTCTTTAGTCTCAGCACTAGAGAAGAATATAAGACAGAAGACAACTCTCAGACACAGTCTCATTATGAGGATTCCTGGAGGCAGTATCTCCATTTCAGACTAAAGTAAAGGTAAGAGCCAGTGGCTGGCTGTTTTGCTTTTCTGACCTTCAGGTTGAACCTCAATATCTGACTCTGGGTTTTTAATTAACCATGCTACAGTGATCCCAGTCCAAGAAACAGTGCTGCCCATTTCCTTCCTGGAAATGTCCTCACAGACATATTTAGAGATAAGATTTTATGGTGATTCTCAATCCAGTCAAATTGATAATCAATATTAACTATAGCAGCATCCTGGTAGGAGGGTTATCTTTGTCTGGGAGCAAAGCTATTTCATCAGTAACAGAAAGGAAGAGAGTAAATATGTAGTTGAGAAAAGTTACAATTGGGGAGTCATGTGTTTTTTTCTTTCAGTCATTTCAATTCCATGAAATATCAGTCTAACAGAGATGGTGGGGAAGGAGGTATTTTATTTATTTATTTATTGAAAATTTCCACCTCCTCCCCACCTCACTTTTCCCTCTCCCTCCCCACCACCCCTCCCTCTCTAGTCTTAAGAGCAGTCAGGGTTCCCTGCCCCATGGGAAGTCCAAGGTCCTCCCCCCCGGAACGAGGTATTTTTAAACATAAGAAAGAACAGAAAATATGGACAGCACCTAGAAATGTGAGAAAGTAAAAAGGGGAATAAATCCAGCATATACTCACGGCAACAGTGAACCGCAATGTAAATGTAAAGTGTACATTCTCAAAATGTTTTTTTTTATATAATTAATAAAATCAGATTTCCTATCCTAGTTCCAAGAAAGGAAGCTTGCTTCCCTTTTGGCATACTGTGTGATGTGTCTTGCACTAAGGAATTCTAATCCTAGATACTGCGCTTGGTCCTTACAGTCTTCGGCTGTCACCTTGTCTACAAAGAGGTTGGGGCCCTCCTTGCTCCCATTCTACTCTGAGAGTTACACTAGGGCCCCTCTTAGTCACGCGCAAGGCAGTATGAAACATCAGTTCTTTACATCAGTCCTAAGACCACTCCTGCGAGAAACAGATCTAGTGAACCCGTTTGTACTCAACTGTGGCTCCTCTTCTCTGTCCTATGGCATCTCCTGAACCCACATAGCACACCCAACTTCAACTGCATGCATGATCCATATGAACCAACACATTAACAAGTTCTCAAGTCCATGTGATGTTTCATAGCCTTCAACTTGCAAAGATAATTGTATGAACTTGTGTTTTTAAAGCACTTCTAAAAATAATTGTCCTTAGTTGTGCCAAAGCTACCGAAATTTCAGGGAAATACGTCACTCTCTTAATCAGTATAACTAGAAAGAATTGAAACTTAAAATATATTTACATTGTATTTTTCACTCTTTCAACCACATCAATGAGAAAGCCTCATAGAAAATAAACATGATGCAGTGTTGACATAAAAATTAATAGGTACTTGTGGATAAGCCTTCAGATGCTTTGTTACAGTAGAATATAAAATAAAAGGAACTTGGTGTAATACAACTAATTATCGTATGTATTCAAACAGCATAGCTTAGCTCTATTTCCAAAACAGAATACCTTTATTCGGTGGAAGTTTGAATTAACAGAATTCCTTGCTAAAGAGCTGCTGGGCAGCCCCCATCCACAGTGCAGTAAAGCATTTCTACGTGAACCAGAACTGGCTACAAAGTCCTGTCTCTTTGTTATGGTTACCCTACGCTGTCAATGTGACACAAATCTAGAGTCACATAGGAAGAAGGTCCCTTAACCAAATGAAGGTCTAGATCAGATTCATCTGTGCCAATGTCTTTAGGGCATTATTTCTTTAAAAATATTTTTATTATTTTTTTCATGTATGTGGGTGTTTTGCCTGCTCTCATGTCTATATACCACATGTGTGCAGTACCCATGAAGGCTGGAAAAGGTCATCAGAAACCCTGGAACTCAAATTACAGACAGTTGTGAGTGCCTGGGTGGGTGCTGAGAATTGAACCTGGATCCTCTGGAAGAGTAGCCACTGTTTTTAACCAAAGAGCCATCTCTCTGGCCCCAACACATCATTTCTTAATGGTTATGGGAAGCAAGAAGGCCAGGCTCACTTTGCTAGCCCTAGGCAGGTGAGTTTGGGCTGTGCAGGAAGGTAGCTGAGTGAGCCACAGGGAGCAAGCCAGTAGGCAGCACTCCTCAGTGGTCTGTGCTTCAGCTTTTGCCTCCACATCCCTGCCTTGAGCTCCTGACCTGCATCCCTTTGTGACCTATTAACCAAATAAACGCTTTTCTCTCCAAGTTGCTTTTGGTCATGGTGTTAGTACAGCCATTGGGAGCAAACTGAAACAACCCCTTCCATCACCTCTCTACCATACTACCAGACACTGAAATTTCCACCATTTGAATCCCTTCTGGTCACTATGGCATTATCTCCAGACTCAGAAAATCCCAGAACCATGGGCTCAGTATGTGCTATCAAGGACTGGGAAGGATCACAGATTTTCCTTATGCTAACAAGTTTGCTATTGACCATTTCTTGGATCCAGGCAGACAATGTGGACACTGGAAAACATGTTACTCAAAGACATATGAGTGGCTGAAAACTATAAGCGTTTGCTCTGGTGCCTTCAGCTCCACCCTTCACCTAGCAACACAGTAGTCAGTTGAGAGCATGTGCAAAGAATGCATTAGACAGGGATGTCCTGGGTCCTGCAGAAATTCCACGATTCTAATGGGAAGTAACTTGGTATGCTTTCAGTTATGAAAGGGGGCACTACCTTCATCATACCGAACAAGAAAGAACCTCTAACTTCTGGAAGAAGAGATGATATCCAGCTTCTAAGACTGTTTTTGGTACAAACTAAAAAAAAGATAATTCTGAGCCAAAGCAATCTGAATGAACCTGACTTCACATAGTCTCTGTAACTTGATAATTCAACACCCTCAAGTTGGATGTTAGATAAATAATTAGTGGGAGAACCACCTGACTCCATGTGCAAGTTTAGCTTTAATTAGCCAATCAATGCCAGAGAACCTTCCAAGGCTGTGCTTCTTTCTTCCTGAGAAACCACAGTGATGGTCTCTCTACTCTTGAACGTTTCCCTTTCAGCTCCTGACATCTCAGTGTTTGCCCACGGGACTTCTTGCCTTCCTATTGGCAACTATGAACAGATAGTTATCTATCATTTGGAGGTAGCTCTCTCATGGATCCATATCAGTGCATCTTAATGAAATTAAATTATAGATAAAATATCAATAACTCTGCCAAAACATGAAAGCACAAGAGGTCTATGGAAACTCGTGTTCCCTCAGGAACTTATATAAAGAGGGTCATTAGCTTAACTCTTCACTGACATCCAAATCCTTTCTAAGGAAGAACAGCCCTGTTTCAGCAGTGTATTCAGATTGACTTTTAAGCATTTTTATTCAAAAATATCATAGTAAATGCCAGTTTTATCTCTGGGGCTCCTTTCATACATTGTTCCCGGGAAGAGCGTGTGTTTGTAAATAGCTAAAGTGTCTATGTCCATCATTCCAGTTAGATCTGATGAACAAAATCCACAGAGGCATGTGCTTCTCTAAGCCTTGGTGCACTTGCTGTCCAGTCAATATGCCAGCTTGCTCCTGGCTTGTTAGTGAACTCAGTCTAGACCTAAAGAGCCATCCAGCGGAGTCAGCTCAGACTCCCAGGCCACAGAAAAGTGATTACTGTTCGAAGCTTCGAGATTTTGGAGAAAGTTCTACAATAACAGGTAACCGAGGTGCTTATAAACATAATCACATTTACAGCAAAAGTATAAGAAGGCAATAAGAATTAGCATTTGGATTTTCATTTCCTTTTCTTATTTTACTGTTTATATTCCAGTGTCATATAAATTTTTGCCTTAAAAATAAGCAAATGGAGTAAGAATGGTAGTGTCATCATAAATGCATCCCCTATATATAAACAGCACTTAATAGCCATGTTGGTCAGATCCTACTTTTGCAATGTAACTGAGAGTCGTAGAAGCTTAGACGGTCACTCTGCTTATGATTTGGAATTCTCTGTGGTTGCAAAATGGAGATGGTATGGGGAGCAACGTTTTTTCAAAGCCACAAATCATGGGACACAGGGTATATGAAGGAAAAATTATTAAAGAGTGACCTCAAGATACCTAAGAGCCATTAGGGGTATCTAATCCACTCTCTAACACACATATATAGATATAGCCATAAGATCTAGGTTTAACTAAGTCATCATTTATTCAATGATGTACTGTTTGGGATAGGGAGCTGTCAATATGGTTACAGTGATTAGATCACCATAATTTCTAAGATCTTGATTGGACATAGTGTTTAAAGAAATTTCAAGCTTACATCTTCCTAGTATCAAATACTGAAGAAACAGAACTCATTCCCAAGAATTAAAGCCAGAGTTTGAGGATTGCTGAGTGACCCTTCAACTCAGCCCTGTAGAAAAGGGTGTAGAATCCTCTGAATTACCAATTGAATTCTCTGTGCCCTCAGATGTGTGCCGGGAAGTCAGCTCAACCACACAGCAAGTACCAAGTGTAAGCTTTGGAGTAGTGGCTTCTAAATGATGATGGAGGGAAGAAAAGTACACTGGACAGACATAAGCTAGAGACACCTTGAATCTTCATTTATTTGGGGAAAGATGAGCAAAACGTCTCCAGGTAATAACAGAAGAAGATGAGAAACGAGATGGAGAAAGTGATGAGTACTCCAGGAAGCTGTTTATGCTGTTTATGTCTTGGCACAGCTAGTGCCAAGACAATTGTTGGCATGCCCATTTCTCAGATATTCTGCAGTCTTAATGAGGGAGAGAGAGACTATAAAAGGCCTTCAATTCTTCCATTAATTTTGATCTTTGAAAGACATTACATATTCAAAGTTAAGGAGTATTTTCCAGAAAGAAGATGACCCCAACTACTCAAGTCAATTCTACAGATGAGCGTTTCATCATCTTAAACTTTACTGGGTTCGACTGTTTCCCTCTTATTTCCTTGGGTCTGTAAGTTGTTTACATTCTGGTGTGGGATTATTAATTTGGTAAAACAGTAGGAAGAAACATGACTCTGCAGTTCTACACCCGAGTCTCATAAGTGTGTTTTCAACCGTCATCCCCAATCTGCATTGTGTCCTGCTCTAGAGCTGTTCTCTAAAGTTAACACGATTTCTAAAAACATATCCTTTGATGATTTTCAGTATATATACAATGTGTCTTAATCACATCTACCCTCAGTTTCCTCTCCTGTTCTCTGTTGATAACCTCACCACGTGTCTCTCCTACCTTCAAGCCATCTTTCTCCTCAGCAATTTATCAAGTCTAATTAGTGCTGCTCTGCTAGACAACATATCGGTTGCTATTAATTCTCTAGGAGAAGTTAATTCTAATGATGTAATTCTATTTCAATTAAAAACATTCGGTAAACTGGGCAGTGGTGGTGTTTGTCTTTAATCCCAGCACTTGGGAAGTAGAGGCAGATGGATCTCTGTGAGTTCAAGTCTGGGCTACAGAGCGAGTTCCAGTACTGGTTCCATAGCTACTGAGAAACTCTGTCTTGAAAAAAAAAGGAAGAAGAAGGAGAAGGAGAAGAAGGAGGAGGACGAGGAGGAGGAGGAGGAGGAGGAGGAGGAGGAGGAGGGAGGGAGGGGGACAAAACGAAACAAAACGTTTCTCTGACAAAGACTGAGGTAATCCCTAGTCTGTAGGATTAAACATAAGTATTAAGGAGACAGTTTTATAACATGTCTGTTTAGAAAAATAACAGTAGTGAGTTCCCCCTTCCCTCAGACCTGTGACCTCCAAAGCTATAGGCTTTTTGATCAGGTTTACAGTACAAGGCATGAAATCCCTCTAATGGAGCAGGTCTCAACTTCAACCAGAAAAGAGTTGATCACCCCCAAAACAGTTATGTGACTGTCATACACAGGCCTGCCTTGTCAATATTTTATCATGCAGAGTCCACCACCAAATAAGTCAAAGGACGGCCTTTTCTACCCTCAGAGGCCTACCTAGCACCTTCCGGATACCATGGAAGCTTGCCAGGAGGGATGAAGTTTCCAGTTCAATCCTAGCTGGATTTCTCTGTGTTTGAAACCAACCTGTGTTGTCTTCAGCCACAGGGTCTTACCCCCCAGCTCTGGAGGGCAACTAAGAACAATGACAATATCTTGAGTTGATTTGGGAGCCTCTAGGGCTTCCTTACCAATAATAATTCATAAGATGGTATCCCACATCTGAAACTGAGATTGTCATTTAATGACCCACTGGGGGAAACTTTGGCAACCCATGCAGAAGACTTCTATTCAAATTCCTTTTTAAATTTTTCTTTTAAAATAGTATGTTTTTATAAGACCATTTTTGTGCATGCTTAGCTTTGATTAACCCACCCTCACCCCAAATATATTTTTTAAATTTTAATTAAAAATATATTGTGTTTGCATGTATATATGCCCTTGTGTACTCACAGGACGTTGGGTGTCTTCTCCCATTGTTCCTTGCTTTATTGCGTTGAAATAGGGCCCCTTATTGAACCAAAAGTTCATCATCACATGTAAGTTAGCCAGTCAGCAAGCTCTTTGGATCTGTAAGTCTCTGCCTCCCTAATGCTGGGATAAGCCATGCCTGGTTTTTCACTCAGGCCCTCATGCCTGCAGAGCAAAGACTCTGACCCAATGAGTCGTCTTTCCATTCCACATTCTCATAAGTTTTGTTGTGGCTTATTTCCATGTCTCTGCTACAAACGTCAAATTTTGAATAAGAGAGGTGGTAATATCTTCTAGCATTTAGTACACTTTCCTTTCTAGTTTAATTATTTTTGCCTCACCTATTTTGGTTTTTTGTTTCTAGGTTTAGTTGCTTTATTTGCCGTTGTTTTAGGTATTTTGATGGATTCGTTAGTGAACACGTGACTGAGTTAGAAATGACAGTACACATCAGTGGAAGATGTAATGACATCCATAGGTAACTGGGCCAGGACGCTGGCCAAGCTTTGACAGCCACTGGTGGTGCTCATGTGACTTCAGAGAACTCATGTAACCTCTCTGAAACTCAATTTGTTCCTCTAAAAAAGGAATGTGTAACTTTACCTCAGGGTGGTACTAGAAATTCAAATCACACAACAGAGATGAAAGCAATTGCTATATAATGTTTTCTCATCTCATGACGTGGACTCCCTCAAGTACCAAATATAGAGCACAGGAAGACAAAAGGTACAGTAGCCTCATCGAAGAAATGGAAGAAACTGAGAAGCATCAGCTGTAAATTTGGAAGGAAGATTATGGTAATGGGCAATTTGGACTGTCGACCTGATAAACAGACTTCTACACGTGTCTGTCAGGGAGCTTCTAGATTATGCTAATTGAGGCAGAAAGGCTCTCCCAAAATGTGGATGGGGGTCACCATTCCATAGCAGGAGCCACGGACTGAATAAAAATGAGAATGTGAACCTGGTACAAGTTTTTGTCACTCTCTGCTCCCTGACTTCAGATTAAATGATGTGACTAGCTCCTACTACATGAACTCTTCACCACCATGGATAATGGACTGTCTTTCCTCTAACTGTAAGCCAAAACAAACCCTCCTTTAAACTGCTTTCTTCCTGGCCTTTTGCCATAGCAACAGAGAAATTGTCCCCAAACATTTGGAGATTCCGACACAGTCACCATACATTATCAAGGATATCTGTGTTTCCTCTTGGTATTTTTACTCTTGTAAAAATTTAAGAATGGACTCAGGGAAAAGTTTGAGGATAATTTTTTTTTGAGTTTCAAAGAAAATCTGCAAGTCAAGGAAACTGTAAATCCCAGCAGGTGCCCAGAGTTAGGAAATAGAGAAGACTGGAGAAAGACATGCCATTTGAGTTAGGCATGGAGTTAGTCCACGAGGCTGTTTGTCTGCAAACAATGGGGTTTTAGAGAAAGATAAAAGAAGTTAAAAGAAGGAAAGGAAAAGTTATGCTTCTGAGTCAGGATTCAGGAAAACAGACAGACCCAACAGAACCTCAAGGCAGTCTGTAAAGTCTGTGGTAGGGATGGGGAATTCTGGAGGGAGGCAGGCAGGGAGTACATGATCTCATGTAGAGGATAATTATTCTTCCTACTTCTTTGGTATAGTTTAAGCCAGATCTGTCTCTGTCCTCCTGTGGGGAGGGGGAATGGTCCTCTGACCTGGTGATTGAGCTGCCCAGCTGAGTTATCTCTGAAGGGAGGAGACAGTGGCATGCTTCCAGCTAAAGGTAGATTTCATATTTTGCTGTAAAAAGAGTAACTAAAATCCTTACCTCAAACAAGAACTGTTAAGTCTGGAGCATAGCCCCCAGCCCCTGGCATCCATGCCAACCTGACTGGCCTGGGAGTTTTATTGGTCTGGATTTCAAATCCCAGCATGTCAAAACTCCTACAGGAGAAGCAGGTGGTTTTTGGGTCTGCATGGGCTCCCTCTTTTCCTGTCTCCCCACGATGCGTTTGGCCACCAGAGAGCATCATGCTTAATAAACGATGGGCATTTTGATTTGACCTAATTGGATTTCTTGAGGCGGTGGAGTCGCCCTTCTTGTCTTATTTTTTCTTAACATCTAGAGACCATAGAAGGAATTTGAGGCCTTGAAGAGGAAAGGGCATGATCGCTGAAGTAGGACAAGGAACATTCTCTAGAAGTGGAGAGAATGCAGAGCTCCAGAGCTCAGCATCTCGTCCTTCTGCTGTGAAAGCGCAATTCCTTCTCTGGGATCTTTAGTAAATTAATAAACGATAAAAACTGTTGGCCCTGCATGCAGCTTCAGTCTTCAAAGGCTGGCAATCCTCAAATGCTTACTTAGAACTTATTCAAAGCTGCTAAGTTGATGAACAATTGAGCAGCTTGAGGGTTGTAATTAGCAAGCTAAAGATGGACCAACTGTGAAATAGCTCTTGACTGACCCAACATTAATAGGTGAAGGGTCTGAAGCTGGTGGGGGTGTGTGATGAAGATTTTAGTTGTTTCCATTTTAAACAAGCATTCTGGGCTTGAAGCAGGCCACACCAAGTTGCTTTTAGCAGATGATGAAGTTAAAATAACAATAACAGATATGCCATGTCTTCAACTATCTCCAAAGGCAGAGTCCCTACTGCATAAGTGCAGGCCTGGGTTCTGTGCTCTGACTCTGCCTTGACCCTTAGGAAAAGCAAGATGAACAAGGACTCAGATTAACTTGCCCTGCCTTGGGTGAGATGTATTAACTTCTGGCTGCACCGCTTGCATTTGGCATTTAGTTTTTCTTTTCTGGTCTCCAACATTTCTTTGTCTAAAAAGCCATCTTAACCTAAGGGTGTCTCACTCAAGGGTGGATGTGTTTCAGAAGCTGTCCAGTAACATTTTCATGAAGTAATGGTTCAGTTCCACCTTGGAAACACCAGAAACGGAAGTTTAGTGGATGAGGAAGGCAATCCTTAGTAGAGATTCGAGATGTTTGAGGAGGCGGGAGGTTTCCATCAGCTATGAACTTCAAGCTTTTCCCTATTAGTTCGAAGTTATTCAGTAGCAAACGGAAACAAGGTATTAGTGACAATGTTTATGAAGGTTTGGGGGCATAGCTATTAATCATAGAGTCCACACACACACACACACACACAAACACCCCCCCCCACACACACACACGCACACACACGCACGCACAAAAGCATTTAGTCAGTGTTTCTCCACTGTGATCAGGATCAAAACCCCCAATACTTGATGCTAATTTTTTACTTCTTACACCATAGCAACAGAATCAAAAGGCCTCTCATTGTGAGGCCCTATTGTGTCTTAAAACAAAACAAAATGGAACCAGAAAGAGCAACATTTAACAAGAAAGCAGTATTCTGACCCTCCGCAGACTAAAAGCTGTTAATCAAGTTTAAATTTAGCTCCCACGAAGTCTCCAAAGAAAAGGAAAACAGGAGGGCCTCTGCCACAAGGGAAACAAGCCTCAAGTCAACAAAGGGCAGCCTGGGAAAACAAAAGGTCTTGATGAGCCAGGTCGCCACCGAAAGCTCATTAGCAATCACACGCAGCCCCTGGGCTGCTTCTCCCCATAGGCTGGCACCACCACAGCCTCTGGCTCAGTGGCTGTCTTCCCAGCTGCACTCTCTGGGACCCCACTGTTCCTTGTTGTCTGCTCTAGACTCCAGACCCTGAGGGTTCAGGACAGCAGGGAAGGAAGGGGGCAGGAAGCCAGGAAATGCCACGTCTGAAGTGAAGAAAAGCAAAACTATTGTCCTTATCTCCCCGCTGATAACTAATGGTGAGAGATGGAGAGAAGCAGGTGGCAGGATCTTGCAGGCAATAAGAGTGGCCAGTATGTTGTTGTGTCTGTGCTTTCCAGTCTGGCCTTAATGGTTTTCTAAGGTGTTTCCATGCTTAGAAGGACTCTTTGAATACCAAGCGGTTTTTCTATGCATGAGGTCAAATCTTATTAATTTAAGGGTTAGTCTGAAGTTGGGAAGTGCCTTCAAAAACTTCCACTTTCTTCTCATGGTAGCAACTGGCTATGCAGGAATGTGATAGGCATATACTGCTTCCAAGTAGTGGCAAAGTCCTTCTTCTCCCTTTCATCCCTAGCTTATAAGGACCTTGCTCCCTTGTGAGTCCCGCGGAGTGAATTCAGACAAGACACACAGAGCAGAATGCAGAACACGCGTGGAATTTCTGATACAATGATATAGACACTCTCTAGGAACATAGTGCACAAAAGCCGCTGAGACAGTTGTAGAGGAATTCTCTATTAAAGGATGAGCATGGCCAAAGGGACCCCTGCAGCAAAGCAACCTACATGTTTTTATAGTAGAAAGCTTTCCTGGGGCATATTTTCTCTTAAAAGGCAATGCCCTTAAGAGGCAAAGCAACACTATATCCCTTTCTTTACTAGAAAACCTCTGATGAGAAAATAATAATTTTTTTTTTTTTTTTTTTTTTTGCGTGAGACACTCGGTTCCACTTTATTTCCAGATGACAGTGAGTCCTTGAGGGGTAGCATTTCAGGTGTGGGTCACAGACACGGTGTAGAAAGGGCAAGAGGGATTAAATAAGAAATGCACTGGCTCTTAGCGCCAGAGTCCTCTGATACTGAGTCGTGTGTAACCAACACAATGAGAAAAACACGCTCACATTCACAAACTGCATTTCCTGTGAGTTGAAAAAAAAAAAAGCTTCATTGAGAGCAGGATTCTGTCATGTCACACTGGCTCTGTGCTGGAGGAACGGGCCAGGCTGTGTGCAGCACAAGCTTGGTTTCACGGAACAGGAAGGGGTAGACGTGGGGCGGGGGTCTTTGCATATGTGTGGCATCTAAAGGTCCTGTCCACTGAGTTAGTTTGCAGTGTGGCTGCTGAGCCCTGTCTGCCAGTGTGCACTGCGGCTTCCCCCATGAAGATCTGCTTCTGTGCGGGGTAGAAAAGGTGGCAGTAAAGACTCCAGACTCTTCAGGCTCCAGCAGCTGTGCCCCAGAAACCGCCTCGGAACCTGTGTTGCTGGCGTGCCTAGCAGCCACATTCCTGTGCATTTGGGGTCTGTGTACGCCGTGGTGACCGTAGCTATCTCAGGGCAGCGTCTCCATACTGGATGCCAGAGCCCATTCTCTCCGGGTCCAGCTCACCTGATTCGATTTTGTTCAGTATTTTCCTTGCACACTGCATGAAAGCCTTTTCGACGTTCTCACCAGTCAGTGCACTCGTTTCCAGGAACATCAACTCGTTCTTTTTTGCGAACCTGGAGGCTTCGAGGAAGGTGACTTCATGGTCAGCATCCAGGTCCTTCTTGTTCCCGCAGAGGACGATGACAATGTTCTGACTCGCCAGCATTCTGGCATCTGTTAACCAATTAGTAAGCGCATTGTAGGTTTCTCGGCTGGTGATGTTGTAGATGAGGAGAGCCCCAGCTACACCTCTGTAGTAGCTTCTTGTCACAGACCTGAATCGCTCCTGTCCAGCTGTGTCCCATATCTGTAACTTTACATATTTACCACCAACATTTATTATTTTTGAGCCAAACTCCACTCCTATGGTATGATTTGAGTCATCTTTAATTTTTTCTCAATGAACTGATGAAGCAAGCAAGATTTGCCAGTTCCCGTATTCCCGATGACCAAGAATTTAAACAAGAAATCGCAAGTCTCGGACATGGCGGTCTGCGCCATCCTGCCGCCACACTTCTGCGTGGTCGGTCTGGTCCGTTCTCCAGTCTCCGCAGAGCGACAGGAAACCGAGCGTGGAGGGCCGGGAACAGGCCCACTGCGAGCGGGCCACCGGCTGTGGTCCAGCGGGCAGAAAATAATAATTTTTTTTTGGCTTGGCTTAGTTTGAATTACACATCCCTACCCATGGTAAGACATGACATTCAGTTTCAGTTCTGGTTTTATGAAGAAAGAGATTCATTCCCAATGACCTTGACGACTGCTGTTTCTTGTTCTTTTTAATTAATTTATTCTTTGGTAATTTCATACACATATGTGATACACTCTGATCACGCTCATGCCCCCACCCTCATCGTCCTCTCGCGCCCGTCGATTCTCTCACACTCCCTCCACCAAGTCCCCCGTTGCATTTTTCACATCTTGGTCCTTTGTTTTTAGCTTTGTGACCTCCTGGATTTAACCAGGTCCACTCTCAGGTGAGGCTATCCACTGAAGCATGAGAAATTCACCAGTGGCTACATCGACAGAGACTGGACTCCTGCTCCCCAACAGCCATAGATTTCCATTAGCATGCCCGAATGGGGGAGCGGGGAAGGGTCCCACCAGCCCCTCCTCTATCTGTGGCTGAATGTTTTCAGGCTGAGTCTTGTGCCAACCCTATGCAGGCAACGCCTGTGATTTCATGAATGCCACCACCAGGTCATGCCGTTAAAATGATTCTTCATGGTCTTTCTCAAACTTTCTCAAATCATCTAGTTCTTACACTTTTTTCCTACACCCTCTTCCATAATGTTTCCCAAGCCATTGAGGGGATGATATGGACACCCCATTTAAGGTTGAATGTTCTGAAGTCACTTCTTATCAACACCATGAGCAACCATCAATCGCCACATTAGCTGCGATTTGCTTCAAAGAGAAGCTTCGTTGGTCAAGGCTGAGGACAGCGCTAATGAGAGTAAGAATGGAAATTGTCAGGCAGTGTAGGGGCAGGAACCTCAATTCTTGTCCTTGACAAGAAACTGGGAATGTCTTTGGTTCTTTCCTGGTCAGAAGCCAGAAATGCCAGAAATGTTTGAGGGCTCTGTTTCTTATGCCGGTATCTTATTAGCATACTTCTTTTTCACGACCTAAATGCACACCATTGCCTGAAAGCTACCTGTGAGTACTTGACTGATATTGAAGTGCGTCAAGACCTCATGGGTGGGTCAACTTTGATAGACCATCTCAACTCCCATGCCTCTGTTAGTTCTTACAGACACTCCATATATCTGGAAATGAGTTCAAGCTAGACTATAGAAGGTGGTTACATAAAAGTCAGCATTCCTCGGGAACTTATAAACCAGGTTTCTCTCAAAGGGCATTTTTCTTACCTCTGGGAGAAAGGACATATGGCTCTCCAACTGACATATACCTGTGGCACCTGTCAGCATATGCAAGCTCATGCTGGCCTCCAGGGTCCTTCAGTACAAGTGCTGTGCATTTCAAAGTGCATGCTAGCTAGCATGTTACCCCTCCTTACCTCCCCCCCCACCCTAAAACCGCTCCAGTCCAGGAGCTTCCCTTCCACAGCTCCTCATCTTTCTTATAACCCTGATCCTCTTGCTAATCTCTCACTGCTCCTTCCCTTGCTGGCCCCTCTCTCTTACTATCCTCCTGCTTTTTCCTCATACTCACTTGCTAGGCTCTATTCTCTATATCTTGCTATTTTTCTTATTCTCTCCCACTTTCCTGCTTCCCTACCCCCTGGTCATGTCTAGTTTGTTTCTCTTTCTCTCTGCTGTGGACTTTTCCAAATGCCTCTGGATATTCTCTCTCTTATCACAATAAAAACCTTCTTCTCATAATAGGGCAAATGCCTACAGTTTCTTTACTTCTCCCCTGGCATATATATGGTAGTAAATACCTGGGAGGAGTTACAAATGGACCCTTTCTATGGGAGGAGTGGAGGAGGCCGCTTGTTTGTCCCGGCCACCTGGCTAGCTTAACCCTGAAATAACCACGCAGAAACTGTATTAATTAAAACACTGCTTGTCTCGTTAGCTCTAACTTCTTATTGGCTAACTCTTACATCTTAATTTAACCCATTTCTATTAATCTGTGTATTGCCATGTGGCAGTGACTTATCGAGTAAAATTCCCAGCGTCTGTTTCCAGTGGATACATGGTGTCTCTCCCTATACTGCCTGACAATTTCTATTCTTCCTCTCTGAATTCAGTTCTGTCTTCTCAGCCTACCTAAGTTTTGCCCTATCAGACCAAGGCAATTTCTTTATTCATTAACAAATACAACACACAGAGGGGACTCCCATATCACCTTTCCCAAGGGGTCTGGCCTCTCCTAACTGAACCAAGCTGCTGGTTTGACTCACCTTAGGTATGGATCATTTGTTTCTGCTGACTTCTGTCATCTACTATGTTTGACTCCAATTTTAGAGCCTATCTCTCCAGCTGCTCTAACCACTCACCTCTTCTCCACCACTCTCGAGAGTGCCTTCTTGGAGCTGCCTGCTCAGTCTCAGACTCTCTCAGACCCTGGAGCTTACTACTAAAAAGGTCATACTGGTGTACCACACAACTCCTCTGGCCTTACTGGGTTCCCATCACGTGGAAAGAGATACCACTCCATTTTGTTTCGTGATATCTCTCTCTGACACATCTCTCAGTCTACTTGGGGATGCCTCATATTGAAATTCTTGTCACCAGGGCAGTTACTCTTCCCTCTCCATCCCTGTCTTCCCTCAACACATATTCTCACCTCATGTTTGGAGCTTGCTCTGTCTGCCCTGAAATCTTTCATATATCATACTTGCTCTGTTCCTGAAAAGGACTCCACTGGTCTCTCAGTCCACTCTTGGGGCTTTCTCTGCTTCTCTTGTTTGCTGCTGGAGTCTGAATTCCATGGACTCTTTCTAGGCCACTTGCATTCTCGAATCTCTTTCTCTCCACAGACTCACAGAGTTCACTAAAGCCTTACTGTCTTACACCAAATGATTCGGCCTCAGTATAAACTAGGCAATCTGCTTCAATGGCGAAAAGATGACAAACTCAGTTTCCCAGTTTCCCAGGTTGTAACCACTTCTGCCACTGCACAAGAAAACAACGCCCAAATCTCTTATGTCTAATCCTGCTCTGCTCTCCCCTCTCAAATTCTCTTATGTCAAAGCCTTCTTTACTCTCTGCTCACTCTGGTCTCTTCCTCTGATCCCTAAGTTTAGTTTTGCAGAGATCCAAAGGTTTTTTTTTGGTCTGGATACTTTTTGGCATTGTCACATGCTGTTCTACTCTATTAAAAAGCTGGATCTGGAGTTGGGTTCTGGCCTGTTCTCTCTAGACCAAAGCATGCGTATGTAAAATGCCTTCTACAAAGTCTCTGTCCTGGATTAGGTGGGCCGGTGACACAGAAAAAGAGAGCAAAGCATAACATCCCAGGAAAAGACACTATGTGTTTTAAAATAGCTCATAAGGAAACCTTTCCCAATAAAAACAATTGCTGCCTATCTCATACTCCTCTCAGTTTTACTTACTTTCTTCAAAAATGACAAGGTGTAATCATAGATGTTTAACTCTATAAATACCCTCCCCATATATCTTTAAAAACTTTTGCTGAACTATTATAAACTTTATCTGAGGATCTGCAAGATCATTGTGTAAACTCTCTTTATCTCAAGCTTTGTAAATTTGTTGGTTGTGGTTTAAAAAAAATCTATAAAATCTACAACAAAATGATAACTTAAAATTTGTGACAGAAGTTGGATGGTGGTGGCACACGCCTTTAATCCCAGTACTTGGAAGGCAGAGACGGGTGGGTCTCTGTGAGTTCAAGATCAGCCTGGTGTACAAGAGCTAGTTTCAGGACAGATTCCAAAGCTACAGAGAAACCCCGCCTCGAAAAACAAAACAAAACAGAAAAACTGGTAATAGAAAAGTGTTGGTAGTAAGAAAAAAAATCTATACATAGGTAATCTTAATTTACTATAGCACACTTGTATGCAACTTAGATTCAACTCATGTTTAACAAAAGTGATCTGCTACAACACATATATAAGTTTGATTCATTTCTTGCTTATAAAAGATAGAACTATGTAGCGGCATTTCAATTGTATTTTAATAAATAGAGAGAGTAAAACAATCCCATTGGTAAGCTTTACAGACCAGGTTATGGTAACACACACCTTTAATCCCGGTAGCCATACTAGTTGCCACAGAAATCAAGTGGTGCATGGCTTTAATTCCAGTGGTGCACATTTTTAATTCCAGATGTAGAGATGAATATAAAATGGGGGGTGGGGAAGCTCTAGCACAGACTCCTTTTGAGATTCCTGGAGGCAGAATCGCCATATTCAGACTGAGGTTAAGATAGAGCAGTGGCTGACTGTTTTGAGTTTTGGATCTTCAGGTTGAATCCCAATTTTTGACCCTGAGTTTTTATTAATCATGCTTCAACTTATTAACAATAAATTTTTGCCAATTAAATTTGTAAAGGTTTACTTATCTTAACAAAAACTGAAAAAAAATGTATGTTCAACCACTTATGTCTTTGTTGTGTTCAAAAGCAGGCCTCTAAGATATTTTATTAAAAGAACAACATAAGTTTGATGGTTAAGGTTTATAAATTCCTAAAGTCTATTTGGGCTAGTAAAAAAAACTGATTTAAATATGTATGACTAGCCTCTTCATTTTTGCTAACTTTGTTAAGCATTAGTTATTTGGATAAACTGAGTCATACAAGAAACTGTGATATTCTGAAAAGGTACACTATGAAAAGATCAGAAAAAAAGGGTTCCCAGTCTCTCTGTGGATAATATTTATAGTTTAAAGTTTTATTTTGACCCAGAGGATGTTCAATTAAATCTTCAGTTTTAAAGGTCAAACTTAGCAATGGCAAAACTATAATATGTTAATCTTATAAAAACTACAAACTTGTAAACTGTTAGAAACAACACAGGCAAATTAAAGGTCAGTCACCTTATAAATGATCAAATTCTTTAATGTGCGCAAAGCTATGCTTGTAGTCATACTGAGTACTTAGAGAGACAAGCTTCTGTGTATATTGTCAAGATTAAGCCTGAAGTAAGTAACTAAAACAAGAAGAGTTTGCTTAGTTTGCTCTCAAACCCTTTAGAGAGTCTGCAGACTATGGTGTTTAAGGTGTTGAATGAGAAAGCAGAATGTCTTCTGCTGTGAGACAATGGTCTTGTACCCTGTAAAGATTTGTCACTTGCATTGCTTTAATAAAATGCTGATTGGCCAGTAACCAGGTAGAAAGTATAGGTGGGTAACCAGGACAGGAGAATCATGGGAAGAGAAAAGGCGCAGTCTGCAGTCATCATCCAGATGCAGAGGAAACAAGATGAGAATGCCTCACTGATAAAAGGTTCTAAGCCATGTGGCTAACACAGACAAGAATAATGAGTTTATGGACAAAGCAAGAGTTAGTTAATAAAGAAAGTCTGAGCTAATAGTTTAAAATTAATGTAGGATTCTGTATGTTTCTTTGGAACTGAATGGCTATCAACAAATGGCGCTAACATGGACAGCTATAGCCACATAAAACCAGAGAGAGATTACGAAGTAATTCTAGATACAATAAACAAAGTTAAGCATGGCTTCTTGGTAGCAGCATTATCTTAAGTGGGCTCTGTTTGCTAGAGGCAAACATGTCTCATTTAACAGAGGCTCCCTGACTCAGCATTAGCTGTAAAACCTTGCAGTTCTTTTAAGAGGCTCCACCACAAAACACTTAAATGGTGTTTATGAATAGCTGATAGTGTGCTTCTTGGTGGTCGTAGAGACCTTGAAACACCACAGAGTTGTGGCAATAAACATGGCTTCCACCAGTACCTCAGCATGAAGCTAGACACTCAGAAAGCTAAGGAATAGGGTGCATCCAACTGTCAAAGCCATGGCTTTTATCCTTGCCATATCACTTAGCAAATTAAAGACTCCTGTGGTCAGAAAAAGAAAGATATAGAGTAAAGATAGATTCAGACAACAACAACAACAACAACAGCAACAACAACAAAAACCCATCTAAATGGTTTACAGTATGTTAAAAAATATATGTAGGCTTGGGAGAGAAAGAAAAAGGATGAAATCCTTTAAAAAGAAGGAAAGAAAGAAGGAAAGAAAGAAAGGAAGAAAGAAAGAAAGAAAGAAAGAAAGAAAGAAAGAAAGAAAGAAAGAAAGAAAGAAAGGAAGAAAGAAAGGAAGAAAGAAAGAAAGAATAGTTAGTTGTGGTGGCACACACCTTTAGTCCCAGCACTTGGGAGGCAGAGGCAGGTGGATCTCTGTGAGTTCGAGGCCAAGATGGCTGTCCAAATAGAAGTAAGTCTATGTCATTCTCAGATGGTAACAAGACTGTTTGGTTTATGCTTCCTATTCAAGTTTATCCTTCTCAAATCTCTGTGGTGGCACTGAATGGTGAGTCCTAGTCTTATCAGACAGGTTAGCACCAGCAAACCTGTTTTACCCAGCTCCTCCCCACAAGATTGCCCTGCTTGGTCAGTCCATTTCACATGTAAAAACTAGGCCTTACTTTCCTTAGCTCTCCTAGGTCTCCTGATAAGAAAGGTAAACTCATGGATGGACAGGTTCACCTTGCTGTCAGGCTTCCTGCGAGAAAGATAAACTCACAAAACAGGTTTCAATAAAAGACAAACCCAAGCTATCACATTGCTATTACTAAAAATTTGCTTTTTACTATTCTTTTATTTAAAAGACCTTGCTTTTCAGTGACTGCTCTCAGTAGTTAAGCACCTGTGTCTCATGGTAAATGACTGGGTGATTCCGGATAAAAGGAAGAGAAAAGGCTTATGTAAGTTGTGAAGGAGTGAGAAAGTGATTTAAAGTTCATAGGAAAATAAGACTTAAAGATAAGGTGTAACGTTAAGACCTCAGGAGTTCAGAGTTTTAACATATTAATTAATCAAATTCTGATAAAGTATTAATCTAGCCTTGGTAAAGCACTGGATACTATTATCATAGTCAAAGGCTCAAAATTTTTAATTTTCTTTGGTTTTTTCATTGTGATAAAAGCATCTCCGTACAATCTATGTATGGCCAAGCCTTTGGGCAGAGGAAAGGGTATTTATGCATTTAACCTAGAAGCAACTTTGGGACTTTTCTTCTTCTCCTTTGTTCTCTTTTGGGCCAAGAAGCTTTTATCATATTACAAATGAACGTTTATACTTTTATTATGTTGATAACTTTTTAGGCTTTGTACTTGTTCTGGTTCAAAGGCATGAGTCTCCTCCAGCTGTTTACAGATGCCTGCTGACTGGTTTTTCTACAGTGATGATTTCAGTACAGATTACAGACAGTGTTCCTGCTAATAACTTCTGTCCCTATTCTGTTATAACAGATATAGGCACCATGTGGGAATCAATTGCAGCCTGCAGCTCACCAGTCCCATGTGGTCCTAGAAAACCGTTGTGCATTAGACTTTCTGAAAGTACATGTGAACCAGGTCAGCCAATGTGGTTGTTCCCTTCTCTTCAGGATCAGACAGCAAACTAAATGCTTCTTATAAAATTCCCCAAATTTCCTGCCATTGCCTGACTCCATTCTCTCCTCCCTACCTTTGATTGTAAATAGAGACTGTTTATGTCCCAACTGCTCAGATCCAAATAATCACACATAAACTATATTGATTTCAATCTGCTAGACCAATAGATTAATTGTATTCCTTGCTAGCTCTTTCATCATGAATTAACCCATTTCTATTAATCTATGTATTGTCATGATGCTGTGGCTTACCAGTAAGCTTCCATCTGGTTTATCCTTCTTCTTTGGCAGCTATATGGTGTCTCCTTGACTCCACCTACTCTCTCTATACATCTCTGTCCAGATTTTCTTCCTGGATTTGCTCTGCTAAGCCATTGACCCAAACAACTTTATTCATCAACCAATAGAAACAACACAAATAGAGAAGGACATCCTGCATCATTTGATCTGTGTTCCAGTCCTGAGCCCACCACAACATCCCAATTTCTACTGTGAAGCAATCAGAGATTGTGTTGCCTCTTATCATCAGCAAAAGGCTGGAATGTTAAATTTCACAGGCAGTCCATATATCCAGAAATGAGCTCAAACTGGACTATAGAAAGGTTTCTGATTAGATAAAAGACAGCGTTCCTTAGGAACTTATGAAAGAGGTTTTCCATCACAGAAAGGAGTCATTTCCCTTACCTCTGGCAAAAGGGACCTAAGATCTCTATTGACGTTTACCCTGGGCACCTATCAGAATATCAAAGCCTATGCTGGCCTCACAAGTGTTATACATTTCAAAGTCTATGCTAGAAATCCTAACCCTTCACACCTTCTCTTTGGGAGATTCCCTCCCTACAACTACTCACCCACATATCCCAGCTACTCCTGCTACATTTTTGCTATTCCCTCTCTTGCTATTCTCTCTCTCTCCCCCTCCTCTCTCTATTCTCTTGATTCTCTCTCTGACTATGCTCTGTTATCTACTTCTTGTTATCTTACTATATCCACTATTTTTTTCTGCTTCCTTAGCCTTAGTCATATCCGATCTCTGGACTCTTCCAGATGCCTCTGGATATTTTCTCTCATTCACAACGAAACCTTCTCTTAATAATGGAGTGGTCATGTCAGCAGTTTCTTCACTGTGCCCCCTCGCATATAGCCCTAACCCACAAAAACCCTGTTAAACCACAGAAAAGGACCGGTAATGGCAACCTACTTCCTAGGATCCAATCTAATAATACAGTATGTCTTCTTGTTTCATGTCTCTTAAGTTTTCACCTATGAACCTATAAAAAGCTCATTTCTAAGAACTAACTCTCTGGTTGTGTTTGAAATATACTATTTGAGTTCACAAGTCAAAGGAAACAGAAGTCGCTGGACCAGGGTGGCTTGGGAAGATGCTGTTTTTCTAGGTCCTAGCCTACAAGCTATTGCCAATCTAGGGTGAGAAAGCCTCTGCTGTCCTCAAGAACATTTCTTCTATCCTACATTTTACTCACAGCAGTCTATGAATATAGACATAAATATTCCGTAGGAAGTTTGGCAACATGTCCAATCAAAAGTAGTAGGTTCACCTCTAGTGCCTATGATCTGTCAAGTCATGTGCCTTTTTACCAGGCCTACAATGTCAGACATGAACTCCCACTTAGGGAGTAAAACGTAGATCCAGTCAGAAATCAGTTGGTTATTACTTTAAGAGTCATGTCCCTTTTGCACCCTTTGACTGGCTAATTGAGACTGCAATGTGTAAGACTGGCAAGTCTGAAAGAACATTACTAAATTGTCTCCCCTAGATGCCTGAAAAACAATACAAAGACCAGCAAGTGTTATCTAGCTCAAATACAGAACGGTTTCTCTATATTCTACGACTAAAGTACATGGTATCTCCAATACCAACTTATTACCATACAGTTCTGGTGGGCAACTAAGTGTGGTGACCATTGCATGTATAGTTTGGGGGCCCTCTTGGGCCTTTGTATCAAACAGCTCTCAGGGAAGTGTTTCATTTTATTTAGAAACTGTCTCTGTCAGGGTTTCTATTGCTGTAATTGAACACCATGGGAACGGTTGATTTTGTTTATTTTTCCAGGTAACAGTCCATCACTGAAGGAAGTCAGGGCAAAACCTCAAGCAAGACAGGAACCTGGAGGTAGGAGCTGATGTAGAGGCTATGGAGGGATTGCTTTCTGGCTTCCTCTTCATGACTTTCTCAGAATGTGTTCTTATAGAGCCCAGGACCATCAGCCCAGGGGTGGAACCACCCAGAATAATGGGCCTTTTCCCATCAATCACAAATAAAAAAATACCCTATAGGCTAGCCTGTAGCTCGATCTTGTGAAGGCATTTTTATCAATTGGTGCTTTCTCTTCCCCGATGACTATTACTAATGTCAAGATGACATAGATAGAGACAGAGACACACATTGGAACACTAGACTTAACTCCCTAGGTCCAAATGAGAAGCAGATGGAGGAAGAACGTGAGCAAGGAAGGCAGGATCAGAGGGAACCCTCATCCGACGATGGATGGAGATAGAGACGGAGACCCACTTTGGAGCACTGGACTGAGCCCCCAAGGTCCAAATGAGGAGCAGAAGGAGGGAGAACATGAAAAAGGAAGTCAGGACCGCGAGGGGTGCATTCATCCACTGATACATGGGGACTGATCTAATGAAAGCTCACCAAGGCCAGCTGGACTGGGACTGAACGAGCATGTGATCAAACCGGATTCTCTGAATGTGACTGACATGGGGGCTGACTGAGAAGCCATTGACAATGGCACTGGGTCTTGTTTCGTCTGCATGTACTGGCTTTTTGGGATCCTAGTCTGTTTGGAAGCTCACCTTCCTAGACCTGGAGGGAGGGGGGAGGAACTTGAACTTCCCACAGGGCAGGAAACTCTGATTGCTCTTAGGACTGGAGAGGGAGGAGGAGAGGGAGTGGGGGGGAATGGGAGGGTATTGGGAGGAGGGGAGAAAGTGGAAATTTTTATAAATAAATAAATAAGTAAATTTAAAAAAAAGATAAAAAAAACTAACCAGTACAATAACCAATATCTTCTGGTAACAGCATTATCCACCCATGTATAGCACCTCCATTTAAAGTCTTTTCAAAATTATATTTAAAACTACTTTTTAAAGAAGTAGGTTTCTGTGTGACTTCTTTCTACATGCATAATTTTAGTTAACCATTCTCTGGTCGCCCATATTCTCTCTGATCCCACATCCCTCTTCAGCATTGTCATCTCCAGGGATCTCTTTCTCTGTTTTTATATCACACGTCTTCAACTATCCCCAGCCTTCTTAAGGCCTCCTCTACCCCAGTCCCACTATAATTCCTTTGTCTCGTGCATGTCTTTATACGTGATGTCTTTATATAGTCTGAAAAAACAAACAAGTCTGAAAATTTGAAGCTGTAACCCGCATGCAAGTGAAAACACTCAAGGCTTGCACTTAACCAGAGTTACCTCACTCAGTGTAGTATTTTCCAGGTTCATTCATTTTCTTGCAAATTATGTAATTTTGTTTTTATTTACAACTGAATAAAATTAAATTTTGCATATATACCACATTTTATATATATATCAGTTGATGGACATCCAGGCTGATGTCATTTCCTAACTACTGTCAATGAATAATGAATATGAATGAGTAAGCATTTCTAATAGAATATAGAGTCCTTTGGGTATATGCCTGGGAGTGGAACAATTATCATATATACTTTCACATATGGTAAACAAATAATTTAGATTTTTTTCCCCCAAAAGCATATGTAGGCTTTCAGAGTCTCTATTACTGAGTTTTTCTTTCATTGACCAGATCCACAGTTCTAAAAAAACAGGTCTCCTTGCAAAAATGCATGTCAGAGAGATAAATTAATTTCTGGTATTGAAAACTAAAAGGTAGAATTTTTATAGATGAAGGGCTCAGATACTTTGTTTTAGGAAGAATGGTCTCATTCATTAATTCTTTTTTACATTAAGGTAGTGTATGTGTTTCAGGACTCAATTTTTCCCTTCCACGTGTGGATACCAAGGATGAAACTCAGGGTATAATGTTTAGTGACAAGTGCCTTTTACCAGTGGCCACAACTTACGGGCTCTCCATTTTTCTCAAAACAGTAATTACCTTGAGAAAAATGTGCAGTCCCAGAGCAAAATAACCAACATATAGGTGGTATATATGTTTAATCACAGATCAGACACATGTAGCGAAGTTGTGCATCTGGAGCAAGTTTCTTTCAGGAGGAGTGTATCTCAGCTTCTCAGCCTGTGAGAAACTTCCAGGGCTTGTTAAAATGCCATGCCAGGCAGCAGTGCCTTTGGGCCTGACTCTCTAGGTCTAGGGAGGGACTCAATAATTGACACTTGCAATAGGGAGGTCTCCATTGATTCTGAGAAATAGTTACAAGTCAGGGAGTGAGGGAGCAGAACAGTTGGCCATATCCCTTAATGAAATTTTATCTTCATTATTTTGCACTTGGTGAGACAAGTTACCAATTTTTCAGACAAAGATGGACAGGACTTTGTCCTCCTGCATTCTTACTCAACTCAAATCTTTAAAAGTCATAATCAGGCTCAATACCACCACAGCATATAAAAGGCTCTAAAGTTGTACTATATGATTTTCCACTACTGACTTTTGATGAGCAAGGGCAAATTCAAAGAATAATTTGTTCCACGACACATGACTCTTGACTTGAACTATTGTTGTATATGCCTTATGCTAATATAGTCTCCCTGCAACCTTAATATACAGCTTACATCAGAAGAGACAACCAAGTAGTACCATCCTAGAGACACACCTCAGTTAGGAAAACACCACCTACACAATTCCTAATGTGGGCTTCACTCATGAGGTCATACACATTGCTCTCCAGTGAGTATACATGTACTTTGTGTTCTAAATATAATTCTTTCTTACTGGCCTGTTGCATCCACCTATAAATTTCTTTAGTTGAAAAAACCAAGAACCTAGACAGAAGTGGTCTATGCATTAATCTATGCAGTTCTTGAGTACAAGGATTATACATGTACCATTATGCCCAGTTTATGTGGAATTGGGATTTGAACCCAAGGATTCATGTATGCTGAGCAAGTATTATATCAACTGAGCCACATCCCAACTAGATGCCTGGTAGTTTGTAATAATAATAATAATAATAATGTAAAATATAACTAGTATAAGGATGAGAATCCCCCATAGGCTAGTTATCATGAATTCCTATAACAAAAGGACTAATAAAAGAAAAACCTACATTTCATATAGACATGAGTGACACTCATGAGAATGAGTGAATGAGTAGTTTTCCAAGAGATGGTTTTGAATTTCAGTGTCTAAAGTATCTTCAACCAAAAATAGAACATTTTTAGAAATGTCAAAGAAAAAGTATTTTGAGCCTCTGTGGGAGGCAACTTGGGGGAAGGTAAACAAATACCAAGCAAAGGCTTGGTAGAGACTTTGTTAACTTAGATTACTCTAATATCATCTCTAGGCCAATCAGGATCCTAAGTTTTCCTTAGTGGTTAGCCTTGGATCTTTTGGCAAGGGAAGTGAGGCAGGATACTTTTGTTTTTAAAAAATTAGGCATAAATTTTGTCAAACAGAGAGCAGAAAGCTGTTTTTATTTGTGCCTCATCTTAATTGTTTTCATCTTAAATGACCCTTGGACCCATCCAGAAATCTTAAAATATCTTCAGGAGTCATTCTGGTCTCCCCAGGGTACACAAACGTTTCCTACCCTTATTTTCCAGTCTTTGTACTCCAATCATTAGCAGTAGATATTGTTACCACTGTATTGTACAGCTTCTTAGAGGTAAATGAAATACAAGAATTCAATTACATAAACTATTCATTGTCTTTTTAGGAATACAATTTGTTTTTCCTTTGCCTTTTCTTCTCTCATCATGTAGCAAAGGACATTCCAAATGTTACTGTTTATGTTACCCTAATCTCTTTTTAATGTCCAATGAGGCTATCTTTAATTAATGTCTCACTTTCTTTTAATACGTGCACATTAATGTATAGACATACCTTATGACTCTAAGCAGTCTTTCTCTTCCTTTTATTGAGAGTATATTATTTTTATTCATATAATATATCCTGATTATAGTCTTCCCTCCATGTATGCCTCCCAGTTCTTCATGTACATCCTCTCCTATCCAGATCCACTTCTTTTCTGTCTCTCACTAGACAATAACCATGCTTCATTCCTGCAGGGAAAGAGGCTGATTGTCTACCTATACTTCTCTCTTTGCTCCCAGTCTCCCAATCTCATGCCCAGCCCTGCAACAGAACACCTGCTGGAGCCTCCCTTCTACCCCTGCTCCCATCTCCAGTGGAGCCCACAGATCTTTCCCTCCTAATCTCCACCCTCTCATTGCTTTATATCAGCACCCCACATCTCCATCATGCTCTCCCTGGGAACCCACAGGTCACCCCGATCAGAGAAGCTAGCAGGCTAACTAAATCTTCGCATCTCCCTCAATTCCTCCAAATCTAATTCCCCAGACTCATCCCAAAGTCTGTAGCAGACCTTCTACTGTGCTTTTTCCTCACTCTCTGCCCTCTTTCCCAGGGGACCAAACAGATCCGGGGGAATACCCTGCTTTTCTCCCTCCTGTGGACCCGTCTACAACCTCCAGTTTATCTCCATTTCTAAGTGTCATCTCTCAGAACCCAGAAACACATTTTACCTGAAATTCTCCAGTGGCCACATCTATCACGACCCTACCATGGGCCACACAGTCACAACACTGTCCTAAGAACCAGAGAGGAAAACAGAAACCAAGGAACAAAACACCTGTCCATGTTGTTGGAGACTGCTCATTCACTTTCCAGCCTCTTAGACCGGAATAATCATGCAGAAACTATATTAAGTACAACACTGTTCAGCCACTAGCTTATGCATATTTCTAGCTATCTCTTACATCTTAAGTTAACTCATTTCTATTAATCTTTGAGTCAGCATGAGGCTGTGGCCTACTGGTAAGATTCTGTCTGGAAGCTGGCATCTTTCTCCTTTGACAGCTACGTGTAGTCTCTCTGACTCTGCCCACTTTCTCTCTATATCTTTGTTGGGATTTCCTGCCTGGCTTTACTTTACTGTTGGAAGGAAGAGGGCAGCTTGCTCATCCTGGCTGCCCAGCTAGCTTAGCCCCGAAATAACCACACAGAAACTGTGTTCATTAAATCACTGCTTGGCCTATTAGCTCTAACATCTTATTGGCTAACTTGTTAACCTATGTGTAGTCATGAATGTGGACTGTGATCCTGATGATGGGTGAACAAAGAAATCGCACTTTTTAAGCCAGGCACTTCATTGAGAAGACTCCTGTTGACTTCGCATTGTAGGTGACAGGTCAATGGTTAACTTAAAAGCATCCAGAAATACACACTGAAATAGAGAAGTCCCGTGCTGTGGACAGAGGAAGATTCAAAAGTTACACAACCTAGTTAAAAAAAAAACACACCTGCTGTCCTTGGTCCTCCACCATCGTAATGAAGGGATTGAAACAGATATTCTCAAAATCCCTGCCAAAGTCTAGAACATGTTAATTTCATTATTTATGCTTATAAAGATACAATGTTCCAAGTGTCTTCGGGTGGGTATTTTAAAGTAATGTCCCCCTGTTGATGATTTCTGCCACCACCCAGTGCTAGGTGAGCCAGGGTTTCAGAAGACGCATTTTTCTTCTCCCTCTCCCCATTCCTTTACACAGTTGCTTCCTGCCCCCACCTCAGAAGTCACTACCTCCCTTTGTGTTGAGTTTCTCCATCTGTGAAACGTGAGGCTGAGTGCCCATCTGCCTCCCATGGGTATTCTGTATCCCTCGGGCTCCTTCACACAGCACTCACTGTGGGGCATTATCTTTAAACCAAGGTTGGCATTTCCTTTCTTTCCTTTCTTGGTCATAATTCGATCCTAACTTCCTCAGGAGCCTCTTGTCTTTGTAATTTGTCAGTACTTCTCATCCGGTTTTCACATAGTCTAAAGCTATGGTGATGCTAATGATGTCATGGGGAATCAGCTGGGAAGTGACAGGAACCATTGAAAAAGTGTGCTGTATTAGTGAATAAAAGAGTTAAAGGAATACTCCTCAAAAAAGACACACAAAAGAAAGAAAGACAGAAAAAAAAGCAAGAAAGAAAGTAAGAAAGCCTGTACTCACAGTATTAACCTAGGAAAAGGGGCTGATGCAAACAAAAAAATTAACATAAGACCGTGTTGCCAGAACAAGCACAGCATTTCACATAAACAATTGTATTTGAAATTTACATAGAGAACAAATTTTTAGTGTGAGTATATCCCACCCCAGGGACAAGTCCAGTGACCATACTAAAATTTCTGTTGTTTATCTGAATTTCAAATGTGATTGTCTGGTATTGATATTTGTTAAATCATATGACCCAAAGAAGGAATGAAAAGCTGACCTTGCACAGCCACTTCTGCGTGGAGCAGAGTTTCCAGTGAGAAGCTGGTCTTCTAGTTCTTCAAACGTTAAGTAGAGAAGCACTCCAAAGCTAGCAAGAAGGGCTCAGAATTTCCCATTAGTTTCTCTGTGAAAACAACATGTGTGAGAAAACCAGATTCTGTCAAGCTGGACTTTCAGTGTCTGTAGATTTTGTTCTAGAAAAACCCCTTCAGAAAATGGTAAAACAACAAATGAAACAAAAACACCATCAACAAAAGAATGCAGTTTTCATTTTCTACCGTGCACACCACCACTGTTTCTGGAGCAGCCTCTGTCCTCAGTGTCCAACTCAAGCAGGCCCTGAGCTCACCATGTGGCTGGAGATCACCTTGAACTTGACCCTGCATCCCAAATCACGTACATGCTGGGGGCTGAACCCAGGGCTTTCTGCATGAAGGCAAGTATTGAACTTCAGTTCTATCTCAGTCTCACCTTCGTTTTAAATTAGCCTTTTGGTTAGTATGCAAATAAATGGATTTCATTGAGACATATATTTGTGTGTGTGTGTGTGTGTGTGTGTGTGTCTTTGCATGTTGTTCCTACCTCCTCCATACATTATCTTCTCCTTTTCCTTTTCTACTTCTTTGTGTACGTGTGGTATGTTGCAGATGTGGGACAGTATATGATACACATTTACCTATATGTCTGATATGTCATGAATGTAGGTTCATATTGTCACGTTGCATGTGTGGTAGTCAGAGGACAGCATTCAGAAGTCAGTTCTCACCTATCCACCTTGGTTGTGAGCCAGCTGTGTGTTGTGTTGTGTTTTCTGCAGTAGGGTGCATCTGGCTAGCTGAACCTTGAGCTTCTCAGGGGTTCACTCTTCTTCACTGCTCATCTCCCTTAGGAGTGCTGGGATTTCAAATGCATGTTACCACATCCAGGTTTATATGTGGGTTCTGAGGATCCAGGCATAGAAATCTGGCTTACATGGTGCACATATGCACATGTATCTATGCGTGTGTGTATGCATGTATGCACACACACATACATGCACACACAAGCACACACACACACAGGCACACAACTTTACCTACTGAGGGAAAATCCAGGATATAAAGACAATCACACTTAAACAATTGTAGCTCAAATCTAGTGGCTTAATGACCCATATTTGGGATTTGAAATATTCTTAATTCAAAAGGTATAGGCAGTTCCACCCCTCCAGGGCTGTCATCCACAGCACAGTTTTTCTGGTAGGCTCAGACAAGCTCCAGCTCCATTGCACACTAAGAGATAACCTTGGTGGTTGTCTCTTGTTCACAGAATCTCTGATATCCTGGGATCTCCTGTGCAACTGGGGCTGCACCTTCACCAGGGCTTCTCCTGGCCTCTCACAGTGCCAAGCCTCAGTTGCTCTCCATTACCTTTTCATGCCTTCAAACCAGTACAACATGGGTAGCTTACACATTACTGAGTCTGGCTGCCAGCTGAGATGCAGCCTTGGCCCCTCCTGAACCATCACATCTATACACTGACCCTGAGGAAATGATTTTCAGAAGATTTTAATCTCAATGATGCTAGTCAAATATAGCTGATTTTCAGCCCCTGCTCACTGTTCCATTGAGCTCTGCTTATGGCATTTCCTAGTGCAAAGTCCCAAAGTCTTCTGCTGTCCTCTGAAAACAGCATGGTTAGGCCTGTCACAGACATATACACACAACAATGTACCAACTTCGGTCTCAGCTACTTTTCTATTGCCATGATGAAACTCCATGACTAAAGTAACCTATAAAATAAAGCATTTAAATTGGGAGGTCATAGTGCAGAGGGTTAGAGAACATGACCATCGTAGCGGGGAACTTGAAGCAGGCAGGCAAGCTTGGCACTGGAGCGATAGCTGAGAGCTTACATCTGATGCACAAGTGTAGGGCAGAGAAAGCAAACTGAGAAGGTCATGGGCTTTGGAAGCATCGAAGCCTGTCCATAGTGACACACCTTCTCCAACAAAACTCTGACTGAGGATCAAATATTCAAACATATGAGCCTATGGGGACCATTGTTCAAGCCTCCATGCTCAAGGAAGCAAAGTTTCATTTCACCACACTAATCTCTTCTTAATCATGGTTGATTCTTCAGCCTCGGATAACCACAGATTTTTTAAATCTAAAATAGCCTATGACAGAGTCAAATTTCCCTCTGAGGGAAGTCAGGGCAGAAGCTCAGGCAGAAATCTGGAGGCAGCGACTGAAAGAGACCATGAGGGAAAGCTACTTGCTCCATACTGCTTGGCTCATTCATTTTCAGCGTTTTTCTTATATAGACCAAGCCCACCTGTTCTGGGGTGGTCTAACCTACAGTGGGCTGGGCTCTTCCACATTAATCACTCAAGAAATGCCCCATTGGCATGCCCATGGACCAAATCTGATGGAGGTAACTCCTCAATTGAGGATTTTTTCTTCCCAGGTGTGCCAAACTGATAACTAAAGTTAACTAGAACATACATATGTACAACTTCAATCTGTATCCCACATGAGAGAAAATAGATAATATTTGTTTGATGGAGGTGGGCCTTCTGTTATGTGTTATTTTCATTGGTTAATAAAGAGACTGCCTTGGCCCTCTGATAGGACAAAAAATTAGGTAGGCGGAGTAAACAGAACAGAATACTGGAAAGAAAAAAGTGAGGCAGATGCCATGGAGCCAGCCACCAGGTCAGACATGCTGAATCTTTCCCGGTAAGCCACACCTCATGGTGCTACACAGATTATTAGAAATGGGTTAATCAAGATGTGAGAGTTAGCCAGTAACTAACTCTCTAGAGATAATGGGCCGGGCAGTGTTTAAATGAATACAATTTGTATGTTGTTATTTCCGGGGCTAAGCTAGCCATGTGTGAGCCGTGTGGGACGAAAAACAGGCCTGCCTACAGCCCCTCACTACATTTGTTTTTCTGAGTCTGACTTATGTGTTACATACAATGATCCCCAGTGTCATCTCTTTCTCTATGGATGATAGATTTCCATTCTTGACAGTAGGAAAACATTCTGTCGTGTACATGGATTACATTTCCTTGATCCACTAGTCAGTTTATAAATCTCATGATGACTTCACATATTGGCTATTGTGAATACGCAGCAACAGACCTGGATGAGCAAGTATCTCTCTATGGTATGCTGGCTTATAATCCTTTAGTACATACCCAGAGACAGTATGGGTGCATCATATAGTAGCTATGTTTTTAGTTTGCAGAACAATCTCCACGTCGATTTCTATAGTGGCTGCACCAATTTACATGCCTACCATCAGTGAATAAGGATTCCTATTTATCGATTTCCTTGCCAGCATTTGTTAGCATTTGTTTTCTTGGTGGTAGCCCTTCTGACTGGGGGTAGTGGGGTGAGGTGGAATCCTAAATCCATTTTAATTTCCATTTTCCAGATGACTAAAGAGGAACACGTTCAAAATACTTACTAATCACTTGTGCTTTTTCATTTAATGATTTAGTTTGGATTTGTTTTTGGTATTTCATATTTCTATCTTAGCAGGACATGCCTTTAATCCCAGCACTTGGGAAGTAGAGGCAGTCTCTGTGAGTTCAAGACCAGCCCAGTCTACATAGTGAGTTCCAGGACAGCCAGGGCTACATAGTGAAGCCCTGCCTTGAAAAAACAAACAAGCAAGCAAAACAACAGCAAGTAAATAAAATATATAATTTACAGAACAAGAGAAACTAAAATTGTGTGCATGTGTTTGTCTGTGTATATGTGTTTGTGTGTGGGGGTCTGTGTATATGTGTGTGTATGTGTGTGTGTCTGTCTCTGTGTATGTGTGTCTCTGTGTGTGTCTGTGTTTGTTCTCTCTGTGTGTCTCTGTGTATGTATGTGTGTTTCAGTCTCTGTGTGTATGTCTCTGTGTATGTGTGTCTGTGTGTGGGGTGCATATGTTCATGCATGCACATGGGGAGACCAGAGATGGATATTGTTAGGTGTCTTCTACCAGTGCAGTCTGCCTTATTGTCTTGAAACAAGATCTCTCACTGAAGCAGCCTGCTTTAGCTGGGCTGGCTGACTAGTTAGTGTGTGTGATCCGGTCTCTGCCCTCTGATGACGGGGTTACTGGCATTTGCTATCATGCCCTACTTCTTACTCAGGATCTTGGGGCACAAACTCAACTTCTTTTGCTTGTACAGAATTCTCTCTTACTGCTGTGTCTTTATCCCAAAGTGGGAATTCTTCTGCAGAGAAGAATTTCAAGGTGATATGAAGGAAATTTGGTGTTTTTATTTACTTGTTTGCTCTCTTTTTTGAGACAAGATCTCATGTAGCCTAGGCTGTCCCCAACTCTGCTCTGCAGCTGAGGACAATCTTGAACTCATGATCCTCCTATTTCCCAAGTCCTGGGGTTACAGGTATGCATCAGTATTCCTGGTTTAAATGAGCCTAGAGCTCATTAGAAAAAAGTTAATAAGATGCATGCAAAGACATTAAAAGGAAGAAGGAGAAGTGAGAGGGGTGTTCTGTTTTCTTAATATGTGTAGCCCAGGCTAGCCTAGAACCCAACATATTTCTTTCTGCCTCTACCTCGGACATGCTGAGCTTGCAGGCAGGCACCATCATGACCCACCTTCTCTAGGGGACTAAGGCATTGTTACCCAGAGATCCTGATGAGCAGGTACTCTCGTGAGCCCTTATCCAAGGACTTCCTGAAGGTCCTCCTAGCTTTTCACTGTTACCAACACTGTCTCCAGAACTCTTTAAGTACGATCTTTTGCAGGCAGGATTGAAATATATGACAAATTGAGGGGGTGTGGGAAGGGAAAGTGGCTGGCACGCTGACAATCAAGAGAATCTCACTTGCAGGATTTTAATCATGTGCACAGTGACGATGTGCAACTTACGTGTAGTATCAATTCCTTTGGCCTTTTAGGACCTGTTTTATTAATCTTATCATCTGAAAACTTGTGCAATGTACCCTGTAAACCACTTTACAGTCCACTAAGGAAGAGTTCTTTAGATAAGACAAGTATACCTAAATATTTATCTAATCTTTTCAAGCCTTCAAACAATGTAAATTCAAACAGCATCAAAATCTCATAGATAGTTGTTGCTAGCATCATAGTGTGACTCCCTCAAGAAACATAATCCACTCTGGGAACTGCCCCTCTTTAATTTCTCTCTCTCTCTCTCTCTCTCTCTCTCTCTCTCTCTCTCTCTCTCTCTCTCCTCTCCCTCTGTCTTTCCTCACACCATCTGTCTCTGTTACCTTAAAGCACCTGTTTTTGATATCTGTACTCACAACTACTTCAGAACTTAATTTCATTATAAGCGTCCCCTAAGATGGCTCGTGCGTTGAAGATTTGGTCCCTAAGGCAGTGTCCTAATCTGGGCTTTGGGGAATTCCTTGGATTCCTTGGTCATGAGGATTAATCCATTGATACATTCACAATTTAATAATTAGGAGGTGGTAGAAGCTAGGAGCTGGGACTTAGCAGGAGGAAGTGATCACTGCGGGGGGGGGGGTGACTCTGGGGTTCCTCATCTGTTTCCCATCCACTTAGTTTCCAGAATGGCACTAGGTGAGCAGTGATCACTAACCACGTCCTGCCTCCATGGTGCTGTGCTTTACTATCTCAGGCCCCTAACAGTGGGGCCAAATGATCTTGGAGAGCAACTCTGAAACCCTGAGCCAAAACTTCTTTCCTCCTTTGAACTATTTTTCTCAGGTATTTGTTACAGCAACAAAAAGTCTGACAGCCACAATGTTCTAATATTGAACATCTCTGTACTATAGAGTTGTCAAAATACTACTCAAATTCTTCATTTGTAAAATAATGACCTATTTGAATGATCGGATTCTTTTCTTAATTGTATTAACTTATAAAAAAGATGACCTACAGTTTAATTAATTGACTAATTGGGAAATTTTCTTCTACCATTTCCAAAACCAAATGCCAAATTTGATTTTCTTCATTTATTTCTGGATGAAGTTGTTAGTATTTCAGTTAACAATGGTTTTAGTCACTTTTGTATAACCATGAAGAAACACCATGACCAAGACAAAAGCAACTTTTATAAAAGAAAGCATTCAATTTGGGGCTTGCTTATAGTTTCATAAAGTTAGTCCATGATCATCATGACAAGAAACATGGCAACATGCAGGCATGAGGATGAGAGTTCTACATTCGATCAGCAAGCATTAGGCAGAGAGAGAAGGAGGGAGAAAGGAAGGGAGGAAGGGAGAGAATGAGGGAGAAAGTGAGAGAGGGAGAGTGGGTGCAAGTATAGTCGCTGGTCTTCAGTCAGTTAGAATCCTTAAGAAGTTGGTTCTAAGAGCAATGAAGAAATTCCACAATGACATGATAGATGAACTTGCCAGTAAGAGTGAGGGCAAGTAGGCAAACAGCAAGGTTTACTTCCTCCTTGACTAAGACAACGTATGTAAGAAGGAGTTTATATTGGCTTATGATTCTGGAGGGATAAGAGTCCAACATGATGCAGAGACATAGCAGCAAGCAACAGGCATAAATGCAGGACCAGAAATCAAGATCTTAGATCTTCAAAGATAAACACAAAGAGAGTAAACTGAAAATAAATAGAAGTTTTAAACTCTCAAAGTCTACCTCAAAGTACAGTGACACACTTCCTTCAGCAAGGCCACATCTCTTAAACCCCCACAACAGTGCCACCAACTGTGGGCCAAATGTTCAAAACCTCACTCTATGAGGGACATTCTCATTCAAGCCATTATTGTTTGTCTGGCTTTTTATTTATTCACTCAAGAATAATAATAATAATAATAATAATAATAATAATAATAATAATAATAACTATTATTATTATTGTTATTTTGAGAAAGGGTCTTAGGCTGTGTAACACATTCTGTTATGGAACTCAAGGCTGTCTTTGAGTTTATTTCAATATTTATACCTTAGTTTCCAAGTTATGAGACTAAAAATGTGTGCCACCTTATCTAAATCTTTTTTCCCCTTTCCTTTCTTTCCTATCTCTTCTCTTCTCTTCTCTTCCCTCCCCTTCCCTTCTCTTCCCTTTCTAATCCTTTGCTCCCCTCACTTCTTCTCTATCCATATTTCTCCTCCTGATCCTTTCATTTCCTCTCCTCCCCTCTCCTTTTTCTCTTTTTTCACCTTTTCTTTCATGATACTGAGAGTCAAACTTCATGTCTTGTTCATGACAGACATGTGTCCTACCCTAAAATAACAGCCCCAAGTGCCAGGATTGCCATTTTTTCCCCACAATTACATCTTGACATATTAGTTGCAAATGTGTATTTATATTCACTACTAAAAGTATGCTATAAAGTTTCAAGATATTCTTATGCCCCTCATATTTATTGACTAATGCATTTAGACTCTTTGTGTCTTTTATTTCTCTTGTCTAAGTCATGGCATTGACCTTCTATTTGTAAAATCCTTATAGGTTCTCTCTTTACATTTATCCTGTAAAATACTTCACCCATGAGAGTTAACTTCAAGATCTGTGCTGCAGCAGACAACGCACAATTTGCCTACTGCTGTCCATCTCATTATCTTTACTTCCCATAAAGATTCTACACTCATTTCATGTCCCATTCATCAGGCTTTCTTGTGATTCCTTTTTCTGATCCTGTGCTAAAATGCTCCAACAAAAACAATTTAAAGGAGAAAGGGTTTATTTTTGGTTCAGAGCTTAAGGTTACAGTCATGGGTTGGGAGGGGTCACAGCAGTAGGAGCTTGAGGATGCTGGCCACATTGCATCCAGGCAGCGAGCATAAGACAATGAATGCAGTGCAGAATGGAGCTGTCCACAGTGGGCAGATCTTCTCTCCTTTAGTAGTCAAGACTGTCCCTCAAGGCATGCCCAGAGGGAGTGTCTTCCAAGGAATTTTATATCTCATCAAGTTGATGACTGAGATTAATGCTCAGGTTTTTCCTGCTGCTTCCAATGTACTATAGCTCCAGTATTTCCTTTATTGTAAAACCTTCCCCGACTCACCCTGCCAAAGTGGACCTCTTCTTTCTGTATGAAGCATGATGATGCCTAACCAAGTTCTAGTCTACATGCTAGGTGGAGTCATGCAAATGTTTGGCTAATGAATACATCAGTCACAGAAAAGAAAAGACCGAATGGATAGACATTGATGCCCACTATCAACAGCTATCTATCAGGTAGCTACCTGGTATGTCAAGTTAGGATTCTAAGACCATGATGTTGAGAAAGACGAATTACTGGCTTTGGAACGATGGTACAGCTAATCAAAACGGTAAGGGGCAGCAGGAGAGATTTATTTTCTTCCCCAATTTTAAAATTTCCAGGTTTGTGTTTCTCAGTCTAAAATAATGCCATTGGAGCTACTGTAGGGTAGAGCAACCTAGGGCAAAGCAAGAGTTGAGCCCTTTGTGTCTGTGTTGGTTATGTGCATGTCTGTTAAGCTTCTAGATGCTTTGTTGATGTGGATCTCTGTACAATGTCTTTCACATCCCTTTCCCCCAGTAGGAAACATAGACTCCCTGAGTGTAAACCTTATTAATGAAAATAAATATTATCCACAAAGGCCTACACTACAGAAGAATGACTCAATATGGGTTTTTTGTTGTTCTGATCTTTGCTTCTTTCTCAAGCTTTTTTCCAGCTCTTGGTGCACTAAAGCTTCTATTGTTATTATATTTTGTTATTTGGCACCTTTGAGACACAGCATTGCTATTCATTCCACAATGCCCTCGAACTCACATCTTCCCGTTTCTGCTTGCATGTGCTGGAATTACAGCTATGTCTCACCATATCTGACGCTCTCATTTTTAAAGTCTGTTTCTGTGTCTAGACAGTGGGAATTGTATGTTCTCTCAGAAGCAGGATCTCGTTTTGCTCATCTTCCCAGAACTAAACAGAACATGTAACAGAAAACAAGCGATCATTACAAGGCTGTCTAAGAACCACCACCGAGTGTTATCCAGGCTCTGTGAAGAATTTGAGGGAGCTGGAGATGAGAGCCATGGTTTTTTTTTTTTTTTGTGCTTTATCACTGAGCTAGTAGCTTTATTCTCTTTATTTCATTTTATTATCAAGATAGTGTCTCACCATTTTAACTGAGACTGGCCTTGAACTCCCTTTGGAGCCCAGGTAGGACTTGAATTTGTGCCTCTTTCTCTGCCAGCTCCCAGACAGCTCTGGCTACAGGCTGGCATCACCATGCTATTTCTCCTGCCTTTAGAGGATGTTCTCTGAGAGGCAAGGCAGCCACTTTCACTTCAGCCTTCCTTCGAAAAGCTCTGTTGGGCACCAAACAATCTTTTAGCAAAGTGTAAACGCCGATCCCCCAGTAACCACCATTGTTGTTATACTATTTTTTGATTCAGAGCTCTGAAATAACTTGCTTTTGAAGTATCCCCACTTCATAGATACAGACCATGGGAGAAACAGTATCTGTAATTGAACAAGGGCCAGCCAGCCTCAAGAAGCCAGGACCAGATGCTGACGCAAACAAATACCATAAGAACTCAGTGAACTCTTAACTCATTCTGATTTCCCTTAGTACCCCTACCCAAGGCTAAGAGAGCCAAATAGGAGGTGTCGAACAGCCTGAACTTGAAGTTCATCTCCTTCTTCTATTACCTCTGGGTTAGCTCCAAGTCAGTGACTTGGATTCGGTGACCCAACACTCCATAAGTTCTTTATCCCATTCGTGAGAAGTCAGCATATAACATGCTTTCCCTATTTTCCCTACAGTTGATTTACTGCTGACTGCCATATGAGTTTTAAATACATGTTAAATTATTAAGGAACCTGAAAGAATGATGCTAGAATAAAGCAAAACACACGTTCCCCCAAGCCCACAAGTGACTCATCTATTTCAAGTCTCCCAATAGAAAAAGGAACCAGGGCATTTTGGTAGCTTTCTCTTTCCATTACCCCAAACATAAAATAAATGTATAAATCTAAGCATATGCATAAAGAAGGCCATTTTGATGAACTGGAACCCATTAGTATTCTAAAGAACAAAAAAATCTCTGGCTTTCAGTTCTATAGGTGCACCTGAGTCCATTCTTTAAATTGAGATCTGTATGGCAACTTAGCTGCTGACATGGGAGGCTGAGCTCATTTCTCATGGTGTTAAAATGCTTCATGAGAGTTGAATAAATGAACAACACTAAGTCACTGCTTTCTTTGTGACTGAAAAAAAAAACAAAAAACAAACAAACAAAAAAAACCTCAGGCACCACAGTTTCTGAGGAAAGTCTTTGTAGCTTAGGGCATCATTTCCCACCTGGTCAGGAATGCAGGGAATCTCTGGGATCACATGAAATCTCCTCTCTACAACCATCTGAAGAGGAGGTAGCCACACGGTTCAGTGCTTTAGCTGACCACAGCGAGGTATTTAGATAAAATGTTAAGGAATTTTTTTCCTAAAGGTGGTCTCTTTGCTAACATGATATGCAAACCTCCCTGAACTTTTGAAGATCGGAGACCAGCCAGGGGTTCTTTGGGAAGCCAGAGACCCAGGGTTCTGCCACCAGTCCACCTCCACCGTCCGTCCCAAGGCAGCACCAGTGTCCTTTCAGCCTGAAAGCTGCGTTTGTCAGGCACCAGAGACAGAGCCGCTTTGACGTCCGCCCACTCACTGAGGGGGTCACCTGTTGCCTTGCCCAGGCCAGAGGAGGTCAGCTTCTCAACGAGGACTTTTTCTTAAAGAGGGGGGGCGGCATGGGCCCATCCATAAAAGGATCTCTTTGAGGTCAGTGAAAAGCAAAGCAATGCGTTTTGTGTTCCCAGTTAGGCGCTCTGGCACGAGGCCGCCTGAGAACAGGCCTGCGAACAGTTCTTTCTGGAGGACCGCCAACAGAGGCAGCCAGACGATTTTCACAGGACCTTTCGCTGCCACTGTTAACCCAGAGGCAGACTAAATTGGAGTCAGAGCAACCACCTCCAGGCCCCATCTCCCACTCCCACCCGTGGGCGTCTGGGCGGCTGCACAGGCCTTACCCAACCAGCTGCCTCCTGACAGGACCAAGTCATGCGGGGTCAAGGACAGGAAGCCTGATCCACAGTCACAGGCAAGATGAAAAACCAGCAGCTCGAACTGAAGTCCCTCATACGCCAAAGTGGAGAAACTCTCCCAGCCCCTCCCTGGGGTCACCTGCTCAGTGAAGACTCTCACAGTTTGACAGTAACAGGCCTGTGTCCACTTCCTGTGGACCTCCCCCACCCGGACCCCTGTTCTCTGGTTCCTTCCTTCGCCTCGGAAGAAGTAGACACATTCAAATAAGCAGCCAGTGTATCTGTGCCGGCCGTGGAAAATCAGGGGCAAGGGGCAGCTGTGGGCAGCTCTGGGTTCAGCCCCGGGCTGTGGGAAGGAGTCCTGCAAAAAGCTGCACACTCCCTCTGGCCAAGAGGAAAAGAGTCTGCCTGTTCTTCTTTAATGTCTCTTTTCTAGAAACAAAGAGAATCAGGCCTTCCCACACGAAGGCCTCTGTAAGGTCCGCGCACCTGAAGACTCTATATATACAGCGCCTTTCTTGGCTCCTGCCACTTGCCCTGGCAGCTCTGAGGACCATCAAGCGCGCTACCGAATGTCATCTTAATCTTTGCTTCTGTCTCAAAGACAAACACGCTTCTTGGCTTATCTCCAGAGCCAGGTCGGATATGGCTGTCTCAGGGAAGCTGCCAAATGGGACCAGAGTTCTTTTTACACTGTTGGTGTCAAGTACTGAATTAATGAAGTCTTTAGTTGCCTGCAGGGAGCACAGACATTCAGGCACTTCTCTAATTCCTTCCGTACAGGAGGCCCTTAGTGCTCCCACCACGGGAGGCTGTCAGTATTCCTAACCCCCAGCCCTTGTGGCTGAGCAGGCTTTTGTGGGGTGGACCGAGGACTTGAGTCTAAACATTCCCTGGCTCTACCAGAGGGACACTCTTAACAAGTCCAATAGCTGACTGTCCCCAAGAGAGGCAGAACAATCAAAGCACAATTGACTTAGCCATTTGGGAGCATAGATTAGGAACCCTCGTCTTCAAGGAAACGTTTAGAAGATAATTCAAGATGAAAAATTAAAACCCGTTAGCGTCATCTGCTAACTCTGTGTTTTGTGGCAGTAAGGTTTTATTTTTTTAAATTTTTTTTATTTTATTAAATTTGGTGTGTGTTCTTTTGGAATCTGCACATGTTCTTATTGTTGTTTACTTAAGCCTTAGGCGGCCTTGTCTCCCTCAGCTGCTTGCTCACCAGAGGCTGATGGATGCCCGTTACTGTTCAGTTGCCGGTAGGATGCCATTTGGGAGAACCACATCTGAAGACGCTGGCGCTGGTAAAGCGTCTTTTTAGTTGAATAATGCAAGACAGCACATTTGAGGAGGTGGAAGGCATGCGGTGGCAGTTCAGAAGGAAGACAAAGAGGAAACAGACCGCTGACGCTGGTGGGAACCCGGGGTGGTATGTGGCATCCCTCACATGGAGACCAAGCTCCCAGCAAATTGCCACGATGCCAAACCGAGGGTCGCGGTAGACATTATGGAACGACTTCCCTCCTTTGTCCAACAATTAAGAGAAAAATCACAGCATTCTCTTCTGCTGCTTTTCAGCTGAGAACAGTAAAAGGATGTGTACAGTTTCTCCTTAAGTTTCTCTGCTAAAGTGTTTCAAGTGGCGAGCGTGGAGGGTGCATAACTCCGGGGGTTGTAGTCGGCATCTCAAGCTGCTAATATTTCCTTTCAGGATTTGTGTTTCATTGCATTAATTCTGCCCACCCACCCCGTGTGACCGTCTCTCTCTCTCTCTCTCTCTCTCTCTCTCTCTCTCTCTCTCTCTCTCTCTCTCTCTCTCTTTCTCTCTCTCTCTGTGTGTGTGTGTGTGTTTGGGTGTGTGCTTGCATGCCTGCAGAGGCCTGAACTCCATATTTGGGTGCTTTTCTCTATCTGTCTACCTTTTTATTTTAGAGAAGGATGATGCTTGTTTGAGACAGGGTTTCCCATTGATGCTGGAGCTTGAGTTTCAGCTAGTTGGTGAGCCACTGGGATCTGCCTGCCTCTCCTCCCCTCCCCCTGCCCTAGTGATGGGGCTATAGATACTGGCACTTGTGTTAAGTTTTCACTACTAACCCCCTTCCCAGTGGAAATTACAGTTATATTGACTTACACCCAATGAGATCATCTCATTTTTGAGCAGCAAGTACTTTACCCACCGAGCAGACTCCTCAGCACCTATTTTCTCTGCTGATAGGCCAGGGAAGCATCTCTGAGTTGCTCATGTAATTTGCACTGAAATCTAGTTTCTTTTCTGCAGCTCTATCTCTAGCATGAAGTGATGCTATGTGACACTTTGGGAACTGCAAACTCTAAGATGGATGTTTAAAGAATGGATGACCAGCACCTCTGGACGGGCCCAGTCATCCACTGACTTGCAAGGGCATGAACAGGACCATCAGGAAGTGAGTGTTTTATGTGCCTGGCTTTGTACAAATTCCCTTACAGCTGTTTGCTGTTGTCTGATGGAGAAATGGAGAAGGAAGGGCAAGAGTGTGCCTGGGATTTTCTGTGCTGTTAGGAATCTATTTTACGTTTTACGAAAACATCCTGCCAATGCCAACGATCTTTTTTTGGCTACTGAATAAACTGTTGGGTTCTCTGGAGCTTGCTCTTAACCCCACTTTCCTCTTCCTCCCCTTAAGCACCCTAGCTCTAAATTTGAGATCAGGCCAAAGAGACATGAGGAAGCTCCCAAGGATATTTTTAAAGAAAACAACAGCAAAATTCCCAAATAAACACACAAAGGACCCTTTGGCTCTGCTGTAAGAAACAATATTCCTCCAAACTTATAAATAAAGATCCCTGGCCTGTATGGTGTTACAACTCATCCCAGCACTCTAGAGTCAGGGGCAGAACCATGGGCTTGAGGCTAGCTTGAGTAACACGGAGAGAATCTGTCTCAAAGTGAAGCAAAGCAAAACAAAATAAATGCAGAGAAATGTTTGGGGAAGCTGTGATGAGCACAAGTGTATCTGTATTTATAATAATAAAAATTGTCATTGAAATATTTAAGTTATGCTTTGATAATAAAATACACAATATATAGTTTCAACTTGCAATGTTTCACTGGTGTCCCAGAACATGTGCGGTATGCATGAAGAGTCAATTTGATGCAGGGTTTCTCTTAAATGTTTGCAGAGGAAATGCATAGTATTTTTCTCACAACAAAGTCTGCCTTATAAACACTGGGGTGGTCATCCTCCGAACATTTCCCCAAAGGCCCAAGACACTTAGGGACAGAATAAAACTCAAAGGACAGTAAACCAACTAAAATCTGCAGGATCGTTTCATGGTACAAGGATAATTCAAGTCTGGGGATTTGGGTGACCTCAGATTCCATCCTTTGTTCTGAAGACCTTGTGTCTTGTCCTGTGTAACAATCAGTCTCTCAGGTGCTTTGGTGAGACTTATTCATTCACATATAAATTCAGTTTACTTAAGAAATACTTCCTTGAGCTCCTTCTCTTTTACTGCACTGCTCTGTTCTATTGGATTTATAATGTCTGCTATCTGTTGATTTATGAGTTATGTCCCAGTAGAGGATAGGCACAGATGCCTAGGGGCCTTGTTCTGATGGAGAACATGAGTTTGAGTAATATAAGTGTGGAATCACTGACCAATGGCAGCCTGGAAAGGAAGTAGAGTTTGTTTCATGGGTTCAGAAGCAGATAGAGTTTTAGGTCTACCCTTATCTCAGCTAAACCCCTATCAAAACAGAACAATTTGCCCAAACATGGGGTTCATTTTAGTATAATTACCCTTCACCAGGTCTTTGGCCAAAATATTTGAAAAGTCTTCTCAACTCTCCTCTTCTACAGTCAAGGACTTTGCACTAAGATATACCTCCTCTGATGTAATACACTTTGGAGCCTTTCTTCCTACCTATTCACTGTTTGGTTCCGGAGGTTACAGTGTCTTCTATTGTCTGTAAGTAAGATATCCCAAGCATGGGAGCTATGAAACTATTGTAAAACCAGTCATACAGTTTTTACTAGGGTAAGTGATAGAAATAAATGTAACAGCTGTATTATTGATTCTCAGTTGGCATTTGAGATCCAAGAAGTATTAAGATAAGAAAGCAGCCCAAATATGATTGTACCATCATTAAGAATCAGATTGTAGACAAAGATGAAGTAACAATACAAAGACCATGGAGGCTAAATGAACAATGTGAATTACAACTGCAGTGGTCATCAGGAAGAGAAATGCACCGCTTGGAGTTTAAGTAGCCAGTTTTAAGAAATTTAGATTTCAGCAAGACTTGAAGAATGATATTAGGATCTTAGCAGAATGTGAAGGATATTTCAGGAAGATAGAACAGTATTTCCCAAAATGTTAGCTGTAACTGTCTATTTCTGTTGATTCCTGGCTATTGATACAAAGTCATTATATCTACTTATTGAACCATCAGAAGTTCATTATCTGATTCTTTGGGAGGTTATTGAATATCAGGAGATTCAGCTTATGTCCACAAATACTTTTCTTTAGAAATTGCATCAATTACAATGGCAACATTGGCTGTATACTCAATATTCATAGCTAGAATTGTTACAAGGTCTCTTTCAACAGTTGAATTGCCCCAGTGGCTGAACCCATGTAAAGCTGTATTGGATCTACCTCTCTTTTTAATGGAGAAATATAGTGTATAACTTGTATGCATCTTGGAAGCTGGTGTTTCATAAATACTGTTTCTATGACATCCACATGAATAGTCACCAGCATAAGATCACCTGTAACTTAAAATCTAGAGCACAGTGATTTGGTGACTCAGCAATGGCCTGTGAGACCCTGGCTCCTTCCATTTCCATGTTGAAGCTGTCCTGCCTCATGGTCATGCCTTGGCCATCAGCACCAATTAGGACTTTTTTAGGCCGTTCACACACAACAGGAAGGGTTAAAAACTTGGTTTTCTTCACAGGAGGTTTCAAGCAAGTCTCATGCAGTGTTCCATCTGCCCATACTGGCTTTGATTTGCCTCACTAACTAGAAAGGAACAAAAAAAACGCAACATATAGATGTACAGTTTTTTGAGATAGCTCCAGCAATCAAGCATGGTGGGTGCATTGATGACTGACATTAACGTTTCTGGCTCCTAGATAACAGAGTTATAATTCAGACTGCACGCTGAAATCACTTGAAAAACAATTACAGGTTCCTAGTTCCTACTCCAGACCTCCTGAATGGGAAATGCCAGAGATGGAGCCCAGATAATCCTATTTTTAAAAGCTGCCTAAATTTATTCAGGAAAGCTGGCACTTACCCAGGAACAGCCATGGACACTATAACTCTAGCCTAAGAGTCATTGTCCAATTATCTAGAATCTTTTGTTTTCTGAGTTTTGAGAGCAAAGTGGAGTTAGCCTTGATCATGAATATTTTATTATTCAGTCTCTCTCTGTGAAGTTGCTTGGGAATATTGTGAGAAATTATTCTGGGTTGATCTTTCACTTAGAACAATTTTAAAATCATATCACAATTACATACTATCTGTCCCATACACTTTTTTTGGCTGAAGTATAAATATCTTTCCACTACATTGCTTACTGCCTTAATCAGAGGTAGTGCTATTCTATTCTGCTCTGTTTTTGTAGCCATTTAAAGTCTGCCTATCTCTGCCTTTATTAATTTATCTTTCTTCATCACGCTTCTTGTATTACCTTGCCATATTCTTTATTTCAATGATGTTGGAACCTGCCTACTCTTTATTTATCTTTACTTTTTCTTCACCTGAACTATACATTTCCTGAGCCATATGTATTGAGACTACAGGCTGGAGGCTAGCAGGCTTGGTTCTAAAAGGAAATATTGAATGGTAGAAATGTGGCAGGTCAGTACGGAAAACATAATTGCCACATGACTCCAGGGATCCCAGAACTTCCATTGTTTTTAGGGGCATTCTCAGTTTATGAAAACAGTGTATTGAGAGTTGAGGGGCTGAGGCCCCTCCAACATGTTTCTGGAATGGACTCAGAATATATGTTGATTTCTAGGGGACTTAAAGAGCCTTATCAGAGGCTTGAAAGACTTCCCTGTGTTTGGCATCCTTAGAGAGTGGGTTCCAGACTGGATTGTGTGTCTTCTGGTTCTCTAGAAAGGTGGATGAAGTAATTAGAACAGGGAGTGCTGAGGAGATAGGCTTCGATGAGAAGCTAGAATTTGAGACTCTATCTGAATCTCTAAAGGAAATAATGTGGGGAGGGCAAAAGATTAGAAATAATTAAGTCTTTGTCTAAAGAAGGGTAGACAGTCCTTCAGGGTTCCTGCTTCATAAAAGAGTCTGCCAGACATTCTGCAGGACACAATAGAAAGTGATTAACAAACTGCCAATATAGGTAAAACAGTCTTTCAAATTTCCTGCTTCATGGAAAAATCTTTCAGATCCTATGGGCCTGTAGGCTGAAGATGGGTACCCCAACATTATGGAAGAACTTTGGATGACTGTCCAGACAGCAAGATGTCTCTGTGAATTTTAGAGTATTAGAGGTTGCTTACAATGCACTTCCTGTTTACTTAAGTAATGTTATATTCTTCTGGGGTCTTTGATGGAGCTGAAGACAGAGAGTTATAGTTTTCCTTAGTTGTGATAAAAGATAAATTAGGTATGAAACTTTCCAGATACAAATAGACTAAATAGTGTAAGTGTAATTCTTGCTTGATACCAGTTTTGTAACATGTAATTTTACTATGCTAAACGTAAAATCTTTCTTTTTATTTAGATAGAAAAGTAGAGATGATGTGGAATTCCCCTGGGTATGCTGTGAATATGTTTTATATCATTGGTTAATAAAGAAACTGCTTTGTCCTATGGGAGGGCAGAATAGAGCTAGGCAGGAAAACTAAACTGAAAGCAGAAAGAAAGAAGGCAGAGTCAGGGAGATGCCATGTAACTGCCAAAGGAGAAAGATGCCAGAACTTTATTGGTATGCCACGAGCCTTGTGGTAAAATATAAATTAATAAAAATGGGTTAATTAAAAATGTAAGAGCTAGCTAGGGAAACACCTAAGTCATTGGCCAAGCAGTGTTGTAATTTAAAAACAAAAAGAAAAAAAACAATTAAGTCTTAAAGAATCAGCACAACATATTGAAAGAACAAGAAAAAGATCAGAGCAAAGGAAACTGAGAAAAAGGTGAGCCTTTGCAGGCTTTGGTAAAACATGTGAGACCCAGTAGGTTTTCAATTTGTGAATATATTGTTGCAAAATGAAGATGGTAGTGGGAAGAGTTAGGATCATGGATAAACCAGGGAGGGGAGCACATGTACTGGAATGGACTTACAGAGAAGCCGGAAGGACGCCAAGGAGGAGCAGCAAATCCACAACCATCCAGTATCCGCCATTCTTCAGTCACTCCAGTCAGTGCCTAGTGCTCATAAAAAGGATGGTTCATTAGGTCTTGCTCACCCTCCAACTACTAATTTCCAATTGAAAATTGAAAATTCTCATCCTACAGAAAATGGCTTTATTTACTGTCTTAAGATTCAAAAGAGTCGAAGATGAGCATTTTACAAATACAAACCCAGCATATTTCCAGTGTTTTCAGTTTACCAACTATTGCTTTGTGGAAACTCTTCATTAGCCCTTTCAAAGTTTTGTTCTTCTGCTTCTTTTTTACCTCTTAGGGATTATTATTTTCTTTTACACCTTTTGATTTTATAAGAAAAAACCATTATAATGCACAATGTATTTTGTACCTTCAAATCAAAGAATATCAATATAGAGTGACAATGTTCATATGATAATGGAGAATGATTGTCATATGCTAAATCAGAATTTATATGCAAATAAAATATACTTTGAAAATGTAGTCACACTGTGGCAAAATGCTGTCATTGCAGAAGCCAGTTTTCCTCCAGGGGAGCTCTGACTGCCATCCACCAAAGCAGACTCCTCTTCACTTCAGTTTCTTCCTTGGAGCCGCCTACATCCTCAACTTCCCAGTGGCCTGATTCTTGCTAAGACCATGTTGGACACTCCTTTACCTGCTTGAACTTTAGAACAAGCTTCATTCCTTTGCTCCCTTCTCTAACACTTCCCTGAAGCCCCTCTGTGCTGAGGAAAATGGAGACACGTGCTATGAGATTTAACAAGGACGAAAGGCCAGAGAGTTGTCCCGTGTCCATGCCCCCTCCCAAAGCTACCATGCTTAAGTGGAAGTCTTCAAAGAGGATCTAAAGACCCAATTCAGGGCACCCCTAAAGAAGTGACTTCTTGACTCACTGGCTCATGCCAAAGATACTACAGCACAGTTGGGAAAAGAAATCAGAAAGAACCGAATGTCTACCCACAAGTGGATGGTTGAATCAGTTTTCTGTGCTCACCCAGATTTCACTGCCTAGCTACTGAAGCAAGCCTAGCAGGGCAGGCAAAGGTATGAGAGAGAAGCTATAAAAATCTCTTATAAACGAATACAAACCACAAAACAATGGAAAAAAAGGTATAGGAAAAAGGTAGAGGTTTATATCATAAATGTGTAAATAGTGTTCTCTAGAAAAGGGAAAAAAATGAGCAGAAATTTCTTTCCATGGGCAGGATCAGAATTGAGACACAAAGAGGGAAGCTCACCCATCTTGCTTCACTTGATTTTACGATGTATGTATTAGTCCCTCTCCTCTCTCTCTCTCTCTCTCTCTCTCTCTCTCTCTCTCTCTCTCTCTCCATATGCGTTTATTTTTTTTTTTTTGTATGTTACTAAGGCTCAACCCCAGGGCCTTCTACATGCTAGGCATGTTCTACCACTGAGCCAGACTCCCAGTGACTTGAGTTTATAGTTTTAAAATAAATAAAATATAAAGTATTACCTTAGTACAGGAAACTCAAAATTTTCCATCTCCCATCTTGGCCACTGTCACCTCTGCTACCTCATTCCTATCTTTTTGAATGCCATTTTCAATCCCTTGCTTCTCTTGAATAGGTGAAGATTGAAATAGGTGTAGTGGCACAGACCTGTGATTTAGGCCCTTGTGTGGCTGAGGCAGGAGAATCATGAGTTCAAAGCTGGACAGGGCTATGTGGTGATACCAATCAGAAAACAAAATAAACAAAATATATATTCACGACTTCCATTTCTGATTTCATAGGGTTAGAGTGTTGAAATCCTCCCTAGTTTCAGCATATTAGTGGCCCTAAAATTAAATAAATGTGGCAAAAAGATAAAAGTTTAAGCATCTAAAATGAAAGTTTGTCTTCCATCTTAAGAATGTGCTTTATGTAATTTATTTAAATGAACACAGAATGCCAATACTCACCACTACACTGGTCCTAATTCATTACAGATGTTTCAGTTTATAATGAGGAATTGCCAGTCAGGAATGTCAATAACCTAGGATTATTAAAAAAAGCTAAGCATTGCCCAATGGACTTCTAACTGCCTCTTTGGTTTATTTATGAATGACATCCTTTGGGGAGTAAACCGCAATGATGGTGTGCTCTCCTGACAGTATAGAAGCCATGTCAAAGTACCAAGGTGCTCTTCAATCTGTGATCATTTCCTCTCGGTGTCTTAAAATTACATCAAGCCAGTAGATCTTCTGCGTCCTTTGCTTAAATGGATGAAAGAGTTTAACAGTTGCAATTCATTACCAGAATTTAATTTTACAAAAGGCTGTGTTTTAACTATGAAAATGCTTAGTCATTTTCCATTAAGGAGAAGAGTAGATTCAGCACTTCATACACATTTGGCAGTTTAGAATTCCAATCCTGGTTAAGCCCTGAAGCTGAAGGTGAGTTGTCTCTGGGGTACCGGGTGGCAGTGTCAAAGTTGTCATTATCATTGACAGACATGCTGAAATTGCGTGTCTATATGTAGTGACTATCATAATATCTGGCAGCCTTCTTTCCCTTTATTCTGATAGTTATCTTCTGGCAGTCTTACAAGACGATGTTAGAAATACCTTGTCAATAGCAGGAAGCATTCAGCAGTGGATATAGTAAATAGTTTGCTGAACAACACAGTAAAATATGTTCTTTAGTTAAATAACAGAATCATGCAAGACATCGGCAGCTGGTGGAATAAGTAGATGGCTCAATTGCTGCTGATCGGTTACATTTAAGGTATTAAAAGTATCGAATAAAACTGGCTTAAGACCCCATGTGAGCACTGAGCCGTGAGGAAGGAAACAAACATCCAGCATCAGACACATCAAGCCTCTTTATTTCAATTCCTCCACGCCAACAGGAAACTTTAGGTTGAAAGACTAGACGCTCAATTACTTGCTTCAGTTCCTTGCTGAAATTCTGTGGTGCTGATGCAGAGTTAGAGTGATGTGCTTCCAAAACCACAGTAAGCTGATATCGCAGGGAAGTGTTTAACAGCTACAACCCTGCAACATCTTATCTATGTGGGTGCAGTGACTTCACTATCCACAGACATCCCACGAAGGTTCTTTTATCAGTCCAGCACAGGCTCTATGCATGTATGTGACAGATGGCTTAGATTTCAATCTGGGAACCATCTCCTACAACTTGTATGGTTTTGATATGTTACTCAACTTTCCACACCCTCAATCTCCTTATATAAACTGGAGGATAAATCTGTCTCAGAAGTGACCAGGTAGGTTAAATGAGAGAATACAGGTATGATATAGTGTACCTAGTAAATGTTCAAAAGCTATTTGTCTGTAACCCACATGTAATGTGTGGCATTCAAGGAAGATACATTCATATTATGCATGTGTGTGTGTGTGTGTGTGTGTGTGTGTGTGTGTGTGAATTTAATGTGCAATGCTCTTAATACATGGTGTGAGGTGAGAGTGTAAGGAGACATGTTCTGTTCCTGGGCAATTTCATTATGCTTTGGTCAAAGTAAGGTAGTTTCACTTTTACGGTGGTCACTACTGTGTTCATTCACTTTGAACTAAAATGGTTTCTGATGGGTTGGGCTATGACTCAGCAACTAAGAGTACACCCTGCTCTTGCAGATTACCTGAGTTTGTTCCCCAGCACCCATATCAGGTATCTCATGATTGCTTAAAATTTCAGCTCCAATGTTTCTGGGCTTTGTGGGAAGATGTAGTCATGCACACTCACATACATACACGCGTAAACACACACACACACACACACACACACACACACACACACACACACACACACACAAAATTAAAAGTAATAACCGATCTTTAAAATAGTGTCTATAATCTCTCCTTTACATATATTTCTGAAAAGATGAGTATTCACTATCTTCTATTTGAAAATTTAGATTTTGGTTCATGTTCATATCTTTGTTTTATTTTTCCTATTCAATTTTGTCTCACTAAGCTTAAATTGCTACAAAATCTGTTTAGTAATGTTAGATTTTAACTCTGATGCCCAGGCAATTTATAAAGCCTTTGAGGTTTGAGTTATTTTACTCTTGTCGTTTATAGAGTGATGCAGCCATTGTTTTTGCATCTCTACCCACGGCAAAGGTAAATATGTTAAAAGGAATGGCATGTGGCAGCAGAACAGGCACCACCTGTGTCTAGTTAGAGGTGTAGCATTTCAGTTAGTCACTTCCACTTAGACACATGTATTATCTAGTTCTGTTATTTCTCTGTTTTTCTCTCTCTCCCTCTCTCTCTCCTTCCTCCTTCTTTCCTTCCCACTGTTCTCATTTCCCTCATTTTATAAGATAGAATAAAAACCATATAAGAACTCAGTTGTACTGCATCCCCCATATATCTTGAAATACCATCCCATAAACTGATGATAACATTATCAGTAAAAGAAACAGCTGCATCTCCAGTGTGGTTTGAGATGTAATTCTACCACCTTTGACATGTCAAACAGTCAAATCCAGCCCAGTTCCAGAGTTCAGTGGTTAGTCATTGATCATCTAGCATAGGTTTATTTGTCTACTGAGGACCTCCACTTTGGGGCTAAATGGCCATCTTAATATTCACATCTCTTTAGTAGTTGTTTTAATTATAATCATCATTAAAAATAGAAGGAGGCAGAGATTTGGGAAGAGAAAGAAAAGACACAAACACCAGCGACTTGGCATGGTAGAATTTTGTGGCTAATTCACATAACACTATCTCATGATCCTGGGTTGGTGAGCGTATTCTTTCCTTTGCTGATTTAGAGACCTGAGATCATTAGAGCTTGCAGCTCACCATATCCTGGGGCCTCAGAGTCCTCTGCACTAGACTGAGAGAAGGAAAAACTACAGTAAAGGGAGCATATCTGGTCCTTATAAGCATGATCAAGCAATATATATATATATATCTATATATATATGTGTGTGTGTGTGTGTAATATTTATGTACTATATATATATATATATATATATAATGCATGACATTTCTCTTTCCATTTTGTTGAAGGTACCATTCACACAGCTACATATGATACAAAGGAGACTTCGAAAGGATAGGTTCTGGCCAGTCAAACAACATTTCTGACACATTTCTACTCTTAGGAAGAAGGAACATTCCGTATATTTGTTTGTGTGGTCTTTGACTGTGTGGTGGACAGAGAGCTGTCTCCACCATAGTATCAAAATAGGACTCTAAGTTGTACCCTTCCCCCCCAGTCTGGCCTCCTTTTCACTGTTTCCCACCTCAGTAAGTGGTATTTCCTTTTCTCTCAAATGCTCTGGCAAAAGCCCTTGGAAATAGTCTTGGCTGTGCTCTTACCCAGCAGGTCATATCCTAGAAGGAGCACCATCAAGACCTCTACTCTCTGCTGCTGAACACTCACTCTGAGCCTTTGCTATCCCTAATTCTCTCTCACATAGCAGTCCCCCAGACGGGCTCAACATGCATGCACCAGGGGAAGCTTACAGAGCAGAAAGCTCATTCAATCACTGCTGTGTAACTGCAGTGGCTTCTCTTCTCACTCACGATGAGATACAGACTCGAATCTCTAATACCTGGCCCTACGAGACCTATCGACATGCTCATTTATCCATGGCTTCACCATCTCCCATCTTCCTATAGCTCCCTTTCTTCTAGGACATTTTACTACAGCACTGCTGTTCTGCCACTGCAAGGTTTTGATTTGGCTATTTCCTCCATCCAGAATATCTCCAGTTTACTCCTTCCCTTCCTCTGGGTTTCCATCAAATGGCACCTCGTCACAAAGATCTTCCCTGACCACTTCATCAAGTAGACTCACCCGCTGTTCTGTTCATCATTCACTACTCCACTTTTCCAATAAACTTTACTTTTTATAGCAGTTTTAGGTACAGAGGAAAATGCAGCAGAAACTCTGAAGTTCTCATATAATTCTGAGTCCGCATAAGCATAGCTTCTTCCACTATATACAAATAACAACTGCATGCTATAGAATTGAATTAAATGACCCAAAACTGCCACCTCATTGCTACACAAAGGTTACACAAACATTTTCCCTTAGCACTGTACACTCAGTGGATTTTTGACAAAAGGGCAGTTATACGTACCCACCATTCCATTCCCACAAGCAAGCAGTTTTGTTGCTTCCCAAGTTGTCAGGACTCCTTTTTATTTCTCCTGATCCCCCAGGACTCATGACAGCCACTGATCTTTTCACTTCCTATTTTCACCTTTCTTAGAATGTCATAGAGTTGGAATCATAGAATATGGAGCCCTTTCAAATTGACTTCTTTCAATAAATAATATGCAATTAAAATTACTTCCTGTCTTTTTAAAGCTGAGTAGCCACTTTAAAAGAAATTTTGTATAGAGAAAGATGCCGCATTACTCTCCTTGATACAATCACACATTTCTCCCTTCCTTTTCCTCTCTTATCTTCCCATGCGTGATTCCTTGCATTCTTTCAAATTCATTGTGTCTTTATTCATTAATTATTACATGCACACACAAACACACACATATACACAAAAAACCCTTAATATAATTTACTCAGTCTGTATACTGTTTCTTATATGTATGTTTTCAGGACTGAGCATTTGGTATTGATAACTTTTTGGTGTGTTCTTCCTTAGGGAAGACTATTTCTCCCTACTCTCAGCATTCCTTAGGTGCTGGAAGTTTTTTATCTGGTCGCATACTTTTTCCCATCCATTTTGTGATGTCTTCCAGTGCTGTCCTTGTTCAGCCCCTGTTTAGGTAGTCATGTTGGTAAGACTTATTGGGTGTAGCTTCTGTCATTACTAGGAGACACAATCTCACAGCAAACCCTCTGATCATCTACCTCCTCTTCCTCAATGCTCCAGTCTTAGGAGTAACAGTGTTTAGTAGATGTATCCATTGGTACTTAGTTCCACAATTCTTTCTTCAGCTCTAAACCTGTTTCTTCCTTTAAATTTTTGGCAATTATAACTGTCCATGTGCAGGTTTTTATGTGGATAAAGATTTTTGTTAACTCTTTTGAGTGGAGAGAGGAAAAAGCAACTAATGCATCACTTAGTAAATAAAGAAAATCCAGTTTTTTGTTTAGTATTTTCTAAGACAGTATTTCACTATGTAGCCCAGGCTAGTCTGGAACATGACATATAGTACAGAATAGACTCAAATTTGGGATCCTTCTACTTTAGACTCCCAATTATAGGGAAAATGTGTTCTTCAAAGCTAAAGATATTTCTCTAGTAGCTGTATTACTTTTATTCTTTTCATAAATAAATGAAGGTACCATGTGTTTCATATTTTCAACACATTTGTGACTGCTATGTAGATTTCAACCACTCTCATAGGCATGCAACCACTGTTGCAGTTTGCATTTCTCTGATGACACAGTGTAGAGTGGACTTCCATGTTCTGGGCCAAGATGCTCTTTGATGAGTTTTCTCTTCAGATCTGTCCATTTTCTTAAGCAGATTGTTCATTTTTTTTCTTTTTAGCACACACTCATTATATGAATGAGTGAATTTTGTGATGAGATCTCATACATGTGTATCATGCTTTTGATCCTATTCACCTTATTTCTTTCTCCACCCATCCTTTTATTATTAATTTTTGAAATTTGATATAGATTTTTACTTTGTGTAAAATGTATCATTATTTTGGGGGGTTTCCTAGGATTTATTCTCCAAATGTGTTGCCTGTCTTTTCATTTTTTAAAAATAATAGTTCTCAAAGAGAAGCGATATTTACTTTCAATATTCTCCAGTTCTCAATAATTTCTTTCTTGGGTTGTATCTTTAGTGATTTATCTAAAAGATTGTGAAGCCTGTGTGGTAGCATATGACTGTAATTCTCGTTTGTAGGGAATGGAAGCAGGAAGATCAGCATTCAAAACTAAGCTGCAACCTAGGTTGAGTCAGACCTTGTCTCAAAAAACAATCAATCCCCAACAAAACAACAAATCATCAGTAGGAAGCATGTCCAAGGTTGTCCAACTTTGCTTCTATGCTTTCTTACAGAAATTTTATAGCTTTTTACTACGCATTTGGTGTCTGGACTATTGAGAGTTAAATTTTGATCGTAATGTAAAATGTCATTAGATTCATTTACTTTGCATGTGGGTGTTCAGATCTTCCAAAGCAAAGATCATCATTGCTTCTTTGTGGTACTTTTGTTCTTCTGTAAAAGATCAATTGAAATTTATGTGATTTTTTTTCTGAGATTTATTTCATTGATCTGTTTTTCTATTGTTTTGCCAACATTTCTGTGCTAGTACCACACTGGATTGAATACTACAACTTTATACTAAGACTTAAGATTGGAGAGTATTGTCCTTCTGCCTTAACTTTTCCTGTTTTATAGATTTAGTTTTATTTTTAATATATATTTGGGTTTCTGTATGTATATATGTGCACCATGTGCATGTTGGATACCCAGAGAGATCAAACGAGGATGTCAGACACCCTGGTACTGGAGTTACAGGTCATTGTAAACTACATATGAGTGTTGGGAACTGAACCTGGGTCCTCTGCAAGACAAATAAGTTCTCTTAACTTCTGAGGCACCTCTTTAGGCCCTTTCTTTTTTGACAGTGTTATATGAGCTATTTTGGTTATTTTGACTTGAATATACACATACATATGCATATATAAGCTTATATGTGTATATGTATGTTTGTGTGTATGTATATATATGTATATATATATATATGTATACATACACACAGATCTTTGTCCTCTCTTTATATTTCATGGGCTGTAATATAATTACTCCAAATCCATTTAGCATAGTACCTATACTAATAAAAACTTCCTGATTCTTTCCTGTATCTCTCATCTCACTGAAGTTATTATCTTTAATTGCTCATAATCATATACAACACCCACAACAATATATCATTGTTATTGTATTTTAAAATACATGTGCGCATGCTCATTGTGGGCATATGTGCATGCATGTGGAAGATGAAGAATAACCTTACCCTTACAAATGTCCACCTACTTCAAGACAGGCTATTGCCATGGCTTGGGTCTCACCAATAAGGCTAGCATGAGCACAAGAGACCCTCCTGTTCCTGCCTCTCAGAACTGAGATTACAAGAATGTGTCTCCATGCCTGGAATTTTTACATGAATGTGAGGGCTTGAATTTAGACCCTCACACTTGCATGGCAAAGACCCTATTGACTGAGACATTCTTTTCAGCCCTGTTGCCATTACATCAATTAAAAATAAACATTTCTTATTACCTTTACTTGTTCTTTCCTTAAAGTTATTCTTTTCTGTTTTTTGTCAGTTATTTCCTTCTGAAGAATATTTTTGTAGTTGTCCTTCTTTTGCATGCGCGTGTGAATGTGCATGTGTGTGTATGTGTGTGTGGTGTGTATTTGTACTCATGTCTGTATGTGCTGAGATCAAAGTTTGACTTCAGGAGATTAACTTTATTGCCCCGCCTTAATTTTAAGACAGAATCTCTCACCGAACCTTGACCTTTTCATTTTGGCTAGACTGGTTGGCCAGCAATCCCCTAGGGTTCCCTCCACATGTCTGTCCCTGCTGATTTCAGTGCTGAGGTTACAGACTTGTGTAGCCCTGTGCTTGGCTTCTAAAGATGTGCCGTGGAGTATGAATTCGGGTCCTCGTGCTTTGTTCCCCAAGTTCTCTACCCAACCACGAGCCCCAACAAGCTGTTGTTTCTCTCAACACTGAATATTTTATTCCACGCTCTTCATTTCTTCCTGACACAGTTCCCTGCGAGAAGCCTGATATAATTCTTATCTTTACTTCACAGTTCTCAGGCATTTTGTCTCTGTTGATTATTTCTTTTTTTATTATTGATTTTTTAATCCCTTGAATATCTAACTAGCTGTAGAGTTTTTTTCTATTTTGTATTTATCCCACATGGTATTTTCTGGGAATCCTAGATTTTTAATTTCTAAATTATTTATTTGGGGGGAAGTTATCAGTTACTATTAACTTAAATGCTTCCCATGTCACACTCTCTTTTCCTCTCTGTACATTGCTTTCTGACCTTGGCAATCTAAATGATGTTCATAATTCTCTTGTACATTTCCTGACTGAGTCTTAAGACCAGTCATTTCTCCAGAGATGCCCGATTCATTTTCCTCAAGAATGGTACTAGGAAACCAAGATCTGGCTGAGAGTTTTCAAATTGACACTGATATGTAATGACTTTCAGATCCTCTTAGCATACGGATGAGGGAAACACATCAATGCCTACTGATTTACACCTACAGCCCTATCTACAGCGGTTGTTTTATCAGTCCATCTCTACTGTGTCAAGCTAACATGAGGCCACCATCAGTCCTTCAGATTTGAGGTGCTCCGACAGGACCCATTCCCGCCTTGGAAATACTACTTTAGTGCTGAAAGGGGCAAAAAAAGAAACAGATTGATAGCTGGTGGCGTTACTCACCCATGTAAATGATTTTGGAGAATGTGGGGAGTCAATTCACAAGTCTCCCTGGCTGCATCTACCCTGGCAAGTCAAGCATGAACTAAATGTCTACTGCATGCGCTGCCAGTAGTCACAGTGTCCATTTGCCTCCCATTCTTTCACTACAGGCTGTCGGAGTTTAATGGTCTCCTTCGTACTAAGCATGGAACTCTACTGTGTGAATGCAAACGTGAACAGACATGTTCCTTGTCCTTGGAGCACTGGACCATAAATGGTGAGGGAGGCAGAGACAATAAGTAAATCAGTGCACATATAAGTATATGGTTGCAAGCTATGATGTGGGATATGAAGGAAGAGAGTACGGGGAGAGATTAAAGAGGGAGCCTAATTTGCACTTGCTGTCTGGTTCGTGTTCTTCGTTCCCTTAGAGGCCTCTATTTTAAAAAAGGAAGATTTACATTGGGACAGTTCTGACTATAACGGGTGTTAAATATTGGAGTGCTTTTCCAAAGAGGAGCAAAGAACACTGGACTGCCTTTCTGAGGAGGACTAATTACAAGAGCTGAGTTCCTTTATTAAGTCTTTTACTGCAAATCGTTTTCAGTTTTGCATTTTCAAGGTGGGGGAGGGATCCAGAAGCCGCTCTGGTGCCTGGATTCTTCATGTGGTTTTGTTTCCAGAAAACTGAAGAAACAGCCATTTATCCTCAGCATTTATGGGAATCTCAACCAAGTTACATGGAAAGAAGAGACTTATTTGCACCCTGTGGAATAGAAATCACAGTCCTATCTGCAGCCTGGAAAACTTTGCCTAATGTCACTTATGCAAACAAAATGACTTTTGTAGATGCTCAACACAAAATGTATGTGTGTGTGTGTGAATATCTATATACATACAAACATGTATGGCTTGCACATGTATGTGTGTGAGTGCGCACGCATGCGCGTGTGTGTGCATGCCTGTGTGTTTTGAGAATGCTTGGGAAATGGTGGATAATTACAGCCTAGAGTGAACATAGTTTTCCTCCGTGTATTCAGTGCCCATTTTCAGATTCCTGCTGCTTGCAATGGTTTGCCTGTGGACAAACCTGACCGCATCTGTCCCTTCTTGATACTTATCTTTCAAACCTAGCAATTATCAGCCAAGTCTTCACCAGCACCATGGTGTTTGGAATCTCCTGATCTCAGACACTTGCTGGGACTCAGCAGCACCAAATGATCATGCCTCTTCTTAGGGACCTTCTGGTTGTGCGAGCTGCATTCCAAAGAATGGTCTTTCCAGGCTGTGTGCAACATGCTCTTCTTTGTAATTTATGCAATGAGCCTTAGTCCTATGTTTCCTTTTCCTTTTTCTCCCTGGCTTGTATCAAACGACCAGCATCTATGCACCACTCTGCGCTTCCAAGTCACTTAAGACCTGCTTCTCAGCACTGATTATATTTGGGGGTCTCTCTCTTTCACTCCTCTCTCCTTCTTCTTTCCTCTTTCTTGCTTGTGTTCTATCTCCACAGCATTGCCTGCTTAACTTAGGAGGGAGATAGTTTGGTGTAGGGGTTAAGGGCATGAGCTTTAGTAACAGATTTCTCCAGTTAAAGTGCTGATTTACATGCATGAGCTGTGAATCTTAAGCAAGTTTTACCTTAACTCAACATCACGTATGTGGAATGGAACAATGCTATTTATCTCGAGATCCTTGCAAGATTGGATAAGCTATTAAATGTAGCATTCTTAAAACACTGTCTGACATACATGGAATAATTTCTGTATAGATGATAGCTACTATTACTGTCACAGACCTGTACTTCACTTCCTAGGGGCAATGTGACAAAAGTTATGAAATTCACTTCTTAATAAGAATCCCCTGAACTGTTAAATCCTATTTTCCCAATTTGTTGTTGGATAACTTTAGCAGTTTAATATCTCTGAGCCCTTGAAAACACTGGTAGTAGTAGAAACTTCTTAAGGATTCTTCACATGGACCCAAAGGTAGTAATGAATACAGAGCACATGGCATGTGGCTTGACAAATGAATAAAAAATGATATGGATGGAAATTTAGCAACTGAACAAGGATATTACTGAAAACTCAATAGATAGGTTTAGTGAGTGAAAGAGAGAGAGAGAGAGAGAGAGAGAGAGAGAGAGAGAGAGAGAGAGATCAGAGCAGTGACGTTTTTGAACCTCGGCAGGATTCGCTAGATTATATTCAGCAAAATAGAAAATGACCTTTTTCTTGTATGTATAGAATATAAAGGAAAGAGCGCTAAAATCATGTGTCTATCGCTTCTCCATTGATATAACTGATTATCACAGGCTGGGTAACATCAACTTGGAAGTTTATTTAGCTCCCTAATCAAGATTTTGAGAGCTCCAAGGTAGAGTCTCCTTGTGGTGACCTGTGGCAGTATTCTGGTGCCATTTTTCTCTTTAACTTACTTATGTCATTTTACACACCCCTTCCCACCCCCCAAAGGGAATAAGGCCTCCCTTGAGGAGTCATGAAGTCTAACATACCATGTTGAGCTAGGATCAACCTCCCATCCCCCATATCAGGGTATCTCACTGTAGGGAATGAGCTCAAAAAGTTCATACACACAGAATAAGTCCTGGTCCCACTGCCAGCCTCCACCCCCAACAGATCAAGCTGTATAACTGTCACCCACATTCAGCAGGTCTAGTTTGGTCCTGTGGAGTTTCCCCAGCTTCAGTTCAGAGACAGTGAGCTCCTGCTGGTTCGAGTCAGTGGTCTGTCTGGGTTTCCACATTATGACCTTGACCCCTCTTGCTCACGTGATCCCTCTTCCCTCTCTTTGACTGAACTCCAGAAGCTTAGCCCAGTGCTTGGCTGTGGGTCACTATATCTGCTTTCATCAGTTACTAGATGTAGGTTCTATGATGATTATTAGGGTAGTCACTAATCTGATTATGGGGGAGGCCTGTTCAGATGCTCTCTTGGCTATTACTTAGAGTCTTAGCTGGGGTCATCCTTGAGGATTCTTGGGAATTTCCCTAGCACCAGGTTTCTCCCTAAGTCCATAATGGCTCCCCTTATCAAGATATCTCTTTCATTGTTCTCCCCCTTTGTACCTCCTCTAACTCAGCCTTCTTGATCCCTCATGTTTCCATCTGCCATCCCCTCCCTTCTACCCCCCTTCCCAGTTTACCCAGGAGATCTTAACTATTTCCCCTTCCTGGGGGCCTTCGTATGTATCCCTCTTTTTGCCTAGCTTCTCTGAGACTGTGAGAATTGTAGTCTGATTATCCTTTGTTTTACATCTAGTATTCATTTATGAGTCAGCACATACCATGTCTGTCTTTCTGGGTCTGGGTTACCTCACTCAGGATGATTTTTTTCTAATACCATCCATTTGCCTGCCAAGTTCATGATGTCATTGTTTTTTATTGCTGAGTAATACTCTATTGTGTAAATGGGCCACATTTTTTTTTTATCCCTTCTTAGGTTAAGGGGTATCTAGGTTGTCTCCAGGTTATGGCTATTATGAATAATGCTGCTATGCACACAGTTGAGCAAATGTGGTATGAGTGTGGATTTTTTTTTTGGGTATATGCCCAAGAGTGGTGTTGCTGAGTCTTGAGGTAGATTGATTTCCAATTTTCTGAGAAATCACCATACTGATTTCCAAAATGACTGTACAAGTTTGCACTGGCATCAGCAATGAAGGAGTGTTTCCCTTACTCTGCATCTTCTCCAACATGAGCTATTATCAGTGGTTTTGATCTTAGCCATTCTAATAGGTGTAAGATAGTATCTAAGAGTTGTGTTTATTTGTATTTCCCTGATGACTAAGAATGTTGAGCAATTCCTTAAATGTCTTTCAGTCATTTGAGTTTCTTCTGTTGAGAATTCTGTGTTTAGATCTGTATCCTATATTTTAATTGGGTTATTTATTATGGTATAATATTGGATTATTATGGTATTTTGGTGTCTAGTTTCTTGAGTTCTTTATACATTGTGAAGATCAGCCCTCTGTCAGATGTGGAGTTGGTAAAGAACTTTTCCCATCCAGTAGGCTACTGTCTTATCTTATTGACTATGTCCTTTACCTACAGAAGTTTCTCAGTTTTAGGAGGTTCCATTTATTTATTGTTGCTCTCACTATCTGTGCTACTGGTGTTATATTTAGGAAGCGGTTTCCTGTGCCAATGTGTTCAAGGCTACTTCCCACTTTCTCTTCTATCAGGTTTAGCGTAACTGGATTTGTAACTTTGATCCATTTGGACTTGAGTTTTGTGCATAGGGATAGACACGAATGTATTTACATTTTTCTACATGTTTCATGTTGACATCCAGTTATGCCAGTACAGTTTGTTGAAGATACTTTTTTTTTTTTTTACCATTGTACATTGATTTTGCTTCTTTGTCAAAGGTTTTCATGGGTGTGTGGAATAATACCAGGGTCTTCAATTCCATTGATCCATGTGTCTGTTTTTATGACAAAAACTTTAAGTCTTTAGAGAAAGAAATTGAAGAAGATATCAGAAAATGGAAAGATCTCCCATGCTCTTGGATAGATAGGATCAGCATAGTAAAAATGGCAATCTTACTAAAAGTGATATGCAGATTCAATACAATCCCCATCAAAATCCCAACACAATTCTTCACAGACTTTGAAAGAAAAATACTCAATTTCATATGGGAAAAAATCCAGGATAGTCAAAACAATCCTATACAATAAAGGAACTTCCAGAGGCATTACCATCCCTGACTATAAGATTTATATTAGAGCTATAATAATAAAAACAGCTTGGTATTGGCATCGAAACAGACATGTATATCATTGGTGTTCTGGTATCTTGTGGTAATAAGAGCCACAATGACCTTTATATCAGTGCAGTCTTGAGAGGCCTCGTGACCTATTCGTCCTTTTAAATTCATAACCGGTTTCACCCAATCCCAACACAAATTATTATTTTCTTTCTTTCGTTTTTGTCTCCCCCCACTTCCATCCTTCCTCTCTTTCTTCTTCCCTTCCTTTCTTTGTTTCCGATTTGTTTCTGTCTGTGTTTTGATTTGTTTGAGACCAAGTTTCATTATGTAGTGAGGTTGGTCTGGAACTTAAGATCTGTCTCAACTCTTTGTTGAGACAGACTAGTCTAGACTCAACCTGAGTATTGGGAAAACATTTAAACTGCATCAAGACTTATGAGATCCAGAAGAAAAGTCTAAGGCCATGAATTTGGAATTCCCAAGTTGAGAGAAAAGAAGACTTGCCGTATGTAACATTGAAAAGTCCGTAAATATTGCATATCTAAGTAGCCATCACTTCTTCAAACTCATCCAAAGCATCAAACCAGTTTAAGTAGTTACAAGAATTTAAAGAAAAATATAAAATACTGTAGTAAGAAATTCAAACCTGGCGTCAGCATCAACCTGTTAGAAATCAGAAATAGGAAAACTCCAATAAGTGGGCAGAGAAAAGACATGTATTACTTCTAGAAGAACAATAATAACATTTGTTTGTCTTTTCAGTAGAAATTGTAGGAGATGATCTGGGGAGAGTGCTCAAGTCGTTCAACTGCTTGCTCTGTAAGCATAGAAGGCAGGAGTTTGGACCAACAGAAGCCATGTAAGTGCCATGGTAACCTGCCTTTGGTTCCAGTCTGGAAAGGTAGGACTAGGGAGCTTCAAAGTAAGATGGCTAGAGTCAACACACAAGTGAGCTCTGAACTTGATTGAGAGACTTTACATTAATGAATATAGTGAAAGAGTAATACATGATGGTTTCATATATCAATCTTAGGTATGTGTGCCCATACACGTGTGTGTTCACACATGCAAATATGCACACACACACACGAAAGAGAAAAAAAGGGAAATTAGATTCGAAATGTGAGCAGAATTATTCTTCAAAATAATATATCAATACAGAATTCTATATTTGGAAGGAGTATTCATCAAAAGTTCAACAGAGGACTAAAGTTGTTTTCTTCTTAACAGTGACAGAATTCATAACTGGCATACCTACGCCAATAAATATAGAAATAAGAATTTCTCAAATATAAAGAAAACAATCTCACATACACAGAATTTCAAGATAAAATAAAGAGCAACAGACTGGGTGATGGTGGCACACACCTTTAATTCCAGCACTCAGGAAACAGAGGCAGGTGGATCTCTGTGAGTTGGAGGCCAGCCTGGTCTACAAAAGCTAGTTCCAGGACAGCTAGGACTGTTACACAGAGAAACCGTGTCTTGAAAAAAAAAAAAGAACGGCCAATAAAGATAATACATCATACTGTATCTGTTAATATCACATACTATGGGGATATGAAGATTTATTTTACCATTATGACAATTAAGCCAGCATAGTTATGATGCAAGAATAGAGTAGTGGTTCAAAAATAAAGCAATAGAATGCATAAGAATAGAACAGAAATTTAAAATTAGTCTCATATATGTCCATAGTTGGTTTATGACAAGAGAACCAAAAGTCTCCAGTCAAATTGTGTCCCTTCAAAAGATATGCTCAATTCCTAACTCCCAATACCTTAGATTATACTTAGCTTTGGGACCAGAGTTATCACCTGGAATAATTAGCTAAGACAAGGTCTTAATGGAATAATGTGTGTAGTTTATTCAATAATACTGCCATCCTTACGAGAACGGGTCATTTGAGCATGTATAGACTCTAGGAGGGAGAAAAGTACATGATGATGGAGGCAGAACTTGAAATACTCAACTATGAACTAAGGAGCCTCAAACATTGCTAACAAACCACCAGACGCTGGAGAGAGACAAGGATGGCTTCTTACAACTGAAGGAGCATGGTCTTGTTAGCTTGATTTTGGATTCTAGTCTTTAGAACTGGGAGACAAGTCATTTTAAACAGCTCAGCTTTTGTTACTTCATCATGGCAGCCTTAAGAGTCTTACACAACCTCACTTCAATGAAATGGGAATAATGATAGGAATATCTATAGAGGCAGAACAAGTATATAGATTCAGAACCCATGCCACTATGTATGAGTTATACTAAAATACTACAAAAATATGTAACAGAAACAGGCTTAAAAATGCTCAAAGTCTGGGCTACGACTCTGTGATTGGGAGAAAAATTTTCATAGCAGTGCTCCTCCTAATGCTAAAAAACAAAACAAATAAATGATGAACAAGTTTAGCAATTGCCTATACAAAAAATGATAGTATTATAATTAACTCAAATTTAATCCTGCTAAAGCGGAAATGATAAATTCTCCAAAAGTGATTAAGAGAAGTGGGGAGGAAATCAGGGAAAAAATATAAAACTTGATTCCAATTAGATAAAGCTGAAAACTGGCAAATTAGTCTGCAATAATGTAAGGCAAAACTAAGGATTATCTTAGGATGGGTGTTGATGGTTTAAGAGGTATTGAGGAAGCTTCTAGAATATTGATAATAGTCTTTATTTGTATGATATTTGTACCTATCCTGTGATTTGTATATTTTTCTCTCTGTCTGTCCCAGTTCAAAGAAGAAATTTATAAAAGCAATGCAAGTTACTGGTACATCTCCTGCTCTGAAACAAGTTACTTGAAAACCTAGTGTCTTATGACGTCACCCATTTGTTACCACATTGTTTCTAAGGGTGAAGAGTCCAGGAGGAGCCTACCTGTGTTCTCAGTCTCTGGGTATTCTCAGAAGCTATGACTCCCTCAAGGTTTAGCAAGGAACAGTTGTTTTCCTGGCCCACTCATATGGTGGTCAAGAGAATTTATTTCCTTCTAAGTTGCTAGGAAACCAGTGATCGTTCCTCCTTCCACTCTACCATGTACCTCAAAACATGGCAGCTGACTCCCCTCACATGATGGAAGGCCAGAAAGACAAATTCAGTCTTTGTGACTTATTGGGGGAAGTGACATCCTATCAATTTTATAACGTTCTACTCATTAGAAAGAAGTCCCAGGTTGAGCTCTCACAGAAAGATAATAGATACATCAGGCATGTCTGTTAAAGGCTTGGGAGCCTCCAAGGATTACCTCTGCAGTATAAAATTCCTCAGAGCAAAACGAGGACCACAAACACAAGCAGATATGTGTGAATTGCTGCCCTTCCCTGTGCATTTTACAGTGCGCAGGATGAAGTCAATCATACAGGATCCCTGTGTTAAATGGGAAAGTCTCTACTGTTTTGCCCTGATTGTGTAGATGGAGTGACTTATTGGCTTTTAGCTGACCGTGGGTATTCTCCCTCCAAAATTAAATGAGGTTACACAGAGAAAAACCATCCTCACATAAAGAAATGGCAAAATACCCTATTTTAATGGGTTTGAAGAGACTCTTACCAGTAACAAATGTTCTTAGTTATCCCACCACCCACTTGAAAAGCAACTGGTATTAGGGGGAAGAATAGCCTTGTCTGGTCTATTGCAGGAAGCCTCATTTTATTGGAATGCAAGCATTACTGCGAAATAGGAAAGAGGAGAAAGAAAATGAGAAAATGGCCATCAACAACTGCTTTTAATGGAAATGGTATGATGGCCCCTCACCCTCTTCTTCATGGTTTTGAGGCAGTGATCCCCAGAGAGCAAGTCTGAGGATGCAGAGAAAAGGCCTCATTTGAGAAAGCCTGGTCTGCAAGTTCCCTCTGCTTTGATGCCCCAGCGAGAGGGAATGTTTCCATTGTGTGTGGGTTTTGATATGTAGCTTTGAAAAGAATACTAAATTGTCACATGAAAACGTTGAATTCTGGTTTTTGTTGTTGTTGTTGTTGCTGAGTAAAGGGAGCTGCTGTTCTTGAGTAAGACTGAAATCAGTCCAAACCTTCAGTTATTAAGACTGCCATTTCCTCAAGAAGCGCATAAAAGAGCCCTTCCTTTCGTTTATGTGTTTTTCCATGGAAAATTCAGTAATTCTTCTCCTTCAACGTGAGACTAGTAGGGGAAGACATAGAAATGCAGGTAGGTAGGAAAGAGACAAGGGCACCCTGTTTTCTGGACTGTTGGTAAAATGAACCGAGACTTGCACAGTTTTCAAGTGTGGATCCCACAAGGGCCACTCTGTGAGAAATTCTCTCATTTTGAGTGCAAAACAACTCAGTGGAAATCACTGTACCACACTATCACCTAGAAATTCTGTCATGGAACTGAAATAGTTTGCTGTCCAGTGTCACTAGGAAATAGAGAGAGATTAATAACAAGAGTTTATTTAAGAAGCACAATTCACACCACAAACCAAAACTGGGTTGATTTCTGTGCTTCTCAAAATTGAATGGAAAGCAGAATTGCTAAGAAGATTGTTTTCAACTTATATTCCCACTGACATCTAAATCTGTTAAGTCAGAGTTCCTAGCAGTGGAGAGTAGGCAAGCTGTCTTGAAAAGGGCTGTTCAGGTTAGGGTTGTGACGTTTTTAGTTAAGGAGTCTAAACCACACTGGCTACGTAAAGTGACCAGAGTTTTCCACGTCACAGTGATAGCCGAGGTTCACAAACCTCCTAGACAAGCTCCCTACTTGAGATAAAGTAAGAGACTGCAGATGGGCAAATAACTTCATGATTCTTTCATGTGTTTTCTGTACCCATGACCCTTAGGAAGCAGCACACTCCTGAATCTCCAGACTTGGTTGATAATTTCACAGTATGTCTCCGTCACTGGATGACATTTGGTAATGTCCTCAAATGCTCTCCATTTTCTAGGATATATGTGCATTGGAACTGTCTGTTGAAGGGAACAATTAAACCCTCTCTAATTACACTTTCTGTACAGTTGTCATCTCTGAGTCTCCATTTTCCAAATGAAAACAGTCTGTCCATCTCAGTTTCCCTCATGTGTCAGGCCACTGAAAACAGAAGAAACTTTAACTTGCCTAGAAACATCATCTTTTCCATCTTTAGACTCCAGTCCTCACTCCTCACAGAGAAGGGAAGAAAATATTTCTATTCCTCACCCATTGTTAGGTCCATGGCTGAGGTTTCTATAATGGAAGAAAGATTAATACAAAAAGATACACAGTTTTGCTTATTATAAATTTTATATGGCATAAGATAAGGAGCTGAAGACTCAAGAAATAGAGAACTCTGAATTTTTATTGTTATTGTTAAGTTTGATGAATAGATAGTCACAGAAACATCATTGTACAAGGGAATTTGATCTAATGCCTTAAACTTGGGAGGAGACCAGTTTTTTCTTTCTTCAGATTTTTCTATATGTCTTATGCCATCAGAGATAAGCATGTACATTTCTTCTAAGTATGGAAAGAACAATTCTGGATTGCAGGCCCTATGACGTGTCTCAGGAAAACGACTCTTCCTGAGTTTTATAAGCTTTTTCCCAGAAGGACAATGAAAAAGTTAAGGATCTTCCATTTTGTACCCTATTTTGAAGAATCATACTTTGAAGCAAGCAGCTTGTCCTAGACTGTTGTTAGTTCATAGTATCCAGAAAAAAAATAAAGCTGTCTACAAAGTGCATTCTTCCTTTCTTTTCTCTCTCTCAAGGAAGTGTTGAGCCACACATGTTCTGGGAAACCTGCCCAGGAAGTCTGTCCAGGATGTCTTTATCAATACACATCAGGACTATCTCTCTATCAGAATGTATTAGGGGAAGCCCCTGTCTTCTTGTTCCACTGAACAATGCTTCTTCTTCAGAAGTGCATGATGCTGTTTAATTGTATGAAGGCGCAGATGTGCCTGTTGCCAAGGAAACATCCTCCAAATCCACATTCATCATCATTTGCCACCAGATTTCTCCCCTCAACAGAACATATTTCATGATCACTCTGGGCAAAGCTGTGTTCTGAATCATTCTTGATCCAAACCTAAGGTGACACCATATATCCAACACTCCTGTGTAAGATGCCTTCACACCAAACCCATTATTCATGAACTCAGCTGCTACTCCAATCCAAGTTATCAGTGATTGTACAGCTGATCAACCATGAGCAATGAATAAAGGATAAATGAACAATCTGTTTTCCCCCATGAACTGTCTAATTAATGTTCATATGCCTAGTAACTCAGGGGTTTGTTGGTTTTGTTTAGAGTTCTATTTGCCAAATTCTTGCTGCTCTGTGACCAAAGGTAGTAATTTTGTCATTTTAGATTTTTCTCCATCATCTATTGAACAAAATAATCCACTCAACTCAGTCTTGGTGTTGTTGTGGGGTTACAATCATCAGATGAATGTCACAGTCCTAACAAACTGTCAGGAGTCACTGATTGGATGGAATTATAATTCTATGACTACTTTCCCGAAGAAACAGGTATTAAATCAGATGAAGGCCGAGGGACATAGAAACAAAACTAGGAACAGAAAGCAAACAAAAATAACAGCAAAAAAACCTCAGCTGTCATGTTGGTGAATAGTTTTTGTTGCTATATATACTTAATTGTAATATACATTTAAAATTTGAGAGTTGGACATCATCTTCCTTATCTGAAAAGTTCAAGTAAGTCTTCAAAGACTGAGTTTTTTACTCTCATGAAATGAGAAGTCACCACAGACTTTTGATCCCAAGAGTGTGGTTATCTAAACAGAAGTGTTGAGAAAACAATCTGACTGCTGCGTGCTAATTGTCTTGAGGCTGAAGGGTTGTTTATTTCATTCTAGTAATCAGGCAGGTGGTGCTACTGGCTTATAGTGAAATGGTGATACAGGGGTGAGCGAGAATCTGTTAGGTTCCCTGGTTTTCTGGGAGGATTTTCTGAAAGTTGGCAGGAAAATAGTAGGCAAGAAGAGCATAATCATGCCTGAAAATTGGAAGGTGGAACCTGCAGTGTGCTAAGAGGCCATGACTGTGGTCAGGAGGTCGTCATGGAGAAATGAGACTTCCATGCTGGTTTTACTAAGTGTGGCATACCCACCTGTTAGCAGAGTCTGCTAGTTTGTTTCCCAACTGCCCTGACTTGAAATAATCACACAGAAACTGTGTTATTTGCACTACTGTTTGGGCAATAGTTTACACATATTTCTGGTTAACTCTTATATCTCAAATTAACCCATTTCTATAAATTTGTGTATTGCCATGTGGCTGTGGCTTACTGGGAAGGTTCAGGTATGCCTGTCTCCTGTGGGTGGCTCCATGCCTTCTCTCTGACTCTTCCTACTCTCTCTCTCTTCCTCTAGATCTCTTTCAGTCTAGCTTTACTTTGTTAAGTCATTGGCCAAAGCATCTTCTTTATTAACCAAGGGCAGTAAAACATATTCACAGCATACATCACCTGTGATATCACCTCCCCCTTTCTGTCTAAATAAAAAGGAAGGTTTTAGCTTTAACATAGCAAGATTATATATAACAAATCAGGTATCAAGCAAAAATCACAGTTATAACATTTATATCTACTTTATCATTTATCATAACTAAAGAAAACTATAATTATAACTATCCATTCTTCAACTCCATCAAAGACCCCAGAAGAATATAATATTACCTAAGTTAACAGAAAGTACATTGTAAGCAACTTCCAAATCTCTAGAATTGACAGAGACAACTTGCTGCCTGGATAGTCACCCAAAGTTCTTCTGTAATGTTGGGGCACCCATCTTCAGCCTACAGGCCCAAAGTATCTGGCAGACTTTTCCAAGAAGCAGGAAATTTCAAAAACAGTTCTGTCAGTCACTTTCTTTTGTGTCCTGCAGAATGTCTGGCAGACTCTTTATGAAGCAGGAACCCAAAGAATCATCTCACCTTTTTAGGCAGCTTCAGCAGTCATTTTTCTGTGGGTCCTGTAAGTCCAGTCAAACAGTTCAGGCAAGAGCAGATTTTTGCCCAAATGGTTAACAAACTCCATAAGGATCCTCTTTGATGCCCATCTTTCTCATGAAGTAATTGGTGCTGTCAGGGGCAGATGTATCTCATTGCATGAAAAGTCTAAGTTAGTAAAAACTTTTAACTGCCATATTCTGAAGCTCTCTGAAAGATTTGAAGAATACCTATCTAACTGACATATAACTTTATATAGCTAGAAAACCTAACTAATATGATTACAGGCTTGACTATTATAGATGATTATCTATTAACCTATATTTCTTAATTATACATTACACTTTTAAATGAACTGCATAAACACAATACCTTAACATATATATCCTAAATTTGTATCGGTAGACCAAAATTCATACTAATGAAAATCTCTATAGCATATCCCCCTTTAAATGTAAATAAACATTTGTAAACAATTATTTAGGGAATTTGGGCATAGTTCTTTCCAAACTCCTTCCTGATTTTTGTTGGGTGAAGTAATTTTTAGGGGTATTTACAGTGACCTTTGGGAGGGTGTTGCTCCATCAAACCACATTAGTCTGGAAGGAACCCACAGGTTCTTATCCTCTCTTGAAACAAAAGAGGAACTTCTTTTCCAAAGCAATAAATCCTTAGACCCAAATTTTGAAGTCCATATACCTTTAAAATATATATGTTGGTTTAGCTTAGCAGCCCATACAATGAGATGTCTTTCTGTACTTAGCTCATTCACAGTTAAAAAATTCAAAGAAAACATAATATATGTAATCCATACTCTGCGTGTATATTCCATCTTTGTGTGGCTTATTTTTCTTTATTCCTTTTATTTATGACTGTCTGTATTCTGTCTCTTTAACGATTTTGTTTTATTTGTAATTTTACTATGTTAAGGTTAAAATCTTCCCTTTTATTTAAACAGAGAAGGAGAAATGGTGTGGGAAGTCCTTCTGTATATGTGTTGCTTTTATTGGTTAATGAATAAAGATGCTTTTGGCCAATAACTTAACAGAATATAGCCAGGCTGGAAGATCTCTCTCTCTCTCTCTGTATATATATATATATAGATTCTGCCTGCCTACTCTCTCTCTCATACACACACACACACACACACACACACACACATACATATATATATGTATATAAGAGAAAAGTCTTGTAGCTGATGCTGGAGACAGACACCTCTGTTGGAGCCCACCGGAACCTTGTCAATAAGACACAGTCACATGGTGATATACAGATTAATAGAGATGGGTTGATTTAAGATGTAAGAGCTAGCTAGAAATATGTTTAAGCTATTGGCCAAACAGTATTGCAGTTAGTATAGTTGCTGTGTGGTTATTTCTCATCTAGGCAGCTGGGAACTAACAAGCAGCCTCCAGCTACAGCCATCTATGATCTATACCTATCTATAATCATCTATAATCTATACACATCTACAACCCCACCATGAAGAGCAGGTAGTAGCATCTAAATGCCTTCAAAGATATGGAATCACCCGGGGAGTGAGGCTAGATTAAGAAAAATATGCCTAATCACTTTTCAATTGTTTCAGTTTTTATTTCTAAATCTTCATTTAATGATTTTGATGTTGTTTGGTAGGACACTTTCAGTCAACTCTGACTACATTTTAAGTGTTTCTCTATTGAGTGAAATTTCCCACCATACTATCATAAATTCAGGTTCTAACATTTGTTAAAGTGTGTTTCAGTGGTTACAGAGAATTTTCAGAATTTTACCTTACAATTTTCTACCTCCACACCATTGCTGTTCTTATTTTTCAACTGTAAATGGGTACTCACATTTCATCCTGTATAGATCATCATTTTTCTTTTTTTATCATTTTTACTGACCTCTACATTTTTCTCTGCTCCTCTCTCTACCTCTCCCCTCCGTTTCAACCCTCTTTCAAGGTCCCCATGCTCCCAATTTACTCAGGAGATCTTGTCTTTTTCTACTTCCCATGTAGATTAGATCTATGTATGTCTCTCTTAGTGTCCTCATTGTTGTCTAGGTTCTCTGGGATTATGATTTGTGGGCTGGTCTTCTTTGTTTTATGTTTAAAAGCCACTTATGAGTGAGTACATGTGATAATTGTCTTTCTGGGTCTGTGTTCCCTCACTCAAAATGATGTTTTCTAGCTCTATCCATTTTCCTGCAAAATTCAAGATGTTGTTATATTTTTCTGCTGTGTAGTACTCCATTGTGTAAAGACCATCATTTTTCTATGGCCCAATTAATAGCCTATGTCTAGGGCTTTTAATTTCCAACAGCCAGATCTTACCTATGACTCTCTCTCTCTCTCTCTCTCTCTCTCTCTCTCTCTCTCTCTCTCTCTCTGTGTGTGTGTGTGTTTCTTTTCTCCCTCCCTCCCTCTTTTCTTTCCTCCTTGCAGTCATTCAGAACTGCAGATACTGAAAGTTAGGTATGGTTTTCTCTCGACTGCCAGTCTATATTGAAGAAGCATACAAACTAAAAATATCTACTAATCCTTGACTCTTTCACTTGCAATCTGGCCATTGTGAGAATGTCTAGGCTCCCATGACACTGGGGAGGCTGCATGGTTGTATGTTTTTAGGTTTGCTCATGAGATTTCGAAATGGCAGAGGTATTTTGTTGCAAGACACCATGTAGAGTCCTGGATCATGGGTCCTTTGTAGAAGAATTCAAAGGCTGCAATGAATAAGTTTCATTGATAGTTTTATAGTATGCTTGAACATATTTATTAGTCCTGTAGCAGCCATCTTTGTTTTCCTGGCCTTTTGAAAAATTCTATAAGCACAACATTCCACTTTCTGCCCAAACACAGTATAATGGATTCTGTTTTCTGAATTTAAACTTGTTAACCCACAAAATGCTCTTCTTATTGGGGCATAATATCTTGCTTTTCTCTGTAATATATTTTACTGTGCTCTCATTTTCTCTACAAGATCAGTTAGCCCATTTTGGATAGAAACTACATCTACCCTACCTTACATTTGCATAGAAGACTCTCACTGATTGGACCTGGTACCTTAGCAAACTCTCAGGAGCTCTGTGAGGATTTTAACACAGTGATGCTTATGAACACAGAAAAAATTACAACCATTAGATTTTTGGGTTCAGTAGCCTCACAAAGGGAGATCATGCACACACAGAAATTACTGAACACTAAGGACATCTTGAACCAAAAATGTTTCACATAGCACTTTTATTCTAGGTACTAAGAGAGATGGAGGAGTCTCGGAATATATAATCCCTATTGTTCAGAAATGAAGACAAATATGGCCAGCATGGGAACTGATTAGATAAAAAAAAAGGAATATTGGGACTTCCTTTGAGTTTAAATTAGGTTGATTCTCAAATACAGTTCTTTAACTTGGTTGGAAGTCATGGGAATGCTCCAGTACTTACTGTCAGTAGAGGAAGCAGTCATATTTTTTGGGTAGCCCCCCTGAGTCTTCTTCTCCATCTTTCTATATCTTCGATGCCCTAGTATTGCAGCATTCTAGTGGCTTGAATGAAGCAAATGAGCATATAGCCGAGGCCAAGCACAGGCAGAGAGCCTCTCTGGAGCAGTGGTGGAGATGAAAGGCTGCATTCTGATTGTTGGCATGCCAGCCCATAGTTTTTGCCCAATAATATTTATGCAGCTGAGAAGAGTATGTTAGTTTCGTGTTCTTTCAACATAGGAATCAGAGCTGTTTTCTCAGAAGATGGGTCTCCAATGGAATGCATGTGTTTTCCAGCATCTAATGAGCTCATCTTCAGATCCTGGGGACCCTAAATACCACAACTGTGGGCTAAGCTGGGAGAGTCCTTCCCATACAGAATTCCGATTAGATTCCAAACTTTAGATGATTGTGTTTCAGAACCAGACTTGAAGCATGTTGGGGATTTATAGCCTGTGAGTTGAATTCATTTTGGTTACTGAGGTTTCGCATTCATCTGAAAGAACTAGAATTAGTATAAGGAAATGGTTTATCAAATAGGTTTCAACTCAGCCAAATTCTCAAGATTGCTCAGGAATTGTGTTCCAAACCCAGGACCTCATCTACCAAAAAGTGCCAATTAGGGGTTTGAAACATAGCACACCAAGTCAACTCAGATTTGCCTAATGAGAATTCTAGTCGGTGTTCTCTGGGAAGCAGCCAGGCTCTGAGGCAGAAGTGTGTGGGACTGGAGGATTCTTCATTGACAAGCAACTTCCATTTAAGAAAAAATGTAAAGCCATAAGCACATTATTCTACTAAGTAGGGCTTGTTAAGGACAAGCTGGCGACAATTCCTACAGCCATCCATTGTGTGCGCATGTAGTGTGTGTGTGTGGGGGGCATGGCATTTGTATGCATTTGTGTGGGTGTGAAGGTACAAGCGTGTGTAAGAAGGACAGAAATTGTTGTCATGGATTTCTTCTTCAGTTGCTTCTGCAGCTTATGATTTGAGAAAGTGGTTTACTTTGTGATTTCCTGAACTTGGAGCTCATTGGTTTGCTAGGCTGGCCAGTTAATACACCCCAGGGAGCTGTCTGTCTCCCACTCCTTCCCAACACTGGAGCTACACATGCACTCTCATGCACAGGTTTCAAATGGGGAGTAGGAATCAGAACTCGGGTCCTTTATGCTTGTTCAAAGGCACATCACCTGCTGAGCCACTTCTCTAGCCCCTCTTAAATCATATTTTTAAAAAATTTTTTAAGGCTTATTATTTTTTATCTTATGTGTATGAGTGTTTTTGCATACATGCTTGTATGTGTACCATGTGCTTGCCCCATGCCAGCAGAGATTAGAAGAAGGAATGGGATTCCCTGAACCTGGTTGTTAAGGATGGATACTTAGAATTGGACCTCATCCCCTACAAGAGCAAGAAGTGCCCTTAACCTGATTCCCTGCAAGAAGAGGAAATATCCTTAGCCTATCAGCCATCTCTCTAGCCACTTATTACATTATTTATAGAGTTTTCAATATGTTCATTTTTATTTTATTTACTTTAATTAAAATACAATTACTTCATTTTACTCTTTCCCTTCTTCCTCCCAAACCCTTCGATGCCCCTTTTACTGCCTCTCAAATTCACTGTCCCCTTTACTTGATTATTATTGCTACATATGTATGAATAAATGTATGAATGCCACCCACTGAGTCCATTTAGTGTTACTTGTAACCATATGACTTCATACCTAACCACTACATATTGGATAGAGTAATTAGAGAGCATCTCCCTATAGAAGACCAGTTCTTCTCTCAGAAGTCATTGGTTGACTATAGTTCTTAGTCTAGGGTGGGGTCCCATGTGATTTCTTCCTTCCTCATTACCTTGTCTATTGGTGGTGTCATTTTGGAGGGTCTTTTTTTAAGCAACCATACAGTTGCAGTATCATGGGCATATGACTCCCTTGTCACTTTGGGGAGACACAATCTCATGGCAAACTTCATGGCTATCTGGCTCTTACTGTCTTTCTACCCCATCTTCTACCATGTTCTCTGAGTTTTAATGGTGGGATTTATGTTGTAGATGTGTCAACCAGGGATGGGCATCCCATAATCAGCTGTTCTTTGCATTTCTACCAGTTGTGGTTTTTTGTGATGTTCTCCATGTGTTGCAAAGAGAAGCTACCTTGATGAGCAGTGAGCATCATGTAACTGTGAGTGTGAAGACAAGTACTTCGACTGCAGTTAGGAATTATTCTGATCAAGTAAAGTGGCATGGGTAGGTTTTCCTCTAAGATCTATGACCTCACTAGCCTCGGGTGTTTGTCTCAGTTTCCAGTCCCAGGCATGATTCTTTTCATGTTGAGTGAGCCTTGCAACCAATTAGACAGCTGTTGATTACTGTGAAGACAGGAATGCCACTATTGCACCTTTAGAAACACCTTGCTGTATTGGCCATTGTTTGTAACACAAGGGGCCAGCTTGTTGGGGTTTCTGTTTCTCCCAGTACCCCAACAGCCGGCAAGCAACAAAGAAAATCACACACAGGACTCCATAAGGTTATAAACTGATTGGCCCATTAGGTCAGGCTTCTTGTTAACTCTTATAACTTATGTTACCCCATTATCTTTATCTACATTAGCCACATTGGCTCCGTACCTTTCTCAGCTGGGCAAGTTACATGCTGCCTCTTTGGTGGTCTGCGCAGGAGTGCCAAAGGAACCTCCCTGCTTCCCAGAATTCTCCTGTTCTCATTGCATCACCTCTACTTCCTGTCTGGTTTTCCCGCCTATACTTCCTGCCTGGCCAATCAGCGTTTTATTAAAATACATGATTGACAGAATACAGATAATTCTCCCGCACCAATTGTTGTTCTTCAGAGACATCACAGCTAGGTAGGATGACTGATTGCTTTTCTCCTTTGGCCATTTCCCTAGCACCTTCTGACACTATAAACACTAGTTCTCCGGGAAGCATTTTTTTCAGGTCGTATCCAGCTCTAGTCTTTTGAGTCTCGTGTCCAAAATACACAATGGTTTTAGCAATAGGGAATTACTTTCAACCTCTTAGAGGCAACCAAGGATAACAGAAATAGCCCGTAGTGTGTGTGTGTGTGTGTGTGTGTGTGTGTGTGAGTGAGTCTCTTAAATAACTCTGTCCAATAACTAAAAAAGTTTCTCATGCCTGGTTCTAGGGTTTTTGTTGGATGGTCTATGGCTCTTGGGGGTCATATGTTGTCTTGACGATAATTATGCTGAATGGGATAAGATGAAATCCCAAGACAGTTGTAATTTGCATTTCAAGGTGGCCAAGGATGTTGAACACTTTTAAAAGTATTTATTGGCACCTGTATGCCTTCTTTTGAGTATACCCATTTAATCCACTGGCTTCTTTATTGATTATCCTAACTAGTTAGTCGATATAAAGTGGTCAGCCCTAAAAACAAATACATACAAGCAGCACTAAACAGGTTTAGCGGTTGTATTTGCTTAATTATTCATATCTCTCCCCACTTCAGTATGTGTGTGTGTGTTTAAGACAAGAATAATTAAAGAAAAAGAGGCCATGAACTTGAGAAAAAGCTGGAGCAGGTATGGAAGAGTTTGTAGGAAGAGAGAGGGTGATGTAATTTGTAATTATATTTTCATTTAAAAGAAAATGATTTTGGTGTTTCTTGAGATTTAATTATTATAGTTATTACTTAGTTACCATTAATACTGTTTAAATAATGCATTAATAATAAGTATTTCTTAATGCTCTGATATACAACTGGTAAAGGTTGTTTCCCCCTTCTTCAGGCTGTCTTTACTCTATGACTATTTACTAAAAAGTAAAAAGCTTTGTAGAAGCTGTGTAGAAGCCCTTTAACTTCATGTCCCAGCACTTGTCAGATCTTGCAATTTCCCACTTTTTGCAATCCTGTTCAGAAAACCTTTGATTATGTCTGTATCTTGAGGGGTTTCCACTCTTGTCCTCTAGAAGTTTCAAAGTCTCATTAATGTCTTTGATCCATTTGGTATTGCCTTTATTTTCAGTTGATGTTTATGTATCCAGTAAGCATGATCTTCTACATATTGAGATACAACTTTCCTAACACACGTTGTTAAAAATTAGGTAGCCGTGACCGTGGCTCATGTATGGCTGCTGGCTGCTCTATATTTCCCTTAACCTTGATGGTGGCTTTTATGGTAGCACTATGACTCTAGCATTATCTGATAGCAGCTATTGGTTGTCTCCAGCACTGCCTTTTGTCCTAAGAAGAACTTTAACTATTGAAGTATTGAGGATTTTGTGTTCCCCTATGAATTTTGAGATTACTTCTAAGCATTCCTTTCATAGAAACTTTTCTTTACATGGTTATATTTTCTTCCCATCTTTGGTTCACATGTGCTTAGCTCCTACTACATAACTCAAATTTAGTTATCCTTTTTTAATTGTTTTTATTGAGCTATAGATTTTTCTCCATTTCCCTCCCTTTCTCCCCCTCCCCTTCTATCCTCTCCCATAATTCCTATGTTCCCAATTTACTCGGGAGATCTTGTCTTTTTCTATTTCCCATGTAAATTAGATCCATGTATGTCTCTCTTAGAACCCTTTTTGTTATCTAGGTTCTCTGGGGTTGTGAATTGTAAACTGACTTTTCTTTGCTTTATGTCTAAAAACCACTTATCAGTGAGTGCACATTATATTTCTCTTTCTGGGTCTGTTACCTGAGTCAATATGATATTTTCTAGATACAACCATTTGTCAGTAAGTTTGAAGATTCATTGTTTTTTTCTGCTGTGTAGTACTCCACTGCATAAATGTACCACATTTTCCTAATCCATTCTTTGGTTAAGGGGCATTTAGGTTGTTTCCAGGTTCTGACTATGGCAAACAATGCTGCTATGAACATAGTTGAGCACATGTCCTTGTGTGGGGTATGATTGAGCATCCTTTGGGTTTTTACCCAAAACAGATATTAATGGGTCTTGAGGTAGGTTGTTTCCTAATTTTCTGAGAAATCACCATACTGATTTCCAAAGCATCTTAACCAGTTTGCACCCCCAGCAGCAATGGAGGAGTGTTCCATTTACTCCACATCCTCTCCAGCATAAGCTGTCGTCAGTGTTTTTGATCTGGGCCCTTCTGACAGGTGTAAGATGGAATCTCAGAGTTATTTTGGTTTGCATTTTTCTGGCGGCTAAGGATGCTGGGCATTTCCTTATGAGTATTTCAGCCATTTTAGATTCCTCTGTTGAGAGTTCGCTGTTTAGGTCTGTATCCCAGTTTTTAAAATGGATCATTTGTTCTTTTAATGAGCAATTTCTTGAGTTCTTTGTATATTTTGGAGATCAGTCCTCTGTCTGATGTAGGTTTGGTGAAGATCTTTTTCCATTTTGTAGGCTACCATTTTGTCTTGTTGAACGTGTCCTTTGCTTTGTGAAGCTTCTTGGTTTCAGGAGGTCGCATTTATTATGTGTTGCTTTCAACGTCTATGCTACTAGAAACCTTGATGTACAAACACAGAGCTTCCAAGAAAAATTGTCCTGGGTAGGAGAACTCATTATCAGAAAGATACTCAGACAACACCATGAATAAATGGAAGATACAAAGAAAAGAAGTAATTTTTTGCTCAGAATACGGGGTGAAAATAAGACAGGGGACAGCTCCTCGTAGGCAAGTAAGGCCGTGTAGAAGGTAAATCATAAACTAGTCACACAATGACACTGCCCTAGATGTTGAGTCAGAGGGGTGTGTGACCCTGCTGATGGAGCATGCACTCTTGTCTCAAAACCCTGCAAAAACTGTAGCATTATCTTTTATTTATTTCTAGTTTGTGATAATTAGGCTGAAATGCAAATGAGTGAAATGCTTTAAACTGCCCTTAACTTCTTTATTGGAATCTAAGAATAGGTCATCTTCCGTTTCGTGGCAAGTGCCTGTGGACGCACATAACAAATGCCACAAACTGGGGCTTTCGGGGAACAAAATTTTGTCTCTTTACGCCAAAGCAGTAATAATTTCAATGAAAGAAGATTTCAAGTATTATACATACCAGTTACAACAGAGAAACGACACATCATTGAGCAGACGTTGTCAAGTGGCGGTGCCTAAGAAACACATCCGAACATCCCACAAGCCCTGCATACTGCAAGGTTGCCTGTGGTGGTTTGAATGAAAATGGTCTCCCAGGCTCATAACGTGTATGCTTAGTTCCCAGTTGATGAAATGTTTGGAAGGGAATAGGAGGTGTGACTTCTGTTTCAGAAGTATGACTTCAGCCTCTGTTTGGAATGTCTATGGTTGGGAAATCTTGGACTTCCCAGGTGAGGCCATGGGTTGATCCAGGTGAGATACAGTGGTTTGAAGCAAGGGTACTAGCTAGATGTGTGTTATAAAGAGACAGAGTCAGCAGGTATCATGTCAGATTATCCGTGAAAGAAGATTTAAGGATATTGCCAAGAATATAGCCTCAACCACTGGAAGGATGGAGCTTTCCATTGGTGGAAATTGGAAATGTTCAGGAATTTAAAAATAAAAGGATACTTGGAATTCAGAGTCTGGACACAGTAAAGTTAAAACTGCATTAAGTATATAATGTTTCCTTGTCCTCTGACATACCATACATTCTCCTTCACACACACACACACACACACACACACACACACCCATATGCACTTGCGTTTTCCATAATAATCCACCATCTAGACTACAGATTTGGCTTAGTCTAGACTAAACCTTTGGCTTCCTGACTCTGTTAGCTGAATGAACCAGCACCAGGAGAACCTGGTACAGTGTGTCTACTGTTCCTAGACAAGGTGATTCCTAACATGAAGAGTGTGGTGACATTTTTTCAACATGACTTAGAACATTTCTGATGCATGAGACTTTCCAGAGTTCCAGAGTTAGTGTTTTGTTTTCCCTTCCAAAGGAAAGATTAACCTCCAGACTTCAGACCAAGTTTGGGACAAAAATAATCTTGATGTTGCTGCTACCCTGGAGAAACAGGAAATGAATGCAGCCATCAGAAAGAGTTCTCATTTAGTGTTAAGCCCAAACCCCAACTTTTCTCCTAACTATTGCTTACTGGATGCTTAAAAATAAGAGTCCCTGGATCCTCTTTGCTGAGGAAATGCCTACTCAGGGTTCTACAAGGCTTTTATCATAGTTTGTCATATAAACGTATCAATACCAATCCCATTCACTATGGCCTTGTTTCTTTCTTTGACTGCACTTCTACACTGTTCCTCCCTGATATGAGAATGCATTCTGAGTCATATCTGATCGCCATGGAGGGATCAGGTACCTATAGAATGTCACATGCCTGAATTTACAAGAATGGGTTAATGGAATGAGAGAGACTAGAGAAACTCTAGGGTATAAGTGCCTTACATCTGCATGCCATATTCAGTTGTATTCCTCCAGGGCCCACATCCAGGTTCTGTGAGTGGCTGGTCATGAAACTGTTCCCTGCTACCACAATTCTCTGCTCAAACCTAACTGATATGGGAAGTCCTTCTGTATATGTGTTGCTTTTATTGGTTAATGAATAAAGAACTGTTTTGGCCTGTGATAAGGTAGAGTTAGGTGGGGAAACTAAACTGAATGCTGGGAGAAAGAAGGTGGGGTTAGTGAGACACCATATAGCTGCCCACAGGAGACAGATGCTCTGGAACCTTGCCAGTGAGCACAACCATGTGGTGATTAATAACACAGATTAATAGAAATGGGGTAATTTAAGATGTAAGAACCAGCCAATAAGAAGCTAGAGCTAATAGGCCAAACAGTGATTTAAATAATATAGGTTCTATATGATTATTTCAAGTCAGGACTGTTGGTAAATGAACTAGCAGCCTCTGCCAGCACCTAACAGAAGATTTTTGGGAACAATGTGGTTGAGGAAGCGGAGAAAAAGTGTTTTCATCCATGGCACATTTAATTTACATTAGTTTGAATCTCTTAAAGAAGATATAATTCAGACAAGAAGCTATGAGGAGTTTACTTAGTAAATAGCAAGCATAGTTACTAGTATAAGTAGAAAACTGCTTTGGTTATACCTTTTGAAAGATACATATGAAAATGTTAATATTGACCACATTTACTTTGTAGTTATATTCTCAAGGCATGTGCATAAATTACTCTGTTTATCTTCTTTTCACTTTCTATTTGTGTGTGTGTATGTGCACATGCATGTGTGTGTGTGCATGTGTTGTGTGTGTTAAGAATGAAGGTACCTGCAGAGTTCAGAAGAAAATGTTTGATCCCCTGCGGCTGGATTAAGAATAAGTTGTGTGTCTCCAGATGTGGGTGCTCGTAGTCATCTCTGAAGCCTCTGTTTATATTTCCTTCTTGGGATCAGCTAGACTGATTCAGAAGATGTTGTGGTGTGGAAACTGTAGGACTTGGTCAAGGACATACGATTTTTCCAGAGAAAACTGGGATTCCCAGTAAGGTCTTGTGGTGCGCGATATGAAACTTGGCCTATTGACTGTTATGTTAATACTGTAGGTCTTTCAAACAAATATTGTTAATATTTTCTAAATGAGTCACATCACTGTGTGTTCTTAAAACTGACACAACTGTTTTCGTTTAGAAATGAATGCAATCATAAATTTTCACCACTTCAGACTATTATATTTAATTATGTAGAATTTGAATGACTCGGCCATGAAATTCATATGTGCTAGCCAAAACGCAGACAGAAAAATAAGCAAATTCCATAAAAGCAGTCCAAAACTTAGCGTTATCTTGTTTTCCTTTAAGTTGTGCCCCACGGGTAATAACAGCCAAAAACTTCAGTTGCCCAAATATACACTCAGTGAAGCTCAAAAGTTTTAACACAGAAAGTGAAGTTTACCAGGTTATCTCACTAGAGTTTAAAATGGAAATTTCTCTTGCTGTTGTTGCTATTGCTGTTTGCCTTTGTTGTTTAAATTGAAGGTCCCTTACTGGTCCTGCTTCCATGAATGGCCAAGGATAAGGGAAAGGGGAGAGTGACCATCTGATGCCAGGAGAGTCATTTCCATATCTCATTTACACAGAGAACTAAACAGAGTCATTCTTAGGGTTAGAGGCTGGCAGCACGGGGTGGGGAAGGATGAGGAGCAGGAGTGTCCTTAGAACAATACAGGCTCCCCTCAAATTGGGTGCTTGGGAAGGGCCTTGGTCTGCTTCAATCCGAGAGGAATCAAAAGATCAGAAGCAGTTTGGGGAGAGAGAACCGCCAGGGATGGAGGCATTTGGCAGCTGAAGTGAAGGATTACTCTCTCCCCCTGTGGAATCCACCCCAGCCCCTCTGGTCTGGCAGGAAAGTAAAATTCTGCAACACCCGAGAGCAGTCCTGGGGGTGGCTAGGTGTTCCAGGTAGGGGACTGGAGGTGGCCAACAAAGGCTTGCCTTCAGGAAATAGAGGGTACTTCGTTTTTCTGCTAGGGTACCACGGTCCTTGACTTTCTCCTAGCAATTTGCTTGTGATTCGTGCTTGTTTCCTGTCAGCTTCTTCTTGATGGCATCCTTTGAGCCAGTGTAGATAATTTTGCTCTTAAGGGATGCACATTCAGGGGTCCTGATGGTGAACATCAGGTTCTACTTCCCCTCCTTGATTTGGTAGGTGGCTTTGTAGAGAGCATAGCAGCAATCCTTGACTGGTAGCATCTTGACAAAACTGGTGCAGGGGTTGTCCACAGTCTGCCTCACATCTCCTCCCAGGATGTCCTTGCCCTCCTCCAGGATGATGTTCTTGTCCTCACTCAGGCAGAAGACCACAGCCTTCTTGTGTTTCTTCACTTCTTCTGGCATTGAGGACCAACTAATTTCGTGTCATTGAACAATTTGATGACACCTTCCGAGGTAGCCAAACCAGAGGCCATGTTTCCGGAAACAAAAGGGAGACCAGGAGAGCTATAAAAGAACTGAAGCTCAGCATCTGACCGAAACTAAAATCGACATTTACATATGAACACATAACAATACAGGGAATATAGCCACACCCAGGGCAAGAAAAGACTTGTGGTACAGAAACTATACAGATACTCAGATGACTATGAGTTTAATGTCCTCTATGAATAGCTTAATGTCAGGAGCAGTGTAGAAATAGAAGGGTGGTCACTACTCAGACCAGGAAGTGTTTCAAAGGAATGAAAGCCGAAAGGACCACTCAGAGCAGAGAGATGTCTGCATAGAGCCTGTGGCTAAGATGAAAGAGAGGGAGGTATGGTAGAGGGATAAGATAGGCTTGTGTTGAACAGAGGGGTGTGGGTAAAGTGAGGGACCTGTGAAGGAAGGAAAAAAGCCCATTACTGGCTTCCAGATGAAATAAGAGCTCCACCCTAACCTTCCCCAGCCTCCTAAGCTGTCCTATATAGAAGAGACCCAGCAGAAAACTGCAGGACTAAGATTAGAAGTTGCTTAGAAAACGAATACCTTCGTCCACCCAGACACATGTCAAATGAAAAGGGTGAGTTCTGATCTGTGCCAAGAACCACCTCTCATTTATTCCAGGTTTTTCACATGGTAGTTCTAAGGGTAAAGTAGAAGCAGAAATAAATAGTAGAGATCTTCAGAAGATGGAGGACCAAGGAAGGAAATGTCTGCTAGAATCTCCAGAGAATGAACAGCAAAGGCGGAAACTAGTATCAGAAAATGGGGCAATGCCGAAATATCTCCAACTTTAACAACAACATAAAACAAGGGACTTCTCAAATGAGGGAAAACCTAGAGTCTGTCCCAGAGAGAGTGGCACCATTTGGGGAGCTCTCTATGCTTAGGTGACAGCAACCAATGACAGCAGATGGTAGAAGCCAAGGCTTAAGACAGAAGCTCAGAAAAATCTGGACTTGCACTTTGAGTAACAGACATTGTAAAGAGAAGAAAAAGGAGGGGGGAGTGCCAGCACTGACAGAAGAGGAGGTGCCACCCACTCACTCAGCTTGCTTGCAACAGCTGCCGGGTCCCATTTAAACAAGATTCCTGCTGAGTCAGTGGCTGGACAGCCCCAGGCGCTCTGTGAACTGCCTGTTAGGGAAACCTCACCGCATGTGTCATGGGACTATACACTGAAACCTGGCCAGATTAATACCTGCAGTCTAAAGGGAAGATGCTCATAATCAGAACCATATTGCATTCAGCAAGATGAAACCCTGACTGGAGCCAGAGTCATCAGGGAAACAGACTTGGGATTCAAGTGGCATACAGAACTTCAAAGGATCATCGCACAGGAAGAGGTCCAACATTTACAACCCAATCCGTGAAGATTGGACCAGCATCTCTGGCCCAGTTTTTCAAAGAGCTCCTTGAGGTAAAGGCAAGTACAAGCAACCAGTCTTCTGAAGGTATAAGCAACATCTGAAACCCAGCCTCATACAAGAGCTCTTTGAGTGTGACAGGTCTTATATTTATAAGACCAGGAAATAACCTTGAGACTCAGGATGGACCAAAAGGCAAAGCAGAAAGCACAATCTGTAGCCATCTATTCTTATTTATTTTCTTTTGCTTAATTCTGACTGCCAATAAACAAACAAACAAACAAACAAAACCCACTTTGTCCTGCTTTCTTCTTGTTTTCACCTTGCCCTTCCCTTCTTTCTCTTTTCATCTTCCTATATACAAGCTTTTCCAGGGCTCCCGTGTGTAGGCAACCTGAGAGCTGTGGCTGTTTGAAGTTACCTCTTTACATTTCCTTTCCTTAGTCTTTTATTTAGACTTTGAACCAAAACTTCCTTATCGTCTGTCTTTTTCCCCATCACTTCCTCATATGTTCACTATAGATGGCTCTCAAATAACCACCATTTCCCAAATAACCAACATGGAGACTTAATTTTACATGCTCAGCTGATAGCTCAGGCTTATTACTCACTAGCTCTTACAACTTAAATTAACCCTTATCCTGCCCAGCCAGCTTCTTTATTAAACCAATCAGAATGTAATTTACACAATGTACCAAAGGGTTATTCCACAAAAGTTTACACAAGTCTTCCTCCATTTTTTCTCTACCTCATTATTAATTATTTGTCTTTCTTTATTTATTCTTGTTCCACACAGTCATATTAACTAATACATCAGTAAGCACACACAGTGCTGTTCTACTTCTTAATGTGGTTGATGCCTAAGCAGTGATTATTTTTTCATTTGACTACTAATACCCTTTGATAATGATTGATTTTGATGACAGTATTCTATTCTCAGAGAATATTGAGGATAAATCCTGGTGCCCTAAAACAGCAGCCTTGCAGGGAAAAATGACGACATCTCAACCCTACTCCAGCCTAGTCATTGTGGAACACTGCATACATTGCCAATAAAAAAATAAGGATGATTTTTATTTGTTTGTTTGGTTGGTTGGTTTTGTTTTTAGTTCAATCAGTGTCTCAATTACAGCCTGTCTAAGCTGCTTGCCAGGGATCATGAGCTTCACCTAGACTCTCCATCCCTTTCTAACTCACTAGACCACAAATCCCTTCCTTACAGGGACCCTATAGCCTGCCCATGTGGCACAGAGACATGGGTAATCTTCTTGTGCTCCCTGGTACAACCCTTCATGACTCCAGTCACCCTACAGCTGCATGTTTTATATTCATAGTCCAGGTTCAGTAGGGTGCACATAACCTGTGCTCTTACATGGTCTCAAGGATCTGCCTGATTCTACCCTGTCTATATACTTCCCAGTTCCCAGACCTACACTAGGTGCCACAAATAGAGCCCAACCCAACCTGGTGAGCCTTGTCTGTGCCCTTCTCAATGCCCTGGCAACATCTACAATGCCTTCTCCATCTACACTAGTCACACAACTAATATAAAGAGTCCAATTGTCCAGGTCTCATCATCAAAATAATGTGGAAGTTCAAGCAGTGTACTTCCCTTGATCCACCATTCCTATAAAAACAGTCACCAAAGAGAATCAGGACATGAAATCAGGACTTGAAATTCAAAAGGATGGTCACAAATGTCATCAAAGAATTCGAGGACTTTAAAGAGGACACCAACAGCCATCTCGGTGACTTTAAAGAGAGAATGAACTCAGAATAAGCACGTATCTGATATCTAAGGAGACACAAACTTAAAACTGAATGGCATGACAAAACAACATAGAACTTGAAAATGAAGAGATAGAAATACAGAAAAGAACTCAATTTGGAGACAAGACAGAGATGAAAAATCCAATAACCCAACTAGAAAACTCAAAGGAAAGCCTCACAAATAGAATGGATCAAATAAAAGAGAGAATATGAGACCTAAGGATAAAGTAGTGAAAACAGACCAAACAAGCAAACATGAAAATTTTAAAAAGGCACAGGAAAGGAACATGCAGGAAACAAGGGATACCATGAAAAGACCGAATCATCAAAATATAAAGATAGATGAGGGAAAAGAACCCCAACTCAATTGCATAGACCAGATCTTCAATAAGATCATAGAACAAAACTTCTCTAAACTAATGAAAGACACACTCATATAGATATCAGAAACACATAAAATGTCAAATAGACAAGACCAGAAAAAAATCTCCCTGTAATAGATAGTTAAAACATTAAAAACATAGAACAAATAGGGCGTTGAAAGCTTCAAGAGAAAAAAAGTCCTATATAAAATATAACCCACCAGAATAACAAAAATAAATTTAAGAAAGAACAGAATTGTGAGATCTATGGAACATAGATTAAGACAAATATATGAATCATGAAAATAGAAGAAGAAATGCTAAAGGAACAGAAAACATTTTCAATAAAATTATAACAGAAAATGTCTCAAATCTTGAAAAAGAGATGCCCATGTAGGTGTATGAAGCATTTATAACATTAAACAAACAAAGCTAAAAGAACCTCCTATATCATATTATAGTCAAAATACACAGAACACACTAAAGACACAGAACACATAAAATAAGCTAGAAACTTCAAGAAACATAAAGCTATATATAAAGGTAGGCTCATCAAAATAGGATATTACTCAGCAGGAAAAAAATTAAAAAGCAAGGAGGGTGTGTGATGATATATTTCAAGTCCTGGAAGATAATAACTGTCAACCTAGACTAATTATACTCAGAAAAAACTGTCATAACTGGAGAAAGAAAAACTTTTCACAGGAAGAGCAGACTAAAGGAATTTATGACCTCAGTGGTAGTTTGGATGTAATTAACCTTGATAAGTTCATAGGGAGTGACACTATTAGGAGGTGTGGCCTTATTGGAGGAAGTGTGTCACTGTGGGGGTGGGCTTTGAGGTTTCCTATGCTCAAGCTACACTGAGTTGAGACCACTTCCTGTTGCTTGCAGGTCAATATGTAGGACTGTCAGCTCCTTCTCTAGCACCCTGTCTGCCTGCCCACTGCCATGCCACACCACGATGATAATGACTAAACTTCTGAAAATGTAACTTACCCCAATTAAATGTTTTTTCCATTATAGGAGTCTATAAGTCAAGGTATCTCTTCACAGCAATAGAAACCCCACCTAAGACAACTACTACGCCAGTTGTAACAGTGGACACTGGGAGGAACTGTTAAGGCTGAGGAGAAAGATAAGTATATCTATGAGATCGCAGAAGAGAAGAAACCATGCTAGAACAGCAGTTAAGCAGATGAGGATAAAACACCAAGCACAACAGAAGTAACGAATGACAGAAATTAATGCTCACCTCTCAGTAGAGGTGTGGGGCTTCGTTGCTCACCCTTATGATGCTTTGGTCTCGGTATGTTGCATCACACAGTAGTCCATGTAGAGAGTTTTTCGTGTGATTGCATGGTCTACTAACATCTAGCCTTTTCATCATGATACACTCAAATTTTAAAGACAGCAACTTATCTTGAATATATATAATTTAGTCTTGCTTTTAGTCTGTCACAAGTCCCTCTCTGTGGTCATTTAGGACACTTAAAGATTTGTGAACCTCACCACAATGGTTTGGTTCAGTGTTCCCCTGTCATCAAATACATGGAAAACAAACCATGGTCTTCCATGGAGGAGCTCATAAAATCTAGCAGTCAGAAATCTATGTAAGCCATGTCCTAGACTTTTTGTTTTATATATTTCCCAGAATTCTGACTTGAAATGCTAACAGAGAAAATGCATGGAATTTAAAAAGGAAGAGTCAGTTGGTCTGCAGGAGAAGAGAGCTCAGACTGTTGCTTACACTACTATAATATCACGTTTGCTAAATATGCCATTGTCACATGGAATCATATGACTGATAAAATTCATGGGCTTCTTCAAGTATGCACAGTCAGCCTTTTGGAGTCATTGCTAAATAGGCCTGCAAAGATAGTTCTTTTGTTTGCTCATGAATTTCTAATGTGGTGGCACCAATTGTAAGCACATTTCTTTGCCTTCCTAGTTAAGGTTTTGTAGTTTTCACTGTGATGAAGGAAGTTAGACTTTGTATAAGAACTTATCCTTCTTTCTCCTGTTTTTAGGAATCATTACTAACTGTGTTTTTGAGAGGAAATAACTCTAACTTTAGGATCAGAAATTGTTCTGAAAGGAAAATGATGCTCAGAGAATTAAAATGAGTACTCCATATCCCTCAGCCAATGAGAAGATTCAGGACCAGAGTTCGGTTCCCCTCTACTCCAGACTCCACAAATGCTAGGAAATTACAGGGTTCCCACTCTCTAGACTCCCCAGCACCCCACGGTTATATAACCATGCTCACCCCATCACACTGCTCTTTTAGAATTTCCTACTTTTTTCATAATACTTCACGGCCTACTCAGAATTCAATTAGTTTAAGACAATTCATCAGTGCATCGAACCCACAATTTCTTATGCAAACACACTTTCAAGTCACAAGTACCACAAAAGCAAAATATGTAGAGTTGTTATTCTCCTTCCCCACTACCCACAAGTTCTACTCTTCAACACAAGTCCAAATACAAAGGAAGAAGAAATGTCTTCCATAAGATAAACTCCAGTGGCGTGACATGGTGGAGGTGTGACAGAAGGAAGAATGACCTGACGTTGGTTTGTGGAAAATTTCAGATCTGAAGAACAACTAGGAATTTGTCAAGATTGAGGCTGGGTGGGGGAAGCCTCACTCTCAAAATAGCCAAGTTTGCCTGAAATTTTTCCACTACTGTCTATAAAACCAGGTACAAGGTATACACAGAGCTAGGCTTAGACAAAGGAAGATGTCATTGTCATAATAGTCTTGCTGCATGTTCCAAGAAAAGAAAGCAGTTAGAGGAAGCAAAGAGAATTAATTCCCTTACACACCCTCCCAGCTGTAGGATTAGACAACCCACATCCCTGTAGCTTGTGGAAGAGAACACCCATTGAAGTTTGTACTCATCCATCCCCATCTCTGAGGAGCCACTGATGACTGAGAAGTTCCTAGAAGAGGGTGCTGCCACTTTTACAGAGTGGATAACTCAGCCAGCCCCTCACAAACTTTAGCAGGCTTTCTGACCTCTAAGATTGAAAGATTCCTGGTGCTAAATCCCACTCTTCAGTTACTAAGGCCTGGGTAAGGATTGAGAATGCTCATCCTTAACAGGTTTCCAGGTCAGGTTGGTGCTGCTGGTGCTGGGAACCACAGCTTTAAAATCTGTTTTGAGCTAAATGGGTCAGGCCGTCTGTTGTTTCTTGTCTTTAAAATGATGCTGGCCCTCTGCTATTGAATGAATCTGGTTCCTGAAAGCTGAAAGGATAAAGGCTTCCTTTCCAGAGTGACATTAATCAGAGATAGTGTAACCTGTAGAGCCTGGTGAGTGTGTGTGTGTGTGTGTGTGTGTGTGTGTGTGTGTGTGTGTGTGTGGCGGGGGGACAGGGCAAGGGGGCATGGTGGTTAGATTGTTAAGAGCATGCCATGAAAGGGGATGTTGGGAACCTGGCTCCAGTTCTGACTTGGACTTCTCCTCCTCTTCCTCTTCTACCCCTCCTTGATAACATCAAGTGCGTAGCTTACATCACCATGCACTGCCTCAGCATAGACCCCAAAGCAAGCTAGAGCCCCCAAAACCATGGGCAAATGCACGTTTCGTCTCTATAAGTTGATGACCTCAGATATTTTACTACAGGCATGCCAAGTTGACTAGCATAGTTCTCCGGGAAGCACCCCTGTCTCTCTTATCCTCGTAATCCACGCTCACACTGTGGCTTTCAACATTCTGGTACATTGGATGCTGCATGAAGTGAAATAATAAATGAATAAAATAATATTCATTCCTGGGGATCACTTTGGAATCAAATCTGCTATAAACATAAGGCAAAGTCAAGTGATTTTATGATTTGGGCATATCTGGGATGTTTCTAGGTTGAGAAAGTAAAACATAATTACATTTAATTTCTAGTAATATAGTGCTTTTCCTCCAATAACTTGATACAATCTTATTTCATTTTAGCACAGTGGTTCTCAACTTCCTAATCCTGTGGCCCTTTAATACAGTTCCTCATTTGGTGTTGTCCCCCAACCATTAAACTATTTCATTGCTACTTTACAACTGTAATTTTGCTACTGTTAAGAATTGTAATATAAACATCTGACATACTGGATATCTGACATGCAACCGCTGTGGGCGTTGTGACTCCCCCGTTGAGAACCTTCGTAAGAAAGAAATCATCACATTTGATTCCAGAAACAAAGTTATATAATGGGGTTTGTTATCTTACAACTCAACTCTATCTCTCAGAGTCATGTGACCCTACTGTTCTTCATCAACAGAGTGTGATCATTCACCAGAGAAATTTGGTTGGGTTGATGAGAGTAGTTACAAGATGCCCCCTTCAGTAATTTTACCTTTGTTAAATTTCAGACTTGGGCAACTGTCTTCATTTCCTTTCTTATACCATTTGGTCTATATTTCATCAATTTCTTTAACTTTTAATTTGAGATTCTTTCAGACATACAAAAATGTCAGGAATAGTACAAAGAATTCTCAGCTAATCTATATCAGATTAGCCAATTACTCACATTTTACTATAGTATCTCTTAATATACAATTAATATTGCATAATTACTGTACATCACCTATATAATTATTTTTGAATCACTTAAGAATAAGTTGCAGATAACCCATGGCTTTGTAAAATTTTAGGTTTCTTTTCCTAAAACTAAAGGCATTCTCCTGTGGGGCACAGGATGGCCAGCATCAGAAAATGAGCTTTAATTAGCTGCTAATCAAAGTTGCATACTCATTCCAATTTCACTAATTATTCAGTAAGATTTCTTTGCAAGCTGAGAGTCTAACCCAGGATTGTCTGAGTCTCATTACTATGTCTTTTCCGTCTCCTTAAACTTGGAGGCATACTTCAGCACTTTCTGATTTCTGTGCATTGTTTTTTAAAGTAGAGCACTGAAGTTTTGTGGAGTTGGTGACTCATGGTCATCCTCAGGTTCTGTTTTACAGCAGGAAGGAGGAAGCACCAACATTGTGTGCTTCTTGGAACTTCGAGTAAGGAAGCTCATGATGTCAGTGCATCCGAGCTCCAGTGTTGTTCTCTTTCTTCAATAGATAAAGACGGCTGCCTAAAAAAAGAACGAAACAAACCTACTTAGTAACACGTTATTAATAAGTACTTGAAGGAATATACTTCAATATTTTAAATATCCTTATTTATTCTGAACAGAAGAGATGGCTCAATGGTTAAGAGCACTGGCTACTCTCACAGATAATCCAGGTTCAATTCTCAGAACCCACATGGCAGCTCACAAGTTTGTAACTACAGATCCAGGGGATTTGTAATCTTTGGGCTCCCTGGACACCAGGCATACCACATGATGCACAGAAATACAAGCAGACAAAGTACATATAATGTAAGTAAACAAAAACGAAGACCCTATCTTTGCAAAAACTCATTAGTACCATTTTTACCTGAATCAGCAAAATTATTTTTATCAAATGACAATTTCTTACTTCCTTTACCTCTACCACAAAACAGACATTTCTTCTATTCCCCCCTTCTGTGCCTTTTCTATTTTATTAAATGTGTTATAATGCATTATTTTCTTATTTTACTATTACTATTTTATCTCTGTACGTGTGTGTTCCTGTATGCACGTGTACCTGTGGAGGCCACAGGGCAATGAAAGAGACTATATGGATGTAAGGGCCATATGAGACATTCCAGGTTTTTCAGGCTTTTTTTTTTGAGATTTTTTTTTATTAAATTATAAAAGTTTCCATTTCAGCCCCTCCTCCCAACACCCTCCCACTCCCCCCACTCCCTCTCCTCCTCCCTCTCCATCCCCTAGAGCAGTCAGGGTTTCCTGCCCTGTGGGAAGTTCAAGTTCCTCCCCTTCACCTTTCAGGCTTTTTTTTTGAGACAGGGTTTTTCTGTAGCTTTGGAGCCTGTCCTGGAATTAGCTCTGTAGACCAGGCTGTCATTGAACTCACAGAAATCCTCCTGCCTCTACGTCCCAATTCCTAAGACTAAAGGCGTGTGCCACCACCATTGGGCATAAAAATATTTTTTAAAAAATTAAGTATTTTTAAACTGTTAAATTTTGTGTGTGTGTGTGTGTGTGTGTGTGTGTGTGTGTGTGTGTGTGTGTGTGCACTGTCATGTAAAAATCCAAGTACCATGCTACCTTCTGGAGGTCAGCAGACAACTGGCGACATCAATTCTTTCTTTCCTTCTTCCACCAGATGGATTCATGTAAAGGGTTCTCAGTCTGTTGATCATGATCCCCTCTAAGAGGAAGCAAATAACCCTTTTATAAGGGTCAACTAAAAATATCAAAAATATTAGATATTTGCATTATTATGCAGGACAGTAGCAAAATTACAGTTATGAAGTAGCAATGAAATAATTTCGCGGTTGGGGCTCATGACAACATGAGAACTGTAATAAAGGGTCGCAGCATAGAAAGGTTGAGAACGACCTACTGACCCAGGTGGTCAAACTCAGTTTGTCAGGATCAACTGCAAGTGCCTTTGCCGACTGTGAAATCTCACTGAGTCCAAGTCTATAGCAACCTCTGGAAGCAAAGTAATAGAAGTTGAATTTGAATCCTTATTGAAGCACCAGCTTTTGTTAGGTGATCATAAATTGAAGATGTATGAAGCCAAACTGGGAATGGTGGCACAGACCTGGGACCTAGCACTTTGGAGATGGAGGCAGGAGAACCCAGCTTAGGACCAGCTTGAAATACATAGCAAGGCAGATATTTCAAAAAGTGAATGACTAAGCGTATTTCCCTGACTTTTGGAAATGTATATTTTTGACATATTATAAAATTTGTGCACTAGTTAAATACAGAGCATTGGAAATATTGTGAGGCCATGTTCTCCAGTTTCTTAAGCATCAAGAGTTTATCTTGTTGCCTCTTACAAATTCTGGGATATTATGGTTTACCATAATGTCATGAAAAAAAAATCATGTTTTCATCTTTAAGTGATTCGTTAATTTTGCAAAAGCAGAAAAGAAGACCAGTCAGTCATAACTGGGAAGGTTTACTATGGTGCCAAGCCCAACTTCATTGAATTTTTTGAGATACTAAAAACCATTTGAAGAGTCTCTTTCCTCACAGACTCTTGATTATGGAATGACTACTTTGTTCCATAAGTTATCCACAGGGCTGATTCAGACAGTTTGTGGCTCCTGGCTATAAAGAAATGAGAAAGAAAACCATGGGCTTTTGGTTTTTAAAACCGGTAAAGTTCTTCAGAGACGTGTATGACATTTATCAAGTCTCCTTCTTCTTGTTTTACAAGACAGTTGTGGCTGCATCAAATTTAAGATTTTCCACATATCACAAAATGCCCAACATCATTCTGGTGTGCGTTTGGTTTTGCAATCCCATCCATCACAGGCATTTATTCATTCCGCTGCAGTCTGCAGAGTCCTCAGGGCAACTCTGGGAATTTTTTAATAACTGCATCAATTCTTGGAAATAATTTTTCAATATCAAGTTGCTTTGTGATGTTACGATAAAACACTAACCCAAAGCATCTTGGGTGAAGAAAGGTTTATTTCATCATTTATGCGTTTCCAGACAAGAACTCAAGGCAGGAACTTGAAGGCAGGAGCCATACTTGCTGGTACATTCCTCATAGGAAGACTTGACAGCTTACTGGACGGGGGACAGGGCTTGGGACCTGGGGATGTGCCAAAGAGAAAAACTCCAGTAGGGGCACTGGTTGCATGGTACTTGGCCACACTATGGCCTTCACAGACACCAGAAAGTTAGGACTGGAGTAAGAAGGGGAAGCTTTGTTCAGCTTGAAGAGTGATGTGGAGAAATAGATGGCATACCGAGTGTTTAGCTGACTACAGGAAATTTAACCCTAGGACATCTTAAAATGGAGTTCACTTTGGCATCCCCTGTGAGCTAGGCACACCTGTCTGCTGCAGAGAGGCTTTCTGGAGAGCCGAGTACTTCCAGGGAGAAGACCACAGCCCACTTTGTCCTCTCTTCCAAGCCCTTCTGCACTCACAGGCCCCAGAGTCTTTCACACAGCTACCGGGGTCAGCTCTGTCTTTTAAATTTTTTCTTTCCTTTTTCCTCCTTTTATTTTATTTTTAACATTTGAGAAATATTACTTTGCTGTGGCTGCCAGATGTGATGACTACCTAATTTGTTCTGGTATAATAAAAACTTGGGAGTCAGGAATTGAGATAAAGACCTGTATACAGTATTCTTATCCCTAGTACACACATTAATGTCACTTACAAAGCCTAGAATGCTTAATTTAATTGGTGTTGAATAAGAGGTTCCCTTATTGGTCCAATATGCCAAACCTTGGACACCAACTCCCATGAGTCCTCAGGAAATAACTTTGCCATTTTAATGAAACTCTCAACTACCAGGGCAAGCATCCGTGAGCTGAGTGACAAGTTTCTTTGTTCTCTGCTGGTACAGCAACATTTACTGATAAAAGTTTGTCATTTTTTTTGTAAAAACTCTGCAGTTTTTAAAATGAGATGAAAATAGAAAATTAATTATTAGTTACATACACATACATACACTCTTAAATAACTCTAAATGTTAAAAAAATTAAATATGTAAAAATAGCTGAGAAATAAAAACCAGATAAAACTCTTTTAAAACCTGGTTAAAATAAAGAAATAAAAGACTACCTTGGTGTGAAAAAGTCAGGAAGCAATTTGATAAACCAGCATTGAAGAAAGAAAAAATAAATCAGTTTTTAACCTTGGATCACACAACGACAGGAAAATGCAAACAAAAGGAAAGAAACCAGTGGAGTTATATTCCTCCTCAGAACTCAGAACCGCAGAGGAGGAAGCTGATGGTCTCTGACCACTCAGTTGCTCTAATATTTACTCCCGGCTGTATGGAAATGTGGTTCTACCATCCTCTTATACCAATGCCTTTAGGACCAGGCCCTTGAAGACCTGCCTGAGAAATATCACAGGACCAAGTACTAAAAATCACTGTCTGCCAAGCCAGCCTCTTGCTATCATCCAGAAAAGTGGTACTGAATCTTGGACTCCAGAAAGTGCCCGTTCTTGGTCTCAGGATGTTAAACATGGCATGACGAAAGTTGCTAATGTTTGGCAAAGTAGTTTTTAAACATCAATTAGAAAGCCCTGTTATAAACACCCACCTCAATTCTATGGAAAACAATAGTACCCTTTGGGGTATTCTTGTTCACAAAATTCATGTTTTTGATTATGCCCTGCTTAGGTAAAATCTAGGAGGCTTTGTGCTTATATTTTATTGATTTATTATTCAATAATAAAAAGACTATGGCGTTCACCAGGCACTAGCAATGGCAACAGCAGTGCCCTGTCTCATGAAGCTTAGATCGTAAAGGAGACCGTGTTAACCGCAGTGCACATGGCAGCAGCTGGCCCTTGACTCTGCAGAGATTTGCCGCCCGCTCAGACACAAAAAGAAGGACACGTCACTTTTGTGCAGAAAATGAAGGAAGGCCTTCCTCTCAACCTTTTGCATGACTGTTCTCAATTCTCAGGCTCCATCCTCTATGCTGCTGAAATCAAAACCTACCCGAAAGAGAAAAACACAGTTTTATGTTCGCGTGTTTTTCATGCCCTAACAGCTTTCGATTCCTCAGCAACTAGCCGGGAGCTTGGGTCATTCAAGTGGAGCTTGCTTCTTTACCGATGATAAGCCAGACAATGCAGTGTGTGTCTCAGGATGCAGGTGAGAAGAGGAAGAAAGGCAACCTTCCGGAGTTTGGAGACCAGCGAAGCAATGTAGGGAATTCTGACGTTTAGATCAGATACTTCCATGTAATAAATATTTGTTGAATATTTCACCAGGCAGCTAGATTCCACAGATAGGGCGGTATTGTTTCTTTTTCAGACGTTAGGACTTTTGTATGTGCAATTGTTGGGTATAGGATACTTTTCGGCTCCCATTTCTAATTGGCAATCCGGTGGAAAAAAATAGTCTAATATGTCTGAGTGTAAAATAATCTTGGAGAGGCTCTGTGAAAGCATTGAGGCAAATGCAAATTGTGTCACCTTTTCAGCTTGAGGGCGTCTCAAGGAACAGTTCTAAAGACCCGGAGGCAGGGAGAGAGACTGAGCGTCACAAAGCATTCTAGCAGCTGAAACCCTACTCTTGTGATAAGCGCCAACCTTCTCTAAAGGGCTGTGACTGGCAGTTGTGGGACAATGGACAAACGAATGTGGAGAAGTGCACCCAACACATCCTTCCGAGGCTCTACACCCTGGCCTCACTGTTCTGAGGCTTTGTGGAGCGCCGCCAGAACTATCGGCCTGTCCAGGAAAGCTACATTCAGATCTTAAGATGAGAGATCAGAAAATTACCAATGGATTTGGATTCCTTCTTTCTTCTCTTTTTAAAAAAATCTCCTCCATTTAAAAATTTATTTTTAGAGTGACAAGCCACGCATATTGTGGTGCTTTGTAAAACTGAGAACATTTCAAGATACAGCTCAGAAATCCTCACTGTCAGCATGGCTATAGTTGGAGAAAGAACCTCCGAGAAGGTGGTTGAGATTACATGAGGTAAGGACTGGGAAGATGGCTCAGTAGGTAAATGTTTTTCACCTCCGTATGGAAATCTGAGTTTGAACACCACATACGTGCATAGAAGTCAAGTATGGCAGTTTGTGTGTGTAACCCTGACACTGGTGTTGGTTGGGGATAGGTGGATTCCTGGAGCTTACTAAGCAGCCAATCTAGCCAGCCAACAAGCTTCTGGATCATTGAGAGACTGTTTCTCAGAAAGAAAGGGTGGATAGATGATAGATACATAGATAGGTAGATAGATAGATGGATGGGTGGATGGATAAATGGATGGATGGATAGATAGATAGATAGATAGATAGATAGATAGATAGACAGACAGACAGACAGACAGACAGACAGACATATAGACAGATAGATGACATTCAGGGTCAACTTCAGGCCTCTGTAGGTATATATGCACACACATGACATACTGCACACTTTCACATACACAAGGATTAGTTACATTATAGTGCAACGCCTGCTCTATGCGCCACATGCTATGGTACAGTTGGCAAGTCGGGCAAGGGGCTGAAGATTGAAACACACAGACACTCGAGTAACGCCAAGAATGCCCAAGAATGCCCTCTTTATTGTGTTCCAGGGCAGCTTACATAGGGTCTCCTTGACTAATGGCCACGCCTGAACTCTCAGCTGCAAGCCCACCAGAAACCCTCCCCTGCCATCAGGAACTCCTGGGGGTCTTGTGCTCGGAGCAGCTGCAAACACAGGAAAACAAGTTGTTTGCTCAGAGCAGCTGCAAACACAGGAAAACAAGTTGTTTACTCCAACAGGCAGGGGTCACAGGAAATTCAGGGTCTGGGGATCCACAGGCCCCAACATTACATGAGATCTTAAGAGAGTGTGTTTATACAACCTTATGGGGGAAATACATCAGAGATCTCATTCTCTCTCTCCCTCCCTATCTCTCCCCACAGTCATGCGCCAAGGAAAGGCAATGAAGATAGAGGAAGAAGTGGGCAGCCCTTACCAAACCCCTAGACTCTGTGAGAAAGCAATTGCTATTGCTGAAGTTGCCATTTACAGGGTTTCTCTTTCGGCAACATGAATGAATTAAGACACGCTTTGGTACCAATAAATGGGATTCTACTCTAACAATTATCTAGATAGCAGAAACAGTCTTAAAAAAAAGTAAGGAGGAGAAATTAGGCAAGTTTCAAGGTGAATGTCAGAAACATGGGCCTTTGAGGAGATCCAAGGCAGACATGAGGCAGTTGAATGAAGGATCCCAAACTTAGGGACCAGGAAGTATGCTGTGGCTTAGATGTGGTTTGAGCATTTCCCACAAACAGGTAGTAATTAATGGGCTAAAATTTAATCCCAATGTGAGGTATCAATAAGGCCAAAATTTGCTCTGTAATGTTTTAATTATCTTTGAGAGGTGGTTAGGATTAAATAAAGTCATCATGGGGAATCCCTTCCCAAAGAATAAAAAGTGATGACTCTACATCGAGTCAGAGATCCAAAGGTGTGAGATGCTACCAAGCATGGTGCTTGCTTCTTGCCATGTGCTGCTCGGCACTATCCTGAGTCTGTCAATAGAAAAGTCATCATGACGTGAGCCTATGAACCTCCTGAACTAGATCATTTTTTCTTGCTTTGTATTTGTCATAACTTTGAAAAAATGGAGTAACATAGCCATTACTTGAGTAAAACCATGCTGGAGATCTTTGATTAAAATAGGGCTACATGTGGGTCAGGAGTCCTAGCTTTGTTCCATCCCTAAGTGGATCCAATGCATGCCTACTGCTGATTTCCTGCTTCACTGAACTTATGACCAGATGCACATGCTCAACAATTGAAAGAACTCCGAGCATGACAAGTAGAGAGATGTCTGAGCAGGGGCAATGGCACATACCTCTTTAATCCCAGTACTTAGGAGGCAGAAATGGGAGGGCTCAAGCAAGGCTAGCATTGGCTCCCTGGTGAATGTGAGGTCAGTACTTGAGACTCCATCTCAAACTCCCAGAATCTCAATAAGAAAGAAAGTAGAAAAGGGAAGGGAAGAAAAGAAAGGGAGGAAGGGACACAAGGAGGAAAGGAGGGAGGGAAGAAAAGATGGAGGGAGGGACTAATGTAGTAAGAAAAGCCTAGAAAAGCTCCCAAAACTTTGAGATAATATATATTTTTAAATATGGAGGAAAACACAAAAATTGTTGTGACCATCACCAAGTTTGAGCAGTTATGATGCCATTCCTGACTGAATTCATCAGGCATGAAATGACCACCAACAGACTCATCAGCTGTCAGTCAACCTCTAAACTCGATCCTCTGGATAACAAGATGCTGGAAATCCTGTCTCTAGATGAAGTGAATTGCGAGCTGGGAACAACTGGATAATATAGGAACATTTGAGGGATAAACTGCTGTAGATTGCCCTGGAGCCTGACCAGGGTCCCTTTTCCATTCAGGCCATCACACACGTCCTGTAGCTACCATGAATGTGTCTGGTAATGGCTCACAACTGCTTCCTTTTCTGCAAACTTGACCTGGACCAAATAGGGACTACCTTTCCAGAGAGATACTGCAACTGCCCATCTACACAAGTGACTCGTGGGCATGGGGCAGCAGAATGACACGGTTCATTCTTCAGAGCTCTTAGGAACCCGCTAGAGAGGACTTCAATTGAGGCTGTATTTGTTAGCAGCTCTGTCCTGCTCCATCCTGCTTCCCTCCTTTCTCCTGGAAGCACTTTCTAATAAAGCATATATACCAAAACCCTTGCATCAGACTCTGCTTTTAGGGAGTAGGACCCAAGACAGGACATACATAGCTACTTTGGATGGCCATGAGTTTTGTGTAGTGTATGGCACTTGTAAGATTTGGGCTATCAACAAGCAGAGTAACTATCAGGTATGAACATTAGTTAACATCTTGGTCTTAATGTCTTTGGGCTTGGGTTCTTTTATTGAGACAGAGTTTTTTTTTCAAAGGTGATGAAGTTTTAATGGACAATCTTCATGGTTATCTGGTTTTTATTTCTCAGGTCATTTAAGCAATTTCTAATTTTTGAGTTGTCTCTCAGTGTGAAATAGTGGTATTTGATATGAAATATAAATAATTTATTCACTTAACCACCGTTCTCTGAAGACATTCTCTTTAATCTAGTGGTTTGGAGGTCCCTGTCACTATGACACATCTTGAGACAAGGCTTATGGAGGGAAGGGGAGTTTCACTCTGGATTAAGTTCTCAAAGGCTCACTCATGGTAGGGAAGACACACTGCTTCTAGTTCTCAGAGCAGAGACAATATCATGGTGGAAGTGCAGTGGACCTAAACCACCTAAGACAGTAAGGGGAAGCAACTGAAACTTCACAGTCTCCTGCAAGTGCATGACTCTAGCCCAAAATGACCCTCCCATTAGAGAACCTAGCCTCTGACAGGCTCCTGTCCCACCAACTACCAATAGCACCAAGCTGGGACTATGCCCCTGACACATGGGTCTTTGGGGAGGGCATTGTATGTGTAACTTGTTCTAGAACCACATGTCATCAGTCAGGGACTGTTGTAGGAGGCTGCTTGTTTGTTCCCGGCTGCTCAGCCCCAAAATAACCACAGAGAAACTGTATTAATTAAATCACTGCATGGCCTATTAGCTCTAGCTTTTTATTGGCTAGCTCTTACATCTAGAATTAACCCATTTCAATTATTTTATATTTTACTATGAGGTTCCTGGCCCACCAGCAGAATTCCCACTGGTGGATTGTATCTTTCTCTTCTGGCAACTCCATGGCTTCTCCTAACTCCGCCTTCTTTTTCCCAAAATTCAGTTTAGTTTTTCATGCCTAGCTCTACTCTGCCCTATCACAGGCCAATGCATATTCTTTATTCATTAACCAATAAAAGCAACACACATATAGAAGGACTTCCTACACATATCAAGGGACTGGAAGGAACCGGGCTGTTCCTACCTTTTTAGAACTTAGATTGTCCCTGAATCTCCCTTCGTTTTTCTACAGAGGAAAGAACAGGAGAAAAACAGTGCCTTTGGAGGAGAGGTGATATGAGTGATTTCCCCAAATAAAAGTAGCAAGTGAATGTATTATCTATAGAAAATTTAAAACAGGGGTGATATAAATAACTAAATAAGCCTACCACTTGAAAATCATCATGCTGGAGATAACTCCAGCCATCATGTTCTTTCTCTTTTCTCATCACTGTGACAAAATACTTTACAAAGCAAGTAAGGGTGATGAAATTCTTTATAACCCATGACTTTCAAAGGTTTCAGTCCATCTTTGTGGGAAGGCAAGGCAGAGTGTCTTCTTCTACCACAGTGCTAGGAGCCTATGAACACAGGTCTTTCACTTGGCACTGGGCCAGGAAACAGAGGAAGAAAGTCCAGAAACATGAACAGGTATAACCTTCAAAGGCTACCCCTAAAATTTACTTCCACTAATCAGATCCTAAAGGCTCCACATCTTCAAAATGACACTTGGGGCCGAACTGCAATAAAATACTACAGATGGGAGCCTCAATCTTACCACTAGGGTGTATTGGACAGCCAGGGTTGGTTCTTCCCCAAAGTTGGAGGTCACAACAGCTTCTCCTATCACTTTATGGGTGGCTGGAATATGAGTGTTAGAGTAATTTAGTCCAAGATAACATGAAGAGTCTCTACCCTGTCATGACCTCAGGAAAGCTTGGGAAGTTATTTATGGTTGGATTCTTTTCTGGTTTGTTTGTTTGTTTTCTGTGAGGTACTGTGGAAGGGATCAGCCTAGCACACTAAGAATTTCCATCATTTTAATTATGTGCATTTTATGTAGGGAGACGGTGCCCTGGGAAAAGAGGAAAAGAATCAACAGAAAGATGATAAAAATCCACCCTTTCTGCAAGTTGGCGATGAACTTGTGTGGGCTTAACTGTGTTGATCTCTTAACCTGTGCTGGCAAAAGATTTAAAGCCATAGACCAACTGCTCATTCCTGGGGATTTGGAAGCAGTACATTGCTTATATTTTTGTCAGTAAAAAGATATAATTAAGGCTCTCAGCAGCTACAAACTTCTTCCTAACCAGTGAGCTTATAAAACAAGGTGATGAAGTTTTAAACCTTTACAACTCAACCTGAGAAGTTAGCATGCCCTCTACATTATTTCTTAGTACCAGTTAGAGTAACACCTATAATTTTCCCAACTTTGTATTTCTTGAGACCACAACGTGATACAATACTGTACCTAACTGTGAGACATGTAAAGAAGATGCAGTCTATGTTATGTGCAGAATCAAAGTTATATGAAATGTTTCTTTGGGTACCTAGGGGTAAAAGTAAAGGTATGAGAAGTTGTTTGGCAGAACTTTGTTGGGGGAGGTTGCTTGTTCGTTCCTGGCCACTCAGATTCCAAATAACCACACAGAAACTATATTATTTAAATCTCTGCATGGCCAATCATGTAAGTATATTGCTAGCTAGCTCTTTTAAATCTTTGGTTGACCCATTTCTATTGATCTGTGTATCGCCACGTAGCTGTGGCTTAGTGGATAAAGTTTCCTCCAGCATCTGTCTTCAGTAGGTTTACATGGCTTCTCCCAATTCCACCTTTTTTCTCCCAACTTTCAGTTTAGTTTTCCCCACCTAGCTCTACTCTGCCCTACTGCAGTCCAAGGCAGTTTCTTTATTCATTAACCAATAAAAGCAACACATATATAGAAGGACCTCCCACAGCATTTCCCCTTTTCTGTTTAAATAAAAAGGAATGTTTTAACTTTAACATAGTAAAATTACATTCAACATAACAGGTATCAAGCAAGAATTATAGTTACAATCCATATATCTACTTTATTTTTTATCATAATTAAGGAAAACTATAACTATCTATTCCTCAACTCTATCAAAGACTCCAGTCTTTCAAAAGTTTGAAGAATAGCTATCTAACTGAACTATATCTCTATATATCTAGAAAACCTATCTTGACTATTATAGATGATTATCTATTAACTTATATTTCTTAATTATACATTCAGTTTTAAAGGAGCTGCACAAACATAATACCTTAATCAAGAGCAGAAATATACAAATGGCAAAGTTGACCTTAAATTTGTATCAATAAACCAAGATCCACACCAATACAAAGTATCCATCTCTATAGCATATCCCCCTTTAAATGTAAACAAACATTTATAAACAATCATTTAGGGAATTTGGGTATAGTTCTCTTCAACCTGCTTCTTGTTGGGCAAAGTAATTTTGGGGGGTGTTTACAGCAACTCTCTCACCCAAGCCTATGTTCATTTATCTAACACTATTACACATTTAGAGGTCATTTTTAAAAATCTGAATCTGTCTTTATTGCAAATATCTGCAATTATTTTCTGACCAGAAACAACTTTTTTAAATATAATGCTAAGCAGGCATGACTAAGGCCAACACGATCCCTGTCTGCTTGCTCTGCCCAGTCCAACCTGGCAGACCCATGTTTGCTTCCTCTGTGAGCCATGCACATTGCCACATTTTCAGGCACAGAGCAAGGTGTATGTTGCCATTAAGAAAGTTGCAGCACTCTGCTCATGAACTCCATTTAAGTGCTCCATAGAGGACTTCTTGAAAGAATTAGAGCTGTTTGTGCTGGCAAACCAGGAAGTTGCCACTTTTGTTTTTAAAGATGCCACACAGTTTTTACTGTACCTCCTCTGCAAACAGAGCCTATTTGAAAAATTGTTATTACCAAGAAGCTGCCATTTTGTGGGTCTAGAAGCCCTTTAAAAAAACTTTCTTAGACTTTATGTGGAAATTCTTGCCACACACTGGTGTGCCAATTTGTTGGGCAAGGTCACTCATTTGTTCTCGGCTGCTCAGATTCCAAATAACCACACAGAAACTGTAATTATTTAAATTACTTCTGGCCAATCGCTTAAACATATTACTATGTTTAATAGCAATTAAACTGACTAGCTAGCTCTTATATATTTCGTTAACCCATTTCTATTAATCTGAGTATTGCCTTGTGGATGTGACTTACCAGATAAAGTTCCCTCTGGCGTCTGTCTTCAGCAGGGATACATGGCTTCTCCTGACTCCACCTTCTTTCTCCCAGCATTTGGTTTCATTTTCCCCACCATGAGCCAGTTGTGAATATTTAAATCAATAAAAATTCAGTCAAATTGAAAATTTGATGTTTTTGTTTTTCTTTTTCCTATGTGACTCAGTCTGGCCTCTTTCTCAGCCTGTGATCTTTCTTCATATATCTCTCTAGGGCTGAAGTTCCAAGTGTGTACTTCCATGCCTGGCTTGCTGGTTTTATTATAAAACAACTCATGTCTCAGAAACTGTGAAAGTTGTATAGAGAATATTCTTCTGTTATTTGCCAAGACTGCCCTGATAATCACATCCTATATAACCATAGACCAATGACTGAAGCCAAGAAATAGACGTTGGTATAATGTTAATATATGAACACTGGGCTTTTTCTATACAAGTTTTAACATTTAGTTATTTGCAAAATATTCTTAAGATTTGGATCAAAAATGTCCCTGAAGAACTGCCTATTAAGGAAAGGACTTTGTCACTAACCTGATAGTACTACTAAAAATCTTGAAGTTGAGTTACTGGTAGATTTTTCAGAAATATGATTATGACGTGTCTAGGAATAGATTTATTCTGTTTATTTTGGGGGGAGGGGAGTCTGTTGAGCTGATTTAGTCTGCTAGCTTATATCTGTCACTAAATTTGGAGTGTTTACAATCATAATTTCTTAAGTTAGATGATACTTTTTGATGGATTTTGCTTATTTATATAATTTAATTAACATGTTTAAAATATTTAAAGGTCACAAATAACATGTTAGAATGCCATGGGAACTCCTACAGCCAGTAGCCTTTAAGATACCAGTCCACTTGGGCGTGGCCTCTTATACTATAAACACCGATGTAAAGTGTGTGCTTCCTCTCTCTCCTGGATTCTGGATTCATTTCCTGTTTCCCATTTGTGCAGAGGACTGTGATCTGTGAGTCTATTCCTAAATAAATAACCCCTTAATATAGTCAATTCTGAACTAGTGTGGAATTATGTTATAGCATTCATCTTCATCTGGTGCCCACGTGAATCTCAACTCCATGCCTATGGGGATAGGCTGAAAAATGCCCAAAAGGTCCATGATTTAGAAGGTCTCCCATCCCTGTCTGACTGGCTTGATTTCACCTACTAAGCAGCTTTTTGCCAAAACCCTGCCACAGCCACAGCAGAGTTACCATGCATCAACTTGGTAATTTTTCAGGATTATACATGCTTCTTCTCCTGCTACTTTCCTGGCAACATGGCGAATTGCACAGATTCTTGTTTGTGTTCCCTCCTCACAAGCTCTAGGTTCCTTTCTCTGTGTATGGAATTGATTTAATTTCTCTAAATTTGTCAAGCAAAGCATGTTTGTCAGTATTTAACCTAGGCACCTATATGTGGAACCAAAGTAGCCCTCCACTGGTCACATTTTTCCAACAAGCAGCTGCAACCATGATACCTGCTAGTTAATGAATATTATTATACCCACAATGATTTACTGAAATCTCCTAAAACAGGTAAGTAAATTAAAAAATTTAAAAGTTATATGACGGTAGACAATATTACCATTCAGGAATTTAATAACCATTTTGCATATTCTATAGATGATATTCTACAGGGCTTATATGAGTTTTCTGATACACCCATTTATTGAATATTGGGACTTAGCTTTGTTTTTCATATTATATCATTAAGAAACTGGTTTGATAACAGAGGTAAGAATGGGACACTTTTAGAAATTTAGAAATTACAGACTAATAATGGACAGTTAGCTAAAAAATTAATACCATTGAAAAGAATAACATTAGTTTACAGTCAAAATTCAATCTGTGTCAAAGGATACTGAAAAATTATCTGAAAGAATTCAGGAAGAAGATGGGACCTCACAACAACTCTACCTGGTGGATATGGCATCATGATGTTGACAGTGTTACTTTAAGATTAGTTTTGGACACCAGCTGCTCAAGATGGTTTCAACTTGATTAGATAAAATGGTGCACCTTCTTACAACATTTTGGCTAGAACTTCAAATAAGAACTTCAGAACGACCCTACTGAGTCCTCAGAGACTATTTGTATTTATACCAGACAGTAATCTTGAAACTTAACTATTATTTTACTTTTATAGAATCCCATAGAAAGAACATCTCCCCTATGATAGTTGGAAGTAATTCCAGAAAACAATGTCCCTCTCCCAATAAAGTTTGTCCTCATGGTTAGGGACATCAATTAGGGGTTGATTATAACTGGTATAGGGTTGGGGCTTGGGGTGGAAATTATGTCGGTTCAAGGATCTCTTTGAAAAAAGAAAAATTGAATGGGGAGGTGCTGTGGGAACTCCTTTAGATAGTATCCTTTAAGATACCAGCTTACTTGGGCATGGCCTCTTATACTATAAATGCCTATGTAAAGCACCTGCTTGCTCTCTCTCAGAGCTTCTGGATTTGGTTCCTGTTCCCTGTTCATTCAAAGGACTGTGATCTGTGAGTCCACCCCTAAATAAATAACCCCTTATTATACTCAATTCTGAGCTAGTATGGGATTATTTTATAGCATCCATCTTCATTAGGATGCCTTTCAAAATTTGTTACCTATAAATGTTTGTAGTTTCTCTGTATTGCTTCTCACGCCTTCCTGTGAGTTGCATAAACCTTTTGAATTCAATCTCATCTTAATTGCCCTTGCATGCTTCTACTTCTCCCTCCATATAGATTCTACTACACATGCTTCCCTTGTCACAGTTCATCACCGTCTGTAGTTTATCATCCTAGTGGAAGGCAGAAAATTCATCACTGTTTACATCTTTTTCCTTGCCTCTATTTTAGATGTTTGTCTTACGTGTTATTCCACATACACTGGTCCCACATCAGACAAACTTACAAAGTTTTGCTTCTAAATATTAAACACAAATTTTTAAGACAAAGGAAAGGAAATCTCTATCACTATATTCTCTTGTATATTACCCTTCCTATTGTCCTTTCTTTATTCTTAATATTCCAAGTTCTTTATCTTTTCCTTTACATCTGAAGAATCTCCTTCAACAAATTCTCATCTAAGAGTGTTTGTATTTCAACCATATTCCTGAAGAATATCTTTGTTATATATAGGTTTTTAGTATATATATATATATGCACATATAAGTATATTATATTGCATATAAATATATGTATATGTTAAATGAATCAAAAATATAAAAGGTATGTACACATATATAAAGTCATTATACTGACATTATATATACACACACAGACATTAAGCATTTTTAATTAGCTTATTTTGGCTTTTACAATTTCTAGAAAGATACCGGCCATCATACAAATCATTCATCCTCTATAATTAAAGTGTTACTTTCTGCTGGTTGCTTTCAAAACTTTTCTTTTTCTTTAATCTTCATAAATATGATTATGACCTGTCTAGGAATGGATTTATTTTGTTTTTTGCTGCTTTTTTTTGGTGGGGGGGAATTTGTTGAGTTGATTGAGTCTGCTGGTTTCTATCTTTCCCTAAATTTGGAGTATTTTCAATCATAATTTCTTTTTTCAAAAAAGTTTATGGACCCCCACTACTTCTTATCTTTTTTGGGGAGTTTATATCCCATGATATAAATATTAGATCATTATTGTTATTGTTAACATGGCTGGCCCTGATCTTCTGTTCCTCTTTAAAGACCGATTTTATCACTATTAATCAGATTGGACAATTTCTATTGACACACCTCAAATTACCCCAATCTCTACTCGATATTCTTATAGATTTGCATTTTAGCCACTGTATTTTCAATTCTAAAATGCTTATTCTTTTTATCTCCTATTTCTTGCTGAGATCTATTCATTTCCTTTCATTTTAACAGTATTTGAAATTATTTGCCAAGACACTTCTTAAGGCATTGTCTCAAAGTTCTTCCTTGCAACTTTAGCTTTCACACTATCTTGGTATTGGCATACATTTTTCTTTCTTATTTGGGTTAATATTTTTCTTGATCTTTGCTATAGTGAATAGTTTTGAATTGGTTCCCAACCATTTTGAAACAACATTAAAAGAATTATTTTCAAATACTAAATTTTAGCAATTAGTCATGCCTTTGTCTGGTTTTTTTTTTGGCTTCTTGTAGAAATAAATATAGTTTTCAAAGTCATTCCAGTGCTGTCTGTCGTATTCACCTATGTGTATCTCATAGCTGTAGTTTGTAATATCACAGTGCAACTTAACAGAGGATGATGGGTTTACAAGGACTCATGGTTGAGGGAATGCAACTCATCATGGCAGTGGCAGGCATGGTGGCTGGGATTTTGCCTGCGACATAAGAATCTTGAGGTTTCACTTGTTCACATATTGGTGGATCAGGAAACAGAGAGAGCTTGGGCCAGATTGAGAGCAGAATCTAACCCTCAAGCCCTGTTCCCCGGGAGCTCATTTCCTCTAGCAGGGCCCAACTTCTGAAAGGTTTTGCAATCCCTCACAACAGCATCTAGGACAAAATATTCAAACAGGTGGGTTGTGAGGGACACGATGTCCAAACCAGAGCATATGTGTCATCATAATGTTAAAGAAAAAGTCACTTTAAAACAATGTTATAAAACACTGCTATAAGGGTTACTATGGTGGTCCCTGCCTATAACCCAGAACTCGGGAAGCTGAAGCAAGAAGATGAAGAAAAAAATGAAAAGCAACATAAAAAAAACTTGTTGCTAGTTTTAGATTTATGAAAATTAACAGCAAAATATCAAGCCCTGTCCAAATGTTTTGTTCCTCGGCCTTTACTCTGCTCAGGTCATAATCAAGATGGGGTCCATTGATTTTCCTGTCATGGGAGAAGAATAACTGTGGAACTCTGCCTTTAATCATCTTAATGTTTATAAGAAAAAAGAGGAATCTCTGGTGCAGTCTTGAAAGCAGGTGGAAATGTGGTGTCCAGTCCAGGCGGCATGAGGGGTAACTTTAGTCAGGAAACTGAGACAGAGTCTGAGACACAGGGAGTCATGACCCAGACAGCGGCATGCACATGACACTTATGTGGTTGAGATGGAAGTCTTAGGAGGCCAAGGGTGAGCTGGCACCTATAAGTTGGAGGCTTACGGGAAGCCAATACTGGGAGACAGACATGACAAGGTCAAAGCCGACCTTGTCATGGCTGTCCTGACAGGGTCTCCTCACAGACATCCCCCAGAGAGTTATTCTTCTTAGGATATGACCCAAGGAAGTAGTTCCTCTTCTTATTTCTTTTTGTTTTTTAACTTTTCGTTTATTCTTTCCTTTTATTTTATTTTTTATAATTTTCTACAAGATACTCTAGTCACATCATTTCTGTTCCATCCTCACCCTCTCCAATTCCTTCCCTACCCCCACACCCTCTCAATTCTTTATTATTGTTGCCCAAATATATTCATATATACATACAGAAATACAACCTCCTGAGCCCATTAATGTTGCTCATAATGTTATTTCTTATATTAACTTTTTCCAAGATTCTCAGATTCCACACTGATGCTGTCAAACCTTATTTATGGCTGATAAAAGGGTTCCCATATGTGTATTAATGTGCACATATTCTTACAAACAGCATCTTATCTGCAACATAATATAGAGCGTTTAAAGGATTTAATTTCAACCAAAACAAGATTTAGGAAAAAAAAATATAGCCATGTGAGAGTGAAAAAAACCCACCAGGCAATGATGAAAATCAATAGCATTATGTGGGTGTCCTTACTACATGGACACAGTAAGGAATTCAATAATCATTTCTAGTTTTGTTAAATGGCGCCAGGGTGTGGTTTGAAGTCATTGACTGGGAGTCATGTGAAACTGGGTAGGAATTCTTGTTCTGTCGTTTATTGATTCCATTACCTGGGATAGATGACGGGAGCTCTCAACGTCAACAGAAAGAAAGCAATCTTAATGCCTATCTTGCGAAGCCACTACTAGGATTAAATAAGACATTATTTATGTGTAAGGAGCTTAGCATCATGCCTGGCACAGGATGAATGTCACCTTTCTTTCCTCCCTCTACTTTGTAATGTCATCTCTTGTACTGGGCCTTTTCCAACCCTTCTCCTATCCTTCATCCATGATGCTGGACACATGCCCTTGCAACCTCTTCTCAGCCCGCTCCTTTCTTCAATAAAACCCCCACATTGTGACAGTCCCCATTTGTTAAAACAAATAAAAAATGTAACTGAATATCTTTAAATTAATGTAAAGCAATGCAATTGAGAAAAGTGAAATCACAGAATGCTGTAGCTTCCACATTTGTCCACTAGCTCCATCAGTTAACAGTTGATTCAAATTTCCTTTATTGACTCTGGGCTCATGTTTAGTTTACAATGTTTATCTTTATTCCCAATTATCCTAACCCACAGAAAGCAAGCAAGGCCCTTTATAAACTCAAGCATGAAGTTTCAATTTTCACATGAGTCACACTTGTGAAGAGTCTGTTCTTTTGTCTTGGGCTTGGCACATGCTACAAATCAAAAGGGGACGGGCAGGGCTCTGTGCGTGTCAACAGCTGGCACAGTGCTTAGCCAACAGCATAGAGGATCAGAAGTTCCTTTCAGTATGTGTGGGGAGCACCACGAGGAAGAATCGTGTTACAACCACGGGAAGGATTTACTGCTTCATAGGTATGATAAACCACCCTTAAGACTGGCCCTTTGAACCTGCTGAGTGGCTTTCAGCGGTGGTTTCCAAGGTACTTCACTCACAGTCAGTCCCAGGACCTTAGAGATGGAGCTAGCATTTTCATTTCAAAGTTAGGGGAACAGATGCAAGGAGAGACTTACTCAAGAACCGGGACTAAGTCCCGACTAAGTGGATACCCAGGAACGCAGACCAAATCCACCCTCTAGGCTACTCCTGCCCTCCACATTTATTTCGCAAAAGGAAAGCATTGACTTCAACTGTCAACTCAGGTAAGCACCAGGATACACTCCTTCCCACCTGTTGCAACACGTTTTTGACGTCTTCCTTGCTTTTGCACTGGCAGGATCTTGAGACGATTAACTCTGAGTGCTTAAAGTACCTCGTGGGGTGAGGGAGATGGGAAGATCAAGGCTCTTATCAGAGCTTAGACTCTACTCTGTGCCCATCTCATGGGGTGGTGACCCCTAGGGAACAGTTCAGTCCTGCGAGAAGTGAATAAGGTCCTCAGTTGGCCTGGCTTCCGGATGCAGAAGTGGCTCGAGTGTGAAAACTGATAGAATTGAGATCGGGCCATTTGGGATCTATGCAAAAGGCGCTCATACATTTTGTACACAGACAGTAGAACAGAAGAATATATTCTCAGAAACAGAATAGACTCGCCCACGGCAGAAAGGGCCATAAAAAAAGTCAGAACTGAGGGCTCACAAGTGCAATTGCCAAAACGCTCCAGGAGATGGAAAGAAAGAGGCAAATTCAACACCGAATGCCCTAAAGAGCAAAACAATACAAGACACCACCAGTTTCTAAGTAGGAACCTGTATCTATTTGCTTATCCGACATGGGTGACAGAAACTAACATGTCACACCAATCTTCATCATAAACGTCTCTGTTTGAACTGCCAGCGGTGTAAATGTTGGAACCACAGCCTTTTACTCTCGCAGGCCACTGCACCCCCAACCCTGTCACCAGGCCCACTTTGGACACAAGCTCATAGCTTGCACTCCAATGCTGCCGTCAGCCTGAGCTGGGTCTCCATCCCCTCCCTATTCTTTCCTTCCCTCTACGCCTGGACGATGCGGGAACAGGAAGTTGTGCATACTCTCTGGTGGGAGGAGAACAGTGATGGATATGGAGGATGTCCTCCACTCTCAGTGCTGGCCCCGGAGAGAAAACATTCCCACAGGAATATTTATAAAAACCGACGCTTTCATTTTGACCATCCAAGTGGATTTTCCTACGTGTTCGTTAAAGAATTGAAGACGAATTGGTGTGTAGGTTAAAGGATAAACCCCACAGAGTCAGGCAAGTCCATAGACCCTTGTTCAGATAAGTCCCTGAGAGCAGAGAGGAGGTCATTCTTGGATGTCTTCACGAAGCTAATGAAAATCTTGTGATTCTATACAGTGTCCAGTTGTGCCATAGAACATAGAACACTCTCTATGTTGCTATGCATGCTACACATGTGGGCTTGAAGGCTCCATTTTCTCAGAAGATACAAATCAGCATTGTGTTCCGAAGGGCTTCTGTGGGACTTGGCTGCTCTGTTCAGGACGACTGACTGTGGGAGAGACTGATAACGCAGATCCACAGTTTTAATACTTATTTGTGCCCCAGTCTAGAAACAGACAAGGTATAATTTTGTTACTGCATTTGTTTTATGTAGTTATTTGCCAACACGCACTAGGAAACCAGTCATTGAGCACAACTAGTATTTTGTTTAGAAAATTATTAGAAATGGCTTCTGTAGTTGTTTGCATTGTCTCAACGTTTTCTGTATTTTTATATACCTTTGGGAACAAATTCTAACTTGGCCACATAAGTCCTTACAAATGGTAGAGTTCTTGAACAACTTCCCACACAATCTCAGCATTCTCTTCAATTAAGGTGATTTCCCCCCAAGAGACAAGTGGGGACATTTCACTGCAAAAAGAAAAAAAAATTGAATCACCAATCATATAATAATTGATCCCTTTTCCTCATAAAGGTTGAAAGAGAAGCATTCAAAACTTACAGTGAGCAGCTGGAACTCTGTGTAAGATAGCCTGTCTTTTATTATCATTATTATTATTATTATTATTATTATTATTATTATTATTATTAATTACACAGTCACACAATGGCATCAGGAAGAGAATAAGTGCTGAACAACTAGATTTGTCTGCTTGACCACATTTGACCAAGAAAACCACTCAAGCATCATTTATACAGTTGAATCTGAGACAATTAAGCAGGCTAATTTTGTTTGTTTGTTTGTTTACTGAAACAATATCTGGCTGTGTTACCTAGGCTGGGTCTCAAATACTTCTGACTCCAAAGAGCTGGGATTATAGGCAAGTGTTACCATGCCTGCTTCCAAAATTTTAAATAAACATTTATGATGGTTTGGATAGAAATGACCCCCTTTAGACTCCTAGGGAGTGGCATTGTTTGAAAGGGTTAAGATAAGCGGTCTTGTTGGAGGAGTAGATATGGCCTTGATGAAGAAAGTGAATTGTTGTGGGTGGGCTTGAGGTTTCAGAAACTCAAGCCAGGCCCAGTGTCACTCTTTCTTCCTGCTGCTTGCAGATCCGGATGTAGGACTCTCAACTCCTTCTCCAGCACCCTATCGACCTACATGCCTCTATGATTTCCATCACTAATGCACTAAACCTCTGAACTGTAATGCAAGCCCCAATTAAATGATTTCCTTTATAAGAGTTATGGTGGCCATGGTGTCTCTACACAGCAATAGTAAAACTCTGTTTTAGGACAACATTTAACCACTGATACTTTATCAGTGCTTAATCAATATTTTATTTAAGAGGAGTAAAAAGAAACCCAGAAACAACTGGAGAATCTATTTTGCTGTGCGAAGAAAAAGAAGAAGAAGAAGAAGAAGAAGAAGAAGAAGAAGAAGAAGAAGAAGAAGAGGAGGAGGAGGAGGAGGAGGAGGAGGAGGAGGAGGAGGAGGAGGAGGAGGAGGGGGGAGGGGGAGGAGGAGGGGGAGGAGGAGAATCTGAGTATAATTTAAGGCATCAGTCATAGCTAAAGAGTTAAAATTGCAAACATTGCATGCAATGAATGCTCAGCATGTCTGTTCTTCCTAAGTAATAACTGAAATACATGCCTAGAATAAAATTCAAATCAAGCATTTAAGGCTCCCTGAAGCACTTAGAAGAGTTCTTTCATATCTGGCACTGTGCCTGGTACAGCATAGTATACCATGTGTTGAATGGATGATGGTGGATTCTGATGTGAAATACGACTGTTATAGTCTAGCAAAGGTGTCCTGAGACTCCTTCAGCCTCTCAAAGGAAAGTAGGATAGCAAATTAAGCCATGCTGTCTACCTTTGGTACTTAGCCAGCTCAAAGCTAACTTTTGTGTTGGGAGCCACCTTTTTGGGTGACTTCTGCCACGACTCTAGCTGCAACAGGTTTGTACATTCCAGGGAAGGGGTGTGAGGATTAGAAAAGTCAGGGAGGTGGAGCAGTGATAAGAAAGAAACACAGAGACATAGGATAGTATCGGAGGGCCACTCAGTGAATACTGAACGCCGAATTCTTCTGCTGACTCCTGAGTTCTCCTGTGTTTATTTTTCCATACACTTTTATATCCCAATACAAAAAGGGGAGGAAAAGACCAAAGACTGTTTTTAACATGTACAAAGGACAACCAGTACTTGAGACATCGAACCATTAGTTCTTGAGAAAAGTATCTGAAGCTTGGGACAGTGTAAACACCCTAAACCAAGTATCCTGCAGGCCACAATTTCCAAGGTCAAACCTCCTATCCAAAAGAAGGAGCAGAAGTATGCTTGAATTCTCTCACCTTTGGTCAGGGTGGAGAGGATATACCTTCATGGGCCATCTTAATGTCCAAAACACCAAGTAACCACACCCTAGGTCAAGGTGTAACCACAGTCGTCAACAACTTTGATCAAGCTCAGACTCTCTGACCTCCAGACAAGGTGGAATTGGCTCACATTTTGGGGAGCCTCCTCATTTTTGCAACTGGCCTGTGGCTCAGACCTTAAAAACACTCGCGGCTCTTTCAGAAGACCTGACGTCAGTTCCCAGAACTAATATCACAGGCCACAAGCTTTTGTAATCTCTTGTAACTCTAGCGTCAGAGAAACTGATACCTTTCCCGTCCTCAAAGGCATCTTCACACATGTGGAAGACGTCCCCTCAAACCTACAAATAAAAATAGATCCTAAAACGTTTACTATTCATGATTATTTTACAAAAAGGATTTCCACAGGGGTAAGTGGAGGTCTGCAAGGGAAATAATACTGTCCTAAGACTCAAATATCAGTCATTAGGTCGATCTATGAATGGTGTAGAATTACACTTCAAAACTTGGGCCATGGGCCAGAAAGACAATTTTCCCCCTTCCCCTATTTTAGTGTGTGTGTGTGTGCGTGTGTGTGTATGTGTGTTCTTTATTATTCCTCCCATTCACCACCTTCCCCCCAAACTTCAAGCATTATATACAACTGAAAGCATGTTGGATTTTGTAGTTAGAATCAGCATGGCTAGAAGCTGTACCTGCTAACACATAAGAGAAATGAAGTAATGCTTACTATATATACTGCACATGTACTATATAATACTTAATATAAATGTGTGGTATATCTACACTGTGTGTATAGTAAGTTCTGAAGGCTTAGAAGGAAATCTTTTCTTGTCTGATCAGAGCATTTTGTAATGAGGTCTTTCTTTGTTAGAAGCAAAGACTATTCTTCCCTTAGTAACTTTTTGTGTAAACAAAGTTGCTTGTACATGTTTGTTCTCCTACGGGTAGAAAACAGAGTGTGTACTTGCCAACTAAATGCAGGGTACTAAAGTGACCCTGCTGATAATTTTGCTAAACTCCGGAAAAAATCATCTTTGTTACGTAAATAAGATGGGAGACAATGGTCAAAGATTGGAGTTTGGGGGCACACAATGAAGGCTTTGTACATTAGATGTTTTCCTTGTCTTTTCCCCTCTCCTGATAGGGTGGTAACAAAAGCAGAGCTTTTCCCACTTTGTCCCTGGGACAGGGGTTTTATGTCCATTGAGGGCAACTTTGAGCCTTATCTAAGCCTCTCACCACAGGCTACTTAGTCAGGAAAGCCCTGCTTCACTGGTCCCTGGACAGGAAAGAGGGGCCACAGCTGAGACAGGAGCTGGGCTCTGCTTCAATGCGGCTGACAACTTTGCATAAAGGAAGATGTTTACCTCTGTTTATAGCTGGTCCCTCGTCCCTTTATAATTCCCATGGCTGGCGTTACTTTTTATAGCTTGTCTGACTGTCTGGGAAGGAACCACGTTGCTCCCAACCCTAGAGAGCAAAGGGAAGAGGGAGAAGCCTTTAGGACCCCTGCCTGCAGAGGACGTTCTCCCTCCCCAGGCCTACAGAGCAAATAACCTGGGTAGTGGATGAGAGCCGGCTCAAGCACATTTGCGCAGCGGCAGATTCCCTGCGGGGGCTTTAGGAATGGAGGATATAAGCAAAAGAACTTGAGCTGCATTTCATACGCACCTACACCTTTTTGGGTTTGTTGATTATGCTGTCAACATAACACTTATTATTAATGATGCTGGCTGGCTTAAAAATAAATTGTTACCACTTGGTATCATAATAATTGGGAAAAAGACTTCTGTCGTTATGTTTTAAAAGTCTGGTCTACATAGAGGGAGTTTCAGGACAGTCAAGGCTACACAGAGAAATCTGCCTCAAAAAACCAAAAACAAAAAAAAAAGTATGGAAAAAAATCTACTTTCAATAAATAATATTGTTGTAGTAAACACCAAAAATGCTTATGTTCTACTTTACCTCTGACACTAAGAAAAAGAAAGGAAACTTGGCTCCTAGCTTACGTCTGAAGAGGATGCAGGGTATCTTTTAGAAAGATTTTCTTAATCAGCAGGATTAATCCTGACTTTCAACTCCAGATAAGAATAGGATATCCCATAAGAAGGATTTGCAGCATGTGAGGGCATTTTTTTTTCAACCAGGAAAGGCTCCGAGGGTCTTAGTCACAAACATTACATTTATTAGTGACTACGTCTATTTCCTGTATAGAATGAAATATCAAAACAAACACTTGAAAAAGTCTAGAGAAGTCAACTAAATCACAGAGGTGATTTAATAGAGGGAACACAAGTGGCCAGATGATTGAATAAAGTATGTGTGTGAGCTTAACATTAACCCCCGACAAATTCTGGCATATTGGTATGTGCCTACGTGTGCATGTGTGAACACACACACACACAGCTCACAAAGAATAATGGACAAACTGCCCAAAGATACGCAGCTTACATGGCAAAGTCTTTTACTAGACTTTGAGTACTCAAGGCTTTGCCTAAATGACCTTCTAGATGGTATTAATTGTATGGAATTCTCAACTGCCTTTTCTCATTGCTTAAGAAGTGTGAGACTCCATCCAGTATGAAATCATTCAGCCACCTGCAACTCAGGCAGTCAACTTCGAACAGAAACAAGACAAAAATCTCTTGGAAGAATAAAAGACAAAAAACAGACCCACCTTTCAGAAAGATGGAACATGCTCCGCTCCCAGAAACGCTGATAACTCAAAACCCCAAACATCAGCCGCCTACATGCACGGTCACAAGCAGATAGACTAAAATTGTCCTGTCTACTGCACGGCCACGTGCCTGTCTGTATTGGTAGCTTTCATTCTTAATGAAAGTAAATACTGTCATTAATAAAACCACAACAAGCTTTACGCAAGAATACAAACTGGCTACATCTTATGAAATACTTCAATTAGTGAGTTATGACAGAAACAATAGTCACCAAACAAAAAACTTAATTAAATCTGTGCTGCCACCCACCAAAATACAGAATGAGTCATTTAAAAAAAAAAAAAGTCAATTGCATTGCATGTAGTTAATTTAATCAGCTAGTTAGTTAATCTTTTTGCACTTTTTTCATTTTTCCATTTTTGTGTGTGTATGTATGTGTACGTGTGGTATGGATGTGTGTATGCATGTTTGCATGTGTGGTACACACATGTTTGTGGAGATGTGTAGGTGTGGGTGTGAGTGCGTCTGGAAGTCCAAAGTCGATTTTGGGAATTGCCTTCCCACATGCTACCTCTTAATGCAATGAGACAAGGCCATCTTATTCTGGGGCTATCTTGTCTCCATCTTATAAGGCTTAGCCAGCTGATAAGGCTACCAGCACTTATGTGGGTTCTGGGGATCTGAACTCTGGTCCTCATATTTACATAGCAAGCTCTTAAGTACTGAACCATACCCCATTTTTTTTCATGGTTCACCATGTTTTGCATTATATAAGAATTATATTCAGCCCATAAGTCATCACAATAGCAAAACTCAAACAAAAAAAGATCCTCCAACATTGCACATTGGCCATAATATACAGTTTAATGCTCACTTTTTTTAAACAACTGAATGCAACTGAGCCAGATCCAATTGGATATTAGCAAATGGTTAGCATTGATTTGTTGGATCAGAGACGTATATCCTATGCTTCCCATATAACAAAGGTCTTCCATAATGCTCTAATACTTTTAATAAATTGCACGATTTTATTCTAGAACTGATGGGGGATGTCTCTTTGTATTCTGTGAATGTTTTATTACCTTTGGTTAATAAATTTAGCCAATAGTCAGGCAGAATAGAGTTATTTGGGAAGTCCAAACAGAAATACAAGGAAGAAAAAAAGGCAGAGTCAGGGAGACACCAACAGTCACTGGGGAAGCAAGATGTGAGATAAGAAGTAACAAGCCTCGTAGTAAAATATACTAATAAAAATGGGTTATGTTGTAAGATCTAGTTAATAAGCCTGATCTAATAGGTCAAACAGTTTGTAATTTATATTAAGCCTCAGAGTGGTTATTTGGGAATTGGTGTGTGGGAAAGAAACCTCCAATACCTATGAATTACACAGAATCATATTCTTAACAAATTATCAATCATCAAAATCAGGACCTATGGAGAAAGTCTGGTAAACTTTGCTTGGCTCCATTTTTAGAAGGGGCTATCAAGCAACACCAAGATCTTGGCCACTAATGTGCAAAACTCCAAATGGAGCATATTGTCTGGGGAGGGGAGACTGTTTCCAGGTTAAGCAGAAAGAACTGGCGATGCCCTGTTCCGACCTTCATCCTATCGTGAGCCCAATCAGCAGTAGACCAAATCCCTTTGTCTTAAATTCTCTACAGGTTCAGTCAGTTGCTGTATAAATATTACTTCCTGAACAGAAAGGCCTTCATGAACCCTCCGATAGAACCCTAACACACAAGCACCACTTCCTGCTATTTTCTTATCCCGTATTGTTCTATTTGAGTCTGAGTTTTTGTTTATTGGTTGCTTCTTTAACTAACAGGCTATGTACCTGGGGGTAATACTATAGTTTTGTTCAACGCACTAACCTACTCATACCTAGAATAAGACTTGGAAAATAGGGTTCCTCTTCAGATAGGTTTTTGTTTCTTGAGTTTAAGAAGAGTTACAGAAAGGTGCCTCGCCCAGAGTGTCAGAGGGTTGTCACACTGCTATTAAATTTTACAATGGGTTGCCCTTAAACTTTCAATGTGTGACTCAGAGGCAGGGCATTAAAACTCAACATCTGGAGGATTTCCCCCAAGGCTACAGGAGAATCAAGGCTGATGGGTGCATTCTGTATGCTTCTTGCTGCTATGGCCCAATAGCTGACGAAACAAAACAACGAAAGAGACAAAGGACTTACCTTCACTCATAGCCTCAGAGGCCCCAGTGATCACAGAAGCCTGCTGCAGCCGGCAAGAAGCACAGAGCTCAGGCTGGAACCAGAGGTAGGTATACTCTTCAAAGTCCAGGCCCCATTGACCTATCTCTGTTAGCCAAATCCCACATAACCAGGGGCTCCACCATTTCCTAAAGCAGCAGCACCAGCTGGGGACTAGTGTTCAAATACATGGGCCTCTGGGGACCAATTCACAAATAGCTGTAGCTTAAACAAAGGCTATAAAGTATAAGTTTGCATTCAAAGCCTGTTACAGAAAGACTCCGACTGATTTCCTAGTGTTGGGGCGCTATCCCTGCCTCCATTCTCAAGTAAAAAGATTTCTTTTTCACTAGGTGTGATCATCTTTATCACTCTGCTTTCTTTATGTGTTCTTTGTTGCCAAATGCTCTTTCTACCCCTTCCGTGATTTCCAGCGGCCTTTGGCATTATGACTCATGGAAGTCCCATCCCATCTCCTGTCAAGGGCTTCTACAAAAGGTGTATATTGCCCATAATCACCACCATCACCAGGGTTGGAGTGTATATCTTCATTCTATCCAGCATCTCCTCCTGCCCTGTGGCAACACCTTTCTCTATTGTCTTTTTGGAAGTTCGGATTGCTTCTAGGCTAAGCAGGGGTATCCTAGTTCAAAGTCCAAAGTTTACCAGTTATTCGCAGCTGTAAGGTGCGCATCTCAAGTGGGGAAAAGAGGGCTGGGGGCATCAAATACCAGATTCTAGGAAGGGAAAATGTTAACGTCTAAAAAGGGTCCCACCTCTTACTACCCTGCAATTTCTGATATCCCAGTAATACTTTGAGAGGCACCCTGCCAGACCGGAAGCAGTTTATGTGTTACTCCGTCATACCTGATGCCATATGCAGTATGGTGCCTGAAATTTACTCCATTCCAAAGCAAATCCTTGATGACTGAGTGAATGCATGCATACATGGGAAAACTTTCTGTTCTCACATAACTTGAGCATCCCGGGGACCCAGGTTTGAAGCACACATCCTTAAGGCAGGCTATAAAACACCTTTGTCTTTAATCCTTATCCCCCTCTGGCAGCCACCCACTCCCTCTGACCAGGCATTTATCTCAGGGTACCAAATGCCATTTGCCCACTGATCAAAGGCTGCGGGGAAGGGAGGCAGGGTGCAGCTGTGCTCAATCCTGCCCACACCCTTCCTGCTTCTAGCAGCCCACCCCAGGGGTTATTATGTTTTCCCAGACTAAGCCCAGTCCCTCCTCCAACCCCTCCCTCTGGGTCCTTGCAGACACCCAGTGTGCCTGAAGGGACAGTCCTTGGCCCTGGAGCCTGCTTTCAGCATTTCATTGTCCCCAGGCAAGGGGTAGACAGCTGCCAGAGCGCCTTTCCCCTTTCCTGGGACACTGATAAGGCAATGAAAACAGTTCTCTATTTTCCAGGCAAACGCTAACTTGGTAGAATGGGGTGGAGCCATGATAAGTGGAGTAGAACTTGGTGCTGTCTGAAAGGAAATGTGGTGGGGAAGGGAAGGGAAGCCTACGGGGTGCACTTCTCGCGACAGTACGCCCTTCCCAGTCTCAGAGTCTCATCTCCTGTCCATAAGGGAGAGCCATGAGAGATTCTGCTTGAGGCTGTCTGGGCCACCTAAAGCCTCTCATGGGACACACTTATCCAGAGTGCAGCTTAAAGGCTAGAAATAGAGGAGACAGATAGGATACCCTCTCATAGACAGAGTGGCTCAAACCTGTGACCCCAACACTTGGACGGCTGAGGAAGGAGGCTATCAAGTCCCAGGATAGAGTAGACTGTCTGAGGAGATGCTGCTTCCAAACGAATGAATAAAACTTCCAAGATTGTTTTCCTGCGCAGTCAGTTCAGGGCTGTTTGGAACTCAGCGCCTTTATCAGTTTAATCACAAGATATGTGCTTGTTAATTTAGGAAACTTCATGAACTCTACATGCTTTTGGTTCAGTCCAAGGGTCCTTTGATCAGGGGTTCTTTAAACAAACAAACAAACCAATAAACCAAACCAAAATAGCGTACACTGTCCAAGTTACTGTGCAAAAGATGTTCTTCAAAGGTGGGGTTGCTATCCAGTAAACAGTGAAAGAAAACAGAATGAGGAAATGAAGATTCACCATTAACATTTGGAGTAGGAAAGAAAAAGGAAGTAGAAGACCATTTTTAATATATGTTTGCTGCTTTTCACAATGTTAACCCTACTGATCCATGAACATGAAAGGTCTTCCCATCTTCTTTTATCTTCTTCAATGCATTCTAAAATTCTCATCGTGCAAGCTCCTTCCTTCGTTGGATCTATACCAAGATTTTTATGACTATTGTGAATGGGATTATTTCATTGATTTCTTTCTCTGTGGCTGTCATTGATCTATAGGAAGGCTATTATTTTTATATGTGTTAGTTTTATATCTTGCTACATTGCTGAATGCATTTATCAACTGCAGAAATTTCCTGATAGAGTCTTTAGGACTTTTTGCACAGAATCGTGTTTTCAAATAAGGATACTTTTGAGTTTTTTCTTTCCTATTGGTATCCCCTTTATCTCCTTCTCTTGTCTTACTGTTCTGGGTAAGACTTCAAACACTATGTGGAGCAGGAATGGGGACGACAGCTACTTTGTTGTTTTCCTGATTTAGTAGGAAGGCTTTGTGTTTTTCACCTCTTAGCATAATGTTGGCTGTAGATTTGTAACACACTGCCTTTATTGTGTTAAGATGTATACCCTATATCCCAAGACACTCAAGAATGCTTATCACAAAGGGATATTGGTCAGTGTCAGGACCTTGTCTGTATATAATAAGATGATTTGTGATATCTAACCTTTAGTCATTTTATGTGGTGGATGACATTTATTGATTTATATATATTGAACCATGCCTGCATCTTCAGTTTGAAGCATTTTCGATCTTCATGATCTGTTATAGAATTTGGTTTGCAAGTATTTTTTGAGAAATTTTGCATTTATGTTTATCAGAGAGATTAAGCTACGATTTTTCCTTTTTTAAATGATTTGGTCTAAGTCTGGTTTGAGTTTTAGAGTTATACTAACTTCATGAAAAGAATTTTGAGGTGTTTCTACATTTTCTATTTTGCAGAGTCTGAGAGAAGAGGAAGTAGGAAACCTGCCTTGATTCACAGGCACAAGAAAGGACTTTCTGAACAGGACTCCAATAGCATGGGTGGTGCGGGAGAATTGTCTGTATTCTGTCAATCATATTTTAATAAAACGCTGATTGGCCAGGCAGGAAGTATAGGTGGGTCAACCAGACAGGAAGCAGAGGCAGGGCAATGAGAATAGGATAAGGCTAGGGAGGAGAAAACTCCCTTAGCCACTCCTGTGCAGACCACCGAAGAGACAGCATGTAACTTGCCCAGCTGAGAAAGGTACGGAACCATGGGCTAATGTAGATAAGGATAATGGGGTAACAAAAGTTGTAAGAACTAATAAGTAGCCTGACCTAGTTGGCCAATCAGTTTATAACCTTATGGAGTCCTGTGATTGATTTTCGTTGGGAGTTGCCAGTTGTGGGGTACCGGGCGGGACAGAAACCCCAACAGGCCGGCCCCCTCATGCTACACATGGGCATTAAGACTAACAGTTGACAATTGGGATCTCATGAAACTAAATAGTTCTGCACAGCGAAGAATTTCACATTTAAGTGAAGAGGTAGCCTAAAAAAAAATAACAGTAATTGTTTTATCAGCTGTATGTTTTCAGAAGATTGGTGTCTAGCCTATACAAAGGGTAAAAAATACACCCTAAGCACTAAGAAAACAAACAACTCAATTAAAAATTGGAATATGAAACTTGTCTTAGTGTTCTATTGCCACCAAGAGACACTAAGACCATGGCAACTCCTATAAAGAAAAGTATTTAATTTACAATTTCAGAGGTTTAGTTCATTAGCATGATAGGCAGCATGGCAGCACAGAGGCAGACATGGTGCTGGAGAAGGAGCTGGCAGCTCTACATCTGGATCTGCAGGTAGCAGAAAGAGAGAGGCTTTAAGGCTGGCTGGATGACTAAGCATTCAAACACATGAGCCTACAGGGGCCATCCCTTTTCAAGGCACCCCAAAACTAAACTTCTATTTCTTAAAAGAAGAAGCACAAACAGTCAAGACATTTTCATGATCAAAATCCTTAGCTATCAGAAAAATACAAATTCAAACTACTTTGAGAATTCATCTTACCCCAATCAAAGTAGCTAGGATCAATAAAATAAATGATAACAAATATTGCCATGGGTTTTAGGGAAAGGGAATATTTATCCACGGCTAGTGGGTGTGAAACTGGTATAGCCACTATGGAAAACATAGTTTTCTTCAAAAATTCTTCAAACATCTGGAAAAAGAAGTAACATATGATTCATCTATACTATTCTTTGACTGTATGTCCTATTACAGCGATATTTGCTTATCCATGTTTGTTGCTGCTCTATTTATCATAGCCAGGAGATGAAAACAGCCTAGATGTCCATCTCCTGATGAATGGATAATGAAACTGTGGTATAGTTACACAATGAACTTTTGCTAATCTGTAAAGAAAAATGAAAATGTGAGATTCTCAGGTACACGAAGGAGCTGAAAATTGTTATTCTGAGTAAGAGGACTCAGATGCAGAAAGACAAAGCCACATGTTTTCTTTTGTACATGTATGCTGACTTTGAAGCTGTGTGTGTGTGTGTGTGTGTGTGTGTGTGTGAGAGAGAGAGAGAGAGAGAGAGAGAGAGAGAGAGAGAGAGAGAGAGAGATTTGGAATACCAATGTAAGTTAGAAAACTTGTAATAAACCATCGGGGGATTTCAAGTAAAGGGAGGGTTAGAATGCAGGTGGATTGAGAGGAGAAAGGGGACTAATGGAATAGGAAGGGTTAAATAAAGTGGGAACAGAAAATGTCTCAGGAAGGACATTTCAGCTAACACTAAAGACTTTTGAAAATGTCATATTGAAACTTACTACCACAAAAACTTCCTAGATATATGTACACATGTGTTCACATGCTTGTGCACCCATGCACGTGCACGTACACACACATTTAGGTTTAAACCATGAGTGCATATGTGTACACACACACACACACACACACACACACACACACACACTTAGGTTTAAATAAAATTATCCTATAACAGGAAAACAATGTCTCCCCTAGATTGTCCATTCTGTCAAGTAAAACCCCACCATGCCATGTATGAGCTATGTCTTCCTGAGTTATTGGTCAGTGGGATCCTGTAGATAGCCTTCCAAACATTACAGGCTATTGCCTTTGTTCTTGGTTCCTGTGTAAAGTTGTCCTCATGGCCCTACAGGCTCATGTGTTTGGATACATCCTCCCCAATGGGGGATTTGTTTGAGAAGCCTCAGGTGATGTGAACTTGTTAGAGAAGGTAAGTCACTGGGAGTGGGGTTTGAGATTGAAAAACAATTCCTGTGATTCCCAGTGCTCGATCTCTGACTTATGACTGTGGATCAGCATGCGAGCTTTCAGCTGTTCCTTTACTCCATCGTCGTGGAAACTAATCCTTTGGAACAATAAGCAAAATTAAATGCTTCCTACTTTAAACTACCCTGGTTATAGTGTTTTGTCACAACAGTAGAAAAGTAACTAAGACAGTTACCCTCCATACCTTGAGAGTAAGACGCTATTACTGAAAACACTACACACCTGAGTCAGAGGACATTGAGAAATCAATCTGGTGCTGACCTGGAAGCTTCAGTCCTACCACTGAGTTTTCATAACGCTGGAAGGTTATAATGCAATATATGTAATATACATAAACATATATGTATGTATGTATGTATGTATGTACACACACATATATCACATGAAGTTAAGAAGGAAAAGTCAGAGTTAGGAGACGAATTGGAGAGGAGATAATGGTGAGATGTTTGATTATAATATGCATACATGATTATTAAATAAAATTCTGTTTGCTGAGAACAAAACTCTGAGGTGGATGTTTGCCTCATGCTGGCAATACTTGCTCGGGCACCTGGAGCCTGCCTGTCACAAAGCTGGCAGTGCTGGTTACAGTGATCAGAAAAGTAAGACCATTTCCTAAGTTCACTTCAAGGACACTACAGGTAGTGTCCTAACGCTCACTGAAGATGATTCTAATACATTCTTTCTGATTCCCAGTTTTAAAGATATTCTATGGAGTCTTGTTTGCTTGCTTGTTTCCTTTTGTGATCCTGGGTCTAAAACCCAGGTCCCATCATTAAGGAAAGGTCTAAATCCAGTAGCGCTCCCAGTGCTGTTCTAATTCAAAGGGTTCTCCCCATCACGTGTATGTGTGATGTGAAAGCATGCATACTTTGCCTGTTCGTATGTGTGGGGGGAACATATATTTGTATGTCTGTGTGGAAACCCTCAGTTTCTCTCCACAGAATTTCTCAGTTAAATCCAGAACTCACTGATATTACTCATTTGGGTAGCTACCTTGTTGAGGGCAACCACTCTCTTTGTCTTCCCAGCACTGACTTTACAGTTGGGTCTCCACACCCATTCAACATTGCGTGGGTTCTGGGGACCCAAATTCCCTCTCTCAGACTTGAATGCCATTATTTTAATCATTCAGTCATCTCTCTAGTCTGCAGAGTTTATCAATCTCTGCCTCCACTTTACCTAAAACTTTGATTTTCTCCATGTTTTTATGAAATTGATGGAGAAAAGTTCAGAAACTAGCTAATCTGGCCCTTTTCTCACCCTAGGAATTGAAGAGCCCGTGGTTCAGCACAAATAACTCACAAACTCTGTTTTATAAGGCCTGTAACTTTGGAGGACTCAAGGACAGTGAAAGCATACTCAAATATATAAGAAAAATAGAAAACTTACTGGATTTTTTATGAGGGTTTATAACTCCCGATTCTTCCAGGAAGGCAGGAAGATCACGAGTTCTGAGGCCAGCCTGAGCTATCTAATGAAACATGGTCCATAACAAAAAGAAAGAAAGAGAAAGAAAATGTTCTTAAAGAAAAAGATGTAAAACTCAATGGGAAAGAATATGTAGGTAGAACTGAGTCAATCTTTCTCTTGGATAAGGTGGTATTGAAAAAGCTCAGCCCATGCTCATAGGCTCAGAAGTGCTCGTTTTGTTTTTCTTGAGGAAATGCAGTTATGTTGACCAGTCTAACTGAGATTTTAACTCTGAAATTGCCATCTGAATCATTCCTATGATCTCATAGGCCTCTCCCCTTGCTTCCACCAGGCTTCCTGGTCAGTTTCTAGAATCTAAACTCTAGTTACCACTCTGGAGTTTCCTCATCTTCTGGATAGTTTCAGCCACTACTAAGCCTTCTTGTGATGGGTGACTTCAGGCGTTTCTAGGTAACAAGTGGCTTTAAAATTAAGCCCTGCTCCCTATTTGTATAAAAAAAGAAGAAAAATGCAAAATCCCACAAAATATCAAACAGTCTGCGTAAGTGGACAGTTAGACAATAAAGGATCCATGTGACTATATCACCTTAGATCTCTAGCATGAAATCTCAGGAACAGGAAAGGATCTTATCAGCCTTATTCCAGAATTCCAAAGAAGTCTCTCCTCAGCATCCGCCATAAGGAGTCACCTTTGCTGGGCAGCCAGTTCTGATTTTTATCTGGTTTAATTAAAACCGGTTTTAAGGTAAACACTAAAGTAGAAACATCATTTATAATATAATGTTGTTATAATGGAAACAAACGTTAGGGTGAGATAGTTGTTAGGGTTGAACCAGCAAGGTTAGAGACACCCAGCAAAGTAAATGAAAAGGTTTACAGTTTTCCTGACACAAGGTAGGCAAAGAACCAAATTCTGAAAAAGCCATAGCTGTATCTCTTGGTGATCAGAATAACCATTTGTGGTCAAACATCCTTGAAGCTTTAGTGAGTTACAACCATTTTTTTCAGAAACTAAGGCAGGAGGACATTTGTCCACACTGAAGTTTGCGCCCTCAAAATGTCTGTTGTTGGTATGCTATCACTTTTATGGTGGTTTTAACACTTTTACTTTTTGTGGGGGTCCTGGGAAGAAATACCTTAAAAGGTATATCTGGTCTACCATGATTTGTCACATAAAAAGGATCATCTATCCCTGTCCACAAGAATGCTTATGGGTTTTTTTTTTTTTATCAATTGTCCTTGAAAAACTCATCTCTTACAGTCTTGATTCCCCGTTAGTGGATTAATTCTCAATGGATTCATCATTTGGCAACATTATTAGGTGATGGGTACCCACTGCAAATGTGGGTCACGAGAGGCCTCCTTGTGAATGATATCTTGTCCCTGGACACTTCCTGTTTTCTATCTATTTCCTGGATGCTCTGAGGTGAGCAGCTTTGAACTGCCACAACTTCCTGACTATGTGCTGCTCTCTTTACCACAGGTTCAAGGCAGTGGAGCCAGCTGACCAGGGATTGGAAGCTCTGAAACTGTGAACATGAACAAATCTCCCCACCTATTAAGTTGTTCCCTTGGGTGTTTGTCATAGTAACAGAGAGTCTGAGTATCTGTCCATGGACGTATTTAATGAGAGGGAGATGTATTAAATCATACAAAGAGCTTGAGGGACCAATGGCCCCTTTCCCCCATCACTCTGGATTCATGTTCCTCTATCTACATTTACTTTCAAATCGTATATTTGAGCCCCGTTCTGATGTGGGATTCCTCTCTATATGCTGTAAATGATATTGGTTAATAAAAAAAAAACTGTCTTGCCTGTGCAGGACAAAATATAGGTAGGCATGGAAAACTAAACTAAATGCTGGAAGAAAAAATGCAGAGACAAGAAAAGCCATGGAGCTCCACTGGAGACAGATGCAGAAGCATAACTCAGTCAGTCACAGCCTTGTGGCAATACACAAATTTATGAAGATGGGTTAGTTTAAGATATGAGTTAGCAAAAATACCTTAAGCTATTGGCCAAACAGTATTGCAAATAATATGGTTTCTGTGTAATTATTTTGGGGCTGAGCAGCCGGGAACAAACAAGTGGCCTCTTACAACACTGTTCCTTGAGTTGAGGGCATTTACATTCAGGCATGTACACTGGCCTGCTCTCAGGGACCTAGCAGGCCAAGTCATCAGTAGCAGCCAAAAGGTGACACTGTAGTCGCTAGGTAGAGCACTCTCCCCATGGGCATGCGCTAAATCTCCTTATAAAAGGCAAGCCCTTTTCAGCCCTCCTCCCCTTTCCTTCCACATGAAGATGTCACTGAGTGATAGGACACAACTAAGAGGAAATCACAGGGTCTGATAGAATCTTCATGTACATTCAACTTTGTTAGGGGAAAGCAAGAGGTGGAGAAATAAATAGAAATAAGGTGTAACTCATATCCCTATGTCCTCCCGCTAGGCTATTGTAAAGAAATAGCACTCTATAGAGAGCCTCAGTATCTACCGCCAGGAACTCATGACCGCACATGGTAAAGCAGGAGGGAATGTAGTAGTTTAGCAGTGGAAGGTAACTTGGGTGGGTGGGAGCCATGGGCGACCACAAAGTCACACCATCCAGCAGAGCTCACGTGGGAAGTTCACTGGGGGAATTACATCCTCCAGGACTCAACAAGCCTTTCCTTTTACTCTGAAAGGGCAGTCTTCAAGACTCCGTCGCTAAAAGCATAGTCTCCAAGGTTTCACCTACTTTCATGGGGGACTTTTACTAATATCACATTGAGAAAATAATAACACCACACTACACACACATACACACGTGCACGCCAGCACACATATTCACACATGAGGACATATATTATTTGCCTGTCTCAGTCTCTAAAATGCTGGGATTATGAGTGTTGCTGTCTAGTAAAATTACAGGAACTGAACCCAGGAGGCTAGGTGCTAACCTAGTCCTCTAGCCACATTCCCCGCTGTGTTTTTAATGGTGGCAACTTAGAGGGGGCAGGGTAGGTACTAGCTACCATAGGCAGATTTTGCTACCACTTTCTCCCAGCTCACCTTTGGGGATGCTCCTTTCTGTATGAGTCACTTTCATTAAGGAAAGATTGGAGCGTATCTTCCAAGCCTAACTCCATAGAGGACAGTGAGATGCAGCAAGACTTTCCTGACAGTGGAGTGGACAGAGAATTTCCTGTTACTTTACCAGAACACTCTCGGACCCCTTGGTTAGCAATTCTGGAAAGGGGGAAAAAATCAGCAGAATAATTTAGTTGGCCAAGGGACTGAGACTAGGGTTCTCAGGGATGAAGTATCCTCAGAAGTCCCAGGGCTACAGGGGTTTGTGTGGGGCAAGAGTCCAGGTGCAGAGTTCACAGACTTCAAATCAGTGCTCTTCGACTGAGCATCCGCGAGGCCTGTGTGCTGAAGCCTACAGACAGCACTAACCAACTGTGCACGTTGCTAACTGAGATGTCTTCCAGGCATTATAAGAATGGAGGTGAATCGCCCAGACAGTCCATTCCCTAAGCCTGGAAGGACAGAGCATAAGTGATCACCCCAGATCCCACCCCGAGGGTGGACAGTTTAGGACAAGGTTACTACTGATAAGGCACTTCGAGAAAAGTTCTCATGAAGAGCAGAAGCGATGGGCATACTCTCTGCCACGTAATTAGGGGAGACAAAAGGGACAAGGCAGACTGCGCCTGGGTCCCACGGTGGAGGTGGCTTTTTCCAGAACACTAGAAACCCATGGGGGTCAGGATGTCCTTTTGGGGAGGGGTGAAGGACGGGACTCTCCACTGTTTCAATACTCCAGCAGCTCCTTAAGACTGGGTCACTCCGAGTTGCCACCAGCACAGAGGAACAGTTCTCGGCCCCCTCCCTGGCCACATTCCCCCGTGGCCCCCTTTCCTCTCGACTTCACCTTTGTTTCAATAGTCTGTTTCTCCCTGGGATGTTTGTGTAAGAAACCCACTCTCCCCGTTTCCTGTGTCTCTGCCATTTCCTCCCATTACCATTCTACAGTGTGGCACTGAGGGCCATTGTTTTCCTTTCAAACCGCAATTCTAGTCCCCAGGAAGGGCAAGTAGGTGTGCGACTGCAGGACAAGGAAGGCCCGTCTGCTGGTCTCTCTCAGCACCAAGAGTATCACTGCGAAGTGGTGGGAGTGGCCTTCGCTTGTCAGCCCTGGACGGAAAAAACCAGTATCAGGAGAGAGCTTCTTGCCAGTTAATCCCCAGAGGCTGTCTAAACACAGCCACGTTCCCAGGAGCTAAGACTGGAGATGGCTCCGGTACTGATAACCATCTGCGCCAAAGGAAGCCAGGAGTGTTGGCTTTCTGGGGGTTTGCCACGTGTTTACTGCTTCTAAACTGAGAAATAGGTTGAGCCGTATTTACTGAGATCCTGACCCAGGTGCAGACGCCAATTTAGAAATGAATTCCTTTGTAACTTGACTCAGTGCTCCAACCTTTTAGATCAAGCGCACTGGCCACTCAGCTGGCACCGAGGTGAATGGTAAAATAATGCATGTTTTCTTGTTGGTGCTTTAACGAGACGCGATGTGGAGGAGCTCCCACGGATCCTGGTTCGTTTTTCCTGAGCACCCAGAGAAAGAAGTGGCAATGTAGCTGGCTCGGGGAAACAGGACCGAGATGCCCTGTCAATTACTGTTTGAAATGCCCGTGCCAGATTTAAGTGTTGATTTCCAAACAGAAACAGAAGAAACCCTGACAGATGAAATAAATAAAATGTGGGCTTGCTGTCTCCTTCTCTCTCAGTGTGTGTGTATGTGTGTGTGTGTATGTGTGTGTGTGTGTGTGTGTGAGAGAGAGAGAGAGAGAAAGAGAGAGAGAGAGAGCAAGCAATATCCTCTCACAACAGCCAACAAAGTAAACTGAGCAATCAACATTAGACTCGTGATTTCTGCTTGATTCTCACAAGAAAAAAAAATGTATTACAGTCCATTTTTTTTTTCCAACTGTTAATCTAGCAGAAGCTAGTGGGCTATTTTTGGTGCCAATTATTCTATAATGTTCGCATAGATTTTGCTCATTCCCTTCATTACACTTTTCCCACCAGTTTTTACACTGAGTCACTTGGCAAAGACATTTTGTTTATTTCAGGTTTTAAAGTGCTGTGTGCTCACCAGTAACGTGTCCAGGCTTTTGAACCGTAGAAACAGAGTAACAGAAACACATCTAACCCCCTTCCTTCAGATGAAAAGGTGTTTTCACCAACAGTTTTAAGCATATCCTCTGCAGGTCCCCTGTGGCAAAGCTACTGATGTGTGGACGTGTTAAATACTAATCAGTCACCATTCGCATTTTAAGAAAATAATGTACCTGCCATTTGCACCAAGAACAAACTAAAATTCACAATTCTCCAGTCAGTGCCCCATCTCCCCCCCACTTTTGCCCATGGAATTTGAAATAATTTTAACAGAAATATTCTGCCAGAAATAGGGGTTTTGAAAAACAAAAAAAGTGGAAAGTTTTCTCTTTCAAAAGGTGGTGTTTTTCAATGATTCTTTTATTGGTGGGATTAAGTTGTTGCTCATGACTTGGGCTTTAAAAGAATTCTGGAGCCTAATGAAATATTTAATAAGGTGACATGATTTCTGAATTCTACTTCAAAATAAGAAGAGGTCCATGGTCGTAGGTCTACGTGAAAAAAGAGGTAAAATCTTCTTAATGACTGGGAGGGACATCTATTCCTTTAAAGAGAATTGTCTTCACGTAATTTCTTTATACAATATTTTTCAAATGTGCTTTTGGGAGGGGCGGTCTTCTGGTGGCATTCAGAAACTGTTGGAAAGACAAAACTCTGAGAAAATATGTCATTTCTTTTCAGATGTCCAAAGAATAAATACAAATCATACAGCTGCAAGCTAGTGACTTAACATCAAGATAGTGTTTGGTGGTCTAGGCTAAATAATCTCCCCACCCTGATTGTCAGCTAGCTTCTCTCCTAGTGCAGGGCCACCAGTTTCTTCAGAGGTGATTTTTGAGCTCTGTGGTGGCGGTATTTGGGGAACTGGTTACTAGTTACTAGTATGTATAAGTCACTTTCATTAAGTGATTTTGTCAATTTCTAGGTAGATTTATGGGGGAATCTTGAGAATCAACATCATTGATGAAGAAATCTGGGAAAGGTATTTTTCTGCCTCTGGTTCTATGACAAAAAAAGGATTATAAGCTTAGCTGAGATTGTTCCAGAATTTGCTTCGACAAGAGGAAGCCCTTTAGTTGCTTAAAGGGAATTAAACTCCCTAAGCATGTGGAAATGCACAGGCCATTTTACTCCCATTCTTGATCCAAGCACATCTGTATTTTCTGGCAGGACATCGCGGACTCTCTCCCGGGCTCCTCCCCTCCCCTACTCAGGACTGAGGCTTGTAAATCAAGCTTTTCCACAACCAATTATCACAATATATCCTTCTGAGGCTATTCTGTTTCCTAATTATACCTGTTTCCCCCAAATTGCATTCTTGCACACACAGGCAAAGCAAGCATTAAATTGCAGCTCGTTGAGACGATTTTCTCAGTTTTAAAGACACCCAATGACATCTTCTCAAAGCTTTCATTGGCAGCACCCAGGCTGTACAGAAAAATGAGTGAGGATTATCCCAGCCCAGAGACAGTCAAACAGTTTCATGAGGTGACCCGGACAAGGAGCAGATAAAATTGCCCTTTACTTTTCTTTGTTTTAACTAAACATTCGTGGTATTTAGAGTTTCCCTCCCCAGAGGAGAGTCAGCAACTTGCCTCTGGTGTGCACAGTATTTATATTCCAAACCATTAGGGAGACAGGTTGCCCACTAAACTGAGCAGAAATAGAAAAGAGTCCTGCCTGTACGCGGGTTAAATAAAGACCACGCGTTCCAGCAGTCAGCCGCAAAGGAGTTAAGGGGCCTCTCCCCAGATACTGGCTATACTTATCTGGAATCTTAATCCCAGTCTGCACCTTTTGATCAGGCCAAGCCTCAGACCCAGGACGACTTATCGAAAGGGCTGGAATTTGTACTGTGCTCCATGCACGCATATAACTAACCACTTGTAGGCTGGATTATGGGACTAACACTTCAACACTCAACAAGTGGAGGCCTGAGAGTAGCTCATGGTCTCCATCACAGAGGAGGTGCCACGGGTCAAGAGGGAGGACAAGCTGGACACACCAGGCCGCCAGCAGCTACCAGTCCTCCCAGCTCTGCTAACAGGAATGTTCTTCCTCCTGACACAGCAGTGGGGATAACTTCTCTTCAGGAGGTGCATCTTTTCAGGGTGGTCTTGTCCTGCTGTCTCTGACTTCCCATTTCACTGCAGGGGAAGGCTTCCACCTGTGTAACAAGTCTCTAGACCCTGCTAATCTTCCAGTCAGCTTGGATTTTCTATTATCAACATCCAGGCTTATTGTCTCCCCAGGCCTGCCTGTATTTTGGTAAGGCAATAGCTCCCTGGCTTTCCCATCCCTTTCCAAGTTAAGCCAGACATTACGGGATTAGTTAGTATTCTCTGCTTCGAATCTGATTTCCCACCACATCTCTCTTAATCCCCAATTCATTGTAAGTATTAGACTAAAAATTACAGGAAGAGTGTAAACTCTTGACAGTCTCTCTCCCCATTCAAACATCTATCCCCCCTCCCCTCTGTGAATTCCCTCAGGAGCACACTTACTGCTGCCCCCATCCTGCCAACCTAGGATAGTGTCTATCCCCAAACTTTCTTTTTACCTGCCAGAATGCAATATAGAATTTTATCCTTTTACCTGGCACTTCTTCCTGCTCCATTTTACAATTAACTAGCCATCCCGAACAAAAACAACTGCCAAATATCAATGAACAGAACTTTGCCAATGGATGGGTAGGGCTAGGTATGTGATGTTTCTTAAAGGCATATTAACAGTGATACCACTTTTTTGAATTAGGGCCTCATTTAGCAAATGCTGGCCTTGAACTCACTATTTAGCCAAGACTAGCCTTGAACTCTTGATCCTCCTGCCTCTACCTCTCAAGTCCTGAGGTCACAAGTATGGACCACCATATTCAGATGCTAGCAGTGATTTAAAAAACTTAAGTCATGTGTAGGTGTGGGTATGTGCACATGAATGCAGGTGCCCACAGAAGCTGGAAAAAGTCATCCAATTCCTAGTCCCCTGGAGCTAGAGTTGCAGGTAGCTGTTAGCCGCCCACTGTGGATTCTGGGATTCAAACATGGGTCCTTAGCAGGAGCAATGCGCATTCTCAACTGTTGGACATTCTGTCTAGTTCCAAGAACAAATGTTTTCAATAAAAAGAATTTAGGGAAATGATTGACCCAAGAAAATTTTGTTTAGGGACAAAGAGTCTCCTTCTGTCACTGTGGTCTTGGAAAACACAGTCAGTTGCCAGTGTGTGAGACTAAGCTGGACTGATTGTGTATATGATGTTCCTGGGGCCATTCACACTTGTCTTCATCCCATATGGAACCCACTTTTCCTGATGGAGACAGCTATCATTCCTGATGACTGCTCACCAAAGTATATGCCTTTAACCCCAGCATCTGGAAGGCAGAGGCAGTTGGATCTCTCTGAATTCAAGGCCAGCCTGGTATACAGAGTGAATTCTAGTATAGCCAGAGCTCCCCAGCAAGAGCTGTGTCTTGAAAATAAGTAAATAAACAACCCAGGTTTTTGAATCAGACAGAGTTGTGTTCCACGTCCACGTCCACCTCTTATTGTGCTGGTGACTTTGACAGTTTGAGCCTTTCACTTCCTAGCCTGTAAAATGGACATTTACAGCCTTCAAGCCTAAGCAGACTGAATCCATGCAGTTGCTTTAGGAAGCTACTGAGTGTAAAGCTAACAGTTCTCTCAATCTTAAGGTTTTTATTTTTAAAGCATAATCCTAGTATGACAACTGCAGTAAACGTGATTAACACGCTTGTCACATGGCTTCTCAGTTTTCGTCTATGGTTGCTTCATCAGCACTACTGCACAGCAAGCCACAGCCTCTTAGCTTTGTTCTCTAGCACTCTCAGGCAGCCTTAGGAGCTCTTGAAACCCATCTTTTTTTTTTTTTTTTTTTTTTTACTGAATTTACCTAGTACCCTGAACTTGAAAACAAATAGGAAATGGTAAGGAAAGAGAATGTCTTAGTATTTTTATTAGTTATCTTTTTCTCATTGCTATGACTAAATCCTCAGGAACTTAATTTTGAATTCTAAATTCTAATTCTACAGCCCCTCAAGGAGCAACTTAATGAAGGTAAGAAGTTATTCTGGCTCACAGTTGAAGGTGCACATCTTCATGGCAGAGAAGTCATGGCAGCAGGAGGGCTCACAGTTTGAAAGTCCACATCTCCATGGCAGAGAGGCATGACAGTAGGAGGCTGATTCACAGCTATGGTGGCAGTAGCTACCTCACATCATAGTCGGTCAGCAACCATGTGAGTGTTGGTGCCCATCTGACTTTTTCCTTCTCCATCTTTTATTCAGGCTGGTCTCCCAATGCATGGGAAGGCGGCACTCACATTTGGGTAGGTCTTCCCTCTTCCATCGGTCCTTTCTGTAAACATCCTTACAGTCATACTCAGAAGTGCATTTCCTAGGACTCTAAATCTGGTCAAGCTGACAGTGAAGATTAAGCACCAGGGCATTGCTCTTTCCACTAAGAACAAGAACTGACTCTGAATCCACACATTTGGTTTAGAGGCTAGCTTCATTTTAAATAGTACAAGTGTTATATTTCCTACTGGTGCAGGAGAATTGTCTGTAATCTGTCAATCATGTCTTAAATAAATGCTGATTGGCCAGGCAGAAAGTATAGGCGGGAAAACCAGACAGGAAGTAGAGGTGATGCAATGAGAACAGGAGAATTTGGGGAAGCAGGAAGCTCCCTCCACCATCCCTGCCCAGACCACCGAAGAAGCAACATGTGAACTGACAGCTGAAAAAGGTACCAAGCCACATGGATAACATAGATAAGAATAATGGGTTAATATAAGTCATAATAGCTAACAAGGAGCCTGAGCAAATGGGCCAATCAGTTTATAACCTAATGTAGACTCTGTGATTTTCTTTGGGACTTGTCAGCTGTGGGGTACCGGGCAGGACAGAAACCCCAACAAGCCAGCCCTCATGTTACATCCTACCTAACCCTGAAGAAGAGTACAGGAAAATTAGGCTCACCATAAAGAAGTCTTCTGAAGTAACAAACTTAAGATTTTTCCCTCCCTTTTGATAATTCCAAAGGACACCAAAAATGTGCACGACAATTTAACCTAAAAAAGCACCACTATTTCTTTATAAAATCCTCTATGCACACCTTAGAAAAAGAGTTTTTTGATCCTTTAAAGAAGGAAGGGAAAATATTCTTGATTAAATCTACAACCCATTCTCACCCCAGAGACTATACTTTCCTCACCAGTCTCCTCTCCTTCTTCCTTCCTCTATCCCCCCCTCTCTGTGTGTGTTTAAGACAGGATTTCTCTGTATAAAAATTCCAACTGCCCTGGAACTTGCTTTGTAGACCGGCTGGCCTTGAACTCCTAAAGATCCACTTGCCTCTGCCTCGTGAGTGCTGGGATTAAAGATGTGCACCACCTCTGGCACCAGCCTCTTAATACTTGACTTTACACTCTTTTTTCACTCTCTTTGTACTTTTTATATAAAAACTGAGACTCTTTCTAGGTTGGGAAAAGAGATGCCAGCATTGTCTCTATCAGTCTTGCTTCAGTAGCAGATCCGTGGCAAACGAGATCAGTTGGTTGGGGTTCTAAAAATATTAAAGAGTGGGCTGGGCAGATCATTCAGGGAATAAAATGTTCATTCTGCAAGCCGAGGATCTGAGTCCATATCCAAGCACCCACATAAAGCTGGGCATGGTGGTGCGTGCCTGTAACTCTAGCTTTGAGGCATGAACACAGACAGATACAGAGGGCTTGCTGGCTAATCCGTGTAGCTGAAACCACAAGCTCCAGGGTCAGTGAGGCGTAGAGGAAGGTTTCCCAACAACTACTACCCTCCACACATGCACGTACATACAAAAAACACACATACAAACATACACACACCACCACCAATGATAAATAATAATACCTGCAAAGATTTGTGTATTATGTACCTTATTACAAATGAGGGTTGCCCAGATCTGATACCCAGGAGTGCAGGATACCATTCTGGTACATTCAGGCTGACATCACAGACTGACATCACAGACTGGCCCTTATATTGCTCTCACTGGATAAACCCTTGCAGGATGCTCTTTAGAGTGTGCTGCTGTCTTAAGGTGGCTACTCGAGGTACAGAGAAAAGAGTAGCACACACAGCCCCTGCCCACAGCCATGCAGCAGCCTGCAGCAGCAGGTGCACATGTCAGGATGACTTAGCTTGCTTTTGTTTCTCTGTCATTTCAGACCTGGTCCCCCCTTTCATGCTTCATTTAGAAAAACTCCCATTTCTGCACCTGCACTCATATTCTGCTTATTGTAAGCAGGCTCCCTGTGCAGGCTTCATTGGCCTTTGATGGGCCTCATTCCACTCTGCCTTCATTCGGGAGAGCACAGCAATTCCACCCCCCCCCCCATCCATTCCTTCATTTCCGCTCCTGCTTCTCTTTTTTGGTCCTGTGTTTTATAATTTCGTATGTGGATCCTTTCCAATAACCTCTAAATTACTATCCTGTTGTCTGAGGTTTTCTGTCCTACCCAGTTCCTACAGTTGTTAAGTCCCAAAGAAATCACATGGAGGTCTACATTAGTTATAAAGTGATTGGCCCATTAGCTCAGGCTTCTTATTAACTATTATAACTTATATTAGCCCATTATTCTTGTCTATGTTACCCACGTGGCTTGGTACCTTATTCAGCAAGGCAGTCACATCTTGCTTCTTCTTTGGCTCATTCACGACTGCAGACTAAGACTTCCTTCTCCCAAGAATTCTCCTATTCTCATTGACCCTGCCCCTACTTCCTGCCTGGTTGTCCCGCCTATACTTCCTGGTTAATGACCAATCAGCGTTTATTTAAAATATAATTGACAGGATACAGACCATTTTCCCACAGCACTATCCCAGTTTCCAGGACCTTCCTGCTAATACCCTCAATGTTTGAAGATAAATTTAGTCATATTTCCCAACGTATGGTACTTCCAGATTAGCCAGCCTGGAATCCTGCTGACACTGTAGGAAGAGCAAGCACGTGGCTCTTGTACTGGCTCCTTCACTGGCAAGCCCTCTGACAGCAGCTGCATTGTAGAAAAGGTTGAACTGCAGAGTTGAACTATATTGGGATGAATTGAGGTTTCGTTTGTTTGGTGAGTTAGATGCTGCTGTTGCGGTTGCGGATGCATTAGAATAGTGTGTTCTGCTACTTATTTTGGCACCATTCCCTATATCTTTTCTTTGTCTTTTGTCCTGGCAGGTTGACCTCTATGAACTGTACCATTGGATGTCTTTGTTAGCAGGCTTCTTTGTAGTCAGTTAGAGGCATACACTGACAAAGGAGCAAGGGTAGAGAGAGAAACTGGCTGTTTCTTCCTTGTGGTTTCTTTGCTGTTAGACATGCTCTCCCACAGAATTCCTCCTCTCCCTGGACTAGTAACAGCATTGCTTTCCCTCCAAGATCAGACTGCTATTGCTCAGAGATGTGGTGCTCCCAGGTCAGCAACACCTGGAACTCAAGAGGCTCCACTACAGCTTTGCTGGGTAAGAAAGAGAAGTGTTGGGGCCTCAACCTTTGTGAGGATTTGTTTTGTACTCAGAAGGAATGTAGACATGTTAAGGAAAAGTAAGAAAGAACTCTGGAAAGAGGAAAGAGCTCCCTTTCAGGTGATGTTTGAGAATCACTGCCTTGGATGACATTGTTGGTCAGATCATTAGAGTTTCTGATTCAGTAGGTCATGGGGAAGGCTAAACATGGAGAGGAAGTTTGTAATCTACCCGTTCCTAATTTAAGCCACTGCTGTTCGTCCACACTTCCAACACATGTGTTTCAGGGGCAGCAGTGGGTTGTTATGATTTGAATGTGAAATGTTGTATTCCCGATGATGGTGCTATTGAAAGGTGATAAAATAATGAAGGCTCTAACACCATCAATGGGCCAATCTGCTGGCAAGTTGATAGCTGAATTGGCTATTAAAAGACAAAGCTAGTTAGAGGAACTGGGTCATTTGGGGCATACTTTTCGGGGGATATATTTTCTCTCCGTACCCCTCTGCCGTCGGTGTCTTTTCACCCCAGCTTCCATGAGAAGGGTAGCTTTCCACTGCCACACCCTTCCATTATGATGTTTGAACTCATCACAGGCCCAGAATCACAAAGTCAAGTAGTTGTGGAATTAAACATCTAAAACTATGAGCCAAAATGAATCTTCTCTCAAAAATAAATAGCCAAACAAAGATAGCAATAGATAACATACCAAGCAACCCTACCTCGCCACTGGGAATATAGTAAGTCGTTCCTACTGAGCAATCCTCCAGTGAGTTCTAAAGTGGATGTTCCTCCAGATGATGCTGCTAGTTCTCCTTCAGGTTTCTCCTCACTCCCAAACACACAAGATGAATCCCAACGCGCTTTAGAATTGTAGGCTAGCTTCCGAAGTAGATCCTGCCCATTCACCAAATGAGTTGCAAGGTCTTGCAGATATTTATGAACGATGTATTAGATTTCCAGGGTTAGCACAGCAAATACCATGGCAGTAGAGGACATGAACAGTAGGTTTTCATTTTCTCAATGTTCTGCAGTTCAGTATCAAGGTGTGGACAGGGTGGGTTCCATTCTGAGTTTTCTTTCCTTGGCCCATGGATGGCCATTTTCTCTGTTTCCTTATAAGATCTTTCTTCTATTTCTTCAGTCATATTGAATTGAGACCTACCTTTATGGCTTTTCCCCTTAGTTGCTTCTTTAAGACCTTATTTATAAATACAATCACATTGTGAGTTATTTGGATAGGACTTTAATATATAAATCTGGGTGTAGGTTGTAGAAGAAAAAAATTTAGTTCATTGTAAGCAGAATCCTGGAAAACATAGCATTATAGTTTGGATGTTTTGTCCCTTCCCAAGGTGATGGAGTTGAGACTCAGGGCTTCAGTGACACCATGAAAAAGCCTTGCAGAAGTGAACTCTCAGTTTTTCACCCTTCTGCTGTGCAGAGTTCTTCTCTTTGCCAAACATTATTTGTAAATGCTGGTGTCTTGATCTTAAACTCCCTAGTCCCCAAACTGTAAGCCATCTAAACTTTTTAGATAAACATTTGTTCATTACAAATTTCTAGACATTATTTCATATAAAAGCAAAAAAGTGGATAGAAACAGTTTGGCTCAATGAACCCTAAATGTGTAGACGGACATTGCACGTTATGGAGACTGTATATTAGTTTTCCGGACGCCCAGCCCCGAATATTCACACAGAAGCTATATTAATCACAGCACTATTTGGCCAACAGCTCAGGCATCTTTATAGTTAGCATTTATATCTTAAATTAACACATTTCTATTATTTTGTATTTTACCACAAGGCTCATGTTTTGTTACCTCTTGTTTCTTGGGCAGCTATGTGGCATCTCTTCAACTTTGCCTACTCTCTTCACAGCTCTTCCAGCCTGGCTCTATTCTGCCTGCCATAGGCCAAAGAAGCTTTATTCATTAACCAATAAGAGCAACACATATACAGAAGGACTTCCCACATCATAAATGCTGTACTGGATGTGGCTGTGCTTGTTGGTGTGAGCTGTGATTCCTCACTCTAAATTTAACATAGTGCTTCTCACTTTTGGTAATATGTTGAAATGACCTCTTAAGAATACCAACTTTTTAAAAAATCTACCCCTGCAAATACTGATGTAATTTTTTAGTGTATTGATCTATGCATCATTTTAAATTGCCCTAGATGTTTTTAATAGTCCACAGTCTGAAAATCACTGCAGAATTGACTCTTTTGCTGATTAATGAAACCAGTGAATGGGGTTAAAACAACACAAAAGATTCCAAAAGAACAAGGAGTAAGTGTATGTGTTTGTGTGTGCATGCATCCTCATGTGCATCCATGTGTGTGCACAAGTGTGTGTATGTGCAAGTGCAAAGAACATTCTCTGCCACAGATGTCATTCTCCAGATACTTTTTACCTTCTTTTCTTGAGATAAGGTCTCTTATGGCCGGAAGCTTGACAAGTAGCCTAAGCTACACTACTTTTTCAAAAGGAGTCTTATAATAAAATGAGCAAAATATAAACACACTTAATTTATTTAATAAGAGTAATTTCAATGTGCTTAAGTGCAAAGGATGTGTCCCAGATGCTAGGGAATCAACTGCATCTCTGAGACTCAGACACTGTACTCAAATAGTTCAAATTAAGTCATCTAAATAAATAGAAGCAGACATCTAAGTAAATAAATGCAATAGTGATGCTTTGGAAACATTGTGTTTTAATTGCCTATTTATTTATACTTCTTAGACTCCAAGCCTTTTTGGGTCAAGGATCCAATTCTTTTTTTATTCCCAGCACTACTCAGAATGTCTGAGACAGAACAGATTCTTGATAAATGTTTATAGAATAAACAAAGGGGAAAAAACATAAAGCTGTAGAGTCTCAGTTGAATCAAGGATTATTTGGATGTGTGTGTGTGTGTGTGTGTGTGTATGTTTGTGTGTGTGTGTGTGTGTGTGTGTGTGTGTGTAAGACAAGCTACAGTTGGGGGAACAGAGAAGTGAAATTGTAAGCATCCGTTTAAGAGGTAGGTGCATCCTTACTGCACGTACAAAACTGTGTTCCTTATCCCGTCCTGCTCAGAAGAGCTCACATTGTCGCAGACAGAGGACTTTGTATCCTGTTTATCTTTACTAATTTTGACAGTCCCATACATGTGTCCCGACTCATCTATCCTCTAGTCTCCCTCTCTCCCCCCCTTTTCCTCCCACCACGTCCCCTGCCCACTTTCTAATTTTTCTTGTTTGTTTATTTATTTATTTGTGACACACTTGATTTATTCAGGACTGCCTGCTTGGGCCTGGGAATGAGACTATCCACCAGAGCAGGATCAATTAACCAGCAGCTATACCAATAAAGACAATGACTCCCTCTCTCCCAGCAATCCTTGACTTCCTTCAGCTCCCATAGGCTCAGTTAGACCTTGTCATCTCCTCTACCACCCATGACTGAGTATTTAGAGGTCCAGTCTTTTTTTCCTTTTTCTTTTTTTTAAATATTTATTTATTTATTTATTTATTTATTTATTTATTTATTTATTATGTATACAATATTCTGTCTGTGTGTACACCTGCAGGCCAAAAGAGGGTACCAGACCTCATTACAGATGGTTGTGAGCCACCATGTGGTTGCTGGGAATTGAACTCAGGACCTTTGGAAAAGCAGGCAATGCTCTTAACCTCTGAGCCATCTCTCCAGCCCCTAGGGGTCCAGTCTTAAGAATCCTTGCAAAAGGCAATTTTAGATGCTATGAGTTTATGAGTGCCATAGCCTTGTCATCCTGTGAGACATCACCTCTCAGACCATCCTCTGGTTCTTTCCTCCACAATGTTACTTGGGCTGTGGATGAACACTCAACGGTTGGCTACATATTGTAAGGACCTTGAACTGCCAGGACTCTGAATTGACCATTGTTAACTTCAGAGAAGTTTCTTTGACCAAGAATGAGGGAGTCTTCTGGGGCTCTAAGTCTACACATTGCCCACTGCTGTAGCTGAGGAGTTTATGCACATTCAAACCTTGTATCGCTCCTTGTGCACAACACTTTCTTTTGTTGTATCAAACAGAGTCATTCCAACAAGCGAAAGTACAGGCAATTTATCTCCAAATAAAGCTTGCTTCAAATCTGCTACAACTGTTTTAGTTGAATCTAGGTGTACTTTGAAACAATTTTTTCCTGCTCAAGCCTCATATACTCCCATTTAACACTGTTATGCAGTGTCTAATCAAGTGATGCATGTTCATTCATTTATCCCTGCATCTCTGGGATCTGCATTTCTGGAACTCACACATAAAGGGGCCTCCATCACAGCAACTTGTTCCTTCCTCACTAGACTAACACATTCAATGTCAGCTCTTCGGTAAAATGTTTGCTGCCTCACACACTAACCCAAGGATAATTCCTTTTCCAGGGAAACTGAGTTGTAAAGATAGGAGTTTTATTGCTTGGAGTCTAGCGTGGATCCCAAGTGACTAAACCACTAGGATGCCGCTCTGCAGGGGACTGAGAAAAAAAATAGAGAATGTTTAAGAGTGAGTAAAGACCTAGGGATACTCAGTCCTCAGATGTTGGGTCACTAATCAAAAAGAACAGTTCTTACCCGGTGTAGTGGTGCACGCCTTTAATCCCAGCATTTGGGAGGTAGAGGAAGATGGATCTCTGTGTCTTTGGAGCCAGCCTAGTCTACAAAGTGAGTTCCAGGACAGCTGAGGCTGTTACACAGAGAACCTTGTTTCTAGAAAAGAAACAACAACAACAACAAAAAAAAAAACCCACAAAACAGCAAAAACAAACAAGCAAAAAAACCCAGAAGGGTTCTCTAAACACCTGGAACTTGAAATCTTGAGAGCCATGCCCTTGGAGTCCAAAAATGTGCCACACAAAACTCAAGCTGCTGTTCTGGACACACTTTGAAGGAAAACATCTTTGGCAGCCCATTTAAACCTTTGTCTCCAATTCCGAATTCAGATTTGATGCTAGGCCATATGTAAGCCTAATTGCAAACAAAGCTGTTAAAATGCCCCAAATGGCCATGGGAAACAGTCTTCAGAAGCCCGTCCAAAGGCTCATCAACAAGCAAAGCCCTGTGGCCACTCGGCTAAACCTTGAAAGCATAGGCATCAACTCAAAACATGTGGCGGCTCGCAATATGAAAAAGAACCTTTCACTTCCTTTAGAGATGCCGGGTTTCCATTGGTCACACTGGGAGATCCACGGGGAAGACACAGTGGCCTGTGTGAGGCACACTGGTGGTCTGTCTCTAGCCTCACAGTCCCATTCGGTGACAGTGGAAATTGTCCCTTCAGAGTTGGCATAAGATGATATTGGAAGTTGCCCAAAGACACTGGTTTAGTCTCATTATTTACACATAGACCTTCTCATGTGGGAGTCTGTTTGGAGCCAAGTAAGATCCACTAATTAAGGAAATATTAATAAAAAAAATTTAATTTCTTAACAGAACAAAACTTGCTTCCATAAGACTTCAAGTCTCAGTTTAACCATAAAGTGGGAAAATGTGCTGTTGCTTAGTTGGCTCCACTGTTTACATTAAGTGTCATACACGTATGTGCAGAGATGGCTAGTTTTCAAAGTTAGACGACAACATGCACACCTAGTATTAAAACCACATTGAGCAAAACCATTCTTGATTCAGAAGGCGCCTGTGAGTGTAACGAGCCTCTGGGCCGACATTAAACATGTCGTTTTTTAAGAGCTTTGGGAGAATAAACTCACTCCCCACAGACCAGCCGTGGGATGTGCGCTTCTAAACAAATTCTTCACATTAACTCAGTTACTTGTGATTTATTTCTTTCTCATAAAATAGAACCCAGGGCACAGAAACAACCCAGTTGGTTTGAATGTGGGAACGTGGATATGGGAACTGCGAATCTTAGGAGCAGACCCTATCCGCTTTCATCTGTGCTTACTTTTACCTCTTTGAAATGACACTTCATGGAAAAATCAGATTTTTTTTCACCTAACTGCTGGTGATGGTACATTTTATATGGCCTTGAACCCTCTTGTCAGCATTGTATAACTGCTATGTAATATTGCCCCAGAAAAATCATCTGCAATATACTTTACTGCTTTTGAGCATGGATTTCAATCATATCTGACATTTAGCTGTAGTTTTCTAGTAATTATTTAGTGTGCTAACTTTTCTCTGACCATTTCCCTAAAGTAACTCCTAAGAAATCAGTGTTCTTAAGATACATGTTTCTGCACATCTCCATATCTCTATAAGTGCATATAATGTTTGCCAATTTGTTCACCATTTTTATTGATTTTACCACCATCAAAACTGTTGAAAAACCATTTAAATTGACTTTTTTATTTTAATGTTTAATCACCCTCCTTACACATATCTCCCGGTTGAGTACCTATTTCATTAATCTATGTGACTGACTACCTAGAGAATTCTTCTAAATAGAAATATTTCCAGATAAACAAGTGAATAAATAAGATATAAACCCACATCTTCCCTGAGGCCACTGTTCCCTTCTGTAATAACAAGATGTTTCTGTGATTCTGCATGACTTGGGGAAAGAGGGCACAAGGAATCCCAAAGCTCCCAACTAGTCTCTATAATTTATTTCTTAAATGTCTTCTGCACATCAAGTACATGCTCCACATGAATCCCTGGTGTCAGTGGAAGTTAGTAAAGGGCCAGTTCCCAGTAACTGGAGTCACAGATGCTTGTGAATCACCATATGAGTGTCGGGAATTAAACCTAGGTCCTCTGTAAGATCACCAAGTGCTCCAAACAACTGAGCTCTCTCTCCAGCCCTGTAATTTATTTATTTTTAGCGTGTGGCAGAGGCCGTGGCGGCAGTGGTAGTGGTGGTGGTGGTGGTGGTGGTGGTGTGTATGTGTGTTGTGGGGATGCATTCACTTGAGTATAGCTGCCCGTAGATTCCAGAAGAGGGTGCTATATCCCCTGGAACCGCAGTTACAGGTGGGGTGCTGGGAACTGAATTTAAATCTTCTGTAAGGTCAGCACTCCCTCTTAATTGCTGAGACATCTTTCCTGACCCACTTTCTCAATGTAAATAAATCACAATAAGTAGCAATTGCAGTATTTCATTATTTTCTGCAGTATTGGAGTTTGTGCAAATGTATTTGAAGGTTCATATTCTCAGATTATATTCAAATGTTTCAACACAAAAAGGACATGAAAAGCTAAAAAAAACAGCTTGTGTTTTCCATTTTTCCTTAAATAGGAATCTTAAGGAAAGAAAATGACCATTTAAAGTAAAGAGGACAGAGTTGTCTAGCTTATTTCTCTGTTTGGCTTCCTTTCTTAATTCCCACACTCCCCAAATGAGCCAACACTGATTTCAAAGGCAATGAAGACAGAGATCTGGAGATAATGGTGATGGTGGTTGTGCAGCACTGGGCATGCATTTGATTCCAGAAAACTGTACATTGAAAACTGTCAGAAGTGCTAGCTTTAATTTTACAGTGGTTTCAGCCTTCTTTTCTCCCCAAAGAGCAAGAGAATCTTTTACCCTTCACTCTCTTGGCCTTTCTGAGAGCCCTGCTGTCTGCTGCCAATCGATATAACTCTGACACAGATCACTGCTTAGTGGTGGCAGCTGCTGGGGCTTCCAATTATCTAAGGAAATCAGGAAACTCAGGTCCTCTGCCTCCCATCGTCGCATTCAGCAATAAGAATAGGCCATTAACATAGACATATTTAGAGAGGAAAGTAAGGATGTCAAAAGAGTTCCTGCCTCACTATTGCTTGGTGACAGGGAGACAGGGCTTAGGATTGTCATTAGACAACTACCAGAGAACTTATCCTAAGTGTTTCCTGCTTCTGTACTGGAAGATCCTGGGAAACGCAGCGTATACATTGAATTAATAAGTCACCCAGCAATTTTGAAATATATCATGTTGAATAATGTAATTTGGACATGTAAGTTAGCATGATTGAATCTTTTTAGAATGTGCACAGAAACAAAAACGTAAATAAGCATCATTATTGTCAACTAAAATAAAGTAGTTAACTTATACAAAGAAGAAAATGACAATCATACATCAATTATACAAAGAAAGCCTCCATAGGGCTGGATACATGCCACATTTGGCTTAGAATATTTTTTTAAACATGAGCCCAGACATTTCTTAATATAATTAATGCCCGCTTTGATTACTTTTCTCATCTCAATACCAGTCAGAAATATCTCCAGGGGGTGGGGGAGGATTTATTTTGGGATTCCAATTTGAGAAGACACAGTCCATCATGACGGAGAAGTCATGGCAGGATTCATAGGAACAGCAACAGAGAACTGGTGGGCTGGGAAGAGGAGGTGGACTGCAGGACGGACCTGAAGAAAGACTGGAACTGTAGACCAGCTCTGACCATCACAGTTGACCCGTCAGCAAACCACTTCATCAGCCAGTGCACCTCCTAAAGAAGCCACAGTCTCCCTACAGCACCGCCTACTGGGAACCAACCTAGACAAACATCTCTTTGAGAAATTGCGCTAACTGCTGTGGAGTTTCCTGCACACAGGAGCCTGTGGGGCAAACTTACAGTCACAGGTAACATCGATTCTCCCTTACTCCCACACCAAGCTCTTTAAAATGCTCTTTATATGATATATTAATGATGCAAAATATGTGCAAAGTAGAATTCTCATCAGAATCATCCCAGTTACCTTCTTTTGTGTCTCACCCCCTCTCACGCAGGTCTATTCCGTCTTCCCAACTAGTGCATATTCTGTTCTCTCTCTCTCTCTGTCTCTTTCAACTAAAGAACTGCAAAAGGCTTTTAAACTCATGTCAGGAATTAAATTAAAATGCAAGAAAGTATGATAAAATGTTATTGTAGTTACTAGAAATGTATTAATTAGCAAAGTCACTTTAAATATATAAAAGATAAAAAGAGTTTAGAAATTATTTTAACCATGAGAGCCACTGAAATGTCTTGGGCCTTTTCTTCTTGGGAGGCCTTGTTCTAAGTACTTACTTGTTTCAGACCTCCCATTCTTCACGCAGCCCTGCCAGGCAAGATATCAAGTGTAGCTAATGTCTACCTTACACATTAGGAAGCTGGGATCCAGTGAATTACCAGCTTGATGAAGACTTGTAAATTAGGGGCATTGCTCTTGACCTCTCCAGTGCATACATGCTTTTACTCTGAGCATAGGATACCAACAATCTGAAAAGAAGGCAATACACCTCTTTGGGGCTGTACATGAAAGTGCCTGCTGGCTTTGGCAAGCTAGACAAACATCTCTTTGAGAAACAGCATTAATTCAGATCTAAACAAAACATAGACAATAATTTGTTCACTTTCTACTCACTCTCAAGCTTAGATAGTTAACTAAATTGTGACTGTGCCCCAGAATTCTCCAGAAATATCTCCAGTATATTTTTTGGAGAAACATACTGAAGGCCCACGGGAGAGAGGCCCTAGTAGGTCCAGGGACTCCTTTTCCAAGCACTGGCTGCCTCAGACATGCTTGCTTTCTACGAGTCGGCTGCTGGATTGTCGGTGAGGAGAGTGCTAGACAAGCGGGGGCCCACCCTTCTCCCCCACCCTTCTCCAGCCCTGCTCTGGAGAAACATAGTCCCTTCATAGGCCTGCCTCTTCTGTAGTGACTGGTTCTGGCCATACTTGTGTACAGGAACCAGGGAGTCCTGACCCTGATAGAGACTTAGAGAGGAACCAGGGAGTTCTTTACATTGTTACTTAGCTGAATTCAGGAAAGGAAAGCACCAGGAGAAGGGGCTCGGATGTTTGGCATCAGGGATCACGCTGGGCCAAGGGGCAATGACTAATCAGTGCTCCACACTGTTACCTGGAGCCCATCCACTCCCTCTGGGATATCGGCCATTATCAGCTCACCTCACTTTGACCAGATGAGTCGGGGAAGATGTGTATATCCTCCGAAGCTCGTGACTCAAGGGTTGTCATTAGTAACCACTTTGCTAATTTCTTCCCTGGGTTCCCGTCCACTGTCCTATTTCCACATCCATAAAACAAAGAATCTTTACGCTCTATTTATTTCTGGAGAAAAAGTGTTCAGCACTAATATGGAAATTATGACTCCAGCAACAGGAAGCATGTTGCCAACCACAACTGATTTGGGATCTTTTTGTTTATGGTTTGCTTTCATTTTAGTCTTTGCCTCTTTCCACCTATGCTGTTTAGCTCTGGCTAGCCACAAACCTAAATGCCCTTGCCTTAGCTTCCCAAGAGCACCAAGCACCATGATGGCCCGCAGACTCAGTTCTTTCATAGAAGGAAATTGGTCGGCAGGGGAAGGAAGCCACAAGTCCTCCAGCCCTCGCCTTTGCTCTTTGACCAGAACAAAGCACTGATCTCCTGGTGCTGTGGGTTCCCATCTGGGAAACTGAGAAAACACATCTAGGTTGGCTTATCTCATTTGACTGGTGCAACAACCCAAAGAAGTTACACAAATAACAATGTTAGTGAAAGACCCCAGCAACTGAACAATGGCTGCTGCAGGGGATGTAAGGCATGCTCCCTTACTGAAAATATAAAGGATGCTCCTGCTGATTATCAAACTAGAAAGTTATTCTGGGGTGTATTTGGATCTCATGTGCAATGACTTAGCAAGTGAAGATAAACTGTGTTATAAAATAAAGATATTATTTAATAATGAAAAGGGATAAAGTATTGATAAAGTATATAGTTAAAGTTGAGGACTTTCTGTCAAGGGAAAGACTTTAATCACAAAAGTCCACTTATTCTTATAATTCTACTTACATGAAATGCAGAAAATGGAGACTTCATAGAAATACAATAAATTAGTGGTAAAGGACAGGAGGCCTGTGTGAAAGTTTAATGCAGCATTTCTTCAGGGAGTGAGGGAAACCACTTAGAATATAACACAATGACGGTTGTCCGGTGAAGCACAATCAATAAAAACTCAGAGAGAGAAATTGGGGTTCAACCTGAAGATCCGAAAGGTAAAACATTGACCTAAGTCTGAAATGGTGATCCTGCCTTCAGGAATCACAGACTGAGACTGTGTCTGAGAGATGTCTCCTCCCCCATCTTATATTCCTCTCTAGGACTGGGATTAAAGGTGTACATCACTGGAATTAAAGGCATGCATCTCTCGATTTCTATGGCAACTAGTGTGGCTACTGGGATTAATGATGTATGTCCTTATGGCTACTGAGATTAAAGGTGTGTGTTATTATAACCTGGACTGTAAGGCTGACCAGTGGGACTGTTTTACTCTCAGATCTTCAGGCAGTCTTTATTTATTAAAATACAATTAAAATGCCACTGCAGTCTGGCTGCTCTGTAGATGCACGGAAACTTATTAAATTATACATTTAAATGGCACTTCATGGTATGTGAATTGTATTTCAAGAAGACTTTTTTTAAAAATTATATTAGACAGACGTCTATCAAATCACCAACAATACCACTTAGAATGCCATTAAGGACAACTTGAGGAGTTTTTAAAGCAATTTTAAGATAGCTGTACTTGACAATTTCATTTTCAAATGTCACAACACATTCAAAAATTGAGATGCAGGAATAATTTCCCTATCAATTACTGGCTTGAGTAAGCTACACAGATACTGTGTTTATGATTGAATGCAAGAAAACCATTAAAAATATATAGTTGCATTTTGTTTTAAATGTTTATGTCATCAAAAATTTTGAATTTTTTTTCATAGAGTTTGATAATCAGTGGAAATATTTCATAAAATTATGACAAGCAAAGTGCCTCTGGCCATACTTGGTTAGAAATCTGAAAAGTTATTTTTGCCAAAATGCTACAGAGTTTCTTTTTGTGAGGACTTCTTGTAACGCCTTAATTAATTTGCATATTGGCAATTCTTGTCATGACTTACCCTATCAATATTTACCACTTAATTTTTAAGTGCCTTTCTACCTTAAACTTCCATTATAATTCCACACTTTACAAAGCAGATTATTAAGAGAAGCAGGTAGGCTAACTGTAGATCTTCTCATCTCCCTCCTCTCTTACAAGTCCAGTTCCCAGTCTTATTCCTAGTATAGCAGGCCAGCTGCTGTGGTCCCTCTTCCCTCACTTCCTTCATCTCCAAGGGTCCCTCACATAGATCTTCCCTTCCAGACTTCCTCTCCCCCAGGACTGCTTTTTCTCAGCCCCCAACTCCAGCTGGATTATCCGGGAACCTGCAGACCATACCAGTCAAGGAAGCAGGCAGCCTGGGGATCTTTATCTCTGGCCTCTCTTCCTCCAAGTCCAGCCCCTCCATCTCTACCCCAGCTCTGTATGGGATTGTCTGCACAGCCTCCAGCTCCTCCGTGGCCCCATCTCCAGCAGATCACAAAGATCCTCCCTCATCCTGTTATCCTAGCCCCAAATTCCAGCAGGCTTTCTCTGAGAAGCCCTCGCCCAAGGTTGACAGAGAAGCAAGTAGGCCTGGAAGCAGGTAAGCTAACTTCAGATCTTCACTCTCCCTCCTCTCCTCCACATGGAATCCCCAAGTCTCAGGTCACCTCTGTAGCAGACCACCTGATGTGGCCTCTGCTTATGATGAATGTTCCTTAGTTCAGAAGAAATATAAGCTATAGATGTACCGACATCCGGGAAATCTGGAGGCCATGCTGGTCAGGAAATCTGGTAAACAGTCTTCAACCTCCTTCCTGTACTCCGCTTTGAATTCTCCAGTCTTCTTGCCTTAACTTTGTAGCAGGCCATCTGCGGTGACCTCTCCTTCCTCTCTGCCCCTATTTCCTGGGAACTATGGAGCCCTTCTTGGCACACCTGTCTTTCCTCCTGCCGGGATCCTTCAGCACCCCTGCCCCATTCTAACCAAACCCCATTCCTTCATGTCAGCTCCCAATACCTAGAAGTAGTTTCTACCTTGGACACCCAGGCCACACCTGGCAGAATATCAGAAGTGATCATTGCCAGTCAACCCATAGCCACCACACTCTGCAGAAAGGACAACAGAAATTAAAGACCAAGACACGCACTCAACAAAGACAAGATCAGATATTAACACTTAGAATTACAATCATCCCAAACTCAGATCCATAGGTACCACTATAAAAACATGATCAATAGCAACCAGGACAATATGACTCTACTAGAGCTGAGCTATAGTAGCCCTGACACACCTGAAGCACAAGACAAAGACTTCAAAATAGCAATTATGAATGTGCTTAAGGACCAAAGCGGATGGAGGACACTAAGAAAACCAGGACCTCTCAGCCAACGGGGCGGACACCCCTATGAACTCCCAGAGACGGAGGCAGCATGTACAGGGTCTGCACAGGTCTGCACCAAATGGGGTGCTAGTGGAAGGAGAAAAGGATACGGCGCCTCATCCATAATTCAGAAGCAATCTTCAAGGGATAACTACTTGCAAACGAAAATTTAGTTTCCTCCCGGGAGTCTCACCAGGGAAACAGGCTTCTCTTTAGTACACGCTGCATGCCCAGCAGTAGATGGTCAATAGGAAATGAACTCGAAGGCATCTCTGGAGTTTCTTTGTCCCATAATAGTGTACCAGGACTCTTCCTTTAAAAAAGATAATCTGATTATCTTCAGTTCTTTTTCTTCTCTCTTTTGCCTTACAGGTCCTTTGTGCATATATTATGGTTCTCAGTTTATGATGTTATGTGATTCCTGAGTGTGCTAATAAGTGGTCTCTCTTCTTTGTGCCTTGACTTTGGCTCACTTCCTTCTGTTTGTCTGTTTTGTCCAATTCCGATGTATTAGTTTTTTCTTTATCTTATTATATTTTATTTTATTATTATTATCCATTAGAAGTCTGTTATTTTTCCAAATGAAAGACAGAAAGGGGGTAGATTCAGATGGGGGATTGTAGAGGAGCCAGAAGAAGTAGAAGAAGGGGAAACCATAATCAGGATACAATATATAAGAAAATAAAAACTATTTTCAATAAAAAGAAAAAATATATTATTGTTATTATTATTACTACTATATTGCTACTCATAAAAGAAAAAAGCTTTGATCATTCGGGTATGCTGGCATACATCTTTAATCCTACACTTGTGAGGATTTAAAGCCAGTCATGGCAAAGAGCTTCTGTCAAAAACAAACAAAAAGCAACACCTCTACTCAGTAAAGGACTCTATTATGAAATAAAATCTAATAATTTGTATTCTAATTACATTATTATAATAACATAACTCAAATTTTAGAAAATGCATTTAAAATGTAAAACAACCTCATTCAATTTTAATGTCACAAGAAGAAAACTGATAACTCTTTCAAGAAAAATCTATAAGTATTTCTAAAGATAAATATGCTATTTAATTCAAACTCACAATATCAAGATATTTTATTTCCATGTGCCCTCTTGTTTAACTGCCTTGTTTATACTTGTTGGTTTCAGGATTGGGCATCAATTTTAATCTTAGAAATTAAAAATACTATAAAATATCTAATAGTGGTTGAAACTACTTTTAAAAGTCATTACATTTAGAATTACACTGAAAACAACTTTTAAGAGCTGGGTGTGGTGGCGATACTTTTAATCTCAGCACCCAGGAGACAGAGGCAGGGGGCTCTCTGTGAGTTTGAGGTGAGCCTAGTCTACACAGTAAGTTCCAAACTTGAACAGCTGCTTAGTGAGACTCTGTCTCAGGGTTTGTGTGGGGGTGGGAGGTAGGGGAGAAAAAGAAAAGGAAATGGGGAAAAAAATCAAAAGAAAATTTTAAGTTTTAAAATCTTGTCGAGATGTGTAACATGAAGGGGCCTGCTTGTTTGTGTTTCTGTCCTGCCTGGCCCCCCAGCTGTTTAGTCCCAGAGAAAAATCACACTGAAATCTCTATAAGTTATAAAGCTGATTGGCCCTTTAGGTCAGGCTTCTTACTGGCTAACTCTCACATCTTGATTAACCCATTTTCCTGATCTACGTTAGCCATGTGGCTCAGTACCTTTTTCAGTGGGGCAGCTCACTTCCTGCTGCTTCGGTGATCTGGGCAGGAGTGGGGGAATCAGCTTCCTCCTCCCCAGATTTCTCCTGCTCTCCTTGCATCATTTCCACTTCCTGTCTGGTTTTCCCGCCTACACCTCCTGCCTGGCCAATCAGCGTTTACTTAAAACATGATTGACAGAATACAGAGAATTCTCGCCCACCAGAGATGTACTCCTGGCTTGAATGAGCACAAAGCAGTTTCTCCAGGCCTCTTCAGATGTCTTCCTTGTACCGAGTGCTCACCTCATGATATTCAAGAGAACAAATCAGGAAATAAGTAATTCGTTAAGGAATCACAATGAATATTGAAAAGGTACCTGTGTCATGTTTTATAGTTTCATAAAAATAAGATTCAAGTTTTAAAAATTGTCTAAGAATTCAACAACTTGGATGCTCAATGGACTCACATGCCGATTCTCTTTCAATTTTCACCATACTCTGGAAATTGAGTGTGGGATGGCTCTCTTTGCACTCTCTGAAGGTCTATGGTCCTCACTGAATCAGTGCAGGTTCGTATGGAGCATTAGAGAATAGCTTGAAAGTCAAAGATGGGATGCTTTTTTAAAAAATGAATCATTAAAAAAAAAAGTCAAAGATCAACAGGGAAAGAGATTTCAGTTTTCCTCACAGAAGAATGTGACATTTTAAAAGCATTTACAGAATAAGATTGCTGTAGAGCTCTGGAGTTAATTCTGATTGGAGAAGGCACCGCTTTCAGCAGCTTCATATCCTAAGCATCAGTTTCATGTTGTATTAAACGTTTCGTTATAGTTGAAGCTGTTGTCCTAAGCACTAATAAGGTGATGAAATGAGGAAAATATTAAGTAGAAATAATTAAAATTAAAAGTACTAGAAATAGTTCAGTTCCACAGTACTTGTACATAAAGAAAATTTACTGAGAATATAAGGCACGTTTAAAATAATGCTATCCACACATTTTTTCAGAGTAAAAACATTCAGCTTTCTAAATGTAACTAAAACCTCCTTTACACAGAACCATCAAAAGACATCAAATTGGAGTTCTCAAATTATTTCAATGAACTGATTTATAAATACCAAATAGAAGTTAATTAAGAGTAGTTGCATTTATTTAAGCTATTTTTTGTAAAGCCCAAATTGTTCATTGGTTTTTTTTTTCTCCTTTCTAACTACGAAATAAATGCCAGGCACCAAGTAACGTCATTGGAATGAACTCCTTTGACAGATGGACAAGTCCCGATGACAGGTATTTTCCAGGTCTAGGATCCCACAATCACATCTCTGAAAGGTTTTCTGCATGAAGTGTTTGAAGAAGTGGTGGACGTGACACTGATCTCTGAGTTCCATTCCCTGTCTCCGTTGCGGTGGGGCGGGGGGCAAGCGGGAGAAGAGAAAGGTAATGATGATAAGGGAATCTGAACCAAATGCTGCTGCATGCTAGAAATGATTAGATGCCCTTGTCATAGAGCTGTTGCAGAGTTCCAGGTGAAAGAGGGGAAGAAAAGGTCAAGTGTATGCACATGAGAGAGAAAAAAAAGAAAGGAAAAGCATATATTATATAGCCCATAGTGTGTGTGTGGAGCCATTAGCGCTGTGTGTATGTGTGTAGGGGGAGCCAGCAGCAGTGTGTGTATGTGTGTAGGGGGAGCCAGCAGCAGTGTGTGTATGTGTGTAGGGGGAGCCAGCAGCAGTGTGTGTATGTGTGTAGGGGGAGCCAGCAGCAGTGTGTGTATGTGTGTAGGGGGAGCCAGCAGCCCACTCCTGGACCCCCATTCTTCATCCTTGTTAGATGTCATTTCACCAGGCAAAGGGAAGAATGAAGGCTGGCCTTGTGACTCATTAACACCTATTAGGGTTAGCTGCACAATATGTTTATAATTAAAATAAAAGTATAAGTGTGCACACTTTATTCCTTTCCCTTGAGGACCTGCAGAGCACAGCCCTGAGGTTCTACAGCTCAGTCAGCCCTCTTGGTGCAATGCTCTCATTTTGCAGAAGATCGTGTCTTACACAAACATATGTTCAGTTACTAACATTACATTCTGACTCAGTTCTAGGCCCTGTTCTAGACAAGAAACAAACAGCAAACAAAACCCTTGCTCTCCAGGAGCTTATGCTGTTGCTGACAAAGCAGGCATTTAACAAAAATAACAATCTCACTGATGGTTAGCATATCTTTTCTCACTTTAACATCTGTAAATTAATATGTATGACGGTTACTCTTGTCGACCTGCGTACGATTGGCAAATGCCCACTAGACTGATAAAGCACACTTCTTCATGAATCTCATAGGGTGTTTTCAAAGAAGATTGGATTATCAGGGCTTTGACTTAATGAAGAAATGACCCCACTGATATTTTCAAAATTTTAGGAGACCACCCTTGGGGAGGTGGTGGAACTTCCAAGGATGGAAGAGCGGTAGTTGGAGTAAGTAGAACCTCTATGGCAAGGCACATGCCCCTAGGGCTGCACCTACCTTGGCCATTTGAGCTACTTTTTACCCTGCTTCTCTGCTGCCATCATGTATCTGTAACGCTCAACTATGTCCTCCCTGTCTCCATGGGGAAAAATATCTGAAACCATGAGCCCATATAAATACTCCCTCTTTGAACTGTGTTTCTGTCTGGTCTTTTGTCACAGTTATGAAAAAGGTAACTGACATCCGCTGCTTTTGAAAACTGATGGTCATATTTTTCTGGGCACTTATGGTGGTCAGTTCAATACTGATAACCTTCAGTGACAGCATTTAGAGCTCACTTAAACCCTTTAGGGTATTGAGTTCTTAAGCACTTTCAGAGAACAATTGAGTAGGCCGTTGTGATGTAAAACAATGGGGTTAGGGTTAACCTCATTGAGAAGGTACCACTTGAAAAAAGCGGGGCTTCATGGGACATTCTAGACAAAGGAACACAGATGAAATCTAACATAAATGAGGCAGAAACTGAAGTCTTTCTCTCTTTTGTTGCAAGAAAGTCGTATGCATAAGTGTCCAATTTTGCTGATATGCTGTCAGCAGGTTCTGTGATGATGCTCAACTCACACATAAACCCTGTATTCATCTTATCCCTGTTGAACATAGAAGGTTAAATGAGATCAATAGTTTTGTATATATAAAAAAAATTCCGTGATAAAAAAACAAACCAGTGGACCATACCAAGAAATAAAATATCAATCAGAACTTGAATGAGAAAAGGTAATCAGTAGATGCACTCTTTGGGATGAATCAGATATTAGAAATGTCTTACAATATTTTAAGGATTCATCATGAACTTAATCTCATGAACAATTGTGAATTGTTGTGAAACAAGCAAAAATACAGGAAATTCCAGCAAAGAAACCGAAGTGACAACAGTAGGAATAGGGAAAAGACACCAGCCGAGTGAGCTTGGCTGTGGTGGAGACAACGGCACAGAACAGTGAGCGGGGGAAATCCGTCCGAACCACAGGAAGACAATGGAACAGATGAACAGAGACAGTCCCAAGAGACCCTCAGACAGCTGAGAAGGAGCTCACGCCTTTGTAATCTTCAGAAGAGATCAGAGAAAACTATTAAAATTATGAGTGTATAAAGTAAAAACTATATTCATTCAAGAGATTGACTGAATCACAAACAAAAGGAACCATAGAAAACCCAGAACAACACATATCACACTTGAACATGAAAAATAAAGATGAAGAAAAGCATCTTGAAAGCACCCAGAGAAAGTGAGTTTTCTCATCGTAATAGAGTGGAAAATTTTTTCTAGTAATATATCTTTTTAAATACTGAAGGGGGGCACAATTAATTGTCAATTTTAGATTCTGCATCCAACAATGATGTCTTCATCAACAAATGGGTACTAAAGATATCATCATGTTGGCGGAGGCTGTTTGTTCATTTCCGGTTGCTCTGACTAGAAATAATCACACAAAAACTATATTATTTGCAATACTGTTTGGCCACTTGCTTAAGCGTATTTCTAACTAGCTCTTATATCCTAAAATAACCCATCTCCATTAATCTGTGTATCGCCGTTGTGCTGTGGCTTACTGGCAAGGTTCTGGTGGGCTCCGGCAGAGGTGTCTGTCTCCTGTGGGTGGCTACATGGCTTCCCAACTGCACCTACTCTCTCTCTCTCTCTACATATATCTCTTCCAGCCTGGCTATACTCTGGTAAGCCATTGGCCAAAAGCAACTTCTTTTTTTAAGCCAATAAAAGCAACATATATACAGAAGGACTTCTCATACCATCCTCAGATTAAGAGATAGGATGCAAATCTGTTGCTAGCCAAGAATGGTTAAAGAATTTTCTCTGTATAGGAAAAAAGTTACCAGAATAAAACCTGGAATTTTATTGAAAAGTAAAAAGAAGAGTTTAAAATAAATAAAAGAAAAAATGTATAATTATAATGGATATTTTTAAATTTTATAAACATAACAAAACAGACAATTATAAATAAATCATTCTCATTAATTTCTTATATCATATTTGATGCCTGATCAAATATTATGAAGCTATCAGATACTGTGTGCACAAAAGAAGAAGAAGCAGTTACATTTTTAAATGTGGTCATGATGGAGCATGACTAAAGATCAGCTTTCTAAATTATATCTGAGAGAGCAGACCGTCACTGAAGCCAGGGGACGGTGATCCGTTATATATGTGCATCATCGGATGGAGCTCAAACATTGGGAAAAATATGCTCAAAACACTGTATTTGATATTTAAGTCAGTAGATACTTAAAGTGAATATTTAATACTTCAATTAAGGCGGAGCAAACAAAATAAAAATTAGCTGTGTAGAACAACTTGGTATTATTTAAACTGTTATAAATCAAACCAACTACCCATGGAAATTTTTAAGATGATCAAAATTGTATGTGGCATTGATGAAAGGCTCTTCCGTGAATTACCGAACCAGGCGATGAAAATTTTTAATCACAGAACAGTGTGAAGCCCGTGTGAATGAAACACGAACCCAAGCTGACTGTGGCAAGAGCCGAAAGCCTCAGCTTTTCATCATCACCTCGTGTCCTGATACCATTTCATTCATGTTATGTTTGTTTCCAGATTTACTGCTTCCAACCTGATCCAAAGCAGCTGCTTTCCCACAAGGAGGCTTATCTCCTTCTGCACGGGGAATAAAACGGGGTTAAGAATGCAGGCAGATCCAGCCCCGTCCCTACAGAGGCCCGGGTCAGAGGAGAAGATGTGCAGAGCAAGGAGCTCATAAAGTTGGCTTAAAGGCAGGATTATCTTGTCCTCCCCAGACAGAAGTCATTAGAACAGGGTTGAGGGCTACTGCACACAGACGTCTGCACGGCGAATGAGTCCCAGATCCCTTTCATTGTCCTTGGCTTTGAGCATCTCTTCAAAGCAGGTCAGTAGGCCTGTGGGTCCCCGCTGGGGTCAGCTCTCAGGCTGCTCCTTAGTGACCCCTAGTCATGTGGACAGAGAAAGAAGCCCGCCTCTGTAGAGGATCAAAGTCCTAGTTTTCCTTGTAGCCTTTCTTGGCTCTCCAGCTGAGGAGGCTGGTGGAACTGGGCAACCTGGGGTGGGCAGAAAAAAGGAGGAAGGGTGTTTTAACACTAAGTCAATTGCTGCTAGCTCTACCATTTCTGTCAAAGAAGACCTGGACAGGTAGCTAAAAGGTAACCACCCAATGGGCCCTGCCTCAGCTGCCTTCGACAACACAGATGAAGGGAGAGCTCAGGATAGACCTCAATGATAAGATAAATCTGTTATGTTAGTTACTCGGTTAATGCGGTGATAAAATGCCATGATCAAAACAGCCTCTGGAAGAGTTTCTTTTAGCTTATGGTTCCAGAGGGTTAGAGCCTATGATAACAAAAGGGCAGCATGGCAAACAGTGGCAGGAGTGGTACAGCAAGAACAGCTGGGAGCTCACACCTTAAGTGACAAACACAGAGCAGAGCTAGCATTGACGTCGGAACCTTCGTCACGGGAAGGTCGGTCACAGAGGCTCTGTCCTGCCACGGCCTTACTCATCATTCTGATTCCTTGAACTCCCCGCCCCCCCCCATTCAGGGTTCTAGAAACTTCCACATCCCCAGAAACTTCTCACGTGGGGAACCCAATGTTGTCAGTCATCATGGCTGTGGAGCAGCAAGACAGACACCCAGCCAGTCCAGGCAAGCGTGACTACACCCTATGAGTGGTGGCTTAGAAAGGAAAAAACAGTCAGTGTTCATACCCCTAGAATCTGTTAATGCGACTGTGTTTGGGAAAGGAAGTTGCTGTTGTGATTAAATTACAGAGGTGAGTTCATCCTGGGGTTAGAGTGGTCTTTAAATCAGTGATAACCGCTCTTATGGAGACAGAGGATGCCACACGCAGGCACAGAGAAGGTGACTTGAAGACAAGAGACAGAGGTGGGAGCGATGCCAGCCCTCGGCAGAGGAAACCTGCCGCATGTCCATCAAGGGGGCATGACCCTGCTGATCAGCAGACATTCGGTCTCTGGTCAGTAGAAGGGTGGCGGAATAGGCTGCTGTTTGAAACCACCTGGTACGTGGCAAGATGTGGTGACAACCAAGGAAAACTAATAGAGCTGAGTGTTGTGTCTAGTTCAAGGCTATACTAAGGTAAGGTGTTCATTTGTTTGTTTGGAGGACATTGGAGATTTAGCAGGCAGAGTGAGAAAGTATGAAGTCATTTAGGCAGAGAATGCTGTAAGAAGAGAACCGTTAGAATCATCAACAAGCTTCACAGATCAATTCTTTTCATGGACAATGGTAACAATAGAAATTTGCCTTGAGAAAAATGCATGTGTTTGTCTGTCTGTCTCTTTCTCTCTGACTCTTTCTCTCTCTCTTCTCTCTTTGACTCTCTCTCTCTCTCTCTCTCTCTCTCTCTCTCTGTGTGTGTGTGTGTGTGTGTGTGCTCGCGTGCATGTGTGTGTGTGTGTCTGTGTTTGGAATCATTGATTCGAATTTCTAAATGCTCTACCATAGATTTTAGGCTTTTTACATTACGGATACTCAACCAACAATCTATGGAACTATTTTCCCCAGCCACCACTAGATAAAAACCTCTGAAGTCTGGTGGCAAGTATCTCCTATTAGAGAAATGCAGCCCACGTTTCTATGATGAGCTCTCCTGAGAGTATGTTAGTGAATGCAGTCACTAAACAGGCTCCATATGAAGGTGTCACTGTGGTGTCATCCATGGCTTCAGCGGCTCGTGTCTATTTATAGTAGGATTTTTCTGATCATGTTGACATGTGAATAGAGGCATGACTCAAAAAGAGCATCTGTTACCTTGGAAACAGATGAAGGATTCTAAGTAGATGCCTCAGTTTGGGAATTATAATTCTAAAGGTATTTGAGACTGGGTGATTTTCTGTCTTCGTCCTCTGCTCTGGAGTTGAGAACATCACTGGGCTTGACCTTTCTAATGCCAATCAGTAGTGACCATACAAGATCATTTCCACATCTTTCCATGACTTTTCTGAGGAGTAAAATAGACCCTTGTTGATCACACCTATTCTAATATTTTCTGGTAAGTATAAAGGAGAGTTTTTGAAAAATTCTTTCAGCTTTTTGTCACCTTAAAAGCTACTGACAATCTTGTCTATGGCAGTAGCTTATTTCTGGACCAGGCTGAACAGGAGGTATGTGTTGGGATGAAAATTTCCAACTGTGTCCATTCGGACAGCTCCATCCTGAGCCTGTCTTCCACCCACCCTGTAACACCAAAGTCTGAGTGAATAGTCAAGTCATCTGAGCTTTCTCTGCTCAGACAAAGACGACTGCTCCTGGGAAGCACTACGGTGCTTTGGTCCATGAGAAAAAGAAAGGAAGGAAGGAAGGAAGTGAGGAAGGGAGGAAGGGAGGAAGGGAGGAAGGGAGGAAGGGAGGGAGAGCGAGAAGGAAAAGGAAGTTATAGTCCTAGTAAGCTGCATTCCCATAGCAAGCTGCTCCATTGTCACGTCCAGATGGCACACTACAAATGACCAGTACTGGCACCTGCCTTCTATTAACCATGGCACCTTTATCTCATCTCTGATTTTTATGAATTCTTTTTCAATGTTTTCCATTTTTTTTTATTTTGTGTGTATGAGTGTTTTTCCTGCATGTATACAGGTGTACCCCATGCACTACATGTATGCCTGCTCTGTGAAAATCAACAGAGAAGAGACTGTTGGATCCCCTGGACCTGAAGTTACAGATGGCTATCTGGGTGCTGGGACTCACGCTCAAGCCTTCTGCAACAGCAGGCAGGGCTTTGAACTGCTGAGTCCCTGATTTTTATGAATTCTACATCACTGTGAACCCACTTCCCGGACCAGATTTTGCTTATTCTAAGTAACTGATAACAGAAAACAAATTCCAGAATTAAAGTTAAAAATCTACTTTTACTCTTAAAAAGTAAGTTCTAAAATCATACTTTCTTCAACTACTAACACACACACACACACACACACACAGAGAGAGAGAGAGAGAGAGAGAGAGAGACCCTACAACTATTTTTCCCTTTTAACATTTCCTCTTCACAAGCCTTCCTCCGATGTGTTGACAATAATCTGTGCAAAAGCAAAACATAAATAGAGATTTTTATAATTAAAAAGAGGCAGGAGATAAGGAGGAGGAGAAATAAAGTGCTTGGATAATTCACAATGAGATTACTCAGTCCTTGACTAACCAGCACATACAGCGGCAGGAAACACCAGTGGTGATGGTTGAGGCAGGGAACAGGGCGGTCGTCTTGACGAAAGACCAGCTGGTCCTCAGAGAGGACTTTCTTGGGAATGGAACAAAGGACACCTTTCCTACAAGTCTGCTGTGCTCTGTGAGGTCAGTCGAAGAAAACTTACCTTAGGAAGGTAAGTGGAAGAGAAAGAGATAATCCCTGTCTCAGGTAACTGGCTGCCCTCAATTACAGACATCAATGAGGAAGGAAATAAAACTGAAAATTACCACAGGAGTTGCCAAAATCCCAGTCAGAATAAAACAAAGTCAGATGGCATGAAGCCTCGCATGCCTGAATGAAAAAATGACTAAATAAAACCCAATTTTGTCCCGCAAGAAGAATGGGTAAAACTTTTAGCCAATTAGGGTAACTCCACCATGATCAAATGTGAGCCGTGTAATTATTACATGGAACAGTAAACATTTTAATTATATAATTAGATACAAATGTAAGGGTTTTTTTCCCCTTCCTTTTGTGTGCTGGCATTTTTCTGCTTTCATGGTCAGCAGCCTAATGTAGTGATTTAATTACCTCAGAGTCAGCCGGTTGCCTTTGCTGTCTGAAGTCGCCTTTGCACAATGCCCTCAACTGACCTGAAGCAAGACTCAAACTCACCCTTTGTGCCCAGGGTTTTCCTGACAACAAAAGAGGTATTGGTTCTCCTTTCCCCAGATACCAGCCCTGGGCCTATTTCCCAGTCCCTTATTCTCTTCCTTAAGTCTCCTTCCACTACCCACTCCCTGCCCTCACTCCAACCTCCAGCTTCTCTCTCTCTCTCTCTCTCTCTCTCTCTCTCTCTCTCTCTCTCACACACACACACACACACACACACGGGTTTGGGGCAAGCACTCTAAATCCACCATCTTGTTCTATGCCATTACCACGAAAACAAGACCCTGGGTTGTTCTATATTCTGGCACATTAACTTTTTGTCTCCAGCCATTCTGATTCTGGCTGCTAGTATTAGTGTGTCAACAACAAATCTCAGGATGGTATTTCAGGGACACAGGTATGGAAATGAATCAGAAACTGGAGGAAGGAGTAACGTGACCGTGGTGCTTATTAAAAGAGTTGAAATTAGCCCCGGGATCCTTCAAATCCTTTCACTCACATCTACTTATGTAAGGGAAAAGACTTTCTACAGAGAAGAGCATTGGGTGTGGCTGTGTCTTCACTGGCTTTTTCTCTACACACCTCTCACCCTCACGTTAAACTGCACTTGGGAGGCACCTGATACATTCAGGTACGGAATCGTGTTTACTTGTCTCCAGTTCACACCCTGAACCTGAATTATTCTTTTTTTTTTGCCCTAGAAAATTTGCATTTTATTCATTAGTTATTTAATTAACTATAAATCATTTTTATAACGTGGTTATCTCAGGAAATTATTAAATATTAAAATACTTTTAAAACCATACCTGCGATGTTCTTTGCATATTTCCAAGGTAGCAATATAATAGTAATTGTTTATTCATGTATATGTGAGATATCCATATAATAATACAATTTCCTAAGCTGGTAAAGACTCCTTTCGCCAAGACTGACAACATAAGATGAACCCCTGGAACCCAAATGGTAGAAGGAGAGAGAACCTATTCCTGCAAACTGCTTTTTGAGCCTCATACCTTTGTTGTGGTACAAGTGTCCACACACACACACACACACACACACACACACACATCTGTGTACAAAATGTCTCTCTAGTTCTTTCTTTCTCCTTCTATCTCTTACATACACATAGATATAATACAGTTTTTAAGACAAAGAAATAATGTAGACACTGCAGAGATGGCCCAATGGTTAACTATTCTATTTTTTGAATGAATTACTGAGAATTTATTCAAATTCTCAATTAAGAGCTCTGCACAAGATTTGGATATCTCCCCTACTCCTAGAGTAGCACTGTATCATAATCCAGAGAAAATCTAAAGCCAAAGGGTCCCATGGGGTGACATGGGCACAGGAGACTGCTGAAGCTTTTGAGCTGTAGTCTGGCGTGCGGTTTATCAAGCTTTTGATGGTTTCTTTCCTTTTTTCATTTTAGCATCCTTCTGTTTCATTGACTATGTGTGAATATCTAGCATAATAAGATTTACAATAGCTAATTTTGAGATCTTTGTGTTCAAGATCATTCCACATTAATAACTGAATGCATTGATTCTGGGGTTTCCTTCAGCAATTTTTTCACACCACACAAAAGCTCTCATCAAACGGCAAATCCCCCACAACTTGGTCCCGAGATAAATTTTCAACCCAGCACCACACCGCGGGAATGGTGCCGTCTGCTTCTGCCCTTGCTTATTTATCAATTCTGCAAATGACCGCTGTGATGTTTCCAAAAGCGAGCAGGGAGGGTGATTGCCCTTATTTATTAGTTCCCAGTCCGATTCTCAGCAGTGTCTGGCATGCACAATATGACTGTTTTGGGAGTTGGCCTGGAGTCAGTGGCTCAGTTTCTTCAACTGTGCAAAGGAAACACCCTTGCATCACTCTCAAAGGGACATGAGCAGAGTTGAGCTTCACCACTAAATGATTGATGTGTGTGCTCATTTGATGGCAGCAGGCAGTGACAGGTAGACAGACACGTGGCTGGCCATACAGGATGCGGATTAAAAGACTCAGTGCCTTTTATGAGATAAAGGGAACAAGGGGTTGAAGCAATGGCATCGCACTGTTGGGTGAAAGGGAAGGAAAGTCTCTATTTCTGCAGAGATTGAGTTATTTGTGAAAATTGTAGAAGCTATTTCTCTGTCACTTTAAAAGGATGCCTATCTCATTGATGTGGGTATACTACAATAACGGCAGGATGCGTTCTTAGGGGCATTTATTTCACTTCAGTATACTGATTTAAAATGCTAAAAGCAGACCATTTTTTTTTAAATTAGTTCAATACCCTCTTTGTATTCAAATACTTTCAAACGTGGCCATTTCCAATTGCAGAGGAAATGTCTTTGCAGTGGTAGAGAACACTGTGTACCTAGTCAGTCACATTCTCTATTTTCATTGTTAGTATGAGCTATTTAAAGTGGTAGAATAAGGCTATTTTACGTAAATGTCGCTTGGACTATCCAAATGCTGCAGTCTCTTTGATCACACACTGCTCAGCATTCAAAACGTGTCTGCTATTTCAGTAATAAATAAATATAAGTAAACAAACAAATAAATAAAGTGTTGATAAAATCTCTATTGGAAGAACAAGCCAGGAGAACAAAATATTAATGTCTTGGGGTTAAATTAACTGAAATTCAGTCCTGTGTTGACCCAAGGAGATGGAGTAGTAAACTCAAGCTTTAGAAGGTTGCCACATTTGCCTTGTAAAAGACTTAGCCTCAAAGAGTCAGATTTGTATAAGCTGTATGTATTACGTCCATAAAAAAGACTAATAAATGTACAAAAATATATTAAAATAGTATTAAAATGATCATCAGTCAGATTCTGTTTGTTTACCTCCTTCATCAGTCTCCCAGCCTTTCTTTTTTCCCACTCCCTATCCCTCCAAGCCCTTCTTGGAGGAGAGGTTGGCCTTCCCTGGGCATACCAGACACACCATGACCGCATAACATGGCTCATGCTGTCTCCTCTACGTAGAAAGCAACTGCCTCCTTCTGGGGACTTTTCTTATAAGGGACGATTCAGCACTGGTTCTCTGGAAAGCTGTCTTTGTGCTCCGTGGCCAGCAAACCTGAAGCCGCTCAGGCACATTAGGATTGTCCTTTAGCTACCGGGTTCTGGGCAACCAAATCCTTAAAGGTAACTCCATCTCCCAATCCCAATTCCAGGATCTTCCTCAAAGGCTAAAACCTGTGAAACTTAAAATATATGAATGATGTGTGATTTTAAAAAGCTAGTTTAGCTGGATTTGGGGTCTTGAAACAGCAGACATTTATCTGGAACGGTTTAGGAAGCTAAGGTCAGGATCCTGGGGATCTAGCAGGGGGCTTTGCTTGCAGATGGCTGCTCTTGGATGCTTCTTACCTGGTGACAATAGGAAGCTCGGGCAATTCTTCTTATGGTGCTAATCCAATCGTGGGGACTCCACCCACATGGGCACCACTAAATTTCCTTCCTTCCTTGGGTCCTGCGTACTGGTGCCAGAACACTGGAGGGTAGGACGTTCAAATCTGGGGGATCGCCAATATTCCGTCCACAGTGCTCACCTTTTTCAGCCATTACCTACAAAAATACTGTAGCACATCATTGTAGTATCAAAATATTATGGCTATTTCTAAAATATTACAATTCTCTAATACTTGGTCATGCTTTAAATACACAGTCAAGAGGACTACGGCAAACCGTTGAATAGCATTAAAATAAAAGCAAGTGTAACCTCACCCTAAATAAATAGGTAAATAAATAAATTTAAAAGGAACAATAGTTAATCCAGCCTGGGGAAAGCAGCTGATATTTTGGTACATGTGATAAAATGAGAAGCTCCCACCTTTGGAAGCAAGTTGTTATGTGTGACTGGGAAACTGGGGGAGCCCACGGCTGTTTTATAACTCAGTCACACAGCAAACAGGAAGCAGTTAAGGCTTTCACCTTATAAAAGCCTTTTGATCCCTTCTTCACAAAGAACTTTGGCAGTTGGCTCCCAAATGAAGGAAGAATTTGTGTCTGCGAACTCTAATCATGGGGTTAAAATTAGAAAGCAATGTCTATACGTAAACTACTTAGAGGTATAGGGTAGAGAAAACTAACCAAGCTTGAGTTTTTGCCTGAATGCAACTGGTTTTGGAGTTCTTTTTTGTGGACTTGGCCTTGGACAACCTGTTATGGTTGCTCCTTAAGTAGATGTTTAAGTGACACCCCTTAGCATAAGCTGTGTGCTCTCTTACATAGCGTAGCTGAGGCCATGCCCTGAATCATTTCTCCCTCATCCTTGTAACTCCCATACACCATGCTGTGTCTGAGGATTTCCTTGTTATCTCCCCCCCCAAAAAAAATATTTTTCTGGGTTTCAGTGGTTAATTATTATATGACAACTTGGCAAGGCCATGGTACCCAGATATTTGGCAAAATACCTTGACATCTTTGTGAACATAACTTTTAGATGCAATTAGCAATTAGATCAGCAGACTTTGTTTGAAACAATGATGATGATGATGATGATGATGATGATGATGATGATGATGATAAGACTGACCTTCCTCAAAGATGGGGACATTTCTTCAGATTTCCTCTAGCCTGCATAACAGCAACAGTTTGTATCCCGAGCTTACTGGCCTGTCCTACAGAACTCAGATGTCTTACTGCTACAAGCATAATTCTTAAAACAAACTTTCTCCTTTTCTCCCTCCCTCTCCCTCTCTCTCTCTCTCTCTCTCTCTCTCTCTCTCTCTCTCTCTCTCTCTCCCCCCACACACACACATCCACACAAATACTATTTACTCTGTTTCTCTGGAGTGCTCTAATATGACTTTTTTAAAACCTTATTTATTTATTATTTTTGTTACACTATTTTTGACCCTAGTTTTTTAGTTGGAGATGTGTCCATTCAGCTTAAGCTCACAGAAGGTATTTTGCTTTTGCTCCTCAAAGCCCCATCTTGCATGAGACATGCACTCAAAAATGCAAGTGTGTAGAGACTTGGCCCAAAAGAAGGAGACTGGTTGGTGGGGTAGATCACTTGGCATTCCAAACTCTGAGACCCACAAACAGGAAAGCTAAATAAAAATTTTCTGCTTGAACCTATGAAAATTGCTATCATCCACGATTTTCAGTGAATTTTTAGAAGAAAGCCATTGGAAAAGACCAAGAGTTCTCAAACTACAGTGAGTCCCAGTTGGCTCTGTGTTATGACCCTAACTCCTAGTTTCTCCCTCTCCTTCACAGATTCATTTTGATTAATTTCATGTGAACGTCTATCTGAATTATTCTATTTTAAGAAACAAAAGGCTCAGTTGCAAAAACAATAAACCACTCAGCTAGATAATCCCTAGGTTTAATTCTAAAACTCTAAGGTTGTTTTGGTAGGTGTTTTGCCTGCTTAATTTAGCATTTCTTCTAAGAATTATTCCTGTCTGAAATTTTAATCCGGGCTTGCTAAAACACGAGACAGGCTAAGGGCTTATTAATAAGAGTGAGAGGTAAAAAGGAGGTACCTAGAACTGTGTTAGCACTGAGGTTTGAATTTGGGCTGTCCGCTCCCGTTGAAACTGATGCCCAGTGTAAAGGCGTTAGGAGGAGGCAGGAGTTTTGAGAAGGGCTTTGGTCACTATGGCTCTGCTCCCATGAAAAGATGAATGTTAGTCTTAAGGGACTGCATTAATTCTCACAGGTGCGAGCTCTCACTTCCACAGCAGAGGACCGGTGCAATAAAACTGCCCGGAGAACAGACTGCAGGAGAGCATGGCTGCCTGGCATGTTTCCTTTCTTCTCAACTCCCATCCGCCATGTCGTGACAGAGCAGAACGCTTCACGAGAAGCTAAGCCAAAGCCAGCATTGTGCCGCTGTCCTCGGCCTCCCCAGATTTAACCACGCACCTCTATTCTTTATAAAGTACTCGGGCTCTGGTGTTCTATAGCAACAGAAAATGACCACGATGGTTAACGCCAGGAAGGTACCATACCAGGGTGGTTGGATATCCCAGAGCCCAAAGGCATTACTTCAGAACAGGGAAGTCACTTAAAGGGATTTGACCTTGTGGATGGAAAAGAGGGAAGTTCCCTGCTAGGATATCACTTTTGGAGAAAAATGTATTTTCAGAAGGACCTTCAATTAGAGTTGGAGCTGGCAAGAGTGTCACAACTGACTAAGACCTTGCCTGGGCAAGTGGGGCTTAAGGAAGGGCCCCAGTACATACAAATAAGCAGTCCATAAAGGCTGGGCAGGAGCCAGAACCACGGCAAATACAAGCGGGCATAATGCCATCGAGATGTTTAGATTGCTAGACAAGATCAGTTTTAGATGCAAAAGCCTCAGTCTGACTTCTTTCTTCAACAAGACTGGCTCACTTGTTGTTTGGCCCTGCAGGAGGGGTCAGTGGTTTCTAACTAGGGAGAAAAGCACCGAGAATATTTAAAAACAAGGGGTGGGTGGCAGCGACCAGAACAGGAAGGGCATTATCCCACTACGTGCTGAGCTAATCAGACTGCATCTGAGTGCAGATTCCAATAAGCCCGGAACTGGCCTGAGCTATTTTCTTAGAGTGCTGACTGTGTCTCCACGGCACGGACCCCAGGGGACGCACGAAATGTGCTGACTGAAGTGTGGCTTCGTGGCCACAAACTCGAGCGAAGTTTCAGGGTGTGTGTACCAACTTGTCAGCATTATTTGTCTACAGCGGGGAGATTGATGGTCTGTAGGTATTGTTGTGTCTGGTTACCTAACAGGAAACAGCGTCATATGACTAAGAAGATAAAGGGATCCTCCATCACAGATTCATGGGGTGGGCGTCCCTGGAACCCAAGGTGTCATCTGCACAGAAACCCAGGAGAGAAACACATCCAGGATGACCCTGGTCATCAATCAGAAGTGGCTCAACACTATCCAGATTCTTTAGGATATTTAGTGTTCTTACTATCCTGTATCTTAGTGACTATATAAAGGTTTTGCTTGGCATTGGCACTTTAGTTTCTGCAAATCTCTTTCAATAATTGAACTATTTGGCTATCACATTTACCCAAGGTAAGATCTAAATTTTAATATGAATCAAGTCCCATCACGAAGAATTGAAAGGAAGTTCCGTTTTGGTAAAGGATTTGAGAGTCGGCACCGTGAGCAGCATTTTGCCGACGTCTGACTCCACTTACAGACCACACACATAATTCTTGACATGGTTTCGAAAGGCAAAGCACAGAAGTCCCGCTAGTGGTGCTCGGAAGCACTTAAATGTGAGGTGAGGCGAGAAAAGAGACTGGAGCTGTTTTCATGGAAATTGACTGTTCTGTAACGTTCTGGAAGTTCGAGTCTACACGATACAGCTTCAGGTATGTGCAGAGAAAGAACATTACTGTCTTTTTTGCTTGGTTAGACACAAGTTCAATTTTCCTTTCTATGTTGATTAATCCTGATTATAACTTCACAGGATCTGGAATCACCCAGGAAACGGACCTCTGGGAATGCCTGTGAGGAAATGTCCCAGTTCAGCTAACGGAGGACCACTGTAAATCTGGGCAGTATCATCCTGTGGGCTTGGGTGCTAAACTAATGAAGACGAAAGTAAGCTGGGTTTTCAAGCATCTCTTGCTCTGCATCCTTAGTGTGGCTGTGATGTGTCCTGCTGCCTCGTTCTGCCCAAGCCATACCTCCAGTCATAGTCAGGGCACCTCTTCAAACTCTGATCCCCCCCAAAACTCCGACCCTCCTCCCTTAAGTTGCTGCTCATACCGTATTTAGTTACAGCAGCAGGAAAGAAAAGAAACACAGCCTCCAAAGCTAAGATTTGGTAATGGTAAGATTTTAAAGCTTATATAGTAGATAGGAGGGATTTTTAATCATGGCAATGCCAAAATCCAAGAACTGCATTTCTTCCGCTTTTATTGCACTTTCTTTCATTCGGATATTTCCTTCAGTGTGCCTTGTGTGCACTACAAAGCCATCTTGCCTCTCAGCAGAAGTGAGCACCCAAAATTCAATTCATTATCAGGGTGAAAAAGCAAAAACTCTCACCTTTTTGTAATCTTTCCTCACAGGTTCCTTTGCGGCCAGTGCAAGAAAGAACACGGAGAAAGTGCCGTGGAGAACAGCGCTGCCTCTGACCTGGCTGCCCCCAGCTAGAAGGATGAATTCGGGGGGACTAAGACGGTGAGAGTGTTGGGCACATTCCAGGGGCACTGCAGGGAGAGGCTGTTATGTCTGCCAAAAAAAACAAAACAACAACAACAAAAACCCAACTGCCCTGCGCTTATTTAGAACCACAGGATGCCAATTTGATTCCCTGGAAGAGCAGAACCCTAGTGAAGCACTCTGGGTTCAAGCAGGGAGACAGAGGGCTCCAAGGCCGCTTGACTGAACTCAGAAAGGAAGCTCCCTGAAGGGTTGGCGGTTGTAACTGCTTTCCGAGTCCAGTGGCCCAGGCTGCTGGGGCTGGGTAGGAGGGCTTGTCATTCTCATCAGTCACAGTTCAGCATCTGGAACTTTATAGAGTGGTGGGTGAGAAAGCAATCGGGAACAACCTGAGACATAGACACGGAAAACGTTCACGAGTCCATTCCAAAGGCTGGGCCAGAGAGGATGATGGGAGGAGTAGCTGGGGAAAGCCCAGGATTGTTAGGAGGGGGGTTGCGACCTTTTCCATGGTGCAGATAGCTTGGCCAGCTGCAGGAGGGAGCTGTGAAGACACCATGCGACCCTCGGCTGCCTATTCCCACACTCCATTCCCCTCAACACCCTAGGAAAGAGTGTGGGCTTTTCTCCGCTCGCAAACTTGGAAGTAAAACACTCTCTTCCCAGTTAGCTTTCCATTCCATCTCCAAAGGCGGCCGGAAGTCCAATGGAGTGTTCGTACGGCCTCTCTTCACAGGTTCTCTGTGCAGGAAGCAAGCCTTTGAAGGAAGCCCTGGAAGAAGCCGGCAGTTCTCCTTCGCTAGCCTCGCAGCAGCCTGTCCATCATGACTTAACACTTCATCAATAAACCAAAGAGGAAAAGTTTCCTCAGCCGTGGCTAACCCAGCGAGGTGTATATAGCTTTAACAGGGCCAGGACACTTATCTCAAGCTGGGAGTGTAATTTCATGGTAATAATTTGCTTAAAGTGTTGCTGATTGCTTCCTATTTCTCGCCTGTTAATGACTTTTGCACCTTTCCTCTGCGCCTTTTATATGCGCTGCTGTAGCAATTACCGAACAGTGCAGATCTTTCTAGACTGAAGGAGGAGTACGGACACCCCCAAATCTGAAAAGTCTGTCCTTAGTTGAGAAGGAAAAAAAAAAAATGAAGCTCTCTCAGTCTGCCAGTATGTTGTTCTGAATCTTTGCTGCTGCTCCTGCAGTGGGTGTGTTCCTGCCGTGTCTGTGGATAGGTAACTCGCTGCTTGTGAATTTTCCTGTCATTGAGACCAGTTTCAGAATGGTGGTGTGGTGTTCCTTGATTGGAGGCGTGTGTAAACACATCTCCTGTAGGCCAGATCCAACCATCTTGGATCTTGGGGTGTAAGGGTCATTTGCCAGGCAACTTTTGACATTTTAAAGTAACCCATGTTCACAGATATTCGAAAAAAAAATACTTTCTTCTTTTATTACCAGAGACTTCCATTCTGAATGATACAGCTTTTCTTTTCAGGTTTACAGAGGAAAAATTAATAGTATGTTCTCCCCAGAAAATATAACGATTAAAAATGCCAGTCAGTGAGGGATATGCAGCCAATTAACAATTCTGTGTTCGCCCTCCTTTTTCATCCTGTCTCTCCCACTCTCAGTTTCCACCCATCTGTTCTTCCCATTTATTCCCTCCAACCTTTGTCATCTGTCTTTAAATCACCCTCCTGTGCACGCACGCCTCCCTCCTCTTTGCCAGCTGCCTGCCCTTCTCACCTCACTTTAATTCGACAAGAGCCATGGCTTTCCCTGGGGTCCGAGACGGGAAAGGAGCAAGCCCAGAGCCCTGCTCGGGTTCCACTGCTCATATTCCCCAGTTCAGGGAGGAAGTGAACGTAGAGCTCAATCTAAGAAGCTGAATAGAGATCCTAGATACTGCTGTGCTCAGACACCACAGCCTGGCTCTTCACCCCAGAGTCTCTAATCCCTCAGTGACAAACCCACCTAAGGAAGACACCTGACACCACACCAGGAAATGCCTGTCCTGCGCAGGAGGCAGGCAACTTGATCCACACAGCTTTGCTCAGATTCTTGTGAATGACAAGGACAAGCCCCAACTCCCCAAACAAAATGTTTTTGACACCCAGGTCTATCAACCAAAAAAGTAACCTTAGTAGGGTTCTCTTCTGTTTCTTTTCTCTTCCATCTAGAAAGTTCCAGTACTTTCCTGTTAGGAAAGTGTGTTTTCTGAATCAGGAACCCCATCCTTTGCATATTTATTAACCGTTTGTCTTGGTCACACAGTTTCATTCATTCTTTCCCCCAGTGATGTAAAGTATCTTGTAAATGCTGCTTATTATTTTGAGTCCTTGAAGTGTATCTGGGATTCTGGTCTTCATGGAACTTAGATTCTGGAAACCAATAGGAACATAATAAACACAGTAAACAAGCATACTCTCCAGGTTTCTCCAGAGTGAATGGGACCAGCAGACTAACAGGAATTAATAGATTGACATACAAGTTTCAGTCTGAGGAATCTAAGTGTGAGGTGCAACTTCTCACATCTTGGCAGATGAAGCAGAAAATTCTAGAATGCAAACAGGTGGATATAACCTTCAAAGGCCCACCATTCTAGTGACCAGCCCATGTCCCAGGGCCCCTAAACAGTGCTGTCAGCTGGGGACTAGGTGTTCAAACACATGAGTCTATGAGGGACATTTCACATTTCCACCACAGCAGAAACTTTCAAACGTTCTTGAACAGAGGAGCTGAACAGTCTGACTTCCATATCCAAAGCCTACACCTTTGAGACACACTGTGCAGTGGGGCAGGAACACAGTAGAAGCAGGGAGATGGGCTAGGAGGACACCTTATCCATGCAAGGGTTCTTGGTGGCCCCATCACAATGCTGACTGTGGAGGTGGTCTGAAGGAGTCAGATCCTGGGCAAATGTGGGAGGTGGAGCTAGGAGTATTTCCTGCCGGGTAAGTTGTTACAAGAGGTGGGAAAAGGGATGACATTGACAGTCTTTGACCTTAGCAATTATAAAAGATGGATTTGTTATTACCTGAAATGGGGAAGACAACAAGTAGAAGAGAAATCGAAACTCAGTTTTGTTCTGACATTGCCTCAAGACCAATAGATTTCTATCATGTGATAATGATTAAAACTTGTTGGGAAATATTATATGCTGTCTTAATACATTACAGATTTCAGCCACCATAGTTTACAAGATGTCCTTGGTCAGGACAGCCTGTGGTGATTGTATATACCAGGCTATCAGTGTATGAAGAAGGAATATTAATGCTATTAGAGATTACTTGTAGGAATCAACCGTCTGCTTTTGTTGTTGATGCCTTGATCCTCCGTGCCCCTGCCAATCTTACATAGTCCTCTCTGGGTGTTACTATTCCCAGGGCAAAAGACCCATCAGTTCAACGTTTTTCCTTATTCTTCTTTTTGGAGTAACAAAATAATTAATTCACGTTGAATGAAAAGAAACAACTGACTGTCTTTATTTCAGCATATGAACAGAATCGCAGAGCTCCATCAGAGACAGCCGTGCATTGAGTGCGCAGCAAGCGTGTGGCACAGAGAAGAGCCCTTAGTTCTCTTTCTGCAATAACGCCAAAGCCAGTATTGCCGGCAAGTGGGCAGCTCTTATCCAGGGAACCATTGAAGAACTCAAGCTGATGGTAGGTTTGCCACCTTCTGTATGACACCCCCATGGTCATGGTCACAATCCTTAGAGAAAGGGATGAAGAACAGAAACCTAGCCAGATGGGTATTGTGCTGTATGCCTTTAATCTCAGCACACAAGAAGCAGAATCAGGTGTCCTGGACCTCTGTGAGTTCACGGCCATCCTGATCTACAGGGTGAGTTCTAGGACAGCCAAGGCTGTTACACAGAAAAACCCTGTCTCAGAAAACCAAACCAAAACAACAAAAAGAAGAATAGAAAGCAAAGACTTTGACACAGACCAGAGTAAACTTGTCCATGTGTGCTGCTCTACGGAACTTCTGACTATTTTTCTCAAAATGACCTAGGCTGGCAGAATTCCTGAGTTTGGTTGCTGTCTGTTTTGACCGGAGGAGTCTGTCTTACAGTTATTTACTGCGAGCCTACTGTGTAGTATCGTTTGTCATCATCCCATTCCAGTTCCCTCCAAAACAGGATTCCAGTCGTTATGAAGACATTGAAGTAACACTTCTAGGAACGCAAAAGCAATAAGTGACGGAGCCAGAGTCCTGGCAGATTTTCTGACAGGCAAGCCTGAGTTCCCTTCTCTATGTAGCACTACCTCTAACTATTCCAAGAACATTTGCTTTTTGACTCACGGGAAAAGACCAACGCATATGTGAAAAATTGGGATTATTGTGGGGAGTATGTCACCTCACTGTTTGGTTCCAGTGGAGCTAGGCGATGTAAAAGGAGGGCAGGAGAGAGTGGATTTATACAGGAAAGGAGGAGAGCAGCCCCAAGGTCCCAGGGCCTGACAGCGTTGTTGGCTGTACACAAGATGGACAGGGAGAGCTTCCTGGTGCTGGGCTTTTCAGACTCTTAACCAACATTCACCGGAGTTTCTTGCACTGGAGTTTAAATTCAATAGCTTCAAGAGAATTTTCCTGTGGTTCTGTGGTTCTTCTGTTCTGAGTGCAGCTGTATAGGAACATTTTATTTTCACTGATGCTTTGTTACTTGGGATAATCCGATTTTTCATTGTAAAAATTTGCTCAATGATTATGAATCTTCTTTCCGAACTCATTTTCACTCCTGCCAATGATTGCTGAATAAGACAGTAACCAGTAGACCACATAGGTTAAGAATTCAGAGCCCAGTGAAATTCGGTTTCCAAAACTCACCAAGCCTTTAAAGTTTGCGGGCCTGAGTTTCCATGATGCAAATTAAGGTAATTAAATCTGTCTTATAGTGTCATCATACTACATAGCATAACAAAGTCATGCTATGTAAAATCCTTCACACAGTACCTTACCTGAGACACAATGAAGAGTATCATAAGTGATGGTAGTTTTAAAAAATAATATTGGGATTGAATTTAAAAAGCAGCAGACAATATTGGAAAATCTTGATAACACTGCTAAGTCCCCAAACTTTTATTCATTTCTTGGCATATGGTTACTGGTAAATACAACCTAAATACACCACACACACCCATGCTTTGCACACCACCATCCTCTATTGCTGCTACCTTCTAAAGTGCTTGATCAGTCTGGGCTGTGGGTGTGAGCTCTGGAGCCAATTGTCAGGCTCACTTTCTGTCCCTACTAGTAATTCAGTGACCCAGGGAAGTTTCATGCTTGAAACTTAGCTGGAGAATATAAGTGATAGTTGAACTTGTTTGCTTAGCTGCAGAATACATGTAATTATTGTTTCTTTCTCATCCATGACTTGGAGGTTAAAAGAACCAGTGCATATACTGTACTGAAATAGCTGCTAGTGCATAGCAAAACTTGAACAAGTGTCAGAAATTATTCTATGACTACTATTTGAGACTTATTACCTGTAGGGAATGCTTTATTTTGTGAGGCCTCTGATGCAGCAAATGCATATGCCTGACCATCATAAACACATGAAACCTATAATTTAAGGGACTTATAACACATATATGGTACTGTACCTGAGATTAACAAAGCAAAGGAAACAAGTACGGGGAAAAGATCTCAAACATGCCAGCACATAAGAGAAACCACAATTACTTTGGTATTCATGTGGAATTGGCTTCAGCACCTTCTAGGAATACAGAAATTCATGAGTGTCCAAGTATCTTAGATGAGACTGCAAAGCATTTTCAAGTAACTCACACATACCCATTTACGTACCTCAGCTCATTTCTAGGTTATCGGTGATTGTAAATATTTTATGAATAGATACCAACTGAATTTCTTAGGCAATAATGACAAGGAAAGTCTGAATATTTTCAGTACATCAGTGCGAAGTGATCATTCATTGTGTTCTAATTGGTATTTCCTTAATAGTTGGTGCGGGAGAATTATCTGTATTCTGTCAATCATATTTTAATAAAACGCTGATTGGCCAGGCAGGCAGTATAGGCGGGAAAGCCAGACAGGAAGTAGGGGTGGAGCAAAGAGACTGGGAGAATTCTGGGAAGCAGAGAGGTTCCTCTGCCATTCCTGTGCAGACCACGGAAGAAGCAACATGTAAGCTGTCACACTGAGAAAGGTAATGAGCCCATGTGGCTAACGTAGATAAGAATAATGGGGTAACATAAGTTATAAGAGCTAATAAGTAGCCTGACCTAATGAGCCAATCAATTTATAACCTTATGGAGTCTTGTGCGTGATTTTTCCTTGGGACTTGCTGGCTTGTTGGGGTACTGGGTGGGACAGAAACCCCAACAAGCCAGGCCTCATACTACATATGGCGCCCAACGTGGGGCAACTGTATCCACATAAAGCTTGAGACAGCTTGGGAAGTAATTCTAGAACAAAATAACAGCATTGCATGGTTTCTTGGTGGCAGCAATTTCTCGGGTCTGTTCTGCTTGCTAGAGGCAAGCAAATGCTCTCATCTAAGAGAGACTTCCTAACTCAGCTTTAGCTGCAAAACTTTGTAGCTCCTTTAAGAGGTCCTGCCGCGAAACACTTAAATGGTATTGATGAAAAGCTGAACGCATGCTTTTCGGTTTTCAGTCGTAGCAGGAAAAACGCTGCGCTGTTTTAAAATGCCGGCTTTCTGGGCTGTCCTGCCAGGGCAATCTCTGACTCTTTCAGGCAGGCAGTCCGACTGAGTGTGGTCTGTGAGCAGAATGCTGCAGCTTGCTTGCTAGCAAGGACCTTGAAACGCCATAGAGTTGTGGCAGTAAACATAGCTCTGGCTGGTACCTCAGCCACGAGGATTTAGCCGTCAAAGCCACTGCTCTCCATATTGCTTAGTAAATTAAAGGCTCATGTGGTCAAAAAAAGAGAGATATACAGTAAAGAGAGATTCAAAGAGGAAGAAAACCTCTAAATATTTTACAGTGTGTTAAAAATATATGCAGGCTAAAAGTTAAAGTTCTTAATGTAAAAAAAAAGAAGAAAGAGAATAGTTGGGTGTGGTGGTACACACCTTAAATCCCAATGCCTGGGAGGCAGAGGCATATTGACCTCTGTGACTTCAAGGGACAGAGGTAGAGATTGACCTCTGTGACTTCAAGGTGTGGTAGTGCACACCTTTAATCCCAATGCCTGGGAGGCAGGGACAGACAGATCTCTGTGAGTTCAAGGTGTGGTAGCATACACCTTTAATCCCAGCACTGGGGAGGCAGAGACAGGAGGATCTCTGAGTTCAAGGACAGCCTGGTCTACAGAGTTATTCCAGGACAAAGATATACAGAGAGCCTGTCTCAAAAAGTAAAAGTAAAAATAAAAGAAATAGAAGTAAAATAAAGCTGCATAAAGATGGAAAATACACAGAGAATCTTGATACTGTGTGTTATGCTCTCTTTTAATTGTTTGAATGCTGAGGAAGGAGCAACAGTCACCAAAAGACATTTGTTTATAAATGCTGCTGAACTAACCCAAGATAGACATTTTGAAAATACCTTGGCTTCAAAACTGAAGTCAAAAGGTATGTTACTTTGGAGAAGAGATTCTGCTTTTGTTTCCACAGAAAATGAGAGGCTATGGATTTATTCAGAGTTAAAAAAAATCATCTTTGACCAAGGGAGGCCACCTGAGAAATCGACAGGAACAGATGGCCCAGATGACAGAGTTCTACATCCAGAACTGATTCAAGACTGCTGCCTGAGATGATCAAGACTCCCAGAATACTTCAGTCAGGACTTGACTATAACTCTAAATTTTCTTTAGGTCCCCTTAAGACTATCAGCGCCCCCAACCAGCAGGAAGTAGCCTGAAATACTACGCCCACATTCCCAACAAATGGATTATGGGTATTTTTCCTTTGTTTAAAAAAAAAAGAGAGGGAAATGGTGCGGGAGAATTATCTGTATTCTGTCAATCATATTTTAATAAAACGCTGATTGGCCAGGCAGGCAGTATAGGCGGGAAAGCCAGACAGGAAGTAGGGGTGGAGCAAAGAGACTGGGAGAATTCTGGGAAGCAGAGAGGTTCCTCTGCCATTCCTGTGCAGACCACGGAAGAAGCAACATGTAAGCTGTCACACTGAGAAAGGTAATGAGCCCATGTGGCTAACGTAGATAAGAATAATGGGGTAACATAAGTTATAAGAGCTAATAAGTAGCCTGACCTAATGAGCCAATCAATTTATAACCTTATGGAGTCTTGTGCGTGATTTTTCCTTGGGACTTGCTGGCTTGTTGGGGTACTGGGTGGGACAGAAACCCCAACAAGCCAGCCCTCATACTACAAATAGTTCTGAGCATCCTTTCAGTTGACATTCCCTTTAGGAATGTCTAGTCAAGTCCTTTGAATACTTTAGTTGAGCTGTTTGCTTTGTCATTATTGTGGTGGTTATTCTTTGTATGTATGCAGAATAATGATCCCTAACGCATATGAATGCATATATGTCAGATTTGAACACACTTTTACCCATTCTAGGGTTAAAGTATTTTCTGTTACTCGATTGACTGTATCCTCTGAGACACAGAAATTTTAACTTTGAGATACTTTAATGCATTTTTCTCTCTTTACCAAGGCTATTAGTTTCATAATCCCTTTATAAATTTATATTTCAAGTATGCAGTTAAAATAAGAATCACTAGAGCAAATTTTAAAAATGAATAATCTAATATTATTACGTTCTCTTTTAATGATTCAACAAATTTTAGGTGGCCAGACACTCCAAACATTAGCAGTGCTCAGAGACAGAAAATGTTCTCATGAACAATAATGGGATGGCAGAACTTTGTGAATTCAGGGGCTGAACTCAGTATCTCTCTAGACTAGACTTTACTATGTTTGCCACAGCACCTAAAGAATAGGATCTGAGCAAGGTCGTTGCATGTATTTTGAGCAACCACATTTGATGAGCAAGGAGAAAAAAAGATATTCTGCTTCCTAAATCGGATGCTGCTCTTTCGGAAGAAGGTCACATGCCACGCACTTTTCCCGTGTTCTCTTGCCATTAACGTCTCAGGACATCTGCTCTGCTTGTCACCTAGATTAGAGACTGGGGCTCAAAGATGAGGTCATATTTGCAGGAACATAGCCTTATGCAATCCTGTATAATAAAAAGAATAAGTAAGAGCTTGAAAAAATGATGAGGCCATAGGTGTGCCTATCACCTTTCCATCACGGTAACAAATACCTTAGTTGAATCACCTCCAATAGAAGAAATGCCATTTCCGCTCACATTTTTGGAGGATTTAATTCGTGATCAATTGACCTGTTGCTTTGGGTTCTTGGTGAGTTACTACATTGTCAAGGGAGTTTGTGGTAGGACAACTGTTCATGTCATGGCAGCCAGGAAGGGAACAGTTGACATAAAGAGGTGCGATTCTAATATTCCCTTTAGGACATTACCCCTCCCCCAGTGATGTAACTACTTCCTCTGAGATACTGCCTTTAAAGGTATCCACATTTCCCAACAGTGTCTCTGGCAGTTTTCCAAGCTTTGGATGACAGGGCCATTAGGGAACATTTTTCTGAACCATAGTGAAATGAAAATGATTAACTGTGACTTTGGTCAAATCCCTTTGCCTGGAGCCTCCATTCATGTACGCCTTTTCACACACACCCTAGAAGGAAAGTATTGAAGGCAGCACTGTGGCAACATAAAGTGGATTCAAGAGACGGCGACTGGTTTCCTAAAGCCATCACTATCTCTTTACAGATCATCTGGGGTCCATGGCCTCTAAAATTCCAAAGGGTGCCCCGCAGAGTAAATATTCCTGGCCTGCCCTGCTACAGGACACCAGGAAGGGAAGCTGCCGGGCTCCAACGCTAAAGCCACGTCTGTTTATTCAACAGCTTGGGCATGAAAGCCAGAAGTCACTGGGATCTTGCGATGGTGGCTACAGATTAGTCCTGCCTGACACTCATAGGAGAGGCAGCCTGGGAGCCAAGCGGCACTGAGTAACCACCAGAAAAAAAGAACTCTGGACGGCTGATCCACCCATGCAGATCATGACGCAAGACGAAAAGTCTTTGCTCATGTCAAATTGGGTAGCATATCTTAAGCACCACTAAGATCTGTCAGACATGATCCTGCATTTTTAATTCAGTGCCTGGCCAATCAGTATGCAAGCATATGCGACTCTTCGCTTACTCCCACTTGCAGCATGATCAAACTTCACGTTGGAATTCCACGCGAACTTATTTACCCAAGCAAGTGACTGAAAGACATGTCGAGAGATTCCTCTTCCCTTCCCAGGAGATACTCCTCTTCTCCGAACCCTTGCAGCTCTCTCTCCAGCTTCTCATGTAGCCACCACTAGAATTTAGAACGTAGAAATGAGTAGTCCCTTAATTGCAAAATATCTCTAGTGATCTTTTTTTTTTTTTTCTTTTGCTCAAACACTTTGGCTAACATTGGATGTAATTTATTGTATGGAGCACTCCTCTTAATTTTTAATCCTATGTGCATTTCAAGGAAAATTTAATCCATCTGGTTCTGATTCCCTGACTCTTTACTCATCAGAGTGGTACTTTGTAATTGATGCTTGATGCCCAAAATGCCTGCTGGGTTTTCAGGGCTCCATAAAGCTCCCCCTGCCTGCTGTTCATTCTCTGCAGCCCCAGCCACAGCCAAGATGACGCATTTGACTTATCTGGCACAGTCATGAATGACCAGAAACATGTACTTGACTAAATATCAATACTCCTAGCCCAGTACAGTTATCATTCCTGCAGTATGGTACTTGCAAGGCCCTGTATGGTTACTTTCTGCGGCTGTGTGTACCCCCAAAGGCCCAGCTGCTCCTGAGTAGAGTTTACCACTTGCATGGGGTCTGTACCCACAATGGATGTCCCTAGGCACTAGATGCATGATCTGAAATTTCTTTCATGTACCCCTCCACACATGCGGCACTGCACCCTTCCCCACTCTGTGGCACACACAGAATAAGTGGGCCCATAGACAAAGCTTTCTTGTCATGCTTGTCTATAGTAACTTCAGTGGAGTTCTTAACTCAGTCAAGTCCTGCCGTCTCAGGCAGACTACCAAATGCCTGACTCTCTCTCATGACAAGAAAATGTAGTCTGCCATTCCAAAAGAGTACGAAGTTTGCAGTACTGGGGGTGTTCTTGAAGACCATGTGATCTTAAAAAGGTTAGTAGTTTGCACACGTGTGGATAGTAGGTTATTCATCTTCTGTCTAGATCACACTTCTTTTAAATGTTTGGTGACATGTGACCACGGTCTTAGATGGCTTTCCCACTCGTTAGTTACCTGATAAGTTCTACTGACCACCTACATCATGGCAGACACTGCTCCGCTGGCCCAAAGGCTTTTGGAGCAAAAGTCTGGTCTTGCCAATGCTGCTATGCATTTCCTCCCTAACAATTGCTGACAGATGCCAGACCTTGCTGAACACCTTTGTTCGTGTACCAGTAGCAAAACAGAGAGAGGGAAGGGATTGCACTCATCATTTATAAGATCAACAATATTCTAAACTTCATTTCCAGTATTAATGACCAAATACACAAACATTTGTATAAATGCTGGTGCTTAAATTTAATAGTGCAGTGTTACATGTTAACTTTCACTGCACGTACAGTTCTTCTCGGCTTCTGTCTTCTTAAATTAATCAAGGTTTGTATGTATGTATACATGTATGTATGTATGTATTATTACATGTATGTTTTAGGGCAGGGTGTGCCACAACACACATGTGGGCATAAGAAGACAATTTGCAAGAATGTGGTTTTCTCCTTTCACCATGTGGGTTCTGACTATGGAACTCAGGTCTTCAGGCACACACATGTTGTAGGTGGGATCCCCTCTGTATTCTGTGAATATCATTGGTGAATAAAGAAACTGCCTAGACCTCTTGATAGGGCAGGATAGAGCTAGGCGAGGCAAACTAAACTGAATGCTGGGAAAAGGAGACAGATTCAAGGAGAAGCCATGGTGCCACTGCCAGAGATAGACACTCCGGAACCTTGCTGGTAGGTTACGAGCCTCATGGTAAAATATAAAACACTGGAAATGGGTTAATACTAGATGTAAGAGCAATACTAGATGTACTAGCAATACATTTAAGTGATTGGCCAAGCAGTGATTTAAATAATACAGTTTCTGGGTGATTATTTCGGGAGTCTGGGCAGCCGGGAAAACAAACCAGCGGCTTCCTACAACACATGTCTATATCAGATGAGCCATCTTGACAGCCATGCTTCTATGTCTTAATGTGAAGATTAAATTTTAGGCCTGAGAAGACAATAATTACTCATTCTCACAACTCTGACTGTGTATTAACACATTGCGTTTTTACTAGTGTAAGACCTCAGGAAGTACCCCTGTTTAGAACTGTCTTTTCCTGGCAACTCTATTTCCCTTAACAACTCCATTTGCCCCACATTATCAGTAATAAAAGTTTCCAAGAATCATTTTCCAATGAGGTCATATGAATGTTTCAAGGTCTCTGGTAGGAATCATATTGGGTAAAGAATGAACCTAGCCCACAACAGACAGACTAACAACTTATCTCGCCAGGCCTGGGTTCCCTAGGGAGAGGGAGGGGAGGCCCCCGTTGCCTTCCTTTCCTTCTATACCATACTGAGCACATGCAGTTAGTCACTGTGCAAGGCAGTGTGTGACGATATAAGTATCCGTGTTTGTGTGTGGTTTCCAGGTATAAAGCAGCCAGGCAGTAGCCCTATGGGAGCCCAAAGTAGGCACTGAATTTTGCTCTCCTCACCCAGCAGGACATACGCCTCTTAATCTGGCTTCCTGCAGAAGGACTCTGCTGGCACTGCCCGGCTTGAAGTTGGGGCCAGCCTTTCTCTGAAATCCCTTCCCGTGAATTACAACTTGCAGCACGGGGACTGAATAGAAAAGAGCCTTCTAAAATTCAACTGGAAGGACTGACCGGAATTCAGCTGAATGTGGAGAATGGCAGGAAGGCCTCTATTATTCTGCCTCGTTCTATCTGCTGTGTGGCAGCGCGGCGCCTGGAGTCTGACTGAGCTGAACTCATTTCCCTGGATTTCCGAGTCACAGCCACAATGCCTGCCGAAGCCAAACACTTCACTCCAGAGACTCACTACACTTCCTGCTATAGGATGCACTTGCCTGTCTCTTGGTGACCTTAAACACTAATAAAGGAGTCATAACATGACCTAGACAAGACCTGGGAGCTGATCAGAATGTCCGTGATTGATGGCAGTGCTCTCGGCTATCTGCTGCTTGCCCTGACACTCCAGCCGCGTTGTTTGGATTATGATTATGTGGATAAGACGCCTGAAACACTCGGCAGGCATGGCTTTCTGCATTGTTGAAGGCTATCATGAGGTGTGGCCGAAAGAAAAAGAAAACGAGGTTACAGACTGGATTTGTACCAGTACCCTTTAGTTTCTACACCAGCTTTCCCTGGCGTTCTGGAGCCCTGGCATTTCACCTCTGCCAATGTCTTAAGATATTAATGATCTTTTACTCTGGCCATGAAAGGAGAGGGGCTGTTTCTCTTGTTTGTGTGGCTGACTGATGGTATCTGCTTGCCATTCCTTAAACGTTGTCAGCACTGTTTGTTTCTTCAGTCGTGGGACCTTCCTAGTATTCTTTGTTTTCAGCCTTTTGTGTGTTTCTCCTAAATGAGCTAAGTGTCGGTCTGCTGTATAATGCAGATGTATGACTTATATGTCTGATCAAATTATTTATGAATGTTAGGAGATTCATTAGGCTCATATCTTTTATTTTCTGATTGTCACATTTCATTGTCTTTCAATTCAAATTCCATTTATTTTGGAGGGGGTGGATTTTCATTGAAGTACTTAAGACATTTAGATTCAAAAGTTCAGTCTCTAGGAAGCTGGACAAAATGGTGGGCTAACCAAATGTTAGCTGCCCTTTGGCTTTGGGGAAGCACCCACTGACCAGACCGCATGCAGGAGTTCGTGTGCTGTGCAACACACCCTGGAGGCTTCGGTCTTTCATTCTTGGGTGGAATGAAGAGGTGACCAGCAATGGCCACACTGCCAGAAGTAATGTAAGTGCTGTCGTGTGCAGGTATCAAAATAAAAAGGAGGGGGATCTCACAAGCGCAGCTCCCAGAACGTGAGGCTGATGTTGCACACATCTCTGACTGTTGACTTTAGCTGTGTGAAAATGACTTACTGACTCTCCTAAACCTCTTTATAGCTTTAACATCTTGGGTTAACAAGTGGGTGTCAAGTGTACCTCTTGTTCTTCTTCCCTCTTTTTTTTTTCATGTTTCCATGGACAGTTCAATGTTGTGATTTTAAAAATGATTTGTTTCATTATTTTTAAATGGTTTGTTTTATTTATTATTCAATTGTATGTGTGTATTGCACATTTGTTCATCAATGCAGGTTCATAAGAGGCCATAAGAGGGTGGATCTTGAGTAACTGACAATTGTGAGTCATAAATTAGGAGCTGAACTTGGGTTTTCTGAAGACCACTGGACACTGGAAACTGTTGAATCATCTTCTGCCATTCCTAGATTTGGAGATTTTTATGAAAGCTTTTAAGGCTTCTCATTGATATTTTACACATACCTAATATAATCTATACTCTCTCTAAATATGTCCATCTCTAGGTTGCAAAGTTCAATATTCTATCTGTTTTAAAGAACCAGATCAAACTATACTTTTGAGTGCCAGTATGAACTGAGACTGTACTAAATTTGTTCTCACATCGTAATAATACACAATACATTATAAGTTTGCTGTATCCATCAGTTGTTGCAATACTTTATATAAATTTCCTAACTTTTACAGGCATCCTACAAAGAGTTTTTAATTTACTGAGAATAAACCTTACAGATCTAAATTGCCATCCTTGCTACCCAGATGATAACACTAAAGTTAGGAGAATTTTAAATATCTTGATCAATGCCAATGATCAAGAACTAAGATTCACACCCTATATATCATTCTCCGTGTCTTTTAAAGGTATTATATAAATTTACAGAAAATGGATTCTACTGGACCTTGGCTTCTTCTGAATAATTCTTAGAGCAGTACATTTTCTAACCCGATGAACAGACTGGATTTTTGATTTTGTTTTGGTTTGGGATAAGGTCTGTTTTTGTTTCAGTGTGGGATAGGTTCTATATATAACTGAGACTAACCTTGGACTTTTTATCTTCCTTCCATGTTCTAAATGCTAGGATTGTAAGAGTGCACCGCCTCATTCAGCTGAGTTAAGATTTTAAAGCAAATTTGTGAAGTAGTCTACCTATAATAGGGTCACAAATACAGAGAAACTAACCTGATAGTCTTTGAATCGAACACAGAATCTGAGCTAGCCATTCTTGACCATATACTCCCTCCCCACAAAAATTTGTTTCTTTCAAATTCTGAAATCCCCAGTGGGTAGAATCTTCCAACATTAATTATGTCACAGAGACTCTTAAATTCTCTTCTTGCATGTCATTCCATATTGTCCTGCCCGGAAAACACCACACTGTAATTTACAACTTTGTTTCTCGGTTACATAAACAATGTCTAGGCTGTTGTTTGTTTGATTTTATTGCTTTTATATTTTATTTTGTTTATCTGTTTTTTTCACCTTGTTTGTACTTTGATATTAAAATTCATAAAGCATAGCTTGGCTTTCTTCTGGAATTAGATAACACTGCTTTCCTCACTTAATCTCAAACCTGGGTTATTTTAGTTGTTGTTTGTACTTTTGTAGGGGGGGGGATTTTTTGCCTGCATGTATGTCTATGGACCATGCTTCTGCAGTACCCTCAGGGACCTTAAGAGAGTGCTGGATTCCCCTGAGAATGGGATTACAGATGGCTGTGAACTGGGTGCTGAGAATTGAACCCAGGTTCTCTGGAAGAGCAGTGTGTGCTCCTAACTGATGGGCCATAGTTCTAGCCTCCTGGGTGTGTTGTGCTTTGATCTGCAGCTTCATCTTAGCGGCGTCTGCATGTTTTCTCTGTTCCCTGGTTTAAAAACCTTCATTTGTCTCGACAAACAGAGCAAACACAAACTTTGCCCAACACCCATGAAACAACAGTGACAGCTGTAGAATAAAACGTTCTGACGAGACGCCAGTGACTCTGTGCCACTCTGTTCCTCGCCAGTCTCCGGATGCAGGTGCCCACAAGTTCCTACAGAAATAAATTACCCGCAAAGCACATGCTGCTCACTTTTCAGATGAACAATCTCCTGACACAAATCTGATTTCACCTGCGGGTAAGAAAAATGGGCTTGATGAAGTCGGTCACTCCCGTGAAGCACTTGGCCCTGATTCAATTCTACTTTGAAGGGTACAGAACAGGGTATTCTAGGAATGCACAGCTTGCTTTACAGAGAACATTTGTGTACAGGAAGAAAGCCGTGGTCTCTGGTGTCGTCCGCAGAGCTGCTGTTGACTGCCGCAGCAGCTTCACCCGCTGCTGTCTCCAATGCCTTGCTTTCTTCCAGGAAGCTGATTCAGATAGTCTAGTCTTGCTCATTTTTTAATACCGAAATGTGTTCAATGGACCTGACGTGGAGCCTGGGATGTGGCTCTGTGGGTAATGCATGTATCCTGTGGAGATCTGAGATGTGATGCCCACACCCATTTATAGCGTATCAAAAGTCTACAATACAAGCAATTGTATGGCAAGACGGGAGGCAGAAATATCCCAGGAAGTGTGCAGACCACCAAGCCTGGCGTACACAGTCACAAACAAGAGACCCTGTCCCAGACCAGGTAGACTGCAAGAGATTGTCCTTTGACCTCCACACGTGCATCATGACATGATCACACTCATGCACAGAAACACCACACACATACACACATACGTGCGCGCAATTTTTATTATCTCATATTTTACCTTTTATCTTTAAAATTCTTAGCTAAGTTTTGCATGCCTTTGCATACTCTGACAATAAACTGACATATTAGTCATAATGAGAGACTATTATGTCACACTAAAGCACAATGACTATTTCAGTCTAAATCAGAAACAATATTTTAAGGATGAGTTCTTATAAATTTTTAACTATTTGAGCATAATCAAATAAAAGGTTTTTAAAAAATTTCTAACATACTACGAGAACCAAAACTGGATCATACACAAGACCCGAACAGGCTCAAATCCAGCAATGTCCCAGCACTATGATGGAGAAGTGGACACAGGGTTCCATTCTCAACAAAGAAGTTAATTGCAATTTATATCTAATCTACTGGCGAAGGACAAACTGCCTTTCTCCAATGGAGTATCTCAGGGTGTACCAACCACACTTTATTGCAGCCCCCATTCCCAGGAATAGTTGATCATCAGAAAATGAAATCCACATCGTTTGTTTTACTGTCTTTTTTATTACTGGCTTTTTGTTTGTTTTGATTTTAATTTTTTTGATAACTTTTTGAGAGAGGGGAGAACAGGAAGGGGCAAGATCTGAAAGGAGTTGTAGAAGGGAAAAACATGATCAAAATATATTGTATGAAAAAGTATTTAAAGAAAAGTCATGTCATAGATTGTTGGAGGAAGGTCGCTTGTTCATTTCCTGACTGCTCGACAGCTCAGACCTGAAATACTCACACAGAAACTGTATTAATTAAATCATTGCTTGGCCTATTAGCTCTAGCTTCTTATTGACTAGCTCTTACATCTTAACTTAACCCATCTTCATTAATCTGTGTATCGCCACAAGGCTGTGGCTTACTGAATAAAGTTCCAGTGTCTGTCTCTGCTGGGTCTACATGGTTTCTCTCCACTCTGCCTTCTTTCTCCCAGCATTCAGTTTAGTTTTCCCTGCCTACCTAAGTTCTGTCCAATCAACAGGTCAAGGTAGTTTCTTTATTCATTAAACAATAAAAGCAACACAGACAGAAGGATCTCCTACACCTGTAGATGATTTACATCAGTGACATTCGGATTATGCTCTGAGGTACCCAGTGAGCTTTTGAGGCAGGAGAAATCTCCAACAGGTTGAGATAGAGGAGGTTGAAGGGATTCTGTGCTGGAACCGGGTACTAAATCTGGCCAAGTTGAGAAGTTTCTCTTTCCATCCACTTGCACACTGGACTTTTGTGAGTTTCACTTGAAGAAAAGTCCATGTGGTACTGGGAATATGGTTAATAATAATTAATAATAATAAAGGACTTTATCTGAGCAGTGATGGTACATGCCTTTAATCCCAGCACTTGAGAGGTAGAAGCTGGTGGATCTCTGTGAGTTCGAGGTCAGCCTTGTCTACCCAGGAAGTTCTAGATCAGCCAAGGCTACACAAAGAAACTCTATCTCAAAAACAAAAAAATCCAAATACATAGGTATTATAAATGAGGAAATGTAACTTCAGAGAAAATAAATGACTTGTTCAGGACAACAAAATCAACAATACATAGTCTGAATCAATGTTCCCTAAGATCTAAAAGCCTGTAGTCAACAATATCGACTGAAGGCCTGCTAACTACAAGACAGCTGCCTCCAGGGAGAGCTGAAATGGGCACAGCGGCAGCGTAGCAAGCGTGTAAGAACGCTAAGGGAGGGATGGAAGCTCACCGTCCCATCTCATCTGCTTGTCTGAGATTTTAGCAGCTTCCTCAAAGCTAACTTCAGATGACAGAATCAGGACATCCTCTTACCCCACTTTTTTTCTCACTCATCACTGTTTCAGTGTGCCCTAAAATTTGCAACATGGAACATAGTCTCTCAGCATCATCTTTCAATTGAAAGTATCAGCTGAACATTTGCATTCTTAAAAGTTCGAAGTCCCCCAGCCAAGCAATTGTGGATGGGCAGCAATTCCACAAATCATCACCAGGGAAGCTGTTCATGTTGTGTATACTTAACAATTCAAGGAAGTGGGCTTGAGAAACTTGCCAGGATGCCTCTGTTCCCCTAAATAGTCCTAGGGTCAGAACTGAAATCTAGTAGGGTTGTCATTTAAAAACATTTCTATCTTCTTCATACGGTTGTGGCTTAGAAACGTGATTTCAATATGTTAGGCTAGATGTTCCGTTTGAATTCATAGAGAGCAATTTGTGCACGTATAAATAAGAGTTAATTAAAGCACAATATACAAATAGTAATGTGTTACTACACATTAAAAACAGTTAATGCCTGTCCAATAATTGTCATGAAGTTTTCAATGCATGTTTGTATTCTTTTTTTAAAGATTTTTTTAAAAAATGTGTGTGTGTGTGTGTGTGTGTGTGTGTGTGTGTGTGTGTGTGTACAGATGTATAAATGTTTGTGAGGACCAGAAGAGGACATCAGATCATCAGATCTCACGGAGCTGGAGTTATTGTGATTGGAAGCTGTCTATTGTAGACGCTGAAAACCAAACCCTGATTCTCTGAAAGAGCAACAAGTGCTCTTAACTGCTTAGCCAACTCTCCAATCCCATTCTACCTAAATACAACTCATGGATTAGAATTCATTAGAAGTGTTGAATAATTTTTATAGGACAAAGACTGGTGAATAACTTTGCGATCGAATTTTAAAAGCTAGATTTTTTAAAATTATTAATTTTTCATGTGCAGACATGTGAATGTGTGCATGTGTGGACTGTGTGTGTGTGTGTGGGGGGGTGTTAGTGTCACCATAGTATGTGTGTGGAGGCCAAGGTATCATTAGGAGAACTTCATTTCTCCTTTCAGCATGTATCTGGATCCTGGGGAATCAGACTCAGGTCCTGAGACTGATTGATAAGCACCTTTCCTCATTGAACAATGTCACGCATCAATTGTTTTAATACAGAAGGAAAAATCAGTATTTTCCCTTTGAGTGTTTATGCACATGCAAGCGATATCCATGCTGTAGACTGGATGCATGGCCTTGCCCGAGTTAGGCAAGTATTCTCTTTCTGAGCTCCTTCCCCAGCCTTCAATTTATTTTCTTTATAAAATGCACACGTTTTGGTGCATTTTATTCAGAATGTTAAAAACAAGAAGTAAGTGCTAAAATCCATGGCCCCTTCAAAAGACAGAAACAAAAAGCACAACGAAACAAAACCAATCGCTTATTTCAGGTAGGCCAAGCCAAAGAAATACCACAAATCTTCTGAGAGAACCTGTTCTTGCAAGACTTGCAGACCAATATTTCAAGCTCAAAAGTATTTATAGAAGCTAACAAAATGTTGGCTGTCTTCCAAAGCTAGACTCCAACACTTCTGAGGTTGGCCTAGCACTAAAATTTACAACATTTTTGACATGGCATGGGGTGGCATGGACCGATTTGTTTCTCAGGCTTCCTAACAAGTGAGGTGCTGGGACAATTTGCTATGTACAGGAGGCAGTCAAGTTCGTTGACATCTTGCAGCAGGAAGGAAAATGTTTGCTCCAATTCCATAAACCTGCTATATCTTGTCAGCTTTGATACTTGAGACACATCCGTGGGGGCCCATTAGTATATCGATGGCCAAGCTGCACACCTGAGATACCCTGCTTGCCAGGAGCTGAGAGCTATGCTTGGTCCATGATCCTTTCTGTAGTGTTACATTTTCTTACAGATTTCCAGAAACAGTCTCTGCTCTGGCATAAGCTGGTTCTTTTAATCCTTTATGACACCTAGCATAGTGATCATATTGTAAAAGACTCCCCCACAATTTGTTTCACTATCAAGTGGTAAATGTAAAAGAAACTACACTCTGGAGAAACACACTTTCCTTCAGTGTGCCCTATTTTGCTTTATTTTAATGCCTGGTCATTTATAGCATTGCTTCCAGAGTGTGTATACGTCCATGGTTAAGGACAAAGCCAAGGTACATTTTACTTAGCCAATTAACATTCTCCTCCAAAATCAGTGCTGGCTCTAGTTTCTGATATCAGGGCTAAGATACTCTGTAATGTACAAGACGTGGGTGGGGCATGGATGGTGCTGTAAGAGACCTTCAATTTAGGGGTGCAAGCAACACAACCACATTGACAAGGGCCTCTGTCAGTCACCAGTGGGGCACTGGAAAACATTGTCACAGGAGAAGTTATTCAGCTATACGATGAAGAAGATTGAAACTGGTACGATTCCATCTGCTCTTTAGACAATGTAGAGTAGGCTAACTTCATTCAACACACCACCCTTTTAAGGCCGATCCAAGATTCAGCATTCCCAAGCATCCTCCAGCTCTGCCATTGCTACCACCCTCCTGATGCTTTCTCTTTGGACATTCTCGGCAGTATCCAAGGCTTACCCTTTTCTTTTGCTGCCATGCCTTGGCCTAACTCCTTACAGGAATCTGATCTTTCTCTTCCCAGAATCCTGCTCCTCCACGAGAACAATAGAAGCGTAGACTCCAACTGTGGCTCTCCTCCATGCCTTCCTGGGTATTAATCTGACTGGTAATTTATAGCTAGCCGTCCTGCCGCATGGCCTTAAACGCCTTCCAAGGCAGCTCCTGGGTGACCTGAAGGAAACTCTCAGCCACGAAGTATTTGAGACGGCAAGAGAGTGTTGTTCTGTCAGAAGACGTCCTGGTCAGCAGGGCTGCCAGCTGAAGGGAATAATTATAAGTGGCTGCCTAACTGCCATGACGATAGAAACTTAACCCAAGTGTTTGCAGGTGACTGCCAGCCCCAGGCCTGGCTGCCTTCCACAGGCCCCACCGCGCACGTCCCTGTGTGAAGTGGGTGTTTTACAGCAAGTTACAGCAACGCGGCTGTTTGTCTTAGAACTTAGCCCAGGTGTGCCAGGCAGCTGTGCCAAAGCACGGCTTTCTACTTCATTAATTCAAAGGCAAACCACAGAGGAAGGCCACATGAGCTGAGAGGCTGGATTCGGTTTCCTGTCAAGAGCTTGATATTTACTTCAATTTAGAGGAATGCTCTTGGGGACCCTGCTCTGTGTTTGACAGCTGAGGATAAAGAAAGTGGAGACCCTAACTCAAAACAGGGGCATTTTCCCATCTCCTAAACTATCACACACACACACACACACACACACACAGAGAGAGAGAGAGGGAGAGAGAGACAGAGACAGAGAGACAGACAGAGACACACACACACACACACAGAGAGAGAGAGAGAGAGAGAGAGAGAGAGAGAGAGAGAGAGGTAATTTAATGGTGAATACAAAAATGGTGGCCCACACACAAACGCACACACACACAAGAATGTTTGCTTATGATCAGAATACTGAGAAATGGTTTCTCAAAGATGGCATTATTTGGGCCGAACTTTGCAGGCTAACCATTAATCCTTAAAAAAAAAGTAAAAGAATCAAGTGGAAAGAGGGAATATAACGTGAGAAGGCACAAAATATGAAATAAAATGTTGTGGGTGGGAAAACTGAGCAGCTGAAGTGTACTGAAAGTAAATGCAGGGCTGTCTGGATGACCAGCGTCTGCATACAGAGCCCTGAGTGCCCATGGTGGTGTGCCCCATATAGCCGACCTAGAGACTCAGCTAGGAGGGTGACACTGAATGCGACACTGTCAGATTTACTTTCTTAAAACCCATTCTGGCAGTATTTGGTGGGGTTTATATTAAATGAGGAGACTGAGGTGAGTGAGGGAGAGTTACTGCAATAGTCCAGGCAGGAGAGACAAGGGCTGAGAGTGGGGGATTCCAGCAACAGTACTGATCAAAGGAAAGCTAACCCCAAGGAGAGACTCAGAGAACCTACAGCCCCTGCCCGTTGCTTCTGTAGCTGACTTTGGGCTCTAATGAATATTCTTTTCTAACATTTTTTTTATTGATTCTTTGAGAATTTCCCACCATGCACCCCTACCCCACTCCTTTCCCAGTCCCTCCATATCTCCTCTTCATCCTCACAGTGCCCTACAAAAGAAAATTTAAAAATAAAATAGCAATTAAAAAGAAAATAAAGCAACAACAACAACAACAAACCACTTCGATCCTCCTTCATTCCCGCCTCCTTGTCACCTCTCCATTCATCTTAGTGGCACTGGGAGCTGTAGTGTGTCACACAGTAGACCCTTTTATCCAAACAGCTTTGCTTGCAAATGTTCATTGTAATGAGCTGTTGGTCTGGTTCAAAGCCTCTGGTTTCTGGTACACCATCAATACTGGACCCTAATGGAATCTCCTCTTGGCTATTCTGCTTTTGCCCAGAATCATGGACATCCTGTGTCTGGGGTTCTACAGGACTAGTCCCTTTACCCGCTCCAGCAGGTCACAGATGGGGCAGATGTTGGGGAGTACCAACTCAAAGCACAGGATGTGTGCCTTGGTGGTACCCAAGCTGGTCCTCCACTGGGGCTCCTCCCCCTCAACTGAGGGATGGGACCAGATCTCTGTAGTGCAGGGGTTGGAGGAAAATGCATCTCTCCCATGAGGGGCAGAACCAGTTCTCTCCCTGCAGTGGCCAGGGAGAGATAGGGTCAGATCTCTCAGGGCCAGTGAAAGGTTGAGCCAGTCCCTTGGATTTCAACACACATGGTTTGTGTGACCGCTGTTGGTAGCATGGGCCACAGACATCAACACAGACCCCATCTGTAGCAGTACTATGGACCCAGACATGGCCCTCAACAGCTTGGCCCCAGATAATACCATGGACCTAGGTGGCAGCTAAGGCCAGCATGGCCCCAGTGGCAGTATGGTCCCCAGACACCACCATGGCAAAAGACAGACCACAGATATCAACACAGACTCCAACTACTATAGGGCCACAGACCCAGACACGGCCCTTAGCAGCAGCTTGGTCCCGATGTCACCACTGCCCCTGGTGGCAGCCCAGGCCACCCAAATCAGCCTGTTCTTCACCACCTTCACTTCTCAATCTCTGCTTCTTTCTGTGGCACATGAACGGCTCAGCTTTTCTCTCTCCCATTTCTCCATCACAGATTTTCTCATCATAATGATGCCCACCTGCATGGTAACTGGGCAGGCCTGTGGGTGTCTGCAGTGAGTCCAGGCATCCAGGCACACTTGCTGTGAGGAAGAACTATGGATGTCTTCCAGCTACCTGGGTCGAGTGGGCATGTGTGTGTCTTCAGCCAGCCCGAGCTATGAGGCACAGAACTGACGCATATTTGTGGTGAATGAAGGACACACTATAATCTGAGGAAGAAGTAGTAATGGAAGGCCACTAAATTGATAACACCGTGAAAAACAGAAACTATAGTAATCTGAGGTCTATTCCAGTGCCTTCTTTCTAACTTATCAAATAATAGCATATCCCATCCATTAGTCAGTAACTCGGATGGTCTGATGAGGTGTTTTTAAGGTGTGAATCATACTCCTCCCTCAAGATATGCTGGAGTCTTAAACCCTTGTTCCTGCAAGCGATATTATTTAGAAATAAGACTCTATGAGATGCAATCAAGGCGATAGCTCCTAACCCAGAATTCATGGGTTCATAAAAGCAAAAGATGACTTTATTAAACAACTTGGGGAGAAGGCCACTAAATGCTCAAGTGACACAGCTTATAGTCAAGAAAGGCCACAGATCCCATTTATAATCAAGTCTCCTGTAAACCCTAAAATGACGCCCTTAGTTGAAATATATTCTTCCCTGATCTCATATCCATCCTTCCTCCCTCCCCCCATCCCAGTCCACCTAGCTTTCCCCATTCCTCCCCTACTCCCTTCTCTCTAACCCTCTCCCCTTCCAACAACCCTCCCACACCCCCATGCACCCGAGGTTACCTGGGACTCTTGTCTATTTCCAATCTCCAGGCAGATAGCTACATGATTTTCAACAGGTTCGCCTTCTTATTTAGCTTCTCTAGGATCACGAATAATAGGCTCAAAGACCTTTAATTATGGTTAGAATCCACATATGAGTGAATACATACCATATTCCTCTTTTTGGGTCTGGCTTACCTCACTCAGTAAAGCGTTTTCTATTTCCATCCATTTGCATGCAAAATTCAAGATGTCATTGTTTTTTACCGCTGAGTAGAACTCTAATGTGTATATGTTCCACACTTTTATTAACCATTCTTCTATTGAGGGGCACCTAGGTTGTTTCCAGGTTCTGGCTATTACAAATAGTGCTGCTATGAACATAGTTGAACAAATGCTTTTGTGGTATGATAGGGCATCTCTTGGGTATATTCCCAAGAGTGGAATTGCTGGGTCTTGAGGGAGGTTGACTCCCAGTTTTCTGAGAAACCGCCACACTGATTTCCACAGTGGCTGCACAAGTTTGCATTCCCACCAACAATGGATGAGTGTTCCCCTCATTCCACATCCTCTCCAGCATAGGTTATCATTGGTGTTTTTGAGTTTGGCTATTCTGACAGGTGTAAGATGATATCTCAAAGTTGTTTTGATTTGCATTTCCCTGATCGCTAAGGAGGTTGAGCATGACCTTAAGTGCCTTTTGGCCATTCGGAGTTCATCTGTTGTGAATTCTCTGTTCAGTTCAGTTAGGGTTTACAGGAGACTTGATTATAAATGGGGTCCCAGGTCCAAGGAGAGATCCCCAGACAGTTCTCTAGACAGAGGAGAGGGTGCCTGAACCGGCCTTGGCCTATAACCATACTGATGAAGATTTTGCTTATCACCATAGATCCTTCATCTGACGATGGATGGCGATACAGACGGAGACCCACATTGGAGCACTGGACTGAGCCCCCCATGGTCCAAATGAGGGGCAGAAGGAGGAAGAATATGAAAAAAACTCAGGACCGCGAGGGGTGTGATCACCCACTGATACAAGGGGACTGATCTAATGAGAGTTCACCAAGGCCAGTTGGACTGGGACTGAACGAGCTTGTGATCCAACCAGATTCTCTGAATGTGGCTGGCCCGGAGCCTTTCTGAAAAGCCACTGACAATGACACTGGGACTTGTTTCCTCTGCATATACTGGATTTTTGGGATCCAGTCTGTTCGGACACTCACCTTCAGGGACCTGGAAGGAGGGGGGAGGAACTTGAACTTCCCACAGGGCTGGAAGCCCTGACTGCTCTTAGGGATGGAGAGGGAGGAGGAGAGGGAGGGGGGAGTGGGAGGGTGTTGGGAGGAGGGGCGGAAATGGAAACTTTCATAATTTAATAAACTTTGAAAAAAAAAAAGAAAGGCCACAGATGATGGCCATTGCCAGAAATTAGGCAGAGAAAGATCTGCTCCGAGGAAGCACGGCCATGTCAACATTGTGATATTTGGCATCTAACCTTTATAATTTTGATAAATATTTCTTATTGTTTTACTTATCATACCTTTTGATAGAAAACTAAGGCATGAATATAGATATTGCTAAGGTGTGTATGTTTTTGGATGTCTGTCTGCGAGAAACTCTCTCTTAGCTTCTAAAGTAATAACTCATGTAGAGCTGTAGCAAAAAAAAAATTCTATCATTCCTTATGCACTGCAATGTAAACCAATGAAGCTCAATAAATCTCACTTGCAGACAGTTTTCATACAGTTAAAAAATAATAAACTTAATTGAGAAATAAATTAATTAATCAAGCTTATCAATTTCTTCATTTATTCTTATCTGTTCTGAGAAGTCGAGAAGTTGACACAGATTGTCCTCAAGTTTCCAAACGACAAAAGCTAAGTCAAATGTTAGGACTTTGACTCAAACCTTGCACTGTCCCCTGAACTTGTGTTTGCAACAGCCAGTGTATGCTTGGGACCAGTCAGGATATGCAGAAGTTAGGAGCAAGGACATTCTCTGCATTGGGACTGCATAGGTGTATACTAAGGAAGGGTCAGTTTGAAACATTAGTATGAGAGGTATTGAATACCCGGCTGCAAACTCTATGACTACTGCAGTGTGAGATGCCCTGGGGTGGGGGGGGGGGAAATAGTGGCATGAGTGTTATGGAACAACCACTTTCTTACTGGGCATAAATCTTTTTATTCAGGCAGAAACATATGCCTAGTAATGCAAATCTGGCCAAGAACCCACGGTTGGGAAGCTCACAGGGCAGAGACTACTACTATCATTTTGCCTAATAGATATAGTATTAAACTTCTTGCTTGAGTCTTTTTTTTTTCTATCTGTAGTTTAGTGTAGCGCTTAGAACTCAACAGAGCAGTGTTTTTTGTTTGTTGTTTGCTTGCTTGGTTGGTTGGTTGGTTGGTTTTGTGTGTGTGTGAGCAATAGACGGTGATTAATGAAGAAACTCACAACTAGTCAAAGTGTGGAGAATGAGTGATTGTGGAGCACTCCCTGAGTCACACCCTCTCCCTAGGGGTCAAGGACTAACACGAATGAAGGGGCAGAAATATTCTAAGCTCCGAGGGTCAGGAAGGACTGGAGCAAAGCAGGATGGGCACAACAGAGGTGCTACACGCATGAACATACAATAGTAGTGATTGCCTGTACAAGACAAAGCCAGTTAACATGCTAGCCTGGAGGGGGAGGGGAACCCCTGAGATCTCACGCCGAACTGAGGCGCTATGGACAGTTGACAGTCTCTGGAGGAGGAAGAGTCAGTTTTCTTTAAGAGTGGTTCCTAGTCCGCCTGTAACCCTCCTGCCGATGGCTCTACACCCAGAAGTGTATGGATAGCACCAATTAGTCAATGGATTAAATTTAAAACAATAAAGAGGACAAGGAGTTGGTGGGGTGTAGGGAGGTGAGAGTATATCTTAGAGGAGTTAAGGGGTGGGTGTGGGGTAAATCTAATGAATATATACTGTATGAAATTCTCAAATAATTAATAAGTTTTTAAAAAAATAAATATTAACATTAGCATCAATAAGCTATTCTATTTCCAGGAAAGGAATGTTAGTGATACTGTGTGAGAGTATAAAATCACTCCAAGAAACACTTGCATTCAGAGAGTTTGGGAGTAGAAAGGAGCCTATGAAGTTGTATCCCATTACCGTTCCTCCATGACTATCTTCAGAAGTCAGCGGTGGAATACTTCTTACAAGAGAAACAATTACAGCCTGGAGAACCACGACCCACTCCACTGCTCTTGAGCACACTGTCAGTTCCTTTCTCACACAGAACCCTACCATTCGCCATCTTGATGTTTCATTGAGAAATCTTAACGGGAAGAAAATCATGTTTGTTTGTTTCATTTGGGGTATTGTTCACGGCTATTTTGGATGTTTCTCTATTGGGACACTGAGAATAGCTACTTACAAGAAGACAAGCCACTGACCACTAGTTTAACTGAAGGAAATTCCTCTTGAAAATTTGTGTGTGCATCCCTAACTGTCATCAGCTAGCATCATTATCATAGTATTAATTAAAGTTATGTCATATATTTGGTCTTATGGAAAAGAAAGGCGTGTGTGTGTGTGTGTGTGAGTGTGTGTGTGTGTGTGTGAGTGTGTGTGTGTGTGTGTGTAAGAAGGGGATGGGTGTATGTGTGTGGAGGTCATACTACCTGTACAGATAAACAAGGGATGGTGAGCTTCTAGATAGTAAAGCTGGTGATCTTTATGGATTTGAGTTGCAGAAGGGTGTCCCTGAACAGGAGACTGTTCAGGGCAGCACTAAAATGCTCTATTTCTATGAACTTACAAAGCTTAGGGTCATTTGCTATTTGAGTTGCGCCCTAAAAGTACTTAAAAAGTCAAGGCTAGTGACTCAGAGGTAAGCACCAGCCTTTCATCTCTCTGACTAGGCTAGAGGTAAATTCATGGCCAGTCTCCTGCCCAGCTCATAAAATGTAGACAATGTTTGGTCTTCGGACAGCCACCATGAATAGAGCAAATAGCGGCTGTCACTGAATCTGTGCTAACGTCTTGCTCAACTTAAAGTTGTATGTCTGTGTATGTGGAGTAGGTCTCTAGTCTAGCAATATTAATGGAGGATACGAACACTTAGAGTTATAAGAAACCTCAAGTAAAATAGCTATGTCTCAGGTCATATTAATTTGTTCAGATTTCTTCATCTCTCTTTGCTACATTTCAATCAAGTCATAAGTTTACACTATAATACACTGGAGAAAAAAATAATGTCTTATGGTCCCTCTAGGTCATACTTCTGACTTCTATTTTCATAGTATAATATATATTAAATGACAAAGAGACTAGGATATTATTCTGACATACACAAAGTTCAAACACAGCTGTGGCAACTGGGTTGGCTTTTTTTCTTTGTTCTTTCATTTCCTGAATCATCCCAAGGACCACCACCACATACCACTTCTTGGCAAAATTGCATTTAGGATAGCATAAAAATCAACAGCTTATTTTACTTTATTTTTATTTACATTTATTAAAATTTTGAAAGCAAAAATTAAAAATGAAATACAAAAATCCAGCTAATATAAAGATAATTTTCAAATCAGAAATTCCTCAAATCCAGCCAAATTTGGTTTTAAGTTGGCATTCACAACATCAATGCTCAGAAGAACATATGAGACACCAAATGTCTTTACCTATTTATTTTGAGAAAAAGTATGGTAGTTAAAAACCAATTACAGAAAGATATTTTTAAAAAAATCCCAAAATATGTGGAGAGCCAATACTCCACAATATGTGGAGAACTCATTACTTAAGAACTATATAGCATTAGTTTCTATAGTGAAAACCTAAAACCAATAATCTAAGTTCACAACTTAAGAAACTAGAAAAGGAAGTGCAAATCAAACAAAGAAACAGAAAGAAATTAATAATTAAAATTACTACAGACATCGCTGAATTTGAAAACAGAAAATGTAAATGAAACCAAATCTGATTCCTTAAGAAGATAAATTAACATCAGTAAATCTGTAACTAAATTAACCAAGGAAAAAGGAAAAGAAAACACACATTACTAGGACTAGAAACAAAGGAAGTAACCAGGCATATTGGTGCAGGCCTGTATTTTTCTCACTTTGGAGGTAGAGGTTGAAAGACCATAGCAAGTTTAAAGCCAGTCTGCTCTACTATAACCAGTTAGTTCCAAGCCAGATAGGCCTACATAGTTGAGACCTTGTCTCAAGAGACCATAATCAAATGAAAGACATGACATCAATACACTTTCATGGACATTAAAAGAATAAAAAAGGAATATGGGGATCTGGGGAGATGGTTCATTGGGTACGAATACTTGATATGCAAGCATAGGAACCTAAGTTTGAATTTCTAGCACTCATGTTAGAAGCAGGTTGTGGCTGTGTGCATCTGTGACCCCAGTGATGGTGGGAGGAGACAGAACCAGAAAGAACACTGTGTTTACCAGTGACCAACAAAGCCAGAAAACATATAAGATCTCCAGATTCTGTGAGAGACCCTGACACATGGATGTAAGATAGACGGTGATAGAGCATAGCCAATGTTCTCTGCCTCTGTTCACACAATCACAGTTGTGTACACCACTACACACACCACCACCACACACCACACTCACAAACACACACACACATAGAGAGAGAAACAGAGAGAAGACAAGTCATAGAAATACTAGAAAGAACAGTTAACCTATAAAACTAATAAACTACATGAGATAGATTAATTCCTTGAAAGATTCAATCTATCAAAACTTGTACAAAAATAAATAATCTTAATAGGCCCACATCTATTAATGAAGTTGATTTAATAGTTGATGACTCTTCAGAACAGAAACATGGGTTCATTGTTAAATTCTACCAGATGTTTGAGGGAGAATTATCTCAAGTCTTCATAACTCTTAGGGAAATCGAAGCCAAGCAAGTGCTTTCTAGCTCATGCTTGGGTACCAATCGAATACAAAAGCTGGAGAAAAACAGTATACCTATCAGTATAGATTATGAAAATAGATGCAAGGATCCTCAGCAAAAACGTTAACAAATCAAAGTCAACGGTGTTTGCCTAACTACACATTTGCTTAGAGGGATTTGTCAGAGTTGGGCAAAGCTGGCTGGACATTAGAAAGTCAAATCTGTTAAGCAATACATTGACAGATTAATGAAGCAATGTCACCTGATTATATCAATAAATGTAGGAAAAATCTGGTAATACCCAGTATCTATTCACAATAATATATCTCAGAAAACTACGACTAGAGGGATACCCACTCCATAGAAAAAATGTCCACAGAGAGCCGAGGTTAGCTAGAGGGCCCTGTCTTAGGTTTGGGAAAATGGGATGCTGTCTCTTCTCGCCACTGTTTTTCATTTGTCTATTTCACTAAGGCAAGGGAATAAACGGCAAACTGATTCCCGAAGGAAGATATAAAACTGTTTTTGTTTTCAGATGCCATGCTGAAAACATCTGAAATACTTGACAAAATAGAAAAAGCAAGCAAGCAAACAAACAAAAAAAAACCCCTTAGAATCAAAGAATAATAGCAAAATTATAGGACTCAAGGGTAGTTGACAAAATGGCTCACCTTCAATACCTGCAAGAAACAAGTGAAACTTGAAATTCAAAGCATGATATTATTTTTATTAGGTCTACCTAGCAGGATGGGAAAATTCAGAACACTTAGAACACATATACAAGCAAGGATTAAGAGGAATCAAGTACGTTAAGAATTGTCATTCACTGTTGGTCAGAATGCAAAATGCTACAAACACTTTAGAGGAGATTTTGGCATTTTCTTCCGATGTTAATTGTACTCTTAGCCTGTAATCCAGCAGCCATGCCCCTCGATACTCACCAAAAAGAACTGAAACTTGCCTTCACTCTAAATTTACAACAAAATTTGCTCTTCATTGCCAATCCTTAGAAGCAACAAGGATGTCTATCAGTAATTATATCAATAAAAAGAGTTACATCCAAAAGAGTTACATAGGGGACACTTTTTAGCACTAAAATGAAATTGACTCTCAAGTCATGAAGAGGTTCATATTATTTAATGAGAGAGGTCTGGAAGGGCTATAAACTTTATAATTCTGATTACATGACATTTTGGAGATGGCAAAAACTAAAATGAAAACAAAGGCCAGTGTTTGCAGGGAAGCATCAGGAGGAAAGAATTCAAAAGGATCTTTCTCTACGGGACCCAACAATGGTAGATACTATTTACCAAAAACCTAGGAGAAGTTTGGATCTGTAAGTGAAGCTAATTTGAAACCATCTGGAGTGCGCAGATATATGCACACCTCCGCTCTCCTTCTACTCACACCATTAGACAAAAGTCAGGTCAATAACTCAATGCAAACCAGAGGATCTGCCAGGATCTTCAGCTGCCCTGGAACTTTCTGTGAGCATTTTAAATAAAGACAGCATAAGCCTCACATCATCACCTTCTGCCCTCCCTCTTGCCTCCTGCTCTCTGGTCTCTCTCTCTGTCTCTCTCTGTCTCTCTCTCTCTCCCCCCACCCGCCTCTCTCTCTCTCTCTCTCTCTCTCTCTCTCTCTCTCTCTCTCTCTCTCTCTCTCTCATGTTGATTCTAATTTGTACATTTTGAAAAGTTAAAAACAAAAGTTATTTCTCACCCAACTTCCTCACTTACTTGTAATGACAAGCACAGTATTCAGATTTTTCAGAGATATTTGAGAAGAATCCTGAATAGCTAATGAGGACTGAACTCTGAAGGCCACCTTAGGGAAACGCAGGCTGTCTTTTGAGACTCTAAGAGTAAGCCAGCCAGAAGCCCCCTCTTACATCTGTGCCCACTACGATGCAGAAACTGAGAGAGCCTAACCCACCTCCAGGCTCTAGAGCACTGTCCTGGAATGCCTGCCCAGAGCTGACCCAGAGGCACCACAGACAGCTTTTGGTTTTTCACACCATTGCTTAACTCTGCCCAGATTTCCCAGAGGGTGAGCCTGCCAGCCTCCCTGTGCCCTCCCCTCCCTTCCCAGCGGCATTCACAATTACAAAGAAACCTGAAGTCTGGGACTCCCCCCCCAGCACTGAAGCAGTTAACTTTAGGATGACCCAGAGAAAGGAAAACAGAGGAAGAACTGCCTTGTGCTGGGAGGAGGGTTAGAAAACGAGGCTGTTGCTGTTGTTTTCATTGTGTGCACTCTAATCAGGGAGAGTAAGAACAATAATGCATGTAATGCTGATTTTGGAACGTGTCCATCCAGCTTTTCCCAGGCTAGACAGCCTTGGGAACCGCTGATAGAGTGGCACACCAGGGGCACAGGCTCAATCACCAAGCGCAGGGCAGGGCAGCTTTTTCTGTGGATAAAATATGTGAGGGATGACAAGAATCTTCCCAGCATGGGAAGTGGCAGTAACAAAAAAATATACAAGAGGAGAAACTGGGCAGAGCTTGTAGGGTGCAACCCAGTCAGAGGAACATGATATTTGAGAGACAGGACGTTTCTCCTTGTGCCCACTCCATCCATTTGCCTCCTTTTGTTTGCATGTTTATTTGTTTGTTTCTCTTAGTTTTTGTATTCCACTTGCCCTCCCTCTCGTCCCTGCTCCCATCCCCCACATTCCTTCTGCCACACTTTGAAGCCAAGATGAAAGGCTTGTGTTGTGGCTGCTGGCACCAAGCAAGCACAGGGAGCAGACCAAAGTGTGCTTTGGTTTAAGATGGTGTACTTTTCTCCCAAAGAGGAGGTGGAGGTGGGGGCGTCAGCTTGAAACAATACATAGCATTTTGCTGGAGAGCATGCCTGAATGTATCTAGGACTCAAACATGGTCCTAATTTTTCAAGACTTTTTTTCTCCGAGGATAAGGGAATAAGTGAAATGTGGCATCCTCTCTCCAAGTGAGTTTGGAGAGGGACTGTCTAATGAAACAAAACTAGAAAAACTCAGAGATCAGGCACATAAGTTTTTGGTATCAACAGACAGAGTGTTGCCAAAATGGCTCTCTACGTATTTTTGTAGCACAATCAACCCGTGCCCTACTAAATGGTTTGAAAAGAATGACTTCCATATACTTTCTTAATTATTTGGTTACCAGATTTTGCAGTTAAAAATCCAGGACACCCAGTTAGATCTGAAACGCAGTGGAACAGCAATACAGTTTCAGTATAAATAAGTCCTTGCGCTATTCATGATAAATGTACACTAGAAACAATTGATCTAAAAACTCAGCTAGGCTCCCACATTTTACTTGGCAAGTCTAGTTTTGAAACTGTTAAAAATTAACTCAGCTTTTCAAAAAAAAAATCCTAAAACGTTTTAAGATGTTGCATTGGAATTTTGAGACATCAAATTTGAAGATGGGAAAAATGAACATATCCTTGTCACCACAACACAGATCATCATAAGGTCCTTCCCTGCCCTTGTGGTCTTATCCCTAAATACACAGAGGCATCACTCCACACTATTAACAAACATATTTACAGACATATTTAACGAGCACACGAACCTCAGTTTTATTTATTTTTTTAGGATTTTTTATTGTCTTTTGATTTTAATCGAAGAAAGGATTGGCTAATGTGTTGCTGAGACCTGTAGATCTCTAATTAATATCAACTCCTATTATACAAAAGTCATTCGACTCCCACTTGGCCATGACTTAAAATGGTAGCCACTATCAACTTGAGACCCAATCGTTTTCATTTCAAAACTATTTTCTGGTTTATCTACTTAATTCCTTGAAAATGGATGTTACTATTTTACATCTATGAAAACAAACAAAAATAAAATAAAAGAGGGCATCACTGGAGAAGCCTGTGTGTGGAGTCCGTAGCCTCTGTGTGCCCACCCTTGTCTGTGTAACTGTATGTTTGTTTGAAGAGGAGCCAAGTGACAAGGAGGCCTGACATTTTGAGACTGCTGAGCTTCCAGTTTGTCAGAACTGGAAGTGCAGGTAAGAGAAAGTCTGCCGACGTACTGCACAGGGCTAACGGAGACAAGTTTGAGGCACTTATTTATAGCCCCAATTCTGTGTCTGTGAAATGTCAAGTGATGCTTAGATGGACAATTAAAACTGCTGGAAAGCTGGAGCTGACCTGGCGCCCGTCATCAGCAAAGTCTTGTTGTCTTTGGATGGTCGTCTTCTTGCTAGGCGGCACTAGTTTTTGGCTAAGGAAAAGAACGCTTTATTGGGAAAGTGGTTCACGTAGTCAAGATTTCGGCGTGAACTCCCTTCTGCTTCCTCTTAAGTCAACACTACTTTGAAACTGGTGTGAGGCCTATGGATGACGGAGAAGGTTAAGGTTGACCTTTATAACGATTTCTCCCTACACAGCAAATAGAGGAGAAGAGGCCATGCATTTAATACAGTTGGGGATCGTGAGAAGAGTTAGAAGGGGTGGTGGAAATGGTGCAACTATGGGATAGTGTACCCATGTGTGAAATCTGAAAAAAAAAAAAAGTTTAAAGAGTTTGTAAGGAAATAAAATTGTTCATTATCCAGTCTGAAAATCCCCCACATCAGGGGGTGCCTAATAGGAACCTTGAGTCATTTCATTTCACAAGAGGACAACACATAGGTATAAATGACTGTGGATTCATCCAGCGTGTCTGCTCACATGTGGCAAACACAGATTCGAGGGTTTTGCTTGCACTGGAGTACAGAAACCCACCCAAAGAAAACAGACAATTTTTTTTAAAAGAGCACAAATGACCCAAGGATTGCTTTCAGCATTACAGTCAGATGTGAAGGGACTGGCTCAATTATAGGATTGATATGGCATATGGCAAATGCTGTTCTTTTAAGGAGAAAAATGCAAAATATGGATAGGGAACCAGGAACCAATCAAGGGACTATCTGAAGAATGAAGCAAACATCTAGACTGCTGATCAGAACCAGGGCCCAAGGATTATTGTGGAGAAATCATTGAAATCATCAGTGCAGTCTAGGAAGAGTGAAAATGACAACCTGGATCAAGGGCTTCTGGGAGGAACTGCACAGCAAATGTATCACGAGGGAGCTGCTGGAGCTCTGGAGCCCTGCCTCAGAATCACAGCCTTTGAGGTTCTCTCTCCCCTTGGCAGTTCCCGGGCAAGAGGAGGCAGCCTGCCCCCCACTTTCTCCCCCAAAGCATAAACCTCACAGTTGTGAGGCAGTGATGGGAGAGTGTGTGCGCTTCTCCTGCTGTTCTTGCAAATGCCTTGCTTTCTTCTGACAAGTCTTTCCAGAGACTTCCGAAATTGGATTGCCTAAGAGCGTCATCACATTCCAAGTTACCCTAAAATCTTAATTCCACCAGCAGGACTTATGCTCGCATAAGAAAAGCTGCATTGAAGTATAGAGACTTCCTTGTTACAAGGACTCCATTGAGATTAATGTTTTTCCCTATTTGGTAGAAATATTTACGGGAAAGTGAAACAATTTTTTCGCCTCCTTTCTAATTTACTTTTTCGAGAATTGCATGCATGAGTGCTTTGTTTATATAATTCCCCCCAACTCCCTGTATGTCTCCAACTCCTCTCATAGGTCCCCCACTCCCTCTTAAAATCATGAAAGTAATGGCAACAGCCTATAAGGTTTGGGAAGTCTCTGAGAATCCACTCCTGCCCAACAATTCAAAGGCACTAGGATTTTTGTTAGATAGTATGTAGCTCTTTGGAAGGACATTATTACCTTGTGTTGTCTAGTTCATATTTTTAAGAAAGCTCATAAACAGTATATTTCTCTATGCATTTTTTTCTATTTTAAAATTGAATATTGATTCTTTTTCATACAATGTATTTCTGACAGTGGTTTTCTCTCCCTAAGCTACTCCTGGATCCTCTCCCACTTCCCCAGCCACCCAAATCTTCTCTCTCTCTCTCTCTCTCTCTCACACACACACACACACACACATTAGGATACCAATAGGCATAGAAAAATAATAATTAAATAAGTTAAGATAAAATAAAAACTAAAGAAAACAAAAAAACAGAATAGGACAAAACAATCAAGCAAGGGGGAGCCAAAGAAGAAACACAAAAAAACACACACAGACACTGAGATATACAGACATTCTCACACATAAGTAAACCCATAAAAATACAATCAAAACCATAATGTATAAGCAAAAGATCTGGAAGGAAAAAATGCTCGGACAAAACATTGTGAGATGAAAACCCTCAAAAAAACTATTGATTTCATTTTATGTTGGTCATCTACTGCTGGGCCTACAGCCTGCCTTTAACTGTGGTTTGTCTATATAATCAGTGAGACTTTGTTGGAGAACACTAGTTTTCTTCCTTTACAAGTGGTTTTGAATTGGAGATACCTTCTGGGTTGGGGATATGGGTTTGCGTCTATGTCCCCTCTCAGTACTGGGACCTCACATGACTTAGACCCATGCAGGACCTGTGCATGCTGCCACAGTCTCTATGAGGTCATATGCCCATCTGTCATGTACCTAAAAGGCTTGTTTCCTTGTTGTCCTCCATCCCCCTTGGCTCCCCTAGACTTTCTACCTCCTCCTCACAGAGATCCCTGAGCCCTTGGAGGATAGATTTAATGGAGATATTCCATTAGAACTCGGTGTTCCAAGGTCTCTCAATCCCTGCACATTGTCCCACTGTGGGTCTCTGTATTAGTTCCCATGTACTGCAGGAGGAAGCTTCTCTGATGATAACTGAGCAAGGCACTGGACTGTAAGCATAGTAGGATACAGGATGTCATTAGGAGTCATTTTATGGCTTCATTCCTTTAGCATAGTGCCTCTCTACCTTCCTAATGCTATGACCCTTTAATATAAATCCTCATGTTGTGGTGACCCCAACCATAAAATTATTTTCATAATTGTCATTTTGCTACTGTTACATTCTTAATGTAAATATCTGTGTTTTCTGATCATCTTAGATAACCCCTACGAAAGGGTCATTCCACCCCAAAGGGGATCACAGTCCAAAGGTTAGGAACCAATGCTTTAGCAGAACAGTAGTTTTTCATCTTCTCCTAGGTCCACAATCTCTCCAGTCTCAGGTTCTTAGCATCCGGACAGTGTCTGGCATGGGCAATGTTTCATGGAATGGGCCTTAAATCCAATCAGATAGTGAGTGGCTGGTTACTCCCACAAATTCTGTGCCACTATTGCACCAGGTCGTCATTATAGATCACAGAGTTTGAAGCTGAATTTGTGTTAACCTTTCTCTTCTGGTTGTGTGCTGAATACATTCCAGTACCATGAACACTAGTCAGTAGGGGGAGAAGGCTCTAGGTAGGGACAAGTTCAGCCTCTCCCTGTTTAGTGAGGTATTGTCTTCAACAATACAGCCTTATCATTAATTTGTGGAGAGTGACCAATAGCCTTGGAAATAATCTGGGTTGTTTGGGGTTTCAATGGGGCTCCTCTGGCCAACAACTCAGTTAGGTGTAACCCATTTCCAATAATGGAGATTTGATTTGGTGGCAAAAGATGTCTCATTAGGGCCATGTCTCCTCCATTGTTCACTGATTCCTAGTTCAGTTTCTTTCATATATGTTTATATTTTAAGGAACTACTGTATTAGGTTTCCGTATAAACCCTTTAATGATTACTAATTTTAGCTGTCCCTCACTGTTTGATCCTCCCATTCTAGCCCCTTCCTCCACACCCATAACTATTTAACCTATTTTCCCTTTCTGGGAAGATTCTTCTCTCTCCTACAGTTTATTATTTTATACCTAACCTCTGTAGTTACAAGGATTGAAACCTGCTTGTCAAATACTTAAAAGTTATCATCCATATAGAAGTGAATATACACCATATTTGCGCTTTGTATCTGGATTACCTTGTAAATGATGATTTTTCTTTCTAGCTTTATACATTCGCCTTCAAATTTTATGAGTTCTTTTCTTTTTAACAGCTGAGTAGTATTTTATTGTGTAGATATACGACATTTTCTTTATCTGTCCATCTGCTCAAGGACATATGTTGTTTCCAATCTCTAGCTATCATGAATACAACAGCAGTGAACATGGTAGAGCAAGGGTCTCTAGAGCAGGATGTAGAGTCCTTCGGGTAAAAGACCAAGAGTTATAGAGTTAAATCCTGAGGTAGATCTGGTACCAGTGTCCATGAGAAAACATGACATCATTCTCCATGGTGGCTGTACAAGATTTCAACCCCACAAACAATGGATGTGCGTTCTCCATACTCCAGATCTTCACCGGCATGAGCTGCCATTCGTTTACTAATCTTGATGATTCTGACTGGTGTAAGATGAAATTTCAAAGCAGTTTTTTATTTGCCCTTCCCTGATGACTAAGGATTTTGAAGATTTTTTTGAAGTGTTTCTCAGTCATTAGTCTTTCCTCTTTTGAGGACTCTGTTTTGAGCTGTTGCTCAGCTCTTAATTGGGCTATTTGTTTTCTTTGTGTCCAGCTTTCTGAGTTCCCTATATAACTTATGTATTAGCCCTCTATCAGGTGTGTAGTTGTTAAATAATATTTTCCCATTCTGTAGACTGCTTCTTTATCTGAACAATGGTGTCCTTTATTATACAGAAACTTTTCAGTTCCTTGTGGTACCACTTATTAACTGTTGTTCTTAGTTCCTCTGTTGTCATTGTTCTGTGCCAATGAGTTCAAGACTTTCCCCACTTTCTCTTCTATCAGCTTCAGTATATATAGCTAGATAGATAGCTAGATAGATAGATAGATAGATAGATAGCCTTATGCTGAGGTTCTTGGTTCTTTTGTAGTTGAATTTTGTGCAGGGTGATAAACATGGATCTATTTGGGTTCTTCTACACACAGTAATCTAGTTTGACCAGCGCCATTTGTTGAAGATGCCTTTTCCCAGTGTGTACTTCTAGATTCTTTATCAAAAATCAGATCTCCATAGGTGTGTGGATTTATGTCTGGGTCTTCAATTCAATTCTGTTGATCAGCATGTCTGTTTTCATTCCAATACAGGCTGTTTTTATTACTATAGATCCATAATATAATTTGAGCTAGAGGATGATGATACTTTCAGCAATTATTTTATGATTCAGGATTGTTTTAGCTTGCAGACAGGGGTTTCTGTTCTGTTCGGTGCCCTCAGTTGTTAAGTCCCAAAGAAACACATTAATTATAAAACTGATTGGCCCATTAGCTCAGGTTTCTTATTAACTCTTATAACTTATATTCCCCATTGTTCTTGTCTATGTTAGCCATGTGGCTCGGGACTTTACTTGGAAAGGCAATCACATCTTACTTCCTCTGTATCTGGGTCACAACTGCAGACTGGGCTTCCTTCTTCCCAGCATTCTTGTTGACCTGCTACTACTTCCTGCCTGTTCGCCCCACCTATACTTCCTGTCTGGCTACTGGCCAATCGGCATTTTATTAAAAATAATACAAGTGACATTATAAAAGACCATTATCCCACAGCATTAGTTATTCTGGATGTTTTTGGTTTTGGTGTGTGTGTGTTTCCATATGAAGCTTAAAATTGTTCTTTCAAGTTCTAGGGAGAATGTGTTTAAATTTGATAGGGATTGCTTTGACTAGTAGATTGTTTTTTTGTAGCATGATCATTTTCGCTATATTAATCCTATCAATCCGTGAGTGTGGGAGATCTTTATATTCTTTGATATCTTCTTTAATTTTTTTCTTCAATGTCTTGAAGAAAAAAGTCTTCCACTTGCTTGGCTAGAGATACCCAGAGATATTCGGGGTGGGAGCTATTGTGAAAGGTATAGTTTCCCTGATTTTATTCTCAGTGTTTTTCACTTATATATAAGCCTACTGATTTTTGTGTGTTAATTTTGTGTCTTGATACATTGCTGAAAGTGTTTATCAGCTGTAAAAGTTTCTTGATGGAGCTTTGAGGGTCACTTATGTATGCTATCGTACCATCTGCAAATAAAGATATTTTGACTTCTTCCTTTCCTGTTGTATCCCCTTGATCTGCTTCAGTTGTCTTATTGCTCTAGCAAAGACTTTAAGTACTATACTTAATAAGTATGGAGAGAATATATATCCTTGCTTTGTTCCTGTTTTACTAGAAATGCTTTGATTTTCTCTACATTTTGGTTGATGTTGGCCGTGAGCTTGCTGTAAATCATCTCTATTATGTTGAGGTGGATGTCTATTATGTTAAGGTGTATGCCTAGTCTCCGCAGGGCTTTTATCATGAAGGAGTGTCAGATTCTTATCAAAGGCCTTTTTCTCATCTAATGAGCTGTTTTTATTTTTTAGTTTGTTTATATGATAGATTACATTTATCAATTTACATATGTTGTATACATCCTTTTATCTCTCAGATAAAGACTACTTGGTCATGGTAAACGATCTTTTTGATGTGTTCTTGCATTCAGTTTGCCAGTATTTTATTGAGAACTTTTCATAACAGAAAAGCAGTCTGTCATTCTTTTTCTTTGTTGGGTTTTTATGTGGTTTGGGTATCAGGGTGACTGTGGTCCCATAAATTGAATTAGGCAATGTTCCATCTGTTTTTATTTTGTGAAATAATTTGAGGAACATTGACATTTGCTCTTCTTTGAAAACCTGGTAGAATTCTGCTTTACAGTCTTCTGATCATGGGCTTTTGTGTTTAATAGGCTTAACACCTGCTTCTATTTCACTGGGGGTTATAGGTCTATTTAAATTGCTTGTCTGATATTGATTTTAATTTTATGGGTGTGATATACATATACATATATACACATATGTATACATACGTATATATCCATTCATTATAGGTTTCCAGTTTAGTGGAGTACAGATCTTTGAAGAATGTCCTTACGATCGTCTGGGTTTCCTTTGTGTCTGTTGTTATGTACCCCTTTGTTAATTTGAATCTTCTCTCTCCATCTTTTTGTTCATCTGGCTTAACATTAATTGACCTTATTGATTTTCTCAAAGAACCAACTATTTGTTTTACTGATTCTTCATATTAATTTATTGTTATTATTTCAATTATGTTGCTTTCAGCCCTAAGTTTACTTCTTGAAGTCAACTCCTTCTGAATGATCTGTGGTTGGACATAGAAGAGTGGATAGTGAACTGAGGTACCCTTCTATATGGCTCATTTTGTCGAGATTCTGAATTTGGTTGGTTGACAGTCCACCAGAACAGTGATGACTATCTGGGAAACCTACCAAGGTCCCAGTGACCTGCTGGAAATTGTCCATAAGGCCTGAAAATAAAATGAAGGTCAACTCAAGGTACTGACATCACAAGCTGCATGATGCGTGTGACATTAGTTTATCCCGTGCAATAGTCTTTTCTCACAGTTTACAGAAGTCACCTCTACCAATATCTCTGTGACTGAGTCAGTTGGCAAACAGCATTCACAGGTCCACACTGGCTTAGCAAGCTATTCTTAATCACAAAACCAAAGACATTTAGACTAAAAGACTACAGCTTAGTAGGTTTCTTAATTTGTTTTAATTTCTTTAAATGTTTTCAGAGATCATTGTTCTGCCTTTTGATGATATATTATTATATTCTTCACTTAGTAAATAGACACTAGATCACTTAAAATTGTGTATTTGTTATTTAAATTGTCTGCAAAAATAGCTTAATGCAAAGATTAACTTCATCTTTTAAGTAGATTGCTAATAACTTGGAAACAAATGTTTTGGACTAACTGATTGTGGACTATTTGGGAGAAACAACCAAAGCTTCATTTTCTAAAATAATGTTAATTTTTTTTGCACTTTTGAAACCTGAAGAGCTGGCTAGGTTGTTAAGATCACTGAATGCTCTTACAGAGGACCTGGGTTGGGCTCTCAGCACCCACATGGTGATTTAAACCATCCATAACTCCAGTTCCAGGGGCTCCAACGCCATTCCTGGCCTCTGCAGGCACTCCATGCACATGGTAAACATATAAACACCCAGGCCAAACACTCATACACCTCAAAGTAAACAAACAAAACACTTTGTTGCAAAGTATATAGCATATGTTATCCACACAGATCTCTGTAAGTAGGATTAGGTTACTCCATAGCCTTAAAATTAAGAAAAGAGTAACATAGTCTCCTGATGTGTGAGAAAGAGGCAGAATGGTCCTTATCACCATGAAATGTTTGGGTATTCCTCAAGCACTCAGCACTCAATTGGATGCTATGAATTTGCATATTGCAATGTGTCCTCTGTTTCCAAGGAAACCCCTTCTTTTGAGATATTTCAAAATTATCAAAGAAATGTTATAAAATTTATTATAATTTATTTATATTATATACGACATAGAATATCAATAATATTTAAATATTATTAAAATAATATCCTTTATTATTTTATTTTATCCATCAATATTATTTTAATATTTAAACATCATTTTATTTATTTTACTGAAATATTATTAAAACAATATTACATATAGTATATAATATACTCACACATTTACGTACTATATATTAGGCAAGATGCATTGCATGCATGTGCATGGGTGCATGTGTGCGTGTAAATCAATACTAAGAAACCAAGCAACCCATCTTTAAAAATGGACAAAAGGACCAGTCCTGAAGTCCCTCCTAGACTGCTCTCAGCCTGGGTCAGAGAAGTTCCTTTATGCAGTTGGCAAAGGTCAATGACGAGGCATATACCTGGTCGGAGTACTGAGAACAAGAGACTTGGTGCTCAGCCCTGAGTGGAACACCTCTCTCAACTGCCCCACCCCTATCTTTTCCAACCAAGGTTCAGGGGAAACAGCCAAAGAGAAGACAGAAAGACTGTAAGAGGCAGAGAATGGGGAGAGGTGCTGTGAATTGCTGGTTTCTGGGCATGGCATGACTACCAAAGGAATGAATTCATAGCAGCTGCACAACATTGCATGTGGGGTAGAATATCTCCAGGTCCCACCCCCCCCCCCCCCGCCATGAGGGACTTTCGAATGGTTTCTGAAGGAAAGAGAATAGAATCATACAGTTTTACAGTGTGGCCATTGATAAGGTGACATGCTCATAGGGGCAAGTACCGACTGGATTTAGCAGGCTATATAAATATACACAAACAACAACAAAATCCCACAAAATTATTTGGGGAGTGCATTGAGGATAGAATTGGAAGGGGGAAATGGGGATTGATTTCATAGTTAGATTCAGTTGCCAACTTGACACATTGCAAGAGGGAACCAACCTCAACTGAGGCTTTGCCTCCATCAGATTGGCCTGTGCATATGTCTGTAGGGGCATTCTATTAGTTGTCAATTGATATAGGGAGATCCCAGCCCATAATGGACAAGTGGACATGGGCTGTGTCTGGAAGATAGCTGAGCAAGTCAAGGGAAGCAAGCCAGTAAGCCACATTCTTCCATGCTCTCTCTTTCAATTCCTGCATCCAGGTTCCTGCCTTGAGTTTCTGATCCGGCTTCTTTCAGCAATGGGCCAGTATTTGGAAGTGCAAGATGGAATACATCCTTTTCTCCTCCAGTTGCTTTGGTCAGTGTTTTATCACAGCAATAAAGAAGCACACTAGAACAGTGTATATGATCACATTCCTTTGTATACACGTCTGAAATTCTCAAGAATAGAGTTTTTGAGAAAATAAATAAAATATATAAAGTGGGGAGTGAGGCAAAAGGTTAGAACAGATACTGCATGAAAAGATACTATCGTGTCAATAGGGAAATGAAAATTAGAGCCACAAGGTACACTCTGATTACAGAAGATAAACATAGAAAGACTAATACCCAGCATTGATGAGAACATAGAAGAACTGGACTCCCACAGGTCTGCTTCTGGGAATACAAGATGCTGCAACTTCTTTGGAAAAGAGGCTCTTGATAAAATCCACAGAAACTACTCTGGGAGGAATAGTTAAAAGCATAAAGTTGTCTAGGTTGTACGATGGAAACTTCTGTGGGAACCAGCATCTCCTAATCTGTGTGTGGCTAATGTCTGAATATGCACACAATATGATCACATTATAGTTTCAAAATAGTTTTCCCAAATGTTTTTTTTAAAATTTTTTCATTAAGCCCCTGTGTGTTTACTTGGGACTGTATGGCTATGGAACCATATAGGACAGAAACTTCTTTCTATATCATATGATATTCAAAAAGCATTTGAGAACTTTACTTTTGTCTTCATAAATAAAATCTGACTCATCCACCAATGTCTAAATAACTCACTCAAGAAGCCATTAGCCCTGTCCAGCTTTTATATGCAACCTAAAGGAAATAAACAGAAGTCTGGATCCCAACTAATATTCCTTGTCTCAAATGCTAATAGCGGGATTTTGAGGAGAAATTGGGATTCATTTGGCATAACCTGGAGAAGAAAGTCACAGTGATTTGCCTTTTTGTTTTCCATGTTATCGTTTTGGCAAAAGCTCAGGGAGGAGAAACATGCCTCTGTAATTTCTGAGAAACATACTCTCTAAAATTCTTTCAAGCTTCCAGAAGCCAGTCAAAGCAGAGGGAGTTTCTGTCATTTACAGTTGATCAGGAAAGAAGAGGTATAAAAGTCAGCAAGGACTTTAAGCATCATTCAACTAAAAATAATAAGACCAGAACAATAGAAATGTCAGTTGACATGCTAATGTAGAAGGGAGTAATTTTTGCGGGGACACGCCCCTAGACAATGAACTACAGGCTGCTATTAACTGTTGGGAGATGGAGAATTAGCCTTTTCCTGGGATGAGATCCCTAATTGGTTATCCACAACAGTCCTTAGCCTCAAAACCATAAACACACAAACAAAAATGGACTCAAGCAGGCTCTATTCATATTTGTGAATACATATGCCCACAAAGATATATGTAACAAGTGTAATCAAAGATAAAAAGGCTATCAACTTGAGAGGGGTATGGGAGGGGTTAGAGGTGGTAACTGGCAGGGACTGGAAGGAGTGAAAGGAGGAAGTGATGTTATTCTATTTCAATTAAAAACATATTTTTAAACAAAGAAAAATATTCCAGGTCTTGCATTCTCCGGTGTTTACAGCCCCACAGAGTCACAAAGGTCAGGGCACTAGTAACTATGACCAAAGAAAGCAGTGACCACAGTAAACCTGAAACATTAAAAAAAAAGTGATATAAGTCCTGCCTACCCTTGGACACAGAGTCAAAGAGAAGACAGCACAGGGACACACTGAATATAAAAACTTCATCACATAAACCATATTTATTCATTATTTTTTCCCTTGGTTTTACATGAGCTTTAGCACCCTGCCTCCAGGCAAGAAATGAGGCTAAACCTCTCTGCTAACCTCAAGCTAATGGAAGCAACCTTCCTCAGTTTACCATTGGTCTCCATGTGCTCTAGAACCCCCAGACTTCCCCCATGCCCAGGCTGCAGAAGGTCTAAAGTGAACTGTGTATGAGCTTAGCCCCCACTCAAAACAATAGATTGATCCAACATTGGCAATCATTGGGAAATATCATGCCCTCAATGACAAAAACTCCTGACTCAAATTTTTCAAAATTTTAAACTGTTTTGAAAAGCAGTTCTACGTTTGGGCCTTCTTTAGGCAGATACATCTACAGGCCCTTTCATTGCCATCATAGATCATTAAGCCTTTAAGGTCTTTCGCTTACTAAACAAAAATTGCAGAGCTGAGGCAGAAAAAAAATCACACTTTTGACTAAATTAGCCTGCTTAAAAGCTCTTGCTCTGCCTATTCAACAGCCACTACTCACAAATGTGCAAATGGGCAAGACTACTCCAAGTCATCTTGTATATCACACCTCCTAAAGCTATTTACAAAAGAAAGAATACAGGAAAATGTTCCAAGAACTTTGTGTTTGTTATATGTACTAGTGAATCTATTTTAGATTATCGGACTGGGTTATTAAAATTAACTTTTAACCATCTCCTCCGTGCTCTCGTTTTTTTAATTTGCATGCTGGCAAACAATGCATTAAAGAATAACATTTCAACAAATTGAATTTCAAGCATCTAACGACTTTCATGACAAAGGCATTACCGGTCAGCAAGCAGTCTACAAAACTAGAAAGAACTCAAGGCACAGAAGAACTGATTTTGTCAGGCAGCCTGAAATGACAAGGAAACAGTGCTGTGGAAGGCAGATGGCAGTCATCAAGGGTCTTTCCCTTTACGCATGAAGCAAAGACTTGCTTAACAACCAGGCTCAGGTTGAGTGGGCTCCTTTAGATTGGTTGGTGTGAATCTTCTGGGTGTTGAACAATGCTGATTTCTAAGCTGAGTTTGATTTCATGGCACCTAGCACAGGAACTCCATTCTTGCTTGGTCTCATGTGCTGCAGCTTAGTTCAGGAATTCACTCCAAAACAAGGCTTCTTATCATTTATATTTAATGACTTATAGACATGGCAAACATTCCATTTGTATTTTACAGTACTGAGCTAGAGTTCCATTTTACCCCTGGGCATCATTTTCTAGATGTTACAATATTCACTTAGAATCCACACTCTTCATACAGCATCAGTAGGTATGACTCCATAGGGAGATGCACACTTAGTTATCAATGGCTACCCATGTGCATGGCTGCATGTGGCTTTAAGGGGGAAAAAGCAGCCTCAGGCATCCTGAGCAGCTCAAATTATGGTGTCTCAAGAGCACTACCAAGAAGGAACAAAGTCATCATGCCAAGCAGCCACATTGGAAGAGGGGGGACTGTTGTCGGGGAGGTAGAACACCAGAATGGTGATTTGAAAACTTGGTGGGTACCTGTGAGCCTGGTACATGCTGGAGTTTGAGATCTCCTGTCCCAGACAAACTGATACACGTATGCTTGGATCCAGAATGCATGATGTCACTGAAATGCACCCGCTTCTTCTAATACTTTAGTTTCAGACAGTAGGGAACCCAGGTGGGCAGACCCAATAATGACTTAAGAAGAGACGAACTTTCTTTCATCGGGTTTCATTACTGAAAGTCACATTCCTACTGTGTGAAGAGGTCACCCCGAGAAATTTTCACACTGTGCACATAATAGACTTTCAATCTATGTTTTCTTATTGATCCCCTTTAAAATTAACCTAGGATACTTTAATAGGAAAATACAGAAAGCAATGCATTCAATGTTACAGGAATGGTGTAGGTGACCCTTCAAGAATGTTTTTACTGGTCAGCAAGCCCTTTTCCCCAGCTGCTGCCAGTGATGAGTGAACAGCTTATACCAGTTACGTTCTCCAGGGACTTGCCCTGGTTTGATTGGAGCCAGCTTGCTCAGATGCCTGAGGAGGTTACCCAACCTCCATCACTATCGTCACAGCCATGTCTTCCCCTCTACTCCCAACATGTGGTCAGTGGCTGATTGACATGAAGATCCTAGAGCTTGACCCTTTACCCTCACGGTGAGGTCAGATGTTGTGCACTGATATTTAAACTACAAACTCTCACCAAAGTCAGGCCAGTAGCCACACCCATGCTTAGCCTTCTGCTTCCTTATTTTGCTTGTCTCTCTCCCTCACAAAGTGTAGAAAGGAGCGGCGGACTGCATTCCCGCCCGGCTCGCACACAGCTAGCTTTACACCTGAAATAACAACACACAAATTGTATTCAAGTGTATTAAACACTGCCTGGCCCATTATCTGTAGCATCTTATTGGCTAACTCTCTCATATTGATTCAACCCATTACTAATAATCTGTATCTCACCACAAGGTGGTGGCTTACCGGGAAATATTCAGCATGTCTGACCTGGTGGCTAGCTGCAGGGCGTCTGCCTCACTTCCTTCTTCCTCCCAGCATTCTATTCTGTCTACTCCGCCTATCTAAGCTGCTGTCCTATCAAAGGCCGAGGCAGTTTCTTTATTAACCAGTGAAAGTAACACATAAATAGATGACCCTCCTCCATCAACAATGGAAGTCTCCTGACGATGACTTCCCATGCAGCATGTGCAACCATATCCCAGTCTCACCATCTCCCTATAGGTGATTTAACCAGGACACCAGGAGACTATGCTGAACATATCTGGCTTATTCTTAATATTTCAAATTACCTGCTGAAAATGTAGTTGCCCACCCAACTGTAAACTACTTAACCCTCTTATCAAGCTATTGACTGGGAAGGAATGAAAAACAGTTTAATAATATCCTAAGCAAAGCGTATACAACAGAATAAATTGTAAGTATCCAGTTGTCCTAAATCTCTACCCACTGACCATATTAGCTAACTAGCTAGAAAGATGTGATGGATATCAAACTGCACAAAGAACCGAAAGAAAAACGGTTCATTTGCAGAGATGTGGCAACCGCTTTGAATAATTTAGAGTCTAGGAAGCCTGTAGGGATTTGTTAAGATTTAAGGATTCCTATCTCTAAATATGCATGGAAGCCATGTATACATACATACGTATGTATGTATGTATGTATGTATGTATGTGTATTGTGTGTGTGTGTGCGTGAAAGAGTGCTAGCAAATGACTAATTCAAGGCCAGTTTGCCATGTATTTCACTAAATAAATATTTTGCATATATTTCATTCAACCACAGTATGTATCTATTCTCCTCTGTCTTTCTCATGTATTAATCATGTACATATTTCTAGTTGTGAAGCAGTCATCTTGCCTGGCACTTTGTAGGAAGCCTAAAGCATACATACTCACACAATATACATGTATTTATGTCACATACTGCCTCCTTCATTCAATCCTGACCTGTGTTCAGGACAAGGTCTCTTCCTTTATAAAAAAAAATGTATGTGAAACTTTGAAACTTTCATACATGTGTATACTGAGTTTGGAGCATTCCCTCTGCCCACACACACTCCTTTTATCACTCCCAACACTGAAACGTCTTCTCAACAATCCCACCACTACTTTGATCTCACTTTATTTTTCCCCCATAGGCTCTTGCTGAGGGTTGGGGCCTCATGATCCTCTCCCCAAGAATAATAAAATGGTAGCTGGCTCCGTCCTGTGCATGTAAGCACAGCTGCAGCTGAGTGGCTGAGTGCAGCAGCTACCCTGTAAGCAGAAGAAAATGCGTTACATCTCTCCTGGCTCTCACATTCTTCCCACATCCTCATCCTTGATGATCCCTGAGCCGTGGAAGGGAAGGGATAATTTAGATGTCCCGCTTAGCATCAAGTATTCCACACACACTTATTTTGTACACTTTTAAGAGTTGTGAGTCTCTGTGTTAACTGATGCTGCTGCAAAAAGAAGCTTACGTGATCACTTCTTATCAAACCACTAATTTATGACTATAAAGATGAGCATTTAGAAGGTAGTTTGACACATGCCCTTTTAACAAAATAACAGTAGTAGGTCCTTTTCCTAGGGTGTAAGGCCTCTTCAGCCACAGGTTCATGGCCAGGTTTACAGTATCAGGCTTGAGTTTCCTCCTGTGGAACAGGCCTCAAGCAAAACAAAATAACAATAACAAAAACTCTCAGAAAGTGATTCGTTAGTCCTATGACAGTCATGCCAATATTGCATCAGTGGATATATGTGTGTGTATACGTATGTATGTATATATACGTGTGTGTATACGTGTGTGTATACGTATATACGTGTGATATGTGTGTGTGTATACGTATATACGTGTGTATATGTATATATATACGTATATATATAATCTTGTCAGGCACAATATTATGATAGTTCATAATGTACACAGCTATACACCATAGTTGATGATTTTCTTTCCCTAACAGATTGCGTGATACCTTCCAGTGTTATGAAAGCTAGCCACTAGACAATAAATTCCCTTCTTAAATCCAGCAGGAATTCTCAATGTCTTGCAAACTCATGTGTCTTCGAAAACATGACCCTGTGATCTCGGACCAAGCTCCCCCCTTAGTTTTCAGAACCCCATCTAGTATGTACCCAGTTTTCCACCTTACCTTTCAATTTTACTCTGTGAAATCCCATCTCAATCCTGACTCTTCAGAGAGTTCATTCGCTAATCAGCCTATCTTTCTCCATGTGGGAGTTCGTATTTCTTCCACGTAGAACAGTCTACTTCCATCTGTGCTGTGTGCTTTCTCTAGCTCGTCTCCATCTCTGAAGCTACAAACTCGACTTAGCTAACTTTCATAAGTAGTTCGGTAATTTCTCTCCTGTAACCATCCAGTTAAAAGCTGGTAACTGACACCTATTTGTCCAGCATAGGTCTCTCCCCACAGCTACATAACCCTAAGTCTGACGTGTCTCCTCCTGTCTCCCTTGATGCACCAGAACAATGGGTCTATAACTGAGCTCACTATTTTTCTCATCCCAAAGCTGCTTTGTCCTATTTTCTGTTCCTTGTTTACCAGCACTATCCTCCTCACCTGAGCCAACCAATCATTTTTTTCTTGCCTAGCTCATCTATGTTAAGTATTTTCAGATCTATGTCTGCCTTTATACTCCATTAGATAGAAACTTAAGTCATCATCAGAATTGGTCCCCCTCAGATCCTCTCTCCACTACTGCTAAAATATCCTCACCAAAAATTCAGGTGTCACCAGGCCATGTCCTGCCAGCACTTCGTCAGTATTCTGTAGATCTAACTGGAATTTAGCAAAGGTTCTGACAAACTAAGCTTTGCCAACTAATAGAGAGTTACTAACTACTCTCAAGTCAAATGAATCCCCCACCCCAAACTTCTCCAAGTTTGAGTTGTCCAAGGCCCCATTATTCTCCCGAAAATACCATCAAAGACTGACCATGAGTTTCTTTTTTGTCCCTTGAAGCTGACAATATTCCAGCTCTTTTCCCATTTTAATTTGTGCTTTTTCCATAAAGCTTAATGAACAACAATTTAGAAATAAAAGAAACTGTTGGGACAGCAACAAAACCCGTGCAAACAAAGGATGTGATATTTAAGTCATTATAAAACATTGGGGAGTTCATGCCTATTCTCACACTGGGGCAGAAGGATTTCTGTGAGTTCAGATTCAGCCTGGGCTACACAGTGAGTTTCCGGCCAATATGGATTACAGAGTGAGACCCTCTCTCAAAACCAAAATGTAACAAGCAAACAAAATATTGGAGGAGTGTGGTAAGGGTCCAATATCTACCATGCTTGGTCTCGCCCAAGCCCAGCTTCCCATGAAAACACCCCAAAATGCTTGAAAAGTTTCCACGAAAAAGAATGAACAACTCTGCAGACTTCAAAGAGCTCTTTAAAATGTTCCAATGAGTTACGTGTGAACGAACACGCAGATTGAATTTCCATCTGAGTCCACATGTTCTTAGAGCATTGACAGGAAAGGGCTCTGCCACACAGACTGGGCTCTGCAGAACTCAAAGCAATTTGCGATCTTCAGCAAGCCCCAAAGTGGCAGACTCCCCGGTTCCTGCACTAGCTATACTGATTCAATGCACAGTGAATAACTAGCAAGTGTCAAAAGTAAGGCGAATGTATACAGAGTATTCACATAAACAGAGACTAATTTTCTGCTCACATATAGGAGGAGGTGAGCTATAGAAGTTAGTTTCCTTATCTGTGTTTTATTTTGGTAATTACTGGTTTAGTCTAGAAATATATTTTTGAGTATCTACTATATGCCAATAACCATTAAGAAGTCAACTAATTATATGCATCACCATTTCAAGGGAGACAGTTCTGAGTACAGAATCACAGGAGGTACAGCACTGGTACAGAAGTCGTTCAAATCCCTATATTCTCCAGCCAACCAAGTATGAAATAGACACACTGGTTATATATTCCTGACATGGTTCAAGAGTTGGAAACCACATCTTTAACATAGTGACCTGCTATTGCATGTTGATCCTACATACTATGCATCCCCATGTACCAGCTCCCGGATGAAGCATATCAACTTGTGGGCTGGAGTTATAGCATGTTAGTCAAGATCATAAAATGTCATGAACTGCCACAAATATAGTATTACCTGGAAATAAAAAGTTTCAGTAAATTGCCTGATGATAAAACCAAACAAATCTTAATTTATTGTTTTCAGGACTAAAAGAAAAAAAAAAAGATGCGAGTTTTCTTCATTGACCATACTGCTCAAAATTCTCTGCTCTCCAAGTTCCTGATCCCAAGGCAGTAGGAGATTATACCTGATTCAAGAAGGACTGCTACTAATTAACACTTTAGACATTTCTGAGCCAGTCCATGTGTTCCTAATGAGAAATAAAATGGGATCATCTCACTGTCCCCCAAGGCAGACCCAAGGAAAGGGGAGACATTTGAATGACTGATCTTCAAATCTTCAAAAGAGAAAGAGAAAAGATCATAGGATGTGGAGTCTTTTGATTTTAGTCATTCTGGGAGCAGAGACCTCACATTCTATTTCTTTTTCATGTTTCCTTAAGATACCTAATTCAAAAAACACCATCTATTAACTTGAACTCTCTGAAGGTTAAAGGAGCGAATGGCAGGCAGTGTGGAGGAACACAGTCAGGGAGGCGGAGTCCTCACAGAAAGAATCTTTAGTGGAAGACTAATCTGCATTTCTGATGCTCAGTCATTCTTGATGAAGAGGGAGACACGTTCAGCTTAAGATCTACAGCAGACTCCCTGCAGAGGTTGAAAACAAGGAAGGTAGGACAATAAAGTCACTTTTTACTTTACTGCCCCCTAGAAGTGAAAGGACTATCTCTTGTGGGTCATTGCTCTCAGTTCTTTCCACAGCCACTGTCTCACGGCTATTGAGTTACTTTAGATATTATGGAAACGAATCGCTATGTTGGCAGCCACCCCGTGCTAAGGAAATTCTGTTCCCTAGATCAGGGATTGCAAGGCCAACAAGAATAAAAATGCACAACACACACACACACACACACACACACACACACACACACACACCCCTTGTGGAGTTTGGAGGCTTTTGCCTTTCCCATTTTGTGGTGTCGGATCTTTGCCATGCCTTCTGAGGTCACATGCTGTTTTCTCAATTTTTAAGCCTCTGAGTCTCCACAGAGCAAAGGCACTGATCAGATCCTCCCAATACATAAATTATGTCAGGTAGTAAGTCAGGCACCTCTGGAGGTGGTATTGACTTTTTTAGGCCACCGGGACAACTATAACTGAGTTACTGCTTCTGTGGAATTAGAAGACTCTTGTCCCGATTTGAAAGAGCAAGCGTAGTTTCTTAAAGAGCCCCATCTAGTAGCTATTGGAACCCTTGGGGTCACATGTCAGAAGCGTGTCCCTGGGACATTACACACTGTTCCTATGAGTCAAAGTGGTCACGTATTGTGGTGGGCAGAGAATATGAGGAGAGTCAGTGGCTTGGTAAATGGATGCATTTCTGAAGGAGCAATCCCGTGTCACTCCTCAGACCTACTTTATTGATCAACTCAGTGTCTCTGGTGCAACATAGGAGAGAGGAAATAAACCCACAGAACCTCAAAGATTAAAGTCACAACATGCAGGGGCAGCAGGATGGCTTGTTGGACTGTGTGCCAAGGGATCAGAAGCTGTCTTCTCTCCGGTCCTAAAAGTCTCGTGTAGTCAGTTTGCTCTCTGAATAAAAATCGTTTCACGTCACAAACATACTTAGCTAGATAGTATATAAGTCATCTCATGATTTATTTATTTATAAATACATACTTGATGGCTTACAAAATTTCTGTATGAAAAATTAATTTAAGTAATATGTTTGCGAATATGTTTGACTATCTTCAAATATCATTACAATAAAAAGAATATAAACATCAATGATAAAAATTTCTTATAAGAATTACATGTTGAAATACCTTAATATATTCTGGAAGTTATTTTAGGTATTTTTATATTTTTAATACCTTATTTGTTCATTTTCTATAAGTATATATGCTAGAATTTAAAAAATTAATGGTATGGGGGGATATTTAGTTTGACTCTATTTGTCATTTGATTTTGTGGTGTATTTGTTGTTGAAAATTTTTAAATTAATGAATTAATCCTAATTGTGCAACATTATCATCCAATTTTAAGTTGTATGAAATAAAATTACAAAACCACACCTCTCTCCAAAAAAAAAAAAACCATCCCAAAGCAGTTGGAACTTTCCTTTTTAACTTTTTATCTATTTTGAACAAGATGATATCTCTACACTGAATAACAGAGAAGAGGAAGACAGGGAGGAAGACAGAGTGGAAGAGGAGGAGGAAGATGACAAAAGAAAGAGGACAGAAAGGAAGAAGAACAGAGGGAGAAGGGTGGAAGAAGAAAGAGTTCTTTGGACTCATTTTCTACCTGCCATTCACAAAGAAGACTTTACTGTTTGTAATAATTAATCTACATTTTTCAAGAAAACATAGAGACTCTGCCTGCAATTTAACGACTGAGGTGTCTTGGTTGTAACATGAACTGTAATCTGATTAAATGATTCTTCTGTAGCAGTTTGAAAATATTGCTTTTATTTATTCTTTGAGAATCTCATACAATATATATTTTGTTCAGATGCTCACCCATCCACCCCCCCACACACACACTCTTTCTCATAAAACCGTTCGTGTTGGAAGACCTCTGACTAAGGGACTTGCCCTGGAATTTGGTTGAAACAACCCTGTGTCAGCTTGTTCTCTTACAACCTACACTAAAATGAGGAGTCTTAGGTATATACTTGCATATGGAAGGCTATTTATATGTGCAGGACTTCATCTTAAGAGTCCACAAATTTACACATTGTGCATGCGTGTGTGCATGTTAACATGCGTATGTATCTGTGAGTGTGTGTGTGTGTGTGTGTGTGTGTGTGTGTGTGTGTGTGTAAGTCTAACATGTTGATATCAGTTATCTTCCTCAATTGCCCTGCACATAATTAACTGAGGCAGAGTCTCAACTAAACAGGTCTTGCTGATTATCTAGTCTAACTAAACAGTTTGTCCTCTGGGTGCCCTGCGTCTGTCTCCCAGCTGCTGGGATTGCAGCAGGCCATGCTGCCCGCTGGTTTTATAGATTCTGGGAACCTGAACTCTTGTCCTACATGTGGAAAAGGCACCTTTAATCAGCACATTCACTGTGCTGACTCTAACAACTTGCTTCCTTTTTCCAATTCCCCAGCCTTCACCAATTCTCATCCCTGTCTTCTGGGGCCCACTGCCTTCTCCCAGCCTCGAGCCTTAGCTCTGTGCTAACTACTGCTGGCTGTGCCACTTTGGCTGAAGGCTTCAGTGGCAGCTCACACAGACTTGGCACGTAAAGTGAGGACTTTCTTATTTGTTCTATTGGGTCTCTCTATTATTCCCCCCATCCTTCCTGTCTCTTATCTTTCTCTGCCTCTGTCTCTATTTCTCTCTATACTTTACAAGTTGTTATTCAGATCACAAAACACATTCTCTGCAATAAATCTCTAGGCATATGCTATAAAGGGAGATACTAGTAATTTCATTTTGATTAGTGAAAACACAGAAAAAGAAATGTAATGAGTCCACTAAAAGAAATCAGAAACTGGGTGTACTAGGAGGCTGCTAGTTCATTTCCTGACCACCCAGCAGCTCAGACCAGAAAATAATCACACAGAAACTATATTATTTGTAATACCATTTTGCCAATAGCTTAAGCATATTTCTAGCTCACTCTTACATCTTAATTTAACCCATTTTTATTAATCTGTGTATCACCACATGGCTGTGGCTTCCCAGAAAAGTTTCAGCATCTCTGTCTCTGGTGGTGGCTCAATGGTTTCTCTAAACCCCTCCTTCCTTCTCCCAGCATTAAGTTTAGTTTCCCCCACCTAGATCTACTCTTTTGCCCTCTTACAGGCCAAGACAATTTTCTTTATTAACAATGGTATTCACAGCATACACAGAGGAATTCCACATCACCTGGGTTTCTTGACACTTAGCCTTCTTTGCTAACAAATGCGACAAAATGTAATTTCACCATTCTTGCTCAACCAAAGGAACCTGAGAAATAGTCACCTCTTTGCCTCAAAACAAAACACTTGATTTTCAGATACAATGATTATCTTTATTAGAGTAAGGAATTATGAGAAACACTCTTTTACTCATCCTTAGGAGTACAAACTTAAAGTACAATACTGTACACTAACTTTGCCATGCCAGAGGGTTAAATTCATAGTATGTACAACATTTGTCCTAAAACTCCTTCCACAAGGGTGCTTGAGGCTGTTTTTTGATTGACCTTACTCTAGACTATGAAGGTTGTATGCCTCGTGACAGCTTACCACATCTTCATCTCTTCCTCTAAGTAGGATCATTTCCTTGTGACTCTGAAAGATGCTTAGGAAGTTACAGGCAAGGACTTTGGTTTCAAGTAATAAACAAATCATAGAGGAAAAGAGGCAATACAATTTTGGTGGTGTAATTTCATAGTACCAAGGGAAACCCCCAGGACCACAAAGCGGTGACCCTTCAATAAACAATATTACCAGCTAGTGAGTCCTGCAAAAGGGGGAGTTTTGTAGAGACTAGAAATCAGTACTGAATCAGAAACCTGGCCAGAGCACCACAGAACCCATGAGAGTCTACTCTTGCATCATCAGCTCCACTTGTTCCAGATACGGTTTTCCAGTTTGGGAGTAGCTTCTCCCAGTGATAACTGAGCATGTCCCTCAGGGATCTCTTAGAGAAGACAAGGACAAATTAAACCTTTGCTGTTGGATCTGACTTCAAAGCCTCACAACTGACATGTATCATTTCCACTCCATGTTCTTTTCTAGGTTCCCCTTATTTAAAAACAGTACTTCTTCTGGCCTAGGTCACTTACATGGTACAGCGGCCCAGACCCTTATCCCTAGTCACCACTCAGTTCTTGCATTCACCAATACACTTGTCTATTTGCTGTTAAAGACAGGGTTGTGATCACCCACACAATCTTCCTTATGCTAGGGAGCTGATTTCTGCCTCCTTTTTTAATGATCAGGTGAGCTACTCCTATCACTGTGGAGACTCATTTATCGTTATTTTTATTGTTCAGATAGATAGATAGATAGATAGATAGATAGTTGTGTTTGTGTGACTGTAAGCTACATGTATATGGGTATTTTTAGACTCTGGAAGAGGGCATCAGATCTCTTGGAGTTAGAATTGCAGGCAGTTGGGAAATGTCCCACATGGGTGCTGTGAACCAAACTCCATTCCTCTGAAAAAGCACTCTAAGACCTGAAATTATCTCTTCAGCCCCTTCCGACTCATTTCTTGTTTTTTAGCACAGAGATCTGAGGTGGCTACGTAACAGCAATATTTTCAGATTTACAGGATTCCCACTGTTCTCTGATTAAAAAAAAAAAAACATTGTCCTCTAGGAACCTGGACTTGATGACTAGCAGAGCCTTTTGTCCACAGGATGCTCCTGCATCCTTTGACCATATCATATTCATTATATATGAATGAATTATATATATATATATATATCCATCATAAAACTATTAGATCAGCAGCTACCAAATACAGTGGGACCAGTGGATCCACACTCATAGGCCCAATGTTTGCCTCCTTTGCTGTATGCTCAGTACATTGGACTAGCCTGATATCACACCATATTCACAGTGATGAAGCTAATCTTTGTTGTTACTCGGATGGTGGCACTGAACAGAGGCTCGGTCCACCAGAATGAAAATTAATATTCAGCAAACATGTAAGAGCCAAGATGAATCACTACCTTTCTTGGTCACAAACCCCCCCCAAAGTTGTAACTTTCCACTGAGTACTTGATCATTTTCCTCCCCAAATGATGTGCCCTCTATGGAGAGTGTTGTCAGGTCAGGTGTTAACAGGATCGGCAGTTAGACCAGTCTTAATGAGAAAAGGGGAGCCTGTACTCCTACCCCATCCTGCTGTATTCACCCCACCACCCTGCCAATGCTGTGCTGGCCACTTTCCAGTGTTCAGCTGACTGCACCAATTCTCAAAGTCTGGTTATTGGATCTGTTTCTTAATGTGAATCCATCCACACTGCACTAATGTGAGAACTTAACCATTTTGGACCTATTCTCATAGGCTCATCTAGGTTCTTCCTTTTTAGAACTCTTGGTCGACAGTCTTCCAATCTTTGCCCCTGGCTTCACGCCCATTTTTCTTTAGGCTACTTTTCTTTCCACATAACATAGACACCCTACTCAGCATTCTTCCCACAGTGAACATGTGTCCCTGGATTCTGTCCCCCAGGATCCCTCCTGGGGAGGGTGTCGCATATGTCACATAAGCCCCTTTGATTTGTGTCAACCTACAAAAGCCCCTCTGTGACTACGTCCAGTCTTTCCCTCCTCTACCAGCTTGTCACGAGCTTCTCTCCATGCTCGTGTGGCCCCACTGGAGAGGTGCTGGTGCCAAGGGATGGTAACAGAACCAGTTCGTGCTGAAGAACACTGACAGCAGTGTTGGCCTGGCCAGTACCTGCCCCACTGCTCCATTCCCACTAGGACACAGAGGCAAAGCAAGAAGCAATGTGGGAATGCTCTATGCTTCAAAAACGATGGATTTCAACACTGTGGTTTTTCCACAAATACCACACAGCATCCTTTCCCACCACAGACACCTCTGGCACCAAAGCGTCTGTTAAATCACATGCCCAGAGCAGAGCCCTTTCCTCGTGTAGGCCCCGTTCACATTTGGCAACCTTCCATATCAACAGTTAAGAAATGAATCTGAGAAGCATTCCACGTGTGAAGCATACTGTTCCCAGAACCCAAAGCAGCCTCACAAATACCCGGGGTGTTTCTTAGCAGCGGTATGAGATGATACACTTTTTCCCATCGTTTAGAAGGAGGCACAAACTTGCCCCCAAAACACTTAACTCCCAGAGAATACCGTTGACCTAATGAGTCTCTGAGTCTTCGCGCAGTTTGTCTCTGACACTGTGACGGAGCTGCGTTGCATCAAGGCCTCTGACATACTTCCCACTCCTTCCTAATCGGTTTCAATTAGTGGGATCCTGTCAGGATAGAAAGCCCATATGATACACTGAGGAATGCTCAGATCATCCGGGTCCCTTCAGGGAACAAGAATTAACATAGCCGTGAGGCAGGATTCTCAGTGTGCGGTGTTATTTATTCAACATGAGTGGGAACTGCACAGACGACTTCGTCCTGATAACTAGAAAAGAATGTATGCAAAGTCAGTGGTTGCATACCACAGTGATTTTCTCCAGCAAAAGTATTGCGCAAGGCTGCTATACGAGTCGGCTTGGTCAGTCCATGCATTTCTTGGCATCCTTCCTCTGCATTCTTTCTATCTTTAAGGGTATCATCAATCCATACTGCTTTCCTGGGATGTATTATTGATTTTGATTGATTATCGTTGATGAAATGAGGGAATAGAAAGGGAGTTTTGGAGATTTCTATGGGCTTTTATCTTTTGCTCTGATAGCTCTCACCGACAGGCTGATCCCACCTTGTGGGGGTTATATTACCTGCAAAATATTTTCAGACTCACTGTATCTTCAGTGAACAGTGAACGGCCATATCCACACACTCACTAAATACACTCAGGCACAGGGGTGAGTTGTCACCAGACATCTCTATTCTAATTCTTACTTTTAATGGGTTGGGGTTGAACATTGGTCCCACTCAATCCCTGTTGTCAAAGTTTCTGGGATCTTTAATCAATAAATATTCTTCTGAATCTGAACTTTAATTGCAGCCTGAACTAAATAGCCTCCTTCTTCTCTTTTCTCTGACTGTATGCTGTACTCCCCAGCCAGGCAGCTTGTTCCCAGATGTAGACTGGGTTAGGGAGAAGAGACTAAACATGCTGAAGTGTCACCAGTGGGAAAACCATCCCGAAGTCACCCTTTTGGTATCAGGCTAGTTCTTTTAACTCCCATGAGGAAATTAAATTCTGTTGCTACAAAAAATAATGACTGCTTAGAAATTATTTATGAAATTCATAGATGAACTCTTTAAGTGCAATAATTGTTCTTTGCATTTCTTAGGTCTGCCCATAGTTTGACTGTTGCCATAATGGACTAAAAGCTGGTGCTGAGCAGGGCTTTCTCTCCTCCTCATCCACTGGCAGGAAACATGTTATGTCTCAGCACACCAGGGGATACCCGGTGACCTGCTGGGGAGCGCAAGCTGGAGCAGTTCCTGTGACAGCATGTGCCACTTTGCCTTAATAAAAATTACCAAACTGAAAACAGATGGCAGCTGCAGATGCTGAGAAACTGAAGCTTACAAACAAAGCTCTTTGCTTGGTCCAGTTTCTCTTTTCTGACAATCGTGTGTGCGTGCGTGCGTGCATGTGTGTGTGTGTGTGTGTGTGTGTGTGTATGTGTGTGTGTGTATGTGTGTGTGTGTGTATGTGTGTGTGTGTATGTGTGTGTGTGTGTTAATAAAGACTGCAGGGGACCTATGTCTGTGTGTCCTACACAAGGCTGTAATCTAAAGAAGGAACTCCTTGGGACATAGACCAGTGTTGATTAAATGACAGGGTGGTCTGTTCTAGAAGAATCCACCACACACAGGGGGCCTCCTTTGATTTTTTTTTCTACTTTTGTCATAAGAAACAAACATGTGTACCTTCACTATTTTCCTGGATATCCCTTTGTTGCGTTGGTTTTTCTTTTTTCTGTCTCATACTCCCCTTTTCTCCAGGTAATTCTGCCACTCAGCAGTATTATTAAAACATTGTATGCCAAATAACACCATTAGATTCCATAAATCACCAAAACAAAAGCAGTGGTTCCTACCCTTGAGAGGTGTGCAGACTAGTTTTTGAAGGAAGAATTATTGAATTCACCTTTGAATCTTTAGTTATTTTTCAAATTTGCTTTCCCCACAACCGGGCTATGAGACAATTTACTTCCTTAACACATTTTAACTACGTCCTTGAGTGCAGGCATTCTTCTCTTCCATCCTACCTCTTTAATGTATGATATTTTAATACAGAAAACGGAAGACAATTTTTTTTGCCAAATAAAACACTTCTATTGAATTACTGGTCTGCATTAGAGCCAGTAGTCTCTCAACATTGATTCCCAGGAGAAAAGAAGAGTGGTGGTGGTGTGTGGGGAGTTGATATCGACAAACCCAAGTTCAATCCTTCTAGAAATCAGTTTCAATACTATTACCCAATCATCATTCCTGTAACCGAGTTAATTAATTGTTTAGAAAACCTTATAAATGTCCTTTCCTTGTGCTCTTTTCATTATTTGGAGCATTCTTTGAATTATTGATTAGAAGAATACCTTCGAAGGGCCAAGAGCATAGCTTAATGAGTAAAATGCTTTCATGCCAGCGTGAAGACCTCTGGGCAGAGCCCTGGCACCCACATTAAAGCTGGGCATGGCAGAATGAACCCCATAATCCCAGCTCTGAGTAGACAGAGACAGGTGGATTCCTGGAGCTCATGGCCAAGCAGCCGACCTGAATCAGTGAACTGCAGCCTCAGTAAGAGACCTGAGCTGGAGAAACGAAGGTAGAGAGCAATTGAAGAAGACACCCAATGTCAATCTCTGCTCTCCTTACACATTAGCATATGCATCATACCCATATGCATAAAGCAATGCTGTCTGCCTGCCTGTCTCTCTCACATGCACGCGCACGCACACACACACACACACACAGAGACACACATGCACAAGTTCGAATCCTGAGCCTGAATTAAGTAGAAAAGAAAAGTTTAGAATTTGCAACCTTACGTTCAGAATGGGGGAGAAACAATAGATACAATCTAAATACACATCTCTACATTCAGATACTCAGTGCCTAGATGGATAATTGATGAGACAGCAAACAGGGAAGACCCCGGGCTAACAGCGGCCATGTAAAGGAGCACCACCAGGTTCCACAGCCGGTGGCTTTATCTTCTTTTTGTACTGCAGACTTTTTACTTTTTCTCTTTAGGTAGACGCAGTTCCTCCTAAGGAGCACTAGTGTCGTGTGCGCAAGTCACACAGAAAAGAATGGAAGTACACGGGCAAGATCTAGAAACCTTGAAAAAGAAGCAACAAAGGTGGCAAAGACAAATTCTCATCAGAAACCAACACACAGAGAAAGGAAACCGCTTAAGATGGTGTGGTGTTGATGCCCAAGCAGATGGGCATATTAACAAAATAAAACATATGATGTCTAAAATACATCAATTACATGGGAGTTGAATGTATCTAAAGGTAATATTTTAAACCAGGCCTGTAAGAGTGAACTCAAATAAGCAGGTAGCAATTCTGGGAGAAGAGGAAGCCTTTGTTTTCTTACTTCATGTCTAATTTAAACCCAAATTTTAAGTAAACATAAGATTCAAATATATAAAGAAAACCATATATTGACTCTTTTTATGTCCTACAATGCACTGTTTACAATAGTTCTTATGTCTTATTTATGATACAATCAACATTTCAAGAACTACTTGAAATCACTAGTTCATCTTGCTAGAAAAATTCTTACCTGTAGTATCTAAGATTTTGCCCTAATTTTCTGCCGTCAGTTTTATGACTTTTTCAAAGAATCCTAACTTGAAGACCACCCACTGCTTGTCCCTTTGCACACTGATGTTAAAGTGAGAACCAAGCGACAATATGTATATTCATTGGAAACCGATGATATCATTCTCACAGCGTGTCTTTCCAAGGGTGAAAAGCAAAATCAGATGATTAGGCCATCCTGAGAAAAACTCTCAGCTTGCAGTCTCAGATGGGTTGAAATTTAAGCAAGGAGTTTTGCAGTGGGGGGTGGGTGAAGATATCCTTTGCCTTTCTCCAGTGCAAATATCTCAATTAACCTTGAGTGAAGGATGTGGTTTGCATAGCGCTTTGTGACTACAATACTGTGCTGTATGAGCAAAAAGGGACACATATGATTCATGTATGCTTCTGACCTATGATTTGTGAGGTGGACAATCCCTATTGACTGTTCTATGGTGATCCTGATGTCACCATCAAGACATAAGTTGGCCTTGAATGTTATATCCCTTACTGGTCCTGCATCCCTTTTTTCATGTTCTGTTTCCCAATTAAGCTTGGCATTGGATGTCAGAGCACACCCGTGTTCCTGGTTTTTACCTAACTATAGACAAAGAAGAATATCTTCAACAGTTACAAGTCAGGGGGGACACGTTCTGTTCTGCAATATCTTTCCATTTTAAATTTAATACCTTCTGTAGCTACTGGTTTGGCACTTTCATTTCAATGTAATTTCAAATGTAGAGAAATGTTATTTTAAAAAGGAGGAGTGGAAGGTCAAGGACTTGCCATATATACTTTAAACAGAGTAGCTAAGTACATCTGTATTTTCTCATTTGTTTTCTTTCATTCTTGAACATTTGAGCTGCAGATGTCATTTCCTTTGATCCCCAAACTCTAGTGTGCATCTCTCTGAGGAAGACTAATAATATCTAATACAGCCATAGTAAAAACGTCAAGGTCACAGAATGTGATACTAGAGATTAACTGAAATTGTTTTTGATGCTAGTTTTGTGTATTTTCTTTAAGCCTACTTACTTTAATACAACACTTTTTTAAATGTGATTTTAATTGAATAGCCCTGAATAACTTACATAAGCCAGTGATCATCTCCATTAGACCGAGGAGCGGGTGCAGGTGCTGATGCAGCACACCCTGTGCCCGGAGCATGCATTATTGATTTTTGCACCAAACACTACACTAATTAAAGACCCAGAGTAGTGAGAAAAATTATGTCAATTAGACCTTGATGAGTCATTGGAGAACTGTTGGCATGATGACACATTTGATTTCCCGATTCACATTAAATAAGAATAAACTTTAAATAAGAAATATGAAAGGGAAGAAAGAGTGATTGACAGTGGGGAAGGAAGTGTAGCAGCAAAGAGATAGAATTCAGCAGATGCTCAGTGAGCCACCAGACTGCAGCATTCACTGACTGCAGGTTTTTGGTTATCTTCCCAATCAATTTTAGATCTTTAGGTTAAGGTTACATAACCGTAACCAGGTTATAAAATATTCTATCCTTAAAATTATTCTCTAAAATATTGCTTAGAATTAGTCATAAATATCTTCTCAAAGGCAACATTTTTATTTATACCATACCTTACTCCAAAAACAGAACTTATGAACGTTTATATAAATACATAAAATATATCAAGAGGAGGAAAATATTTTAATACTTGATTTAAAAATAATTTAAACCATGGTGAAGTCAGAAGAGCCACAGAAGCGCCTTCCTGGCCACATGTTTTCTTTAAATGTTCTAGATCTCGGTTCTAAGGGGGAGATAGTGTTTAAACATATTGTAAGTTTACCTCTGAGGTCAATTATACTATTATCACACTGTACATATGTATGCATATGTTCAGAGATACAACTTGTATGAGCCCCCATATACTACCTCATAGTGTGTGTGTGTGTGTGTGTGTGTGTGTGTGTGTGTGTGTTATCATGTGTGGAGGTGCACATGTTTAGGTGTGGGTGTGCTTGAGGAAGTCAGAGGACAAAGTCAGATGTCATTTCTCAGGAGATTTCCACTTTTGGGGAGCAGGTCTCTCATTGACTGGAATATGCCCAGTATGCTAGTTTCTCTTGTAAGCAAGCCCCAAGAATCTGCATCTCTGTCTCTCAGTACTGAGATTAAAAGCACGCACATCACTGTGCCCAGCTTATTATTGGGTGCTATAGATTGAACTGAGTCACCTTCTCAGACTCCCATGAGCTTCTATCCACAATATCAGGTAGCCTCCAAAATGAATTCTCTAGGTTTCCCACTCATGGACAGCTTGGTAGAAAGCAGAGACCTCTTGACATCATCTTACATTTACTGAAGGAACAAAAGAATGAATGAATTATTGAAGTTGGCCATATATTTGACTGTAAACTTTCTGACATCCAAAATAAAGAAGAAAAACAACTTCAATTCCATGAATTTGATGTCTTTCTAAATTAAAAAAATAACAAAATCCAATCCTCTACAATCATCAAAAGACAAAATCTAAAGTCTAACAATGGAAAAAGAAGCATAGCTAGTCATGTATTCTTCTATAACTGTGGAGGATATAAAATACCCAAATCCAGCAGCATAGGAAAGCCTTATGTACCCATCTCTCAACTCAATCAATTACAATTTGAAGCATATATGGTTTCTGCTTATTGTATGATTTGAAGCACATTATTTCACTATGAGTTTCTGAAGGATAAACTCTCTTTCCTAACATGACTTTTTATTAATATATGATGTCTAATAATAGAATACTGTATTTTTAATATCTGCTCAGTGTTTCAATTTATAGCCAAGTCTGAAACTTCATCACTTAAAAATTCTTTGCTCAAATCAAGATTCAGGTGAGAGCGATGATTCATAACAACTTCTTTGAAGTCTTGAAACAGTGAATTTAAAAATAATCCATATGGAAATGGCACAGTGAGCATGTAAGAATAAAGAACATGCAAGAAAAAAGAGATACGTGGCCAAAGGGCTGGTCTAGTTCAGCTCTCTTCAGTCTTGAACAAGTCACATTTGTTATGTCTAAAGAGGAGTTGACAAAAACAATTTCTAGTTTCCTTCAGTAGATAATGATAACTCACACGATTTCACTATAGATAAAGGTTCAGCATTCGAGTTTGGTAAGCAGTAGGCTCAAAATTAAAAAGACTACTTGGTTGAAGAGACTCATCAAATCCCTCATGAATATTGTCTGTAGAGTTGTAAAGTGGTATTCTTTACATTACTTGGAGCCCTGTAGGTTGTTTCTCTTCGAAGACTAATTCTGCCCTTCGGTTTTATAGGCTCCAGTCTGTACCCTTCTAATAATTATCAGAACCAAGCCTAGGACTAGGGAAACGGCTCAGCTGGTAATGTGTTTGCTTTCCAAGCTTGAATACCTGAGTTTCATCCTCAAATCCTGGGCAGTGTGGCCCATGCCTGCAATCCCAGCACTGTGGAGAAAGAACTAGGCAGATCCCTGGTTATCAATGGCCAGCTAGTTGAACTTCATAGCAAGTTCTATGCAAAAAAGACACTGTTTCAAAATAAAATGGACACTATCCCCAAGAGCTAACACAAGAGGTTATCCTCCAGCCTCTGCACACACACACACACACACACACACACACAGAGAGAGAGAGAGAGAGAGAGAGAGAGAGAGAGAGAGAGAGAGAGAGAGAATTAAGTCTATAAGCCCTATGGCTTAATTTATTATATAAATAATAGTTAGCTTTAGTCTTACAATAATCTCTTTCCCTGAAGTTAAACTACCTAGCTGGCAAAAAGAGAGTGGAAAGGAAGGGGTAGGAAAAATATTTATTGAGTCTCTACCATGTGCTAGACACTACACTTAATCACTGTCGATTGCCTTCCTCAATTCCTAAGAAGGCTAGGCAAGAGGCAATGAAGGGATCTGAAGCCAAACTCTATCCTCATTTAGAAGCTAGGAGTAATAATATCAATATCACGGCAGCGTTATGAGAATTCAATGAATAAGAAAGAAATAGATTTTTTTAAATGTCTTACAAATTTTACAGTGCTTTGCCCACATAAATGAGAAAATACGCTCAAATGAATATGTAACTTGCTACAGCTTTAATTTGATATAAGTATGTGGCAACTTTGGCCGCCTTGGTGAGTCCCTAAATAGAATGAAGAATGCGTTAGGATACCCTTAAATTCTGATTCCTTTTCCTTCCCTACACACATCTGTATTTATAAACAACTGTCCTGAGCCACATCTGTCTTCTCCCAACTTTCCCCAGGGCCGCCTGCTGCTGTGGAGAAAGAGAAGCCACATCAATTGTTCACACAGCCAGCTGAACACATAGCATGAAACATCCGGGAAGTCCTTCTCGAGACATTTGTTTGCATTCAAATCATCACCCTTCGACTTCCCTATAAATTGACTTTCCTACACAAACAGTGAGCAAGCCGCCGTAAAACTCCAGACTCCATCTGGTAAACCCAGTATCTTGCATGGAGTTCTGAACCACAAGGGAAGGGGATTGTCAGACTTGAACCTTCCGCAAAGAAACCGGGGCACGGAAGACAATTGAAAAGCAGTGTGCCACCCACCCACCTTGGTGCACACAGCAAAAGGATGACACACTGAACTTCAAAGACCATTTTACAACCCATTGCGTGGTCAGGGGTGGCTGGAACTGAAAAGTCAAAGCAAACATTTCCATTTGCTAGGTAGGGAGTGAACCAACGGCTGTGAGTCCCGCCCCTAGGCCCCCTGCTTAAAACCAGGATCTGGAGCAAAAAGTGCAGAGAACATGCAGAGTTCATTATGGTGCCGCCTAGTAAAGTGAACAGAAAGCCTATTTCTGAAATGATGTTTATTACCATCTCGTGTATTCTCATAGAGGCCTCGCAGCTGCCGTCTAACCGCTGTCTTAATGGAAAGCAAATTGAAGTATTGGATGGTGGCGTAGAGATCGGAGCACCAGCAGAGAAAACGGTTTCCTTCCTTCCTTCCTTCCTTCCTTCCTTCCTTCCTTCCTTCCTTCCTTCCTTCCTTCCTTCCTTCCTTCGTGTGCGCACGTGTCTATCTCTGTGTGTGTCTGTGTCTTTGTGTCTATGTCTCAGTCTCTCTATATGTCTCTCTTTTTTGCTCTCATTGTCTCTCTCTTACGTTTGGCAAACGATATGACATTGAATGAGTTTTTTTTCAACCAAAACAATGTACAAGCCTTAAGCACACCAGCTTTTAAAGAGATTAGAATTTATGCACAAATGACCAATTTTACTTTTTTTCCAAATAACAAAATCTCTAATTTCACTAATGAATTTTTCTCAAAAGGAATGGCACCATCATCCCTCCAGAAAAAAAAGAATTGAACTTATTTTTGCAAAACTTTTCAAAATTCAGTGAACACTTAATCGCAGCCACTCTTGTGTACATCTTTACATCATATTTTCTTTCTCCTCAACAAATAGAAATAAATAGAAATAATCTTCCGCATTTTATAGACCAAACAAAACAACCTATTCATAGTTGCAAAATGACCAGCAACCAAAACCTCAAACAGATACACACAAATTCCTATCGTGTCACAGTATCTCAATAAAGAGTGGTGGATAAGAGGTATGGAAGCCAAATGAGACCTGGTAGCTTTGGGGGAAATAGTGCAAGCTCCCTTAACAGGCAACCAACACACATGGAAAGAGAAAAGAAGTCTAATAGCCACTAAGGGTCTCCAGCCCCCTTTCTGACACAGGATCCTCCCAGAGAGGAGGCTGCCCACAAACTTCAGGAACATTCTATAAGCTCAGAATTTCAACACAACTCCAAGAATTGAAAGAAGCTTGCAATGTTTAAGCACTGATTCTGTAAAGTTGGATGAAAAATTAAAAACAACAGCAACAACAACAAAAAAATAGCAGGACACATACATGTTAAATATTGCACCCCACCCCAATACTTCCAGAGAGCAGCCTTCTACTACACAAAAACTTTAGATGGTTGGGGTGGATGCCACCAAAACAAGAGCGTGTTTGGGGATGACTGGGTGTCCTGTTGCAGTCCTGAGGAAACTGACTGCGTCTTCCCATACAGTGGACCTGTCAGATTCATCTCATTTCCTGACTCCCTGTGATTGGGTCTCACTGTCCAGCTGTGACGATTTGGATCTTCCCAATCCTCTTTTGCAGTTGAGCAACATCTGCTGCCCAGCAGTAAATGCTGTAGACCTCAAAGGGAAGTCATCCACATGAAATCCATGGTGTGTGCTTCCAATGTCAAAAGCAATTAGTTTTTAAATGGATACTTGGGTTTTAAGGGTATTCGCCCAAGGCTCTCGCTGGTGACTGCCTGAGTGATGATTTTGTTCATCAAGAGCAGCTGCCATTTCCATCCACTCATTCATGGTACAATCCAGCGCCACGACCAATATGCTCATCTCATGTGAATCCTGGCAGAAGTCAGTACGTAGTCATGGACATCTCCGAGGACTCGAATTCACTGGGAGGAAAACACAGTTTGTGAGAAAATTCTTGTTTAGTTCACCTCACAATTCATATTTCCTTAGTTACTCTCAGAAATGTGCAGATTTAGGTGGAAATGAATAGGAATGAATGCATGATTTAGACTTCTCTAGTCCCATATGACTGTCCCTCTACAATAACAATGAGACATTTCGCAGATTCACATTAAGCAAAAGTCCCATTTGTTCTATGCATTAAACAGTCCATTTTTCTACTGCCATTGCTTCATCGCCCTGAAATTCAGAGATGTTTTAGTTCCTCTTGCTTCTCAGCCAACACAGAGGCATCATTTCTTTAACACATAAAAGGTGGTCAATCATCAATATTAGAATCCAATGTCTTCCCTTAAAAGTAATTTTAAATAGTTTATTGTTTGTTTGAAAAGGCATTGTCAAGGCTAAAACTTGAGGCTAAGCGAGATCTACTTGGTCATGAGAAAGGGATAGACTTGGGAACAACTGTCCAGGCCTTTCCTGGCAACTCTCGATACTGAGTAGATTACTGAGAACACTAGATACAGAAAAGGGACAAGACTGCTCTACTGTCTGTTACCCCATTTCCCAACCAGCCCAGGAGTCCCCCTTCCCATCGTTGAACACAAAAGGGTTTTAAACACAGGAGCAAGGAATCTTTCTTAAGGAACTATAGAAGTTTGATGTTTGTCTCTCTGAGTGCAGCTTCACTTTCCCCTGTTGTCACTAAGTAGTGGAGCACCTCCGTGATTCAGTGTGTCCTTGAGGATAACAAGCAGAGAAGGTACAGAACCCAGAAAGGGCTAGATGGAGATCAATGTAAAGACATGCACTACATTCTCAAGGTCCATTGGAGTATTACAGGGAGAGAGTGGTGTGTGCATCAGCATAGAGGGGAAAAAGAGACAGCAAAATCTGAGCTTGAGTGTTCTTATAGCCCACCTCTCCTACAAGTGATGAGTGTGGAAGATACCAGTTCACACTGTTTGATGCTCTGTAGAGATACTCAGTGTCTTATCCCAGGCCACTTATAGAAAATGAAGCCAGTTACCAAGAAAAAATATACTACTCCATTTCAACACATTTTGAAGATGGGACTACAGTGTTGAGATCCTAAAGAGCCATAGGATATGAGTGATGGGTCAGTCCCCAGCACCTAGCTGGCACCTAGGGTCATAGTACAACAAATAGGTACCTTAGTTACAAGATTTCAAGGAATTTGTAGAAAAGGCCAGAAATATAATAATAAATGAATTAATGATGAAACATTATCTTTAGTGTTGATGGAGGAAACACCCACTGTGGCCAGCACCATTTCCTGGGAAAATCTATCCAGCTAACAATGAGTCTGTTAGCAAGCCAGTAGCCTAGGTTCCTCTGTGGTTTCCAAGAAACACCCAGAGCTTAGAGCAAGGGAGTCAGAACTGTGAGTGAACTTTAACTTCTAAAAATAAAATTAAACAAAACAGTTTCTCAGAGATTAATGAACTATATCTGAAAATTGCATCTTCACAGAGTTATAAGAGCTAAATAAGTAATTTGCAATTTTAGCAAGAATACAAAGAGCCATACCTTGCTACTAGTTAAGTGTTGAGAACCTGGTACAGAACAGATACTTAGAAAATTCTGTTGGATAAATTACTATCACTAATAAATTTGACTTATTAAGGTTGCTTTATTTTTCTTTTTATCTTTGTGGGTGTATTTATATGAATGTATAGTGTGTGTGTGTGTGTGTGTGTGTGTGTGTGTGTTCCTGTGTATGAGTATGGGAACTCACAGGATAGGATCTCTACATGTCTGTGCCATGGTTTGTATGAACCATGGTGTGCTTGTGACATAGTGCTCATGTGCCAGGGTGGGCATATGTCAAGGTGTGTGTATACCATAATGCTCATGTCCAGGGTGTTCATGTACCAGGATGTGTATGTCCTAGAGTGTTCATTTGCCAAGGTGTTCCTGTACCATACTGTTCATGTCCAAGGTGTTCATGTACCAGGGTATTCCTGCATCATACTATTCATGTCTAAGGTGTTCATGTCCAAGGTGTGCATTGCCAGGGTATGCACGTAGAACACAAGCTAAGGTGTTAGTCCCCACCTTCCACCTTGTTTAAGATGTAGTATTCCTGTCTCTCTGTCATCTCTCTTTTGTGGACATCTGTGTTTTGTGTACATTTGTGCATGTAAGTCTGTGCAGCATGTTGGTACAGTGCCTGTGGAGTTCTGAACAGGTTATTATCTCGTTGAGCTAGAGTTACACTTGGCTCTGAGCTGTCATATGGGTGCTAGGAACCCAGATCCTCTGGAAGGGCATCCACTGCTTTTACCACTGATACATCCCTACTGTCTGCAATCCTAGTCTCTCTTTTTTGCTGCTGTATGTATTAGATTAGCTGGCCAGTGAGTTTTTGAGGATTCTTCTGTCTGTCTCGCATCCCACTGCAGGAGTGCTGGATTCCATAAAATGCCCCTGCATCCGCATTTATGTGGGTTCTGGGGATCCAAACTCATGTATCCAGGCTTACACAGTATTTTACACTCTACGTCATCTCTCCAGTCCTAAGATCGTATTTTCTATTTACAAATCACTTCACAAACTTAATTATTGTCACCCTTGCAGCTTGACCAAGAACAACTAGATCATGGAACTTTATTCTAAATCCCTTTCAATGAACCTGTGCCCTTTTATAATACAAAGTTTTGATGCTACTGAGTATGAGATTGATATAGGCCTTATAACAGAAGACAAGTAGCTGGCCACCCTAATTATCAACAGATGATTTCAGAAAGGGACTTTTTTTTCAAGGAAGTAGTTGAAAAATCATTAGAAAAATATTCAAAATGTGGTCCACAGCAGGCACCCAGCATGAAGTTTGAAGCAAGCAGTGAAATCTTTAAAAGCTGACTTTGTATTCCAAGGTCAGCAGAGCAGACACAAAGTCCATTGAAATGTGGAGTCCTTGTGGGAGCCAGAAGAACCCTTCAGTCATTTTGGGCTTGGCAGGACAAGGGAATTTTTTTAATGTCGACAGTTGTGTTAGCAATACACAACTACCACTATTGTGAGTCATTACCAGGCGAAGCATCTCATCTGTTTACACGGACTCATTTGCAACGCACACCTTCTCAGATGCCTCCTGCTTTGAGAAGGGATATCTGGTGCCTCCTATACTAACTGTAGGCTTAGGGAGGGTGATCCTCAAACTAACAGTCACCCATCTTAACGCAACAGTGGGTATCTCACTGGGGGTGGCAAATGTGGAAAAGTCACGGGCCCTGAGCATGCACTCTTGTGTTCTAAATACTTCGGATAAGACGAAGGCTGGGAAATTATCATAGGGAATTTAAAGTTCGGCTTTTGAGAAACCATTTGGCATATGGTTTCACTTTTAGAACTGTAAATAGTGGTCAATTCTTTCACTTTAGAATATCTTTCGCCATGTGAAAGCGAACACGAAGTTGGGTAACTTGGAAGAGAGAAGGTGAAAGTCTACCAGGAATAGAAAGTGCTTTGGACTTGAACCTGAAATAATACTTTAAAAGGAAAAAAAATGGGGCAGTACATCTACTATTTACTTCTCAGTCTTTTCTTTCATTGAAACCATCACAGTAAGGCTCGAGAGAGAGACTGGCAGTCTAGGAAGCAGCACCCTGAAATTCCAGCTTAAGTCAGCCCCTTCAGTTTCACCATTCAGGGTCACCAGCATTGAAAACAGAACAAATGCCACACTGCATATCCTGACATCATCCAATCACTTATTATTACAACTACTTTGAAGACAAGAAAATTAATTGATCGACAAGAAGCCACGTGTTAGAAGTGCGACTGGAGTCTAAGATGTGCAGGGAGAAGTCTGGTGCCTGGATCTTCCCTGCCATCATCTGTGTGGTCTCTAGCTTAACCCTTATGTGACGTTTATCCAGGGCGCTGTCAAAATGTGAGCTTCACTTCTACAGGAACTTTAAATCTGACTTTTCCCCTGCTCAGAAACATAAAAGTCTTAATCGCCAAAGCTTAGTTCAAATGTAGATACCTTGATTTAAAAATCCATAAGTAATCCCTCTTACTTATATAAATGAAATGGCTGAGTCTTCCCTGAGCAAAAGTATGACTCTGTGTGTTCACCAAGAACAGAAGTGGAGAGAGCTCAGAGGAAGAAAGCCCCCATGAGGCCATGAGACCTACCCTGGGTCCTCCCATCTAAGGCCAAGATCATGTCCTGACAGCTTGCCAAACACTACTTATAAAGCCTGACGTTTGTTATATCCTCCTTCAACAAACATAAAAGTTTGCCCAGGTGTTGCATGTAAAACAAGAGGGCTTCACGGGAGCTTAGCCTGAGTGTATTTTTCAATTCAAGTGATAAATATTCTTAAATATAAATTACATAGTCTATTTTATAGAGACTTGGATTATAAAACATATCAGGTCTTTAAATAAACTAAAAGTAATATTGTCAGACGATGAAGGGAGCCATATGCTGGTTAGTTTTCATTGCCATCTTGACAAACCCTAAACTCACCTGAAAGAGAGTCTCAATGAGGTATTATCTATATCAGGTTGGCTTATGAGCATGTCCAAAGAGGGTTGTTTTCATGAAGTTCATGGACGTGGGAAGACCCAACCCACTGTGAGTGGCACCATTCCCTAGGCAGAGGATCCTGAATTGTGTAAAGGCAGAGAAACGAGGATGAGCACAAGCAAGCAATCAAGCAAGAGAAACTAAGATGAATATGCATGCGTAGATTCTCTGTCTGCTGTGACTGTAGATGTGATGTGATCAACTGTCTCAAGCTTCTACTGTGACTCACCCACAGTGATGAATTGTCATCTGGAACTGTGAGCAAATCTAAAGCCTCACCCCACCCGCCTCCATGCTGCTTTTGTTGGAATATTTCCTCACAACCAGAAGAGGAACTAAGACAGGTCATATGCCAGCAAAATGCTACCATTTGGATACATTTACACCCCACATTTTTTCAATCTATATGCACAATCACGTTCCTAGCACAATAAATATGAAATTGAGATTATTGTAAACCTTTGCATTCTTCTTCCATAAAGTATTTTAGATCATATGTCAATGAAAACTTCTGAGTTTGAATCCCATATTGATGAATATATTGGTTATTTCGGGTTTTTGTCTTTATAACCAATGAGGCAATGAGTATCCTTGTACAAAAACTTAGTAAAATAAATGTTAAATATCCATAAATATATCCATAGCATAGTTAGGTTTTGATACAATTATATACTCTTCATCAAACACTGTACCTCATTTTACCAGTACTATTAGCTCAATCTTATAACATATCTGTGACTTGTACTCTCCACATAATAAATTCTGAGCTCCGTGATTATGTGTATTGTAAAGTTGATCCACTAAGAATAAGGCTATTAGAGAAGCATTTAAGAACATTATTTTTTTAAGGGCATTGGAAGAAGAGGGGTTAAAAGGTGTTAAAATGTTGTTTTGCACCCAATTTTACTTTGAAGTTAAGCCAATCTGTTCTTTGTTCGCATATGTGGAAAGATGCAAACAGAATGTGGCAACAGGAACCAGCAGTGCATCCTTGGCCATCTCCAGAATCAAGGATCAGATACCTATTGAAGGGGGTTGTACTACAAAGAGTCCAGGAAGACAAGGTGGGGAACAGCGTTCAGCCAGGACGGAGAGAGAACAAAGGCTTCAGAACACAGGCTGTCTGGCCAAAACGAGCGATAGCAGAAGAAGGGAAAACACAAGATGGGTATCAGAGAAGACTTCCTGGTGGAGAGAACAGCAGAATTGGAGAATGCCTTCCCAGGGGAAAGGTGGGAAGCTCCCTCATTCAGAACACTGGAAACCAGACAGAGCAAAACAGCAGCCTCTCTGCTGCAGGAAGAAACCCGGCACTCAAGAGGATGACTGGGATAACCCGAAAGGCTGTTCTCTCTAGACTCACTTTGATTTCAGCAATCTAATCCTTCGGGGACATAGGGAATGTTATAGAAGGTGCTTTGCTTTGAGTTTTTGAGTGAACTTCATTCTGATGGAAGGTGCTAGGTTGACATCCTCAGAGACAAAAGCTTTCTATTCACTCCTGCAGCAGATACAACACCGACAGGAGTACATTTCCCCACTGACTTAACCAAATGGAGCCTGGTCCAGGCATTGAGAGAGAAAGAAAGCTGAACCCTTTCATGCCTTCATTTCCTGATTCTCTTCAGAGCTTCACAATATCAGAGGCGACCTTAGTTATAAAGATTTGCCCTCAGACAGAATCTAGAGCTTTTTCCCAGTCCTTCCAACAAAAATACTACCCTGACAGAACCAAATAGAATATTCTAAATATCTGTCTAGGAGGCATTAAATAAAGCAAACTGCTTTCTAAGGATAAATTAAAAAAAAAACCTTTGTCTCACTTAATTCTCTTCCATTCATGGAAAAATATAAAGATATTTGGACAACTGGATCCAGATAAGTCATAAACAGCAGAGGTTTTTAAATAACTGTTCTTTATACTTCCTCTATCCCTACTTCTAATATCCCTCTCATCCTTTCCTTCCAAATCATAAGGTCTGTCCCTTAAGTTTGCTTGGGTCTCACTGATAGTAAGTTGGGTATAGGGTTTCACCCACCAACTGCTGAACCCATTGTCACAGACCCCTCGAGCACTGTTGCCCATCCTTTCTTGAGTGACTGGTTTCTTATTTTCTTTATTTGAACTTTTGAAGGAATGAACTAGACATATTAGCAACATTCTACATGTATGCCAAATGGTAATTTCCAAGATCCAGCTATTGGATCATCACTGCAAAGTGTGTGCAAAACCAGGACATTTTGTCTCCTCTATCTCTCTTCTGTCCCAATTCAGTAAAACTGAGATAATCATGAAATGACAATCACTCGTTAAACCTCGATGTCACCATGCCACAACATAGGTATTTTTATCTACCTTGCTGGACTCAGGTTTCCAAACTGTAACATGAAGGCTGGCTTGTTTGTGTTTTTTGTCCTGCCCAGTTCCCACAGCTGTTTAGCCCCAAAGAAAATCACACAGAGATCTCCATAAGTTATAAAGTTGATTGGCCCATTAGCTCAGGTTTCTTATTAGCTATTATGACTTATATTAAACCATTATTCTGATCTATTTTAACCATATGGCTCTGTACCTTTTTCAGTGGGGCAGATCACATCCTGCTGCTTCGGTGATCTGGGAAAGAGTGGGAGAAATCAGCTCCCTCCTTCCCAGAATTCTCCTGTTCTCATTGCATCATTTCTACCTCCTGTCTGGTTTTCCCACCTATACTTCCTGCCTGGCCAATCAGCGTTTATTTAAAACATGATTGACAGAATACAGACAATTCTCCCACACCACCAAACAATGAAAATAGAATGCATAATGTGATGTTATTTTTCTCGGACCAGCTGTATCTCCTATCTATATGATTCAGAGAAGCAAGCCCTCGATTCAGTGTCCATCACAGGGGGTGTAATCTAGTTGGTCATGGATCTAAGTGCCAGTCTCAGAGATGTTACACATAAAGAGTGGAATAGAAGTCTAGTTTTGATTGCCCTTCTGCTTTCTACAGAGGTTAATAGTGGTCTTCCATATTTAGATGATGTGTAGATTCAATTCGTTATTAATTTTCTACAAAATACTTTTCTTATGTTGCAAAATACTTGCGAGTAACCATGACTTGCCAGCGCTCTCACAAGGGTTCAAATAGTATCCCAGGTCATACCTGTCCCCAGAGATCAGAACTTGCTTTCCGGCACTCTTGTCTCCTGGGCCCTGGGAAGACCAGCTATCCCTGTAGCAGTGCTGAGGAGTTCTACCCAGAGAGGTGAGTGGGTGCTAGCCTGGGCGGCCAGTCCGGGAAGAGAGTACAGCCCCTCCCCCCTCAGCTTCTGTGGCAGGGTCTTCCGGGTTTCACTGGACCCCTCCCTGCCCCCACTGCCGCTACACTCTTGTCTCCTGCGCCCTGGGAAGGCCAGCTATCCCAGCTGCAGTGCTGAGGAACTCTATCCAGAGAGTGCTGAGGAGTTCTATCCAGAGAGTGCGGAGGAGTTTTATCCAGAGAGGTGGAGATGGGCAGGCGCCAATGCAAGAATTCCTCCAAAAACCTGAAAGGCAACACGACATCTCCAGAAACCAGGGAGCACGAAATGAGAAGAATTGAACACCCTACTCCAGAAGAAATAGAAGAAATCGACTCTAAGCTGATCTATATGAAAATAATAGAGGAACTTAAACAGGAGGTGAAAATCTGCTGTAAAGAAATGGAATATAAGTATAACAAAAAGATTGAGGAAATGAGTAAAGAAATGGAAGACAAATATACCAAAAAGTTTGAAGAAATGAGTAAATCCGTAAATGAAATCCTGGGAAACCAAGAAAAAACAATCAAACAGGTAATGGAAACAGTTCAAGATTTAAAAACTGAAATGGAGTCAATGAAGAAATCACAAACCGAGGGCCGACTGGCTATGGAAAATCTAGGTAAACGAACAGAGACTTCAGAAACAAGCATAACCAACAGAATACAAGAGATAGAAGAAAGAATCTCAGACTCTGAGGACACCATAGAGAAATTAAATGCTCTGACCAAAGAAAAGAGCAAATCCAACAAATTCTCATCACAAAACATTCAGGAAATCTGGGACACAATAAAAAAACCAAATCTAAGAATAATAGGGATTGAAGAAGGAGAAGAACGGCAGATCAAAGGCCCAGAAAATATATTCAACAAAATTATAGAAGAAAACTTTCCCAATCTAAAGAACGATATTCCTATGAAGGTGCAAGAAGCATACAGAACACCGAATAGACTGGATCAGAAAAAAACATCCCCTCGCCATATAATAATCAAAACACAAAACATACAGATTAAAGAAAGAATATTAAGAGCTGCAAAGGAAAAAGTTCAAGTAACTTATAAAGGTAAACCTATCAGGCATACACCGGACTTCTCTATGGAAACCATGAAAGCCAGAAGATCCTGGATAGAGGTACTGCAGAAACTAAGAGACCATGGATGCAAGCCCAGACTACTATACCCAGCCAAGCTATTGTTCACTATCAACGGAGAAAACAAAATATTCCAGGATAAAAATAAATTTAAACAATTCGTAGTCACAAATCCAGCCTTACAGAAAGTAATAGAAGGAAAATCGCAACCCAAGGAATCCAACATTGCCATCACTGCCTACAATAACCCAGACATCTAGCGACCCTTCACAACCACAACTCAAAGAAGAGAAACACACAAACTCTACTACACACACACACAAAAAAAAGTAATAACCAGAATCAACAACCACTGGTTAGTAATATCACTTAATATTAATGGACTCAACTCACCTATAAAAAGGCACAGACTAAGAGATTGGATACGAAAACAGGATCCAACATTCTGCTGTTTACAAGAAACACACCTCAAACACAAAGACAGACATCTACTAAGAGTAAAGCGTTGGGAAAAGGTTTTCCAAGCAAATGGACCTAAGAAACAAGCTGGTGTGGCCATTCTAATATCTAACAAAATTGACTTCAAACTAAAATCAATCAGAAGAGATGGAGATGGACATTTCATACTCATAACAGGAACAATTTATCAGGAAGAAGTCTCAATCCTGAATATCTATGCCCCTTATATAAAAGCACCCACTTATGTAAAAGAAAACTTTTAGAACTCAAGGCAGTCATCAAACCACACACACTAATAGTAGGAGACTTCAACACACCTCTCTCACCAATGGACAGGTCAATCAAACCGAAACTCAACAGAGAAATAAGAGAATTACTAGAGGTAATGAATCAAATGGACTTAACAGATATCTATAGAACATTCCACCCAAATAGGAAAGAATATACCTTCTTCTCTGCAGCTCATGGAACCTTCTCGAAAATTGACCACATACTCGGTAACAAAGCAAACTTCCACAGACACAAAAAAATTTTAGTAACCACCTGTGTCTTGTCAGATCACCACGGTATAAAGCTAGAATTCAATAACAATTTGAACACCAGAAAGCCTACAAACACGTGGAAGTTGAACAGTCAACTACTGAATCATCCCTGGGTCAAGGAAGAAATAAAGAAAGAAATTAAAGTCTTCCTTGAATTTAATGAAAATAAAGACACAACATACTCAAACCTATGGGACACAATGAAAGCAGTGCTAAGAGGAAAGTTCATAGCACTAAGTGCCCATTTAAAGAAAACGGAGAAAACACATATTGGAGTCTTAACAGCACACCTGAAAACTCTGGAAAAAAGAGAAGCAGACTCTCCCAGGAGGAGTAGAAGACTGGAAATAATCAAACTGAGGGCTGAAATCAACAAAATAGAAACACAGAAAACAATCCAAAAAAATCAATGAAATAAAAAGTTGGTTCTTGGAGAAAATCAACAAGATTGACAAACCCCTAGCCAAACTAATCAAAAAGCAGAGAGAGAACACTCAAATTAATAAGATCAGAAATGAAAAGGGGGACATAACAACAGACACAGAGGAAATTCAGAGAATCATTAGATCTTACTATGAAAGTTTATATGCCACAAAGTTGGAAAATGTACAAGAAATGGATTGGTTTTTAGATAAATACCATTTACCAAAGTTGAATCAAGACCAGGTGAACAATCTAAATAGACCTGTTAGTCACGAAAAATTAGAAGCTGTTATCAAAAACCTCCCGACCAAAAAAAGCCCAGGGCCAGATGGTTTCAATGCAGAATTCTACCAGAACTTCCAAGAAGAGCTGATACCTACACTCCTTTAGGTATTTCACAATATAGAAACAGAAGAGTCATTGCCAAACTCCTTTTATGAAGCTACAGTTACCCTGATACCAAAACCACATAAAGACACAACCAAGAAAGAGAATTACAGGCCAATCTCACTCATGAACATTGACGCAAAAATTCTCAACAAAATCCTGGCAAACCGATTCCAAGAACACATTAGAAAAATTATCCATTATGATCAAGTAGGCTTCATTCCAGAGATGCAGGGCTGGTTCAACATACGCAAATCTATCAATGTAATCCATCATATAAATAAACTGAAAGAAAAAAACCATATGATCATTTCATTAGATGCTGAAAAAGCATTTGACAAAATCCAACATCCCTTTATGATAAAGGTGTTGAAGAGATTGGGGATACAAGGATCATACCTAAATATAATAAAAGCTATTTACAGCAAGCCAACAGCTAACATCAAACTGAACGGAGAGAAACTCAAAGCCATTCCATTGAAATCAGGAACAAGACAAGGCTATCCACTCTCCCCATACCTCTTCAATATACTACTAGAAGTTCTAGCAATAGCAATACGACAACATAAGGGGATCAAGGGGATTCAAATTGGAAAAGAAGAAGTTAAACTCTCGTTATTTGCAGACGATATGATAGTATACATGAGCGACCCCAAAAACTCTACCAAAGAACTTCTACAGCTGATAAACACCTTTAGTAATGTGGCAGGATACAAGATCAACTCCAAAAAATCAGTTGCCCTCCTATACACAAAGGATAAAGAAGCAGGGAGGAAAATCAGAGAAACTTCACCTTTCACGATAGCCACAAATAGCATAAGATATCTTGGGATAACTCTGACCAAGGAAGTGAAAGACCTATTTGACAAGAACTTTAAGTCTTTGAAGAAAGAGAGGAGGATACCAGAAAATGGAAAGATCTCCCTTGCTCTTTGATTGGGAGGATCAACATAGTAAAAAATGGCAATTCTACCAAAAGCAATCTATAGATTTAATGCAATCCCCATCAAAATCCCATCAAACTTCTTCACAGACCTTGAGAGAACAATAATCAAGTTTATATGGAAAAACAAAAAACCCAGGATAGCCAAAAACAATCTTATATAATAAAGGAACTTCAGGAGGCATTACCATCCCTGACTTCAAACTCTATTACACAGCTGCAGTATTGAAAACAGCTTGGTACTGGCATAAGAACAGAGAAGTTGACCTATGGAATCGAATAGAAGACCCAGATATTAACCCACAAACCTATGAACATTTGATATTCGACAAGGGAGCTAAAGGTGTGCAATGGAAGAAGGAAAGCATCTTTAACAAATGGTGCTGGCATAACTGGATGTCAACCTGTAGAAGAATGAAAGTAGATCCATATCTATCACCATGCACAAAACTCAGGTCCAAATGGATTAAAGACCTCAACATTAATCGGACCACTTTGAACCAGATAGAAGAGAAAGTGGGAAATAGTCTACAAGATATAGGCACAGGAGACCACTTCCTAAGTAGAACCCCAGTAGCACAGACAATAAGAGAATCAATGAATAAATGGGACCTCCTGAAACTGAGAAGCTTCTGTAAAGCAAAGGACACCGTCAGTAAGACAAAAAGGCTACCTTCTGACTGGGAGAAGATCTTCACCAACCCCTCATCAGATAAAGGCCTAATCTCCAAAATATACAAAGAACTCAAGAAACTAGACACTAAAACTCTAATTAACCCAATTAAAAAATGGGGTGCTGATCTGAACAGAGAATTCTCAACAGAAGAACTTCGAATGGCCAAAAGACACTTAAGGTCATGCTCAACATCCTTAGTGATCAGGGAAATGCAAATTAAAACAACTATGAGAGACCATTTTACACCAGTCAGATTAGCTAAAGTCAAAAACACCAATGATAACCTATGCTGGAGAGGATGTGGAGAGAGGGGAACTCTCATTCATTGTTGGTGGGAATGCAAACTTGTGCAGCCACTGTGGAAATCAGTGTAGCAGCTTCTCAGGAAACTGGGAGTCAACCTCCCTCAAGACCCAGCAATTCCACTCTTGGGAATATACCCAAGAGATGCCCTATCATACCACAAAAGCATTTGTTCAACTATGTTCATAGCAGCACTATTTGTAATAGCCAGAACCTGGAAACAACCTAGGTGCACCTCAATAGAAGAATGGTTAAAAAAGGTGTGGAACATATATACATTAGAGTTTTACTCAGCGGTAAAAAACAATGACATCTTGAATTTTGCATGCAAATGGATGGACATAGAAAACGCTTTACTGAGTGAGGTAACCCAGACCCAAAAAGAGGAATATGGTATGTGTTCACTCAAAAGTGGATTCTAGCCATAAATAAAGGTCTTTGAGCCTATTATTCGTGATCCTAGAGAAGCTAAATAAGAAAGTGAACCTGAAGAAAATCTTGTAGTTATCCGCCTGGAGATTGGAAATAGACAAGAGTGCCAGGTAACCTCGGGTGCATGGGGGGGGGAGTGGGGGCGGTTGTTGGAAGGGGAGAGGGTTAGAGAGAAGGGAGTAGGGGAGGAATGGGGAAAGCTCGGGGAACTGGGATGGGGGGAGGGAGGAAGGATGGATATGGGATCAGGGAAGTATATATCTCAACTAAGGGAGTCATTTTAGGGTTTACAAGAGACTTGATTATAAAGGGGATCCCAGGTCCAAGGAGAGATCCCCAGTTTGTTCTCTGGACAGAGGAGAGGGTGCCTGAACCGACCTTGGCCCACAACCATACTGATGAATATTTTGCATTTCACCATAGAACCCTCATCTGGCCATGGATGGAGATAGAGACAGAGACCCACATTGGAACACTGGACTTAACTCCCTAGGTCCAAACGAGAAGCAGAAGGAAAGAGAATGTGAGCAAAGAAGGCAAGACCAGAGGGAACCTTCATCTGACGATGGATGGCGATACAGACGGAGACCCACATTGGAGCACCAGACTGAGCCCCCCAAGGTCCAAATGAGGAGCAGAAGGAGGAAGAAAATGAAAAATGGAATCAGCCCGCGAGGGGTGCCATTACCCACTGATACAAGGGGACTGATCTAATGAGAGTTCACAAAGGCCAGTTGGACTGGGACTGAACGAGCAAGTGATCCAACCAGATTAACTGAATGTGGCTGGCCCGGAGTCTTTCTGAAAAGCCATTGACAATGACACTGGGACTTGTTTCTTCTGCATATACTGGATTTTTGGGTTCCAGTCTGTTTGGATACTCTCCTTCCTGGACCTGGAGGGAGGGGGGAGGAACTTGAACTTCCCACAGGGCAGGAAACCCTGACTGCTCTTTGGGATGGAGAGGAAGGAGGAGAGGGAGTGGGTGGAGTGGGAGGGTGTTGGGAGGAGGGGCGGAAATGGAAACTTTTATAATTTAATAAACTTTGAATAAAAAAAAACTTGCTTTCCCTTTTTTCGTTGAAATTTCAAAGGAATATCTTAGTGAAGACAGGGAAAACTAGACTCAACAGGAAGAACTACTTACCTTTGATTTTCCACCCCTTCAATGCAGACAAAAGCCTGCTATACCATTGCCTCCAACTGGCACGTGGAGTACACAAGATACTATGTGTAGGTTAGTAACAAGACTTGTGAGATTCTGAGGAACCTGACCCAGCATCCCACTCAGAGACAATCTAAAGCTTGTAAACACATTGCTTTCCAGTTAGTATAAAATGGTTATTTTGTTCAGAGTTCAGTTAATATTCAATGATAGTTAGCAGTTTGATTTAGAAAATAGTAACAATATGGATGCAAATTTTTCAACTCTTTAAACCATTTTTAATTCATCTATTTATTTTACATCCTGGTTGCCGCCTTCCCTCCCCGACTCCATCCTCCCCTCCCAGTACTTCTCTCCCATACACCCTTTCCATCCTTCAAATCCTCTTCTCTCCCATTCCCATTCAGGAAAGGACAGGTTTCCCGTGAGTATCAATAAAGCATGGCATACCAAGTTGCAATAAGACTAAGCATCTTCCAATGTATGAAGGTTGGACGAGAAGACCCAGTATGAAGAGTAAGGTCCCAAAAGCCAGTAAAAGAGTCAGAGACAGCCTTTTTTCCATTGTTAGGATTCCCATAAGAAGACCAAACTACAAATCTGCATATATCTTACATTTTTTTTTGTTAAAAAAGTTAAAATTACAGGGGCTGGAGCGATAGATCCGCAGTTATGAGCGCTTGTTGTTCCCGTATGAACTGACCACAAAAGCTTCTTCTAGCTTCAGAATTCCATCTCCACAACTGACCCAGTTAGCAGGTGTAGTTCTCTTAAAAGGCTACCTTGTATAAACTGCAATAGAGTATAGTTATGAAAACCTCTGTGCTCTTCTCGGGATAAAAGCATCTATCCATCTATCCACATGTGTAAAAGGAGCGGCGGGCTGTGTCCCGCCACCCAGCTAGCTTTACCTGAAATAATTACACAGAAATTGTATTCTTTTAAACACTGCTTGGCCCATTAGTTTCAGCCTCTTATTGGCTAACTCTCACATCTTGATTAACCCATTTCAAATAATCTGTGTAGCACCACGAGGTGGTGGCTTACCGGGAGGACTCTAACCTGCGGCTGTCTCGGAGAGGAGAGTCATGGCGACTGCCTCATTTCCCTTCTTCCCAGCATTTGTTATGTCTACTCCACCCACCCATGTTCTGACCAATCAGGTCAAGCAGTTTCTTTATTAATTAGCCAATGAAAGCAACAGAAATACATAAGACTCTCCTACATCACACATTAATTACCTGTATCTATGCTTGTTTCTTCTATGACTCACTTCTGCTGCCAACAATGAAAGTGAAATATCACTGTGTTAGTCTTTCATTCGTTGAAAGGAAGACCTGTTTGTCAAGTATCTCTCCCAAACAACAACGACTACATCCATTTCCAGAGTGCAAAGCAAGAAGCAAAGTTGAAAATCTCCAAAGCATGAAGCCAGGAAGCAAAGATCTTGCACGGATGTATCTAGTACTCTGATCATGGTTTATCTGAGGTCATATCACAGATATTTTACAAAGGGATTATGTTCTTTGTCTCTATTCATCTGTTTCCACGTGCTTCTTATGCTCATTTTATAGTGTGGAAGACAAACCATTAATCTGGATTGCCTTCAAAGTAGAGTAGTGTTAATTCTGAACAAATAAAATAAGTCCTAAAGCTTAACAGGAGTCCCTGTAGAGCCGGAAGATAACTCAAAAGATAAAATGTCTACTGCACAAGCATCAGAACCCGAATTCAATCCCCAGGACCCAAGTGAAATGTTGAACATAGTAGCTTATTCTTGCATTTCCAATGCTGGAGAAGGTGGACATATGCAAATCCTTGGACTTTCCGGGACAAGTAGCCTGCCCTACTTGTGAGCTGCAGGTCGGTAAAAGAACTTATCCTAAAACACAAAGTCCCGAAGGAAAAGCCTTTCTCTCTCTCTCTCTCTCTCTCTCTCTCTCTCTCTCTCTCTCTCTTTCTCTCTCTCCCTTCCTCCCTCCCTCCTTCCTTCCCCCTTTTCCTCCCTCCCCCCCCCATGGAAGCCAAATGTTAAACTGCTTATAGCCCAATAAACTATAGGCCATTTGTCTCTACCACTAGTGCTCTACCTTAACCACCCCTTCTCCCATTTTGGGCTTTTATATTACTTCATAGAAATAGATTTTTAAGATGCAGTCTACATTACAGAAACCTTTTCAAATCTTGTCTCTGGGCTATCTGAAGGGACACATTTCTTCACTTCAAAGTCAGTTTGGTAGTTTACACCAGCCCTTGATTTTGCAGACTACTCAGGAAAGAACTAGTTAGTGGGTGGCTCCCCTCTGCTCCCCAGGACATGGCCATAGGGCCAGTGGGAATTGAGAGTCCTTGTCTAGAGGGTTCTCCATTCATGGGTTTAGTGCCTTAATGTGATTTGGTTTCTGTCTTTCTCCACAATGTATCTCATCCCTCAGGAATTCTCTACACGGTGAAGAACTTTCATCAGTGGTGGTCCTAGGACAAACTTCTTGGGACTGGAGCAGTAATTAAGAACACTGGTTAATCTTTCAGAGGACACAGGTTCAGTTTTCAGCCCTCGCAGGTGACACACAACCATTTGTAGCTACAGTTCCAGGGCATCCGATACCCTCTCCCAGCCTCTGCGGGTACTGCACTCGTATAATGCACAGACCGGCAAAACATCAATATACACAAAATAATTTAAAATGAAATAAATTTTAAAAGATGAACTTTTTCTGTCCATTTCTCAAGGTTTCTTAGATTTTTAAATTTAATTTATTAATTTGTTTTACATACCCATTGTAGTCTTCCATCCCTCATCTCCTCCTATTCTCTCCCCCCACCTCCCCTCTGCCCACCCCAACCCACTCCTTCTCTGTTTCTGTTCAGAAAGGGGAAGGCCTCCCATGGGTGTCAACAAAGCATGGCATATCAAGATAAGGTATGTCTAAGCTTCTTGCCTCTTATTAAGGCTTGGTAAGCCAAGCCAGTACGAGGAATAGGTTCCCAAAAGCCTGCCAAAGATTCAAGGACAGGCCCCACCCCCACTGCTAGGAGTCCCACAAGTAGAACAATCAATATAATAGTCACACACACATAGAGGGCCTAGGTCTATCCCATGCAGGCTCCCTAACTATCAGTCCAGAGTTTGTAAGCTCCAATGAGATCAGGTTAGCTGTCTCTATGGGTTCCCTGTGATGACCTTGACATCCCCCACCCCCATCTTGTACAATCATTCCTCCCTCTCTTCAGCAAGATTCCTGGAGTTAGAGCAAGTGCTTGGCTATGGATCTCTGCATCTGCTTCCATCAGTTACTGGATTAAGGCTCTCTGATGTTAATTAGAGTAGTCACCAATCTGCTTACAGGAGATGGCCAGGTCAGGCTACCTATCCACTATTGCTAGGAGTCTTAGCTGGATCATCTTTGTAGATTTGTGGGAGTTTCCCTTGCACAAGGTTTCTACCTACCTGGAAATGCCCCCTATAAAGACATCTCTTTCATTATTTTCTGCTTATATTTTGTCCACAACCTGATCCCTCATGTTTACATTCCCACCTGACCTGAGTTTGCCCTTGATATCTCTTCTATTTCTCCTTCCTAGGGAAATCCATGCTTACCTCCTTGGATTCTCCTTGTTACCTAGCCTCTCAGAGGTTGTGGATTGTAGCATGATTATCCTTTACTTTACAGCTAATATTCACTTATGAGTGAGTAAATACCGTGTTTGTCTTTCTAGGTCTAGATTACCTCACTCAGGATGATTTTTTCTAGTTCCATCCATTTGTCTTCAAATTTCCTGATGTCATTGTTTTTAACAATTGAATAATACACCACTGTGTAAATGCACCACATTTTCTTTATCCATTCTTTGGATACATTCTTTGGTTGGGGTACATCTAGGTTGTTTGTGGGTTCTGGCTATTGCAAATAATGCTGTTATGAACATAGTTGAACAAGTTTCCTTGTGGTATGATTGAGCATCCTTTGAGTTTATGCCCAAGATTGGTGTAGCTGGGTGTTGAAGTAAATTGATTTCCAATTTTCTGAGAAAATACCATATGGATTTCCAAAGTGATGGTAAAAATTTGAGCTCCCAGCAGCAGTAGAGGAGTGTTGTTCTTGTTTCACATCCTTGCCAGCATACATTGCCATTAGTGTTTTTGATCTTAGCCATTCTGATAGGTGTAAGACACAAACTCAGAGTTGTTTTGATTTGCATTTCCCTGAAGGCTAAGGATGTTGAATAATTTTTTAAGGGTCTTTCAACTATTTGAGATTTTTTTTTTGTTGAGAACTCTCCGTTTAGATTTATACCCCATTTTTAAGTTGGATTATTTGGTTATTTTGATGTCTAGTATCTTGAGTTCTTTATATATTTTGGAGATCAGCTCTCTGACAGATGTGGGGTTGGTGGAAACTTTTCCCCTGTTTTGTAGGCTGCTATTTTGTTTATTGATTGTGCCCTTTGCCTTTCAGATGATTTTCAGTTTCATAATGTCTCATTTGTTAATCGTTGGTCTCAGTGTTTGTGCTACTGGTGTTCTATTCAGAAAGTTGTCTCTAGTGCCAATGTATTTAAGGTTATTTCCCACTTTCTCTTCTGTCAGATTCAGTGTAACATAATTTATATTGAAGTCTTTGACCCATGTGGACTTGAATTTTGTGCAGGGTAAAAAAATATAGATCTATTTACATTTTCTGCAAGCCAACAACCATTTATGCTAGCAACATTTGTTGAAGATGCTCTCATTTTTCCATTTTACAGTTTTGGCTTTTTTGTCAAAAATTAGGTGCTCATAGGTGTATGGATTTATGTCAGGGTCTTCTATTTGACTCCACAGATCCTCCAGTCTGTTTTTATGCCAATACCAGGCTGCTTTTATTACTACAGCTCTGTAGTAGAGTTTGAAATCAGGGATGGTGATACCTCTGGAAGTTCCTTTATTGGGCAAGATTGTTTTAGCTATCCTGTATTTTTTGTTTTTTTAATATGAAGTTGAGTATTGTTCTTTTAATGTAAAGAATTATGTTGGAACTTTGATGGGGATTGCATTGAATCTGTAGATTGCTTTTGGCAGTATATCCATTTTTACTATGTTAATGCTATCAGTCTATAAGTAGGGAGATCTTTCTATCTTCTGATATCTTCTCCAGTTTCTTTCTTCAGAGACTTAAAGTTGTTTTCACACATTTCTTTCACTTACTTGCTTAGAGTTACATCAAGATATTTTACATTATTTGTGGCTGTTGTAAAAGGTGTTATTTCCCTCACTTCTGTCTCAATCTGTTTATCATTTGTATATAGGAGTGCTATTGACTTTTTTTTTTGAGTTAATCTTGTATCCAGCCACATCACTGACGGTATTTATCAGTGATAAGAGTTCCCTGATAGAAATTTTGAGTTGCTTATATATACTATCATAACATCTGCAAACGGTGAAGCTTTAACTTCATCCTTTCCAATTCATATGCCCTTGATCTCCTTTGGTTATTTAACTAGTACTTTGAGTACTATATTGAATATATATATATATATATATATATATATATGTATATATATATATATATATATATGGAGAGAGTAGACAGTCTTGTTTTGCTCCTGATTTTAATGGAATTTCTTTCAGTTTCTCTCCTTTTAATTTGATGTTGACTGTTGTCTTGCTGTATATTGCTTTTATTATGTTTAGGAATGTCTCCTGTATCCCTGATCTCTTCAATATCTTTATCATTAAAGGGGTTTGAATTTTGTCAATGGCTTTTTTAGCATCTAATGAGATGATCATGTGATTTTTTTCTGTTTGTTTATTTGATGGATTACACTGACAGTTTTTCATATGTTGAACCATCCCTGCATCTCTAAGATAAGCCAACTTGATCTTGGGGGATGATCTTTTTGATGTGTTCTTGGATTTCATTTACAAGTATTTTATTGGTTATTTTTGCATCAATGTTCATGAAGGAGATTGGTTTGTAATTCTCTTTTTTTGTTAAGTCTTTGTGTGATTTTGGTATCAGGGTTTTTATAGCCTCATAAAAAGAGTCTGGCAATGTTCCTTCCATTTCTGTTGAGTGGAACAATTTGAGGAGTATTGGTATTAACTCTACTTTGAAATTCTGGCAGTATTCTGAACTGAAATCATCTGGTCGTGGTCTTTTTTAGCGGACATATAAGACTTTTAATAACTGCTTCTATTCCCTTAGACGTTACAGGTCTATTTAAATTGTTTATCTGATCTTGATTTAATTTTGGTACGTAGTGCCTATCAAGAAATTTACCCATTTTTTAAGGTTTTTTTAAATTTTGTGGAGTACAGGTTTTTGAAGTATGACTTTAATGATTATCTGGATTTTGCTAGTGTCTGATGTTATGCCCCCTCTTTTGTTTCTGATTTTCTTAATCTGGATATTCTCTCTCTGTCTTTTAGTTAGTTTGGATAAAGATTTGTCTATCTTGTTGATTTTCTTGAAGAACTAACTTTTTGCTTCCTTGATTTCTTTTGTCTTGTTCTCTTTGTTTCTATTTTATTGATTTCAACCCTCAGTTTGATAATTTTCTGTCAGCTACTCCTCTTGGAAGTGTTTGCTTCTTTTTGTTTTAGAGCTTTCAGGTGTGGTATGAAGTTGCTAGTGTACAATTTCTCCAAATTCTTTATGCGGGAACTGAGTGCTATGAACTTTCCTCTTAGCACTACTTTCATTGTGTCCCATAAATTTGGGTATATTGTACTTACTTACATTTTCATTGAATTGTAGGAAGTCTTTAATTTCTTTCTTTACTTCTTCCTTGAGCCACTAGTAACTCAGTTAAGGTTTGTTCAGTTCCAATGAGTTTGTAGACTTTCTGTTGTTTCTCTTGTTCTTGAACTCCAACTTTATCCCATGGTGATCCGATAAGATACAGATGGTTATTTCATTTTATTTTTTGTATCTGTTGAGATTTGCATTGTGAACAAGTGTGTGGTCAATTTTAGAGAAGATTCCATGAAGTGCTGAGAAGAAGATAAATTCTTTTATGTTTGGGTAGAATGTTCCGTAGACGTCTGTTAGGTCCACTTGAGCCATAACATTTATAGTTCCCTTATTTTTAGTCTATGTTTTGAAGACCTATCCAGTGGTGAGAGTGGGGTGTTGATGTCTCCCACTATTAGTGTGTGGGTTTTGATGTGTTATGTAAGCTTTGTTTTATGTAAACATTTTTTTTACATATGTGGATGTCCTTGTATTGGGACATACTTGTTCAGAATTGAGACTTCATCTTGATGGACTTTTCCTTTGATGAATATGAAGTGTCCTTATTCATGTCTTTTGATTTATTTTATTTTGAAGTCTATCTTGTTAGATATAAGGACAGCTACACCACCTTACTTCTTAAGTTTATTCGATTGGAAATCTTTTTCCAACTCTTCACTCTGAAGTAATATCTGTCTTTGAAGTTAAGGTGTGTTTCTTGTATACAGCAGGATGGCTCAGGTTTTCATATCCATTCTGTCAGCCTATGAGCCCATTGATATTAAAAGATATTAATGGCCAGTGATTGTTAATTCCTGTTATTTGTTGTTGGTGGTAGTAGTGGTGGTAGCATGTGTATGCGTGTACATGTGTATGTGTGTGTGTGCATGTGTGTATGTGTGTGTTTCCCTTCTTTGTGTTTTGTTAGTGTGAGATTATTTATTGATTGTGCTTTGTAGGCACAACTGACTTCCTTGTCTGGAATTTTCCTTCTAAGACCTTCTGTAGGGTTGGATTTGCAGATAGATTTTGGTTACATTTTGTTTGTCATGAAATATCTTGTTTTCACCATCACTGGTGATTGAAAGTTTTGCTGGATATAGTAGTCTTATCACGGTAACCATGATCTTATCATGGTCTTATCATGGTAACCATGATCTAACCATGGTCTTATCATGTCTGCAAAATGTGTGCCCAGGTCCTTCTGGCTTTTAGAATATACATTGAGAAGATGGGCACAATTCTGTTAGGTCTTCCTTTATATGTTACATGACCTTTTTCCTTTACATCTCTTAATATTCTTTCTTTATTCTGTGTGTTTTGTGTTTTGATTATTATGTGGCAAGGGGAGGGTTTTGCTTTTTTGTTTTGTTCCCTTGCTTTTGTTTTTGTTTTGTTTTGTTTTGGACTACCAATCTATTTAGTGTTCTGTAAGCTTCCTGTCCCTTTATAGGTGTGTTCTTCTTTAGGTTGGGAAAGTTGTCTTTTATGATTTTATTGAATGCATTTTCTGTGCTCTTGAGCTTGGATTTGTTTCCTTCTTCTGTTCCTTTTCTATTTAGGTTTGGTGTTTTCATGATATTCCAGATTTCCTTATTATTTTTGTTAGGAATCTTGTAGATTTAACATATTCTTTGATCAATGAAAAAATTTCCTCTATCGTATCGTCAACGCCTACAATTCTTTCTTCCATCTCTTGTTTTCTGTTAGTATTGTTTGCATCTGTAGCTCTTGTTCCCTTACCCAAATTTTCCAATTCCAGAATTACCTCAGTTTGTGTTTTCTTTATTGCTTCTGTTTCAATTTTCTGGTCTTAAACCATTTTCTTCACCTGTTTTTTTGTTTTTGTTTTTGTTTTTTGTTTTTGACTTCTTTGGCATTCTTTAAGGGATTTATTGATTTCTTCCAATTTTTTGTTTGCCTTTTTCTCAATTTCTTTAAGGAAATTTCTCATTTCTTTTTAAGGACCTCTATCATCTTCATGAAATTATTTTGAAGATTGTTTTCCTATGCTTCAGCTGCATTGGAATGTTCATGTCTTGTTGTCATAGGATCATTGAACTCTGGTGGTGCCATATCACCCTTCCTGTTATTGAATGCACTTTACACTGCAATTCAGGCATCTAGTTTTGAGATAATTATAAGACTGAATGCTGATTCTTGTGTTTGTCTTTGTTGGATGGGTGTTTTGTTTCTTCCTTTTCTGCTTCTTTTATTGTCTTCTGGCCTAAATGGCCAAGGGTTCTCGTATCTTGCAGGTCTTCAGGTCCAGTAGTATGTCTAGGCAGAGGGGATTTGAGGGGATTTGGGTGCCTAGAACCAACCTGGCCTCATGGGCCTATGAAGTCTGCTAGAGTTGTGGAAAGTTCTGTCCCAGGGAGGATAATGAGGTGGGTGGGCTAGGCAGTGGAGTGGGTCTTGGGGAAACAGAATTCAGTGGGTGGCAGCAGTCCAAGTGGCCTGTGGGGATTGTACCAGAGCAGTGGAATTCCACCAGAGTTGGGGACAGAACCCAGCTACCTTGTTGATGTCAAGATGTGAGGGTACAGGATGTGCCCTGGGGCTTAAGGTTTGAAAATTGGGGCAGTTTAGCTGAAAGGCCAGTCGCTCACCTGTTCTTCTAACTGGTATTAGCTATACCTTTGCCTATAGAGTTGCAGGGAAGGATTGGACACAAGGAAGATGATGGAGTTGGTGGCGTTAGTCAATAGAGTGGGTCTCAAGGGAACAGAGTCCAACAGATGGATTCTTTTATGGTACTAGAATCTCTCTCTCTATCACATACACACACACACACACACACACACACACACACACACGCACACGCACACGCACACATGCGCGTGCACACACACACACACAAATGAAAACTGAAAGAAAAACTTATTATAACCATTTTCTGAATATGACTTAGCTCATATTCTATTAATCAGAAATGAAATCTGGAATGGAGGAGGTGATCTGCTCCAAGGAAGAGCATACTAATTGGTTGTTCAGTGCCAGTCAGCCCTGAAAACAAATATACAAGTAATATTATACAAAACAGCTAGGTTATTTATATTTAGTAATATATGTGTATATACATGAACAGATATGCATGCAATAACAATTAGTGAAAAAAGAGGCCTTGAAATTGAAAGAGAGTGGATAGAAGTGTATGGGTGGATTAGGAAGGAAGGATAGGAAGGGAGAAATGTTGTGGTTATATTAAAATCTAAAAAAAAATTCAAAAATATATTTAAAACCAGTCCAATCTCAAGGCAATGGAAGAAGCATATTCCATCTCTTTACAGGGAAGTGTCAACAAGAAATAGTTAAAGTTTACACTTTTCTATATAATTCACCATGCAGGAAATGCCTTTTTTCTTCCATTAGTATTATATTTTCCACAAGGATGTAACACACTACTGAATGTCTTTAGTGTTCTACAAAGCTTAATTCAAGGAGGTTTTTTTTGTTTTGTTTTGTTTTTGTTTTTGTTTTTTCTGTTTTCAAACATAGCCAAGCTCACAGAATTTAGAATGTAGCCAAGAGGCTAGACTCATGATTGTGCACAAGAAACATTGAGCTCTGTCCTGGCTCCCCTGCCAGATTGGGACATGTTGGAAACAAAGCACAGCTTTGCCACTTACTCTTCTTCTTGGACAAACTCTCTTGAAGGATGATCCTTGGTTTCCTTAAGCTTCTTGCATGTCACTGGCCTGTCTGGATATCGGGGGCTCTAAATGACTGCCCTAGGCTATTCTGCACAGAGCCTAGGACTTAGAAGATGGCTAACAACTGCTAGTTCTTATTTTCTCTTTTCTATGACTGTGTAGTCAGACTTAGGTCAAGTAGCAGCTTTGAGCTCCCACTTCCAGGTGATAAAACCAAAACTCAAAGGGTTGGGGGTGTGCTCAAGTTCACATAGCCTGTCTGTGAATAACTTAAAAGCTTCAGCCAACATCCTCCAGCACAGATAGAGCTCTTGAACTCTGCTGAGGGTTACTGGAGTGAGCTTATTGGATTAAAATATACAAAGGACATATTCTTCAGTGATAGAAATACATCAAAAAGAAAGTTGGGGATTCTGTGTTGGCAAGAATGGACTTGTAAATAGAAATTGGGTATCAAAATAATCACAGAATCTATTCTGAGTTTTTTCCTAGAGTCAGGCCTCCTACATTTCCCAGAAATATTGTCTTAGAGTATTTCCATTTGAACAGATATATGGGGCTAGGGATGTGGCCTATTTAGTAGAATGCCTGCCTAACAACATGAAGCTCTGAATTCGATTACCCAGCACTGCACAGAACTGTATGGTGATACAGTGCACATCTGTAATCCTAGTAGCAGAGGGACATAAGCAAGAGCATCAGGAGTTGAAGTGATCCTCAGCTACATGGTGAGTTCAAAGCTAGAGTGTGTTAATTGATAGTCTAATCTCATAATACCAATAAAATAATAATAATAATAATAATTAATGTGTTGATTTTATTCACAGACACACGCATGAAAATTTTTGGGTTTCTAAAGCTAGTTAATACTTTTCAGACTTGTGCTGCCCACTTCAACTCTCTTTTAATCCCTCACATCCTGCTTATAGTTAATGGAATGCAATATTCCACTGGCCCAGTTCTTCTACTCTCCCAGCAAGACGTCATTGCTGTGTATCAGTTACTAGGTGTGGGTTTCCTTTTGCACCAGCTTGTCTGCCTTTCCAGTGATGAAATGAAGCCTTCCCCAAGGAGAGAGCCCAACACCATTGCCTCTTGCCTGGTCAGCTTCCACGGAACGCCTGTGGCAGCCTTTGCTACCAGCAACAACAGGCTTCGTATCCATAACAGAGGCAGCATGAGCCTGCGATTTGGCCTTCTTCAAGTCTGTCATGTAGCCAACGCGCTTTTCCAAGCCCTTACCCTAGAGTCATAGCTGTTGGTCTTCCATGCCTCTGCCACCTGACATTCCGTGTCAACAGATAACATGAGCCTAGGTTGCTCACTCCTTTACAGAGTCTAGTGACTTTGCGAATAAAGCCCACTTCTTTACTGACATAGCTGAGGGACGTCTGTAAGAGGATAAATTCATCTTTAACCACAGCCTAATATAGCATTTGCTGGGAGGGACACATAAATGATGGACAAAATTGTGTCATTTTATACAGCTCTGAAGAAAGAAGCAGACAAATGCTTTATACTCTGTGATGATTTTATTTTGAATTATATTACTGGTACATTGTGCTTATCGAAATATATATTTTTAAATTCTTAGAGGAGACCAAAGAATGACACCTTTGAGTTAACTTACCTCTTCCTCCCTAGGGAGATATGCAATGTGGAAGCTGGTGTTATTGATTTAAGTAGCTCCAAACGAGCAATGTGTTAAATGCCATTGTCACCAAAGCAAGGGAGGGTGTTGTAAAAGGAAAACAAGAATACTGTACCCACCTATTCACAATAGTCAGACTGAGCTTAACGCAGTCAGTGGGTGTTCACTTGTAACCACAGTACTCGGGAGTCTGAATGAGCCAAAAGGATCACAAGTCCCAGGCCAACCAAATCCATAGTGGGATATTCAATCTCAAAAATAAATGAAAAAAAAAAACACCCAAAGGGCGGAGGGAAGAAAGAAGAGAGGGAGAAAAGGACGGTAAATGAAAGTCAGGCTGTAGGATATCAACTATATCCAACCCACTTTATTATCGTTTTAAGGTTTACAATCTATACTGTTACTGTCATAAAAAACCAGAGAAAACAATGAAATGACATAGAGAACAGTGAAATCACCTATACTCATATAATGTTGACATAATTACCATGAATGTCTTCAGACAGATATCGTTCCAGACTGCCTTGTGACGGCATACTGTCTCTTTTTTAATACAATTGAGATCGCTACAATAATTCTTTATACTTAGCAGAGTTTAAATGTACCTCCATAGCTCAAAATAGCATCCCTTTGGCTTACTAGGGGCAAAATATGTCTTTAAAATGTAAGTATTCCTCCTCCCTGAAACCAGGCAAATTTATGCATGCCGACAGCTGAACAGGTTCGAACTGTATGCTTCCTGAAGGATGTAGTGAGCGATAATTCACTTAACCTACAAGTTGTTCTGAAATAGACCATGCACATCCAATCATGAAGAGACAATAATTCAGAAAAAAGAATGTGTGACTCCAACAGATGACTGCTCCAGTCACTGAGAGGTAACTAGATGGCGGTGGGGGTGGGGGGTTGATCTAACCGATGAATTAATTCCTTGATGGAGTTGTAATTTAATGATACTACTTGGAAGTGGTAGAAACCTTAGCAATAAAGCCTAGTTGAAGGAAGTAGGTGATCAATGGAGGTGTTTTCTTGGGAGTTGTATCTCATCTGTAGCTCCCTCCTATTTGGTTTTTCTGTTTCCTAGGTGTTCTGAAGTGAGCATCTCTGTCCTCTACCAACCCTTTCTACCATGATGCTCCATGTGGAGTCAGCCATGGGTCCCTGAAACCATGAGCCAAGTAAACCTTCCCTCCTTCAGCTGCTTTTTTTGAGGATTTTGACACAATGAAAAACTAACCCATAGGGCATTCTGTAGAGTTCTGCCCAGGCTGTTCCCTAAGAATAAAAGGGACAGGGTTCGGAGACTCTTGACAGCTGGTGAAATGGAATACCCAGTGCCACGAATAAAAGTTTGCTGGAACTTAGACCAGAAAAGAAAAAAAAGGTTATGAAAAATAACTTAGAAGAAGATGAAGACAATTGCAGACCATGTCATTAAACTCATGGTGCCTTCCGAAGGTGTTAACGGGCTTGTGAAGAAGAAATAAACTTGTTCTTGGGAGAGGAAATCTCTCTCTCTCTCTCTCTCTCTCTCTCTCTCTCTCTCTCTCTCTCTCACACACACACACACACACACACACACACACTTATGTACACATGCACGCTCACACACAAACACACACTGAGGAACAGGTCATCGACAAATATTTTGCACAATTCTTTCAACTTCCCTGTGAATTTGAATGTTTTGACGTCACATATATTTGCATAGAGATAGCACATAGGCACACAGATTCTCATCCCGCCTTATACTGGTATGTGACTCTATGTTTGTTCTCTAATCTATATAACAAATTTCTGATTTCCAATGTTTTATTTGTCCCTGTCTTTAACTATGTGGACACATTTGAAAGAAATTTTTGCAATAATTTTTCACATATACCCTTGTCTACTTGGTAAATTTCTACTAACAATTGCTTTATCAATTATGTGTTGCTTTTTTGTCTATTTGTTTTGTAGCACTTCTGCCTGAAGAATGATTATCTGATTCATTCCTGAATATTTTTCTGTGAGCCTCAAGACCTGACATAATAAGAAAGGGTTACAATTGCCAGGTGATAAGGCCTCCAATGCTAGTATTTCATTTCAACAGGTTATTTCATTAAATTCAATGTTTTTGACTCTTAGCAGCACCCTGTGAAAACTCTTTGCATCCTAAACTCTCCTGGAAATAGTGTGCTGGATATTCTTTCTCAATTTGATACGAGCTAGAGCCACTTGAGAAGAGGAAACCATAGTTGAGAAAACGCCCTTATCAGACTGACTGGAGGCAAGCCTATGGGACATCGCCTTGATTGATGAGTTATGTGGAAAGGGCCAGCTCACTGTGAGTGGTGTTGCTCCGGGAAAGGTGGTCCTGGATGGTGTAAGAAAACAGCTGAGCAAGCCAAGGGGAGTGAGGTAGTAAGCAGTGTTCCTCCACGGCTTCTCCAACAGTTCCTGCCTCCAGGTCCCTGCCTTGAGTTCCTGCCCTGGCTTCCCTGAATGATGAACTACAAGTTGTAAAATGAAATTAACCCTTTATTCCCAAGTTGCTTTTTTTGCGTTGGGGGGGGGGGGATTTGAGACAGGGTTTCTCTGTATCTTTTTTGGAGCCTGTCCTGGAACTAGCTCTTGTAGACCAGGCTGACTTGAACTCAGAGATCCGCCTGCCTCTGCCTCCCGAGTGCTGGGATTAAAGGCGTGCACCACCACTGGTCATGGTGTTTATTCACAGCAATAGAAATCCTAAGACAAAAAGCTTTCACTGTAACCTCAAATTACCATGTCGGAAGATGAAAGTCACTCTTTCTTGTACCACTCCAGGCCTCTGTTTTCATAAGGTCTATCTTCATTATTGGTGTGAACATATGCTTATTCCCAACAGACGTGACTCTGCTTTCACCATACCAGAAAACCAGACATACCAGACAGGAGCGGTAGTCTTTGGTGCTTTGTGAAACAGCTACTCGAGGAGAGGGATTCTTAGTGCTGCCGTAGAGATATCACAGCTTGACTAATGTCTCAAAAACATCCCCCAACAGTCAGTGTGTGAAACTTACATCACCGAGATAACAACTACACACAGCCTAAGCCAAACCTTAGTCTCAATAGTCTTGGGCAATTTCACTGTAAGCTATGCTTACAGTTATTTAACATATGCAGATACAGCAAGCACTTGCTCTTATGCCCCCCCCACTTCCTTCCTCCCACCTTCTTCTTTCCTGCCCAGTCCATACACTCACGAATGGAGAATATTTTCCAGTACCTCACCACCTCAGCTCTGGCTGAGTGACCGAAAAGGAAAGGAAAGTTAAGAAAAATAGACACAGTCCTTTTGTGTAGTTTATTTTTTGCCACCAAAAGTGAAATAGCTGACCCAAGGATCCAAGCAAGTTTTGTTTGAGTTGGATCCACTTTAAGTAATAATAATCAAGAGAAAGCTTCCAACAACTGAATCAAAAGTTTCCCTCCATAGGAGCATTGAGATATAACCTCATGCTTATTTAGTGTTTTATGTAAGTTGCAAGATTGATATTTTGTGTTACAGCTTCTACTCTGGTACCCAAGGCCACATCACCCTGACTACTAGCAGAACACATCCAAAGAAAACAGACAATGCTTTCTATGGAAACCCTTAGTCCCTTTCCAAGAGCAGTTATTTTTCTTAGGCACTCTTGGGAGCTGAGAGTTCCAATCCCTCTTTGCAGTGGTTTCTTCTGTTCCTCTCACTCGGAACACACACTGGCCTTGGTTCCTCCAGTGACTTATGAAGAACAGCATGCTGCCTGTCAGATTCAGAGCCTGGGTGGGATGCAGTCTGCAGAGGGGACGCAGGAGATACAGATATGGATACAATATATAGGGGGTCTGGACCACCAATCCCAACTTGTGGCAAATCTTCATAACCTGCCAGACTCACAGATTCTACATTTAGGCCCTAGCCACTTTAATTTAAACCTACAGAGTCCTGTATGGATTAGGTGGAGAACTCTGCAAGTTACAGGTCACACTACATTTATTATTTTGGTATGCATTACTCAAAGACAACATACGTAATAATGAGAGAATCCTATGATTTATATTTAAGAAATTATATTTAATTATATTTTTAAATTATATTTAAGAAATTATAAGACCCAAGAAAAGTATTAGTCTAAAATTATCATTGTTATAGCAAAATGGGAAGTTGTTTCAACATTTCCTGATTTTAAAAAAAAAATCAATAATTTAAATAGGGTAGTTAGTTCAGTATTTACCAGTCACAACCAAAAGATGTTCAAATACTTATTTCAAAGAATCTCACTGGTATATTTATTCTTCCCAGTAGGTCAGTACTCAGGGAGAGCCCGCAGGTTGTACTCCTCATCTGGGACAGTGCATCCTCTGGGCAGGTCGGTGGTCTGGAGTCAGGTCACAGAGACAAGGGCCCCATCTACTCCACTAAGAAGTTATCTGACCTCACTTCTCTGAGCCTGTTGCTCTTTATGCTCAACAGTAATAAAAAAAAATGTTTTTAGTTACAGATAATTGTGGCTTTTTTGTTTGTTTTTAGTAAGAATAGACATCTCACCCACTATGAATCAGCCCCCTAAAGTCTATCAGGACTCTACAACTCCCAGGGAAAACAATTAGGACTCTTCTTTAAAACATTGTAACTCAGTGTTTCTTTGTAAAATCCATGTTGTTGTTTTTCTTTCCCCTACAAGGTGTTACAAGAGTACTTCCTGGCACATCTACTACACACAAATCTCAAGCATCTTAGAGTTTGTTTTTTTCAGGACTGAAACCATGACACCTCTGTTCTCTAAAAGTAAAAGAAATGAATATAGAGATTTGTAATGTTAAACATATCATTCAGGGGTCATCAAAACCAGTTCAGACAACAATGAATTTGCAGACTTTGCTTTTGGTTCCTTCAGTAACTTTGCCTGAAATCTCATGAGAATAGCTTAAGTACCATGACACGATGGTGTCTGAGACAGTTCGATGACCCTTACTCCTAGAGGCAACTTTAAGTGTTTACTCGTTTGTTTACATTTGATTTCTTTACTCAGGTCATTTATTTTTACTTTACCTTCAACAGTCTGACCCTCCATTGAATGGAATCGCGATCTATCTTCACCTATAAGTGTAGGCTACATGTCTGGCTCAGAAAATGGGTGTTTTACCTTCACTTCTCATTCAAGTGCAGTAGGACACAGCCAATTCTACTTACTAAACTGTCTCTATTAGTGATAAAAGGTTAGAATGGAGAGTCCCTAACACAGAGAATGTGACAGCTTCAAATCCTCCTTGAGTTTAGGCAAGAAACAAATGGGTCAGACAATGAGTACGGGTGAATTTGTCAAAATGTCAAATTCTAAGTGGTATGTAAAATCCTCTATCCAGAGAAGGAGTCTGTTGGGCTGTACCTAGTCTGTGGCATTCTCTACCGTTTCACTGCTGGTTCATGCCTATTGTCTCCGGAATCTGGTCTTGTCCAAGGAAACTGTGGTTATGATTTATAACCTTGCTAATAGGACCTTCAGCATTGCTTCTATGTTCCTGAAGTCCCAGGTGCCGCCATCAATTAAAAAGTAATACACAGCAATCTTCTAGACACTTCCAGCACAGCTGCTGAGAGTTCTAGTCCAGCATTGACTTTCCAAAAATAAAGGCCAGCATAAAGGAGGGACTCTGACTGCTAACAGCGGCAGAAAGGGGTCAAAGACATAACGTGTCGCGGGCTGAACTCATACACTCTGGGTTAGCAAACAGAACATCAGTAGTTTTCCTTCACTTTTAGAAAAGTTTAGAAAACATGGAACTTTTACGAATTTCACTAAGGTATAATTCCTTCCTCCAAAGTTCCTTTAGAGACTTATGTTTTTCTGTTCTTCACACACACACACACACACACACAAAATGAGTTGTCAAGTTAAATTCACTCAAGACTGAATCCTTCCAAGAGAAATTTGAATGGTGTTGAGACAGTAATATATGTCTTATTGCACATTTTCCCTCACGTATTACACAAAGGAACCACAGAGTCCCTAGCTTCTTTGTGTCTGAGCTAAGATTATCTTTCTCTGTCTCTTCCCTCTCCTCAATCTATTATTTATTGATATTTATGTGTATATGTAAATGTGAGGTCAACACTTTTTTATTATGTCAATCCAGGATTAAAAGAACCCCAACTTTACATAAATGAGTGAAGTATTCATTTTTATATTGCACACACCTCTTCAATTAAAGTAAATCCATTTTGCCTCCTTATGTGCCTTTTCATACCTATTTTCAGATATCAAATAATATTAAATCATGTAACAAAAAGACATATGCTTTACTTAAGTTGGAAGAAAATCCAGAAGCAATCCTTACTCCATGCTGAAGTTTGCATCAGTGAACCAGACTATGCTGAAAGTAGAACAAATCTAATTGAAAAGATGTATTCCTGAACATTTTGATTCTATTTGACTTCTAGTTTGGCCACAAATAAGTTTGCAACACTTTTTTCTTTAAAAATACATACACATATTTTTAATTATCTATAATCATAGCATTACCTGCAACTGGACTGATTTAGTTCTGTATCTAAGACTTCAACTTCTAGGTGATACCAAAGAGAGGCATCAAGACATATCAAAGAAAGTAGACCAACAGCCAATGAAATTTCATAGACTACACCCCTCAAACTTTACAGGCTATTATCAATGTTATCAGTTACCCTCCAAAACTTAATAGAAAGGCCATATTGCTAAAGATAGCCTGTTGCTAAAAGAAACAACATGAGAGAAAGTGCTGAGTAGTTAATCAAAAATTTTTGATAAGAATTCCAGAAGAGTAAGACTAGATAGTTATATAAGTGTGTACAGCTACAAATTGAGAAGGGAGACCAGAGACTACTCTGCTTAGGGTCCTAAAGACACCACATTTAACCCTTAGAGTCTGGAAATGTGACCCCCATCTGTAGAAATCTATCTGTTATTCAGCTAGAAGCTTCATTTTAACTGGATGGCATTCACAGTGCAGAAGATGCTGTGTATACAACCAGAGGAAAAAAATAATCACTAGTCTCATCCTGCAAGCTACAATAGCAGCCTGCCTGGCAATAAATGCCCATTGGCCAATAGTGGCATGAATGTGATGGGACAGACCAACTACGAGTTCAGTAGAGTTGAGGCTCAATTAACAAGATAGGATCAACACCCAACGTTGTTAGTGAGGCTAAGAATCGGTGAGTTTATTGGCTATTGGCCAATATAACAAAAAAAACCCTACTGCTAATATTCTATTAAATAGATATAGCAATAAAATAACACTATGACATATTGCTATATGCATAGATCAGTGCTGTGGTAGTTTGAATAAGAATGTCTCCCATCAATTCAGATGTTTGACTACTTGGTTCCTAGTAGTTGGCAATATTTGAGTGGTGTAGGAGCTGTGATGTTACTTAAAGAATTAAGTTATTACAGGTAGACTTTAAGATTTATAAGTCATGAAGCTGCATGGGTATGAAGGTGGGGAAGGTTCTGGAAGGAGGTGTGGGGAGAGGCATGAATATGGCCAAAATAAATTGTATAAAATTCTCAAAGAATAAATAAAATACTACTTAATAAAAAATGAGAAAGTTAGCAGGAAGCCAAGCTGACCTTGAACTCACAGAAATTTGCATGCCTCTGCCTTCCAAGTGCTGGGATTAAAGGTGTGTGCCACTATCACCTGGCTTTTTTTTTATTATGTATACATTGTTCTGCCTACATATATGTCTGCATGCTAGAAGAGGGCACCAGATCTCATTATAGATGGTTGAGAGGCACCATGTAGTTCCCGGGAATGAAGTTTAGGACCTCTGGAAGAACAGTCTGTGCTCTTAACCTCTGAGCCATCTCTCCAGCCCCCTATAACATAAGATTTTGACACAAATAATTCATAATAGCTATGTAAGCCATTAGCCTGCTCGGAGCTTCAGCTAATTAGTCTGAAAATTCTGCATTGCAAGTCCTTATTCACGGGAAGAATCCACAGCAAGCTACCTACTCATTTGCCTCCCATACACCCTTTATGTTGCACTGTCTAACGCAGTAACAATGCCCAATGTTACATATTTGTTTATCACTTCACCTTTCATATCATCGTCTCTGAGCCCGAAAATTATCCTGTTCTGATCCGCAGATGAAGCAGTGCCAGTCCACTGAGGAAGGAGAGGCTTGTCCATAGAATAAGTGAAAGACTTCGCCCGCACAGGGATAGCTGAGGAGAGGTAGGTGAAAACTTCATGTCTTCAGTGTTCACCAGAAGATGGTCTCGACTGAAATACTCTGCAGACAAATGATCACTGGCCATATCACTGCCTTCTGGTTGTTGTCAGAATATCTGGCATTTGTACACAGGTTTCAGGATGACAGGTTCTGTGATTTGCCCTGGACTTTAGATCAGGCCTGGCTTTGTCTCAGCTCTCCTGTAGTAACCCTGGGCTGGTAAGCTACCCATGAACCACAAAGCCACAACTCTGTGATTCCCTTGGCTTCAGGATACAGGATTCCCTGGGAATATTGTGAAGGAAATGCCTGAAAAGTTCTTGAACTCATAGGAAAGGAAGGATAAAGGCAATAAAGTTTATAAATAGCCTCCTAATAAAGTCTTTCCCAATGAAAAGTGAAGCTCTCAGTCTTTCGTGTTTTTGGAGCTATTTCTTTCTAATGTCTGTTGGTTGTCAGGGTTACAATAAGGTTATAAAAACCATCATTATCTTCCTTCCCATGTTGTACGCCCTAATGACCCTGGGAGCTAGTATCTCATTCTGGGAGGTGCTGGAAGAAAGTGAGTAACAGTATATCTGATCATGCTTGTAGAGATACTAGAATATCCTGGAAACTGGTCATACTCTGAAAACGACAGAGTCTTTTTTTTTTAACTTCAAAGATTTCAATGGAGATAATTCTTTAGACTCTGAAACCAAGCTAAGATTTACTTCCTGGGACTTTAATACTCCCTCGGCCTGCTTTGACCACATTCTTTCTATGTTCCTGTCTTCAACCCTAAGTGGGGAAACTGATCAAACACATTCTGCACATTCCACCAAGCCCACAGAGTCAGCCTTCCATTTACAGGACTAAACTCACAAATGCTCAGACGATCTCCAGTTTCCCGAAAGAGAACTGTTTCTCTGACTAGAAAAACACCCTCTTTCTCCAACTTGCCTGTGGCTTGTAGCTCTGCCCTTCCGGTTCTTGACACCATTTCCGCACCATCCCTAAGGTAAACAGAGAACATCCTCTGGGTATTGCTCCATCTCCTTCTTACCACCACAATTTCATCTCTGTAATTAATGCTACCAAAACTGGTTACCTTCTCTGTCAAGATCCTGCTGGGGATGAGATACCAAGACACAGCTATGGTTTCAGTGTGTGCATGGGGTGGGCAGACAGAGGGGGATCACTTCATGCAGATTGTAAGTGAAGAGTCCGGCAGATGAAAATTCAGAAATGCCGCCAATGAAGCAAGTGTTTAATCCTGGAGAAAGTCTTCTACATGAATACTTTACAGAGTAAGGAAACACACACACATACACACAATGCACTCACACACACACACACACACACACACACACACAAATAGGCAACAACATCAAGTTTGCACATACACAGCACAAGAAAAGGCAATTCGGAGCGGGATTTTCCATCCTTTCTTATAACTCTTCAGAACAGGATGCAGTAGGCAGATACTGTCTTTTTTATAACTTTGGGAGAAAGTATAAATTTCCACAGCTGATTGATACAAACGAGTAAAGTGCCTGTCTATTCTTTGCACCTGTATATTTATCTTTCATTTCTGCTTCTTACAATACTTTGCTGAAATTAGTCTCCCAATTCCAGCTGGGAAAATGAGATCAAAGCCAATGATGTAAGTTCTGCAAGCATAGGAAAAATCTAAACCCCAAAATGAGTTGGCGCTGATCATCATAACCTGTTATAAAAGTCATTTTCTCAATGACACACTTTCTTCTGGAAAGAATCACTTTTTTTTTTTAACTAAGAGTTCAGTCAAACATACCTACAGTAAGAGTGAGTGCTGGAACATTATTCTGAATAACATATGTTTCAAACTGTACTTCATGCCATTTACACCAATGTGAAAATTATTTTATAACACTCCTTGCTCTTTGCCAACTTAGCTTCTAATCGTGATGGTTCAATACACTTTCAAGATCTAAATACATCTGATATCTTTGAACTTATTATATTTATTTTCAATGGGAACTCAAAATCATCAAACATTTAGTTAAATTCCCAATACAAGGAAATAGTGTAATTATTTCAGATAAGATTCATATCCAGCCTAGGTTCTAGATGTGCGTGTCTGAACTTTCCTTTGGTTTCTTTCCATAGTCCTTAAATTTTTAAATTTCTACCTTGACAACATCTGAGGGAGTAGGTAAATCCCCTATGCTTCCCGTGATCCTCTCTGGCCCTTTTTAGTTTTGTGGGTGTGCAGCTACATGTGAAAGCCAGAGATCAAGCTCCAGTGCCACTCTTCAAGAGCCAGCCATATTGCTTTCTGAGACACATCTCTCACTGGCTTGGAGTAGCCAAGGAGACTGACTGGCTAATATTACATCCCCAGCTCAAGAATTACAAACACATGCCACCACACCCAACTTTTAAAAGGTAGATCCTAAGGATCAAACTCAGGTCCTCATGCTGGGAGCAGCAGCACTTCATTGACTCAGTTACCTTCCCAGCCTCTGTCTGTTTTCTTCTCCTCAAACCACTAAAGTTGGAATTTTTCTTTCTTAATTATTTTGTTTCTATGGGTGTTAGTGTTTGACTGTATACATATAGTAAACTGTGTACATGCCTGGTGATGTTAGAGGTCAAAGAGAGTATCAGATTACCTGAAACTGTAACTACAGGTAGCTTTTTGTGAATGCTGGGAACCAAACCTAGGTCCTCTGCAAGTATAGCAAGTCCTCTTAACCACTAAGCCATCTATCTCTCTAGTTGTTGGAATCTGACCTTTTCTAACCAAATCACTAAATGCTACCTGCAAAGAAAATCAACTAAAGTTTGAGCTTCTATGGGGTAGGACTGGGGGATACCTATCCAGAGGGTTGATACAACTTAGAAGGAAGAGAATTTGGGTATCAAGTAGGAAAGCAGGGAACCAAGAGCCTAGCCAAAAGCAATAATGCATGCCCATTGAGCAGGAACTGTGAAACAAAGTCAAAAGGAAAGAGAAAGACAAGGCCAAGAAAGCATATATGTTGGGGAGGTCAGCATGGAAACTGGACAAGTCAGTAAAGATGTTAGAGAGTAGAAACAAAAAGTTTGCAGTACCAGTAGACCCAGGTGCCTGAACATGAGCAAAGTGAGCAACATAAAAGAACCATTGGTTCAGAACCAAAGAAAATAAGCAAAAATAAAACTAAATATAATAGAATGAGAAGTTAACACACTTGCCAATTTAAAAACATAGTCATTGTGGCTGTTCTTCCTTAGTTTAGAAGAAATGTAAAATACAAATTACTAACTCCCTGGCAACCCAATGGCCAATGAGGTCAGTGAATCAGGTTGGCACTCTTCAACCTCTTTCCTGTACTCCATTTTGAATCCTCCAGTGTTACTCCAGCTTTGTAGCAGGCCACTCACTGTGACCTCCCCTTTCTCTAGGCCCCCATTTCCAGGATACTGTGCAGATGCTCTCGGTTCTCTAGCTTTCCTCCTTGTCCTGGACCAACTTAGCACAGCCTGCCTCATTCTAACCAGCCTCCATTCTTTCACAATGATGTGGGAGGTCCTTCTGCTTATGTGTTGTCTTTATTGGTTAATGAATAAAGCTGCTTTGGCCTATGTACATACATAACCTGGTTGGAAGAGAGAGTAAGTGGAATCAGAGAGGCATCATGTGACTGCCTAAGGAGGCAGACATCATGTAGCTGTCAAAGAAGAAACATACCTACAAATAGGCCACAGCCTTGTGGTGATACATAGATTGATAGAAATGGGTTAATTAAAGATATAAGAGTTACCTATAAATATGCCTGAGCTATTGGCTAAACAGTGTTGTAATTAATATCATTTCTGTGTGGTTACTCAGGTCTGGGCAACTGGGAAACCAAAGCAGAGTCTCCAGTTACATCACATCAACTCCCAACACCAAGAAACACTTTCTACCTTGGACCATCAGGCCACACCCAGCAGGATCTCAGAAGACAAGCCACAGCCACCACACTCTATTAAAATCCAGAGAGAACAACAGAAATTAAAGAACAAAACGCCTGCCCACCATAAGAAGGGGAGGATGGACTGTAGGAGCCAGAGGGGTCTAACACAACAGAAGAACACAATCCACAGAATCAACCAAGCAGGGCTCTTAGGGGCTCACAGAGACTGAGGCAGCAATTATAGAGCCTGCATGAGTCTGCATTAGGTTCCCTACATACATGATGTGGTTTTTTAGCTTGAGGTTTTTGTGGGACTCCCAACAGGGGGAATAGGGATATCTCTAACTCTTCTACTTCCTCTTGGGACCTCTTCCTCCTCCTGGGTTGCCTCATCCAGCTTTGGTATGAGTGTTTGTGCCTAGTCCTATTGCATTTTGTTGTGCAGTGTCCAGTTGATATTACTGGAAGGTCTGTCTTTTTCTGTCGGGAAATGGAGGAGCAGGGGATCTAGAAACAAAGGAGGTGGGGTGGGGAGATTTGGAGAACTGAAGGGAGGTCAGGCTGCAGACTGGATTATATGAGAGAAGAATAAATAAATAAATAACCATGCTAAAACATTGCTAAATGTCCTAAAGGAAGATAGAATGTTGATTGCCCCCCCAAAAAAAACACCCACCCAACAAAGACAAGGTAAGATATCAACACCTAGAATAGCCACCATTCCAAACCCAGTTGCATAAAATACCAATGTGAAAGCACAATTAAAATAGTCAGGACAATATGTCTCCATGACAGTAGGCTCTGAGAAAAGTGATATGGCTGAAACACAAGACACAGATTTCAAAATAACTATTACAAATATGCTCAAAGACCTAAAGTGGATATGAATAAATACATTAATTAAATCTACAAAAAAAACAGAAACAAACACTGGCATGAAATTAAGAAAACCGTTCAGACATGCAAATGGAAATGGAATCACAAAAGAAAACCCAGGCTGAGACAAATCTAGAAATGAAAAAAGTAGGAACTCAAACAGACTCTCAGAGACCAGCTTCACCAACAGAATACAAGAGATGGAAGAGAGAATCTCAGGCATTGAAGACAAGGTAGAAGAAGTACATGTCTCAGTGAAAGAAAAAAATAAATCTTAAAAAAAAGTTCATGCATAAAACATCCTGGAATCCAGAATACTATGTGTTCAACAAATAACAGGAATAGAAGAAGGAGAAGAAAACTAATTCAAAAGCACAGAAAATATTTCAAGAAAATCCTAGAAGAAAATTTCTCCAGCCTAAAGGAAGAGGTCTCTATCAAGATACAAGAAAAATATAGAACACCAAGTACATGAAACCAAAAAAGAAGTTCCTCATGACACATGATAATCAAAGCACTAAGTGCACATAACAAAGAAAGAATATTGAAAGCTACAAAGGAAAAAAATCAAGTAATGTGTAAAATCAGCCCTACTAGAATAACACCTGTCTTTCCAATAGAGATCTTAAAAGCCAGAAGGGCCTGGACAGACATGCCCTAAGAGGTCACAGATGTCAACACAGACTATTGCACCCAGAAAACTTTCAGTTACCATAGATGGAGAAGGACATTCAAGATAAAAGCAAATTTAAGCAGTGTCTATGCATAAATTCAGCCCCATATGAGGGTCTATAAGAAAAATTTCTACCTGAAGTGGCTAAGAACACCAAAGAAAACACCAAAAAAAAACAAATTATCTCAGACCAACAAATCAAAAGGGGTGTGGGGGAGGTGCAACTCACACCACAACCACAAAATAATGGGAAACATCAAACACTTCCCACTGATATCTCTCAGCATTAATGGTCTCGGTTCCTCAAAAAAAAAAAAAAAACTGACACAGACTAACAGAATGGATTCAAAAACAGGGTCATCCTTCTGCTGCATCCAAGAAGCACACCTCAATACCAAGAATAGGTATCACCTCAGGTAAAAGGATGGGAAAAGATATTCCAAGTAAGGAGACCCAAGAAAGAAGCCAGTGTAGCTATTTTAATATCTGACTTCAAACCAAAATTAGCCAGAGGAGATAGGAAAGGACATTATATGCTCATCATTTTTTAAAAAAAAAATCCACAAAGAGGATATTACGATTCTAATTGACTATTTACCAAACACAAAGGCACCAAAGTTCATAAAAGAAACACTACTACATCTCAAATAGCATGTTGACCCTCACATAGTGATAGCAGATGACTTCAATAACCCATTTTTACCAATAGACAAGTCAACCAGACAAAAAATAAACAGAAATGCTAAAACTAAGTGTTCTCATAAACCAAATGAACCAAACAGACATGTACATATTATATTCAGACAAAAAGAATAGACTTTCTCCTCAGAAACTCATGGAACTTTCTTCAAAATTGATCACATACTTAGGCACAAAGCAAGTCTCAACTGACACAAGAAAATTAAAAGAACACCCTGCACCCTATCTGGTCACCATGGGTTAAAGCTGAACATCAGCAAGAACAGAAAGATTACAAACTCAAGGATCAAACAGCTCACTGCTGAATAAAAAAAAATGGGTCCAGAAAGAAATTAAGAGAATAAATTAAAATTTCATTTAGAATTGAATGAAAATGAAAACGCAAACTATCAAAACTTATGGGACACAGTGAAGGTATTTCAAAGGGACAGGTTCATAGCAAAAAGTTTCTACATTTAAAAAATGGAGAACTCTTGTATTAGTAACTTCACAGCATACCTGAAAGCTCTAAAACAGAAAAGAAAAGAAAAGAAAAGAAAAGAAAAGAAAAGAAAAGAAATCACACCCAAATGGAGTAGACAGCAAGAAATAATCAAACTCAGGACTGAAATCAATAAAATACAAACAAACATAATATAAAACAAAAAATAATAATACTGAGAGTCAGGAAGCAAAGACTTCGTTCTTTGAGAGAATCAATAAGATTGACAAACCCTTAGCCAAATTAAAAAATTGTCAGATTGAAGATCCAAAGTAACAAAACTGAAGATGAAAGGTAGGGTATAACAATAGATGCCACAGAAATCCAGAGAATCATAAAGACGTGCTTTAAAAAATTGTTCTCCACCAAACTGGAAAAATTTAAAAAGGGGAAAATTTTCTTGATATATGCCACCTACCAAAATTAAAATCTAACAATCAGTTTAAACAGACATATACCACCTAGTCAAAAGACCAGGACCAGATGGTTTTAGAGAAGACTTCAACCAAACTTTCAAAGGAGAGTTAACCCTAATACACCTCAAATTATTCCACAAAATAGAAGTAGAAGGAACATTGCTCAATTCTTTTTATGAGGCCACAGTTACCCTGATACCCAATCCACATAAAACCCAAGAAAGTCCCAAGAAAGTTCCAAGAAAGAGAACTACAGATCACTTTCCCTTAGAAGCATAGATGCAAATTTCCTAAATAAAGTACTTGCAAGTCTAATTAAAAGACACATCAAAAACATCACCCACCCTGACCAAGTCAGGAAGAGAAAAAAAAAACATTGGGGAAAGACTTTGTACCTGTTAGCCTCTGCTCAGATTCTTTTAAATGAAACTTGTGACAGTTTTGCACTCTTACCACAAAGAAACAGAACAACATAGTTACCTCCATGTATTATGCATGTTGTCTCCATAGAGGAGAAGAGAAACATAGGGGAAGTGGGGAGGGGTTGGGAGAAAATGTATTTCTGTTTTATCAAGGCAGAGATCTAAAACGGGATGTGTTTGTTTAATTTTAGGAATACTTTTATAGATATCTATTATTTCTGAGCTTTACAAGGTGTTTTAACTATTTCGATGATTTAAAAACGAGTTTAACACATGATCATCACATTAGATGCCAAAAAAGCTTTTGACAAAATACAACATCCCTTCATGATAAAGGTCTTAGAGAGAGCAGGGATACAAGGAACATACCTAAACATAATTAAGGCAATATACAGCAAGCCAACCACCAACATCAAATTAAATGGAGAGAAACTCCCAGCAATTCTACTGAAATCAGGGAAAAGACACGGTTGTTCACTCTCTCCATATCTATTCGATATAGTTCTTGAGCTTCTAGTTAGAGCAATAAGACACCAAAAGGAGATCGAGTGGATACAATTTGGAAAAGAAAAAAATCAAACTATCACTGCTGATGATATGATAGTTTACATAAGCGACCCCAAAATTTCTACCAAGAAACTTCTACAACTCATAAACACTTTCAGTAATGTAGCAGGATACAAGATTAACTCTAAAAAATCAGTAGCCCTCCTGTACACAGATGATAAAAGGACTGGGAAAGAAATCAGAGAAACAACACCCTTCACAATAGCCACAAATAGCATAAAATATCTCGGAGTAACTCTAACCAAACAAGTGGAAGACTTGTATGACAAGAATTTTAAATCCTTAAAAAATGAAATTGAAAAAGACACCAGAAAGTGGAAAGATCTCCCATGCCCTTGGGTAGGCAGCATTAACATAGTAAAAATAGCAATCTTACCAAAAGCAATCTACGGATTCAATGCAATGCCCATCAAAACCTCAACAAAATTCTTCACAGACCTTGAAAGAACAGTACTCAACTTCATATGGAAAAGCATAAAAAAAAAACCTAAGATAGCCAAAACAATCCTGTACAATAGAGGAACTTCTGGAGGCATCACAATCCCTGACTTCAAACTCTACTACAGAACTACAGTACTGAAAACAGCCTGGTATTGGCATAAGAACAGACAGGAGGACCAATGAAACCAAATAGAAGACCTGGATATCAATCCACACATCTTCAAATGCCTGATTTTTGACAAAGAAGCAAAAAATATCAAATGGAAAAAAGAAAGCATATTTAACAAGTAGTGCTGGCATAACTGGATATCAACATGTAGAAGAATGAAAATAGACCCATATCTATCACCATGCACAAAACTCAAGTCCCAATGGATCAAAGTCCTCAACATAAAGCCGGCCACACTGAACCTTATAGAAGAGTAAGTGGGAAGTACATTTGAATGCATTGGCACAGGGATCCGCTTCCTAAATATAACCCTAGCAACACAGACACTGAGAGAAACAATTAATAAATAGGACCTCCCAAAACCAAAAAGCTTCTGTAAAGCAAAGGACATGGTCATCAAGACAAAATGACAACCTATAGAATGAGAAAAGTTCTTCACTAACCCCGTATCAGACAGAGGTCTGATCTCCAAAACATACAAAGAACTAAAAAGAACACATAATCTAATTTTTAAAAAATGGAGTACAGACCCAAACAGAGAATTCTCAATAGAGGAATCTAAAATGACTGAAAGACACTTAAGGAAATGTTCAAATTCCTTAGTCATCAAAGAAATGCAAATCAAAACAACTCTGAGATTCCATCTTACACCTGTAAGAATGGCCAACATCAAAAACACTGATGACAACTTATGCTTGAGAGGTTGTGGGGAAAGAGGAACACTTGCATTGCTGGTGGGAATGAAAGCTGGTACAACCCCTTTGGATGTCAGTGTGGCAATTTCTCAGAAACTTAGGAAACAACCTTCCTCAAGACCCACTAATACCACTTTGGGGTATATATCCAAAGATGTTCAATTGTGCCACAAGGACATGTGCTCAACTATGTTCATAGCAGCACTGTTTGTCTTAGCCAGAGCCTGGAAACAACCTAAATGCCCCTCGACCGAAAAATGGATAAGAAAAATGTGGTACATTTACACAATGGAATACTACACAGCAGAAAAAAATAATGACATCTTGAATTTTTCAGGAAAATGGATGGAGCTAGAAAACATTATTTTGAGTGAGGTAACCCAGACACAGAAAGACAATTATCACATGTACTCACTCATAGGTGGTCTTTAAACATAAAGCAAAGAAATTCAGCTTACAGCTCCAGAGAACTTAAACAACAACGAGGACACTAAGAGAGACTTACATAGATCTAATCAACAAGGGTAGTAGAAAAAGACAAGATCTCCTGAGTAAATTGGGAGCATGGAAGAGGGGAGAGGCAGAGAGGGGAACAGAGAAAAATGTAGAGCTCAATAAAAAATCAATTTAAAAAACTGGTTTAACTTATTTTGTTTTAAAAATGCATTTGTTTCTGTATCTTTCATCAACATGAATGCATTTCTCTGCTTTGCCTTCTGAGAATACAAATACTCCTGTTTTATTTAGTGATGGCTGAACACTGTTGAAAGCTAGGAGAATGTCCTTAAAAGTCTTCCAGTGAGTCATGTAGCATTTCTTCAGGCCCAGCCCAGCACCTTGCATCAAGTGTGATGGCAAGTGCTCCCAGTGCAAACAGAAGTATCACATGGTCTCTGCCCTCAAAACGTTCCAGTTATAGTGAATAAATCAGACATGCAGATGGAAAAATTACAACACGATTTAGTAAGTGCTATGGGAGGTACAGACTCCAAGGAAGAAGGAGCAAGCACAACTGGTCATATGTCCGCTGTGATTCTCCCAGTGACTTTAACACAGGACACCGTCCATCAATCCCAGGTTGGGAGGAAAGGAGAAGACAAAAGAATGTTTATCTTATCTTGCAGAGTGACACAATTCACCAAAAGTAATCCATGACACTATAGTGGAATTTTTCAGCGTTTTCATTTTCTATGGTGGCGGGGAGAGGCAGGGGTGTTTGAAGTAGTGGGAATTGAGCTCAGGGCCAGAAGCTGTACTGAGGGTTATACCTCAAGCTCTGAATCCATCAAGTTAATTTTCAATTGAGTCAACTGTGAAATTTCGGCGGGCCTGGTACTAAGCAGGTTTGACTGATACTTTTTGTCCTTTTTACTACATCATGGTCAGTGTGCACAGAATCTTTCACTGCATCTTTCCACTGTATCTAAGAGACAAGTTGTGTTAGTCCCATTTCACAGATGACGAGATTGAACCTTCTGAGTAGTTTCAAACTTTGCCTAAGCTTGCAAATGCAGTCCAACAACAGAGCCTTAGCCAACAGCCCCATGTTCGCCAATGTCAGAAACATAAGGGCAACCTCGGAAAAATCCACAGAGCCCTCCGAGGACGCAGCAGACATGCTATCATGATGCGTGAGATTCCGTCATAATTTTATCATTGCTAAAGTTCTTGAAATCACCTGGCTTGTTAAATTTTTGTAGCAGAAAACCTACTTGTAAGTTTAATCTTTAATCTGCAAAGTATAAAAAATGACGATCAACCTAACAACCTCCATTTTCCATGACGGAACACCTAGAATTGCTTCTGGTCAGTTACAGTGATCTGCCCAAGATTCTCAATGGGGTAATGGTTGATGTCCCGAATAAGCCCTTTTGGAGACCTATTGGCTCCTTTATAAAGAAAGCTCACAAGGATCCTATTCCTTAGCAGTGTTTGGATGAGCGGCTTACAGTGCTATTGGCAACCAGCAGCATGTTAGAAAAAATAAAAAGGCGTGTATTGTTTAGTAGAGATCTGCTTCTAGGCAGACACTTATCAGAACCTGCTTTGTTCCAGAGACTGGAAGGAGTGGCCAGAGACCAAGCACAAGAGCTCAACCAAGCTCCCACAGATGAAAAACACATGAGAGCAAACAACCCTGAGCCCAAATGGCCAGGAGAACAGCACCTCCAAGGAGGAATGCAAAAGAGTGAACGTCCACACAGTTATCCAACTGCATAAGATGCCAGACTCCTGGGACAAGAAGAACCCGAGCCTCAGGGCTGCCAAGAGACACAAAAGTGTTGCGTTTGAAACGTCACTGGAATGAAGGAGCCTTGCTGCTGTACTTGTATTGTTTTAGTGGTTTTCAGTTCAGGTCTGAGCCAAGTTAGCGCCAGTGTTTCTCGGTGACCCTGGTACCTGATGTATGATGGGATGACCACAGGACCCTTCTCACCAAGTGTGAACTTCACAGCCAAGTGTCAGAACAAGTTTGTCCGTCTTCTTCAGAGAGAGTATGGCAATCACACAGCAGGTTGTGCCCTTCTCAAGGTACTTTTTTGCATTCCAGAAATCCTTGCTGGGTCTCCTTTACTTCCACCTTTAAGCATCTTCTTTAAACACAATATTTCAAATAAAAGCTGTGTAGTGGGCTCAGGGGCTGTCTGCTCTTTACCATTTGATAGTGACTTTCCTCAAAGAGCATCCATCTCCCTTGCAGTCCCTTCTTCATTGGGAAACAGTACCTAAGAGAGAACTCCAGGGGTGCCTTTTTTGAGCCAGTGTTGGCTTCTCCTCCCCCTTCCCTGCACTCCTCAATTCAAAGTAAGCAGAAGGTAGATTTCGCTGTGGTTTCACTAAATAACACACACGTGGTAGTTAAACTAATAGAATTATTTATTCATATAGACTTCTATTGAATTATAAAAGAAAAAAGCAGTAACTGTATGAAAGCAATGTAGTATTATAGTCAAGAATTAAGCTCCATATTCAGTGACCATTGCCTACTTAAAATTCTAAAATCTACAAGGCATAACTAAAGTCAGCATTTTCACTTCTTAGTTTATATGGTAAGGCATGTTTGATAGTCTCAGAGAAAATGGGCCCCTGTGTTTGGGATTTCTTACAAAAGCAACTCTTCTGTAATGGCTTAGGGTTCCATGTGGTTATGATATTTCCAGAATGAAGGACTAAGTCAATCCTGATGAAACTTTGAAAGATGCCACCAAGTCTAAGTGTTTCAAAGCCAACACTTCAACTGCTAAATCGTTCCCTCTGTTTTAAAGTGGGGATTATTTGACTAGAGATGGGGGAGGAGAGAGATCCTTCACCAGCAATGCACTTGGGCACATCATCTCCATGATTACATATGAAAGAGGATGGGATCTGGGGAAAGCCTCCTGATTCATTCAGACACACAAATCATCCAAAGGAGGGGGCTCCCCCATTTTCTCTTGAACTCTAGTAGGAAATTTCCCATGCCATAATTGTATTTGTTATAGTGCAATGATCAAAGTCAATAAATTCCTCCATCTATCCCCATTCAGAGAAACCATATGGCATTGCTAGGAGAATCGCATGTAATGCTGGCTTGTCATATACATGATTAAATACCCAGGGGGAAGGGAAACACTGGGGAGAGCAAACGTGTTTAAAAGAAGATGCTAAATGCATGAACTCCAAGAGACACGTGGATATAGTCAACTTCTGTAAGATCTAAAGTGGTGGAGCTATACAGAAAACATACTGAAGCCTGGCCATGAAAGAAAAGACAAATTCCTTTAAAAAAACAGCCATAGGTGATCTCTCTCAGCAGCTGCATCAGAGCAGTCACTCAGGTGCCCTCAAAAGTTAGGGACAGTAAGATGCAAAAACAGCCACTGTGAAGTCTACCAGTTATCACAGGCAACTGCAGAACCTACTTTCTTTCTGTTTAGTTATAAGAAAAATGTCACAACTAACTGAAAAATGAGATGGCATTTTCTTACCTTCCAGCTTGATAAAAATCATGATATTTGTGAATTCTTATAGGTGATGAAGATAAATACTGTCAAAGCCAATGCATATGTCTTTGGAAAGAAAGTTCAACTTTATTTGTGAAAAAAAAATCATTTGTATAAAAAGTATCCCCACAAGTCCATGATAAGAAATTTCTCACACTAAAACAAACAAAAGACATAAAAAAGCCTGAGTGGATCCAATACAGCAGCTTTCCTTCTAGTAAAAAATGGGTGAAATCCAAATTTTTTTCTGGCTATAAAAAGAATCTATTGCATAAAAATAAATAACAAGTAAGAAGAAAGAATAAGGAAAATCTACACATTTCATTATCCTTGTTTTTTAAGTCATAGAAAATGAGTCCACTTGTGTAAAATAGTAATAATAACATCAATAATAATAAATTAAATTATTAATTAATTTAATTAATATTAATTATTTAATTAATTTATTTAATAAATAAATTAAATTAAATAAAAAATTAGCACGTTTATGATAACAGCCTTTTAAACTTTTACATAATGAATTTGTTTCAGTTCCATTCCCACAAGGTAGAATTTGAACACCAAAAGAAGTTTATTTTTCATTTCATATTCTCTGTTCTATTTAATTATCTACCTCTTAAAATAAGCACGTGAATTTTTATAATTTTAAAAAGGAAGCTTCTGAAATGCCATCCACTCTCAGTTTTCTCTTTCTTCCCAATGTTCACTGAAGAACACTTTAGACAGAATAAAACATACCTCTTTTAGTGACTGATTCTGTACATTTTGAAAAGTGCTTATAGTCATGTGACCACTATCGCAATCATGATTTTTAATGTTTCCATCATCACTGAGTTTTTTCCTACCCTTTGTATCCAATCATCTTTCTTTCCTCTGGGTCTGTGAACCTGCTGGTCTGTTGCTAGTGTTACTATGTCACAATCACAGAAAGTGGAATTCTGTGGATTTTTACACTTACATAATATTTTAAGACTCATCTACATCCTTTGATGTGCCAACAGTTTCTTCTTTTGGTTACTATGGAGTTGTGCACTGTGTAGACAAGCCACTGTTGGTTATTCTGATCTGCAGCTGATTTGCGTCCATGTTCATTCCAGTCACCAATTAGATAAATAAAACTACTCCGAGTTTGACTACTGTGGCTGACATTCTGTATAAATATATTTCCATTTCCATGTGGTTACTTAGGTGTAGCATTGTGGAAAATGCTTTATTTCATTCATTTTTCTCTTTCATTGACTACTATTCTAAACTTTAGCATTCTTTTCCTATGCCTGCTTTGCATTTAATTCGTTTGCTAAGGCAGAAATATAAATTAATGCTTTAATTATTTTAATAAATTTAATTAAAAGTGAGTAATAAATTGTTTGGTTAATTGATAATTTAGTAAATCTAAGGCTTTACATTTTCACCTGAGCACACTTTATGTATATCCTACATTTCAGTATTCCATGTTTCCACTTTTGGTCCGTTCCAAAATAATAATCTGTCTTTGTCTCTCTACTCTGTGTGTGTATGTGTGTGTGTGTGTGTGTGTGTATGAGAGAGAGAGAAAGAGAGAGAGGGAGAGAGGTGGGGGGAGAAAGAGAACAGGCATACCTGCCTGTGAAAGTTAGAAGCTGACATTAGGTATCTTCTTTAATCACCTTCCATGGTATCTTCTGTGACAGTCTTCACTAAGCCTGGCATTCATGAACTATGTAGCCTGGCTATCCAGCAAATCCCTGGGATCTGTCTGTCTCTGCTGCCTCCATTCCCTTTCACTTCCCAGGTTACAGACATGTATGACGGCAGCCTGCATTGCTTTTAAAATGGATACTAGGAATCCAACCTCATGTCTTCCTGCTTGTACACAGTCACCTTATTGACTGAGCCTCTATAACTGCAGTTCAAAAAAATTTCTATTTTTTTTGAAATTTTTGTTTGAACCCATTTCTTTAGTGTTCTCATGATGTCCCACCACCTCCCATGCACCTGATAATTTACAAATATTTAAGATTTTTTTCTAAAATATATCTTCTTAATACTGGTTTCCAACTTAACGTCATTGTAATTAATTTAAAAGATATTTTATATGACTATAATCTTCTATGGAGATTTTATTGATGGCCCAGAATGTGATCTATCTCAGCAAATGCCTCAAGAACAATAAAAGCAATATTTATTGGACTGTTATTGGGTGTTATTGTTCTAGATTGTTGCTTAGGAGAACTAGGCTGATAGAGTTGTTCAGTCTTCTTTGTCTGACCATATTTCTTGCTCATCCTGTCAACATGCAGCTGTTAAAATTCCAATCCCATCTGTTGATTGTGCCCATTTTTGGTAGTGGATATATTAACATGTGGACTTAAGTTCTCTTAATGAATTGACTCTAAACAATTATGAAATGTCCCTAGTATATTCCTTATTCTAAAATTTATTTGGATATTAATATTGCAGCTTCAGTTTTCTGTTAATGAAATTATGCAATGTATGCCTTTTTCTGCTATCCTTTTACAGCTATCTTAGGCCATTACAGTTGAAGTGGACTTCTTGTAGGTAGCACAAAGTTGAGTCTTGCTCTTTATAACTTCACTGACTTTAAATGACGATTGAACAGACATTGTAGAGTGTATTGAACAGACATCGTAGAGTGTATTGGTCTCCAGCCGTATGTGGCTATTGAGCATTTGAAATGAAACTAAAATAAATTGCAATATGTTCTAAGTATTAAGTACAAACCGGACTTTTATGTTGGCTTGAACTTGAAACTCTTCCTCCCTAGGTCCATGTATTTGAATACCTGTTCCCCAATTCTTGGCGCTAGTTGGGAAAATTTTGGAACCATCAGGAAGTAGAGCTTTATTAAATTGATTTGGTCAGGTATTTTAAATATCACCACAATAATAAATGTAACTAAGAGACTGCAAAGACAGTTCCCTGTTAAAAGTACTATCTGCCCTTCCAGAAGACCCATATTCCATTTCTAGCACCTACATGGTTGCTAACAACCATCTGCTACTCCAATTCTCAGGGGTATGTGTAGCATGACGGGCCAGCTTGTTGGGGTTTCTGTCCGGCCCAGTATCCCACAGTCAGCCAGGACCATAGAAAATCACAGAGTCTACATTAGGTTATAAACTGATTGGCTCATTAGCTCAGGCTTCTTGTTAACTCTTATAGGTTATACTAACCCATTAGACTCATCTATGTTAGCCATATGGCTTGGTACCTTTATCAGCTGTCAGCTCATATGCTGCTTCGGCGGTGATCTGGGCAGGAATGACAGAAGGAGCTTCCTGCTTCCCTGAATTCTTCTGTTCTCATTGCATCACCTCTACTTCCTGTCTGGTTTTCTCACATATACTTCCTGCCTGGCCAATCAGCATTTATTTAAAATATGATTGACACATTACAGACAATTCTCCTGCACCATTTCCCCTTCTTTTTTTTTAAACAAAGGAAAATATCCGTAGTCCACATTTTTGGAAATGTGGGCATAGTTTTCCAGGCTACTTCCTGCTGATTGGGGGGTGCTGATAATCTTATGGGGACCTAAAGAAAATTTATAGTTATAATCAAGTCCTGACTGGACTATCCTGTGAGTCTCGATCATCTCAGGCAGCAGTCTTGAATCTGTTCTGGATGTAGAACTCAGACATCCGGGCCATCTGTTCCTATCGGAGATTTCTCAGGTGGCCTCCCTTGATAAAAGATGATTTTTCTTAGCTCAGAATGAATCCACAGCCTCTCATTTCCTGTGGAAACAAAAGCAAAATCTCTTCTCCAAAGTAACAAACCTTTTGACTTCAATTTTGAAGCCAAGGTATTTTCAAAATACCTATCTTGGGTTAGTTCAGCAGTATTTATAAACAAATATCTTTTAGCAGCTGTTGCTCCTTCCTCAGCATTCAAACAATTCAAAGAGAGCATCGTAGCATACAGTATCAAGATTCTCTGTATATTTTCCATCTTTATGCGGCTTTATTTTAACTTCTATTTCTTTTATTTTTACTTTTACTTTTTGAGACAGGTTCTCAGTATATCTTTGTCCTGGAATAACTCTGTAGACCAGGTTGTCCTTGAACTCACAGAGATCCATCTGTCTCTGCCTCCCAGGCATTGGGTTTAAAGATGTGTGCTACCACACCTTGAAGTAACAGAGGTCAATCTACCTCTGTCCCTTGAAGTCACAGAGGTCAATCTACCTCTGCCTCCCAAGTGTTGGGATTTAAGGTGTGTACCTCCACACCAAACTACTCCCTTTATCTTTTTTACTTTTAAGAACTTTAACCTTTAGCCTACATATATTTTCAACACAATGTAAACCACTTAGAGGTTTTTTTCATCTTTGAATCTCTCTTTACTGTATATCTCTCTTTTTCTGACCACATGAGTCTTTATCGAGAGAATTACAGCCGTGGCTTTGGCTGGATCCAGCCCATTCCTTAGCTTTCCAGCCTCATGGCAGAGGTACCACCAAAGCCATTTTTATTGCCACAACTCTATGGCGTTTCAAGGTCCCTGCCAGCAAGCAAGCTGCTGCATTCTGCTCACAGACCACACACAGTCGGACTGCCTGCCTGAAAGAGTCAGAGTTTGCCCTGGCAGGATGGCACATAAAGCTGGCATTTTAAAATGGCACAGCTTTTTTTTCCTGCTATGGCTGAAAACTGAAAAGATTGCGTTTGTTCAGCTTTTCATCAACACCATTTTAGTGTTTCGTGGCAGGACCTCTTGAGCTGCAGGGTTTTGCAGCTAAAGCTGAGTCAGGAAGCCTCTCTTAGATGAGAGCACTTGCTTGCCTCTAGCAAGCAGAGCAGACCCGAGAAATTGTTGCTACCAAGAAAACATGCTTTACTCTATTCTTTCCCAAGCTTTCTCAAGCTTTCTGTGGATTCAGTTTTCCACGTGGGCACCATCTGTAACATGTGGGCCGGCTTACTTGTTGGGGTTTATATGCAGTAGGCTTGGGTGTGTCTGACACATGCTTCTGGCCTCCATGGACAGACATAGTACACATATATAGATGTAGGCAAAACATTCATACATATAAACATTAATACATCTTTTAAAAGGTAAGATACATTTGAAAATTTAAATGGCAATTTTTAGATATTTTGGATTAAATATTATCAATTATAAAATAATTTATACTCTTTTACTCTTTGAATATAAGAAAAATAAATATGTTGCTTGTTATATTTCAATTTAATAATTGCTAAATTACTTACATTTACTTAGATTACTTATACTTTTTCCATATAAATACCATTTTCTAGAACTCTTCCTCTTCTCTTGTATGCCTAGTGATGTAGGTGGGCCTTCTGTTATGTATTAGTTTCATTGGTTAATAAAGAGACTGCCTTGGCCCTTTGATAGGACAGAAAATTAGGTAGGCGGAGTAAACAGAACAGAATGCTGGGAAGAGGGCAATGAGGCAGATGCCATGGAGCCAGCCACCAGGTCAGACATGCTGAATCTTTTCCGGTAAGCCACCATCTTGTGGTGCTACACAAATTATTAGAAATGGGTTAATCAAGATGTGAGAGTTAGTCAGTAACTAGCTCTCTAGAGATAATGGGCCAGGCAGTGTTTAAATGAATACAATTTGTGTGTTGTTATTTCTGGGGCTAAGCTAGCCGTGCGGGAGCCGGGTGGGATGAAAAGCAGGCCTGGCCGCAGCTCCTTGCTACAACCTAGGTTTCTCTATGGTCCGACTTTCTTTTGCCTAAAGAGATTCCTTTAGTGCAGTGGTTCTCAACCTGTGGTTCACAACCTCTGGTGTCAAAGGACCCTTTCACAGGGGTTGCCTAAGACCATCGATCTCTCAAGTGGTGAAATAAGGTGTGCAGCACTGTGTCAGGCTCAACTTTTCATCCAACTTTGAAAAAAAGAAATTACAATAATTTTGATATGATTAAGTTCTATATGCTTTAATCAAGCAAACCTGTGCTTTGCCACTAATTATACCATTTTTACCCAGGATATTAAAATTGGGGAGATATAATTAATGTTTAATAATAATTGGTTGATTTACTTTGTGAAAATATTTGCTAATGATATATTTAAAAAAAAGAAAAAATTCTCAGCAGTTATCTTAATTATCTTTCTGATTTCCACTCTTTTTGGAAGCTCAATCATTCCCAGAATAACACCTTCATAAGCACTCATGTGATGGTGCAAGATGACCGGCACCTTGCTGTTGTCAGTCAGTGTTCCTTCTGCATTCTATTTTGGGTAGAATCTTTCATCTCCCTCTAAGTTCACTAGTTTCTTTCATCTGCAATGTCCAAGGAGATAATGTCTATTTTTCCCTTTCAATTTTCTTTTTATCTTTTGACTAGAATAGCCATTGCAGAGTTTCCCTATTTTCTTTTTCTCCTCACTGGATTTATATTTTCCTTTGTCTTTTAAAAAGCAGAGAGCATCTTTGTAGTAAGGGCTTTGCAGTCTTTTGCTGCTAAGCCTAACATCTTGGCTATTTCTAGATTTGTATTGTTTGTTGTTTTAGTTTAATGGGGACTTTTCTCATTTTTCAATTTTAATTTATGTGTCCAGGTGTTTTGTATGTATCTTTGTCTGTGCACCACCATGTGCCTGGTGCCTGTGGAGGCCAGAAGAGGGTAATGGATCCCCTCAACCTGGAGCTACACACGGTTGTGAACCACCATATGGGTGCTGGAAATTGAACCCAGGACTTTTGGAAAAGCAAACAGTGTTCTTAAGTGCTAAAGCATTGCTCTACTCCCTAATTTTCTCTCCCTTAAGTGCTTTGTTCTTCTGCTTGTTTGACTGTCTGATGGTCATTTGTATAGTCACTTTTGACTGTTGGATTTCACTATGCTCTCATATTGTGATTTTTTTGGTACCATATACTATTATAATCCTTTTGAGTCTAGGAATGCTTGCTTTACATTTGCCTAGACTAAGTCAAGAGGGGCTTTTATTCTACAGTCAATCTGAGCCTTTCTAAGGGCTTTGTCTAGAGACACATGTGTTAGGAGGTCTTTCAACTGTGATTGATGGGAACAGGAACTCTTCCCTTAGGAGAAGTTCATATTGCTGTGATGAAACACTATAACCAATCAACTTGTAGCGGAAAGGGTCTATTTGGCTTATATATCCCAAGCTACAGTCCATTTAGGGACGTCAAGGCAGAAACTCAAAATGGGAAGGAACGTGGAGACGTGAGCTGTTACAGCATCCATACAGAAGTCCTGCTTCAGACTTGCTCTTCATGGTTTGCTCAGCCTCTTTTCTCATAGAACCCAGGACCATCAGTCCAGGGGTGGAGTGTCCCCACACCCAATGGACTGGGCCTTCCCACTTTGATCAGTAATTGAGAAAATGCCTACAGCCTGGTCTTCTGGGAGCACTTTCTCTCCGTCCTCTCAGATGACTATAGTCTGTGTTACGCTGACGTAAAACTAGCCAACACAAGCTCGAAAGACTGTTGGTTTGTTCTGCACACGTTTCTGTGGCTCTTGAGCCTGGAATAGTTTCCTTATGTGAATGCCCACTTGAGGAAACTCCTCTGCGAATCTCTTTCACATTCTCTAATGTCTTTCTTTCTTGTATCTTACTCTGATTCACTGAACTATAAACTATCTTCCTAGCTCAGCAAAGAACCCAGTCTCTGTTTGAATTCCTCTCCCACAGCTTTAGCCTAGAAACTTCCAACCTGAAAAGTGGCAGTCAAAGGATGCCCTTTGTTGTTCCTTTTCTCTTGGGGAATCACTCTTCTGGGCTTCCTGTTGACCATCTCTGAAAGCCCACTGCTTCATATATTTTCTTTGGCTTTCTGGTTGCTTAAGTTTAAATTATATACAGTTTCTGTCCCTCTATAATTTCATGTGAAAAGGTTTATAAATTTAAGAGATACAAAAAAAATTGGACAACATCAAAACTACATTTTATGAACTTCAAAATCTTTTGGTAACAATATAATGATCTGTTATAATTCTCCATAATGACAACTTACACACATAAATTAATAGAAATTACATATTTTCTTCACCATGTATCTCTCTATCATCTAGAAAAGAGTTAACATCTACAGAAAACTAATATAAGTCTCTGTTTTCACAATTTATCAAAGTACTTGGGATGGACACTCAATAATCATATTTTAAAGATTTTATAATTCTTTATTGTATGCATCATGTACACATGTACACATTGCCTTGGCGAGCTTGTGGAGTCATGGTAGAGTCGGTTCTCTCCTACCATGTGGACTGCATGGGAGGAGAACATGTTGTCAGTCTTGGTGCCAAAATCCTTTTGCCACCCTATATTCTGTGTGTGTGTGTGTGTGTGTGTGTGTGTGTGTGTGTGTGTGTGGTATGCAAGTGTGTGTACATATTCTGTGCAGGTAGTAAATGTCCTCTATTGCTCCTCACCTTATTCTTTTGAAAGAGTCTCTCCCTGAAGCTGGGACTTAACTTTGGGGGCTGTGTTTGTTTGCTTGTTTGGAGCTGGATCAGCGATCCTAAAGCCCCAGCAACCCTCCTATCTCCAGCGTCCTCTCTGCTGGCATGACAGGAGGTTGTGGTCATGCCTGAATTTTCACACGGGTGCTGGGGTCCAACATGAAGGCCTCATGCTTGCACAGAAAGCTCTCTAACCCACTGTGCCATGTCTCCAGTCCTGTAATTGTGATCCCATTTCTGACTTCTAATTAGATTTGACCAGAAGATGACATTGACAGGCAACCTGATGAGACAAAAAGACAATGTTCCCTTCCCCACACATTCTGTCCTAGCCAAGGTTCTGGCAATCACAGCATCCATCTACTTCTGGCCCAAGCACCTACAATAGCCCTCCTCTACTGGAGCTTTAATTTGGCAGCTTCAAATAACAAATCTCCCTCCCCTTGGTTCTTAGCTCTAGGAACATAAATGGTTTAGTGTTCCATCAGAACTGTTTCCTGAGTGTATCACCACCCCTGGTTTTGTTTTGCTTTATTTTGTCCTACCCCTACCTTTATAAGCAATCCCTTTACTAAGCTTTTTTTCAATTAATACTCAAATGGGTCATTATTTTTCTGTGGAGAGCTCTGTAACCTCAAGTCACATTATTAATCCTCCAGTGAATTCTCAAACTCTACCCATCTATATCTCCTTTACAGTCAAGTCTCTTCCACAATGTCATACCTTTTCAGGTCTCTCTTTCCATGACTCTCTCTTAATCTGCCCGGTCCTTCTCTAATATTTTAGTTATTCCTCCCTGACTCACTTTTTCCAATCCTTCAACAGCCTCCCGGCTTTCTTTTCAGTCCTAATCCAGCTGAAACTCAATTCGTCACTGGTGTCACCCACTCTCATATAAACCCCTCTCAAATGTTTTTCCCCATGTCTGTTTCTGTCTTCATAGCTTGCTAATCAACATTATAAAACATGCTGTGTCCGGTAGGTGGATATTGCTCAATAGGGTCACTTGTGAAGGGGAAAAGATGGGGGCTATTCGTTATTACACCAGGAGAGTAACACAGTCCTGGGGACATGGAATGTTTTGAGTAACTGTCTCTATAATGTCTTCCAGCTTTAGAATATTATCATTGTAACATACATGAGAATTTAAGAACATGAATCTCAAGTTATTTCTGTTTATTACCTTGAAGCTTACAACACATTCTTCTTTAGAAAAAGAAAACACGATAAATATTCAGAAATATTTTTTTTAAAAAAAAGGATAAGAAATCCAAGGTCCCAAGGTTAAAAGCTATGTAGTGAGAGATCAGTGCAATAAGATTCAGGCATACACATCTCTTTCCAAAAGTCAGATTCCTGCAAACAAGAAAGACCCCCTCCCTCCTCCCAACTCCAGACACACAAGAAGAAAGAACTCCCGAAACAATCTGCTCATTTAGGCATGAATGGGAAGTCTAGTGCCCCACTGCCTTCTTGCCCCCTCACTTCCATTTCAGTTTTCAGTTTCAAGCCACACAGAAGCTGGTGCCCTGTCTGTGCGCTACCTCCGATCCCACAACAAAAAGCTTCTCCAACTGAATAGGCATGGTCGCCATGGCAGCTGGGGGTCATAAACTCCTGAGCTGTGGGTCTTGGCATGATTCCATGCATTATCTACATCCTGGCGCAAATCAGTCCCTTTATCTAATTAGTAGCCTTACAAATAGCCACCTGCCCCAGAGCTTAACCACTAAAGATGCAATATTGGCTGACTAACACGGAGACAAGGGATGAGGATAACAGGAAACCGAAAGCTGATCTGGTGAGGCCCTGTCTCTCATGGCTACCGACACCTGCGAACCCTGGCCCACCCACAGAGCAGAAGTTTAAAAGGAGTTTGAGCACAAATCACTTCTGTCTTCTTTTCAAAACTCACCTTGGATGTCTCTTGATGCACTGGCCTCCCAGAAGGTGGGTCTGCCTCTCTATTGTAAAGACTTGATTCAGTGTGGCTGCTTAGGTACCCAGCTGTTTTCTTCCTCCAAGATTCCTGTCTAAAAGTCAGAGGAGAGAGCCCTACCATTCTCTCTTGAACTTGACCAAGTGCCTGGTATTCTACACCATGATCAGAATGTTTCAAAGACGTCTCTTGATTTACTAGAGACTAGATCCTCCCATACTTGCTTCAGTGCTGACATTTTCTCTTGCTGTTAACATTGTATTGCAGACTCACTATCTAACAAGAATTCTAAGAAGAGAAAGTTTATTTTCACTCACCATACACTCTATATAAGCAAATGTTTTTTGCTACATTCACTTTTACAGATATGATGAATTCAAATGCTTTTGTGCATGAATGCATGTGTGTATTTGCAAGTGTGTGTCTACATATTTGTTTATGATGCATGCATGTTCTTTTGCATGTGGAAGCTGGTGGTTGACAGTAAGTCCCTCTTTCTACTTGAAAGAGTTCTATTTTATCTTATTAACTAAGAGTTTTATTTTATTGTGTATGGGGGCGCACGTGCCTGAGGTCAGAGTAACAACTTTTGGGGGAGTTGATTCTCTCATTTCTTAATCACTCCCCACTTTGTCTTTTAAGACAGAGTCTCTCAGTAAACCTAGAGCTCATCTACAGTGGCCAACAAGCTCCAGAAAGCCTCCTTTCTAGGCATTCCCAAGACTGGAATCACAAGTGTACACCGTTGTGACCAGCTTTTTACGTGGATGGTAAGAGATCCAAACTCAGGTCCTCATGCTTGCAGAGAGAGCATTTTGCCAGACAGAGCCATCTTCCCAAACTGAATCGAATTTATTTGGAAAGTTGAAATCAATTCATTCTGAAAGTACACAGAATGTCTAATCTTCAGCATTCCCTTCCTGACCTGAGTTTTTCAAATGATACTAAGTGCCAGCAATGGATGAAAGCAGGACACAAGGGAAGAGTCCAACTTCGAAGATACATTTACTGTTCTGGGGTTGCCTTAGAGATCATTTATCTAAGTTCAAAAGACAAGTCTAGTACAGTACATCCACCAACAACTTCTAGAATTAAAACATTCTGAAAACTCACCCAGTGTTCTCCTTTATGCTGTGATTTTTTTTCTATATGTAAAGAGTAAGTTCTGACAAATTTATTGTCACGAGATGATTTTTTAAAGTTCATGCTTTTAAACATTGGTCTATAATCTCTAAGCATAAATCTAATGGGACCCAATTAAACTAGGAGGTCATCATACTTATTATGAATGGTCAAGCATGAAAACTGTGGAGGTAGGGGTAAAAATATAACTTAATGAGTTGTCTCTGTCTTTTCTTTTAGTCATGCAAGCTAGGGCTTCTTCTGCTTGACTAAGAAGTTCATCAATCCAGTTGGAAATGGTGTTGTCTTACCTTGCTTTCTGTTTTTTTTGTGAAAATGTACATTCTATGTTTGCTAATCACAACCAAAAATACAAGAACTAAATCTTGTGATAATCGACATGAATTTTTTTTTTAAATGATGAAGCAAAACTTGCATCTCGAAATTGGACACAGTGACCCAGCAAGAGAAAAAGAGTCCCAAGAGCAGAAAAAAGAGCCAGAGACAAACTCATTCTTACACTCAGAAGTCCTATAAAAATATTAAACTAACTGCTATAACATGTGCGCAGAGGCCCTGGTGCAGACCCTAGTGGTCCCTGTGTTTGCTGCTTCAGTCTCTGTGTGCTCATATGTGCTTTGCTCATGCTGACTTAGAGGGTCTTGTTCTCTTGGTGTCCTCCATTCCCTCTGACTTTTACAGTCTTTCTGCCTCCTCTCCCCTGAGCTCTTAGGGGGAGGGATTTGATGGATACCTCCCATTTAGACTGTCTCTGCATAATGTCTGGCTGTGGGTCTCTGCATCTGTTCCCATGTGCTGCTGGAGGAAGTCTCTCTGATAATGGCTGGATAAGGCACTGAGCTATGGGTATAACAGAATATCATTAGGAATTATTTTATTGATTTTTCCAGGTTTTGTTTTGTTTTGTTTTGAGACCAGTCCTGTTTGGTTTTATCCTAGGTCTCTGGTCTAGCTAGTATCTGGTTCTTCGTTACCCAAGCAGTATTGGGTATGAGTTCCTTCTTGTGGAGAAGGCCTTTATTCAAACCAGACATTGGTGTTGGCTACAAATTCTGTGACACCATTGTCCTAGCATATATTTTAACAGGATTTTTCTTCTGGGCCACCAAGCAGCTCCCAAATCATGACACAGAGATATATTAGCACAGCCTAGCTTAGGCTCATTTCTGGCTGGCTCTTTTAACTTAAGTTTCTGTTTCTGTTTATCTACCATTTGTCTCAATGCTGTTTACGTTGCTTTCCTTCTCTCTGTAAATCTTACTTTCACTGCTTTTCACGTCTGGTTGGCTGAGAGCTCCTGGCTTCCGGCCCCGGGCATCTCCCTTGTTCTCTCCTCTCTTCTCCTCTCTTTCTTTCTCCAAGCCTAGATTTCTTCTATTTATTCTGTCTGTCAATCCAGCCTATCCTTCCTCAGCCCAGCTATTAGTCATTCAGCTCTTTATTAGACCAATCAGGTGCCTGAGGCAGGCAAGGTGAAACAAATGCAACACGTTTTACATAATTAAACACAAATCCTTACATCATTATGCAAATACTACGTAAACAAATGCAACACGCCTTTACATGTGTGGATGTTGTCCTCTGCAATGGAACCCCATGGTCAGTTTTCAGAGAATAATATTTTATCTTAGCATCAGCTGGGTTGTTTGGGGATTTCCATGTGACCACCCCTTTGGCCAACAACTCAACTGAATACAATACAATTCAGACCCACTACTGGAAATTTTGCCTGGCCATAAGAAATGTCCAGTTAAGATTCTGCAACTCCCATTTACTAGTCCTCATAAAGATCGCCTTCAGGACGTTTCTATTGTACTAGGCTTCTACACCACCTAATTCCAGCCTTCTCTCCCCAAATTTCTCCCTCCATCCCATCTCTCTCCGACACCTAATCCCTGCTGCTACTGTCTCCACCTGCCTCCAGCCTACCCATCAAAATCTAGTCTATTTCCCCTCCCCGGGGAGATCTATGTGTGTCCTCCCCATCACCTCCCCACCCCCGACCCTTCCTCTCTACCTAAGCTCTCTGAGACTATAAATTAGAGTTTGGCTATCATTTACATAGCAGTTAATATCCACTTATACATGAATACATATCATATTTGTCTTCCTGGGTCTGGGTTAACTCATTCAGGTATGTGGATTTGTGTTTGGGTCTTCTACTGGATTCTATTGATCAACATGTCTGTTTTTATGCCAGTTCTGTATGGTTGGCTTGTTTGCTGTTACTCTAGCTCTTTAGTACAACTTGAAATCAGAGATGGTGATACCGCCAGCAGTTGTTTTTCAATGTTCAGGATTGTTATAGCTATCCTGGGTTTTTTGGGGTTTTTTTTCCATATGAAGTTGTGTATTCTTTCAAGATCTGTAAAGAGTTGTATTGGAATTTTAAAATAAATTGCATTGAATCTGTACGTTGTTTTTGGTAGGATGGCCATTTTTAATGTTAATCATGCTGATCCTAGAACATGGGTGCTCTCCATATTCTGATATCTTCTTCAATTTCCTTCATCAGTGTCCGAACATTCTTATCATACAAGTTTTCCACTTGCTTGGTTAGTTACTCGATGGTATTTTTTATTATTTGAGGCTAGAGTAGTTTCTTTCTCAGTCCATTTTTCATATGTATATAAGAGGGCTACTGATTTTTTTCTACTTAATCTTGTATCTGGTCACTTTGCTGAAAATGTTTATGAGCTATAGGATTGCCCTAGTAGAATTTTTAGGGTCACTTATATATACTAAAATATCATCTGAAAAATAACAACTCTTTGATTTCTTCCTTTCCAATTTGTATCCCCTTGATCTCCTTCGATTGTCTCATTGCTCTAGCTAAAAGTACTGTATTTAGTAGATATGGAGAGCATGGACAATCTACTTATTTTCCTGATTTTAGTGGAATTGTTTTGAGTTTCTATCCATTTAAATGAATGTTGGCTATAAGCTTGCTGTAAATTGCCTTTATTATGTTTAGTTGTTATATCCCTTGCATCCCTGACCTCTCCAAGACTTTTATCAGGAAGGGGTGTTGAATTTTTTCAATCTTTTTTGCATCTAATGAGATGATCATGTGGCTTTGTTATTTCAGATAGTTTATATAGTAGATTACATTTACTGATTTTTTTTCTATATTGAATCCACCCTGCATCTCTGGGATGAAGACTACTTGATCATGCTGGATAAAATTTTGTATGTTGTTGGATTTGGTTTGCAAGTATCTAAGGGAAATTGGTCTGTAGTTTTCTTTTTATGTTGAGTCTTTATGTGTTTTTGGTAGCAAGGTAACTGTGGCCTCATGTAAAAAGGATTGAGAAATGTTCCTTCTGTTTCTATGTTATGGAATAATTTGATGATTATTGGCGTTAACTTTCTTTTGAAAGTCTGATAGAATTCTGGGCTATTTTCTTTCTTGGTTTCTAATTTCTCTCTGAAATTTTGGGTAGTGTATTGTCAGTGTGCTGCCTGTTTTACTGGCCTTCTCAGCTGGTGCATTCACAGGGAATGCATGCTAGTGTCAGAGACCGGGATACAGTGATGAGTTGCAGGAGAGAGTTTAGGAGGGAATGGTCTGTGGGACCCACAGGAGATGTGGACAGGGGAGAAGGGAAGCTGAAGATGGTGATCCGTTGCCTCCTGGAGGCAGAGACTAGGACCATGATTACTGGCTTGCTTGGCTCCCTTTCTTATATATCCCAGGCTCACCTGCCCAGAAAAAACATCACCTAGAGTGGACAGGACCCTCCTACATTTTTAGCAAACAAAACTGTGCCTCACAGACATACCCGCAGGCTGATTCGATGGACAAAATCCCATCACTGAGATTCTTTCTTGCAGGGTACAGCTAGGTTGGTGTCAAGTTGATGACAACAGAACACCCAAAGACATTATCTTTGTACCAAACACAGACTGCATTATTATTATTATTATTATTATAAGACTGAAATATTATATATAATGTATACTATATATGCATATATATAAAATATAAAATCTCTCTGGCAATCTCTTGCTAACGTTGCCATTGTTAGTGGTTAATGAGTAGAAAATGGCCTTTATGCAATAATGAAAACTGTATGCTTGCTGTTCCTGTGACTCCAAAACCTGAAGAAAATGAAAACTTTTCCAGCAAGGATTCTGGAAAAAAGACACCTCAATTGAAACATGTTGAGTCTTCAGAGAAAGTTGTGAGAGCCCAAAATATCGCTCAAAAGCACCTGCACGTATCTGTGACTTCCCATTCAGGTGGCCTGTGGAATGGAGATTTTTGTCTTAAAGATAACCTTCTTAGCATGTCTGATTCATCACTATAACTAATAAGAAATCTGCTCCCACCCCACCTCCCACAAACTGTCTTGTCCTCCTCTGCGAACCTCATAGAAGACGTATGAGAATGGTCAGGAATGCAGAGGAGAGCTGTGGCTTGGAACAAGTCCAAGCCAAACTGTATTCTTCTGGATAGATGCTAAATTGTCAGCCAAGGAAGGCCCCACAGGCCTCTGAAGTCACTGGTACTGTGAGCTGATGCAGAGACAGTGCACATGATCGAAAGTCTTCCCATGCTTAAACTGTCTGTCCATACAATTATACTCACTTTCTGATAAGTGGAGAGCTCAGTTATTTGTCTTTCTCCACCCAGGATGGAATGCATTCTCTGGAGCAACCTGGCTTCAGTAGTATTAGCTGGACCTCAAGCTCCACTCCCACATCTGTTTCAGATTTATAAGGTCCCATCCACATCTTACACTAAAGCCCAAGAATACAGAAATGTAATGCCCAAGATTGCAAGATGGTGTGGATTGAAGCTGAGCCATGAGCATCAATACCTCCTTGGCATTTCATTACAAAGCCAACCTGCCAGGGGTGTGCCATTCTGACAGAATGTGGAGGGCGACGGGAAGAAGGGTGGAGAAGATTGCTTCTTGCTTCAGATTGGTTCTTCTCCCCTCACTCTGGGAAAACAGACAAGGGCATCGAGAACTTTGCCTCATCCACTAAAAGATATTAGTGAGGACTGTCTACCATCACACATCCATTAACTTTTTTAAAAACAAAATCTGATGATTATATTGATTTTTTTTTTACTTACGCTCTAAGAACAGAATATTGAAGTGACAGTATTGACATAGGAAATAAAGGCTGGACAGAGGGAATAGTTAAACAACTTACTAGCAATCTAGTTCTATAATTGTGTACATGCATCCCACAAACTCTGTTCCTCTAAAGAATGCTGCATAATTCAAATGATGCCGGTGAGTGAAGTGGAATTACGTCATAGGATGTTCAGTGATGCTGGGGAAGGGACTATGAGATCAATGTCAGTGAGAATACACTAGTCTATGAAAAAGTAGGGTGTTTCTGTGTGAAAGATTGCTTGTTGAGCAGGAGTGCAGTTTCCCTAGACATGAGTATGCAGCTCAGGAAATACAGATTAAGCAATTTTAAAAATTGTACTAGAAAGGAATATGCAAAGGAAAAAGAAACAAAGTTCATATGAAGCAGTGGGGGCAAAGTGCTTTGCAAAGAATTGTCAGGACAGAGACATATTTGAGAAATGACACAAGTTGCCTGTGGCCAAATGGTGGTGGCCAGTAGAGATGATGGGGCTACAAAAATGTGCTGTTTCTAATTTACCACCACTTACTGGTCCTTGGCTAAGTATTCATACTCTGCTAGGAAATTTAATAGCTTTTCTGCTTTCTCGAGCCCTCTCCAAACGATACTGTTATGTTCTTCATAAGACAGAACACCATTATATTCATCTTAAGATAAATAAACTAAGGCTCAGGAAGAATGACTTCTTCAAGGGCAAACCCAGGTCATTACTGTTTATCCAGGAACAGGACAACTCGTCAATGAGGGTCACACATAACAATGAAGCAACGAGGAGAGAGTTTTGTTCTAGGTGTCCATTATAGATCAGATGGAATAATGTTTCCTTGGGAAAAAATCATTACCTTCATTATCTGTAACATGAAGGCTGGCTTGTTGGGGTTTCTGTCCCACCCAGTACCCCAGAGCTGGCAAACCCCAAAGAAAATCACACACAGGACTCCATAAGATTATAAACTGATTGGGCCATTAGCTCAGGCTTCTTGCTAACTCTTATAGCTTATATTAACCCATTATTCTGATCTATGTTAGTCATATGGCTTGGTACCTTTTTCAGCTGTCAGCTCACATGTTTCTTCTTTGGTGATCTGGGCAGGAATGGCAGAGGGAGCCTCCTGCTTCCTAGAATACTCCAGTTCTCTTTGCTCCACCTCTACTTCCTTTTTGCTTTTCCCACCTATACTTCCTGCCTGGCCAATCAGCATTTATTTAAAATATGATTGACAGAATACAGACAATTCTCCCGCACCAATTATCCACTTGTTCCTTTCTTTTTTCATTTTATAGTATTTTTATATTTAATATCAATAAAAGATGTATCATTACAGTAGGAAAAAGTTAAAAATACAAGATAATGGATTACAACTTAATATGGTACTGTTTGGCCTCTGGAGAAGAAAAGCCAAACAGTGTCACTGAAGGTGCCATAACGATATCTGTATATGAGGGAACTCTTGGCAATATTCAGGAAACTTAAGTATCCAGCCTCACAATCAAGGAGCACACCAACCTGGCCCAGTGGCTTCTCTATATAGTGATGGGATACTGGGTTTGTGGTGAGGAGACTGTAATGACTACCCTCCTTCACACAGAAAAGAAGGAATGCACCCTTAGTTTCACCTGCTCGGCTTGTATTCCTTAACCAGGAATTGGTACAGACCCCTACAGCCCATTCCAAATTGTCCTTCAAATCCACTTCCCAATAATATTTCCCTGAGATGAAGCTCTGTGATCCCCTGAAGACCAAATAGCTTACAAAAGGATCCACAAATGTATCTGGAACCTGAGGTCTGAGGTTGAGTCTTCTCATGACATTAAAGAGGTTCTTCTTCCCACGAAATACAGTTATATTTTTAAAGGAAATGTACACTTTGAAGTAGTTGAATCGTTCAGTGAGTCCAGTGATGGGGAGGGCAGAGAGTTCTGGTTTCATACCCTGGGGAATGCTCAACTACATTGACTCACTCCTTCTGAACATGTCGTCCAAAGCCTGCAGCAGTACCACATATGGTTTGTGGGACATCACCATGAATTCCTGATACATTTCTCTTAGTTGTTTGCTTTCGAATCATCATGGCTTCATTTTCCCTTAGTTTCTTCAGAACACGGTTGCCTTCATTGTTCATGCCCTCAATGTGTTCCTCTTGCTGGTCACATATCCATATTCTATACTTTCTCCTGATCATTTCTTCCCTCATAATCAGGTAGTCTATAAACAAACTTTTCACTCTGCTTTCTTCCTCTAGATTCTCTTGATTTTCATGGATCTTCTCCCATAAAGATGTCATTTGCTGTAGAAGTCTCTCCATTTGATCCTCAGCAGCTGCTTCTATGGGACAGTGTCTGTGACCTCTGTGCTCATGGGAGTCAGAGCAGAGTCGACAGAGGTGGATGCTGTTCTCCATACAGAAGATCCCCGTGGTCTCCTTGTGAGTCACACACTGATGCTCCTCAGAGCTCAGGTACTTCATGAGGTTGGCTTGTCTGGCGATGGACACCAGCTTCTTCAGAGCAATGCTGGTTCTGAAGTCCCTCTGCTGGGATGGTTCTCTACACGTAGGGCAATGGGCAGGAACCTGGCTGTCTTCCCAGGAAAGTTGGATGCAGGCTCGACAGAAGCTGTGGCCACAGCTTATGGTGACTGGGTCTGTAAGGTAGCTCATGCAGATGAAGCAGGTGAGTTCTGCCTGGAAGGCTTGTGAGAGGTCTGACTCCATTTTTCCAAGGAATTGTCTCTGGCCTCAGCAGTGTCAAATGAGGACACCACATTATTTCCTCAGCTCTGGGGTCCAATCCTCAACATGTGCAGGTGATCGATCCAGCGGTTGAAGAGCCAGAATGTATGGAAACACACTCTATCTGCTCTGGTGAAGAATGCACCTGATTGAGCTCTGGAGTGTCCTTATATACTCTCGAAAGACCACGCCTACTTCCTCCCAGGGTTGCTTTTATTAATGCTTCCACTATATGACCCTTTGTCGATAGCAGTATTCTGACTGGATGGGAGATTGAATTAACTCTGAGGCCAACCTCCACAAGCTAATCTCCACAACAAGCTTCCCTGAGTGACTGCTTAGCTGGGTGTGGCAGCTCACACCTTTAATCCTAGAGACCTAGGGACTGGGCTACTGAAGCATGGGGAGTTTTAGTTCAAGACCTGCCTAGGATATGAACCGAGATCTTGCCAAAAAAAGTAATTTTCCTTCAATATTTTACAGCATATAAATATTTTCCAGTCTGCTAATATTTTGCTTTTGATATTGTAACAAACGATGGTATCACGAGTCTGTAATTTTAGTAGATATCAACATTAAAATATTATTAATGGAAATCTAAAAAAAATTACTTCTTTTGGATCAGTGTCTCCCTTTGTAGATTCGATGCCTGTCTTGGAACTAGTTCTTGTAGACCAGGATGACCTCGAATTCATAAAGATCCACCTGCTTCTGCCTCCCAGATATCTCATAGGTAAGAATATTAATGGCTCATCCACAGGGCCTGAGTTCAATTTCCAGTTACAACATGGTAACTACAACCATCTATAATGATATCTATTGTCTTCTGGAATGCAGGCAAAACACTGTGTACATAATAAGTAAATAAATCTTTAAAAATCTTAGTACATTTTTGAGAATTTTGTGCACCTCTTTCTGATCTCACTCTGAGGTGATCTACTCACCTCAATTGCAAGTCCTTCCATACCCATAGCCTTTACTTAAACACTCAACGTTTTCTTTATAAACAAAACAAAACAAAATTTATTCCATATTAGTCATTCTAATTCAGTTCCAACAATATAAAGACATCAGAGTTCAAGGATGCCAAATTTGGGCTGTGTAAAGTTCAAATTAACCAGGTAGAGAACTGTATGGAAATTCATTTGTGAGCCACTTCAGAACCTGCAACATTTTTTTATTTTTAGACTGGATTTCTCAGTGTAGCCTTGACTATACTGGAACTAGCTCTGTAGATCAGACTGGCCTAGATTCACGAGATCTGCCTGCCTCTGTCTCTGAAGTGCTGGGATTAAAGGTGTGTGTTACCAGTGCCAGACAGAGACCACAGAATCTCAGCCAGGTACTATTGATTCCTTTTCACCTGGACACCTTGTTTTTCTTCTTTACTTCTAATATGTTGCTACATAAAGTAAAATTATATCATTTTTCCCTCTATTCCTTTTACTGTTCCTTTTTCTAGGCTATACTATATACAGAAGGTGTAACCAAGATTTTAAGTGCATTCTCACAGCTCAAAAGATTGGGTTTTCGTTTGATCTGTCTATCTCAAATGATTCAATGAAGATAAATCTGGGTGTGCTGACACACACCTTTAATAATGGTATTCAGGGAAGAGAGACAAACAGATTATTGTGAGTCAAGGCCAACCTGGTCTAAAAGGTGAGTTTCAAGACAGTCTAAGAACTCAGAGAAAACTTGTTTTGAAAAATCAAAAAGGAAAAAGAAAATATCCACGGTAAGGCTGCCACAAGAAAGTGTGTCCAAGATTTAGATGGATTCTCACACCTCAAAAGATTTGGATTTAAGTGGGTCTGTCAACTTCAACTGAGTCAATGAAGAAAAATCCCTCAATAGAAAAGTCACATCTTCTTGGGTTTTGTTGATTCCACAAGGGCTGACCACATTGTATTTTGTGAACAGTGAGTAAGTTCATACCTGATAGAGGCTACTTCTTTCTTTTTTTTTTTTTGTATTTATTAAAAATTTCCACCTCCTCCCCACCTTTTGTTCCCTCCCACTCCCTATCTCCCCCTCCCTTTCTAGTCCTAAGAGCAGTCAGGGTTCCCTGTCCCGTGGGAAGTCCAAGGTCCTCCCCCCTCCACCCAGGTCTATAAAGGTGAGCATCCAAACAGACTAGGCTCCCACAAAGTCAGTCCATGCAGTAGAATAAGAACCAAGTGCCATTGTCCATGGCTTCTCAGTCAGCCTTCATTGCCAGCCACATTCAGAGTGTCCAGTTTGACCACATGCTCCATCACTCCCAGTCCAGCTGGCCTTGGTGAGCTCCCATTAGATCAGTCCCACCATCTTAGTGGGTGGACGCACCCCTCGTGGTCCTGGCTTTCTTGCTCATGTTCTCCCTCCTTCTGCTCCTCATTTGGATTTTGGGAGCTTAGTCCAGTACTCCAATGTGGATCTCTGTCTCTATCTCCATCCATTGCCAGATGAAAATTTGGTCTGAATGGTTGTCCTCAGCATGGAGGCAGAACTCTTGGAGATCTAAGGACGACGCAGACAAAAGGGTGAACTCCCACTTGTTCCTTTCTTCAGTTCACAGTTTGACACATCAAACACAGTGATGTGTCAGACATACATACATTCAAGGAGGGAATTTTTGTTGCCAAGATGCTTGCAGTGTGTTGAGCCCCCAGCTTCCAGCATCATGAAGGTTGACCTCTGATATGGACAGATCATCATTTCTCTTAAGATCTTGTCTGAATCCAGACAGGCAAGAACTAAGCAGAGGTGGTATCATACTGGTAGAGGACAATAAAGACCTGAAATTGACGGGCATTTCTGACTCCTGGTGCAGGAGAATTATCTGTATTCTGTCAATCGTGTATTTTAATAAAACGCTGATTGACCAGGCAGGGAGTATAGGTGGGTCAACCAGACAGGAAGTAGAGATGGGGCGATGAGAACAGGAATATTCTGGGAAGCAGGAAGCTCCCTCTGCCATTCCTGCCCAGACCACCGAAGGAGCAACATGTGAACTGACAGCTGGAAAAGGTACGAAGCCATATGGCTAACATAGATCAGAATAATGGGTGAATATAAACTACAAGAGTTAACATGAAGCCTGAGCTAATGGGCCAATCAGTTTATAACCTAATGTAGACTTTGTGTGATTTTCTTTGTGACTTGCCAGCTGTGGGGTACTGGACGGGACAGAAACCCCTACAAGCCTGCCCTCATGTTACAAATGGCACCAGGTGGGCCTTTTGTCTATGTGTTATTTTCATTGGTTAATAAAGAGACTGCCTTGGCCCTTTGATAGGACAGAAAATTAGGTAGGCGGAGTAAACAGAACAGAATGCTGGGAAGAGGGCAATGAGGCAGATGACATGGAGCCAGCCACCAGGTCAGACATGCTGAATCTTTCCTGATAAGCCACCACCTCGTGGTGCTACACAGATTATTAGAAATGGTTTAATCAAGATGTGAGAGTTAGCCAGTAACTAACTCTCTAGAGATAATGGGCTAGGCAGTGTCTAAATGAATACAATTTGTGTATTGTTATTTAAGGGGCTAAGCTAGCCATGCGGGAGCCGGGCGGGATGAAAAGCAGGATTGCCCGCAGCTCCTTACTACAGACTCCAAGCTCCCTTCCAAGTGGGTCAGACCTCATGAGCCCTGCTTTGCTAGCAGACTTCTCTCTTGGCTCAGTTTTGCTTCCACCCCTCCTCTTTACAACAGCAGAACCCTAATAAACACTCATACACCATAGTAACACACAGAGACTGCTTGAAGAGGACACAGCTGTGGCGAGCCTGGCTGTATTGAATTTGCTTGACGATACTTCAAATAGATAAAGTATTATGAGTTAAAGATTATTAAAACCAGTTCCTCAACTAACAATAAACATGCCCATTGCCTGATGACTTAAAGTGTACTATTAGAGGCATAGACTTCTTGTTAGTACTTCTGTGTTTGTTGTGTTTGTTAATAGACCTGTAACAGGTTGGTTGTACTTGGGCTAGATTTGGAATCACCTAGAAGCACACCTCTGGATGTATCTGGTTGTATGCTTACAAAGAAAATTAACTCAGAGTGTAAAGACCTCCCATAAGTTGGTGGCATCTTCCAATAGGGATGTCAGATATAAAGAGGGCTGAGGAATGGACCAATGCCACCTACCTGTTATCGTTCTTTCTAAGTTACTGTACCCATCACTGCTGCTATGATCCCTGCTTACCTCAGACTCCAGCCTCTTCAGTCTTCCAATGGGGAATGAATTTCAGTGACTCTGGTACTCGGGGAGGGTCCAGGCCTTCAGTGCTGAGCAGCCAACTTCAAGGGCTGAGAAGCCACTGGGTTCTCTGTCTCTCCAGTGTCCAGGCTCTGTCTGTTAGACTCTCCAGGACTTATCATGTAAACTAACCTACTAAGTTCCAATTATAATGTATAATAACACACATTATCAAATTAGGCAGAGAGAGGCTGCTCAGCTACAGACTCCTGGATAATACACTATATAGGTAACAGTATGTTAAATTTGTTGTACAATCACAACTCATTGTAAAGAAAGCCCTTAAAGGACTTTCTGGTAGGAAGAGAAAGAAAGGAAGCATTAGGGCACTGAACAACTAGCACCAAGAACAATATGCCTGGGGTCAGTTGTGATTCCATTAGTTTCTAACATGTGACATTGGACAAGTTGGTTGACTTCTCTATGTCTCCATTTCTGCACATACAAAATGGAAATGATAACTATAACTGCCTCAGAAATTTTTATGAGTTCCAAATTAGTTCCCAAAGGGAACTATTTAGATTAGCACAGGCCATGATCACGTGTGCTCTCAAATGACGTTCCCATTACAAAGTCCCTACATTTGCTATTAAGGAAACGAGATGCTTAGTAAGTCAGAAAAGATGGAAGATGGTAAGAAAAAGTGAGTAAGATGAAATGATACATAAATTAATGACATAATCAGACTTATACAATCCCCATAACTTTCGCCACATCCACACTGGAAAATGGATCATGTACCACTGGAGCTAAGACACTAACTTGCAATTATCTGTCTTGGTGCCTACTGCCAATCTTCCCCACCTCTATGAAATTCTCAAAGGTAGCATTTTTTTATTTATTTTTGTATCCCTTTCCATCCATAAGTTAGTCATTTGTTCTTTCATTAACTAAACAGAAAGTAAACACCATGTGTCGGGCTTAATTTTGCCCCTAGATTAAAACAGGAAACAAAATTTGCACTCTTTGGCAGCTAAAACACAGCTGATAATAAAAGATATCTAAATATTCACTATATAGTGAAAGTACTATGTTTTATTTTACTTTATTTTTATTTTTGGCAATGTTTATGACTGAATCCAGGATGCTGTACATGATAGGCAGGTATTCTACTTATGATCTACAATTTATCTCTAAATGTGTTATAAAGAGACATTCAGAATATGGGAGGGGGAATCCTTTGCATAACATAGTATACTTTACATTCAAAGTGTATAGAACTAAGAAAGAATAGTAAAAAAAAAAGATAAGTATTACTCATAAGGGCAAATATATCAAAATAATGACAGGCACTTCAACAGGAACCCTAGAGGCCAGAAGAATATGAACTGACTCATCTGAACCCAATGATGAAATAATGCCACGGAAGATTACCTTTCATGGTAAGTATAAATCAAAGCAAATAATACACTAAGCCAAGATTTCAGAAGATCACTAAAGGAAGACTGAATGCAGACGAGGAAAAATGGTGTGGACAAGCACAAGAGTTCAGGGGGAAAAAAATCACATCAACAGACAAATAAATGAACATAGGAAAACTAGGGAAGCATCGAACACTATAAACTCAGTAAAACAGCAAGGCCCCAAGAATGAAGAAAGGGAAGTGAGTGCATACCTTGCAATAATAACCATAAAGTTAAATGGTCTTAACTATAACTAAAAGATGAAGACTGACTGAATGTATTTTAAATGACATCCAATTATTTGCTGACTACAAGAAACATATCTCAGTGACAATATATGACTAAAAGTCCAAAGACAGAAAATACTACTTCAAGGAAATGGAATTTGAAAGAAAATAGTAGCAACTGCAGTCATACCTGATGAAGCAGACATCGAGTCAAAATTAGTAAAAGAAATGAAGAAGGTAATTATATATTGATAAAGGGAACAATTTACCAATGTCTAATGATTATAAATTCATACATACCAAATACAACAGGGTGGATAGGGACAGAGAAATATAGCTTCAATAATAGTGGTTAGCTTAAATAATTCACTCTCATCAATAAATTGTTCATTCAGATATTAAAAAAATATCAACAAAGCAGCTACAGGGATAAAGAGAATCATAGACAAAATAGATCTAACCATTATTTACAGAAATCTAACAGCTAGAGAATATACATTCTTTTCAGTAATTCATGAAACTCTCTAAAGGAGATCGCATTTTAGACCACATGGAAAGCCATTAAAAAAAAGGTAAAAAATATACTGTTGTTTTGTATCTTATTAAGTCATAATGGAATACCCAAAGAAAAGGGGAAATGAGGCCAGAGAGCTAGTAACAGGAATTTTTATCATTCCCTTCTCAACCCGGAATGGAAGAGATATGTGGGACAGAGAAGGTTGGCACAGTGTTAGTCCTGTTGCCTTCTGAGGCTAATTTGTTCAGAAATAGCAAACAAAGTCAAGTTCGCCAAACGACTGGAGGAATTAGGTCATTCGAAGGTAAATATGACTTTCTTAGTCTCAGGGCTGCTAGCACATGAATTTTCTCTCTGACTTCATTAATCCCGGTGATAATAGAAAGATCCATGATGGCAGAAATAGAGCTGAAATTTTACAGTGAGCCTTCCCACTAATCAAGATTATTTTTATCATTGCTATAAGAGGCAAAAATGACTTTTCCACTGGAAGTTACCTGTGTTTCTCAGCCTCACAGTTAGGCCTCCCTGACCTTCTATGCAATCATTCTCTGATAGTTCCTTGTGCTGTTACCATGCTGTTAGTTTCAACTATTTCCTTAAGGCAAGATTATATTGGCACACCAGCTGTCAAATACATGAACTGGCAAGCTTAATTTCTCCTTCGTTACCTAAACTGGGCAAGGAAAATATTTTGGCCATTATCAAACTCAGGGTACCTTAAATCTGTCAACAGAAAGATCTTGTCATAGATGAAGCCTCCTCCGACATTCCTTTAGCAGCTTCCTCCCTTAGATCTCGTGATGATCATTTTAGGTATAAAATTTATACGTTTTATATCAGTGACTTATCCAAAGTCACATTTCCTTTTTATGCATATCTACCGGGTCACACGAAGACAAACAGTATTTCCTCATCCATAATGCTGTGCGTGCCTAAATCCCCACTCTCTAAATGTTTCATGCCCTTGTGGTGAGAGAATGGTCCTCTCTTGGCATCAGTAAAGCTGAGGCTTTACTGTGATTTTTATAATCACTGTTGCTTGTATAAGAACTGTAGGAATTTGGAAAAAAAAGTCCCATGGATTCTAAGGCTTCTTCTCACCACTCTAGTGATGTTGGCTCACTGACAGGTGAAATTTGTTGTCTTCCATTCATCCTCAAACTTCTAACCCTCCCCATGGGTGACAGCAGCACTGCTAGGCCATTCCCTGCCCATTCAATATTTTCCCACCTGTGTATGTCTTTGCTTCCCATTCTCTGACAGCAAGTTTCGAAAGGGGTGAAAGGACTAGTCCCTAACTATACTTGGTCATTGAAAGTCTCTCCCGTCTCACCCTTGTTCCCACACACTCACCACATCTCAGCTCACCTCTGACCCCCACACCATCCCAGCCATTTCCTCACTAACTTGGCTTGAGTCAGCAGAATGATTCATGGAGCCATAAAACTCAGTGGAGGAGACCTTAAAGGTCAGCTAATTCAACCGCCCAACTAAGTGGAAAAAACAGCTCTTATTTTCATTCTTCCTTCCTTGCCGTCCCAAACTCAACCACAGACAGGAGTGTTGTCTCTCACTATCATGGGATTTCTTGCATTGGATATCTATTTAACTAAGGTAGATTTCTCTTTCTCTCTAAGAAGGCCTAAGTAGGATTCTTCCAACAGTAGACACTGTAATACAGATAAGGAAACTTCCCAAAAGAAAAATAAATAGTTCTTAAAATTATCATCCTCACAATATAGAGTTGGTCACTCCACTTCAAATGTGTTCAAATTTGGTGAGGTGAGGTGCCTCAGTGGAAAAAATTATTTGCATCATGACGGACAACCTGAGTTTGATCCTGGAACCCACACAGTACAAATAAGAAGTGACTTGCGAGTTGTTCTCATTCCTCCACAAACATGTCATGCACATGCGCGCACACGCACGCACACACACACACACACACACACACACACACACACACACAGTTATCAAGCAAGAATTACAGTCACAATATTTATAACTATATCTTTATCATAATAATGGAAAGCTATAACTATGACTATCCATTCTTCAACTTCATCAAAGACTCCAGAAGGATATATTACCTAAGTAAACAAGAAGTAAGCAACTTCCAAAACTCTAGAAATGACAGAGACATCTTGCTGCCTGGACAGTCACCCAAAGTTCCTCTGTATCGTTGGGGCATCCATTTTTGGCCTTCAGGCCCATAATATCCAGCAGACATTTCCATGAAGCAGGAAATTTCAAAGGCAGTTCAGGCACTATCTGCTGTGTCCTTCAGAATGTCTCACAGACTCTTTCATGAATCAAGAACCCTGAAAGATCATCTCACCTTTAGGCAAGTTCAGCAGTCCTCTCTCTGCGGGTTCTCTGTGTCCAGTTTATACAACAGTCCAGGCAAGAGCAGTTTCTTGCACAAATGGCTAACCAACTCCATAAGGAGCCTCTTCGATGCCCATCTTCCTCTTGAAGTAGATTGGTGCTGCCAGGAGCAGACGTGTCTCATTGTCATGAAAAGCTCTAAGTTATTAAAACATTAAATGCCATGTTCTGTAGTCTTTGAAAGATATGAATGTCTATCTGAAATATATCTATGCACTTCTAGAAAATCAGACTAACATTACTACAAGCTTGACTATTATCGATGATTATCCATTAACAACCTATATTTTTAATTATATATTGCATTTTTATATGAACTACAGAATCAAAATCAGAAATATATACACATATAACAAAATTGACCTTAAAATCCATACCAATGCACATTATTCCCATATCTATATCATATCCCCCTTTAAATGTAAAAGAACATTTATAAGCAATATTTGGGAATATGGACGTAGTTATTTCTCTCCAAACTTCTTCCTGCTGTATAGGGGCGCTGTTAATCAGGTCTTTCATGGTAAAACCTGTCTGCCAGGTTCATCTCAGTTGGCAGTTGAGTGAAGTAATTTCTTGAGGGTGTTCACAGCAACCTTTCAGGAGGACGTGGTCTGTCATACCATATTGGGATAGAAGCAATCCACAGGGTCTCATCCTCTGAGAAGACAAAAGAAGGACCTCCTTTCCAAAGCATCATATTCTTAGACCCAAATTCTGAAGTCAAGGTATTTTTAAAATATCTATCTTGGATTAGTTTAGCAGCATTTATAAGCAAATATCTTTTAGCAGCTGTTGCTCCTTCCTCAGCATTCAAACAATTTAAAGAGAGAATAATAGCATACAGTATCAAGATTTTTTGTTTATTTTCCATCTTTATGTAGCTTTATTTCAACCTCTATTTTTTTATTTTTACTTTTACTTTTTGAGACAGGTTCTCTGTATATCTTTGTCCTGGAATAACTCTGTAGACCAGGCTGTCCTTGAACTCACAGAGATCCTCTGTCTCTGCCTCCCTAGTACTGGGCTCAAAGGTGTTTGCTACCACACCTTGAACTCACAGAGATCCACGTGTCTCTGCTTCCCCAGTGCTAGGATTAAAGGTGTGTGCTACCACACCTTGAACTCAGAGATCTGTCTGTCTCTGCCTCCCAGGCATTGGGATTAAAGGTGTGTGCTACCACACCTTGAAGTCACAGAGGTCAACTACCTCTGTCCCTTAAAGTCTCAGAGATCAACGTACCTCTGCCTCCCAGGCATTGGGATTAAAGGTGTGTTCTACCACACCCAACTACTCTCTTTCTTTCTTTTTACTTTAAGAACTTTAACTCTTATCCTGCATATATTTTTAACATACTGTAAACCAGTTAGAGGTTTTCTTCCTCTTTGAATCTCTCTTTACTGTATATCTCTCTTTTTCTGACCACATGAGTCTTTAAGGAGAGGATTAAAGCCGTGGCTTTGACGGCTAGATCCAGTCCATTCCTTAGTTTTCCAGACTCATGGTAGAGGTACCACTGGAGCCTTTTACTGCCACAACTCTTTGGCGTTTCAAGGTCCCTGCTAGTAAGCAAGCTGTAGTATTCTGCTCACAGACCACACTCAGTCGGACTGCCTGCCTAAAAGAGTCAGAGTTTGCCCTAGCAGGACAGCCCAGAAAGCCGGCATTTTAAAATGCCACAGCTTTTTTCCTGCTACAGCTGAAAACTGAAAAGCATGCATTCAGCTTTTCATCAACACCGTTTAGGTGTTTCATGGCAGGACCTCTTAATGAGCTGCAGGGTTTTGCAGCTAAAGCTGAGTCAGGAAGCCTCTCTTAGATGAGAGTGCTTGCTTGCCTCTAGCAAGCAGAGCAGACACGAGAAATTGCTGCTACCATACCAAGAAAACATGCTTTACTCTATTCTTTTCCAAGCTTTCTCAGGCTTTCTGTGGATTCAGTTATCCACGGCTGGACGCCATTTGTAGTACGGAGCTGAGGGCAGGCCTGCTTTTCGCCTCACCCAGCTCCCGCACGGCTAGCTTAGTCCCAGAAATAATAACACACAAGTTGTATTCATTTAAGCACTGCCTGGCCCATTATCTCTAGAGAGTTAGTTACTGACTAACTCTCATATCTTGATATTAACCCATTTCTAATAATCTGTGTAGCACCACGAGGTGGTGGCTTACCGGAAAAGATTCAGCATGTCTGACCTGGTGGCTGGCTCCATGGCTTCTGTCTCATAGCCCTCTTCCCAGCATTCTGTTCTGTTTACTCTGCCTACCTAATTTTCTGTCCTATCAAGGGGCCAAGGCAGTCTCTTTATTGACCAATGAAAATAACACAATAGACAGATAACCCTCCTCCATCAGAAGAACCAGAGTTGTTGAGGTGAAACACAAAAAAGCCAATTTGAATGGATTTCTACTAGTCAAATCTTAGAAATTTGAGGACCAAATTAAATGATAGTAACCGACTGTAACCTACTGGGTAAGAACCCATGAAGGAGAAAGTGATGAAGCAGAAAAGATCCCATGAGTTCACAGTGCTATATGTTCATAGGCATTTATATTATATAAAATATGCACATATAGACAGAAAATACACACACACACAGACACACACACACACACACACACACACACACACACACACGAAGCCTTCCCTTAAACTACAAACTGAACCAAGAATGAGAAACTTGAAAAGCCAATGCTTGGCTACTGAAAGAACAGATCCAGGCAGAAACTCAACACTAAAACAGACTATCTGTAGAGTCTCAAAGTTCCTCCCACAAAGTGTTAGTTACAATAAAAACAATAGTAGTAACTTTTCAGTGACAAAACCTAGCACACACCACCTCAGTTAAATGTTTGGGCATCGTCAGTAATGATACTTGTCCAGACGGTGAGTCTTCAGACACTATTAATGGGGAAGGAAGGGCACATCATAGCGCCTATGGAATTCCCAGCCCGGATGTAGAAATGACCTTGACTAAATCACGTCGAGGAGCACGCTGCAGTACAGCTGGCCAGAACGCTCATGTCATTGGGACAATACAAACAAAGACAGCTTCGAAAACTGTTCCCGATTCAAGGAGACTAAAAACTCAAGGCAGTCTCACTGTTGTTGATGGTAGTTTTGTCTGTTTATATTCCAGAAATTGTTAGAGCAAGATGAAGACTATATCTTTATATTAGATAATAGGTATTATCAGTGTGGCCTTGATAATTGTATTTATTGTGTGAAAGAAGGTCCTTGAATTATCTTGAAATATTTGGGTGCAAATAGTGCCCTAACTACGGCTTTTCAAGTTTTATCATTTTGGGAATGTGAGTGAAAGTCATTTGAATTCTGTAAACTTTTGCAACGTTCAGTCTGAAATTATTCCAAAATAAATTTTTACAAAGACAAACAAGTGGGGCTGGAGAGATGGCTCAGTGATTAAGAGCACTGGCTGCTCTTCCAGAGGACCCAGGTTCAATGCCCAGCACCACATGGCAGCTCCCAATTGTCTGTAACTCCAGTTCCAGGCTCTCATACCCTTACACCGATATACAGGCAAAACACCAATGTACATGAACTAGAAGTAAATAAAAAATTTAGGGAGAGAGAGAGAAACATGGATGTCTTCATATGGTAGACTGACCCACTTAGCATTCTGAGGCAGCTCTAACTTACTTGTTTGTATTCTCCATTCTTTGTGGGTCTTCATCCTCTTACCCTAGTAACCAAATGAGTTTGGATAAAGTGGATGTTTTTGAACTCTAATTCTATAGAAAGAACAATCATTTTCCCATCTTTGGTTGACATTTCCTGAACTGTCCTTTACACACAGGAGCAGATGTGAGAGTATTCATGTTGCTCTCCCTTGTCATCCGCCGAGGGTGGCTGCAGCTATGTGTAGCGGGATAGAGATCTGGATTGATTCCAGCTCTTTTCAACACACCTGTATCAAGTGAACTGGCCATTCTATAGCAGAAACAGAAACCCATATGATCAGTCAAAAGGCTCATTGAGACCCCCAAAGGGTGCACTTGATGTTTTAAAGGTATCTATGCCATGCCATGCCACAGTGTGTGTACGGAGGTCAGAGGACAAACGGTGGGAGTTCCGCCTGACACGTGGGTTCTGGAGATCTAACTCAGGCTGCCAGAATTGGAGGCAAGCACCCTTATCTGCTGAGCCATCTCATTGGCCTCTGTTGGGTTTTATGGTTCCGTTCTATAGATTTAAGACAATGTGGTAATGGATCTAATTGAGCCGTAGGCTATGTACAATGAAAGACAAAGGAAACTGCAAGTCATTTTCAACAGTGGGCACTAAACTACAGACCTAAGAGCCAAAGCAGCCAACAGGTGTACTTAACCTAATTGCTTCCGCCAGCCCAAAATCTCAAATCTCACCTGTGTGTACCTGAGCAGCCCGAGTCTTGGAGTTGACTCAGACACAGGCTGGAAAGCGGGGCCTGGGGGAGCACTAAGATGCAGAGCTGAACAAAGTGACAGATCTCTTGTCCTTCAACCTTTTTCCTTCCATACATATACCACCTCATTTCTCTAAAATATAGACTTACCACAAGATACTGCATCTGAAAAGATGAATGAGTGGTGCGGGAGAATTATCTGTATTCGGTCAATCATGTATTTTAATAAAACACTGATTGGCCAGGCAGGAAGTATAGGTGGGTCAACCAGACAGGAAGTAAAGGCAGGGTGATGAGAACAGGAATATTCTGGGAAGCAGGAAGCTCCCTCCGCCATTCCTGCCCAGACCACCGAAGAAGCAACATGTGAGCTGCCCAGCTAGAAAAGGTACTGAGCCATGTGGCTAACGTAGATAAGGATAATGGGGTAGCATAAGTTATAAGAGCTAATAAGTAGCCTGACCTAATGGGCCAATCAGTTGATGACCTAATGTAGACTCCGTGTGATTTTCTTTGGGGTATGCCAGCTGTGGGGTGCCGGGCAGGACAGATACACCAACAAGCAGGCCCCTTCATTCTACAACTGAGTCACAATGTGTGTGTACACATGTTTGTGAATGTGAGTGTGTAGGTGTGTGCGTTGTTGGAATGTAGCTATTTTAATTTCTGGCATATAGACATACAAAGGATGTGCTAAGAACAGTTAAGAAAACGCTATGTATTGTATTGCTCCAACATGCATATGAGTGAAGCATAATACAACTTAAATATCCAGTCATTGTCATAGAATGGTTAGATGGGTCCTAGACTGTGATTTATTATGAAGTGGTCTTTAAAAAGTGGCAAGTTTATGTGAGATACAACATGGAAGCCTGTTTAAGATATATTATCAAATATATATGTGATTTGGGGCATTATAGTGATATATTATGAATATATCCTGAATTAAAAAGAATAATATTTTCTGGCTGGGGATGTGACTCAGTTGGTAGTGGACATGCCTATCAAAGTCTTTGGTTTTGTTCTCAGTAGCAGATCAATAGGCTGTGGTGAAACATGCCAATAACCTAGGATGTGGAGACAAGAGTATCAGAAGTTCAAAGGCTCTGACCTTCAAGGGTATCTGCAATCATGTGCATATGCCCACATGTACACATACACACACACACACACACACACACCACCACCACCACCACCACCACCCATGCTTTTACATATACATGCAGACACACACATGTACACACACATAATTTAAAGTAGTAAAAATAAATATTTAAAGGATAATGAACTTATTCTCTGTTTAAATTTCAGTTTTTTGTATCAATAGGAATTTAATCTCTCCCATCCAAATACTAACCAAACTCAAACCTTCTTTGCTTCCAAGATCATTCAAGATGGCAAGGCCATAGTCAGAATCTAACTTCTACTACTACATTTAAGTATCAGTTAATATTCTCTACGGGACTGATGTAGGTGTGCCTTCTGTCTATGTGTTATTTTCATTGGTTAATAAAGAGACTGCCTTGACCCTTTGATAGGACAGAAAATTAGGTAGGCAGAGTAAACAGAACAGAATGCTGGGAAGAGGGCAATGAGGCAGATGACATGGAGCCAGCCACCAGGTCAGACATGCTGAATCTTTCCTGATAAGCCACCACCTCATGGTGCTACACAGATTATTAGAAATGGATTAATCAAGATGTGAGAGTTAGCCAGTAACTAACTCTCTAGAGATAATGGGCCAGGCAGTGTTTAAATGAATACAATTTGTGTGTTGCTATTTCCGGGGCTAACCTAGCCATGCGGGAGCCGGGCGGGATGAAAAGCAGGCCTGCCCGCAGCTCCTCAGTACACGGGATCTTCCCTGACTATGATATGCATCAGTGCTAGGATCCTTGTCCCTCCCTGTCTGATCACCCATGGAGGATCATTCAAGTCCTCACTGTGTCATCCACTACCCATATGTGGCCTTTTCTGTTGACTTTCCAACAGTCATTCTATTCTTAACAGTCTGGAGAAAACTATGAGACACTATAGCTCATTGGGACCAGATATACACCACTGGCATTTCTTTAGCTACAGTTTAGGACCTTGCCAACACTCCAACCTGACGTTTTACCAGGAAAAGCAGAAAAAGTCTCTCTACTTTCTGGAGTCTTCTCTCTCCATGACTGAATTCCTCTAAGTTGGGAAGACAGGTCTTGGGGAAGAAGAATGGCAGAGTCACCAACCAGACGTGAAGAAAGCAGTATAGGCAGTACAGAGTAAATGTAACTGAGCCATGTAAAAGAAGGTAGGTTAAAAATTAATCTATGAGAAGTAATTAGGAACAAGCCTAAGCTAAGGTCAAGCTTTAATAATTAGTAAGACGTCTCTGTGTGATTATTTGGGAGCTGGCAAGTGGGACAGAGAAAGACTCACTACATCACCCCTGGCCAGACAGACCCAGATTGCATAGAAAGGCAAGCTAAGCAAATCGTGGAAAATAAACCAGTAAGAAATATTCCTTCATAGTCTCTGCTCCAACTCCTGCTTCCAGGTTGCTGACTTGAATTCATTGTCTTCTTTGATGTTGTAAGCCAAAACAAACCCTTTCCTCCACAGGCAGGGCGGCATTTCATCACAGCAATAGAAAGAGAACACTAAGAAAATAACATATACTAACTCATTGATACCAAATAATTGATGATTATTAGGACACTCAGACTAAGCAAAGTAATAAGCAGTAGTCTATTACCAGTTAATTCCATAGGGAATTGTATGTATTTCTTTGTGCATATGTCAGAGTCCAGGAGAGAGAAGAATTTGTCAAATTGCAATTGTCTTAAATTGAGTAGATAGATATTTTGAAAATAAGTGGAATAATAGCGGAGATAAACAGTCAAATTTCTCCAAAAAGAAAAAAAGCCCTATAAAATGAGATGGCCCTTTTGAGGAAGGTGGATGAAGAGAATCTAACTAAATTTATCCCTAGACATCTGCTTACCCCAGCACTGTTTCTCACTAGAGAGGAGGGAGGTAATTAAAATGCCATGTCACCGCTTGCCTCACATGCACTTTTAATCATAATTCAAACTCTCATAACACTGCTCTCTCAAAGAAATAGCTGATTACAGAAACAGAACAAAACCCCTTTGATCCCTCCTCTGATACAAAAAAGGTCATGAGAAGCACAATTCCCAGTGTGTTTTCAGTTTGGGATGACTCTTGCTGGACCCTTGGGTAACTTCAGGCAGAGTTGAAAGGAACAATGAAAGAAATCAAGGCAGAATATTAAACAAAAGACTCCCTGGTCTGAAAAACATCAGCCCTTGAGGACGGCCTCAATTGACTTTTGTTGATATAGTGGCTCCTTTCAGACCTCCTTTGGAATTGGAATTGTTTTTATCCTCCTGAAAAGTGCCTACAGGGTTTGGTGATTAATATCGTGTGTGTGTGTGTTTGTGTGTGTGTGTGTGTGTGTGTGTGTGTGTGTGTGTAGAAAGGCAAATCAGGTATGCCACAGAAAATCCCAAAATATTAATTCTATTAGTACTGGGACCCAGGTTTGACTCCCAGTGTTCACAGGGTGTCACACAGTCATCCGTAACTCCCATTCTGAGGAATCTGATGCCCTCTTCTGACTGCCACAGACACCAGGCACACGTATATACACGCAGGCCAACTGCTCATACACGTAAAAGTAAATAAATAAATCAAAAAAATATTACACAAGTGTATCTTGGTCTTCTAAGCCGAGCTTTGTGCTTTTAAATTAATTGTGCCTTTCTGGAAAAGTAAAAGCAATACATAGGCAGTGTCGCTAATATAGTTCCTCTTTTTGAAAACCAAGGAACCAAATGTGAAGTGTCTTAAGCAAGAAAAAGGACTCAAGACCTAAGGCAGTAGTGAAATTCAGCACTGATTTTTAACTCTTTTTTGGCTATGTCCTTCACCATGTTACCCTACTCTGTGGTTCCAAAACTAGTCACTAGGGATGAGGGGATGGGAGTTCATGTGTTCTAAGTGTCAGCTCTTCATCTGCTCACAGATCGAACCTCCCCTGAACCAACATTAGTGAATGGGACCTGCTGCCTTTATGAACATAAAGCATAACCCTATAGCATACCCATTCATATCCTCCCCTGGAGGGGACCCAGTTCAGTTCCACCCAAACCAATGGTTATTACACAGTGAAGAAGGCTGGCACTTTAAGAAAAGACATGGGATAGAGGATATAGCTCTGCAGCAGAGCACCTATCTTGCATGTACATGGCCCTAGGTTGGATCATCAGTACTTCAAAACCATAAACAAACAACAGAAAATTCAAATACAGCAGGGAAGGAAGAAAAAGGAATGATGCATACTGGAAAGACAGTGAGTGTCCATTTTAGGTAAACCCATTAAATTATTATCAAAGTTCCCATGTTTAACTGAGATTTTTGAGATTCAAAAGAATGCTTTCAGTGTAAGTTACATAAAAAATAACACTAAGCACAGAAATACAGCAAGAACTTACTAGAAACACATCAGTTCCTGGAGATACAACTTAGCGATGCACAAGACACAGGAAAGGAGGAGGAGGAAAGGAGAAAAGGAGAGATAGATTTTAAAATGCCTCTCAAATAACAGAACATCTTACATTCCTGTTGTAAATTAATCAAAGTTGTACAGATTTTAAGAAATCCTAAAAGGCAAAACATTATCAGTTTTCAAGCATTAAGATAATATAGATATTTCTATCAATGTAGTCAAGGTTATTATGACATGAACAAATACATATATTAGTTATGATATTCTTTAAAATCACTAAATATGAATGAATAATATTCAGGTTAATTAATTTCTCTTACTCTTTAGAAATAACTGGTTTTTTCCCCAAAAATTATTCAATACTACCTTTCTAAATTACTAGTTACTCAAGGATCTTTTATTAAGAATTACAGTCAAGAGATCCTCTCTGGGAATAAATTGGCCACACTCCCTCCTCTCCTCCTCATCCAGTCTCATCTCCAGCTCTGCAGCAGACCACTGCTATGGACTCTCCTTCCTCTCTGCCTCTATCTGCAGAGGATCACACATACTTTCTCCTACAGCCTCTCTCACCACCCCATCCATTATCTTATCCATCAAACTCCCTGGGAAAGCAGCAGCCAGGGAAGCAGATAAGCTAGGGAAGCAGGTAGACTTCATTCACTTCATACCTTCACTCTCCTTCCAAGTCTACAAATCCAATCCCCAGGCTCATTCCCAACTCTGTAGACTACTAGCTGTGACCTCTCCCTTATCTCTGCCCCCCATTCACAGGGAACTATGTAGATCCTGATGGCACATTCTGCCTTCCTCCCTCCCTTGGACCCACTCAGCAGCCCTCCGTTTCTAGCCCACCTCCATCCCTAATTGTAGGCTCCAAAAACCAAAAAGCACATTGTATTCCAAAACCCCTAATGGCAACACCTGGCAGGATCACAGAACCATTACCAAGCAGGCAAGCCATAGCCAACGCATTCTCCAAAGAATCAGAAAGAGCAACAGAAATGAATAAATGGAACCCACCCAACAATGACAAGACCAGATATCAATACTTATTATTAAAATCATCCCTTACCCAGATGCCAAGACAGTAGTGTAAGAACACAATAACAGCCAGGACAATGCACTCCCCCTTAAGCCCAGCACCCCTCCTACAACAGGCCCTGAGAAATGCTGTATAGTTGAAGCACAAGACAAGAACTTCAAATGTCCTTTAGGAATATATTAGAAAGGGAATGAGTCTGTTAAAGAGGTCTATGAAAACCGAAACAAACAGTACAGGAAAGGAAGAAAAGAATTCAAGAGTTACAACCAGAAATAGAATCAATACAGAAAACTAGAACAGAGGGAAAACTGAAAATAAATTTAGGAAAATTTAGGAACTTAAACAGGAACCTCAGAGGGAAGCGTCACTAACATAATACAAGAAATGAAAAAGAAACTCTCAGGTATTGAAGACAAGATAGTAGAAATAGATACTTCCTTCAAAAAAATGCTAAATCTAAAAATGAAAGAGAGAAGAAGAAGAAGAAGAAGAAGAAGAAGAAGAAGAAGAGGAGGAGGAGGAGGAGGAGGAGGAGGAGGAGGAGGAGGAGGAGGAGGAGGAGGAGGAGGAGGAAGAGGAAGAGGAAGAGGAAGAAAAGAAAACATCCAGGAAATCTGGAACACTATAACGAGACCAACTAGATAAATAAATAGGAATAGAAGAAGTCAAAAAAAACTCATGTCAAAGACACAGGAAATATTTTTAACAAAATCATAGAAGAAAATTTTCCCAATCAAAAGAAGGAGACATCTATCGATGTTACAAGAAGAATGCAGAATACCAAGTAGATAGGACCAGAAAAGAAATTTTCCTGACATAAGAAGTAAAACACTAAATGTACAGAAAAAAAGAAAGAATATTTTTTTCTGAAAGGGGAAAAGATCAAATAATATTTCATGACAGACCTATTAGAGTAACACCTAACGTTTCAATGGAGACTTTAAAACCCAGATGGATGTGAATGACAGTTTTCCAAACTCCAAGAGAGCATGGATGCAGCCCAGACTACTAGACCCAGTAAAACTTTTACTCACAATACATAGAAAACAAAAGACATTCCATAATACAAACAAATTTAAACAGTGTCTGTCTCCAAACTCAGTCCTACAGAAGGTGTTAGAAGAAAACCTTCAGCCTGAAGAGGCTAACCACACCCAAGAAAGCACAAGGAATAAATAATATCAGACCAGAAAATCCAAAGAAGAGGACAAACAAATCCACACCTCCAAAACAAAATAATCAGAAAAAATGTATATTGATATTTCTCAACATCAATGGTGTCAATTCCCCAATAAAACTCAGACTAACATGTCAGGTTCCAAAACAGGTTTTATTCTTCTATTGAGTACAAGAAACACACCTTAACATGAAGAACAGACATTATCTAAGTACAAAAGGATAGGAAAAGATATTCAAAACAAATAGACCTAAATCACAAGCTGGGGTAGCCATTTTAATATCTGATAAAAATAGACTAAACCAAAATTAAACAGAAGAGATGGGGGAAACACTACATACTCATCAAAGGAAAAATCCACCAAAGAAGATATTCTAATTCATAACACTGCACACCAAATGCAGCGCACATAAGTTCATGAAGAAAAACTTGTACAGCTTAAAGCATACATTGACCCTTACGTAGTAGGAGACTTCAGTACCCCTCTCACCAACAAGAAGGTCAACCAGACCAAAACTAAACAGAAATGCTGGAGCTAACTGGCAGTATAAACCAAAGGAACCTAACAGGTATTTACAGAATATTCCACGCAAACAAAAGAACATACCATTTTCATAGCACCTCATGGAACTTTCTCCAAAATTGAGTACATATTTGGACACAAAGCAAGCCTCAATAGATACAAGAAATTGAAATAACCTGATCACCATGGATTACAGCTGCACATCAACAACAAAAACAACAGAAAGCTTACAGACTCATGGAGACTAAACAACTTGATGATGAATGAAAAATATATGATGTCATAAATTAATAGAGAAATTAAAAACTTTTTAGAATTGAATGAAAATGAAAACACAACACACCCCAATTTATGGGCCACAATAAAGGTGTTTCTAAGAAGCAAGTTTAGAACCTGACATCAAAAACATTGGGGTGATCTCTTCTTAGGAACTTTAATAGCACACCTGAAAGCTCTGAGAAAGAGAAGAGACCCACACCCAAAAGGAGTAGACGGCAAGAAATCATCAAACTCGGGGCTGAAATCAATAAAACGGAAAGAAGAACAACAACAGAACAACAATAAGAAAGAAAGTCAATGAACAAGAGTTGATTCTTTGGAAAAATCAAAAACTGACAAATTCTGAGCCAAATTAACTAAAAAAGCAGGGAGAGGTGATCCAGATTAACAAAACTAAAGATGAAAGAGGGAACATAACAACACACACCAAAGAAATCCAGAAAATCATAAGAACATACTTTAAACACCTGTTCTCCCACACATTGGAAAATCCAAATGAAATAAAAATTTTCTTGATATATACCAACTACCAAAGTTAAACAGAGATCACAATGAACAAATTAAACAGACTAAAATCCCTAAATCCCTAATGAAATAAGAACAGTCACTGAAAGTCTAACAACCAAACCCCTGGTTAACAGAGAGTAATCAGTGCTACACCGAGGGAAAAGTCTACCAAAAATAAGAGGGAAGGAAGGAAGGAAGGAAAGAAGGAAGGAAGGAAGGAAGGAAGGAAGGAAGGAAGGAAGGAAGGAAGCAAGCAAGCAAGCAAGCAAGCAAGCAAGCAAGCAAGCAAGCAAGCAAGCCCATGGTCAGACAGTTTTAGCTCAGAATTCTACCAGACTTTTAAAGAACTGTGAATACCAATACTACTCTAATTATTCCACAGAATAGAAACACAAAGTTCATTGCCCAATTCTTTTTGTGGAACCACAGTTACCCTGATACCCAAATCACATAAAGACACAACAAAGAAAGAGAATTACAGGCCAATTTTCTTATGAACACAGAGGCAAAAATTCTCCATAAAACATTTGCAAACTGAATCCAAGAATACATCAAAACGATTACCCACCATGATCAAGTGGGCTAAATGCAGGAATGGTTCAACCCACCAAAACTGGTAGACGTAATCCACCTTATAAGGAAACTGAAAGACAAAAATCACATGATTATGTCATTAGATGAAGGAAAGGCCATTGGTAAACAGGCTATAATCTGTATAACCATAGAGGTTAGGTAAAGAATAAGGAACACTACTGGGGAGAGCATGGCTCTCCCAAGGAAGGGAAAATACGACAGATATTTATGGATGGAAGAGGGAGTGTGGACTGGAAAAGGAGGACAGAGCAGGGATCAGGAAAGAAGAGGGAGGTTAAGAAGGGACATTTAAAACTAAGGGACATTTGAAGTGTTGCATAGAAACCTAATACAGTGCAATTTTGTGACATATATAATATATGAAGGCAGTATAAATGAAATTCCCAAATAATGATGTAGGCAGAGCCCCAACTGGACATCTCTTGCTACCTAATTAAGCCTCCACTACCAAGAATGGATTACATCCAACTAATTTCTTGGCCAAAGAGGTCCCATGGGAACCCCAACCAACCCCAACTATTGCCAAAGCTATTGTTTGTTTCCCACAAACTGAAAGTAAGGCCCTGTAGCTGAAGACAACCCCTACAAAACTCATTGAACATAAAGAATTCAAGTTGGTGTCTACCAAGAGCCTTTGTCCCTAATAACAAGTATTCAGGATACTGAAAAGTACTTGCATGCTACCAAAGGGAAGAGGGAAACACCACCAACCAAGATACAAACCCTTCCTCTACAATGGTGACCTGCCTGTAAAACATGCTGGTGCAATAGTGGCACAAAACTTATGGAAGTAACCAACCAATATCTTATTGGATTTAAGGATTGGTCCATGAGATGAAACCTATCCCTGACATGCTGGGTGGCCAATCCTAGGACCAGATAGGCCAGAGACCTAGGGGATTATTAAAGACTATTGTTCTGCTAAAAGAACGTAGCAATAAAATAACTCCCAACAGGATTCAGCTGTTATCAGAGAAACTTCCTCCTGCAGCAGATGGGAACAAATACAGAGATCCATAGTCAGTCAGTATGAGGAGAGTGAAAGACTTTGGAATATTCATCCCATGAATGAATACCTCCATCAAATCCCTGGCCTCAGGGGTTCAGGGAACTTTGAAGAAGAGGAAGCAGAAAGAGAATTAGAGCCAGAGGGAATGGAGGACACCAAGAAAATAAGGTAGTATTAAGTCCATCCTGTTGTATGCTTTGTGCTAAGAAATTTCAAGGTGCTTTGGAGCACTATAATTTGGTGAAGCATGAAATAGAAGCCATACATAGAAAATTCAAGCATTGTGAAAAATCAAGGGATTAGCTTTCTAATAAGCCCAGAAACAAAAGGCACCCAGCGTTACAAGCTCTTTGCCTGAACAGATAACTTTTGCTGTCACTTAGGTGTGAAAGGAAAAGAAAGTTGATACTAAACCATGAAATTCTAGGAGCTTCACATTTAACTTAATTGATCTTTAAGTCAAATCAGTGGCCTATACTTTTCAGATAGGAAACTAAAAGAAAAATTAATGACTTAAATAGCAAATGCTACCTAGTGACAGAGGGAGGAATTTAACCTACATCTGTACAGTTCCAAGGTTAACATTTGTTCCAGTATGCACACTAACTGGAAGAACAGAAACCACCAATGCAATAATGGTTTAAGACTCTCTGTAAGACTCTCACAACACACCAGTTATCTGTTCCCACTCTCCATATTTGAATTGTGCATACAGCATTAGCATTTTAAGATAGTAAGGGATTCACACCTATTTATCCACAACACTTATCAACTACCCTTTCCCCATCACAGGTGGCACAAACATCATTACCATGGGAAGAATCATAAAAATATAAAGAATTTGTATATTCATCAGTGAAAATGAGAAAAAAACAGGATGGTTTTAGAAACTGTATATAGATAGCCAATACAAAAGGCAACCTAATCCCAGAAATTTGTCACCAATGTGCAGACTAAAATATTAAAAATTTGATAGTCTACAGGATTCCAGTGTACTAAGCCATGTGTATTGGTACATATTTGCAATATCAGTATCTTAGGGCATGAGTAATGAAATTCATTCTTGCCTTATAATTATTAAAATGCATTGCTTTAAAATTATAACAAACTATTGGGTGCTGACAGATGTAAAAGAACAAATGAATGTAATCTAAAAAAAATAAGCAACAAATGCAAAGTACATAATGAAGCAAGCACTCAAGCCCATGAGAACACTTGCTCAACAGCAATGAGAACAAGGTCAGTCCAGAGCTATTTGAAAGCTCAGTAACTTCTTGATTAATTCTAATGGTGTCATTTATCAGTCACCTACCTACGAGTGTTTTACCTGGGAGATCGTGGGCATCTAGGTAGTGTTTTATGAGTGAATGAACCAATGTTCATTCTGATGCATAAAATATGGCACAATAAATTCCAAGTTGAATAAAGATTTTAAAATAGGAAAAATTAAAACATAGAGATGGGTAAACGGAAGTGGTCATGATTCTTGTTTCTACAATCTCAGAACAGTAAATTCCTCAGCACAAGAATCACAGGTTGTGTTGCTTTCGAATGTCCCAAAGAGCTCACTAAATGGCTCACTAGCAAAGTAAAACTTGGCATAAAGTAATCTGTGAGGAAAAGGTCTCATTGCTGCAAATGCTTTTGTCCGGTTTGACAAGCACTGCCTTGCTTGCCTCTGTCTGGGAACAGAAACCTGTTCTTGTATACCTGCTCTCAGGTGACATGGTGAAACCTTTCAGTATGTCTTGCATTTTCTTTTTGAGCAGCATAGCTGCTTTCCAGCTAGCAGATATTTAAATACAAGTAGCATCTATTTTGGCAAGGCCTTTGGATAAAAGGATGTAAAAGGGTTTTGTCTAAAAATATCTGAATGACAACTGCGTTAAAAATCCATGAATGTTTGCTAATGACAAACATTCCGTAGAAAGGTAACTGTAACCCAGTGGTTCTCATCCTTCGGGTTGCAACAACCCCTTTGGGGGTCAAACAATCCTTTTTACAAGGGTAGCCTAAGGCCATCAGAAATGACAGACATTTACATTACAATTCATAACAGTAGGAAAATCACAGTTATGAAATAGCAATGAAAATAAGTTATGGTTGGGGGTCACCACAACATGAGGAGCTGTATTTAAGGGTCACAACATTAGAAAAGTTGAGAATCACTGCTGTAAATTCTCTCAGCAAGAAGTAGCAAGAAAGATGCATAGCACAGCCTTTCACTGAGAGTATTTAAGCTGGACAAATCCAGGGTAACTAACTGTGTCCCTGTGCTTTGTGTTACTTTGAAGTCAATGAAGCTTAAAATCTCACTTTAGGGAGTTCTCTTAATCATTGAGGGTATAACTGTGTTCTGGTTTTAATTATGGCATGGTGGATTTCAAAACAGATCTGTAAACACTCAAATGCAAGCCCTGACATAGTCACATGAGCATTCTAAGAGCAAGTAGTGAAATCGTGTGTGTGTGTGTGTGTGTCTGTGTGTGGTTATATTAGGAAACCGAAGAACAATTCACAGCAATGTTTCCCAAGTGCAGAGTTTTACCTAACAATACTCTTCGATGTTAGTTTTCTTTCATTGCTGCACCAAATACCTGACATGAACAGTTTATGAACAGGCGAGATATGCTATAGCTCACAGATTCATTGGTTTAAGCCCATGGGCACTTGGTCTGTTGTTTTGGACCCATGGTGGCATGGTAGGAGCACATGGTAGAGAAAATCCATCTACCTGATGGAGGCCAGGAATCAAAAAGAGACAGGAAGAGTTTGGGTGTCGATATCCCATTCAATGGCATAAGCTCCAATGTCCTAACTTTCTTCCATAAGGTCCCATTTCCTGTCCCAACACTTCCCAATTGTGTCATGGGATGAGCATCAAGGTTTCAACACATGGGCCTTTGGAGACATTTAAAACCCATGTTATAGCAGCTTCAATAGTAAAAATGCACTGAGAAACAATCACCACCAAAAAATCCGTTTTCGATAACTGGAGTTAAGAAGTTCAGAGGTTAAGAGTGTTTGCTACTCTGGCAGCTGACCCAGAGTTCAGCTCCCTGTACCCACTTAGGGCACACAACCATCTGAAACAACAATTTCAGGGATCTGGTGCCTTCTTCCGGCCTCAGTGGGCACTGCACACATGTGGTGAAAAAAAACATGCAGACAAAACACTCACACATACAAAATAAACAATTCCTACCTTTTAATCTCATTTCTGAGGCTAGGAAGATGGCTCAGAAGATGGGTAAAAGTACTTGCTTGTGTAAGCATAAAGACCTAAGTTTAATCCCCAGCACCCATATAAAAAGGCAAGCATGCCTTCACAGGCCTTTAACCCCAACATTGAGATTGGTGCATGGGCAGAGACAGACAAATCACAGGAGCGCACTGGGCAGTAAGCCAACTAAAACAGTGAGCTTCCAGTTCAGTAAGAGACCTTCATTCAAGGTAATAGGATAGAGATAAAGGAAGGTACAGATGTCCTTCTCTGATTTCCTCTGGCCTCCTGTAAACATAGTTGGGCGCAAGCACCCATAAACATACTCACATGCTCGCACCATATACACACAGAGGAAGAGAGAGAGAAAGACACGGGCGGGGGCGGGGGGAGGGAAAGGGGGTAGATTCCACTTCCCAAGACACATTCTTTTTCTACTGTAATGCTTTTAATACCAACTAGCAACAATCACAAGAAAGCTCCTTGGCAAGATTGAATAAGAATAGCTGATCGTGCTGCTTCACTACAAACCCCTACTGGCTCTGGAGAACTTTGGGAAGATATCTAGTTTTTTAGGCCAGTTCTGTCATGATTTGCCTATAGCCTAACTCATTTCCCAAGACAAGCGTCTCCTCTCCAGACACTTTCTTTCCATTTCCCTCACTCTACCTTGCCCTAGGAATCACTTGTGTTCTTCCACCCTTGTTGATAGAGTTTTCCATCAAACCAGGTCCCACATCCATTTAGGCCCAAATAAAAACACAGAGACCTACATCAATTATATAAATTGATTGGCCTATTAGCTCAGGTTTCTTATTAATTAATTCTTACATCTTACATTAACCCATTATTCTTGTCTGTGTTAGCCACGTGGCTTGGTATCTTTTTCTGGCGAGGCAGTCACATCTTGTGTCCTCTGTGTCCGGGTGACGCCTGCAAACTAAGTCTTTTCTCTTCCCAGAATTCTCCTGATCACACTGCCCCACCTCTACTTCCTGCCTGGTCACCCGCGAATTCTTCTTGCTGGCTACCGGCCAATCAGGCCAATCAGCATTTTATTAAAACACAATTGACAGGATTCAGACCATTGTCCCACAGGACACCATCATAGGGCTTTGAAAATTCTGCTACCTCTTCCAGAGCATCTATTTAATTTGTAGCTTTTCGCCTCCTTCGTAAACACTAGATTTCATGGTACCAGGGATTTCCATGCAAACGTCAAAAGGAGGCAAGAAAACAATAGTCCTACCCAGTTATGACATTTACAGATCCCAACAAAGATAAGTAAACTGAGATATCCTAAGGGCACAATAGTGGTATTCATATCTTGTCAGTAACCAACAACTGTCTAATTGAACTTAAGGCCTATTTAACAGAAGAGGGAGAAATGTGGGTACTGGAAGCCTACCCAAATTCCCTAGTCCAATGAGGTAACAGATCTTATAGAAGCACCCACACTTTACTAAAGCACCATAATTCCTAACTGCATTTTAAATATTTATCCTTATACTGATAGATAAGTGTAGGTCTCACTTCTCATCAAAGAAACTTCACTTTGCAACATAGAGAGACGGATATAGAAAACCACAACTGATCAAAATGCCAAGAACAACTTATTGTAGAGAACCCAGGTTCAATAAATACATCCAAAACACAACTCCTGCACCTAGGGTTCAGGGAGCATCTCAGAAGAGAAAGTGGGAAGGCTATAAGATCCAGAGGACCAGGAAATCTGATGTGAGATTGGATCTCCTAGAAATGACATGGAAGCTTTGCCCATAATCCCTCAGTAACATGGCTGCCTAAGTAAGACATGAAGAAGTACACTGCCAATAGAGATGCTAGCTAGCGTGGAGAAGGGTGAATTTTACGGGACTGAGATCTATAAGTAACTAAGAAATGTTAACAGTAGAAATTGTCTTCTCTGTGTATGATCCTCCTAATTCGTTATCTATTATCAAGCAGTCAGCCCTAAACTCACAACTCCTATGTGTGCAAGTAACACTAAACAGAATGAGAAAGTTGTGTATATATGTGACAATAACAGTTAAAGGAAAAATTATGAATTTGGGAGGGGTTAGGTGGGAGAAGTGAGGGGTTGGAGAGATAAAAGGGAAGGAGATAAAATACAGTTATATTTCAATTTCAAAAAAAGAAAATAAATAAATAAATAAAATAATTTGTAGCTTTATGTACATCTTTCAAGACCCTGCTCAGATGTCATGCTTTTTTTTAGACCCCACAGAACTCATGCAGGAAGTTTAAGGACAATGTAAGGACATCCCAGTAAGCTAAATAAAAGCAATGTACCCCTAAAATTAAAGAATCTTGAAGACAAAGATTCTTAGGTCACCTCTACCCTTAATAGTCTCCTTTCCAAGATCGGCGGTGGTGGCACACGCCTTTAATCCCAGCACTTGGGAGGCAGAGGCAGGCGGATCTCTGTGAGTTCGAGGCCAACCTGGTCTACAAGAGCTAGCTCCAAGACAGGAACCAAAAACTATGAAGAAACCCTGTCTCAAAAACCAAAAGAAAAAAGTCTCCTTTCCTCTGGACTGGAGCCGCTGCTACTAAAATCCCCTTTTCAAATGAATCTTTTCTGCCTCTGCGTGCACAGCATGCAGTATTGTGCTTACTTTGGCCTTGACTTTGTGGCATGTTAGCAGTTGTTTGTGCAGGGTTCCCTATTATTTTTCCTACTATTTCCACAGAGGAAGAATTGAATCTAGCTCGCCATACCTCACCCACATTGCTCAGTGGAACATTGCTCAGAGAAGCGATTCAGTCTTTCAGAGGCCAGGAAATGGAAATGAACAAATGAAGAGAGGTACTGCCTACAAACCCCTACAATAAGTAGTAAAAGTTAGTTAGCCCACTCTCCGCGTATAAAGTCCCTCTCTGCTCGGACTCTGACCCATAGCTGTTTAGTTTCAGTTTTAGACTGTAGCCTACCAGCACCAGCTATGCACATACATACAGCTCCATCTACCTAGTCCTTACTGTGCCGTTCTCATTCCGCACTGTGAAAATAAGAGAAAAGTATTTCACGGTTAAAACTAAAATTCAAATATTTTATCCTGAACTGTTGCCTCCCCAAATAAATTTATGATTAGAACTTTTTTTAAAAAAAAATGTTTTCGAGACATGGTTTCTCTGTATAACCCTGACTGTCCTAGAATTTGCTCTGTAGACCAGGCTGGCCTTGAACTCAGAGGTCCATTTACCTCTGCCTCCCGAGTGCTGGGATTAAAGGCAATCACCACCACCACCTGGCTTATGGTGAGAACTTCTAAATTTTGGTCAAAACTTCATTGTCCCTATCAGAGTCAATGTACATAAACATGATTTAGCAGCACATCATTAGTCTCGTGGTTTTTCAGGAGCACCACTTGAATAGCAGGGACATCCATGCTCCTCTGCTAGCCTTTTAACGTAACATTTTATCACCGTTACATTGAGAGGTACAAACCCCTAAACTCTGTTATTCTAAGGTTCTGCATTTTAGAACCTGCATGAAGAGACTGCCTTAGAATGTAGGTAAAAAGAGTAGACAAAAGATAAGAAATTCCAGAGTCTAAAATAATAAGATTTGAAAAAAATGAACATCCTACCAAATATATAAGCCCAATAAATCCCATTGTACAGTTGGTGTTCAACTCTAAAGCACCCCCTCTCAGGTTTAAGCTACTGGTTTGTATTAGTGTTACCATAGCCTTTCAAATGCAAACAATTATAAACTTTAGTTTTGCACCATATGTACACGAAACTTGCATTTGTAGACAGACTTATACATACATACCTACATATATCATGTGTATATTTTTAATAACAGCTTGCCTTTAGTTGCTCGGCTTTCAAATCTTGTTCGTCTATCAACCATCCTGGGCCAGAAAATCCTGAGTGCTGGGAGTTTTGATTCTTTAAACTTGAAAAAGTTCTCCATTAAGGTGCCATGGAAACATACGGTGTATCTTCCTTGCATATTCGAGGCGTGGTGTTCTGCTGTTTCCCATGCTGCTGTCTGTGAAGGAATATGGCAGTTTGTTGTCCAAGTGTCATTGCCCCGGCGAATACGGCTGTACCTCAACAAACTGCTATTTTCTTTAAAGGATTTATTTTCTAGAAATACAAAGGCCCATCACCGGACATCAGATCTATCTCTTTAAAATGGTTAGTCTATTATTCCCAACATATCACCAAGCTCTTGAATGATTTGGATGCCTCATACCAGAAGACACAAACTGCCATGTTTTGTATTTAGCCGACAGATACCAAGAACCAGTCGAAGTCTGATTTGGTAGAAAAAAAATTAGCCCTGTCTAGGGTGGGAAGAAAGTTTTCTTCTTTTTAATGTTTCTTAACAGTCCATATTTCAATAAGTTCACAAAACATTGAGGTCTGAAAAAACTGCTCCTTTTCTTTTTTCCCACAGTAAATCTAAAATTAGTAAATTATTTGCAGTATATATATATACACACACACACACACACATATATATGTGTGTGTGTATATATATATATATATATATATATATATATATATATATATATATATATATATATATATAAAGGTTTTCTTTTCAGAGACACCGCCCAAGTATAGTAAGGTCATATATGTGAACGTATCTGATGGAAATGTTCTGACAGATACACTAAGAAAATGTAGATATTCCTTTGTTTTTTGTGGGCAAACACTTTTAACATTCCCATGGCATTTATTATTTCCGACTATTTTACTTTCATCTTGTAATGGCAACCTAGCAGATTCAGGGATCCTTGACTTACATGATCTGCTTTCTTAAAGTGAAAGCAAGCCCTTTGGGGACGGAGAACCCCCACTTTTTGAAGCCCTGTGAGACTCTGGTTCTGTTCATGTCAATTAATTAATCCTGACAGCTTACTGGATGCTTTGCTCAGTCATTTGGAGCTATTGTTTTCATGGATACATCATGTCAGTGGTACTTTTCCTGCTATAACTAATAGAGATCCTTAGGAAAGAATTTTAGACAAGGAAAATAATTGTTTCAAATAATTCAACGTTTCAAGTCTGTAACCTAGGTAGCCAGCGATTTGGTTAGAAAACTGTTTCTGAATAAAATTTGGCTGTTGGGTTCCCCTCCCCCTTGTTTTAAAGCAACGTACATTCACTTTTCTAATATAAAAATTAGAAAGTTTCTTTATGGTCCTCTTCTGCCTTGGCCACTGTGATGCTCCAGACTAAATTAAAAGGACATTCACAGTTAGCTCTTTCCTGCTCAGGTTTAAGTAATCACTTTATATTTTCATAGCCCTTTAATCCACATTGTTTATTTTATTATTCCACTGTATCTAAACTCTGTGTTTATGGGACAAAGCAGAGTTCATTACTTTTAACGAGAAACTCATTCCAAACCACCTATTATGCACCCACTATATGCCTGACGTCATTTTAGAGGGTGGGGACGTAGTTAACAATCATTTTCATGAGAGCGCTGAACATATTTCCCCGTGTCTATAAAAGAGGGGAGGGGAAGACCTGCCAGTCAAACTGGCATCAAGGACATAGAAACTTAAAGATATTCCTTTATAGAAAAACCTGTCAACATCAATTTGGTGCCCTGGAAGAATGCAGCTAATACAAGGAGTGTTGACATCTTCTGACTATTGCTTACTTAGGTATGGAAAGCTGGTTCCTTGCTGTATTACAACCCTCTTCTCAAGGGTCCTACAACAAAATCAAACCTTATTCCCGGGCCTGTGCTAAGAACTCATACCACTAAGTCTCCATGAAGGGAAAGCTCTTAAATAGATTGCCTTTTTGTGACACAGATCAGTCTACACAACACAACCTCCAGGAAAGGGAGTTTAGGATCTTGGATTTCCTCCCTTTCTGTCTCTGGGGTAACAAACAACATTATCTAGAAGAGCTAGACATGAACACCCTGCACACTGTGCTGTGGCTAACCTGGCAAGGATCCTTGCTAAAAGGGAGCATTGTTGCAGGCATGATTTCAAGGTTGGTGGGCCTAGACTTTCCCTTGCTTTCAGCGTCATGTTCTTTTACTGGCTTGCATATTTGTGTCACACAGTGACCCTAGACTGGCCTGCTTGCTGCCTGCCTGATGTTGAAAAGGTATTGAAATTTACAAGGATCTTGCCCTTGGCCCCTACTCACGGGGCACAGCATTCTCACACATTTTAAGGTGGTGCCTGCTCACAATAGCCTTGTAGTCCAGCAAGACAGCTCAACAAGGCTGCCTACGGATCAGCACGTGCTTATCACCTGCTTGGCAATTGCAAATAAAATAGCAGTGTTCGCCTGCCCTCTGGGAGGGAGAAAAAAAAAAACCTTCTCCATGCTTATATTTCAAATGGAGGGAAACACTGGACTTCCCAGTGTGAACTGTGTCTACTTAGACTTCTCAGACTAACATAAGGGCTCTAAATAATAGAATTGCCCTTACTTCACAGAGAAAGTAAGTTAAATATATTTTTTAATGGTATCTTGCCTAGCAGACTCTGAGACAAGCAAATTCCCCAGTAGTTGGTGTTTTGTTGCCTTTTTCTTTTTAAAAAGAAGAAATTGTTAGTGATATTTCAACACAAATACAGAAATGTCACAACTCATGTTGAAAACACCACAGGACTCTAATGAAAGCAAAATAAATATATGTATATCCGATTCATTCCCAAAATTCTTCAAGGGAATTTTTAGAATAGCAGCAAAAAAAAAAATCACTTTGTGAGTTTGTGTGCCAAAATTTCACATTTAAGGGACAAGGTAAGCCTTGGGTCAAGATCTTCACACTTAATTTAAGTAGGAAAAGTCACATTATTATAAACGGATGGGGCGGGAGGAATAGCGAAACCACTGAGTCTGGTGTCCCCTCACTCCCCCAGATCTCTGTACTCCCTCATCTGTTCCTCTCTCTATTCAGTGAGCTAAAGCACTTAAGCACCAGGGACCAGATGAGCAATGTAGGGAAGGCCGCTCGGGTCTACATCTCCTTTTCCCTTTAGATTTGTCAGCCTGGTCTTTCTTAATGGCATTTCGTTTCTAGGACAGTCCCTCCTCCCGTATCTATCGGTCTAATTATCCCATTGTCCAAATCTTTCAAAAGGAAAGAAAGGCAGATTGCTGTGTGCACGGGCTTCTTTTCTCCTGCCCTGATTCCTAGTAAGCTTCCCAGCCGCTCTCTGGGGGGTGGGAGGGAATGTCGCAGAGGAGACATGGGGCTTAAAGTACCAATGCTTTCTTTCTTTCTCCCTACTGAAGCCACCCCAGGTCCTCCCCACTCCACCCCAAGCTCCTTTTGTTTTGTTTTAAGTAGACTGAAGCGCTTGAAAGTTTCCTCTGTTTCTACCTCCGACCCAGACGCAGGACCCAACGCAGAAAAGGCGCTTAGGCAGGCGACAGCAAAAGGGATCCTTGAGAATAACAGATATAATGGAAAATCACAGTAATGGGCGTTAAGTATTTTAAAGATTAACGAGCGTGTTCCTTGGACATTTTGAAGAGCTATCTTTTGCCTCATTTATTCTTCTTCACACTAAACTCATTCATTTTCGGTATCCCAGGCACTATCCTAAACGTTTTTTTTAAACATATGAGACCCTTGTTGCAAAAAAAAAAAAAAAAAAACAAAAACAAAAACAAAAAAAACCCTACTCTAACCAACATTAAATCCGTGCGTGCTTTCCAACGTCCCTGAAATATTCTTTTATGACATGGCACAGCAGTTAAGTCTTCAAAGACAAAATGGAAAAAATTTAACCATTTGCTACTTCATTACAAGCAAACCGTTTCCCGCTGCAATTTTTCGCAATTATCATAATTAAATACACTAGTATAGTGAGAAAAGAAATCTTTTAGGGATGCCCTCACCCACTCCGTGATGATTTCAGGTTTTGCCTCCGGCATTTGGAGGCTACCACTAATTTGCTCGTGTGCTCGCGTGGCAAACCTTAAATTCACCTAAATTTCAGGGCGGGTGGGGAGAGGGAGCCTACTGAGCGCTGGAAACATCGACTCTGGTTGGAAAAACGAGGTTTGGAACCCGCTGGGTTTAGGGCTTGCCCTTATCTGGACAACCCCTGCAGAAGCCAGAGTGGCCCAGGATGCTGGCCTGCCTTGCATAGGACCAGCAATCTCGGGCCATCTGCTCTGAGGCCAGGCTAAGGCCCCGTGGTCACGGAGCACCAAGGCGCCGGCCAAGAGACTTGACTGCAGAACTGGGGAGTCAGCCACCCACGGTTCTGCGGTCCAGCAGTACTGACCCCATCCTGCCTTGCCAGGCCCCGCCCGGTCTCCGATGACCGTGTGATTTGCCTGGAGTTAAGTTTCAAAAGTCAGTACGGAAAGTTTCAGATTTCTGTTCACACGGTTAATGAAAGCACCGCGGTGGGGACCGCACAAAAGAGACCAGGGCCTGTAGGAAAGGGGTTTTGTGTTTTAATGACAGCGCTGGCTGCAGGTCCTTGGCATTGCCCTGGCTCCTTCCAGCTCTCAATCCCAATCTGCGCCAGTCTTTTGCTGTCTCTTTTTCTCTTGTCCTCTCCCGCCCCACCGGTCTAGTGTGGCCAAGGAATGGAATGTCAAAAGGGTGCATTAGATTTCTAGAAAGATAAGCATCTGTGCAAGGTGGAGGGTCTTGGTGATTGATGGATGGATGCCTGTTTCTCAAAGGTTCCCCCGCTCCCCGCCATGCGCAAAGCTGGCCCGAAGCACCATATGGAGTCTCTCCCTGGATCCTCATCAGCCCACCCCTCGCGCTGCAGGTCAGACAGCTGAGCGCGCCTCCCCCAAGACGGTCTTGCTCACTTTCTGAGCGCGGGGAGACACGTCGGTGGAGTCGGTTCAAAAGTCCCGCCGTTTTTAGAGAGAGGCAGCTGCTTGGAAACAAAGTCTGAAAGTACACCTGGAGTTTAGACAACACATTCCGTCCATGCACTAAGAACTACTAAACACGGGCGCTTTACAAAACAAATTCAATGTCCAACGAATCTTCTCGCCCCGGATGCAGAATTCTGCGACTGCACACAGCTGAGGAACTAGAGGGAGGACTGGGGCATTTAATTTGGATAGTCCAAGTCAGAGAAATTTGAACTCAAAAACCTACTCAGATTGTGTCCTGAAATCACCGCTTCTTTGCTAATCCTTTCCACCATCTACTCCGAAGGTCTACTCCCCCAGTCCCCGAGGCCGGAGGCACAAAAGAAGTGGCCGAAGGAAGGCAAATCCGATATTGCACCGAGCCAACCTCCTGAAGTTAGGCACCTGAACCGGTAAGCGCGCGTCCTTATCTGCCCACAACCCAGAGGCTGCGGAGTTGGCAGGGTGAAAAACAGCTTTGATTTAAAGCTTTCAAAATCCCCTGAGGGTCAACGTGACCGCTCCGGTCAGCCAGTCAGCAGCTTGGGTCCCGAGGAGGGACAGCTGAGTGGGGTGGGTCGCGGAGCCTCGCTGCCCTCCTCCCCTCGTCAACCCACCCCCGACGTCACACGCATCTCAGCCACGCGCTAGCGGTTATTCTTTAAACCTAGGATAGAAACGAGGCGGGAGAGAACGCGACGTGCAGAAAAGGGCCTCAACCCCGGAGCCCGCCCGCCCGCCCGGAGCGCGCCCGCGCCCGCCACCCTAAGTCACCGCGCGCAGCTCCAGGCTCCTAGGTGCGCGGACGCGTTCCCACGCCTCTGCCGGCACCTCGCGGCGGGCATTGGCCAGGGCGGGTCCGCCCCCTCCTTTTTAGCCAATAGAAAGCCACGCCGTCCCAGGGAGGCGGGGCCTGGAGAGCGGCCCGGGCGGGCCGGCGAAGACGCAAAGGGCCCCGCCCGCACGGGAGGCGTGGCCGGCGCCGGCTCTTGCGCCCAGGCTGGGCTGCGGCGTGGGAAAGAGCTTCGAGAAGCAGACCGCGCCGCCCGGGGAGCCGCGCTTGCAGGAGCCCGGGTGGGAGGGAGGGAGGAGGCCCGCGGGGAGCGCGCTGCGTCCGGCTCGGCGTCGGTGGCTGCTCGCTCTACGCCACGATGAAGCGCCCTTGCGAGGAGACGACCTCCGAAAGCGACCTGGATGAGACCATCGACGTGGGGAGCGAGAACAATTACTCCGGGTGAGCGCCGAGAAGCGGGAGAGTGTCGGGAGCTTCGGGATCCTAGGAAATTTAGGGGCTCCGGTTGAAGAGGAGAAAAGTTGTCCTCGGGAAGTGGGTGCTCGCGGAGCTAGAGTCGGGGTGGGGCGAGAGGTAGGGTTCGCGCTAGGTGTGGGAAGCGACTGGAAGGGAACTGGGAGGGAGCGTGCAGGAGATGGCGAGGGAGGGTCCCGGGCTGTCAGCGCCAGCACGCGTACAGGCACGTCCGGGCGACGCCCCCGCCACTGGAACTGTATTTAGGGACAGTTCCAAAATAGGTCTGAAGAAAAGAAAAACAATTTGATTTCTGTTTTGAAAGAAACTGGAATCGCGAATTGAGTTTTTGAGAAATTAAAGCCTTTGCGTTGTTAAGGCTAAACAGACCGAGTTGCGCAGGTTGACAGAGGGTGATCTGGCTGACCCATCCGTGAGTGACAGACCTAAGGAGCAGAGGAGGCAGCGTTGCTTTGACTGCGTGTCCTTTAGTCTCCAGAAGATCGGCGTTGTGATCACAGAATACAGACCTCTAGTTTCCTTTGACAGCGAGATTACCCAGGCATTTTAGAGCCAAGGCAGGTCAAATGATAATTGCTTCTAATTGGCATGCCCAGAAGCACCTTAATTATATATCTGCAGCTGTCACTCAAAGAGCGAAATCCTTCCTGCATGTAGAAAACTGGTTTTATTTCACAGACTTATTTTAAAACTTAGAAATTAAAACATCAAGTTTTAAAAAGATGCATGAGACGCTGCTTACCAACTATCTTATTACTGAAGGGTCACATCTTAGAAAATGAAAACGGAGGCTGTCACCTGAAAAGGTGAACCCTGTAGAGAAGGGGTGAGAAAGAAGGGGCGGTTGATTTGGAATTAAGATACTGAAGTGAGAAGATGAGGTAATGGGAGAACTTCTAAAATGAAAGAGAACAAACAACATGGCCTGGAGAATTTAACACCTTAAAGAACTATAGTATCCGTGAATCTCAAAGCGACACATGTGAATGTATACTCGTAGGAGAGTGCACATTAGGTGACCAACTCTGTGACCAAATAAGTGTTTGATTAAGTATAGAAATGCCGTCCAGTAAACTCTAGGTGGATTGCAGCTTCTTGGGATTTAAGTGTAGTTTGAATGCTGGTGATAGTTTCATTTTCAGAGCAAAGCGTGCAAAGAACTAAAGCAAGATTTAACTTGCCTAACAATGATATGGTTAGGGTATTCTTTTAAAACGTTAGTATGCAAATTAAAAAAACCCATCCTTTTTATGGTACTGAATATCAGTTGTTGAATTTTGGAATGGTACAAGTATTTGATTTGTTTTAAAAGTTGCATCCAGAGACAAGGTGACTTTTATCGTGGGGCTCATGTAATGTTCAGTCTGCCTGGCAGGAGCTAATGGGGCACATACTATCAGATAGGCTTGTTGACCTTTATGGAATATATGAGAAGAAATAGAACATATTAGTCTCTGACCTCCCACCCTAATTGGCCGTCGTTATTTCACTGGAGAACTCAAAAGTTCAGGTTCATTTTTTTTCCATTTGAATTGGCAGCTAAATTATCCAGTAGCATTTTTTAAAATTACATTGATTTATTGTTTCGTGTATGTGTGTGGCATGGTATGTCATCGTCACCTCTGTGCAGAGGTCCGAGTGGTTGTCCCCTTTTCATCATGTGGGTCCAAGGAATGGAAGTCAGGTCAGATGGCCAAACTTTGTGGCCATTGCCTTAACTTGCTAAGCCATCTCAAGGCCTCACTAACATTTCTTTTTTAAGACTTGATTACTACCCTGGGAACTAAAAAGAAAGCCAAAACTAAGGGAAAAAATAACATAGACATGAACTGTGCAATCGATCTGAATATTAACAGGCACCATGAAGCACCAGGGTGGGGTGGGGGACAATTGCTACTCTGGTTGCGGTACCTGACACAGGCTTCCTTCTCCACAGGCAAAGTACTGGCTCAGTGATGAGGTCAAATTCACCCACAACCACCTCTCAGATTATGGCAAGAAAGAAAAGGCGAGGGGTAAGCGATTCCCCTCTTTTGTCTCCTGCCATCTAGCATGGGAACCTCTGCTGCTGCTTTCCTGTCCTGAGTACTGTTACTGTATATGTATCCTTAAACTTCTGTTTTGGTTTCTTTGGGTTAGATAATAGAAAAAAGGCGTCGGGATCGAATAAATAACAGTTTATCTGAGTTGAGACGACTGGTGCCAACGGCTTTTGAAAAGCAAGTAAGTTACTCCCTTCCTCCCCCGACCGCCCCCCTCAAAGAAAAGGCTCAGAGCATCTGATTTCTCATCTGGGAATGTGGACTCTTGCTGAAGCTCATTAAAATAATGGTGTGTGTGCCCTGATCCGGCATAGACCAGCCATTTCAATAAAATGCTTTGTTGTGGCAAAACTATTAAAAACATAATCCATCATGGAGTTGAAAACATTTCCATTCTTTAGCTTATTTTCCCCTTAAGGGAAACAGGACTCATGCTTTCTCTGGTCTTTGAATCCAGCAGGGATTTTGTTTAAAATTGTGCTGTATGTAGTTTTCTTGAAAAAAATGTATCATATGTGAAATATCATTTTTTCCCTCAAACTTTGAAAGTACTCTTTTTAAAAAAAATCAAAGTCAAGAAAGTAAGATTCTATTTTGGTTTCCTAAATTGTACTAATACAATTTATTTAGCCATCCACTTTCATTTTTAATTCTTGGGTTAATAGAACATTGCTTGATTTGGGACATAGTTTGGAAGTTTAGTAAAACTCAAATTAGTCATAAATGCTGCTTTTCAAAGTTCAAGTATTCTTTTACGTAAAAAAAGAAGAAGCTATTTCACATTTGGGACAGCAACAAGCCAAGTGCTTACACTTTCCTTCGTGGGTTTGGAAGTCTTGTTTTTCCGTTCTGTCTCTGTAGCTAATTCATGGGCTTCTAAGAGCATCTCTCCAAGTACGTAGCAGTTTCTGTGCTGAAAATGTTTTCTATTGAGTTCCAAATTGGGTGCAAAACATCAGTTGGTTGTTTATGCTTCTTTTTGCTGGTTTGTTTGCTTCGTGATTCTGCAAACACTGTACAGCAAGCCCCGCAGAGCCTTTGGAGGCTGTCCAGGGCGGCAGTTTGGCACTTTCGCTGTAACTGCTCATACATCTTCACAGACATGGCAAACAATGGGAAGGACAGGACATGTTCTGCTATTGATTCTGTATATTTAAGACAAAAATACACTGTGCAATTCATATGCTGAGGTTGTCTTTGGTGGCTTACTTATACTGTTATAAGTAAGTGTAATTATAATTCTCATTGGTAGGCTGCAAATGAAAATGACAATAACCTATGAACATTTTTACTTTTTTGAGTACTGAAATTTCTCCATTGTGACATTGAAAAGCAGTCACTTGGGTGGTTTTTTTTTTTCCTTAGTCTTAGTTTGTTAGGTTTCTTTTTCATAAATATTGACTTAAACCTTAAGAGCAAGCCTCAGTTGTTGGCAGTTAGTTATCGTAAACATAAGCCGTCCCATTTACAGAGTCTGGCTGCCAACCCTAGTGAGCTGGCCCTGTCACAATTAGGGGAGAAGAATATTCTTTAGAAAATCTAAAGAACTGAAGCTCCTGCTATTTAATTAAATTAAGAAATAAATTTAAAAACCACTGAGTGTAAGAATCTAGGAACCTAGAATAAATGTCAGGATTCTTTTCACACACACACACACACACACACACACACCCCAAAACAACAACAGCCGCCACGTATTGATTTAATTATCCAGCTCCTCTAGGAAGTTAGTGAGAAACCAGCATGTCCCCAAGACACTCTCGGTGGCACGTTTGTTTCACTTGGTTCTCAAAGGCTGCTTTATTTTAAGAAGGGGAACAGTGAACACATATTGGCAAGACGGTTTTACTAAGAGCAGCTTTGAATGATTGGAAGATCCTAAGTCATGTATGACGCTCTTTAAGAAAACTGCAAACTAGTCCTTTTTCTTTGTGATCTTAGAATTCACAGTGACACCTGCTGGTAACCTTGAAGGTCCTTTTTTAGTTTGTTTCCTTTACTCGTGGTGTCTATAAGTTATCTTAAGTTCACTGGAATTTTCTACTTTAAATGTTCCACTGTTGAAGTTTTGTTAAAACGCTATGTCTTTATCCTCTGGAATTAACATTCAAGTATTGAGCTGCTCTAGACTTCAGTAGTAATGACAAATGAATGTGCCCTAATGAAATATATCATTAATCAAGATAGAGATCAAACCCAAAGTCTGAGAGTTTTGCAGTTGGCATAGTGTTTGTGCAGTGAACTTAGGAATATGATTGTTCTTATTATTTAACGAATCATTTCTTCAGCGCCTTGTTCTGGTCTCTAGAGTTACAAGCTGATGTCATCGGCCAAGCAATAGTGACTGGTGTTTTTATATAAAGTTTAGCTGACAAGATCGCTCAAAGTTAAGAGAAGGAACCAAACTTGTAAGCCAATGGTTGACACACACCACAATTTCAGCAGGTTCTGACGACCTGACCGGCATAGTTGCCGGCATGCACACACGTGCAGCACATGCACAAACACACACTCACACACACTAACATGCATGCACATGTGTGTACACACACAATTAAAATTTAAAGTAAAAGGAATTCAGGTCCCCCCTGTGGTGAAATTAAACAGAATTTTATAATAAGAGGCAAAATTCCAACTGTAGTACTAAGTTCAATATATAAAGTACTAAGTTTCTGCAAGACTCATGATACTTTATTATTTGATTCTAAAGGGATCTGCTAAGTTGGAAAAGGCTGAAATATTGCAAATGACAGTGGATCATTTGAAGATGCTTCAGGCAACAGGGGGTAAAGGTAAGCGCTGGTACCATTGTTTCGACTCCTTTCTACCTTTCTCTTTTCATCCTTTTCGTGTCATAGTCTTAAGAAAGTTACAGTTGAACAGGCCTCCAACAAGCTGGGAAAGGCAGCCCCAGATTAAAGGTGTGGCAATCAATGCTAATGGCAGGATTGAACTCGTGGGAAAGGACTTCTTGAACAAAAGAAGCACTTGACCCTGGACTTGTGTTTGCTTTCCTAAAACTGTGGGACTAAAGCTTCCTTCACAGCAGCCTGGTCAGGGATTTGAGAAGTGCATGCTGGAATCTACACAGAAAACCAAAACAAACACACAAACAACCAAATATAAACAAGACTGGGGTCCTCTCTCTTTCTCTCTCTTTCTCTCACTTTCATTAAATCAGGCTAGGACTCCAATAATTCAGCTATTTAAAGGAAATGAATCTAGAATTATTTTTGCCATTGCTTCCCCGACCGTTTTGGCCTGTCTTGACTTTACACCAACCACAACACTTGAAGTACAGGTACTGAATCCCTGCTGGAAGGAGCAACAAAACAGGCAGCTCCTGGGGAGAACTCAGAGCAGTGGATATCCAGGCCCAGCCCTGTGCCGTGATAGAATGCCCTTGACAGTACATTGTGGAAGAACTGTCAGATCGGTGTCGGACCCGCATTCTAAAAATGGTCCAAACCCAGAAGGCTGTAATACTCCCATTTCATCATTCCACTTCCTCCCACCTCAGCCAGACTTCCTGTTGCCCTTCTAGAGACTTCTTACTCTTTAACGATGCCTTTGTTTTCATCTCAGCCAACTCTATCTCACAACCCAATAAAGAGAGAAAGCTTCAAGCAGTTAAGTGCTGCAACTGAACGCTGAAGGCCTCCTAGATGCATCATAGGCTTCCTCAGCAGTCTGCGGGTGTTAGATCTGGGCACAGCAGGGCACTGTGGGGCAGGGCAGGGCAGGAAGTAGAGACAAGTCACTTTTACTAATCTGAAAACTGATAGAACACCAGCTTTGACCCGAACCATCTTCTACTCATGTCAATAGAAGAGATTACTATACATCATGCCCATATGGTATATCTGCCTCAGGTCACAATGTCCCAAGAAACTATCTTGAATGAATGAAAAACAGCACAGGACGCCTGTATTCTTGTAGCATAGAAGCTAATGGTGAAGTCTTAGAAGTGTGTTGCCCTACCCAAGTTGGCTACAACCTTTGACCTGAGTCAGAGGCAGCCTGTTGGGAGTTAAACAAGCAGCACCTGCTCCAAAGGCCCTAAGTAGTGTGATTTCATCAACCTGCCACCTCAGGATTTCAGGAGAACAGTGAAGTTAGATGCTGTGCAAGGAAAGCTACGCGATTCCTCTTACCTTCCCTTGAAGTGGCATCCATGATGTGAGGAGCTGCTACCAGAGCCTTGAATATTCGGCATGAGTTGTACTTCTAGAGTAAAACCCTCCTTTGGCTTTACAACACGTGTTGTCTTAGTTCTTGTCCGTGACCCCTTGAGCAGTCGTAGAATTCATCCCAGATGAGTGAGCGACCAGACATTTCCGACCAGTCGCCGTCTGTGTCACCTGACCTCCGGGTCACTACAGAGGCCGGCACACAGAAGAATGTGCAGGCCTTGAACAAGAGGGCCTGCCAGTGTTTGCTCACGAGCCTCTAGTGTAGTGGCGAAGGACGTGCCCTCTAGAGCGGTTGCCAGGTTGTGACTTCTGGTTCTGCAGCTCGTTAGCTCTGTCACTGGAGTCAAGAAAAATAATAATCTAAGCGAACGCCATTTGTGACATAGAGTCAATGACGAAGGGCTCCTCCCAGGTGGGTGGAAATGGCTTAATAATGGACCTGAAGTCTATAGAACTGCACTGGTACAGAGGAAGTGGCTGTGGGCACGGGTTATTGTCACCTTGAGACACACTTCTAGCAGACAGCTGCTAATCATCCTCTCCCTGTGCTTCCAACAATAGAATAGGAATTACATAATTCGTAGTCCTTAGAATGCAACAGGGCCCAGCCATACACAGCCACATAGCTGGCAAACCGCAAATGCCACTTTACCAGCACAAGGAAATTCAAAGAAGCTGGTTTCTTTCAGTTTACCATAGAATTGTACTTGTGTCTAGAGAAACCCAAATTCTTGGCTTTTTGATATCTCTGAACTCAGGTTGCTACCTCCCTTCTTTCTTTGTAAAACGCGGAAGCTCAGACCTGATGAGGACACTAAAGATGGGCATGTGCATTCATTCCGGGGACCCTAAAGACAGGCATGTGCATTCTCTCCAGGGACCCTAAAGACGAGCATATACAATCTCTCCGGGGACCCTAAAGACGAGCATATACAATCTCTCCGGGGACCTGGAACACAGGCATGGGCAGTCTCTCTGTGGAGCATCCGCATAAGGAACAGCTTTTTCTCCTATTCCCGGGGACTTTGCTTAATGACTGCTCCAAGGGTCTAGGAATGAAAAGCAGTGTTAGGGCTGGTATCCCACCCTTCATCACAGTCTCTTGTTCACCTTGGTGCTGTCTCTGCTTTCCTGGTGGTTGTGTTTTCTCCAAACACCTTTTTTTTTTGTCTCACTTCCAGATTACCCAATGAATATATCAACAGTTTTCCACGGTGCTCCAATTATAAAGTGGCCTAAAGGAAATAGGAAAATTTTGCTCGCTAAAAGCATACACTGTAAATGCTTTCGATGAAAAGAACCTAATTTGGGTTAGTGGGGTAGCTCAAAGGCAGAGGACTTGCTTAGGATGCACAGGTCCTTGGTCCAGTCCTGGAAAAGCCCTGTAAATGACCAACTCTGTGAGTCTTTTCCTATCTCCATGAAAAGTATTGTTGAGGAAAGCTTATTATCCCATGATACCAAAGTTAATATATCCCCTCCCACTCCATGGGGTTATTTGAAACCTGAATGTCCCTAAATTAGTTTTCCTCTTGTGATATTAAGATCCTAGGTTAACTAACGCATTGCTAAAGTTGTCAGGCATGCTATTTGCCGAGTATCCTTTCTTTACTCCTGCAAAAAACCATGAACACAGCAGCCATTGTGTTTTGAGAAAGAGCCACCCTATCTCTTCAGAAGATCAGCGTGGAACCTAAGTGGGTGGTTGTTCTTCAGAGCCCGATCGCTTTTCCTTCTTCTGCCCCCTCACCTCTGACTCTCCTCAACTCTCCTTCAGGCTACTTTGATGCCCATGCTCTCGCCATGGACTTCATGAGCATCGGATTCCGAGAGTGCTTGACCGAAGTGGCTAGGTACCTGAGCTCAGTGGAAGGCCTTGACTCCTCAGATCCACTGCGCGTGCGCCTTGTTTCTCATCTCAGCACCTGTGCCTCCCAGCGGGAGGCAGCCGTGATGACGTCCTCCATAGCCCACCACCACCACCCCCTGCACCCACACCACTGGGCAGCGGCCTTCCACCATCTCCCCACAGCCCTCCTCCAACCCAACGGACTCCACACATCGGAGTCAACCCCATGTCGCCTATCCACATCTTCAGAAGTACCTCCGGCCCACGGCTCTGCCCTCCTCACAGCGACGTTTGCCCATGCGGATTCCGCTCTTCGGATGCCTTCAACTGGCACTGTCGCGCCGTGTGTGCCGCCTCTCTCCACCTCTCTCTTGTCTCTTTCGGCCACTGTGCATGCCGCAGCCGCAGCGGCCACCGCAGCTGCACACAGTTTCCCTCTGTCCTTCGCAGGGGCCTTTCCCATGCTCCCCTCCAATGCAGCCGCCGCAGCCGCAGTTGCTGCTGCAACAGCCATCAGCCCACCCTTGTCAGTGTCAGCAGCCTCCAGTCCTCAGCAGACCAGCAGCGGAACAAACAGTAAACCTTACCGACCCTGGGGGACAGAAGTGGGAGCCTTCTAAGTTATTCTTTGAATGTCTTGCAATAGTAACTGAATGTCCTTCATTTCAGAATCAGCTTCAAACCTCTGCACCCTGAAGGTAGCCATACAGATAACTACACAACATACAGAGTCACACAACAACAATAAAGCAGTTTGAGAAGCAAACTTCACAATCGGAAATGTAGTATTATCTGTTTTTCCCTTTGGTTAAGGCAGCTTGGCGACTGATATCAGCAACTTAATGTCACATCTATTTCCATTTGAACTTGCCTGGAAAATACATGGATGTCACCAACCAGCCGTGCTTCAGCACATCTGACTTGGAAAAGAAAAAAAAAATATGCCATAACTGAGTTCTCCTGAAACAGGAATGGAGAAAAAAAAGAATATACACATTTTCTAAGTGCCTGAGCTAAGGAGCGTAATGTAGCACAGGATCAGAAGGTCTTGACTGTTAGGCTGAGAAAGGGAAGAACAGACCGCATGTGTTAGACTGCACACAGTACTCTGTTGAAGCCAACAGGTTTTATTGGCCATAAAGATGAATGAAACTTAAGGTGAAAGACATAGTTTGGTCTTTGCCTTCTGTCCACAGACTTGTTAAGCATGGATATTTAGCAATCCATTGATATAAACAGCCATTCCACCCATGTCCACATTAACAGATATTTCTGCTCTGCCCGCAAGCTCGCATACATCCTAGTGAGACATGGTTTAGAACACAGCGCTTCAGCCTGTAAACCTACAGGTGTACAATGCACCTCGGAGCAGTTACCTGCTGTGTTCCCACCAGGGGCTCACTCATTCATGCCAACTCAAAAAACTCCTCAGTTTGCAAGTTTGGGTTAATTTATTCAGTTTCATTTGAGCTATATTTATATGTTTGACTTCTTCAGTTTTCTCCCGACAACATGTAATGTCTGTTCTTTTCCTTTGGGGAGAGGGGAGGTGATGCATCTCTGGAGGTAATGGGGTAAAGGAGAGAGGATTTGGAAGGAAAGAACTACATGGTTTAAATGCCCTTGGTCAAGTTAGCAATTGCATTTGATCCCAAATCACAATGAATGTATGCAATTAAGTGTACATAAATTATTTTTGTCTAGACTAGAACTACATAATGGTGTTTTGGTTTTGAGTTGTTATTTTCTTTGTTTTGATTTTTTATCTTGTCTAAATGACAAAATAATCTCTTAATACATTGAAATTGATTGAGCACGTGAGATTTTATATTTGAAAGAAAGACACAGCATGTATTCTTATGCACTTCGTTTCTCTGCTGTGTGGAGAAAGCAATAAAAGAATGTTAAACATTATGCAAAGTTATACTCATAAATATTTGTTTTAAAATTACTGTACCTAGTCTTTTCTGCATTACTTTGTAACCTTTTTCTATGCAAAACTTTACATATCACTAATTAAATGAAGTCCTTTTTGACTACTTCATGTGGATGAGTTGCTTTTCAGAATGGCGAGTTGACATGCCTTTCACATGGGGCTTTCTTTTACGGACTCTTTGAGACATAGTTTTTGGCTCATGTGTTTCAAAATCATCTGAAGGATGCAATTCACATTACCTGAAAATGAACTTTATGGAACTTATAGATTAAAACATAGATAGCATTGCAAAGGCAAAACATGAATATTTTCCCCTGCCTTGTGTTGCTTCTTCCTTATTTAGTTATAGACAGGGTCTTGCTCTGTAGCCCAACTTGGCCTGGAACTTGCTATATAGCTTAGCTTGGCCTCAAAATCAAGATCCTGCTGCCTCAGACTCCCAGCAAATGATACCTTTTGATCATCTATGGCTCTTGGAAAGGCACAAATATAGGACTTCAAATAAAAGAGTATCAAACACAGAGAAGGAGCCAGAGTGTGTGATATTGTGTAGCTCAAGAACAAGGCTTATTTGAGGAACAGCAGTGGATATATGACAGGCATGGCCATGCTTCCTGATGGTGAACCCTCTATGTCTGTCCAGGTTTCCTTGGTGAGGTGCAGATGTTGTGGTTGTGGCCCTCTTCTTCAGAGAAGGCTAAAATCATGTGGAACCTCTAAAGCCACTAGCCAAAACACACCATAAATAAATAACTTTGCATCATTCATATCAAAATGCTCAAATGAAAATGATGAAGAGACTTTCACCATACTTTGGTTTTGAAAAATGAGGTATATGGTATTGTAGGTGGAGCTCTGTTTTGTGAAAACCGTACTGCCTTTTGACGTGGTCACTTTCATGTTCTTGACAAAGAACTAAAAGGATTTGGGCCTTTTAAGTTTGTTTTAGGGGAAAGGAAAGAACTTTTAGGTAATTGATTTGTTGGTGGGTTTTATGTAAAAGTCAGTTTCAAAATTAATTCAGAGGCATTTTGGTAGAATTAAAGGGGTTGGGGGAGAGGCAGTTTGAGTTTTCCCCGAACCCAGAAGCTATGCACGTGCACAGTTAGACCATAGCCTTGTGTCTCCCAGCAGTCCACAGAGCCAAGTGCGTGCATAGCTTTGAGTTGTACTCCTCAGGTTTGGAGTGGCGTGTGGGACCTGATGCTGATGACACAGACATTCAGAGGAAGAGGCATGCTGAGATGCTAATAATAATAAAAAAAAATCTGGAGGAAGAGGTCTTCTCTTCCTGAGATCACTGACAAATATGACCTCTCCTATCTTATTTGAAGAAATATGAAGAAGTTTAAAGTAATACCAAAACCATAAAATTCCAAATATTACCTAGAACAGTGTCTACTCTGTCCACGTGTATGAAGGCATTATAACCTGAAGGAAGCCTCTGGGTTATCTTTCTTATACATGCGACTTATTTTTTTTTGCCCATGATGAGTTATCCCAATGCAAGAGTAATCATCTGAGAGGTGTCATCACAAAGGATTGTGATTTCAGAATGACATGTTTCCATGAGTCTAAGTCTCCATCGGTTGCTGTTGATTTAGGATCAATTTTTGGTGGGGGGACGCGTTTCAAGACAGGGTTTCTCTGTAGCTTTGGGGCCTGGCTGACTTCAAACTCACAGAGATCCGCCTGCCTCTGCCTTCTGAGTGCTGGGATTAAAGGCGTGCGCCACCACCACCCGGTTTAAGATCAATTTTTTAAGGAATAAGGAAGTCTACAATATATACACTTTACAGACTAATTTTAAAATAGCTTAATTAAATATAACACAGAAATGCATCTTGGGTTTCAACCACCACGGTAATGCTTTTACTAATGATGACTGCGATTTTCGAAGTCACAGCTAACAGTGTGCATAGAGGGGGCTAAATGGCCTCCCTTTAATGACTTTGTAAGCTTAGTGATTTGAAGATACAGGGTTTTGTTTGCTTGCTTGCTTACTTGCTGCTTGTTACCGTGTTCTAGTTGTTCAGTGACATTGCTTCCGCTTCACTTCCTGGAGGATTGCGGTCGACTTGATCTCCTGATTCTTCTGAGGCTTATACCATGGCCTGAGGGTGTGAGTATTTGCACCGTGGCAGCAAAGCATCCCAGCAAGCATGGCATTGAAACTGGCACTGTAGTTCATAATCCTGGAGAGGATACGTCTTCAAACGTCAGTGGAGATACCATAGAGAAGAAAAGCGCCTGGGCTAACACAGATGGCCTGGTGTAAGGCTCACAGGGGAAGTGGTTCTCTAGGCTCCAGGTAGTGCTTCCTCCCATGTCCTCATTCTGACTTTTGGGAAAGGACAAGGATGGGGTCAGTTAGGGAATCAGGTCTTTTGCTAGGTAGCTATTGGAACTAGGGCCACTTTAAGGTATGGGACTAGAAAGAAACTCAAATGAACAAATACCATCATGTTCTGTGCTAAGGCCAAGCAGTGTTTGGAACCTGTTTCCTCATCCGAGTCCCATACCTTTGCTATAGAAAGTCACAATACTATATTGGCATCCTGGGAATTGGAAAACAATATTAATCATTCGGTACCATCGCTACCAGGTTGATGATGACTACATGTGGGCCTGTTTACTTTTCCAGCCCATACTTTTGGTGTCTTAACCTTTGGCATTATTATTATTATTATTTTTTGAACTCATGCTCATCTCCATGATATCAACCTACCAGGGATGGCCAGGTTAACATTAAAGTAACTCTGCCAACAGATTTAGCATGGAACTTCTTTCTCTCCTTAGCAAGTACAAGGACGTTTACTCCATAACACACTATATAAAAATATATATTCTTTTGGCAGGTGTCTAGTTTACCCTTTCAGACAAATAAATGTACCTTTGTACAGGATACCAAAGAGTATAATCTTTGTAAGGCGACTGACAAAGATCAGACAGAATGGTGAAAAGTTAAGAAACTATGCTAAACAAATTAATATAAAAGATAAGAGGGTGTGTGTGTGTGTGTCTGTGTCTGTGTGTCTGTGTCTGTGTGGTAATGGGAATGCTGAACTGTTCTGAATTTTATAAAAGATAAGAGGTGTGTGTGTGTGTATATATGTTGAGGGGAATGAACTATTCAGAATTTTTTAAAAGGTAAGAAGTGTGTGTGTGTGTGTGTGTGTGTGTGTGTGCACGCATGCACGCACGCACGCGTGTGCTTGAGGGAAATGCTGAACTGTTCAGAATGTTTACCTATTCTAGGCCCATCATATCATACAGAAAGCCTCCCTTTGGCCTGTGGTGACCCGCCCAGTAACTCACCCATCGCAGCAAGTCTCTTTCCTAGGAAGGACTTAAACTGACCTGACCTCTTTAGCCTAGAGTAGGGATGGTTCCATCAGTAGTTACACTTAATATGTACACACGATGTTTCAAAAAGCCTCTTTATGGCCTTATGCCCGAAGACATTTTCATGTTTCTCGGTTCTCAGCCTTCCACAAACTGTTTGGTTTGCTTGGGCTCTGCAGCTTTCCTTTCAGCCTGTGACAATGGCAAAAATGATGATGACTTTAACCAAAGGTATCCCAAACATTTTTAAGGGCAGAAAAGGCTGAATAACTTTATTGGGGTGCTTCTCCATGTCCTTTCATTGGCTTCGAGTTCTAACCACTTTGTGTTGTCATTATAGGGAAAACAAATGGCATTTTATCAGATGGGAAAAAAAGTTCCCCAATAGTGACTCTTCATTCACCGTGTTTCACTTGTGTAAGAATGGTGATAAATTTTAAATTTAGCAATGATACCCTTTTAGCAATGGGGGCATCATCTGTTCACTCCTTCTCTCTCATGATAGGCTATTGAACTGAATATTATTTACCATATTGCAAAACTCTGCTTCCTAGATCTTTCAGCGCCTCCATAAGCCTTTGTCTCCTGTTAGAAAACATCTTAACACTTTATAAAAACCAAAACAGTATGATGAATGGGGACTTCTTGTAGCTATTGTGTAGAGTTTGGGCTGAGCCAGGATGCTGGCATCAACCCTCATCCTGGCTAGTCTTTTCCACCCAGGTGATATAAACAGGCTTTTGTAGGGTGGGAGGGCAATCTGGCAAGATGGCAGAAACTTGTTTTCAGTCAAAAGGGCCAAACAGACTGTATTTTACTCTCATAATGTGTTTGCCAGGCTACAAGCCACTTCTAAGGAAAACGAAGCTAGTTAATTGTTATCTCACAAACCACCATCATTTTATCTTGCTATTTTTACATCTTTCTCCTGGCACAGTGATGAGCATAGAGGAGTACAAATGGCAAAGTATCCAGACAGTATTGTAATGTATCAGAACTCAAGGGCCGTTTATGGACCATCAGATAAGGAAACGACCAGGTTCATAGGCAAGAATTACCTATGGGGTACGCTCGTCTTTTGCTGCTACCAAAGGGACTTGAGGCCTCCTGTATCCATCAAAAGAGAAGTCGCTGTGAGGTGGCTACAGATGAGTCAGTGTGTGCTTACGTCCTATGTAGTGGGCCAAGGAATAGACTTGAAACGCCAAGCTTCTCCTGAGCGTGACTCATGAGAACAGGCCCCATGAGTTATGGGCTTCACACAGATCGCTTCTCCCCACACCGCTTCACCATTGATGTGAATCTCCAACCGTAAGGCTACCCAAGAAGGAGAGCCACAGACAATACACACGTCGTGGCTCAATTGTAAAGGTATGTAGCCGCTTACCAGAACCCAAGGTACAGAAGACAGCCACTGTCCACGTATGTAGAATGGAAGAGAAACAAACTTCACAAATTGCCCTCGAGATAAGATGCAGTGAGAGAATGAACGTGCGCTAAATGTTCTTTTCAAATACATAGTGCTGGAGTAAAAGCCTGGAGGTGCATCCGGGGCTGCCGCAGAGAGGACCCCACCACACGTAGGCTCACGAAATCACACCTGTCATAGCCACATCTAGGAAAACTTTGCTGAATTGCTTTAGTCAAGCCCATTAATCGCTTTTAATAGGTTAGAGCATTAAAAAAAAAAAGTTCTTGGTACTACTCATCAGATCACTTGAGTTCCATATTTATAATTCTAACGAATTTATCTCTGCTTTCTTCAATGCGTATATCATTTTTATAGCCTCAACATTTAGGTGCCGGGGCGACAACTCGGTTGATATAGCGCTGGTTGCGTTCAGATCCTTAGCACACATTTTTTTCATTTGTTTGTTTGTTTTCAAGACAGGCTTTCTACGTAGCTTTGGGGCCTGTCCTGGAACTAGCTCTTGTAGACCAGGCTGGCCTCGAACTCACAGAAATCTGCCTGCCCCTGCCTCCCAAGTGCTGGAATTAAAGGTGTGCACCACCACTGCCTGGCAGCACACATATTTTTAAAAATATGTTGGAGCTTCAGGGATGGTTCAACTGTTTACAGCATTGGTTGTTCTTCCAGAGGACCCAGATTCAATGCCCAACAGTCACGTGGTAGCTTTCAAGTAGCTGTAATCTTAGTCTCAGGAGATCCGATGCATTCTTCTGATCTTTACAGGCACTGCACATACATGGTACATGGACATACATACAAGAAAAGCACCCATAAACAAACATACAACGAAAAGAAAAGTTCGTAGGTGTATAGTGTACTTCGATAAAACCCAGCCCCCAGGGTTTGGGACAAGTCGATTCTGGTGGGTCACTGGAAGTGAGGGTAGGCAATCAGTGAGTTACACACTCAGTGAGAGACCTTGTCTCAAAACACCAAAGTGGAGAGTGACAATGGCAGGACTTTACACAGAGCTTTGAATCTGTGTAAGAGATGTTAAAATCTACCTCCCAAGGAATTCCTGGAGATCCAACAATAGTATGAAAACCTTGTGGATGGTGGACTATCACTAAACAGTAGTATGGCCTATTCAAATGTCGTTTATTAAGATCTAAAATGAGTTCATATGCGAAAGCTCGACTTCCCACTCACACAGCTGCATTTAATGCATCCCAAGGCATTCTGCGGCGTCTATTCCACTCACATTAAATTACTAACATGTACTCATTTCTTCCTATGGGTAAACTCAAAGATTCACAGACTTCGGAGACTGCAAACTAGACCAATGCTTGAACTAAAACGCGAAAATGGCTGAGGCCCGAATAAGATAAACATTTGTGCAGTCGGACGCTCTACACAGGCCCCGTTTCTGGGATGTGGTGCTTTTGGAGACCATGTCACCCTGAAGTAAACATTATCTTTCATATCTTTTATATTTTAGTCGATTTTGTTGTGCTGTGGATGAGATAACAAGTTCCATTTGCTTGTTAAGATAATGTATCATATGTGTCCTGTTTTCAAGAGCAATGGCTTTTAGTCTGAATCAAAATAAACACACTGGAGAAATCCTGGCTCTTTAAAAGAAAATCTCAAGTCCGATTAATATTACTGAGTTTGAAATTACATTAGTGTTTTTAAATGATGCCCTACACTGCTACCAAGTTGATTAATACCCAGAAGAATGACGTTGTGCTCCACCATCCAGCCATTGAGACAGAATGGGTGGCTTATTCCTTTGCCATGTATGCTTATGACTTCTACACAATGTGGCAGCAGCGTCCCCTGGGGCCCTTGCTGTGAAGACAAAACTCTTTAAGCTCAGTTTGCAAAACTATAAGGGATCCATCCCCAGTCTGTGTTCAGTGCTGTCAGCTGCGCCTCTCTCCCTTGCCAGTCAGCCTTCCTGGTTCTTCCAGCTCCTGGATTTCTTCTTGCCTTGCAGAGATCCCTTTCAGTCAGAATGTTCTTCTCCCCATCTCCCCGGACTGCTGCCTTAGGTAACTCATCTTCAAGTTTCCAATCAAAGGCATCATTCCTCTGGATGTCACTAGCCCGTGCAGAACTCCTTGTGGCATCACATGGCCACATTCTTCTTCTTCACAGAACTCGGTGTTTGCTGCCTGTAATTGTGGGCTTACACTGCTCCCATACGGAAAGCAAATGATAGAGAGATGTTTGTGCCCCACTGTGTCTCTAGCGCCTCTTTGTTCTTTTGTCTGGCACCGAAGAGCACCTCACCATGTACTTGTAAAGATCTGCTAAGTGAATGAGCTCCTGAATGCTGGACTGCACGAGCAATGAATGAGTGGATGTCATCCACTGGACTGATAGAATGGCATTTGATTTGTTTCTAAGACCTGCTCCAAACAGGTCTGATACAGCCGCAAATGAAGCACAATTGATGAGATGAAAAGAGAAAAAAAGCTAGAAATAAACAGAAAGGTGGGGGAAGAAAAGAAGGAAGACAAATGTCCTCTATTTCCCACGCAGGCAAACAAATCCTAGATTTTCAACCATTCCTTTCCTAGGTAATAAGGCTACTTGGATAATGAATTTTAATCACATGAGGCTAGGATGCCCCCTTGTGGTTAATATTGACCATTTTCAACCTGCCTGTAACTTTTTCCCAAAAAGCCTTTTTAACTCTTACTAAAAAGGAAAGCAGAAATTGTTTTAGCTAATACTCCATGCAATGATCTCCAAGAATTAGTTGAAATGTTATCATTTAGTTTTTATTTTTCATCTCACTTAAATGTCAAACTGATGCAGAAGAATAACACACATGTAGGTTCAGATCATCAGATGAACGTGAACATGTATATCTGCAAAGCTCCCTGTTCTTCCCAAACCATTTTCCCGTCCTCCTTATTCCTGTAGATGCACATTTACAGGGTGTTCTCCTTTATTAGTAGTTACATCCATTGATAAATCAGTAGATAATATTTACCATTTGAAGACCTAATCTAAAATGTAATCACACTCTATTTGATAAATTTTTAAAGTATTTTATTAATAATTACGTCCATTGATAAATCTAAGTGTCTGTGCTACTGGTGTTCTGTTCAGGAAGTTGTCTCCTGTGCCAATATGTTCAAGGATATTTCCCACTTTCTCTTTTTCTCTAGTTCAGTGTATCTGATTTTATATTGAGCTTGTTAATCCACTTACATGTGAGTTTTGTTCAGGGTGATAGTGATGGATCTATCTGCATTCTTCTACAAGCTGACATCCAGTTAGAACAGTCCCATTTGTTGAAGATGTTTTTTTTTCCATTGTATATGTTTGGCTTCTGTATCACAAATCAGGTGTCCATAGATGTGTGCTTTATATCTAGGTCTTCAGTTTGATTCCCTTGACCAGTTTGTCTGTTTTTAGGTCAATATTATACTGTTTTTACGATTACAGTTCTGTAGTGTAGTTTGAAATCAGGGATGGTGACACCCTGGAAGTTCTTTTATTGTATAGGATTGTTTTAGCTATCCTGGGTGGTTTTGTTTTTCCATATGTAGTTGAGTATTGTTCTTTCAAGGTCTGTAAAGAATTGTATTGGGATTTTGATGGAGACTGCATTGAATCTGGAAATTGCTTTTGGTAGGATTGAAATTTTTATTATGTTAGTCCTGCCCATCCATCAACGTGGGAAATCTTTTCATCTTCTGATACATTCTCCAATTTCTTCCTTCAAAGACTTAAAGCTCTTGTCATACAGGTCTTTCACTTGCTTGGTTAGAGTTAACCAAAGATATTTTATATTATTTCTGGCTATCGTGAAGGGTGTGGCTTCGCTGGTTTCTTTCTCAGCCTGTTTGTCATTTGTATGTATGAGAGCTGATGATTTTCTTTCTGTTTTCTTAAAGTTAATCTTGCATTCAACCACCTTGCTGAAGGTGTTTATCAATTGTAGGGGTTCCCTGGTATAATTTTTAAGGTCACTTTATGCATACTACCATATCATCTGCAAATAGCAAAAGTTTGGCTTCTTCCTTTCCAACTATTACCTCCTTATCTTCTGTAGCTGCCATCACTCCAGCTAGAACTTTGAGCATTGTATTGAATAGGGACAGAGAGTGGACAGCCTTGTCCTGTGGATTTTAGTGGAATTGCTTTGAGTTTCTCTCCATTTAGTTTGATGTTGGCTAAAGGCTTGCTCTATATTGCCTTCATTATGTGTGGATATGTTCCTTTTATCCCTGATCTCTCCAAGACTTGTATCATGAAGGGGCATTGGATATTGTCAAAGGCCTTTTTTGCTTCTAATGAGATGCTCATATGGTATTTTCTTTCAGTTTGTTTACATGTTGGATTACATTGAGAGATTTTTGTTGAACTTTCCCTGCATCATTGGGATGAAACCTACTTGACCAAAGTGAACGATCTTTTTGATGTGATCTTGGATTCGGTTTGCAAGTATTTTACTGAGTATTTTTGCATCAATGTTCGTGAGGGAATTGGTTTGTAATTCTTTCTTTGTTGAATCTTTGTGTAGTTTTGGGCATCATGGTAACTCTGACCTCATAAAATAAATTAGGCAATGTTCCTTCTGTTTATATTTTGTGAAATAATATGAGGAGTACTGGTATTAGCTCTTCTTCGAAAGTCAGGTAGAATTTTGCGCTGAAACCATCTGGCCCTGGGCATTTTGGGGGAAGGGCCTAGGAGTCATAGGTTTATTTAAATTGTTTATCTGATCTTGATTCAGCTTTGGTAAGAGGTATTTATCAAGGAAATTGTCCATTTCTTTTAAATTTTCCAATTTGTGGAGTACCGGACTGTGAGGTGTGGCCTAATGATTATTTCGATTTCCTCAGTGTTTGTTGTTATGTTCCTCTTCTCATTTCTGATTTTGTTAGTTTGGGTATTCTTTCTCTGTCTGTTAGTTAGTTTGGATAAGGATTTGTCTATCTTGTTGATTCAAAGGAGCAGTTCTTTGTTTCATTTATTCTTTGTATTGTTTCCCTTGTTTCCAGTCTATTGATTTCAGCCCTTAGTTTATTTCTTTTTGTCTACTCCTCTTGGGTGTGTTTGCTTCTTTTTGTTCTAGAGCTTTCAAGAGTGCTTAATTTCTTTGTGAAGGCACTTAGTGCTCTGAACGTTCCCCTTAGCACCCATATCCCATAAGTTTGGGTATGTCATTTATTCGTTTTCACTGAATTCCAGGAAGTCTACTTTCTTTATTTCTGCTTTGGCACAGAAGTCATTCAGCAGGGGATTGTTCAGTCTGTGTGTTTGTGGGCTCTCTGTAGTCCTTGTTGTTGGTAAAATCTGTCTTTCATCCATGGTAATCTGATAAGACATAGAAAGCTATTTCAATTTATTGTCTCTGTTGAGACATGTTTTATAATTGAGTATGTGGTCAGTTTTGGAGAATGTTCCATAGTGCTGAGAAGAAGGAATATTCATTATTTTGGTTTGTAGTTAATTTTAGTTTGAAGTCTCTCTTGTTAGATAATGGGACAGCTACACCAGCTTGATTCTTAGGTCCATTTCCTTGAAAAATCTTTTTCTAAACCTTTACTCTAAGGTAATGTCCACCTGTGATGTTGAGGCATGTTTCTTGTATGTAGCATAAGGATGGATTCTGGTTTTGTATCCTTTCTGATAGACTATGTCTTTTTAGTGGGGAATTGAGCCCATTGATATTGAAAGATATTAATGGCCAATAATTGTTAATTCTTGTTATTTTGGAATGGAAGTCTGCTGGGGCATTGGAGGGGGGATGGTAACGTAAGAGGGCATGGGTTGTGGAGTAGATCTTTCTAAAGAGAATCTAGGGAGTGGGGCAATTCAACCGGCAGGCAGGTCACTCACATGACATGACTACTTTCAAAGCAAGTCCTAACGACTTACTTCTTGGTTTAATTATTTATCTCTTTCAATCAGCACCATCCACATACTCAACACTGCTGGAGATGCTAAGGAAAGTCCTTGCCTTTAACTGGCCCCCACAGGGTACTTTCAGGAGTCAGTGTGACTTCAGGATGACTCAGCCCAAATTGCCACCCAGTAGAGTAGCCCAACTTTGGATGGATGACAATTCTACATTTAAAATACAGTGCACAAGTACAGAAGAGTGTTTTTAGGTTTACGCAAATTCCTTTCTGCAGGCTAAACACTTCCTGCCCCTTTCCTCTTGCAGGGCCTCTTCATGTCTGGGGTATTTGTGCAAACACTCTTCAATATTTCCCCATTCTTCCTAAGCTCAGAGGTGAACATAGTAATCTGTCTCCAAAGCAGAACCTTCAAGCTGAGGGTAGGCAACGTGACACAGTGCTGTCTTGAAATGACAATATCACTTAAGGAAAATTTAATTCTTTGACTGAAAATCGAATAAAGAAAGAAATAAAAAAGAAAAGAAAAAAAGAAGGAAAAAAAGACAAGGAAGATATTAACCCAAATTAAGACTTCCTTTAGAAAGGACCTTGACAGCAGTGGTGGTGGTGGCACACACCTTTAATCCCAGCACTCAGGAGGCAGAGGTGCGTGGACTTCTGTGAGTTCAAGGCCAGCCTGGTTGACAGAGCAAGTTCCAGGACAGCCACGACTGTTAACACAGAGATATGCTGTACCTCCAGCCCAACCAAGCCCTCTTCTGGCTGCATTCAATCTCCCAGCAAGCATTTCCTCTCTCTAGGCTTTAGATCTCTCCTCAGTCCCCATCACCTCTCAATCTGTCATCATTTGTCAAAAATGTCAATCTCTGTAGCAAGCATCATAACTTGAATGAGCATCGTTGGCCTAATTCTGAATACAACATGGCTTCCTTATTTGAAATCTTCCCAAATTTATAAGCCACCATCAGAACCTTAATATTTTTCTCCTCTGATTCCCATTCAACTAAATTAGAGACAATCTTGTTTATTTTTATGAACCTGTGTCACAACAGTGACTGCCGTGGACAAAGTTATCCCAGATGTATGAATGAATGAGTGAGCGAATAAACTAATGTAAACGCCGAAGCGTTTGTGGAGACCATAAGCATCTCCACGGTACAGAAAGGACCTAGAAGCTCTGAAGAGTTGAACACCTTCCTCAGATGGCACAGCTAACATTGGCACACTAAGGATGACTTCATCCTCTAGCTTCTTAACAAGGATGCTTCTTTGCTTTTCCATTTTTTCAGACCTCTTTTACTTTTCCATGTTTGTCCATCCTCTGTAAGTAGATCATGGATAAGTCTCTTACCTCTTCCTCATGTCAGACCTCAGTTCTTAGGGTCAGGCAGATAACAATGACCTCGTAGGCAGACTTAACGCTGCAACTCCAAACAGTCTTCTCTGCACCCAACACATTTCACTGTCTGTCTTGCTTAATCACCCCATCTTCTCCCCAGCATCTTCACAAGACTCGGATACCTCTCCCACCTAGTACTTCTGTTTTGTTTTTAATTTTTTTTAACTTTTATTTTTTTGTGTATGGGTGTTTTGCCCTCTCATTTGTCTAATTACTTCATGCATGCCTGGTACCACAGAACAGCAGGGGGTGTTGGATTTCCTGCAATTGGAGATACAGATGCTTGTGAGCCACCACATGGGTTCTAGGAAGAGCAACCTGAGCTCTTAACTAATGAGCCCGCTCTCCAGCACCTGCCACTTTGTCTCTCTGGCCTCACTGTTCGTACTTCCTTTACTAGTTATACTGTTCGAATCATTTTCTTAGTGTACTCTCCTGTGTTTACTCCTTGATCATCTGTCCGCTTTGTGAATTCTTCTTTTGGGAGATTCCAAATCTACTCAAAGCTTCTACTCCTCTCCAGACCTTCAAGTCTAACTTAATGTTTCCTATCAGTGTTTGGTCATGTTGGCTTGTGGTGATATTTTGTTTGTGCTTGCCTGAAGATCAGAGAAGGAGAACAGTCAGCTACTAGTTCTTACCTCTACCTCAGACCAAAGGGTGATGCTGTCTCTACTAATCCTCAGATTGAATGCCACTGAGCTCCTGTCTCCTGCTTTATATTCCTCTCTCCGCCCAGCCAAATCACTCCTGTCTCCACCTTCCCAGTGTTGGGATTAAAGGTGTGATCTCAAGTGCTGGGAATCAAAGGTGTGAGCTCTGTTTCTCTTTTATTGATTCAATCTCATGTACCCCAGGGTAGCCTTGAACTCAAAGAGATCCATCTACCTCTGTCTCCCGAGAGCTTGGACTAAAAGTACGTGTCACCACTCCCTGACCTCTATGGCTAACTAGTGTGGTTAGCTCTGCACTCTGATCTTCAGGCAAGCTTCGGTACAGCACAAACATAATATCACCACATTGGCTCTGAGGGGTGAGGCTAGACTTGCCACCTTTACCCACTGCCCTGCATTTCAGCCTCCTTAATGACTTTGTGTGCCCCCTTGAATTGACTCATCAGACAGAACACACGTGGGGTGTGCATCAGGTCAGCAATGATTCTTCTACCTTCCGGATGGACCCTGTTGCTTCTGGGCCTAACAAATACCAAAGTTTTTTGGCTTGTTTGTTTGCTTGTTTGTTTTGCATCCCATTTGCAAATCTTTAACAGGTCATCAAGTCCTCCAGAATCTGGCTGCAGGTTCCTGTCTGACCTCATCCTACACTATGCCCCAGCATGTGTCCCTCGTCACAGCCCAGTCGATGAAGCTGTCTTCGTGGGAGATCCAGCTGTGGTAACTGTAATAGTTAATTGCAAGTATCAACTGTTTTGGAATAAGGATGCAATAAAGGGTAATAGTAAAGCACTCCTGCCCCTGCTCTGTTGGAGGGTCAAGAGGACAGCTTCCCCAGGAAGTAACCTACAGAGCAGATGGTTAAGGAAGACGGTGGTGCTATCTAATCACTGAGGTCCTAGATGGAACAAAAAGTAAAACTCTTTTCTGTCCAAGAGTTGAGACGCTCTTTTTTTTCTGCTACTGGACAGCTGAATTAAGACCCCTGAATCTGTCATTCTAAGATTTATACCAGGTTCTCAAGTCTTCAGGCATGGGCTAAGAATTATACTACCAGCTTCCCTGGTTGCAAGGCTTTCAGAGTTGAAGTGATCCTGGCCATGGTTGTCCAGGCTCTCTAGCTTCCTAGATGGCCTGTTGTGGCATTTTTCAATATCTGTAGTCTCAAAGTCAACTCCCACATTAAGTCTCTTCTATGTGTCTATATCTCCAATTAGCAAAATAGATATCTGGGTATGTCCGTTAAAGTGTTTGCTAAGATGATTAGATCATGGGGACTTTGAATAAACCCGTGGAATAACCCTTTCATGGTTTCCTAAAAGGGTGACATTACTGGGAGGTGGTGACATATGGGAATCAGTCTGTGCAGACATGTTCTTAGAGGGCTGTGCCTCCCTGGGAGCTGTTCCTCTGCTTCCTGGATGCCATGGTGTGAACTGCCTTGCTCCACTGTACCTTCCTAGCCATGACGCATCTGAAAATAGGAGTCAAAAGAAGGAATTCTCCCTTTTATGCTCCCCTGGGTGTTTTGGTCGTAGTAATGAGAAAGCTAATTATCATACTGCCTTTTCTCTTCCACTTGTCTGTCTATCATCTGTCTGTCTGTCTTTCTGTCATCTATCTGTCTATGATCTATCTGGTTGTCTGTCTGTCTGTCTGTCTGTCTATCAACTTCTAGGGGTTCTTTCTCTCTGGATAATCCTGACAAATGCAATCCTGCATTTCATTACATGAAATGCCTATTCACAGGCAATCTGTAGACTGCCAGCCTTTCTGTTCACCGTGGAAACCAGCATCCAAATTCTATTTTCAGCTGGTGCCCATTTATTTTCTTTACCTCATGATGAGGGCTCTTTGTAAGTTTGATACGTCACAAAGAATCAGGGCGTGGTGCCCACTATTTTGTTGAGGGTGATAATGATAACACATATACTTCCGCCTTAATTGCACGGTAAAGTGAAATTTTCCGAAAACAAAACAAACAACAACAACAACAACAACAAAAATAATGCCATATTCTCTGTGAACCCAACAGTGAATGTGCTTCTGTTAGCAAATACCCAGCATTTTCCTCTCCCAAACCTGTCACAGAGCCACTAAAAGGAAGGCAAAACTTGTCAATTTAGATGAAATCAAGTTTCCAATTTGCTCTGAGCTATAAAAATTCTCATCCAAATCCTGGTATACAACTTTCAGGGTAACATATGTGACTGGCAAATGTGGTAAATTTTTTACATTCAGAATGCCACTTGTATAATTTTCTGAGAAAGAAAAAAACTTATGTAAAATAATTAAATGGGTTACATAGTATGTAATGTATACAATGTATGTGTAATATAAACTAAATGCTGGGCAGTGGTACATGACTTTAAACCCAGCACTTGGGAGGCAGAGACAGGTGGATTGCTGTGAGTTCAATGCCGGTCTAGTTTATATAATGACTTCCAGAACAGCTAGAGTTACTTGGTGACACCAAGTCTCAAAAACAAACAAACAAATAAGCAAATACAAAAATAAAAATTAAACTAAAAAAGCAAATAATTCATCATTCAATTTAATCAAAAAGGTCTTTTTTGAATTTATAAAGGAGAACAAGATAGGAACAGCTCCACTTTCAATAAACAGTATGTGCTCTCAGCGTATAGGAAATCGAAATTGGCCCAAAACATGATGTAAAATAAGCATAAATCTCCCTAAAATGATTCCCTTTTTTTATCAATCAAACACATTCAAGAGTAAATAAAGGCTTCCTAAACATCCCTGCTTGTACATACATCCAAATGATTTTCAAAGGGTGGAAATTACAATCTTAGAGACAGATGAACAAATCTATAAACTAAATAGAAGGAAATTTCAAGTCCTTTATAGTTAGGGACCTTTAACAATTTTTAATTGTCAGTAAAAAAATGAAAACTAGGTAGACACGTCATTTTTGAAATATAGCTTTAAAAATATCGGTAAAGTGAACAGAATTTTTGTTACCGATAATAATGCGGCAATAAAAGTCAAATTACATTAACATTTCTTGACAGAAGTTGCAGGAAGAAAAGGAAGCCTTCCCTGACCGGGAATCGAACCCGGGCCGCGGCGGTGAGAGCGCCGAATCCTAACCACTAGACCACCAGGGAGCTTGAGAAGTTCCTTTCTGTTACTTTAGTTGATTCATATAGGGTGTTGAATGTACTTCCAGGCTGTAGAGGGCACACTTGTTCTTAGCCGTACGTGTTCAATTGCTGCAAGAATAGGCACCGGAAACTAGGGCAGTTCTTCAGCTTTCAGGCGGAGCTCGCAACAGTTGTTAGGAGGGAAACAGCTGCTAAAAACCCTAGACACTGATCACCCTCTGCCTGCTCTGCAAAATTCTCGCCCTGCCTGCATTCCGTGGAATATTGCTACGCCTAAACTACTGTCAAACTTCCGTCCGGATCTTGTCATTTGCTTCACCGTTTTCTTAACTATCTTCAACTCTTTATTCAGATCACATCTGTTTGTACCTGTCCTTTCTTTTTTCCTGTCGCGTGAATATTAAGTGCCATTAAACACCCAAGGAAATCTAATGTCTGTGGCAGAGAGGGCTTTACCCTCGAAGATCCCGCAAAGCCTGTAAGCGTGTAAATGTCGGTACCAAAGGGCGTATCACACATGTAAATTAATATATATATGTATGCATCACATGATCGTGACTTATTTAGCGTATGTGATTCGGGTTAATGAAGCTGCAAGAGCTGCGGGTGTGGCAGGGCTGCTGTGAGTTATCCTCAGATTCCTCAACAGATTCCTATCTGGACAGTCGCTTCAATGCACACCAAACACAGCCAGGGAATTTTAATTGCCAACAGAATTGAACAGCTTCATAGCCAGCCTCCAATCATAACCCCTCACAAAATGTGAGCCAAGAGTAATGCAAACCAAGAGCTCCCACTGTGTTGTGAGGTGGAAAGAGGAAAGACAGGCTTGAGTCCTCTAAGAACTTGCTCCCCACAACATCAGGAACCACGGTTGAGATTCAGCTGTCATCCATCGAACAGAATCGGCTGAGCTGGGCTTCAATATTGACGCTTGTTTTTTTTTTTTTTTTTTTTTTTTGCCTTTTGTTTTTGTTTTTTTAAAGCAAGTGTTTCAGATAATGACTAAATCATTGACACTATCTAAGCTTATCTAAATACACAAACAGGAAGATGAAAGGAAATTGCTAAGATTAATTAATAAAGTATTACCTGAAGACAATTCTAGACTTTTCTTAAAAGGCAGGGTCTCACTGTTGCAGCCCTGACTGACCTCAAAGTCCCCTGGCCTCTGCTCCAGGCAGCTAAGATTAAAGACTTGTGTTAACCTTTACCATATTTTATATTAAAAAAATACATTCCCCCCCTTTTCCTGGCCAAGAAATTTCAGTGGACTAAGATTTGCAGGTGGCTATACCTCTGTGTTGGGGGGTAACCTGTCCAATACAACCGAACATCTAGTTTGAGCAAAAAGATAGAGCAGCTACCAATTTAAAATTTTTAGTTTAAATTGTAATAGGTTTAATCACAATGTAAAAAAAAAACAAAAAAACAGGGCCCAAGTTTTACCTTCCAAATGGTACCTCATTCATTTCTCTCAGTTGGACGGCATTAGCATACTCCTGCACAATTCCAGAAACTACCTGTGCAATGGACAAAGAGCTGGGCTTGGGTTTTGCCTTCTTGTTTTGTTGTTGCGGCGGGCTTTTTGAACAAGAACTCACTGTGTAGACCAAGCAGCCCTAGCACTATCTATTTGGAGCAAAGTGGCCTTGAACTCACAGAGTTCAAACAAACCCATCTTTGCTTTCAAGAGCAGAAGTTAATAGCCTGGGCTACCGCACCTGGTTTTTATCCATCTTTTTCTCCAGAGATTGATTGATTTTATTTATTTATTTATTTTCTTGAAAACTACAAAACCTATGGAAGCAGATACTGGATGACAAATTTGCACACACACACACACACACACACACACACACACACACACCCTTCATGTAAACCTGTGCTGTCTCTTCAGGGGCTTTCATGAGTGTCTCCAGGGCCCTGAAACATAGCATACTAGTGTTGAATTCACATTGGCTTTTTATTCCTTAAAGAAATAAAATCTTAATACTTTTTTTGTTTTGTTTTGCTTTGTGAAACAGGGTTTCTCTGTAGCTTTGGAGCCTGGCCTGGAACTAGCTCTTGTAGACCAGGCTCACTGTGACCTCACAGAAATCCTCCTGCCTCTGCCTCTCCAGTGCTGGGATTAAAGGCATGAACCACCACCACCCGGCTCAATACTTTTTAAACATTGATCCTTTTTTAAATGATAATATTGGTTCTACTGAGTACCCAAAATAATATTTTGGACCCTTTTTTTTTTTACTATTTTAATGTAGGTATGTGGATATTTAAGTTCTGTATATAACTTGCATAATACTATCTTAATATTTTGCTATTTTTACTTTTTTCTGAGTCACTTGAGGTTATTACAATGTCATAATAAATCTTTTATCATTTGTCATCTCATAAGTACCAGGAATAAAATAATCATACTCAGGAAATTTGAATTCAATACAATCCTTTTTATATGATCAATAATCAAAAGTTTCAATTGCCCCAATAGATCTTTTATAGTTTTTTAAAATCAGGACCCAACTAAATCTCATTTCTTAAATCTGCAAGTTTCAATTATCTTTTAACAATTTTTTTTAATAATGGAGGACAATTATTTTGGAAAAGATCCCTCAAACTAGATATTTTTTTGGCAGAAAAACTATCAAAAATGATAATTTTCTCTCAGAATGTGTACAGTGCCAGCTCTTCTCATTCCTGCCAGTGTTGTGCATGCAAGCACAATAATGCGTCCTTCATCCATGTCCCCAGGGCATGCTACCTGCACCATTAGTTTTGTGTTAACTTGACACCGGCTATAGTAGGTGGAGAAGAGGAGACCTCAATTGAGAGAATGCTTCCATAAGATCAAGCTATAGACAGCCCTGTAGAGAATGTTTTCTATTAAGGCTTGATATGGGAAGGCCTAGCACAGTGGTGATAGCATACCCCTGAGGGTGGTCCTGAGTTCTACAAGAAAGCAAGCTGAACAATCAGTGCCCCCCTCCCGCGGATTCTGCATCAGCTCCTCCTTCCAGGTTCCTGCCTTGTTTGAGTTCCTGCCTTGACTTCCTTCAGAGGCGGATTATGGTGTAGAAGTGTAAATTATGTAAACCCTTTCCTCCCTGCTTGCTTCTGGTTAAGGTGTTTTATCATAGCGATAGTAGCTCTAACTAGGACACCACCTTACAAAGCAAAATAACTTGACAACTTGTGAAGAAAATTTTCCTGGATTACCTGGGCGAGCAAATCATCACGTGTCTCTAAGAGGGAGGGAGGGAGGCAGGGGAATGCCAGAGCCGTGTGATAGGCTGGAGATTGCTGGCTTCAGTAAACCTGTGCTGAGGCACGAGGAGCCAAGGAAGGCAGGTTGTCCTGAGAAATGGGTCAAGATAGGGACAGAGATTCTTCTCCAAGCCTTTGTTTGGAAAGAAAGCAAGCTTGCTAACACCTTGGTCTATCCGGTGAGAGCTGCGCTGGACTCCTGAACCACAGCCCTACAATGTAGTGATTGCTTGTGTTTTAACAAATAGAGTTTGCCTGAAGATCAGAGTGCAGAGCTAAACCACTAGGGGTCAGGCAGTGGTAGCTCACCTTTTAATCCCTGTACAGGGGCCAGCTGCAGCTCTGTTAGTTCAAGGCCACCCTGGATCTAAAAGAGAAACAGTTTACACAAAGGTGATTTCAGCTCTTAAAATCCCACGCCTTTAATCCTAGCACGGGGAAGGTAGAAACAGGAGTGGTATGGCTGGGCAGAGAGAGGAATGTAAGGCAGGAGGAGACAGGAGCTCAGAGCAGTGTGAGGTTTTAATGGGGATGGATGCAGTCTGAGGACAGGACCGCCCCTGTGGTAGAGATAAGAACCCTAGTGGCTGCCACTCTGCTTCTCTGATCCTTCAGCTTTCACCCCCATTGCTGACTCCTGGTTTTTATTGTTAAGACCAATTAGAAGTCGTGCTGCACCCCAACAAATGTGACGCTTTAGGACACTAGTTTTTTTGTTTTTTTTTTTTTGGTATTTTTAAAGCAATAAGAAGAGAGACAATGGTAAATTTGATCACTTGGTGAAGGTCTCTGACATAATTCTCTATTGTAATGACACATGTCATTAGTAAATATTGGGAGAAGCGACTACAATGAGAGGAATTGATCCTTTGAGACTGTGGGACGCTTCTGTGTTTTCAGCTTCTGTTGACAAAACTGTTTGGAATCGGGTATTTGCTGTAGTGTTTGTAAAATGGTGACCATTTAGTTTTACTGTTGTTTTGTCAAGACTGTCCCTTCCTTTCATTAGTCTTTATTTCATTTGTAGGCATCAGTTTGGGCTCACATGTTCTTACTATGTTTTGTGTGTTTATCCAAGGTATTTTACCCTGTGTCTGGTTCCTATGGCTTCTAGCATGTTTGCTCTATATAAAGTACTTTGTTATTTTATGACCAAATATAATTCAGGTATATTATGTACTTTAAAAAGTAACTTAGGGAGAGTTAAAATAACTTCTATTCTTTAAACAATTTCTTTTGTATTTTTACGTAGTAGTATCACACTGTACCTACTTTCTGTTTTTATCAATATATTTTAAAGATATTCATTATATGAGTGTCGTCCTAGCATCATTTTGATAAATGTATGGTATTGAACATGTCTTCTGTTTATAGTATCTTACTCTTTTCAATATCTGATGTTCTTCTAGAACATCAAATAACCTTCAACCAACATAATCAAGTGCTTAGTTTTCTCACAAGTAAGCCAATTTCAGGTTGGAAAAAAAAATAGTACACCAGAAGAAAACTCAAGGCATTAAGTCAAAGGCAAGTATGATTTATTGACAGTTTTACTTAGCAGATTGATTTCAATCTGATGCAGCTTTTTATTCATTCCATTCATTTTTTTTTCACTGTTTCAAGGCACCGAGGACACCTAGGTGAACACAGGACTCCAACTTTAAGAATTTGTGTACGTGTCTGTGTGTGTGTGTGTGTGTGTGTGTGTGCTATAAATGTATGTGAGTCTATGTATGTGGCGGGGGTGTAGGTTAATGCGAGGCCGCAGAAAGAAGACTCAGAGGCACCTTAAAAATGAATCCAGCCTTTCCTGACTGCAGAGGGACTCAGCCACTTTGCAAACAAAGACAGAACTAAGCAGCTTTCCCTTAGCCGAGGTTTCCAATTTACACCTTGGGAAATTGGTTTCCATATCCCCCAAACATCTTAATTAAGCTTCCAAAGGGGCAATGCCAAATTCAAATTCTCAATAAGAAAGACCACAGTTTTCCGGTTTTCTTCCACCCAAGTTTTGCATAGGCTTTGCACCCTTGTGAAATTCTCATGCAAAATGCACATATGTTAAACAGAAGGTGTTGAAGTCCAAAGCCAGATGATGGCGACCTGAGACATTCAGGAGCCAGCTGCAGTTGTGTAGGAGTTGCCCCTTACATATGTAGACCATATACGTGATGGTGCCCACAGAAGCCAGAAGACTTTGGGTTCCCTAGAGTTGGAGTTTCAGGCAGTTGTGAGCCAGGGATTTGGATGCTGGGAACCAAATTCAGGTCCTTTGGAAGAACAGGAAGTACTCTTAACTGGAGGCCCACCACCCAGCTCCCAAATCAATAACCAACACTGAGGCTTACTATTACTTATGAATGTCCAGCCTTAGTTTGGCTTGTTGCTAGTTAGCTTTTCTTAAATTATCCTGCCTAACTTTTCCCTCTGGGCTTTTATCTTTCTTATATCTATTTTATTTTCCTTCTTACTCCATGGCTGGCTGTGTGGCTGAGTGACTGGCCCCTAGTGTCCTCCTCTCCTTGTTTCCCTTGCTCCTCTTCCTTGTTTCTCCTTCTGTTTATACTCTGTCTGCCAGCCCTGTCTATCCTTGCTCCTACGTTGCTATTGGTCATTCAGCGCTTTATTAGACCATCAGATGTTTTAGACAGGCAAAGACTCACAGCCTCACAGAGTTAAACAAATGCAGCAAAATAAAAGTCACGCACCTTAAAATATTCCCCAACATAACTTGAGGTGGCAGTTGAAGTAATCAAGAAATTACAACATTGCAAAAAAAGCATCACTTACTTTAATACATTTATTCAATAGATTCACATCTATTTTTCATAATGTACACTTATAGATCAGACTATAAAATGATGCAGCACCCTGGAGAAGAGTTTGGTGGTTTCTTATAAATTTGAGCATGCAGTAACCATATGAACAAGCATAAGAACCCTTGCCATCTTAATGCCTCAGTTTCCCCAGTGCTGGGATTACAGGTATATGGTGCTACATTTGACTTCTTTCATATTTTCTCAAAATCAAGATGGTATCTTCACGACCCAGTAGAGTCTGTTGATTAGACCAATGGTCCCAGCTTGTGAAAATGAGCTGCTGCCTTCAACCCTGTTAATTGTGATCTCTTTAACCTCTTGAGATGTGGAGGGCCACCTACAGATGTCCACAGTAGTCACCTGTGTCACCTGCCAGCTGTGCCAACCAGCCCAAGTCCAGGCTGGGAGGGCTTGTGAGCATGCATTTCTCTCTGAGCTAGACACGGGAGGGAAGTTCTAAATGCTAACACGCCACGAGGGAACTTTCTAGGTGGCAGTTGCCTCAACTTTTCATCCAGTGCACAAATTTCAACTCAAACACCTTTGCATAAAAATATACATGTGTGTCAATATTTCAGTGAGTAGAATTCAATCTTTATTCATGTGTATGTAGGGCAGACCAAGCAAAGTGACTCTCACTCCTCTTTTCTCCTTTTAGGCTCAAAGAGTTCCCCAACTATTTACACAAGAGTATCGACATATAGAGATTATTTGTCACAGAAAAGGACATGACAAGTGTATTTAAATTGCTTCACTGTCGCTGATTCCCTTTATTAGAGAAAGAAGAGGCAGCCCTCATATTTATCCTAAGCCTTCATCCCTTAAACTATCTAAACTGTTCCCCACTTACCGAGCACTTCCCACTAGTCAGATAAAACGAGATCATTTTATTTTAATTCATAAATTAAATTTTACTAATTAATTAACTTTACTTATTGGAGATAGGATTTTACTATGTAGTACAGGCTGGCCTGGAGCTGACAATCCCCGCCCCCCCCCCACCCGCATCTCTACCTCTTTAAATTCTGGGATTATAGAAATGGGTCATAGTGTCCAGTTCAGAGATATAATTTTTGAAAAGAAAACATTTATGACGCTAACAACGCTGCTACAGTAATATCTGACTTGTATTGATTACACGTTCTACACTCTACCTACCCTTCATGAATTATATCTACATCTATATCTATATCTACCCTATGAAGCTGGTGCTGCGACCACCCCCCTTTTGAAGACAAAAGCATCAGAGAGTCATTTATCCAAGGCCAGTCCATGTTGGAGCTGTAGTCCAAAGGCAAACCGTGAATTCTCGAGAATTATCACATCCTTAGGTGTATATATATTCTAATGGTATTTGACCGAGGTGTACTCAGATTACCCCAATTCTTTTGTGAAACTCTTATCTACCCACTGGCATTCGACAAGGATTCCAGAAGAATTTCCTATAATAAGGAAATGCTATGGCCTGTGTTGTCCAAAAGGCAGCCACGAGCTTTAGCAGGCTCTTTAGAGCTTAAAGTATGACTAATAGTCTAATAATAATAATCCTAACTTAACTACATTCTATTACATTTAAACGACCACAGGGGCTGTTGGGTACCACACTGGCTAACACGAATAAAGAGGATGTTAATTTTGATTTCTTTGTGAAGACAAGACTCAGATGAATCAGTTAATACTTGGTAATGAAATAGAGAGAGTGAAGGATCTTTAAATTAAAAGCACGCCCTCCTCCCCAACCATGGAAGCTCAGCTCCTTTTTCTATTCAGGCATTCACTGTCGTGAGAAGCTATGATTATCATGCGATCCATCATGTGATCCCAGGGAGCTAATGAAGATGGTGATATTATTTGCCATGCGTTTGGAAGGCTGAGGAACACTTCTTCAGCAATAGCCGCCACTTCAAACATGCTCTCAGTTTATACTTTTGCCTGAGAGAAAAGAAATTAAGGCTGATTTTATCCCTCGACAGAACCTAGGGTTCAGAGACATAAAGAGGGGCTGTTGGGGTTGAAGTAGTGGGGCAGTCACTGCGGCTCAGTGACCATTTCCTGCAGACACTGCACTCAAGGTTTAGACACTTTGTTAAGCAAACTGCAAAGCAGTTGTCCCAAGCGATTCCACATCATAGCATAGCATCCCTCTGTGTGTCTGCATCCTGCAATCAGGTCATTCTGAATTGGGCCAGAATAGCAGGACTATTATATCTGTCACTTATATGGGGCTTTAAATTCATCAACCATTCGCAGAACAGGGCTGAGTCACTCTATGCAGTTCAGCCACTGCACTGTTCCACCTGACCCCCAAGATGCTAATTCCCCCCTCCCAAAGTCTCAGCTGTCTTATCACAATTTGCACTTGACGTGCTGTTTCTCCTTTCTTTTTAAATTTTTATTTTACTTTTTGGAACAGAAATATAGCCTAGGCTAGTAGTTGTGGTTGACCTTAAATTTTTTTATCTTCCTAACTCATCCCCCACCCCACTCCAAGAACTGGGATTATGGGACTATGCCAGTGTGTGTGTGTGTGTGTGTGTGTGTGTGTGTGTGTTCTCAAACTTTTTAAAAATAAGCTTAGACTTCAAAATTATAAAAGCATGTTATCAAAGAACTGTGAGACCACTAAACTTGTGTAGACCCCAAGACATGTTTTTCTTTTGATCCAAATAGAATCTTTTTATATTTATATTGATCTTTTTATATTTTTATATTTTTGGAACATTTTTCCCCCTTGCTAAAGGCTAAGTCATTTACCAAAAATATTTCTAAAGAAAAAGGAGAGGTCTCTCCTCCTCAGGCCATAAAGATGCAAACCCGACATCTACTGATTGTCAGTGCAAACCAGGAGATAAATCCATATTTGCAGGACTATAATAACATCACCTGCAGCTGAAATCCCAAAGTCACTACTGTTCAGTATTTTGCTCTGCCCTCCAGCCTGGCAGCACCAAACAGCAGCGGCAACCTGGGGAGGCCCTGGGTACTGTATGTGTGGGTGGCTTTGGACACACCAGTCTTATCAGACCAGCTGCAGGCTACTGATTGTATATATAAATATATATTCCTTGCTGTATTTAAGAGTGATGTTGGCAGCTGGATCCTCCGAGTCATCTAGCAGTGGTCCTCACGGGACTGCAAAGGGAGCGGCATCCAATACTAGGGGGAAGCTCTCAGGCACAGGGCCCGAGGTTGATGCAAATCCTTCCCACCGATCTTCTCTCCGATCTCCAGCCAAGAGTCGACTGGACCGCCAATTGCTTCATTGCTTTGGCTATAATGATTGCAATTTGGCAGCTTACAGGATGTTGAACCGGGGACGAGAGAGGGAGGAGACGGTGGGCCCCGTTGCCAAAGTCAATGCCGGAAAAGACAGAAGGCTGAATTTATGGTGGCCTATGGTCCTGGAGCTGGAAGAGAAAGTAAAGCGACCGTAACATTTTAGCAGGCGCCCCAACTCCAGCTGTGCGCCTAAGCTTCATTTCCCTGCAAGATCCAAACCATAGCCAGTTACAGGGCAAGCCCTTAGGGGCCAGGTAAGCGGACGGTTCCCGGTACACAGATGGCCTGACAGTCGCCCAGGGCAGCGTCACAAAGGGCCAAGGCCTGCCGAGGCCGCGCGCGCAGCTCTCCGGGGCGGAGCCGCTGGGCCGGGTGTTGGGGGACTCGCGCCACCCCCGGGCTCTTTAGCCTGCGGCTCTGAGGTCTCACCGGGCAGGCAAGATGCCGCGGCTGCCGCCCGAACAGCTAAGCCGGGCGGCCGAGCTCTCGGGCCCCCGCCGCAGCGGACGAGCGAAGCGCGCGCCCCGGGTCGGGCGGAGCTAGAGGCGGGCACCGGGCGGGCGTCGCGCCACCGCAACTCCCCGCCTTCCGCCCGGAGCGCGGCCGGTGCCCTGACCGTGGGTGCCGCTGCAGGCACCTGGGCGAGGCCTCGAGCATCCCGGCGGCGGCTGCTCGGGGCAGATCTGGACTTGGGGACCCCGCAGGAGCGCACCCCGCCGTTCCTGCCGCCTCGCTTCGCTCCTCTTCGGCGTAACGATCCTTCCCCCGCCCTCCCCGTCCCCTCCCTCCTCCCACCCCGGAGGATGCGCTCCCCCGCGTCCCGCGGCAGAGGCCACCGCTCCCAGAAATGCGTGCGCCGGAGTCACTTCGCCCCGATCCGCGGAGCCCGCGCCCCCGCCCAGTAGGTAGGTGGCCGAGGCGGGGCCCGGCCTTACAGGCCACCCGCTGCTGATGCTGCGGCCCGGGAGAACCGGGGGCCGCGGTCAGCAGCCGCCAAACTTGCCCTCCTCCTGGGCTGCCAGCGCTCCGAGGTGTGCTAATGGCGTTGGGCGCAGCCCCCAGGGGACCTGAAACCCTCTGCAGGAACGTTCGAGGCCCAGTTGGGGCGCAGGGGCACTGTACCCTTCCCGCCAACATTTCGGGGGGACCCTAGGGTGGGGGTGGGAGTGCTTGGAAGGACAGGTTGGCGCGGGGCTTCTTCAGGGAGGAGACCGTTGCCTTTTTCATTAGCTCAAGTAGACTATGTCATTGCATTTTAAAACAGCAGGATCAGCTATCTCTTTAGCTAAAAGGTAGATGAGCAACGGTGTTGTTTTAGAGGTATCTCGGAGTGATTGTGGCTGCTTGTGTGTTTTACCACTGGCCGAGTGGTATATGGAGTCAGTGGTGCAAGCACTTTATTTTAGGTGCCAGTTTAAGGAAAATCCTTCTAGGTGTCAGTTTACTTAGGTGGTGGAAGAGGCTGGCGTCTTCTCTGAGGATAAACCAGACGGGAAGCTACGAGGTTTGAGAGCTGCAAGTTTGATACAGGTGTCGGGAGTTGAGACTCTGAAAGATGCACTTGTCAACCAGCAGAGGCAGTCTTGTCTCCAGCCGCCTCACTTCCAACTCAGAGCTGACCTTTGCCTTTCTGAGAAACCGATTGAGTCTTTTTTTCCCCCTTTTGTTCTAGAACTAAAATCCATAATTAGGGTTATTAGCAATATTATTTCCTCTTAGGCTGCCGATTTTCATTTTACACGAGACAACAAGGTTTAGAATTTTCGAAAAATACATCATCGTAAACTCCAATTTTATAGGCACGATTTTGGTGAACATTATAAATACTAATACCAAAAGGACAGAATCTTCTTTTATTTCGCCCATTCTGTAATTCCCCCTCTTCTGTTTGTTGGCTATTTGTTGAATGAATAAAATTTTATATATATATATATGTGTGTGTGTGTGTGTGTGTGTGTGTGTGTGTGTGTATGTTAGTATGTTTTGTTTTGTTGCTAGTGCATTAACTGTATTTTAAAAAATCGCTTCTTTCTATAAATGGGCAAACTTGGTATTTTTCATTGACATTTCTGGCCTCAGCAGCAAGGAAGGCAATTGTTCTCCATTTAGATTCATTCCGTGTCCATTTTCCAGTATTATAGCAATCGATTCCCTTTCAATTATACTTTCAAAAACAATTTAGAAAGCAGAATTCATGTTTAAAAAATATTCTTAAGTTATTCCAGAAGGAGCGGTGATCTGGTTAATAAGTAACGACTTGTTTTAGTGTTAAACTGTGGTTTATTTTTAATATGTTTTCATTAAACCAAAGTGAAAACAAAACATTTAAGAGTCTATGGTTGCAAAGTGACCTCGCATATATTATATAGATACAGATTCAATTTGTTTTTCTTGTCACGCTAAGGCCCAAGGCTTCGACTCCTCAGCCCTAGAAATGACATTTTAGCTGTTTTCCTCTTAAAAATGAGATATTTGGAAGATCCAGTGCCTCTTTTGTTTCAAAATATTATTTTAAAAGAAAAAGAGAAAAAAAATCACTGAAAGGACTAAACTGGATGCAAGGACAGCTCTATCACCTTCTGTTTCCTTTACTTTTACACGATGGAAGTTTTTATTTCTCTTTCTTTCCTGTTACAAAAATTTAGTGAGCCGTTATTAACTTGTTTCAGTCTCTCCTTAGTGCGTTTGTCTGGCAGAGAATACCGCCTGATTCTTGTGTGTCTCTCCCTTCCTCACTGCCCATAAAAGTACCCAGAATCCTTAGCTGGTAAATAAGGTAAAGCATGGTATATTACTGTTTCTTCTCTAATCTAGCTGGATTGTTTCAAATGGGTGAAGGAAAACTTTGGATAAAAGACAGGAAAACTGGGGAAATCGTGGGATGAGAGCTGTGAACAAACCAAATGGTTATAGTTGAAGAAAGCAAAGCAGTTCCCATACCCAATAAAGATAAAGCCATTTTTAGAGTCTTATTTATAATCAAAGGTATTGCACAATTCATTTGTATTTTTCTTCCTTGCCCACCTGATACTTTTTTAAAAGAACCCATGGTTACACTGCACCTTTTGTTATTTTTTTATGAGTGTGGGATATCTGTGCACCTGCAGATGTGTCTGTACACCATGTGCATGCAGTACCTGCAGAGGGCAGAAGGGGGCATCAGATCTCCTGAGACTGGCGTTAGTGGGGTGAGCCACCATGTAGGTGTTTGGAATTAAACCCAGGTCCTCTGCCCGTGCTCTTAACCACTGAGCTCTTTCTCTAGCCACCCCCTGCCCTGCCCTCAACACCTTACTTTTAAACTGAACAGTTAACAAGTAGAATTTGAACACTTTCACAATGTGCTATAACTTTATGCTCTGGAATTAGTCAACCAAATAAGAAACTTTTCCTCATTACAGAAGGATTTTTTTTTCCTGCTGTGTCCTGCATCCAAATGTATTATCTCTATGACATGATGTCAAGAGGCAACTGCAACCCTGCCTCCATGTGCAATGCCACAGCAATGCAATTCTAAGCTTGGGTTTCTGCATTTTTTTCTTTCTGTATCTTTCTCCTGCTGTCATTTTATATATTTGTCTGTTTTTGAGTTTTTTCAAGACAGGGTTTCTCTGTATAACAGCCTTGGCTGTCCTGGAACTCTCTTTGTAAGCCAGGCTGGCGTCAAACTCACAGAGATCCTTCTGCCTCTGCCTCCCAAGAGCTGGGATTAAAGGTGTGAGCTATTATACCAGGCTCCTGCCAGCCTTTTTGAAACCTGTCTGTTCTTTGTTAAATGTGTGTTTTTTAATCTTCCCCATAATTTTTTTTTTTTTACATTAGACAGAATCCTCCAGGTGGTGGTGGTGCATACCTTTAATCCCAGCTCTCAGGAGGCAGAGGTTCAAGGCCAGCCTGGTCTACAGAGCAAGTTCTAGGACAGCCAGGCTTACAGAGAGAAACTCTGTCTCAAAAACCAATAAAAAAAAAAGTGATAAGATTGATTGATTGAAAGCTGTTTCAGTTGAACAAAGGCCTTGCCATCTCCAGTCTCCCTCTTGTCTAGACCAGTCTAGCTGGAGCTCTCTAAACTGTGTGCCTTGGTTTCCTTGTTCAACATGCTTGACATCCCTCTGTTGTGTGCACTGTGAAAGATTCACTGAGCAGACAGTGGAAAAGAAACTGCTGTAAGATCACTTCATAGGTGGGATTAGAGGAAGCGTCCCTACTACCGCTCCTCTTTAAAGTCCCTGCAAGAAATTCTGTTGGGCCCTAGGTGCCAAAGCGAAGCCGTCCCTCCCCTGAACAATTACTATGTGTGACTCTGTTTCCATTACTCAAAGAGAGAACCAGATAGATGTCTCCCTTTCTGTCTTGGTGACTAGGAATTCAAGTCAGATTTGCAACTCAAATTCTAATAATGGTGTAAAAAAAAAAAAACAAATCATGTTATTAGTATTACTGTTCTAAGTCCCCCTTGTGTAGCTTCTGTTTTACCATTTTTCTTGATTTTGATCATTATCTAATTATAGTTCTCCTATTTTATTGAATTACTTTATTTTAGATGACTCATCCTTAATGGAACAAGAAATAAATACAAAACATGAAGCCAAATAAATGAAGGAATTGCATTGTTGACCTCTGGACACAGGGTGTTTCTGATGAACCCATTTCAAATGGGTTGCATTAGATGAGTTTTGAGCAAGTATTAAAATTTTGATGTATTGGTGCTTGTGTGTACAGACACATGGAAAACAGTATCATGCAACTTTACAAAACTAAATTCCACTTTTGTAAAGTTAAATTCCACTTCTTTTTGAACTGTTGCACATCCGTGGCTGTTGGGAGTTGGTGACACCTTTCTACTTAGCTCACTTCTTTTCGGAGCATCGGCCACATAGCATGCATTAGATCAGAGAAAAACGTTCTCTGTAGTTTTTTTCCAAAGGTTGTTTTTTTTTTTTTTTTTTTTTTGCCAAAGGGTGAATCCAAACTAGCTGAAAGGTCACTGCAATGGCCAGTCTCACCTCCGTGGCCCCAGGCTGTGTGACTTAGCCTTGTTCCAATACGTCACTGCGGTCACCGCAGTCATTCTTCTCAGCGCCTTCCATTTGCCGTCGTGTTTCAATGAGTGAGTTTCCTGAGTGAATTGGCCAGACTCTTCCCATTGTGGAGTCCGGACAGCTAGTTTAAACCAGCTCAGTCGTTATTACCACTGTGTGATACGGTGATTGACGTGTTTGTATCTCAGGCTCACATAGGAATTGTCCCTCCTCTGTCATGGCTGGAAACCTGGACGCCGGCTTAAAAACAACCTTAATTCAAATGCAACTTGACATGTAGCAGGAAGTTAGAGGAAGGTTTTCAGATAGACACATCTCCTTTAATTACCGTCAATTCTTTTCAGAAGCATTTTTTTAGACTAAATAATAGCTTCCTATGGCTTGCAAGGTGTACACTGAACCTTTCCTCTCATTCCTAGACTCTGCTTTCCTATCCATGGGTGGCCAGAGAGATTGTGGTTGAAAATCCTGCAGGGAGACTTTTTTTTTTTAATCATATGGAAGTGTGAACAGAAAGCCTACTCATTTTCTCTCTACTATTTCTCTAACTCATCCTGTTCCCACCACTTGATCTGGCATTCCACTAGCCTTACTTCTAAGTTCCCTCTTTAGACTTTGTACATGGTCCCCTGCAATGCATGCATCTTTTAGCTTGCTCTCTTGGGCTCTGAGGACTTCATCTCCTGCTCCCCCTCCTTGATGCTGTTTGACCCACAGGCATTCTTAGACACGCCCCCTTCCTCTGGTGACTGGATCCTTTAAAAAGTAAGACAAAAATCCAGTGTGTCATTGTGTACTGCAAACGCTGTTTGATTTATTGGCTCCAAGTTAGGAATGTTATTTTAGTGAAATAAAAACTGGTTGTCACTTCATGTACATGCATGTAGTGAGGGGCTGTGGGCACACCTGCTTTTCATCCTGCCCAGCTCCCGCATGGCTAGCTTAGCCCCAGAAATAATAACACATAAGTTGTATTCATTTAAATACTGCCTGGCCCATTATCTCTAGAGAGTTAGTTACTGGCTAACTCTCACATCTTGATTAACCCATTTCTAATAATCTGTGTAGCACCACAAGGTGTGGCTTACCGGGAAAGATTCAGCATGTCTGACCTGGTGGCTGGCTCCATGGCGTCTGCCTCATTGACCTCTTCCCAGCATTCTGTTCTGTTTACTCTGCCTACCTAATTTTCTGTCCTATCAAGGGGCCAAGGCAGTCTCTTTATTGACCAATGAAAACAACAGAATAGACAGATAACCCTCCTCCATCACATGCACACTTCTCCTTGCTGTCCTGTTTCCTTAGAAAACACCAGTCTCTTAGCTGATTCTGGTGGTGCACACCTCTAACCCCAGCACTCAAGAGTCAGAGGCAGAGGCAGGTAGATGGATCTCTGTGAGTTGCAGGCCAGCCTGGTCTGTATAGTGAGTTCCAGAACAACCAGAGCTACCTAATGAGACTGTGACAAAACAAAACAACTGACCACCACCAACAAAAACCAGACAGTCTCCATTTTTGTGAGCAAGCCACAGTTCAGGTGTCGACTCTAGAGGCCTTTTTTAGTTGAGATTATCTAAATGTGTGGAGCTGTAATGTACTCATAGGGCTTTCTCTGTCCTGAAAATTAGCAGACTAGGCATTTCTCATAAGTAGGAAACTGTCCTTCTTTCAAAGTGAACTGGTTTTGATTAACAAATGGGACTGGTCAGCAACACAAAGTTGAAGTATTAACCATTCATGAATTGTCTTCCCATTCCAACTGAACATCATCTAATACGTGTTTTTATCATTTCTAGCAATCCTGGATTAATGAAATAACTTCACCAGATATTATGCCAATGCTCTTTTAAAATAATCTTTGTATTCATTAGAATCCTTATTTGGGAGAGGCATTTCTCTGTGATTGGTACTTAAAGGTGCTAACATTCCAAAGAGGGTGAATTTGAGGCTCTCACAAGAAGAAAGACACCTGCTAGAAGTTGAAAGCATTCAACTTTGCCCTCAATAGATGACATGAGCTACCCAGAAAAAGTCCATCCTGAAAAGTTTATTGTGTGAGTAAGACATTTTAAATTCCAACCCAGAGGGTGTGCCAGGCACTCGATTTATTACAAAGTACCTTGTTTGGAGTGATGGCTTTCCTGACCTGTTAACAACAGTCTTTCACAGAGGTTAGCCCTATTTGTGCGAAATTTATGGCTGGTAGATTATTATCGCCGACAAATTCCTGTGTCTTGCAGTTCAGGATGAACTCAGGAGACTTCTCCAAGTTCTCCCCTCTCCCAGGTTCGTTTCCCTCTGTCATTCTGCCGTCACCTTGTGAACCTCAGGATTCTAGATTTCTCTTCCTGAATGTGTTGATAGAAGGGACTGAGAGGACTCCAGGCACCAGGGACCACTACTATTGAGTATTATGTAGCCTCTACTGCATGGAAATCACAATTCAGACCATTGCTCTATCAGCTGGGAGGGGCCTGCTTAGCTCTGTGTTCTTAGTCATTTACAGCTGAGCCGTGATGATTTCCCCATCTATTAAGCCCCACTGAAATAGCGACCTCGCAGTATTCTTTGATGGTTTGAGTCACATTCCAAAGTATTTTCGATTTAATAGTTCTTAGCTTGAAAAAAAAATTCTAGTTAGGAAGAGAAATGGAAAATTCACAAACTAGGAACTTAAAATAGCTAAGACGTGAACAAAGATTGGCTCGAGTGCATCAAAGAGATGGAGTTTGTTGTAGCCAGATTTTGAAAGTCAGGAACAATGCTGACAAAGGAGAAACTGTTTCATATCACACAGAGTCAGAGGGTGTGTTGCTGTCCATTAGGTGGAAGACAGTCTAGCCCTAGAATTCCTCGGACCCAGTGGTTCTGAGTATACACTAAGGAAATATAGAGACAAGTGGCAGGGTAGACAGGGCAAGAACGCGATGCTGCTGCAAGTGACTTACAGGGTCACCCTGCTATCACCCATGAGAACCTAAGCCGGTTAATTTCTCAGTCATCATCTGTCAAATGAGGATAATAATAGTATCTAACCCTCCTACATCACTCCGAACATTAGATAATTTATATAAAGTACTTGGAACCTTGCCTGATGCAAAGGAAGCAATTCTCTTAGCTGCCGTCATGAGCATTATTGTGAAAATTTGAGTAAATTCCAACAGTGAAACCATTTTAAAAATGGCAGTGCATGAATACTTAGCCATTAAAACAATGGTCTTGAACAATGTTTAGCCACTTTATAGGTATTCATAATTATTGAACTAAGTATCGGATTGTGTGTTCAGTGGTGAGTCCAGTTTCTCTGGGAGGCACGTGTAGGGATGGAGAGTTGTCAAGAGATTGACAACTTGATTTTAAGGTATGTTTACATAGAAGAAAGGCCAAAAACATGATAAAATATTAAAGCTTTTTTTTCCATTTGATGAGAGCATGGGTGACTTCTATTTTCTTTTCCCCACATTTTGCTTGTTCATATTTTACAATGATTATCTAATATTACAAATCGTATCCCTTAGAATTTCTGTATCCCTGCCCAGTCTTTACAGATTGTATATTCAGTTTGGCAGATTTTACTTTCCTTCCTTTCCAACCTACTGTACTTTCACTTCCTCAGTCACTTCACCCACACATCATCTGCTGGTATTTTCTTGCATTTAAATTTTTTGGTTTGTTATAGATCTGTTTCAAGTTTGTGTTGTGTGTTGTTGTTGTTGTTGTTGTTGTTCTGGGGATGGACCCCAAAGCCAATTCTACTAGACCAGTGAGCTCAGTCCCTGACCTTTGTTGAAAAACACAACAAGTGAAAAGATGTATGTGATTTTAGAGGGGGGTGACGTCTTCAGAACTTAGCTCAGTGACTGTTGAATAGGTAGGTGGTAAGGGCACCACACTTGCCCTGGGTTTGGAGTTTCACAGCTTCAGAGCTGCTGGCCCTTCCATATTCATCTGCACTCCCTCATATGGGAGAGGGATTCCTCCCTGCAAGCTTTCTCTTCCCTTCCCTAGCTGAAACTTTCTTCCACACTTTTCCAGCCATCCCCATCTGGCTAATATTTCACAAACGCTGTCTAAGCCACCCTTCTAAGGGAACTAAATGCTGGCATGCCTTATTGCCTAGTTGTCCCTACAGTAAACTCACAGGGACTGCGTCTTTTATTGCTCTGTGGCCTTCACTTCTTTTCAACACAGCGTTAACCACATGTTTACAGCTCACAAGAACATAAGATACTGCTGTGTGACTGACGTCCTTAAGAATGATTGATAAGTTTTGGGGTCATTCATCTCCTTTGTATATGCTTCTTATATTTTTATATTTTAAGATTAGATTATTATATCTTTTGATTCTCTTAATCGTAGGGTTTTAGCTTGAAAATCTAATTCTATAGTTTCCTTCCAAAAAATCTAAAACCCAAAGTGTTCTGTTTCAGAAGATGCCATGGTTGGTAGTGCATTTGGAGTATGAGTCCAGTAATGTTCTAATTAACTCTGTTTGTTATCATCCATAAAATATTGCTTGTTTGGTGTAGATATTTTCATGAACCTGTCAGAGGATGTATTTAAGGTTTGCAGATTCATTAGAAGTTTATAGACCTTATATTTTCTGGAAAGGACAAAAATCCCAGGAAAAGGTTTATATAACTGCTCTTAAAGTCTAGACCAGTGGTTCTAAAATGGGATTCACACACCCCATCAGCTTTGAGAATAAAATTTAGAATGTCTATATCTTTATGATTTCTATTTTATATGTCATAGAAGATATATCTTAGTTCCCAAGACATGGTTTTTGTTGTTGTTGTTAAAAATAGGATTTTAAGTTCGGATCCTTCTAGTGATACGGGATATGATTTTCTTAAGTAGAGATTTGAATAAAGACAAGAACTATTGTTCTATTACCTAAGGTTGCTTTCTGTTATTTAACAGTAAGTCAGAATCAGTTTGGGCCTGGAGAGATGGCTCAGGGACCTAGGTTGGGTTCCCAGCAGCCACATCAGCCTGCTCACCCCTAACTGTAACTCCAGTTCCAGGTTATCCGACAATCTTTTATGACCTCCTCAGGTACCTGCCTCACTTGTACAAACCTGCCCCCACTCATATTTTAATTATATATATATATTTAATTTAAATATATAATATTTAATTATATATATATATTTAAATCCTGTGTCCAGCTTCAGCTAGGAGCTGTGATGTATGTTCCTGTATGTCTCACTCCTATTGTTTTGAAGAGATGCCATGACCAAGGTAGCTTATCAAAGAGTTTCTTGAGGCTTATTGTTCCAGAGGGTTCAATTTCATTGTCATGATGGTGGGCAGCATGGCAGAGCAGGTATGGTAGCAGTAGCTGAGAGCTTGCAACCTGATCTGCAGGCAGGAGGCAGAGAGAGCTAACTGGGAACTGTTCCTCCAGCGACCTCCAGTGACACAGCTCCTCCAACGAGACCCAACCCCTTATCCTTCCCAAACAGTTCCACCAAGTGAGACCAAGCATGAAATATTTGAACCTAGGGGGACCATTATCATTCAAACCACCCGGCTGTGCAAAGCTATCTTATCCTGTACAGCATGGACCCATCCCATGCCTCTTCAGGGTTCAAAGTTGGGTTGTAAAGGATACAGAAGAGTGAAGCAGAAAATGACACAGGTCGAGCAAGAGTGCCCTGAGAAATCCAAGCAGTGTGACTTTTCTTCTCTGAGAATCGTTGGAGTATGATGTGTGTGACATGACACACATGTATTCTAAGAATACATTCAGTTCTCTTTTATGTTAAAATATTTTATTGATTAGCAGGTCAGTTCTTATGCAGTTATCTCCTGGTAGCTGGTATTGACTGGATGAATACCTAATGTTATTCAACATAGTCTTTGGCAGTTCCCTGAATGGCATTCTCATATATGTCCTTTAAATGATGAGAGGCCGTGGCACAATAGTCCTGGTGGGAGAGTAAAGTTTTTCCAATAGCATGATGTTGGGAACAGTGTCATATATGTTAAGCTTGTCATGGTAATGTACCATAAATACGGTGGCTTAAAACAGCAGAAATAGGGACTCAGTGGTTCAGAGCACCGGTTGTTCTTGCAGAGAACCCGGGTTCAAGTTCCAACACCCTTATGGAGTCTCAAAACTATAATTCCAGTTCTAGAAGATCTGACACCCTCTTCTGGCCTCTGAGGACACGGGGAATAAATGTTGTACACATGCAGGCAAAACACTCAGTACACATAAAATAAAATATCTAAAAAACATAGTAACATGTTTTCTCACAGTTCTGAAGGCAGATGTCTCCCAATCTGCTTATCAGTAAAGATACATTCCTTCTGTGACGGGATCCCTCTTTGCTTCTTCTACTTCTGGTAGCTTGCTGGTGGTCCTTGCCATTCCGTGGCTCATAGCCACATACTCTAAGGTATGCTAGGTTTCTTGATCTAGCATTCGGTCCATGTGTATTAATGCATAGTTATTTATAAGGAAGCCACTGTATTGATTAGGGCTCCACACACTGATGTATGACCTCATCTTAACAAATCGCATCTTCAGTGGCCCACTTTCCAAAAACAGCCCCAGGATGAGGAACTGGAGATTTTGAGTTCAACCTGTGGTTTTTTGGGGAATGATTTTTATTCAGCCCCTAACATCAAGGAATATAAAAGTCTTTAAATGGGTATCCCAAGCTGTACAAGGTGTCAGCAGATGTCTTCTTAGTAAGTATTCTATACCCATGCAAATGAAATATGGGATAAAAGACTACCGGAAGAAAAGGACAGTCCTTGACCGCCTATGTCATGTGGCTACTTCTCTTGGTGGGTTCTGATATCACTGGACTGGCTAGACCTCCCTATAAACACAGTTATGTTCTCTGTGAGTTTTGGTCTTTCTGATGAAAGTCTATATGTGGGTCAGGGTATTCCTGAAGTCATATTGGACTTGGGGCTCCACAAATGCTTCACCACAGCTTCCAAACCTCAGTGGCTTTAGACTCACAAGTATTTATGTCACGCTGACCAGCCTGCAGGTTGACTGCGGTTTGGCTGCTGTCTGCTGAGTTTGGCAGGACTGAGGTCCAGGTCTGTTCCCCATGTCCTTTATCTTTGTCCTCAAACTGAAGAAGGAACAGCAGCCACCCCAAGTCTCGCCAGATATCATAGGGTTCTGTGTCAGAATAAGAAACATTATTAGTGGTCACAGTCTAGGCTGCCGGTCAGACATCCCGTGACAGATTGGGTGGGGATGAGGAAGTACCCTTTTGTGTGCTGGTTAAAGTTGGTTGTCAATTTAGCAAAATCTGCAGTTGCCTGGGAAGGAAGTCCCAGTAGGGGATTAGGTTGACCGGTGCCCCATTTAATTAAATTTCTGGGAAGACACACTCTGTATGTGGGCAGCATGATTTTAAGGGGTGGGCCCTGGATTGAATGAAAAAGAGGAACACATCCATCTCGTGCTTTCTGCTTGAGAACTATGGGTGCAATCTGGCCATCTGCCCCCTGCCACTGTGACTGCCTGGAAATGGACTGTCACCTAACACTGTGAGCCAAAGCAAACTTCTGAACCCTTCTGTTTTGTGTTAGAATATTTATTCACAGCCACAGAAACAAATACCCTGCACTAGTGTAGACAGCAGGCACCGTGTGTCCACACCTGCACTAGTGTAGACAGCAGGCACCGTGTGTATACACCTGCACTAGTGTAGACAGCAGGCACCGTATGTCCACACCTGCACTAGTGTAGACAGCAGGCACCGTGTGTCCACACCTGCACTAGTGTAGACAGCAGGCACCGTGTGCACATACCTGCACTAGTGTAGACAGCAGGCACCGTGTGTCCACACCTGTACTAGTGTAGACAGCAGGCACCGTGTGTATACACCTGCACTAGTGTAGACAGCAGGCACCGTGTGTCCACACCTGTACTAGTGTAGACAGCAGGCACCGTGTGCATACACCTGCACTAGTGTAGACAGCAGGCACCGTGTGTATACACCTGCACTAGTGTAGATAGCAGGCACCGTATGTCCACACCTGCACTAGTGTAGACAGCAGGCACCGTATGTCCACACCTGCACTAGTGTAGACAGCAGGCACCGTGTGTCCACACCTGCACTAGTGTAGACAGCAGGCACCGTATGTCCACACCTGCACTAGTGTAGACAGCAGGCACCGTGTGTCCACACCTGCACTAGTGTAGACAGCAGGCACCGTGTGCACATACCTGCACTAGTGTAGACAGCAGGCACCGTGTGTCCACACCTGTACTAGTGTAGACAGCAGGCACCGTGTGTATACACCTGCACTAGTGTAGACAGCAGGCACCGTGTGTCCACACCTGTACTAGTGTAAACAGCAGGCACCGTGTGCACATACCTGTACTAGTGTAGACAGCAGGCACCGTGTGCATACAGCTGCACTAGTGTAGACAGCAGGCACCGTGTGTCCACACCTGCACTAGTGTAGACAGCAGGCACCGTGTGTATACACCTGCACTAGTGTAGACAGCAGGCACCGTGTGTCCACACCTGTACTAGTGTAAACAGCAGGGACCGTGTGCACATACCTGTACTAGTGTAGACAGCAGGCACCGTGTGCATACGCCTGCACTAGTGTAGACAGCAGGCACTGTGTGTCCACACCTGTACTAGTGTAAACAGCAGGCACCGTGTGCACATACCTGTACTAGTGTAGACAGCAGGCACCGTGTGCATACACCTACACTAGTGTAGACAGCAGACACCTTGTGCGCACACCTGCACTAGTGTAGACAGCAGGCACCGTGTGCATACAGCTGCACTAGTGTAGACAGCAGGCACCGTGTGCATACAGCTGCACTAGTGTAGACAGCAGGCACCGTGTGCGCACACCTGTACTAGTGTAGACAGCAGGCACCGTGTGCACACACCTGTACTAGTGTAGACAGCAGGCACCGTGTGCATACACCTACACTAGTGTAGACAGCAGACACCGTGTGCATACAGCTGCACTAGTGTAGACAGCAGGCACCGTGTGCATACAGCTGCACTAGTGTAGACAGCAGGCACCGTGTGCGCACACCTGCACTAGTGTAGACAGCAGGCACTGTATATCCACACCTGTTCTAGTGTAGACAGCAGGCACCGTGTGCACACACCTGTACTAGTGTAGACAGCAGGCACCGTGTGCACACACCTGTACTAGTGTAGACAGCAGGCACCGTGTGCGCACACCTGCACTAGTGTAGACAGCAGGCACCGTGTGTCCACACCTGCACTAGTGTAGACAGCAGGCACCGTATGTCCACACCTGCACTAGTGTAGACAGCAGGCACCGTGTGTCCACACCTGCACTAGTGTAGACAGCAGGGACCGTGTGCATACAGCTGCACTAGTGTAAACTGCAGGCACCATGTGTATACACCTGCACTAGTGTAGACAGCAGGCACCGTGTGTCCACACCTGCACTAGTGTAGACAGCAGGCACCGTGTGCATACAGCTGCACTAGTGTAGACAGCAGGCACCGTGTGCGCACACCTGCACTAGTGTAGACAGCAGGCACCGTGTGTCCACACCTGCACTAGTGTAGACAGCAGGCACCGTGTGTCCACATCTGCACTAGTGTAGACAGCAGGACTGCATAGCAAGCATGTGATGGGGAGGGAAAAGAGTACATAACAATCAAATCTACCACAGGGAATTTTACAGAGACCTTTTTCTATGGAGCAACTTAGGAAACCTTAAAAAAAAAAAAAAAAAGAAAGAAAAGCTATTTCCCTAAGGCATGTTTCTTGACCCAGATACTTGGAAAATTATAGCAAAAAAAAAAAAAAAAAAGAAGAAAGAAAGAAAGAAGTCCTTCCCAAAGGTCAGAGCATTTCACAACGCTGGTGCAATTTCAGACTGTACTTGTTTCTTCTCCTACGGATAATTGCTTGTTGAGTTATTTTGTACTTGTTTGCTTTTGACAGGATCGTGCCTGTTTCAGTCTGGGCCGACATGGAACACACTCTGTATCCTACCCTGGGCTTCCATAAGAGGCCATGTTCCTGCCTCAGCTTCCAGATGCTGTGATTACAGCCTTGAGTGCTTTGCTTCCTGGAACCTAGGTGCTGAGCTCACCCCAACTTTGTCATCCAAAGCAAAGTGCACATCTGCTCACTAGGTAGACAAAGCAGGCTGGGTGAGCTCTGCTACTCCCTGGAGAGTGCACTAAGGAGAGGAGATTTTCATATAGGAAGAAGCTGTCTGCAGGGTGCATAACACTCCGACAAGCTCACATGAATGATTGCTTAAGGAAGCAGCTCACCTTTTCTGGAACTATGGTGACCCTTGTGGCCTGACCTTCCCGTCTTCTCCTCCTCTTTTTTATACTGAGTATATGCAACTTCTTTCTTTTATTGAAAATAAATTTTTTCGTATATTATGGTTTCCCCTTCCTCTATTCCTCTCAGTTTTCCCCACATCCCCTCCTATTCTGATCTATGCTCTATCTCTCTTTAGAAAGCAAGCAAGCAAGCATCTAAGCAATATTAAAAGGCAAATCAAAACAAAACAACTTGTAACGGCAGAAGAACTGAACAAGAAAAAGAAGCAAAGGAAAAGCACCAGAAATGCCTACGGATGCAGAGACACACACATTCACATACTCGAGAATCTAATAAATACCCCAAACTTGTAACCATATTATATATGCAAAGGACCTGTAAAGTAGGAAAAAAAATACTAAAAAAGCAAGCAAACAAAACCCACCCTGATTTAACATTATGGAACAAAGAACCTCCAAAAACACCTTTGAGTTCAATTTGTTCATTGACCATCTACTGCTGGGCGGGGGGCCTACCCTTAAGAGTGGTGAGCTTCTCCAGTGAGCCTGTTTTGGAAAATACTTTTTCAAGTGGTTATCAATTGGAAATAGCTTCCGGATTAGGGATGGGTGCATGCGTCACATTTCCTTTCAGCTCTGGAGCAGACCCAGGCAGGCCCTGAGCACACTGTCACAGTTGCTGTGAGTTCAAGTGTGGTCCAACCCTGTTGAATCTAGGAGACCTTGATTCCTTTTGCTGTTCTCCATCCCCTCTGGGTCCTATGCTCTTTCTGCTTCCTGTTGCACAGGGTTTGCTGAGCCCTGAGGGGGGGGATTTGATGAAGGCCTCCCCTTTAGGACTTAGTGTTCCAAGGTCTCTCACTCTGCGTGTGGTCTGAGTGTGGGTCCCTATATTCCCATCTGCTGTAGGAGGAAGCTTCTCTGATGATTGATGAAGACACTCATCTGTGAGTATAGCATAATGTCTTTAGGAATCATTTTATATTGCTGCATTCATTTAGCAGAACAATAGTAGTGGTTTCTCCCTGGGACTGTGATTTATATAGTCTCAGGTTCTTAGCTACCCAAGCAGTGCTGGGTAGGGGTTCCATTTCGTGGATTGGGCCTTAACTCAAACCAGGTATTGGTTGGTTACTCCCACAAGCTTTGTGCCACTATTGCACCAACCCGTCTCATAGGTCACTCTTTTAGATAGAAGGGTTTGTTGCTGGGTTGGTGTTTACTTTCCTTCTTTGGTAGATTGGTACCAACTTGACTTCTCTTTGTTCCATGAGTTATTGTGTAGTTTTTGTCTTCAGCAATAGAGCCTTATTGTCAGTTTGTGGAGAACCACTTGGGTTGTTTGGGGGTTATCCTGGGACCCCTTTGGACAAGAACTTGATTAGGTGTATTCTATTCCCAGTACTGGAAGCTTCATTAAATGCATTAAATGAGAGGTATGTCCAGTTTGGGCTCTCTCTACCCTGTTACTTGGCAGTTTCATTTAGGTCCCTATATATGAAATTGTGTGTGTGTGTGTGTGTGTGTGTGTGTGTGTGTGTGTGTAATTTCTACTGTTTTAGATTTGCATGTGACCCTCAGATAGCCCTTAGTTTTAATTGTCCTTCCCTGTATTTCCTCCTTTCCCTTCTCTTCCCCCTATTTGATCCTCCTATTCCAATATGTTTACCACCTCCTACACTCACATCCATAACTATTCTGTTTTCCTTTCCTGGGAAAATCTATTCCTCCTTCCTAGTCCATTACCTAATCTCTGTCTCTACCTAATCTTTGTCATTATATGTATTGAAGCCTACTTATCAAGGACTTAACAGCTCACATCCACATATAAGAGGATACACCCCATTTTTCTCTTTCTGAGTTACGTCACTCAGGATGATTTTTTTCTAGTTCCATTTACCTGCAAATTTCTTTTTTCTTTTTAATAACTGAGTAACACTCCATTGTATAAATGTATCACATTTTCTTTATTCATTTTTCTGTTAACAGCTAGATTGATTACAACTTCTGGCAACAATGAACACTGTAGAGTAAGTGTCCCTGTAGTAGGATGAAGTGTCTTTGAAGTGTATGGTCAAGAGTCGTATAATGAATCTTGAGTTAGCTCCATTCTTATCTTTTTGAGGAACTACCACACTGATTTTCATAATGGCTGTGCAAATTTGCACTCCTGCCAGCAGTGGGTGAGTGTTCCCATTAATCTACATCTTTGCAGTATGAGCTGTCATTTGTTCTATTGATAATGGTCATTCTGGTTTGTGTAATATGAAATCTCAAAGCAGTTTTGATTTGCATTTCCTTAATGACTAAGGAGTTTTGAACATTTCTTTAAGTGTTTCTCAGCCATTTTAGTTTCCTCTTTTGAGAATTCTGTTTATGTAGGTACCCCATTTTTAATTGGGTTATTTTCTTTCTTGATGTCCAGTTTTCTGAGCTCTTTATATATTTTAGATATTAGCCCTCTGTCAGATGTGCAGTTGGTAAAAGTCTTTTTCTATTCTCTTGGCTACTTCATTATCCAAATGATGACATCCTTTGCCTTACAGAAGTTTTTCAGTTTCATGAAGTACCGGTTATTGTTTGTTTGTTTGTTTATTTGTTTGTTTTAGTGCCTATGCTATCGGTGTTCTGTTACCATGTCTTTTCCTGTGCGAACTGGTTGAAAATTATTTCCCACTTTCTCTTCAGTCAGATTCAGTGTGTATGGCCTTATGTTGATGCCTTTGATGAATTTGCCGTTGAGTTTTGTGCAGGATGGTAAGTGTGGATCTATTTGCATTCTTCTATGTGCCATTATCCTGTTGGATCAACATCATTTGTTGAAGATGTTGTCTTTTTTTTTCCAGTGTGTATTTCTGGCCTTCATTATCAAAAATCAGATATCCATAGATGTGTGGACATATGTCTGGGTATTCAGTTCAATTCCGTTAATCTGTATGTCTGTTTTTGTGACAATATCATGCTGTTTTATTACTCTAGCTATGTAGTACAGTTTGAGGTCAGGGATAGTGATTCCTCCAGAAGTTCTTTTGTCATTTGGGATTCCTTTAGTTATCCTGAGGGGTGTGTGTGTGTGTGTGTGTGTGTGTGTACACATGTTTGTGTGTCAGTGTGTTTATTTATGAATTTGAAAATTGTCCTTTCAAGTTCTGTGAAGAATAGTGTTGGAATTTTGATGGCGATTGCATTGAATCTGTAGACTGCTTTTGGTAGAATGCCCATTTTTTACTATATTAATCCTACTTATCCATGAACATGGGAGGTCTTTCCATCTTCTGATATCTTCTTCAATTTCTTTCTTCAGTGACTTGATATTTTTACCACATAAGTCTTTCTCTTGCTTGGCTAGAGTTAACCCAAGATATTTTATATTATTTGAGGCTATTGTGAAAGATGGTATTTCCCTGATCTCTTTCTCAGTTTGTCTTTTGTATATAGAAAGTATAGTGAATTTTGTGTGTTAATCTTGTATCTTGCTACTTTTCTATAAGTATTTATTAGCTATAAGAATTTTCTAGTGGAATTTTTAGGGTTACTTATGTATACTATCATATCATCTACAAATAAATATACTTTTACTTCTTCACTTCCTATTTATATCTCCTTGATATCCCTTAGCTGTCTTATTTTTTTAACTAAGACCTAAAGTACTGTGTTGAATAGATATGGAAAGAGGAGACAACCTTGTCAGTTCCTGATTTTAGTGGAATTGTTTTGAGTTTCTCTATGTTTAACTTGATGTTGGCTTGGCTATGGAAAAACTTTGTTGAAACTTTTTTTTTTCTGAAAACTGCCTTTATTATATTGAGGTATATCCCTGTATCCTTAATCTCTCCAGGGCTTTTATCATGAAAGGGTGTTGAATTTTGTCAAAGGCCTTTTTGCATATAACGAGACGATCATGTGGTTTTGTCTTTCAGTCTACTTATGTGGTGGATTACATTTATTGATTTATGTGTATTCAACCATCCCTGAATATCTGGGTAGTGGTATTTGATCTTTTTTTTAATGTGTTCTTGGATTTATTTTGCAAGTATTTTATTGAGAATTTTTGTATCTATGTTCATTAGAAAAATTGGTCTGTAATTCTCCTTCTCTGTTGAGACTTTATGTGGTTTAGTTACCAGAGTAAATGTGACCTTATGAAAAGAATTAGGCAATGCTTCTTCTGTTTCTATTTTATGGAATAATTTGAGAAGTATTGACATTAACTCTTCTTGGAAAGTCTGAAAATCCTGTATGAAAACCATCTGGCCCTGGGATTTTGGGGGATGGTAGAGTTTTAATCATTGCTTTTATTTCACTAGGGTCTATAGGTTTGTTCAAATTACTTATCTCCTCTTGATTTCACTTTGGCAGGTGATATATATATATATATATAGATAGATAGATAGATAGATAGATAGATAGATAGATAGATAGAATTACTCATTTCTTTTAGAGTTCCCTACATGGTGGTATTGGGTTTTCTGGATTTTCTAGGTGTCTATTGTTATGTGCCCCTTTTGTTCTCTACTTTTCAAAGTAGTGAAATAGTTTCTTATGTCCTTCATCTTATAGCTAAATCTGCCCTGTAGAAGTATAAGCATTATGTTTTCAAATGAACTTGTGCCTGAGATCTTACTGTTGAAACATCTGTTATTGATTGCTTTTCTTTTCGATATTGTATTAACTGTAAAATTGTATTGGTTGTTTGTATTATCTACAGGGTTTGTTTCCATTTGATACAGGACATGTAAGATGTCCCTTTAGATGGTGTTGTTGGTTTTGATAAAGTTGAGAAATCTGCTTCTGCAACAGTCATGTGTGGTTACTGGCCATCTTGCTAGATCACAGTTAGAGATTAGGAAGCTGATTCATCTGTGGACATCTATTGGGAAACTGCTTTTCCCATCTGGAGCCATTATCTCTTGTCTCCCTTGTCCTTACTTTGAAGACCCATTGAGTCTAAATCCTCTACTGGAGAAAGAGCTTTCAGATATAGTTCTCAGAGTATTTAATTTCCAGTACTGTGTAGGGCTGAAGCTGACCACCTCCTTTGACTAATATTTTTAAATTTTAGTTTCATTGTATTCAACCATCCTATTTACTGTATTCACTCTGTATTTCTACTCTAATGTGAGATTTGGAGCTAAATGCTAATTGTGATATGTTCTAAAAGATAGTTTGAGATTTTTATTTATGGGAGAAGGGTGCACAATTGTTTCATGACACTCAGTATCTGGAACCCAAACTTTGAATCAAACTTGTTTGTGCTAACAGTAAGTTAACCTCTCTCTTTCTTTGGCACCTCTCCAGCTTTGGGGGGTAAACTCCACTTCTTAATAATTGACCACCTTTTACATACAGCTGTAGTTTTCCTTACTTCTAACATTGCAACCAAAGAGGTTCATCATCTTTCTAATGGGCTGGTAAAAAAATAAATAAATAAAATAAAAAGTCTGTGCCTTTTCTTTTAAGTCTGTTGTAAATTTACTGGAAAGGATGGGACCTAAACAACGCTCAAGTTCCCCAGTGACATCCTCCCTGCAGGTAGAGGACTGTGACCAGCTTCTAACTTCAAGATAGGTTAGTCACTGAGCTAGTCCATTCCCAGAGCAGTGGTGAATTCAGTAATTCCCTGATGTGTCCATACCCTTCCACACATCTGGTTTGCATTTCCCCCTCCTGTCGGTCAGCAGACAGAGAAAAACTGGCCAAATGCCTTTTTGGTGTTTGCTTCACCTTTCTAAATCCTCGGTGTAGGGTTTTCATAAATCAAAGAAGAAAATTAGGTCAGTGCCTTTGGCTATGCTGGTATCCCTTAAAAACATCATCATCAAACATTGCACTCCAGCCAAAGCAGACTGCTCAGGACTCTCCCAGCACCGCTTGTCCCCTGACATCCACTTGGACATCTGCATTCTACCCAGCCCCATCTGCATTCCCCTCCTGACTCCAGCTTCTTCATCACTCAGCACTGACAGCACCTAGCACCGGCTCTGACACCTTTCCTCTCCCAGGCAGGCAGCTGCTCCCTCCGTGCGCTGCACATCTTTGCATCTGCCAACCCCAGAGCACGCAATGTTCATCTTCAACGTTTGATGGCCCACAGCCTCCAGCTCTTCCAGAGCTCCAGGCTGCTGAAGGCCACCCTCCCTCTGCATGTCTGCTGCAGGATATGTATCTGGCCTTCAGGAGATGTTGCAACTGGAATCCGCTCTATGTTCTGCTGAGTGAGTGACTTTCTGAGGACATGCTGAATCTCAGTGGTCACTGCCTCCGCTTCTGAATCATCTCCTACATTGTGCTTCAGATCTTTGCGAGGTCCTTTCATACGTAGTTTACACAATCTTCTCTCTAGCTTTTGTTGAAACTAAACCCTTTTGCATTTCCAGTTTTATAGCGTTTCTTACATATTTGATCACTCCCACGTTCCTCCTGATTTTTGACTTGGAGAGACTTCATATGAATTTCCTCTTTTTAGAGCTTGTAAAATAAGCCGGGTGGTAGTTGGCAACAATATACCTTTAATTCCAGGACTGGGAGGCAGAGGCAGGTGGATCTCTGTGAGGCCAGCCTGGTCTACAGAGTGAATTCCAGGACAGGCTCCAAAGCTACACAGAGAGAAACCCTGTCTCGAAAAACCAAAAATAAATAAAGAAATTAATTAATAAATAAATAGAACTTATAAAATAACTGGTTTAGACTAGAGGTGGATCTGTATCGTATGTAGTACTTTCGGTGGAATTTTCTCACTGTCCATGAAGAGCACACTGACACTTATCTGTCTGACTCAGGTTTCCAAGGAAGGAAAACTGAACCAGAATCGAGTCCACCACTTATTCTGCCATCCAAGAACGAAGGTGCATTTCCTTAGGAACAACGCCCTCAATAGCGTCTCAACCTTTCCTTGTTTATTAATTTGCTTCAGTCACCCCTTGGGTCTTTAAGGCCATTATATCTCCATTTTGTTGTTGCCGCTTTTCTGTGTATGATTACATATTTGATTATTTGGGACACTGCCTCCTGGCTTTCTCAAAGGTTTGTGGTACATATTTGTATTTAGTTCTATGTCTTTGTCTCTAGGGTTTTTTTTTTGTTAAGAAAAAAATTCAAATTTCTGACTATGGTTAATAGTGAATTTTGAATATTATTTTCTTTAAATGTGGCTCTGAGAGAGAAGGAACATCTGTCATGTTTTGCTAGGTTTAGTTTCCTAGAAGGAAGTGTCTGTATAAAAAGGTATATTTTGGTGTGTTCCGAAGTGGCCAGACTCAGTGTAACAAGGCCCCAATACTTGTTCCTGTCATTATTTCATTTGTGTATTAGGGAACGTGTTGTTGGGGAAACAGTTGCTGGGCTATGGAGATTGGTCCTGACGGGTTAGACCTGCCTGCTCAAGGCTCCACAGTGTGTCAGATGTGAGGCCAGAAGCCTTGCCCCACTGTGTAGTCCACACTGACAGTACTGTAATAGCGAGTCCCCCTTAGTTCTGCTCTCGAATTCTGCCAGCGGTACCACAGCCTCACACGGGAAGGACACTGTACTAGTAATGTGGAAAAAATACCTTGCCTGTATCATAGCTTTAATGAGGGGAGGGTTTTTTATGTTTTTGAAAATGAACTGAATTCAGGCTCACACTGGCCGTTCTGGTTTAAAATCACCAAAAAGAAACATTTAGATGCAAGGTTTATCTTGCGTTCCCTCGGAAAACACTTTGAGGTCCACAGTACGCCATAAATACAGATGACTCTGGCCTAGAGTGTATTGATGTGAGAAAATGTCAACATGAAATGAATGAAGGGCTTTTAAGAAGCCCATTATAACCACTTTACCCGGGGAAATGTAGTTCCCATTAGAGGCTGAGTTAGGAGCTTTGCAGCCTCGCTGAAGCGTGAAGGCTGCTGTGTGGGGTTCTTGGCGAATCGTTTTCAGAGTGCCCACTGCCCACCTCTTCCTGGCTCATCTGCTGTTGAAATGAGAGCATCTGTCTTGTTTAGAGAGTGGTCTTAAAACCCACAGACCTAAAAACAAGCAGAAATTAGCATATTTAATGTAGCCAATAGAAGATCGGGGGGCGGGGGTGGCACTAAACAATGGTAGCACCAGACACCAGTTCTCCGATTGTTTATGGTTTCCTTCTTTTGCCCGTTTCCATCAGTATTTTAATTCTGGAATCAAATATTAGCTTATGGCTCAACTTTCAATATAAAAATTTCCCAATTAGGCTGTTATGACTTCATTTTTATTCATGAGGCAAAATCTAATAAACAGAGACCATTACATATTTGTGCTGTGTGGAAGAGAACTGTGAAGAAAACCACGTGGCCCAGGGAGGGTGGAGAGCCTAGGATTTGAGTCCACTCAAGACTCTGAAGGAAGCTACATTACCCATCAAAATTATTTATTTGGATATCTACATATTTTATTATATATATTTATTAAATATATTATATATTTATCTCAAACACATTTAAAGCTTACCCTGTGTTGAGTTCTTATCACCAACTCTGGATTAATATGACCTCTTCCATAACATCTTCCGAATTTTCTACCGATTGTAGTACCTATCCTATCGTTGGGGAAAGTCAAAGGGAGCGTCAACCAACGTGCTGTTTGACCTAAAGGCAGCAGCTTGTGGTTTGGACCTGTGGAAGCTAAGCGAAGAGGCTTGCTTGTCACACAGCCTATGACGCAATGGCCTGAGATAACAGATAACCGGTGAACTATGTTCCTGCAGAGGAGAGGAAGGAGCACACTAAGAAAGGCATCTGCTTGGTCTGCTCAGGAGAAGGAAGCAACTCAAGCTTGGGAAAGGAGTCAAAAAAAAAAAAAAGGTTAGAGTTGAGGAAGAGTTCAAGCCATAGTGTGGGATAGAGCTAACTAGAGTTGGAAGTTCAGCTCCTGTCTTTTATTATGGATAGATATAGATTACCCCAACTCACTGTAGTTTGACTTCCATGCCCACTGCTCTTTGGACTCAGTTCTGGCTGATAAGGCCAGCTACGTTTGTCTTGCCCTGCATGGTTTTTGCTGAAACAATGACCATTGTAAATCCCATACTACATTATCTTGTTCATCTCTGATTGCTTTTGACTCCAAATTATGACAAGATACCAGAACGTACCGAACTGAACCTAAATCTCTGTCCCAGTGGTGTTGAGTAAGGGAAATGAATTGACGTCTCGCCCCCACCCCCATTGCGCACCTTTGGACAGGGAGGGCTTCTGTGTGAAGTGGTTCTAAGGATTAATAAAGTAGATAGCGGGCTGAAGTGAATGACATGGCATTTGACAGCAAGGTTGATTCCCTTTTCCCACTCCTACTCTTCTGATTAGGTGTTCCCCCTCTTGGGGTCCCTCATCTCTCTTTAGCTATTGCAATGCTACACTATATTGTTAATCAAAGTAGAACCTTTTATGTTCTAAATCCTGAGGTTTATTTTTTTGGAAGCACAAAGTTGCTACCACACATTGGCTATTTGTTCACATTTGTTTTCCTCCCTGGATGAAGTTTTATTTATTATTTGTTTGTTTGTTTGTTTGTTTATTAAGGGCACAGCCCACATCAAGCTTCTAGAGTGATCTCCACTTGGTATTTTTTTCTTTATTCCTTTTCATTTTTTTTTCTCCTAATGATAACCCAATGATGGAAATTTCTTATTCTTTTTCCTCTAGTGTTTATTATCCTCCTGTGCTTTCATTGTAACCAAATTAACCAAAGACTAGAGAGTGTCTCCAGTTGGCCACCCACAGGCCCTTGGAAGCCATGCATATCGAAAACTGCTCTCAGTCTCCTTATACCCCAGCTCCCCCACACTGTGACCCCCTCTTTCTGTCCATTGAATGGTGGTACTGCTGTCACAGTTCACCTGGTCCCTGAAGCAGAAACATGGATCTTCTTCATTCCTTCGCCTGTGCTGCCTAAATTGAGCAGACTGCCAGATCTCATCTACTTCCTTAGTGTTCCTCAAATCCATTCCCCTTTCTCTCCCAATTACTGTTGACTAGTTCTGAGCCTTCTTCTCGTAATCAATTTGAACCGTAAGTTCTTTCTTAGAAATCTACTGTCTTTGTTCTGTCAAGTCATTGTCTGCTCATGATTATGCCTCACTGACTCACAGAAGAATCCTTGGGTGACTTCCTTTCCTATGTATGCATCAGGGATGAAAAAGTTGGTCTTCTTACGAACAGTCACCGAACTATTTGCTCATGGCGTTCCTGCTGCAAATAGAGTCTGTGGCTTTAGTGTACTTCCTTAGAGATGGCGAGCAAGTGTCTCAAAGAGTGGGGTCGGGGGATGCCTAGCTAGGATGGTGCATGGCTCTTTAGCGTGACAAACAAGCTCCTTCTTCCCGGAGCCCTATCCTTCCCATGCCTTTTCAGTCCTACACTTCTGTGCTTCATACTTTACACCGGAACAACAGGGATCTCTTCTGTTCTCTTGCTGTGGTTCAGACTGAAGCACTTTCTTACATCTGTGATGGGAAGCCCACACGCGTACCTGCATCCTTACTCTGTGAGATGAGGGGGATCAGGTGGGCTATCGAAAGCCAAGTGGGTTTTGCTTTTTCTTTTTTAATGTTGAGGGTTTTAGGGTTTCTAGAGATGAGTCAGCAATTAAGACCTTAAACTATTGTAAAATGCTTGCCTTTGGTTTCCAGTACCCACATAAGGCAGTAATTCCAACTCCACGGGGACCTGAGGCCTCTGACCTCTGCAAGTACCTGCATTTGCTTACACATACCCATACACATAATTAAAAAAATATTTTTAAAACTTTAAGGCTTTTAATTGACAAAAAATGCATGTTTATCATGTCCAACATGACATTTTGAGATACATACATTTTGAGATGCTGATTTTGAGTGTTTTTTTCCCTGCAATTTCCTGTGGCACCTGCGTTGCCTCTGAAACAGTAGATGTCTCATGATATTGCAATATTGCGTCTGCCTTACAAAAGACAGTGGATTCCATGAGAGAAAATCTAATGCCTCATTGAGCTTGAGTTTCAATATGTATTATAGTGCCTTCCCCATAATGTACATTGTGCATGAAACTGAACTGAAATAAATGCATAAACAATTTTGTTTTATAAATGTGCTTTGCCTTCTTTAAATTTAAATTAATTAATGAACATATGTGGGATTGGATGAGTGGAAACGCTGTAGGAAATTCTCCTGCTGAAGCTGGAACTGAGTGAACACGGAGAACTTTGAGCCGAGGAATAGTACGGTGAAAGTGGTATCTCGGGAAGGTTGCTCTAGAAACAAGCTTTTACTGTATTGACTTACACCACGGCAGCAAGCGTAGTGGAGGGTGTCTGTCTGGAGAGAGGCTGAGGAGCGCAGAGAGCCACGGCTTTCCAGGTCATTTCCTGAGCCTCTGTGCTTTCGTTTCCACATTTGCTCAAGTGGGATGTTGTTCTTGCTGGCATGTTCAGAAGATCAGAAGATCGGAGAGGATGCTGACATTACTTTTACTTTTGGGCAACGCGCGTTTCTGTAACACGCCTGAGTGAGCCATCTGCATCCTTACCCATGGGAACCATTTATGATGAATTCCTAGGAGAGAGAGACTGTGTGTTCAGTATTTAAAAAATAAATGAGTGAGCAGGCCATGCATCACTACCCCTCGGTCTTCTGGCCAGTGGAAGGGTTCATTTTGAAATCATTGTTAATTATGAAAAAAGCATTTCAGTTTGGTTCCCATTGCTAGTCTGCTTTGTGGTTTAACATTCTCATGGTGGTGTTGTGGTTTGCTCACTCCCGGCCCATTTGCATTTTACACTTGACTCATGTGACTATTTCCTAGTTAAAGTTTACCCTTCATTTGTTTTGGACCATGTAACTCTACTCTGCTTTATTCTGCCTATTATTAGCCATTACAAACGTTTCGACTTATAGTTGCTTTATTTGTGTATTTACTTTAATTGCAGGAATATGATTCACTGATTAAAAAGGACGTTTCCAAGTACTTTGCACTTCCGACTGTGTATTATGGATACTAAGGAGGAGAAGAAGGAACAGAAGGAACGGAAACAGAGTTATTTTGCTCGGTAAGCATTTATTTTGCAAAATTATATCAGTGCTTTAAGACAATAACACTTGGGAGGACTTTGACCTCGGGAATTATTTGACACTTTGTATTCCGTGTGATTGTTCAGCAGGAGAGTGGGTGGCCAACAAAAGTTAAATATCCTCCACTTTGTAAAAGTGAGAATCCAAGGAATGACCCGTCTTTCTACCTTGATGGTTCTCTGAGGCTCCAGCCCCATCAGAGGGTATAGCAGTCTTGTGCCAGCCTGTGGGTTGCTTGAAATTCTCTTCTTGAGTTTTAATCCTGGGTGCTTAGCTCCTGCTGATCAGGAACTTAGTTGACTGGGCACTAGTTTAAAATCTGACCCATTTAAAGCTTTGTGGAGAATCCTGACTAAGAAGCATATATTTTGTAGGTGGAAGGGTGAGATGACGTCATTAGAGTCTAAGTTTTAAGGCTTCAGCTCCTCTGATATATGTGTGCTTTGTGATAGAGTATCTGGTACCGGCTTGTTACAGGTTCAAGCCACTGTTTGACTGCCACTCACTAATCATAATTAAATGATTGATAATGCTGTTGGCCTCAGAGAGAGCCTAGGTTTCAAGTGATCATTATGGGCTCCTAAATTGGTATGCTCAAGAACTGAATTTAGCCTCACTGTATCCGCACCCCACAATCTATGCTCGTAAGATGCACTTCCCATATTCTAAATATAAGCCTTAGAACTAAAACCAAAGGATTTTTGTCAATGTATTTATCCAGAAATTAAATTATGATTTAAATTAATGACTTACTGTGTGTGAGTGCTTTAGTGTATATCGTCAAAATAAGCCCTAGACATAGGTTATTTTATTTCCACTTAACAAACAAGGTAAATAAGACTCAGAAAATATTCTGTCCATTTTATGCAGCACCAGAGTTTGTATCCAAACATAGGGCTATCTTCAAAGGATGTACCCTAGTCAGAATAATACATCACAAACCAGGCACTTGGGAAAACAAGAGCTGAAGTATTTATTGTAACAGAATGTTTCCTTCTCCTGGGACTAGAGAGTGTAACAGCATAGGGGAAGGAAGAAATCAGCCTTGTAATGGATGAGCCGTTAGAAAAATAGTACATTTAGGGTAAGAACTATATGACTCTGTTTTGACATAATTATCTATTTCCTTGTAGATGTATGTAATGTTAGAAAAACTCTGTATTCTTCATTTTCTTCCCCCTTAGTAGTAGCATGTTGCACTAGGAAACAGACATCCTTATGGGATGCCACGTCTGTTTAGTTTGCTAGAATTACAAGCATTTGTGTGTGTGTGTGTGTGTGTGTGTGTGTGTGTGCGCGCGTGCACCCGTGTGTGCGCGCGTGCACCCGTGTGTGCACGCTCATGCGCATGCTTGTGCACACATATTTAGTTGTATGTGGTTCTACCTTGTGAGAAGATTTGTCTGGCCAGTATCACAGTCAACTTGAACTGGTTCCTAAAAGAGGATACTGTGTGTTGCCCTTCTGTAACCAACCTCATGCCCTCCACTCTTCTTGACACTCTTAACTACTAGTGAATCCCTAGACTTCAGTCCTCAGTTCAAGACCATCATATAAATCAATTCATGCACCATATATGTTATGGTAACATAACATATTAGGGGTTTTGTTCCCTCTGAATTTACTTGTGATCCATCCAAGCTGTTGTGTGGTATATTAGTTATTGATAATTTACTGCTGTGTGTTAAATGGTCTCTTCCATGGAAGGAGGATGTTAGCTTTTTAGCCATTGTTCTGTTGAAGAACATTTATTTCTGGTTTGGGCTCTTATAAGCAAAACTGCTTATTCTATTGTTCTATAAGTTTTTGTGTGAATGTTTAAATTTTCATTTCTCTAGGTTAAATACTCAATTTGCTGAGTCAAGTAATAAATTAATGTTCTCCTTTATAAGAAACTGTTCATCTTTTCCAGAATGAATGGTTGTAGCACTTGGCATTCCCATCAGCCATGTATGAGTGACCCCGTTCCCATTGTCACCAGCATTTGATGGTGTCAGCATTTATTTTATCCATTCCAAGAGTGTGCAGTAATAGTTTGTCTCAGTTTTAATTAATGCCTAACGAACCCAGTGTCTGTTCATACTACTATCTCTAGATCATCAGTGAAATTTATTTTCCTGTCTTTTACCCATTTTAAAATGGAATCTCCTGGCTTTTCCTGTTGAATTTGGAGGACTTGTTACATATTTTATGTATGGTCTTTTATGAGATGTGTGGTTTGCAAATATTCTGGCGCAGCCAATTTTTGTGTGTATTGTTTTGTTTTTGTTTTTTTTTCTTTTAGTAGAACAAAAGCTTTAATTTTTTTTTCTGGTTCAGTTTATTAGTTTCTCCTTTTGTGAATTGTGTTTTAGGTGTCAAGTGTGACTGCTCCAGACTGTAAAGCTATTCTTTCCTGCTTTATTTTCCAATTTTTTTTATAAAATATTTTGCTTTGTATTTAAGATTTTGTTCTATTTTGAGTTAAATTTTGAATGTGATATAGAATTCACTCAGTGTTCCTGGCTTCCCCTCCTCCTTCCTTTTCTCTTTTTTCTACAGGTGTCCTATGAACATAGCTATAAAAGTGAGAATGTTCTTTTGTCTGGCTATAAAGTGATTTCTAAATCCCAGTACTAACCTGTTGATGATGAACAACCTGTTCCAGGCTAACTCCTTATCCTTAGAATGTAAAGGGAACCCCTTAGGCCAGCATGCAGACCCACACTGGAAAAGGTTTTCCTTTCAGCCCATAAACATTCACTTATTTGTGACGTGCACCTTGTCCTCTTCTGAAAAACGGTCAAAGGAAAAGACACAGCTAACAATGCAGTTTCTGGCGTTCATATCAAGGTAAAAAGTCAGTGGGACTTTACAAAGAGTTAACAGATTTGTCACTAGGAGGTGCAGAGAGCAAAGGGGAGAGGGGGAGAGGAGGAAAAGGAGAGCAGGAGAGGGAGAAGCAGACAGGAGGGGGAGAGAGAAAGGAGAGGGAGAGAGAAAGAGAAAAGAGGGAGGGAAAGAGAAGAGGGGGGAGAGAAGAGGGGGAGGGGAGAGAAGGCAAGGAAGGAAGGAGGAAGGGAAAGTGAAGAGACAGGGAAGGAAGAGAGCAGGAGAGAGGGAGAGAGGAAAGGAGAGAGAGAGAGAGAGAGAGAGAGAGAGAGAATATGAGACAGAGCTTACCCTATAGTTCAGCCATACAATGAAAGCCAGAAATGGTGAGATTATTAAAAAACAAAGCAAAACCAAACAAAAAGACCCTTACAAAAATTAAAAAGAAAGCAAAAGGAGGAGCCACCCAGAGTGTAAATCTTTCCAAATGCTTCCTGATGGAACTTGGGTTGTCGTAAGGAGGAATTGCCCAATGGAAGTTACTTGAGAGCCAGTTTCTGACAACACAGGGCAGATTTTTCTGGGGCAGTGTACTTAAGGGCAGTTCAAGCAAGCCCAAGCAATCTCTGGAGGAACGCAAAGTCAGGCCAAGGGCAAGGCCGGACTGATGCAATCACAGTTTTCCTCTAAACCAAATTACATACTTTACCCGAATTGCCTCTTGTGTCCAGAGAAAAGCAAAGGCGAGATTTGCTCTGCTCTGCTTGCTACCACCGTATGTATCTGATGACCCCAAGGTACTTTCAGACTGTTTGCCTCTGCCTCCCTGCCCCTTTTCCTAGTTAGTAAGTTGTCAACGGTTTCCATGTGTGCTATTTTATCATGTGGTTTCATAAACATTGTATGACTGTGTTTGGTAAATACTCTTTTACCAAACCTCCTTCATTGGCGTGCCTTTCAATTACAGCAAGGTTAAATCTAAGAGTCTACTTTAGACAGGCATAGTGCCACACACTTGCATGCCTAGTGCCTGAGAGTCTGAAGGAGATCAAAGGAGACTAAGGCAGGAGGGTCTCAAGTTTAGCGTGAAGTTGGACCCAGTAGTGAATCCCAGACTAGCTTTGCCAACATAGGAAGGCCCTGCCTCCAAGAAGTAAAGTTTAAAGAAAGTCATAGCTTAATAATCCTGGCCTGAATTAGTGATTTGGAACTTAGCTGTGTAACTCTTTAAGTGGGAATGTGGATTCCCATTGGGTGGGTTTACTCTGCTTAAGTCCTGGTGAATTTTTAGGATGTCCTGACTGTGGCCATCTGGCCATCAGGAGTTTCTATAGAGTTATCATCTTGAAGCAGTTGTTTAGTTGGATTGGATGATTCTTGGGACCTTTCCTGAGTCTTTGCAGAGACTTTGCAGACTCAAAATAGATTATCAATGTATTTATGAATCCCTTGCTCCTTAACAGGTCTTAAAAACCCAAATGCAACTCTAGGCATGGCTGTGCATACCTGTCATTCCAGCATCCAGAGGCAGGGGCAGAGGGATACCCACAAGTTTGAGGACCGTTAGTCTACATAGCATTTTTCAGACCAGGAATATACCAGGGCTAATACAAAAAGACCCAGACTCAAAATAAAAAGGAAAGAAAGACGAAGAAAATAAAAAACACCTCAAAACATCACCAACAGCAGAAATGAACAAAGCTCCTCACCAAATGGAGAACTAAATTAGTAAATAAATTTATTCTTTGTGCTTCTGTGTTCTGGGGTGATCTTTAGGTAACGTGGCCCTGCTTGCTTGTCTTTCCGTTGTTAAAATACAGGTGTTTCTCAATTAGTGTCGAATAGGGCTCCCCTTCCACACTCATTGACGTTGTTTTCACTCTGTGATTTTCATGTGGGTTCCTCTATACTGTGTGTGTGTGTGTGTGTGTGTGTGTGTGTGTGTGTGTGTGTGTGGTGTGGTGTGGTGTGGTGTGGTGTTAACAATTGCTCAACAAACACAGAACTACTAAACTGTACCTCAAGCCTATCTTTAACTTTTTGGAGTGCTGGCGTAATGGTGCTAGGCGCCAGGACTGATGACCTGAGCCCCATCCCTGAGAACCACGTGGCGGAAGGAGAGAATGCATAGCTCCCCCAGTGTGTTGTCTTCCCTCCACGACCAGTGCCGAAGCGTGCGCCTGCCACACACATACTCAGGAAAATAAATAAGGGTAAAAATCTTTTTGAAGTTCTTTGGAAATATAATGGTTCAGGATCAAGGGTTACTTAGTGACATTAAACCAAGCGGTAGGTTCTGGTAAATTCCAGAAGGGCTACAGTAGGCTTGTGGGAGGACTACTGGAAGGTTCCAGGAGGTTACTTTTTACCTCTGCAGAATCTGACAGGGCAGGCAAGGAGACCCTGAGTGACTCATCAGACTACGCTGTGTACAGAGGTTTGCCTTCCCCAGACTCGCTGGCTCCTGCCTCCTCCCTTGCTTATCACCAAAAGCAGAACTGCCGCTTGCTCCCACCCTCTTCTCCTACCCTCCCCTGTCAGGGCCAGCAGTATCCTCCCAACCACCTCTGTCAGCAGCTGCAGTGATCAAGGCAGCAGAGTACAGAGCACACTTGAGGACCCACCCCCACTCCTCAGATAACTCCGCATTCCCACTGTTGGCCTCTAACCTGGCCTTTGGAATCCTGAACTTCCCAGCTGCCAGCACAGCATCCAAGTGTGAAACTCATTTCACTGAGCTGCCTTGGACACGTCCTTGAAGTGTCCTTTCCATTGTCTTCAGTTGTTAAATACGAATAGTATATTTTAAAGTTTTTATTATATCATTTATTGATCATGTGTTTCTATGTATGTATGTATGCATGCATGCATGCGTGTATGTGAGCACATGCATGCCGGAGCATACGTGGATTTCAGAAGGTAGCTTGCAAGAGTCGGTTCTCTCCTACCATGTTGGTCCTGGTACTGAATTCAGGCTGCCAGGCTTCACGGCAGGTGCTTTTACCCACTGAGCCATCTTGCCAGCCCAGATGAGACTAACATTGAGATGATTTGGAAAAGGCAAGCATCCCAGCTGGAGAGAGGCCATAACAAGGAGAGTCAGAGCTAGACAGTGGTCCTGAAGTCCCTTCTGCAGGGAGGAGGAGCTGACAGAGAGAAACCAAGATGGCTAGGTAGACGGGGAAGACTGGGGGTACAGTGAATGTTCAGACAGTTCGTTCCAGGCCTTCCTCCCATGGTAGCCTACACTTTGATCCTCATTCGGTTCTCATCCCCACAGGCTGATCTCATCCTGTGAGCTGCTCCTGTTGTTGAGATCAGGGAGAAGGCACTGTTATATAAGAAGCCACATTAAAATCCTATGCCTCCCAGAGACACTGCTAGGTAGTACCGTTAAGTACCAGAAAATTATGAAGCGAATTATATAGTCCAAAGGGTCGTGAGAAATCCGAATTTCCCATGTGTTTAACAGTTGGGCCCTAAGCCTATAAGGCAAAGTATCAATGATGTGCCTGCTGCCTTAGTCCTAAGGAACTTTACATTCAGTGACTGGTAATCAAATTCACTGTCATATCGCAGGGAGGCGTGCCGGAGCTGCAGACTCCCTGCACTACAAGGAAGATGTTGAGGTAGCCAGAGGCCTGGGACTGGTCACCTTTATCTGTGATCAACTTCTTTTTCCAGGGTTCAGTGTAATTATTACCCTCTTCCTCCATGGCTTGCTGGGAAAAAAGCTTTGAAAATGAATCCATACGATCTTCATAACAAACATCTGTTACGTAAAACTCTTCATCCCCAGATAAGATTTGACTCGTGTTAGTTTAGACCTAAAGATGTTGATATCAGGTCTGTAGCAAAGCAGCATCCAAGCCCATCTTTGTCTTCCCATTGAGAGCTTCTGCTCTGTGGCCCTTCTTAGAGCCATGTGATACCAAAGCACCTTGTAGAGCACAGCTTCTTAAACTGTGGCCACACCCCTGATGGGGTATGGCTGAATGTGGGGGTCTTGAAAGATTTGGCACCAGTAAAAGGTTTCTTGACTTGGAGTGACCTAAAGCATAACCCAAAATCAAATGTATAATGAATTCCAGAGTGTTTGGGGCAGTTTGGCATCATACAGTTGCACTGCAGAGCTTCCCTGCAGCGTTGGATCTAAACACACAGCCTGTGGGTGTGTTCGGCTGTGCCACTCAATGCTGAAGAATGTTGTCTGAAACACCTCAGCTCCAATTTAAGACGGTTGTACACTGTGAACTGCTGTATTTACCATATATACAAGTTCTCTGCTTTTGTAGAAGCACAGTTTAGTTATAGAAAGCACGTACTCTTATTCCTTAGCGTGTAAGTAACAAGTTGGTATGTCTTTGGATTGAACTATGTTATAATGGTTGGTTTTTAAAAATTATTTTTACTATTATTATGTATACATGTATATGTCTCCATCTGAGTGAGGAAGACAGAGGGATGTTAGATTCCCTGGAGATGGAGTTACAGGTAGTTGTGAGCTGCCAGATGTGGGTACTGGGAACTGAACTCGGGTCTTTTCCAAGCATGGCTGTGTTCTTAACCTCTGAGCCATCGTTTTAACCCCATAACTCTAACCGCACTCTCTGAATGTGGCTGACAAGGAGGACTGACTGGGAAGCCAAGGACAATGGCACTGGGTTTTGATTCTACTGCATGTACTGGCTATGTGGGAGCCTAGTCTGTTTGGATGCTCACCTTCCTAGACCTGGATGGAGGGGGAGGACCTTGGACTTCCAACAGGGCAGGGAACCCTGACTGCTCTTTGGACTGGAGAGGGAGAGGGAGGGGAATGGGGGAGGGGGAGGGAAATAGGAGGAGGGGAGGAGGTGAAAATTTTTAATAAAAAAGGGAAAAAATAAATAAAAACTAATAGTGAAGCTATCGCCTAGTAGAATATTGCCTTAATAATAAGAATGTAATAATGTGAAGTTGAAATAAATAATCTGATTGGAAAAAAACAAACCTGGAGTTTGAATAGTTGATGTGAGTTTCAAAAAAATCATTGAATGAATTTGAGCTTGGGATTAGGACAGAGTATGTAATAGAATAGTTTCTGAGGTGCCTTAAACGTACCTCTATACTTTGAGCTGTGTATTGTGGAGTGACATTCTCAGTCTTGATGATTATAAAGTAGAAATGTAGATCTTTTCTGAAGAATATTGAAAACTCTGAATGTGCAGCAATCAGCCAAGAGTTAATCTTTCATGGAAAAACAAACACATCTATCTTGTTAATATGCAAAATTGCCTTTATCTTTAATAAAGGATAAATTATACATATGCCAAAAGTTATTTTAAAGTGAATTTATGATTTATTTTCAGTAAACATTTAATGTGTATTTGTGTTTTATAATACCTGCATATTTAGGGTCACGTAGAAGTTCCTCAGGAATTATGTGTGGAAAAAGTTTGAAGAATTCTGCTGTAGGTTAACTCAGGTTGCTTGACATGCTAATCCTTACAGTGTGGATGGAGCAGACATCTATGGGCAATACTGGCAGCTTCAAACTAATTTAACGCATTGTAAATTAAATTGGAAAAGTTTATTCTAGCCTCTAGAATTTCAAGTTACTTATAAAAGACCTTTTCAATGTACCTTGTTTGTACTATGAAGGTATCTTGTGCTATGTTTAATCAAGTTTATCTATCTACAATATTGTTGACATTAAAATATTAACCTACCAAGGTGATACGAAACACAATCTGTGTATTTCATCTCCATGACGGGGTTTTGAATTTCAATGATTTCATTTTCTAAATTAAATTTAGAGAGATTGCATCGTTTCTCAAATGAGTGGTTTTTCATAATAGACAGGAATATAGAAATAGACCTGACACAAAGCTTCACTTACATTTGAGGTTGAATCCAGACCCTTAGCATGAGTGGAAGACATCACCTGGATGGTTCTGACTGGCTGTGCTGCTACCCTGGGTGAGGACAGAGGGACATCCTCTCCAGCCCCTCAGAGCAGTACATGATTCTAGAAAGGAGCCATGGGAGCATGGGGCTATGCTGACTGTTGTCCCTTTAAAGTTAAGTCTGTAGATTGTTTTATCCTGCTGGCCTTGACTCTTTAGAGATTTGATTGTCTACAATATATCTGAAATTTAAGGAGAAACTAATTACCAGCTGGACTCAGGTATTCCACTGGGCCACAGGTTTTGACTGTATTGATACATGAGAATAAAACAGAAGTTTTCTAAGAATTTGGTCAGTGTTAACTCTGTACCTTCTTTATTCTTGTTCATTTTACTCTGTCAGTTTGGCTGTGTTTATTGCTCACCCACGATAATGGTGAATGGGAATATTTGCTGGCCCTTCACAAAGCGCCTTTGCAAACATTTACTTTATGTACACATTGATCTTAGGCATAACTTAAATGCAGTGAGGCATCTCTTGTCCAGGAAATTAAATATACCCTTCCTTGCAATCAGTCACTTAGCTTTCAAGTGGCAAATCTGAATTCCAAACCCTCCTCCAGCTGTCTTTATATCCAGCTGTTCTATTCCCTTCCGGGCTGTCTTGGGGTTTGTCTTGCACATAGTATGTATTTTTTGCCTTGTCTAACAGGTGGGTTAGGACAGCATGTTAGGGTTGCATCGTGCTAAGTAGTAAAAACCGTACCTGGTTTGGAAGGTAAAATATTTTAGTTGTCTTTACTAGACTCTTACTTGATCAATTTGGAGCTCAACCTGGGTTGCCTGTTGGGTAGCACGCCTGGAGTGACCCACAGCTCTGCCTAAGGGGTCGGGAACACAGTCTGCACAGATCTGGTTTGTTTATTGTTTGTACTCAGCCTCCTCTCAGAATGCCCCCTGGCAGGAGAGGGCTCCATATAGGTTCAGTGCTCCTTCCATAAGCCGGCGCAGTAACTGGCATATAACCAGTGTTAAGTATTTGGTGACCATGTGAAAGACAGAAGATGTCAAACATCATCTTTAATGTAGAATATAATGATTAGTGAGTCTTAGTTTTTATCACCATAAGGTTTTTAGGCTTCAGTGATTTTATTAAACTTAAAAATATTAAGAATATTTCTAAAGCACTGCTTTCTTTGACCATTTTACTAATTTCCAATTAAACTTTGGCTTGCACTGTGCTGTTGTTTAAATCTTTTCTTTCCTATTTTCGTGATGGAGTTCAGACCAGGCAACTCTTAAGGGGATATTGACATAGCGCTACTGTTCATTACCGGGAAAAACATCTACAGTCAAGTTTGACCTGCTAATGTTTCCAGGAAGTCATTAACTTTTTTCTAGTGATTACGAACGAGCTTGTGAAGACTCAGCCATTAGCAGTGAGAATCATGTGTTTTGCTTCCCTTTAAGGAGCAGGCTGAGCAAGTTGATTGAATTCCAAGTCCTGTTTTGCTTCTCAAGGTGTAGGCTACGACCCCCTGGGGAGGTCAGTCATGAAGTCAATTCAGCATTTAAAATCTTCAATTGGGACATAGTCATATGTATTTATGAGACACAGGGTGAGATTTAAATACGTGGATGTAATATGGAATGGTCAGATCAGAGTAACTGACTTATCTATAACCACAAGCATTTATTGTGTTTATTTCTTTTGTTCAGAATCTTCTCTGTTAGCTATTTGACAGGTTCCCTTGTAGCCCATGCTGTCCTAAAATTCCCCTTGAATTTTTTTTATCATTCCATCTCAACTTCTCAAACTTTAGAATGGCAGGAGTGTACTAACTTGTGTACCTAGGCTTTTGAAAGACTTCTGTACTGGTTTCCATAGTGACTGTACAAATCTTCATTCCTATCAGTGATGTGTGTGAGCTTTCTGTCTTCCAAAGTGTGATGGTATAACATCGCATGTGTTTTTTTTTTAATTTCATTTTCCTGATGCTTAGTGATGCTGAACATTTGTATTTATGTGTTGTTTGTTTGATTTTTATTGACTTCTATCTGTGTGTAAAGAAGGTTGTTTGCATGTGACAGTCGCAGGCCAACTTCTACCATGTGGGCCCCAGGAATTCACCTCTTTTCATCAGGTGTGTCGGCAGCTGCCTTTACATGCTGAGTCATCTAAACAAACCCACTTTTATATATTTATTGACCATTTATGTTTCTGCTGCAGGGAAATGTCTATCAGATTATTTCTCCATTTTTAAACCAGATTACTAGACAGAATGGCTTATAGCGGGTAACCTGTATGAAGCAGAAAATAGTAGAGTTTTTATATATTGTCAAAATACACAACTTGTGAAATTTTTTGCATATTTATAAGTATATATGTATATATAATTTTATTGTGTACAATTATTTTTTAAAAAAACCTTCATTGTTTTATAAGCCCTTTGGTAAGTATCCTGGGAACGAGGCTGTTTTACACCGTTGAGTATCTTTGAAATTATTGATCTAATAGACATTAACACTTGTTCAAAGGTAGCCATACAAAAAAAGTACCTTCTAAAAAGTGTTTTCTCTCACAGATCCATATTAACATTAAAGGTTAACAACAGGTGTGTTTAACCTGAAATCCCAGGTGAGTCAGGATGCCCACATCCTAGAAGACCAGTAAATGAAGCTGACAACGTATACCAAACTGTTGTCATGAGCCTCAGGCTGCTCTGGCTTTGGGGGCTTCTGAAGGATTTCTGCTCCATAGAGCTAATTACTAGCCATGGATATCAGGTATGCTTTCCTCTAAGATGGGTGTAATAATGCTACCTCCCTAATAAGGGTGGTAAGAGGACTGAGTAAAGTAAAGTATAGGATGTGGGCTGGCGAGATGGCTCAGCAGTTATGGGCACTTGTTGCTCATGCAGAGGCCTTGATGCGGTTTGCAGCCCCTACATAGTGGCTCACATCCATCACTCCAGTTCACCTTCCGAACTCAGCAGGTACCAGGCACACGCATGTGTAAATACATGCAAGAAAAATACTCGTGCTCGTGTTTTTTAAATTCTCAAAGATTTTAAAATATACACTCTTTAGTATTAAGTACTCATAATATTTTTGCTATGAAATGAAGTGCTAATGAACCTTGTGTGATAGCATTTGCCCATGATCCCAGACTTGAGGCTGAGATGCAGGAGAATTGTGAATTCATGACTGGTCTGGGCAACATAGCAAGTCATGTCTCTTTTAAGAAAAACACGTGCAAATTCAGGGGGCTTGTATAATTCTTGAAATTTGTCCAGAAACAGGTTCTAGTCATAGCCTTCAGTGAAGACTAAGATGAAATAGCAGACTGGCAAGGAAGATAAGTGTAGTAAGCTAGTCCCATCCCATGATAACTGGGTTATTGTGCATGTGTGTCTATACACCTACCCACATGCGTATACTATGTGTATGCCTTTGTGAGTTATTGTTCTTTAAGATTTATTTTTATTTTATATGTGCAAATTTTTGCCTGTGACCCTGAGATCACTTTGTCTCATGGCTGTGTGCTGAGTGTTTGTGCTGCTCCTCATAGAATTTATATAGCATATATTTAATATATAAATGTAATTTAAAATAAAGTGATATAATATGCATATTGTACAAAATATATAATGTAAAATATTTAGTATAAATATAAAACTAAGCTGTGGACCAGAAAATGCTTTGTATACTCCAGATGTAGAACTTCACGGCTCCTACTTGTGCCTCAGCTGTTGGTGATTTTAGCAGAAATCTCATCACCCCGCTTTTCCTTCACAGTTCCTCTTTGCAGTTCACATTGGCTATCAAATTACCATTCTCCTGTCTCAACTTTTGGGTACTGAAATTGGGAGTATACACTACCACACCCAACTTTAGAAAATTTCTTCCATTTCTCCCAAAACCTTGCATCTCGAATGCCAATAAACAGCTGTCCCCCAGCATCCTAGTGTACCAGTTCCTTCCAGCATCCTAGTGTACCGGTTCCCTCCAGCATCCTAGTGTACCGGTTCCCTCCAGCATCCTAGTGTACCGGTTCCCTCCAGCATCCTAGTGTACCGGTTCCTCCCAGCATCCTAGTGTACCGGTTCCTCCCAGCATCCTAGTGTACCGGTTCCCCCCAGCATCCTAGTGTTCCGGTTCCTTCCAGCATCCTAGTGTACCGGTTCCTTCCAGCATCCTAGTGTTCCGGTTTCTTCCAGCATCCTAGTGTACCGGTTCCTTCCAGCATCCTAGTGTACCGGTTCCCTCCAGCATCCTAGTGTACCGGTTCCCTCCAGCATCCTAGTGTACGGGTTCCTCCCAGCATCCTAGTGTTCCGGTTCCTCCCAGCATCCTAGTGTACGGGTTCCCTCCAGCATCCTAGTGTTCCGGTTCCTTCCAGCATCCTAGTGTACCGGTTCCCCCCAGCATCCTAGTGTCCCGGTTCCTCCCAGCATCCTAGTGTACCGGTTCCCTCCAGCATCCTAGTGTACCGGTTCCTCCCAGCATCGTAGTGTACCGGCTCCTCCCAGCATCCTAGTGTACCGGCTCCACCCAGCATCCTAGTGTACCGGCTCCTCCCAGCATCCTAGTGTACCGGTTCCTCCCAGCATCCTAGTGTACCGGTTCCTCCCAGCATCCTAGTGTATCGGATCCTCCCAGCATCCTAGTGTCCCGGTTCCTCCCAGCATCCTAGTGTACCGGTTCCTCCCAGCATCCTAGTGTACTGGTTCCTCCCAGCATCCTAGTGTACCGGTTCCTCCCAGCATCCTAGTGTACCGGCTCCTCCCAGCATCCTAGTGTTCCGGTTCCTCCCAGCATCCTAGTGTACCAGTTCCTTCCAGCATCTCGGTTCCTTACAAAAGTCTAGTCCCATGTGCCGTACTCATCAGTCATGCATTGTAGATTATTAACTGTTTGTCAGACATTAGTTTGCATCCTCGTGTAACCTCATAATGACCCATGATATAGTTGCTGTTGTCATCCCTATTGACAAAGGTGTCACACTTTAGACGCCATAGGCCAGTAGCACAGGGTCACATAACTAAGTGGTGGTGGATGCAAGTCTCAGGCAAGTCTCATCTGACCATTAATTTAGCTACACCATGTTGAGTTCCTCATGAAACCATGCTGATTTATATTTTATAGAAACTTTTGAGTTTTCAGTCCAAGGGTAAACAAAAAATGATTGAATATATTTAAGTACTAGATTTGTCTATTGTGATTTTTCATATAAAGGTTTTCTTAAGAACTCTGGGATAAACTAGAGACCCAGTGGTTTCAAGGTGACTTGAAAGTGACTGCCAGGCGACAGCAACAACAAAGTCTCCTGGCCTGTCTTCCTGTGCCATGGCAGGAATTCCCTTTTTGTTTTTTATTTTGTCTCTGTAGTCAGTGTAGGATCTGTCAGCTTAGTCATCTCTGTCATGAAAGTGATGGCGGGGCTCGGACACGTTTATACACTTCTCTTTTCCTAGTTTACAGCTCAATACGGAGACTACCTGGATGGTTAGGGCCCACTTCTTGTTTGCACTTCTCTTTATTGTATTTTTTTTATTATACAGTGTCACGCCAGACATTCTCATTTTCATGCAAGTATATGATATACTTTGATTTTGTTCCTCCCACACACCCCACGGCCCTCCCCTTTCTTTGCCCAGCCCCTCAGTAGTTGCTTTTCCTCTCCAAACAGTTTCACTTCTCCCTTTATGTCATTTGCTCATATCTGATTTCATGGCTATATAAAGACGGGGAGCCACAAATGAGAGAAATGCCTGATCTTTCTCTTTCTGAGACTGACAGAACTCTTTCAGTGTTCTCCCGTCTTTGCACTTGCTTCAGCAGCGTGTCTCTAGTGAGCATGCGGTGCTCTGACCTATTTGTGTTTACTTTTTCCTCCTTATACGTAAATCAAATTAGAACTGGAATGGGTGGCAGGCCAGGTTTAAGGAGACCTGACAAGGTACAGGCTGATCCGTGGTTTGCCAACTTGATTCGGTATCAAACCAAGCAGTGAAGACGCGAGCAACAGAGAGCCTTCATCTTTTTGATCTGGGAAAAAGGGAAATTGAGTGAGTTGGGTGGAGGAATGTCTTAAGTTTTCTCTGAAGCAAGACAACATCTAGTGGCTGCTGAGGCAGGAGGGGGTAGAGGGGAAGGAAAGGGTTTTGTTTGGTTCAATCAATTCTGTTATTTGCACATGCAGCTGGCTGTGTTATTGAAAGAAGTCATAGATGACTGGATGTCAGAGAGCTGAGAAGTGTGACTTCAGGGCTGTGAGAAGAGACAGGAAGTGTTTAGGTATGGAGAATGTTGACCCTGTCCTTTAGATATGGAAAACCCTCAGGTGAATATAGATTATATAAGTAAAATTTTCAAAAGGTTTTATTATTTTTATTTATTAGAATACTTGGTAGGGTAGATGGCCAAATTGTAACCATTTGAATTTATGAAGCACCTAAAAACCATTGGTTTGTGTTTCCAAATTTTCATCTGTTGCTGGGTGGCAAGTGCTGCACGCCTTTAATCCCAGCACTCAGGAAGCAGAGGCAGGCGGATCTCTTTTTGAGGCCAGCCTGGTTCCAGGACAGACTCTAAAGCAGTGAAGCACTGAAGGCTCTAAAACACTGAGAAACCCTGTCTCGAAAAACAAAACAAAACAAAACAAAATATCCTTTTGTAAACTAAAGAAAAATACATTGCCGAATCACTTCTCTGGCCTTTGTAAATACAATTTGTCCACATATTTAAATACATTTAATCAGACAGAATACATCTGTAGCATGAAGCAGAATAGAAAAACAGACTCCCTTGGGAGAGATGAAGTCATCTGCATCTAGCGGCAGCCGTGGAAGATTGCAGTCAGTTGTCATTTCACTTATTTTCTCTGCGGGTGAGGCTGCATATACTTTACAATGTCTAGCTCCAGGGGGCTTTGCTTTCGGGGTTACATAGCGTGTTCCAAGGCAGATGCGCTGCGATGTTTCGGGGTAATTTCTTCAGCAGATGAAAGCAGACTGCTGATATAGTTTCTGTGTTCCCAGAAGGTGATTAAACAGGCTGCTGAGCTCCCTGGAGGAAGCAATCTCCCTGTCAGTGGCTCCATTTTCTTAAAGGCAGAGCATTGCCTGCAGCTTTTGTTAACCCAACCATGTAAAGGAGATAGATAACCAGAGAATTTAACTTTTTTTGTTTGTTTTGTGACAAGGTCTTTCTACCTAGCCCTGGATGTCCTCTGGAACTCACTGTGTAGACCAGACTGGCTTTGAACTCACAAATATTCTTATATCTTACATATTTTTAAGATGTATCTCCTGATGCGGGATTAAAGGTGTGTGCCACCACACCTGACTGAGAATTGAAGTTTTTGAGCCGCAGCACCAGACATATACAATGTGGATATGTTTCCTTTATAAAAGTAGGTATATTGGGAGTGCTGGAAAGGTGGCTCAGAGGTGAAGTACTTGCTGCTCTTGCAGAGGTCCCAGGAACTACTTGATGTCTCACAACCATCTCTAACTCCAGTTCCAGGGTACGGAATGCCCTCTTCTGACATGACACTCTCTCCATGGGCAGGAGATGTGCACGTGGTGCACATTCATACATGCAGGCAAAACACTCATACATATAAAATAAATAGATTTAAAAGTGAATATATTTGAGGTATAAAAATGAGATATAAACATATTAATATATGCAAATATATTTTCATGATAATGTATGTAAAAATATTAAGATATACAGATTGGTATTATCTTTTAAAAATGATTTTCATTTTAGTTTATGTGGGTGTTTTTTTCTGCATGTGTGAATGTGCATGGAGAGGTCAACATAGAGCATCAGACTCTCTGGAGCCGAGCTAGAGATGGTTGTTAAGTGCCGTGTGAATGCTGGGGAACAATGGTGCTATCAACCCTTGGGCCATCTCTCCAGCTCCTATTTATACTTTCTTTAACAGATAGTTGAAATTGTGAGGTTCTCTCCCTCCCTCCCTCCCCCCCCCCAAACACACACACACACACACACATGACCACTTTGCGGTTACTGATGAATGACTGAATAAAAACAGCTCTGTGCACAAGTGGAAGAAGCCTGTTTTATAAGAATGGAGTCCAAGATTGTAGGCCATTCTTCTGGAGCCCTGGCTGAGAGCCAGAAACTCCTGCTGTGCCGTGAGAGAGATGATGGAACCAAGGAAGAATATTTTTTAAAGATTGAGGAGGTGATATGAGATTATGCTTGTCGGCTAATTGGGACAATCCGTCAGACATCCCCCAGGGAGCTCAGAAGACTGACGTCTCTGTCATGTCAGAAGGAGAGCAAGGTGGGTTAAGCAGGGCACGTGACACACTAGATCATTTATAGCCTGGCCATGTAGGGCCTGTAACATGTTAGATAGTTTTATTTGTATAGATTGGTGATATTGTCAATTCTCTGTAGCTACTTGTTCACTGTGCCAGGAGCTTTACAAATATGTCCTTTCTAAATCCTCATAACAGCCCCACGAGGAAGTTGATATTACCTGTCTTATTTTCACAGGCAATAAACCAGATTTAAATGTACAGTAATTACCACAATCACACAGCTATCAAGCAAGAAATATAGCCAAGTCTTCTTCCTGCTACATCCAATGCCAAAGCTTTTATTCCTAACTACTGCCTTTACTGTGTCCTTGAAACACAGTGTCAAAATAATTAGAGCAGTTCTCTTCCATAGTTAGAAAACTTCATTTGTAGTATCTTTTGTGAAATTCATTTAATTTTTTCAGTAGTTAAGTTAGCAATTCTAAATTCAGAATTTTAATTCTAAAAATTAAATTGTTTCCAGAAATTTTTGTAACTATTAATAAGATACTATTATAATATAACTCATATGATCTGTCTAAAGATAGTGGGAGAATTTCTATGTGTTTGAGTTTAATGACTAGAACTTTTATGTGTCATTTAAAGAAATGGATGTATAGCTAATGCTAGGAATTAGAGACTCCTGGAGGTCTTAACATTTTTCCTTACTGACATGAATTTTTAAAATATATAGGTGATTTTATAAACTGATTTTACTATTTCAATGTGTTAGTGTAATCTGCTTAGATGAGTACCAGTCATTCATGTCTACCTTGAGTGAAGACAGCTGATCTTGATGGTACCTGTGGCTGTGCTGGTGTAGGAATGTGATCTCTTGAGGGCATTGTGTGCCTGTCGCAGCATTCTCGTCTCTGAATTGAAAGCAGGCTGCCCTCAGCAGACCTGTGTCTACATATTCACATTAGTGACGCATGGTGTCGCTGAGTCTATGTAGCTTTGACCGTAGTAGCTTATTTCTTTCCTTGTGTTCAAAATTCTGAGTATCTCTGGTGCTCTTCATGAACATGGTATTTCACAGTGGCTCAACTTTATAGGAGTACCCTATGAGGAATCCCCCTGTCCTTAAGAGTATTAGGTGATATTTGATAATTAAATGACGTTCTGTGGACACTGCGGGGTGAGAAGAGATGACATTTTCTGAAAGAGTCAGGTTCAGGTCAACTTCCTACTTGATTTGCGTTCCCCCCCCCCTTTTCTAATACAAATACCATGCCTAAATTCCAAGTCCCAAAGTCTTTACTTTAAAAACTGTTGGTCTAGCCTCCCTTGTGAGGACTGGAGTTCCCTTGACATCACAATAGGTCTTTTCAAACTTGGACTCGACCTTTCCTGGTTTGGGGAAGGTCCCCAGGAACTCCCCAAGTCTTTAGTTCCTTATTTTAAAATTTCTAACCAGTAGAATGTTTTATCATATTTTCATTAAAATATTCTTCTGTCCTACGTATTCCCATTTTTCTTTTTACTTAGACTCCACACTTAATTAGTCAACTCGCTCTTATATGCTGTCATTGCCATGTGTTTGAAGACAGTGTCGTGTTTTCCATGGGCTTTCTCTTCTCTAGCCTCAGTATCCTAACTTTTGAAATCTTACCACCCGAGGCAGAGTTTTTACCATCTTTGTGTGGTCTGATTGATGTGCTTATAGGAATAGCACTTTTTGATAATATATTTTATATTCTAATGGCAACAGTTATACTAGCAATATACAGAGGGAAAACTGTATTTTAATTCTCTTTTTTTCATCCAGTTTTCTATTCTTCCAAAGATTTTGAGGCTGACTTTTAATTCTGAAACTATATTTTGTTCTCCCCAGCTTGACTGAAATACACTACCTGAACACTATGCTTCTGCATCCTTCAGACTAAGCTGGAAAAGTTTGCACATTAGTACCATCAACACCGTAAATAGCCACACATTTCAATTTCACCAAAGTTAGTTTCTGTAAGTTCCCTTAACTAAATTCTATGGCCCAGCCATTGCTATCTTTTTCTTAAAAGTCAAGGGCAGACATTTTCACAGTCTTGTTGAGACCTTGGCATGCTAGTGTGTGAACTCTGTCTCAATACACCCAGCCTAGCAGAACTGTCAGAATCATCACTGTGGTTGTGTCCACTTATTCTAGTATCATGGTGTCTGACTTTTAGCACCCAGTCATCATTCCTCTCAATAGATAATTGTCTAATCCCTGTTGGCTTATTTTTGTGGGAGTTGTTCTCAGGCTGCTGTGTACCATTGCTAGAAGCTGATTTTTTTTTCATGTTTTCACCACTAGGTGAGTTTTGTATTTCTTTTTCTAAGCATTTTTTGGGGACTCTCCAGAGATGACTGATATGATTCTGTAGCTCAGGGGCTGCTTTCTATGGGATTAGATCTTTCATCTTGGGTTTCATTTTCCTCTGAGCCATAGAAGCTTTTTCCTTTTTTGTTGTTGACACATTTATTTGATACATCCACAAAATGGACTGGAGGTACAAAATTATATCGACTTAGCCTCTCTCGTGGATAACTAACTTATCCAGTGTGCCCCAGGTGGTGTGTCCTCTTCTCCTTGTCTCTATCCTTTCAGCATCCCTGACACTTTGGGTAACTCTTACTTGCATTGTTCACAAGCATCTACTTGTTCATGCTGTAGCTTGCCATCATTGTTTCTGTTTCCTGCTTTTTACTTTCTTGTTTGCTCAACCGTGTATCTTTTTGCCCAGTGAAACCTGACTTCATCAGGTCACATTTGCTTCTTGACATGCCTTCCTTTGTGATGGAGTTGACAAAATTTGTTTTTGAAGAATGTATCATCCTTGCTGAGCCATTTTCCTCACATGCTCTAGACATTAAATTGTATCCATCTGTCTTTTAACATAAGAAATATATAGAGGACTTCCTAGAAAAGAATGCATGGCCTAGTGTAGTAATATGTTGTTTATAGAGTTGATGCAATGGAAGGAATATTGGAAACAAGTGATTGGCAAATATCAAAGGTGTAGGGCAGAAGAAAGGACTTCAAAAAAGTCTTGGCTAGCAAAGTGTGGCAGCTCAGGCCTTTAATCCCACCAGTGTAGAGGTAGAGGCCAGCAGGGCTTGAGTTACAGTCCAGCACTGGGTATGTAGGTAACTTCAAGCCAATATGACCAAGTCTAAAGAAGTGGCATTGTGTTGTCTTTAAATATGAGTAAAAGAAAACCATATGAAGGTGCACACTTGCAGGGTGCACACTTGTGGAGACGCACACTTGAGAAGGTGCACACTTGTGGAGACGCATACTTGAAGAGGTGCACACTTGTGGAGACGTACACTTGAGGAGGTACACACTTGTAAAGATGCACACTTGAGGTGCACACTTGTGGAGACGCACACTTGAGGAGGTGCATACTTGTGGAGGTACATAGGTTTTGCATGTGACACTAACTCTAGAGATGTTTTGTTTCCCTAAAATAAGTGTGTTTTTGGGTCAGTCCTTTCACACTGTCTACCAAATGATTCTATGTATTCCATTTAATTTGTAGCCAAAATATACTAGGAAGGTAAGGTGAACATCATTGACAATCCAAATCTTCACGATTCATCCTGAGACTTTCAAAGGTGCTGGGTAATCCCTTCCGGTCTCTTCCATCAGTATCTTCACCATGTTCTTGTCAAGTGCCTCTGGAATAATCGTTTTGATAATTCTTCAAAAGGCCCTCTACCTTGTCACTTTGTATACTAAAGTATCCTTCCTTGATCAAATCTTGATTGCTTTCCATCTCTGTAATATATTACTCGTTAAAAACAAAGAAACAAAAGCCATCAAAGATTCATGAAACAATCTCAGGATCGTTTTGTAACTTTTCAGGTCAAAGCCACACAGGCATTTAACATCTTCCATGCATTTAACATTCCTTCGATATTTTCCTACATTTGAAATTTCTCCGCAGGGTGGGGAAATGAGTCTACGGGGCCACAACAATTGGTTTAAACTAGTCTGTTTGCTATTGACTGATACAGAGCCTTGATTTAAGGTTTATGAGAGTCTAGCGTTATGGATGCTAAGAGTTTCCTGTGAGCTTTGACTGAGGGACTATGTAGCATTCACAACTAATTGGAGAGAAGTAGTGTACCACGCTTACCCTTTGGAGAATTGCTTCTCATGTAGGAGGTTCTTCACTAGGATTCCAAAGGGTAGTGGAAATCCCAGGGCTTCTGTTTTAAATTGCCTGATGCTCCAAATGTCAGGCGTGTGGGATGTCATTACACTATTTTCTCTCAGTGTAGTGTGGCTCTAGGCCACCTTTCTCTTCTGCCATCTGTTCTGCCTACTAAAAATCTCTTACTGGTTTCAGATTTTCTGTAGAACTTCTGAATGTTTTTGTTTTTCTTCTTCCACCTTATAAACATTACTTTCCAACCTTGAGAAGTTTTGGTGAGAGAAGAGGCTGTATTTCTTAACATAAAATTTTGGCACTAATTCGTTGACATTTTTGGTTCTAGCAATTTCATGATTTGTTGATTTGCAGTCATAAAGTTTATTAACATCATTAAAGATAAAATGAAAAGTTAAGAGAAATTATAACGAACACACATTGTTTAGTTAAGTGAACAGACAACTAGACTCCCAGAAGCACAAAATATTGGTGCTGGTATTTCAGTATTTCAGTAGAAGTGGAGACATAAGGTCCTCTGGGGACTTAGGACTATGGCCCACCGCAGCACTGGCTAGTAGCAATTTTCATTTAACATCTCAAGGATACATACATCCCTAGTAAAAGGAGCCTGCTTGTTCAGCCCATGCTTGTTTTGGGGCATGAGCTGAGAGCTCCCTTCTGAACTCTGCACTGATTCCCTGCCTGCAGATAGGCTGTGGCTCCCAGCTTGAGCCATACCTTGCCCCCCTCTCTCCCTTACGTTTGTAGGTCCTGAAATGGTGTTTACTCTGGGAGAAATAACGTACTTTTGAACGAACCGCCATGCTATCCCGTAAAGCTGTAAACTAGTACTTAAAAAGGCACCATGCATCAAAACCATACTGAGAAAAGACCTTTAAAATAAAGTTGAACTTTGATTTACTGTGGAAGTGTGTTAAAAGAAATGTGGCTGCCTTTCTTAGAAAAATAAACATAGATGCTTGGTTTTTACCAGAGCACTCTTTAAGAGTCACTTATCTGTGTGTCCGAAGTCCCTGACATAGTAAACAAAATGATTGAAAACGTGGATAATACTTAATAAATATATATAATCTTAAAACAGTTTATTCTCTTCGTGCTATAAGGAAATGTGAAGGATTAAATGTGAATTATTAAGGTACAGCTTAGTGGCAGGGCACTGAACCAACATGTTTGAGGTTCTGGGTTTGATACTCAGCCCTGGAAAAATGTCTAACAGGTTTCATAAAAAACAACTAGATTTTTATTCTTTAAAGAATGGATCTGTGGTATGTGATTTAGATTTATTTAGTTGTCCATTATTGTAGATGTTTAGGACTATAAATATGTTACCGTTTACCCAAGCTAACTTCTTGGTGGAGGTGAGTTACTGAGTCATAGAGATTGCTATTTAACCAGGGTCACCGGACTCTCAGCTGTTACAGCTCCTGACAGAGTTCCGCTTTCATCTCAAGAGACTCATTTCAGCCCAAGCCTTTCTCTCCCTGCAAGACCTAAGTAAAGGCTGAAATGAAGTAGGCAACTCACTCGAGAAGCCAGTCTCATACCCAGTCCCTGGCATTCATTGGTCATGATCTTGCCCCATGATCAGGCATCCATTTTATGGTCATATGATAAAAACCACCAGCTTCCCCTCTGCCAGCCAAGCACGACTCACCAGCTTACATTTTAGAGTCATTCACATGGAAAAAATAACCCTTACCACGTATGCAAATTTAATAGCAAGTAACAGAAAACAGATCAAAGTGCCTTTTTGGATTTGCTGGTTCGTAGAAAGTTAAAGATTTGTCTCTAGATATTCTTGGATCAGAGGTTCAAAACATGTGACTCAGTATGTGTGTACGCAAGCGCTCTCATTCTTTGGGCTTTTCTACTCTTGATTTGGGTAAATGAGGCTGATTCAGAATCCCCATTGTGCAATATAACAGGCACTGTTAGTGTGTTTACATGCAGGTCACTTAGGTGCAAGGTGGCCTGGGGTTGGGTGAGTTTAAACATTGGTTATCTTGGAATTAGCCTGGCAATCCCACAGCCAGGGAAGCTAGGCTAGGTGCTTTGGATTGGTCTCAGTTATGCCAAGTGTTTCTTTCATTTCTGGACTTGGGGAAGAGCCGTACCCATATTTACCACTAAGTGAAGAGCACATTTACTGGTATTTGAACTCTGACTCCCCCCCCCCCAAAAAAAGAGAAATAGATAGAGTAGGGGGAAGTGCAGCAAGAATCTAATACAGTTTTCTGTAGTGTGAGAGGCACTGAACTAGTAACTACATTGAAAACTTTTTTAAAAAGTGGAATGATATAGATTGAGTTTTAATGATTTCTAGACATGGGAGTGTTTTGAGAATGTTTTTGTCAGTGCTGCACACACTGTGCATGCATGTCTTACCCAGCTCTAACTGCAGTCCCACTGGGGTGTTTTGAAGGCTGAACATATATTTGTTAATCTCATTATTGAATACATAATTTCTTGAAATGCTTTTATTTACTTTCCTAGTTGAGATTCTTTGATTTAAAGATACTTCTTGGGCAATGAAATGAAAGAGATAGTTTAGTAATTATTGTATCATTGAAAAGTAATTAACTCATTTACAGTTTTAAATATTATGACAATTTTGCATAGAATTCAGAAAACTTAATTCATTGTTTAATGATAAATTGTTCCTAAAAGAATATCTGAACATAGAATTAATATTGATACATTAATGTGTTGATAGAGAATCTTTTGTTTGCTTAGTAATACTAATGATAAAATCATGGGTCATGGTGAGTTTTATGTTTTTCCTGTTTCTTCATGAAATTATAATGTGTATGTATTATAAAATATTAGTTTAAGATGTGTCACATTTGTTTATGCTATAAAATATTGTTTAATTATGCAAAGATGTGTTGCATTCTTTTATGTTGCATTTGTTTAGCTCTGTCAAACTGTGTTACCTTGCCTGCCTAAAACACCTGATTGGTCTAATAAAAAGCTTAATGGCCCATAGCTAAACAGGAGAGGGATAGGTGGGACTTCCAGGCAGTGAAAATAAATAGGAGGAAAAATCTAAACTTGAGGGAAGAGCTAGGAATGAGAAAAAGAGACGAGGAGGACTCTGGGGCCAGCCACCCAGCCACACAATCAGCCACAGAGTAAGGGAAGAAAGACATATAGAATAAAGAAAGGTAAAAAGCCCAGAGAAAAAAACATAGAAGAAGAGAAACAGGCTAATTTAAGAAAAGTTGGCTAGAAACAACTCAAACTAAGGCTGGACATTCATAAGTAAGAATAAGTCTTTGTGTATTATTTCTGGAGCTGGGTGTCAGATCTCCAAAGAGTTAAAAAAAAAAACAACTACATATATGTAAGTTAAATTCTGAGATCCTCTTTTCAAGGGACACTTTCTGTGGAAGATGACTGGGGGAGAGTCCTTGGCAAATAGCAAGGACTGTCTCAAGTTCATTTTTATTTGAATTATAGTTGATATGTTCTTGGAAGAGTCTCAGAAATAGTTAAAGATGAATTAATATTCTCCTAACCATTGACATACTATTACCACCCCATTTTTATCTTCTGGAAGATTTTAAAATTTCAACACAAGTAACACGAGTTGAGTTTCACCTTGCCTTCCCCAGGAGCATAACATCCACAGGAAATCTGTAAAACTATGACCCAGATCTTATAAATGTTTGAGTTAAATAGCGTGTGTTAAAGAGAATTTCTATGAGTAAATCTTTGAGAAATTGCCTTGCCATTTATCAACATCTATCAAAATAAAGATATCTGGAAGAGCTCGAAGTATAGTCAATGGTATCACTTTGTCTAACACTCATGAGGTCTGGGCTCAATTTCCAAAACCAAATAAAATAAAAATAGAAGTATCTTGGTAAATATATCCTTACAAATTATGTTTGATTACTTGGTTTTGTCACTTGAGTGATAAGTCTGGTATCATCTTTGTGTGCAGTGTGGCAAGTTAATTACAAAGAGTTCATAATAGAAGATCCTTGTTCTCCTCATCTTGGGGAGTGTGTGTCCAGGTGGTGGGAAACTGGCCTGTCTCAGGATAGTCATTGTGTGCCCCCCTCAAAACAGAATAAAACCTAAAATATCCTTGTTTCTTTACTTCATTTGTAGTTGGATAACATTTTATTTCTCTTATTATATTATGTAGGGCAACTTCATTTGAACTATTGATACTGATTTCTTCTGGGTGTCACTAATTCAATTCAGTTCTGGTGTTAGTCCCGGATGCGTACACAGGGCTAATCAGGTTTTACAGATTTAAGTGTTCAGCTCTATAAAGATGTCATTTCACATGCTAGTCAGAAGTTCCAGGTCTCTGGGTCAGTAGGCTTCTGTCTGACTTGTCTAGAATTTTGAGACCTTCCATGATCCTCTCCTCAGGCTGCCCTTGTGTTACTTCAAGATAAGATCTCACGTAACACTCATTTGTTACAAAGGACACAACTCCGGAACAGTACGAGGGAAGAGATGAATAGGGCAAGATATGGAATTTTAGGGAGCACTAAGCTGCCATGCCCTCCCCAGGTTCACCACCCTTCCATCCCTAATGTGCTCAGCACCCCAGAAACCCTCCCAGGACCTTTAAGGTTACTTAATGTAGGTTTCTTTATGTTGATCTGGTTGACTAAAGCAATGACTAAATTTCTATTCCAGTGTCTTTGGTCTCTTCTGAGATCAGCCTTGAAAGCACAGGGCTGGAAAATCCAACACTCTGATTACTGTGGTCTTGTGATATCCACTCCTCATCTTGAATCTTTGTGGACATCTGCCCCTCCCCAGCACTGAGTCATTCCTAGACCCCAAAAGATACTTCTTATTCTGAGCACTTCAAGTGTTTTAGGATCTTGGGACCAGGAACTGAGCAAAGACCATATATTTATTCCTGTTATTCCACAGATGTTCTTTGTGGTTAGAGAAGAGAAGTTCAGTGTGCTCGGGAGATGACCACAGATGGCCTGAACAACACCAGCATCTGATTGGATGATATTGATCCTGGAGATATGCCCTCAGAAATATGAAAGCAAGGATCATATTTTCCTTTTCAAGTCTGCTTTGTGTTCATCCTCATATATAAATAAATTATCCTTATCTTATAGTTCTATATGAGTGTTAAGAAGAAAAGAGAGAATAGGCTTTACAAGATTCTTTATGGCAATCTAATTTGTGACCAATAGTACTTCCCAAAGAAATGACCTAAAAGTTACAGGAAAAAGCCATTTAAGACATTGACGTGGCATCTTGGCTATAAATTGAGGCCATCTTCCAAAACTAATTTCTAAAGATTTTAAACTTAATGTTAGATTACTCTTTTTGGAGTCTGTAGAATGGTGACTTATGAAGCCACTTGCAGCCTCTGACACTGAAAGCACATAACAGGAGCATGGGAAATGGCTCAGTGGGTAGGGTGCTTAAGTTGGGGGCCCCAGAACTCACATAATGGTTTGGCTCGGTAGGACTCTCTTCTGTAATCCCAGTGGGATTCCACTGGCAGGTGGAAGGCTGAGGAAGGTTTGTACTCAACTGGTTGTTCTCAGAATTGTAACTTTTTAAGCTTCGATTTTCATCCGTGTCTATGCAATCTAAGCAGTTAGCAGGAAGAGACATGAGAGCAATGGTTCTCAGCCTTGCTAATGCTGATACCCTTTAATGTAGTTCCTCGTGCTTTGGTGACTCTCCACCATAGAATTATGCTTGCTGCTACTTCATAGGTGTAATTTTGCTACTGTTATGAATCACCATGTAAATATCTATGTTTTCTGATGGCCTGAGGTGTCCCCTATGGAAGGATTTTTAGGGTCATGACCCGCAGGTTGAGAACCATTTTGTTAAAGGCTGGATATAAAACCCTTTATATGAGCATGTTTCTGTTTAGGGTTTTTCAAGGTAGTTATGTGTTGTTTGTTTTCTACAGAAATGTCCACAAGAAAATAGTTTTCTCAAAAGAATTTTGTTATAAGTAAAATAATTGTGTCATAAGCTTTATCCTAGTGTTGTTTTCTATATAAATTCATTAAATATAGTCAGAGTAGATCAATAAAAAATTTCCAAACAGAATACCCCCATCAAAGTAAGATTTCCATGTATACCAAGGAACTCTATTAGGGAGTGAAAAGAATGTAAGAGCTAGAAGACCGATTGAGAGACAATCTGTAAAATGCTGTTTTGGGCCATTATGTTAGATTACAGACATGATCCAACAGTAGCTATGAATACCTGAACTTGGACTGTATGAGACTGGCCCAATCAACAGTCAATCATGGATCTGGGAGGAGCTCACGGTGGCCCTACTACTCCATGATGATATTGGCTATTGATAGGTTCAGGAAGAGGTGCAGTCATTGTCTTTGGTTGCTACCCACTGGTAAACCCACCAGGCTTCAATAGTTAGTTCCAAACCCATGGCCACACAGACCTGGTTAAAATCAATGAGTCACAAAACAGAACAAAGAGCTATGAATGTATGAAAGGGACTTGTTGGGGGGACAGATGTTGGCAAGGGTAGAAGGGTGATGAATTGAGAGGAGAGAGTAACCAGAACACGTTAGGTTCATTTACAGAATTGTCAGAGAACAGATTTAATAAAGTTGGGAGCTTTTGATTGTTAAAGTGAAAGACTTCCTTGACTTTGCTATAATCAAAACATCAAATGCCTAGCATTGATCGGATTGAAGTGATTTGATATGAAGGTGATATGTAACCCCTAAAAATTCTTCATATTGCAATTTTCTTTCAGTACCCAAACTTCCAAAAGGCAGTTTTAGAGGTACCACAAACAGAAGTTCACATCTGTAATATTCTCTGTGGCCTGAGGTCTTCGAGCAGTTGCCGTTCACAAACACTGTGGTTTTCCTTATGCAGTTTCTATCGGCCTAGTTATTGCCAATAGAGAATGTTTTCATGTGGCCTAGACAGTGTACCCTGTAGGCATAGCCATGACTCAAGCATGGAAGCTAAGGCAGTGATGGGGTGCACCATTAGAACTCAAAGCTAAGTTAGGACTAGAGATGGTACCTGCTGGTGATGCATTTGCCTGGTGTACCCGGCTCTGAAAAGACAGGCCAACACATCACACCACACTGTCACTAAATCTCATATACTAAGAAAATCAAATGTACTGATTCACACCTTAGTCTCTTAAGACACTAGAGGCAGGAACATAACCTTGAGTTACAGAGAGAGACTGTCTTAAAAAGAACAACAGTAAAAACAAAATAAAATAAAACAAGCCAAGACCTATCTTGACCCTCAAAGACATACAGATCCTAATCTCTCAAGCCAGGATTGATCCCTTTCCGGGCAAAGGAGATCTTGAAGATAGGACTAAGTTGAGGATCTCTAGATACGGAGGATATCTGGGTGGGTCCTATTGGCAGTTAAAAATGTGCAAATAAGGAGGCCTAGAAAAACTAGACTGCCCAAGGAAGGAAGCAGGACAGGGAAGTTGGAGTCTTAAATTTCTGTCTCTTAAGGTGAAGGAAGAGGTTCTAAGAAATGCCAATCTACCAGCTGAAAAAGGCAAGCAAAGAGAATAGGGTAGTGTGTGTTTGTGTGTGTGTGTGTGTGTGTGTGTGTGTGTGTGTGTGTGAGAGAGAGAGAGAGAGAGAGAGAGAGAGAGAGAGAGAGAGAGAGAGACTGCCTGCTTCTTGATTTCAGCCAGGTACCACTGATTTCAGGCTTGTGGTTTCCAGAACTGTAAGAGAGTATGTGTCTTTTGTTTTGTTTTGTTTTTGCTTTCTTTTGTTATTACATTTGTGGTGTGTGTGTGTGTGTGTGTCTGTCTGTCTGTCTGTCTGTCTGTCTGTGTCTGCATGTCTGTGGAGGTCAGAGGACAACTTGCAGAAGTCAATTCTCTCCTTGCATGTGGGTCCCAGGATTGAATTCAGCGTTAGGTTTGGTGACAAGCACCTTTATCTGCTGAGCCATCTCTGGCCGCTTTACTGTGTGGTTTTAAGCCATGAGGTTTGTTTTAACTTGTCACAGTGGCCATAGTGAATTAATATTGCTAGTCAGTGAGCCATAAGTAAGTAAGCTCCATGGATAATGGTATCCATCATTATAAAGCAAATGGTAAGTAAGCAACTTTTAATTCTTAACACTTCTCCCTTGGCCTATTACTAATTTCTGTTTTTGCTGTGCTTATCAGTTTATTCTTGCCTGATAAGCAATCCATATGCAATCACTATATTTACAGATTGGCTGATCATCCTTAGCATAATGACTCAATTCATATTCATTCTCTCTCTCCCTCTCTCACAGAGCAAGCCCCCTCATGTGGTTCCCAGCTTTAGCATATAGCTCAGAGATACAGCACTTGAAATGATGGCTTAATTATTTTTTTCAGTTTTGTGATGAGTTTATTGGCATTAAGTGTATCTTTAACTTACGATGGGTTTATCTGAATCTGAACCTAACCTTACTCTTTGCTGAGAAACGCTTGTGTTACCACTCTCGTAATGGTAAAGCTCCCCCAGAACTTTTTCAGGCTGTGACTTAGCATTAGACCTTCAGAAAATAGAATCACGCTGCTCTGAGGAGCACTCAGCACACAAAAGCCCATGTTGTTTTTGAATAGGAGGCAAATCTTTACTCAATATACATCCACTTTGCAGCCTTTTCATTTTAATTCTGGAACTGGGGGTAGCAGAAAGGATCTCAGAAATGTCCCAGATGAACCCACTCCAAGATTCCTGACTGGGAAGTTTGAAACCATCTCTCACGCTTGTGTTTTGATTCCCAGAGGCACCTAAGATTTGCTGGTCTTTCATTGTCTTAGTAATGGAAGAAAATCCTAGAAAACAGGCATTGTGCTTCTGTGGCTTGCCTTGGCATCACCTTTATTGATCTTTATTAAAATGCAGGTTTTCAATGAGGCCAAGGGAAGTTTATGTGAATGTGAACCTAAATACAGAAATATCATGATGACAGAACTTGAAGCCAAAGGATCTCTTTCTGACTCTTGTGATTTCTAGAGTCCAGACTGTTTTAATTTTTACTCATGAATGGGAAGAATCTTGTTTTTATGATTAGATATAGTGAAGAAAAAGAAAGTATATCTAAAATTTGTGATATTGAAGTTGGATATGTCTATACAGATTTTTCTCGGTGATTAGTCATAATTTTTATTTTTATTTGGCCATAATTCCAAAACAGAATTTTCATAAATAATTTCTAAAGATTTATTTTATTTGTGTGTGTGTGTGTGTGTGTGTGTGTGTGTGTGTGTAGTGCCCTCAGAAGAGAGAAGAGGGCATGGAATTCTCTGGAGCTAGAGTTATAGGTTATAGTTCTTAGTCATGGGCTGTCCAATATAGGTGCCAAACTTGGGTCTTGGTTCTGCACAAGCAGTACATGTGTTTAACTGCTGAACTCTCCAGCCCCTCAAGTGGTTTTAAAAAGGCTACTCTTCCCTTGACCCCTGACTTTTAAGTTTGATTTTAGTTGGCAAATATCACAGTTTTGGATTCAGGGAAACTGTACCATTATGAAGCCATAAAATGAACTACAAAGTAAAAAGCAGTTCTTTCTAAGAGATCATAAGTATTCTGTGCCGGTGACTATTCACAACAAAGTTAAGAATTTATGCATAATGAGAAAAAGAACATGAGCATGTATTAATGTCTGCCATATACTGAGGGCCTTCTCTGTGTTATGTAGGCTGCTTTTATGTTCTTTCATTTACTTGTGCCCTTACAACTCTCCCAGTAAGAATAACAGCAGCAGCATCTGTGTAGCTTCCATTTTACAGCTCCTGAGAAGCAAGTACAGGTTGTGGTCAATTAACAACCCTTTTCTCTACATTTAACCATCACAAAAAAGCATCCAAAGTTAATATTTATGTCAAAGACAAGGAACCCAAGGTCTGAATTTAGTAACTTGCCAAAGACATCCATACCCAAGGAACAAAAGACTATTCAAGCACAGATGATTTTATAACAGTTGCTAGGCTCATTCCATTCCTGTCCCCAGCTTAGATGTGGCAAGAGTCAGGCTTAGACAACCAGAAAAAAAAAAAAAAAAACAGAGGAAACCAAAAAACAACCTACATTGGGTGCAGCCAGAGGAGCAAAGAAGGGAGCAAAGTCTCTTGAGGGAGATAGATGGGCTGCTGGCCATGAATTCACTGTAGTTAAAGTCAGAAGAATAATAAACAAGATTTGGCATATTGTTGCCATAGCTGCTGATATTTACTATGTTTCTATTGGTTTTCGCTTTTGTGATTACAAAATACTCCCCCGCCCAATCTGAAAGAATTCAGCATCAGATTATATAATTATGGAAATTCTACTGTCCTCAGTGGCCAACCGTAATACTGAATCTAGCAAACCTACCTGTATGTCTTTTCCTGTGTGCAGTTTGTCTGGGAAGATTTTGTTGTGTTTTCCCTTTATTTTGACAGAATAAAGGTGACACTAGGATACTTTTATTTGTTCATGAACTCGTGTTCTGTCTACACTGCATCTTTTATACTAAACTTTATTTCCCTAGAAGGCAATTTGAGGGAGAAGTTTAACAAAGTCCCCTGGTTGTTCAACTTTGGCAATTTATGTTTTTCTTTCTGTAGCTATTTGTCTCAGATTGTAGAGCATGGGTGCCTATTTTTGTTATTATTTTTTGTTTTGAGAGACTTTATAAATGGATGATATAGCATATTGAACGCTGGACTTTTCCAGCTCTTGGGAGTCTACAATGGAAAGAACATATACCAACCGCGAGTCTTAAGGAAGACACGAGGAAGTGTCAGACTTTTGGGTAGGGTTAGTGTAGATTTAAAAATATTTTTTTGTACATCAAAATAGCTTTAGCACATTTCCTAATTTTTCTCAGCCAAGTAAAACCATTAAAGCCAGGCAATATATCAGAAACCTTCCCAGTCCCTTGTCTCTATTTACTTTATCACAATTCCAAAGGAAGTCACAGGGCTGATTACCAAGAAAGCTAAGGCCAGAACCCAAATCTGAATTCAAATCAAATTCTGAGCAAGTTTGTCATCAACCTTGCCAAGACTCTGAGGCTAGCCCTTCTCCAAAGAGTTCATGGTATCCCCCAACCCAATGCATTGTAAGGAAAGTCAGAAGAGACAGAGGGCTGTTTAAATATGCTTAGCAGGAACAGCCTGCCAGCCCTGTGGCAGTGGGAGCTAGCCTTGACTCAGAACTCCTGCTACACAGCTAAACTCTGTCCTTGGGGACAGCATCCTGTGACCTTGCTTACCACTCTAGCTCAGCCCAGCCTTTCTTTCCTTATCTATGAGGCACAGATAAAATTGCCTGCCTCCTGCTTTTGTGAAACACACCTAAGGAAGCCAGCTTTGTTACTTAACCCCTAAACTTCCTTTAAAAGAAAGATCTTGCAAGGTTTTCCTTTCTTTTTGTTGAAGATTTATTTCTTTTTATTTATGTGTATGAGTATCTTGCCTACATGTATGTCTCTGTGCCACATGCTTGCAGTACCAACGGAGGGCAGAATGGGTGCTGTATCCTTTGGAAGCAAAGTTATAGACTCTTGTGTTGTCATGTGGGTGCTGGGAATGAAACCTAAGTCCTTTGAATGAGCAGCCAGTGTCCTTAACCACTGGGCCATCTTTCTAGCTCCCAAGGTTTTCTTTTCTAATTTTAGAGATTGGGGAGAGGGTCTCTCTACATAGCCATGGCTATTCTGGAACTCTCCATTGAGACAGGCTGGCCTCAAACTCACAGAGGTCCTCCTATCTCTGCATCCTGAGGATTAAAGGTGTACACCACTAAGCCCAGGCCCCAAGGCTTTCTTGATAATCTTTTTGAAAAAGTAAAATTCAAATTTGGGGCAAAATTTATATACTAAATTATCCTTATAGAAGGAAAGAATCTTCAAGACTTCACTAAATATTTAAAAATTTAGATACATGGTACAAAATTTAAAAACTAGAAAACAGAATATGATGAAATTTTTCTTATTTTTTTCTCTCTGTCCTTGGTAACTTGCCTTTTTTATAAATTCACTTCATCATAAGTATGTGTTAATCCCATGGATTGAGAGTAAAACCCCCACCAAACTTTAAAGCCAAATTTGAAGCAAGCCTTAATTAAGTACTGGTGAGGTGGATGGGCTCTGGCCAGGTTCTCTGAGTTTCCAGAAAATGGCCCCGAGTCACGTTTTGCAGCGGCTTAAGAAGGCATAACCCATATTTCACAGCCTTTTCCATGAGGTCCAATCAGGGGCAAGCATACATACTTATGTACTTCCCTGCCTGTGTACCTCCTGCCTACATCCAGTCAGGGTCAGGAGTACATTCTCACACATTTCCTGTCCATGTCCCTCCCACCTACATGTGATCAAGCACATCCAGGGCTCTTGTGTCAAACAAACTTGTTTAGAGGAATGAACCCCCCCCCTCACCCCCCCATCCCCACAGGAACAGTAGCCTCCAGGATTTCAGAAACTATCTGTCCTTGGGCAAGGGGCTTGTGGAGCAGAGGCATTTTTGTTTCCTGGATCTCTTAGACACAATAATTAAAACTTAAAAGGTGGCTTTGGCTCTCACATAATGTGTGCATGGAACCTGTAGACACGTACCAGGCAAATACTCCTTGGGTTTTGAATACAGTTGTCTTCCTTCTCCCCTAACATCTGCCGACAGGACTGCAGTAGCTAGGGTCAGAGAGGCCATGTAGTCAGCTCTGACTGTGCACTGTCTAGTAGCAATGCTAGCAGGAGTCCAGTAAGCCCTTGAAATGTGTTACCTTACCACCTAATTTTATTTAAATAATTTTGAAAGATCTTAATTAAATTTAATAACCAGAGCTAGTGAGGTGGCTTTTTGGTAAAAGTGCTTGCTACAGAGGCCTGACAAATGAGGCTGGACCCCAGATCCCATATAAAGATAGGAGAAGAGCTCCAGCTCCACAGAATTGGTTCTGACCTCCACACAAGTACCACAGCACACACATTTGTACATACATCATGACTTTGCGGCCTCTCCCCACACATTACTAGCATGCAAAATAAACATTAATCCCAGTAGCTGTGGGTGGCTGGCTAAGGGTTGTCTTCTAGGCGTACTAGGTAGTTATCTCTATAGTACAATTTTCAGAAGTCCATGGAAATCAATTTTAAATTATGAAGAGTCAAATGTTAATATTAATTAAAGAAGGTTATGGTTTTATTTATGCTTTTTACAGAGCTGGGAATTGAATCCAAGGAAGCACTGTACCACAGAGCTACATTGCCACCACATCTATTTAATATATTTTCCGTCATACATAGCCAGTGTATTTTTTCCTTAAATGTCTACATCAGGAGATGAGCATCTTTTCTGGAGAGCACACTACTAATCAGAGAATGGTGTGAAGGGGCATTCCTGCAGGGGACTGACTTGAAGCCCAGTGAGAACATGAGCTTCTTTGTGAATTCACTCATTCACAAAGCAGTAATAAAGTACTAACCATGTGTCTTTCCACAGCCCTGAGCATCCATTATCAGAAGTCCTTGCCCTCTTGAAGCTCTCACTGCAAACGCCAGTGCAAGCTTTCGTTTGGCAGCGCTCTGTGTTACGCTACATAAGAGTTACCTAGGAATAAGCCTGACCTGTCTGCCGAGCATTTACAATTAATAAGTCTCTGACTGCTTATTTGGGAGCTGCTCTCTAGACCCAGAGAAACGCCACCCACAGGGAAGGGACTGCAGAGTCGAAAAAGAACTTGTTCAGAGTCCAGACGGATGAATGCCAGGGTCCCAAACTCCTTTACGTATAGTGAGGAAGCTGCGTTACTCAGCTGTACAAATTATTTAACAGTATCTTCTGGTTGTTCTGCTAACTATGGCAAAGACAGTAATAGGGCGAGAATGAGATGTGTTTGTATCATGTCATTGCCTTTTACTTTAATATAAAAAAGGCTACAGATTCTAAATAAGCAAGCTTTTCAGAAAGACGAGAAGTTCAGCTCGTGGCCTCCTTTGCTCTTGGGGAAGGTTTATGGCTTTCATCTCCCTTTTCTTCTGGCTTTCCTATGAGTTGCTTCAGAGATAGAACTCTACTATTATCCTGACTTTTCCATGGTGTGGATGTTGTAGTACGGTGTTGGCCACTCTCATCACGAAACAATGACAGTCCTGGACAGAGTGCTAGACAGGCAGAGTCTGCTGTGGTCAGTGGAAGCAGAACGAGAAGAGAGGGAGATTTGCTGGGGACATTTTGGAGCTAGAAGGGACAGGGTTGAGATCCAGCAGTGGGACTGGGGGAGGACAAATAACAGTTGTTCTTGTACTTGGGATTCATTTTAAAGAAAATAAGCATAAGCTAACCAAATGAAGATTTATTTTCTTCAATTGCACCTATAGCAATCACGTGCAAAATGGACTTTTTAGATGAACTCTAGGCTCAGGGAGAAACCCTGTCTCGAAAAATAAGGTAGCCAGTTATCAAGGAATATACTTAATGTTGGTCTCTGGCCTCCATACACACCCAGTACACACACAAATGCAAACATGCAGACATGTACATCTAACACACACACGCGCGCTTGCGCACGCGTGTGCTTTAGACGTAATAAAGGAAATACTCCAAAAACAAAGGAGAAAACTTGGAAATCTCTAGAAAGCAGACTCTGAGGACTATTAACTCTGCTTATGTGTCTGACTGCCAGTTCCTAACCCTGGAAAAGGTGGCAAGTGTCTATTTCTGTATTTGGAAGGAAGTGCTTCCTATCAGGGCTCCAGAAATTGTTCTGATTTCCAGCTGCAAGACCAGGATGTTCCAGTTATAATGATAATGTCCAAAAAAACAGATCACTCTAGTCAAAACAAAAACTGATTTTAGAAGTTCTTAAGCACTACATTTTACCCTACATTAGTTTGGTGTTGCTATTTTCTAGACTATTCTCTTTGCCTTCTGAAATGACAGCTGTTTGGCTTTACCACTGTCAATAATAATCTACCAAACACGGAGAGAAAATGAGAAAGCCAACAGATCCCATTTTGTTATTTCCATGAGTGAAAATTAGCGTCTAATGAGATGTTCCCAAACACTGCTGCTGCTCATCCAAACACGTGCCCCAGATCAAAGCGGATTTAATTATCACAAGGAGAGGGTGAAATGGGGACATCAAGTGGAAAAATCCAGAGCATGAAGAAACAACATGTCTCAGGAGATAAGGTACAGGGCTAACTTTATGCACTTGCTTTTTTCTTAAAAAAAAAAGTCATTTTGAATGATATGAAAGGTACATTTCAAGCAAGTTTTGATGAGCTTATCCATAGAGCAGGACCACCCATCCATCCATCCATAACCCAGTGCTTTTGAGAAAGTGATCAGGCCTTTGCAGAAATCTCTCCCTCTAAAGAGACGCTTACTCCCCGTAGAGCCAGGGCACTGTGCATTAAGCCGCATACAGTAATTTGATCAGAACATTTTTATTTTATTAGAGGCATTATCAGACCTACCTTCACAAAGAACCACCTCTTCTTCTCCCAGTAAAATGGCTTAAAATCTGACAGAAAATCTTCATGTTCTTGTTGAAAATAATCCCTTTATTGTGACTAACAATGATTTGCAATTGTGTGTGCAGTGTGTGTGTGTGCGTGCCCGTGCTTAACCGAGCATACAAAGAGATGAAATGTAAACTCACGGCACTTTTTCCCAGCTGTCTGTAGACCATTTGCAGGGATAAATGAAAGTCGTAGAACCAGACCCCTTTGTGGCTCAGTGAACAGTAGCGAATGGCATGCTTAAAGGTGCCATGTGTTGTAGATCTCAGTGCTTAGTTCTGATGTCATTAGATAATTTAACAAGATATTTTAGCTATTCTGTCTCTGCTTCTTTTTGTTAGGTGTTGACATATATTATTTCAGCTAATTCTACTAAAAGACCCTGCTGGTAGCTAAGGAAGTGCAGTTATCACATTTAATGTTCAAGAAGACATACTTTAGTTCCCTGAGCTCTGGACTCCATAGTTGTCAAAACCAAGGAGGCACCTTTCTTTTTTTTTTTTAATTGAAAACTAGAATTTTAAATTCTATTTAAATTGAAAATGTTTTTTTTTTAATTGAAACGAGGTTCTTCTTTCATATTATAAAACATCCAAGCCACAGTTTCCCTTCCCTCCTCTCGGCTCCCCCCACCACCACATCTTAGGGCTTCCATTGTTGTGAAGAGAGACCATTACACTATCACAACCTACAAAGGAAATCATTTAATTGGGGTGGATTGCTTACAGTTCAGAGATTCAATCTGTTATTACCATGGCAGGACATAGCAGTGTACAGGCAGATATGATGCTGGAGAAGTAGTTGCTACATGTTGCTATGCAGACAATAGGAAGTAGACTGAGATACTAGGTGGTATCTTGAGCATAGGAGACCACAAAGTATGTCCTCACAGTGACATACTTCTTCCATCAAGACCGCAACTACTTAAGGTCACAGCTTCTAATAGTGCCACTTCCTATGAGATTATGGGGGCCAATTACATTCAAACTATCACACACTCTGACCTCGCCTTCACCCCAGAGCTATTCCCTCTCCATTTCCCTTCAGAAAAGAGCAGGCCTCCAAAAGACAACAACCAAACAAGACAAAATAGGATACAATGAGACAAGGCAGAAGCCCTTATGTTGAGGCTGGACAGGGCAATCCAACAGGAGGGAAAGAGTCCCAAGAGCAGGCAAGAGAATCAGAGACACACCTGGTCTCATTGTTAGAAGTCCTAAAAAAACACCAAACTAAACAACCATAACATAGAGGACCTAATGCAGACCCATGCAGGCCCCATGCTTGCTGCTTCAATCACTGTGAGCCCATATGAGCCCTGCTTTGTTGATCAGGGGCCATGTTCAAGGAGAGACCTTTCTTGACTGTTACATTTGACAGAGCAAAGAAGCATGAGCTCAGCATTGTTCTCTGTGTTTTCTAATGGTCATATCATTTTGTACCGACATACTTCCATGTCTACAGCTCAACTATGTTCAGATACCCAAGAAGGCAGGGGCAAGAGATCTGATTTTTCTTCTTTCTTTTATTGAAAACAGGTTTTTTTCTCACTTAATATATCCTGATTATGGCTTCTCCACTCTCTATTCCTCTTGGTTCCTTCCCATCTCCCCTCCCATCTGGATTTACCCCTGTCTCTCATTAGAAAATAAACAGGCTTCTGAGAGATTTATAATATAATATGATATAATATAGTATAGTATAATATGACAGAAAAAAGCCTAAAGCATAGGACAAACAAGCAAAAAAAGCACAAGAAGCAGATATAGACTCAGATACCCTCTGCTTTTACACACTCAGGAATCTGACAAGAACACTAATCTGAAAGTCATATTCATATACAAAGAACCTACATGGTAAAAATATTAAAAATATACTATATATACCATACATATATGGGACCTAATGCAGACCCATGCAGGCCCCATGCTTGCTGCTTCAATCTCTGTGAGCCCATATGAGCCCTGCATTGTTGATCAGGGGCCATGTTCAAGGAGAGACCTTTCTTGACTGTTACATTTGACAGAGCAAAGAAGCATGAGCATATATATATATATATATATATATATATATATATATATATATAAATTTAGAAAGGAGGAATCTCTGACAAGATATTATGAGGACAAGGACTTCCAAGGATGCCATTGGATTCATTTTCTGTTGGCCATCTACTGCTGGGCATACAACCTACCTACCCTTAAGAATCGTTTGTTTCCCCAATGAGACCCCCTTGGAAGAAACTAAATTTTCATTTGCAAGTAGTTATCAATTAGAAATAGTGGGGTTAGGGATGGAGGTATGTGTGTCCACTTTTTTCAGCTCTAGGATCCCATCTTGTTCAGAGCCATGTAGGCCTAGTATATGCTGTCTCTGTCTCTATGAGTTCATATGTACATCAATTCTATTGATGTAGAAGGCCTTGTTTTCTTGGTGTCCTCCATTCCCTTTGGTTCTTATGCACTTTATGCCTCCTCTTCTACAGGTTTCCCTGAGCTCTGGGTGGAAGGATGTGATGGAGACATCTCCTGTAGAGCTGACTTTTCCAAAGTCTCTCATTCTCTGCATAATCTATGACTGTGGGTCTCCCATTTGTTGCCATTTGCTACAGGAGGAAGTTTTTCTGATGGTGGCTGAGCAAAGCACTGATAGTACAGAAGGATGTCATTAGGAGTCATTTTATTATAGCTACACTTTTTTCTTTCCATCCTAGATTCCTGGGCTACATAGTTTCAGGTTATTGGTCATCCAAGCAGGGTTAGGTATAGGTGGAGGCCACTTGTTCATTCCCAGCTGCCCAGACCTATCACTCAAAAACTATATTATTTGCAAGACTAGGATGTAAGAGGGTCTTCTGTCTATTTGTTACTTTCATTGGTGAAATAAAGAAACTGCCTTGGCCTTTTGATAAGCCAGGTGGGTGGAGTAGACAGAACAGAATTCTGGGAGAACGAAAGCAGAGTCAGGCAGACGCCATGATTCCCCTTCCCGAGATGGACGCTGGTTAGACTCATGCCGGTAAACCATGACCTCATGGTGGTATACAGATGATTAGATATGGGTTAGTCAAGATGTGAGAGTTAGCCAATAAGAGGCTAAAGCTAATGAGCCAGGCAGTGTTTAAATGAATACAGTTTCTGTGTAATTATTTCAGATGTAAACTAGCCTGAGAGCCGGTATCCCAGTGGGAATACAGTTCGCCATTCCATTTGCAACAAGACTGTTTGGCCAATAGCTTAAGCATATTGCTAGCTAGCTCTTATATCCTAAACTAATCCATCTTCATTAATCTGTGCATCACCACGAGGTTGTAGCCTACTGACAAAGTTTCAGGGGGCTCCAGCAGGGGCATCTGTCTGCACTGGCAGCTGCATAGCTTCTCACTGACTCCGCCTACTCTCTCTTCCTCTATTTGCTTAGAACTCTCGCCTTACCCTATTCTGCTAAGCTACTGGCCGAAACAGATTTATTCATTAACCAATAAAAGCAGCACATAGACAGAAGGACTTTCTATACCAGTTTGGTATGGGTTCCTTATTGTGGAGTGGGCCTTAAGTCAAATCATCCATTGGTTGATGTGGTGGTTTGAATGGAAATGGTCCCCATAGGCTCATAGGGAATGGCATTATTGGAGTGTAACCTTATTGGAGTAGGTGTGGTCTCCTTAGAAGAAGTTTGTCAGTGGAGGCAGCCTTTGAGGTTTCAGAAGCTCATGCCAGGCCTAGTGGCTCACTGTCTCTTCCTGCTGCCTGAAGATGTAGATGTAGACCTCCCAGCCACTTTCTAGCACTGTGTCTGACTGCACTTTGCCATGCTTCCTGCAGTGATAATAATGGACTAAACTCCTGAACTGTAAGCCAGCCTGCCTCCCCTAATTAAATGTTTTCCTTTATAAAAGTTGCCATGGTCATGGTGTCTCTTTACAGCAATAAAACCCTAACTAAGACAGTAGGTTACTCCCATTAGCTTTGTGCCACTATTGCACTAGTTTATTTTGCAGGTAGGACACCATTGTAGATCCAAGGGTTTGTGCCTGTGTTTGTGTTTTACCTTTGTTCTTTGGCATTGTGCAGAGTACCTTCCTATCTGGACCAATGGCACTAGCAGCCTTATGGTGGAGGTACCGGCTGTAGCCATTTTTATTGCCACAACTCTATGGCGTTTCAAGGTCCTTGTCAGCAAGCAAGCTGCAGCATTCTGCTCACAGACCACACCCAGTCAGACTGCCTGCCTGAAAGAGTCAGAGTTTGCCCTGACACGGCGACCCAGAAAGCTGGCATTTTAAAATGACGCAGCTTTTTTCCTGCTATGGCTGAAAACCGAAAAGCATGCGTTCAGCTTTTCATCAACACCATTTAAGTGTTTCGTGGCAGGACCTCTTAAAAGAGCTGCAGGGTTTTGCAGCTAAAGCTGAGTCAGGAACCCTCTCTTAGATGAAAGCACTTGCTTTCCTCTGGCGAGCAGAGCAGACCCGAGAAATTGCTGTCCCCAAGAAAACATGCTTTACTCTATTCTTTCCCAAGCTTTCTCAGGCTTTCTGTGGATTCAGTCATCACATCTGGGGATTTTAGCTCTCATGAGATGTAGAGCTTTAGGACTCTTGTTGTGTGTATAAATGAAAAAAGTTACCCAAACCGGAGAGGTCTGACAAATCTTGATACTGCATGTAAAGCCAATATAAAAGACATGTTTCATACTTGTTCTCCTGTTCATAGGTACGGCTAAAAACCACAAAACACTTTTTAAAAATTTACAATGCCCAAATGGGACCTTCTAGATGAGTTACTGTATCTTGACTTAAAAACAATACTCATCATTTCATAGCCAACAGAAAAATGCCATTTTTCTCAGACCTAGAAAGTTTTGTTTCAAACTTCTCTCAGATTTCATATTGTAGATGCAAAGCCGAGGAAAGATCCTTGGTCTCTATGTTAGAAAATTTAAGTAGTTAGAAAAGAAAAATAACTCTTTAATAGTTTTATGAGACTATTCAACTTTTAGGTTTTATGTTTTGTATTATAAACAATAGTTTTATGTCTTCAAACAACTTCTTCCTCTTCTTCCTCCTCCTCCTCCTCTTCTTTTAAGTGAAAGCAGAATTGAAGAAAACACTCGGTGCTAGAGTAATTACCTAGCAGGTACAAACCCTGGCTTCAATCCCCAATTCTGCAAAGCAGGGATGGAGGAAGACCCAAACTTGGTGGTACATGCCTAAAAGCCCAGCACTTAGAACTCTGAGGGCAGGATTGTTATAAGCTTGAAGCCAGTTTATGTGCTGTGTAGCAAGAGTGGATGGGGAGGGGAGCATAGTGTTTTATTTATCAGATAATTCCACATCCAACTCCCACAGCATAGAATTCGATTGCATGAAGCAAATCACATTTTCACTGTTTCTCTTTTTTCATTCATAGACTGAAAAAGAAGAAACAAGCCAAACAAAATGCAGAGATCATCTCAGCTACAGCCACAAGGAGTAATTCCGGGAAAGAAGATGCTAATTCAGTCGTTTTGGAACAAGACAAATCCAACATTGCAGCGGAGGGGGAACATAACACTGATGAGAAAAAGAAGAGAAAAAACAATCAGTTAAAGGAGATCAGGCGCACAGAACTGAAGAGATACTACAGTATTGGTTAGTATCCGTGACAGTGTTGGAATATATTGTTTGAAACTTTGTCGTAGGCTGAGCACAGTGGTATACAACTAAAACCCCAGCCCTCTGGAGATAAAGGCCAGGGGAATGGGAAGTCAAAGCCAGCCTGTGTTACATGAGATCTTGTCTCAGAACAATAACAACAATAGCAACAATGAATTATAATAATTTCACAGTTAGGTGTGGGCATCACAAATTTGAGGGCAACCTGCTCTACATTGTGGAGCTCAGGTCAGCCTGGGTAGATAAGCCCAACCCCATCTCAAAAGAAAAAACAAACAAACAGACTTCCATCCCCCAAAATCAAAATCTGTAACAATTTGTTGAAAACTATGCTTATGGGTGGAGTGATGGGCTGCAGGCAGGCCTGCTTTTCATCTTGCCCAGCTCCCGCACAGCTAGCTTAGCCCCAGAAATAATAACACACAAATTGTACTCATTTAAACACTGCCTGGCCCATTATCTCTAGACATCTTAATTAACCCATTTCTAATAATCTGTGTAGTACCACGAGGTGGTGGCTTACCGGAAAAGATTCAGCATGTCTGACCTGGTGGCTGGCTCCATGGCATCTGCCTCATTGCCTTCTTCCCAGCATTCTGTTCTGTTTACTCCGCCTACCTAATTTTCTGTCCTATCAGAGGGCCAAGGCAGTCTCTTTATTAACCAATGAAAATAACACATAACAGAAGGTCCACCTACATCACTTACCCTTTTTCTATTTAAACAAAAAAGAAAGGCTTTCACTTTAAAATAGTAAAATTACATATAACAAAACAGTTATCAAGTAAGAATTACAGTTACAACATTTATATCTATTTTATCTTTATCATAATAATGGAAAACTATAACTATAACTAACCATTCTTCAACTCCATCAAAGACTCCAGAAGGATATAATAGTACCTAAGTAAACAAGAAGTAAGCAACTTTCAAAACTCTAGAAATGTCAGAGACATTTTGCTGCCTGGACAGTCACCCAAAGTTCCTTTGTACCATTGGGGCATCCATCTTCACCCTACAGACCCATAGTATCCAGAGACATTTCCATAAAGCAGGAAATTTCAAAGGCAGTTCAGTCACTATCTGCTGTGTCCTGCAGAATGTCTTGCAGACTCTTTCATGAATCAGGAACCCCCAAAGATCATCTCACTGTTAGGCAAGTTCAGCAGTCCTCTCTCTGCGGGTTCTCTGTGTCCAATTTATACAACAGTCCAGGCAAGAGCAGTTTCTTGCCCAAATGGCTAATAAACTCCATAAGGAGCCTCTTCGATGCCCATCTTCTTCTTGAAGTAGATTGGTGCTGCCAAGAGCAGACGTGTCTCATTGTCATGAAATGCCCTAAGTTATTAAAACATTAAATGCCATGTTCTGTAGTCTTTGAAAGATATGTAGAATGCCTATCTGAAATATATCTATGCACATCTAGAAAATCAAACTAACATTACTACAAGCTTGACTATTATGGATGATTATCCATTAACAACCTATATTTTTAATTATACATTGCATTTTTTTTTTAGTAATTTTTTAAATTATAAAAAGTTTCCATTTACGCCCCTCCTCCCAACGCCCTCCCACTCCCCCCCTCCCTCTCCTCCTCCCTCTTTGTCCCCAAGGGAAGTCAGGGTCTCCTGCCCTGTGGGAAGTCCAAGTTCCTCCCCCCTTTTAAATGAACTACACAATCACAGTACCTCAATCAAGATCAGAAATATATATACATATAATAAAATTGACCTTAAAATCCATACCAATGCAAATTATTCATATCTATATTATATCCCCCTTTAAATGTAAAAGAACATTTATAAGCAATATTTGGGAATATGGATATAGTTATTTCTCTCCAAACTTCTTCCTGCTGTATAGAGGCGCAGTTAATCAGGTCTTTCATGGTATAAACTGTGTGCTAGATTCATCTCAGTCGGCAGTTGAGCAAAGTAATTTCTTGAGGGTATTCATAGCAACCTTTCAGGAGGATGGGGTCTATCATTACCATATTGGGATAGACTCAATCCACAGGGTCTCATTCTCTGTGAAAACAAAAGAAGAACTTTTCCAAAGCATCACAACCTTAGATCCAAATTTTGAAGTCAAGGTAATTTCAAAATATCTATCTTGGATTCGTTCAGCAGCATTTATAAACAAATATCTTTTAGCAGCTGTTGCTCCTTCTTCAGCATTCAAACAATTCAAAGAGAGCATAATAGCATACAGTATCAAGATTCTCTGTGTATTTTCCATCTTTATGTGGCTTTATTTTAACCTCTATTTCTGTTATTTTTACTTTTACTTTTTGAGACAGGTTCTATGTATATCTTTGTCTTGGAATAACTCTGTAGACCAGGCTGTCCTTGAACTCAGAGAGATCCCTCTGTCTCTGCCTCCCCAGTGCTGGGCTCAAAGGTGTTTGCTACCACACCTTGAACTCACAGAGACCTGTCTGCTCTGCCTCCCAGGCATTGGGATTAAAGGTGTGTGCTACCATACCTTGAAGTCATAGAGGTCAATCTACCTCTGCCCCTTGAAGTCACAGAGGTCAATGTACCTCTGCCTCCCAAGTGTTGGGATTAAAGGTGTGTACCACCACACCCAACTACTTTCTTTTTACTTTAAGAACTTTAACTTTTATCCTGCATATATTTTTAACACACTGTAAACCGTTTAGAGGTTTTTTCATCTTTGAATCTCTCTTTACTGTATATCTCTCTTTCTGACTACCTGAGTCTTTGGAGAGGATTAAAGCCGTGACTTTGATGGCTGGATCCAGTCCATTTCTTAGCTTTCCAGCCTCATGGCAGAGGTAACACTGGAGCCATTTTTATTACCACAACTATGTGGCGGTTCAAGGTCGCTGCCAGCAAGCAAGCTGCAGCATTCTGCTCACAGACCACACTCAGTCAGACTGCCTGCCTGAAAGAGTCAGAGTTTTCCCTGGCAGGACAGTCCAGAAAGCCGGCATTTTAAAACAGTGCAGCTTTTTTCCTGCTATGGCTGAAAACCGAAAAGCATGCGTTCAGCTTTTCATCAACACCATTTAAGTGTTTAGTGGCAGGACCTCTTAGAGGAGCTGCAGGGTTTTGCAGCTAAAGCTGAGTCAGGAAGCCTCTCTTAGATGAGATCGCTTGCTTGCCTGTAGTAAGGAGAGCAAACCTGGGAAATTGTTGCCACCAAGAAGCCATGCTTTACTCTATTCTTTCCCAAGCTTTCTCAAGCTTTCTGTGGATTTTGTTATCCACGTCTGGGCGCCATTGGTAGTGATGGACTGCGGGCAGGCCTGCTTTTATTCCCACCCAGCTCCCGCACAGCTTGCTTAGCCCTAGAAATAATAACACGCAAATTGTACTCATTTAAACACTGCCTGGCCCATTATCTCTAGAGAGTTAGTTACTGACTAACTCTTACATCTTGATTAACCCATTTCTAATAATCTGTGTAGCACCAAGAGGTGGTGGCTTACCGGGAAAGATTCAGCATGTCTGACCTGGTGGCTGGCTCCATGGTGTCTGCCTCATTGCCCTCTTCCCAGTATTCTGTTCTGTTTACTCCGCCTACCTAATTTTCTGTCCTATCAGAGGGCCGAGGCAGTCTCTTTATTAACCAATGAAAATAACACATAATAGAAGGCCCACCTACATCATATGGGTCCTCATCATCATAATAGTACCAGCATATAAAACAACTACTCCCTGCCCCTGGCTCTTGTTTTATATGTTATATAATATAAAAGGATAGCTATGAAATGGTTGGCTCCATTCAGCTCTGCACTTTGGTCATTAGTAGTGTATCCATCACATATTGTATTCTGATAAACATTTTACCTGTAGGAGAAATATGCTTTTTTCCTTGTTGTTTTCTGTATGTGTGTGTGTGTGTGTGTAGATATGCTTGCTTGTACATGCAAGCAAAGGTCAGAGGTTGAGCTCTGGAACTATGCCTGTTGTTCTCAACTTTATTTGTTGAGACAGGGTCTCACTGAGCACAGAGCTCAGTTTCAGCTTGACTGGCTGGCCCACTGGCTCCAAGAATTCTTCTCTGCCTCATAGCACTGGGGTTATAGGAGATCATCACTATATCCTAAGTGTTGGGGATCATAATTCAGATCCCTAGGTTTGTGTGAGGAGGCACTTTGCCCACTGACACATTCCCAAGGCCCATTTTTTCCTTTGTGGTCATAAATATAGTATATATGGACTATAAATAGACTATAGATGGAGTAAATGGGTCGATGGAAGTATTGCTAGTAGTGACTACAATTTTTGCAGGAGGCAGAGACTAGCATGTGTCAGCTAAAAACAACCACCAAACACAAAGCCAGCTCCTTTAGAATAAATCCACAATGTTATGGGGTTTCTTGGAATATCCATTGCTGAAAATAAACTGGGAAGGATGGCATATCTAGCTCTATTAGGCTCACCCATCTCATACTTACTGTTCTATCACATGCAAGTCTGGAGTCTATTTCAGTGGATGCAAAGAGGTGGTGTCAAGAGTCAGAAATTTGGTGTAGGGACATGGCATGTTTATTATTGCTGGACAAAAAGAGGAAAGATGAAGTGGTGGTACCCAGAGAGCATCCTGCAGTTAAAACAATGAGATGAGATCTTGCAAATTTGCTCTGCAGACCCTGAACTTGGTCCACATTATGATAGTTACAGAGAGGCTTGTCTTCTGTCTGTGTTTAACATAACTTCCCAATAGGCCTAATGGTGTGTGTGATGGTCAGCTTAACAGGTTCCAGGCAAATCAGAGAGGCATTATTTAGCCTATGGGCATGCCTTCAAGGGTTTCTTTTTATTAAGTTAGTTGAGATGGGAGAATGTTGACTTAGGGTTTCCATCCTGCCCAGTTCCCACAGTCATTAACTCCCAAAGAAATCACACAGAGGTCTACATTAATTATAAACTGATTGACCCATTAGCTAAGGCTTCTTATTAACTCTTATAACTTACATTAGCCCATTATTCTTATCTGTGTTAACCATATGGCCCAGTACCTTTTTCAGTGGCGTAGTCCCATCTTGCTTCTTCTGTGTCTGGACAGGACTGCAGAGGGAGCTTCTCTCTTCCCAGAATTCTCCTGTTCTCATTGACCCATCTCTACTTCCTGTCTGGTTGTCCTGCCTATACTTCCTGCCTGGTACTGGCCAATCTGCGTTTATTTAAAACGTAATTGACAGAATATAGACAATTGTCCCGCACCAGGAGGATCCATCTTAAAAGTGGGCAGCACCATTCCCTGACCACAGTATCCATTGTTACCTTTTTGCTGACTGAGAATGCAGCATGACCAGCTACTTCAAGTGCCTGCTGCCTTGATGTCCTACCAGACTGACCTGTACACAAAACTGAGCCCTAGTACGCCCTTCCTTAAATTGCTTTGCCAGGTATATTACCACACTGAGATAGTAAGAGCATGCCTATCAAGGATATGCTACACTGAGAAGGTGGGGAGAGCTGCCGATGAGGAATCTGCCTGCAGCCATAAACATGGAGTGTTTAGCTTTATAGAGGACAAAGATGGTTAAACACAGTGACCTATGGCTAAGTTGGTGGGTGCCATTAATTCAAACCACCAATGTGCTTGCTAGCCCTGTACATTCTACCCTGGTGAAAGAGGTGCCTGAGTAACTAATAAGCTCGAGTTTACAGTTTAAAGTATCAGTGTACTCCCTTCTAAAAAGAAGAGAATTAAGGAAAGTTGCATTTTGTCTTGTTTTGAGTGATTTCTTGCTTTGTTAAAAATGATTCTCTAATGTAGGGGAATCTATAGACTTTCAAGTCTATTGTTGAGTTGAAAACGACACTCTTTGTCTTTACCTCGCTAACTTTTCCTGTCCTCACAAAATCAGTTCAATAGCCTTGCCTTCTGGGATTCCCTTCCTGGCTCTGGCCAGGCCAGGCCAGATCGTCACCTGTACTTTTATGCATTTATCTCTTCTCTGTTTGCAGGCTGTGGTGATTTAGACCCTGTAGTGTCTCCACCATGACAGGTGCTGTGTGTGTGTGTGTGTGTGTGTGTGTGTGTGTGTGTGTGTGTGTGTGATGGACACACCTGTGTTTGCGTCTGGAGACTAGCCTCAAGTGTCCTTCCACAGTAACCAGATACTTTGTATTTTGCACGGGTTCTCTAAATGGCCTGGAATGGAACTCGTCTAATAGACTAGCCTGGCTAAGAGGCCCTAAAGTTCTACCTGTCTCTGCTTCCCAGTGCTGAGGTTACAAGATGGGCCATCCTACCAGAGTTTTTCATATAGGTACCAGAGATCAAGCTCGGGTCTTTATCCATACAAGGCAAGCACTTCACTGACTCAGTTACTTCCCTGTCCTGACAGAGGCTCTTTCCATGTGCTTTCAGTGGAAGAACGAGTGCTTAGATGAATGTACTCTGGCTTTGTTTCCATTTCCTGAGAATTCTGGAGGATATTGGTAACAGTACAGTCACTGGGTTGAAATTGCCATGTGGTTTTCCTTGGTAGCAATGAGTACAGAGATGTCATTATGTCATTTCTTAAAAATAGCAGTGATGACCACTGGCTTGGAGATTTGAGGCATTTCATCAGAAAAATCCAGTGCAGGGATCGAGCCTCCGGGTGGACCGCTAAATTTCAGGCTCCCTTGACTCTAACCACATTTGACCATCTTGGACAAACACCAGCTCAGATTTGATTGGCCTCACCTTCTAGAGTGGCATCCCAGGACATGGCTCTGTACCACTAGGGGGAGCATCAGACCTTCAGTCAAGATTCTTTCCTGTTCCAGGTCCCTGCTGCTTTCTGTGGTGCTACTCTGGCTGTAGCCGGAGAGTGAGGAGACTTCAGAACGCGAGGATCTTGTCTTAGATTTGTAAAACTCAGAGCTGGGGGAGCTCCGTTATTACATGGCCGAATCTGAGTGGATGAAGGCAGGCTCTGGTGGTCAGAGACAGGATTTTAGGGAAATGAAGTTCTGAGAAGAAATTTTGCTCATAGACAAAGCAGTATATTGCTAATTAGTATCGTGTCTGAGGAAGAAAAAGGGCAAAGTCAGTATATGGCACATTTGGAAACTCAAGAATGAGGAAGAAAGGTGATGGAGTTTTTGTTTGGATGTGGTTTTTGAAGGGCTAAGGCGTTTCTCTCAAGGGGCCTAGTTAATTGCTCCTTACAAATGTGAGGTGAGTCTGTGTATAAAAGAAATGACCCAAGGCACAAAGAGAGAAGTAAAAGAAACAGTTAAGTGACAGCATGGGCCCAGAAATGCAGGCAGAAAAGGTGTAAATGAGAGTTGTCTTATCTGGGTACAGAAATTATAAGGGAGTTTGTTTTCTTTTTCTTTTTATCTCAAGAAAGGGTCTCACTATGTAGCTCTGGCTGTCCTGGAACACACTGTGTAGACCAGGCTGGCCTCGAACTCACAGATCCACCTGCCTCTGCCTCTTTGTGCCACTACACCCTGCAGGAATTTTCCCCCTTCATTTGTTGAACATTATGTATTGCAGAAGGATACTCTGACAAAATAATGCTTTTGCTTTTTCAGATCGATTTATCTGTGACTCAACGAAGCTTTGGCAATAAGTCATTGCTGTCTCCTGACACCTCAATAAGGTGCCGATGAAGAATGTTTGGAAGAGATTGAGTCACTAGCATTGCCTCATTGCAACAAATGGCCCTGATTCTGTAAATGTTCTATTTTGTTTTTGAGAAAAGAGTAGGAAAGGAAGTAGTCACATGAAGACAGATTGCATCAGATAATTCATGGTCCAGTATTTAGCACATTTAGAAGCAGTAAAGATTATCAGAAACCTTCTAGAACAAGTGAATTCAGCATTTCTATGCTTGCACGCATAGTTACTAATATATAGAACTTCCTTTTTTTTTTTTAAACTTGTACTTATATTGCTTAAGAAGTTGTGTAGGGAGCATGGAGAGATGTCTCCGAGCTTAAGAACACTCACTGTTTTTGCAGGGAATCCAGGTCCACTTGCCGGGACCTCTATGGCAGCTGACAACTGACTATAAGTCCAGTTCCAGAGGATCCACTGCCCTCCTTTGGCCTCCTCCGTCAGTGCATGCATGTGGTGCACAGACATGTATGCAGGCAACACACACACACACACACACATATAAACAAATATTTTTTAAAAGAATCTATTTAATGGTTCTGTGTCATACTGCACTTTAAACAGTAGCTATCACTGAATTTTGAAAAAAAAAATGTTTAAAGACAGAGTTTGACTGTGTTGTTCAGGCTGACTGACCTTAAACTTACAAAGATCGTCCTGCCATTAACTCTGTTCCTGTGCCCTCCTGCCCCCCTACCCCTCTGCCCCGTGCCCCTCTGCCCTCTGCTTCTCTACTCCTCTGCCCCTTTGCCCCATGCTTCTCTGCCCCTCTGTTCTTCTGCCATTGCCTTTGCCATGATTGAATTAAAAGTGTGTGCAACCATACCTAGCCAAGTTTTATACAATCCATTGGAGCATTTAAAAATCTTCCAAAAGATGATTAATTTACCAAAGAACCAAACTCTATTAAATTAGCAATACAATTAACTTCTGTTGTTAAAATAGTGTACATATCCCCTCCTAAATCGCACAGTTAGAAAGGGAATATTAGAAATGCTGAGATTTCGATGTAGGACCATTCTTCAATTGAAACACACCTATGCAGCTGCAAGGGTGAGAAGAGATGGGGAGATTTAAGAAGTCAGGAAGAGAAGGCAACTTAGAATAAGGTGCATTATTAAAATATCATGATATCTTATTATAAGGTGTTAATGCCCAGGATCCTGGATAGCAATGTAGAAACTTTATTAGAATTCTATTTGGGAAGCCATTATAATGAACATAAAGGACTTATGTAAGAGCATGGCATTTTGAGATGACCAAAGGCGAAGATTAATTTAAGGAGGTTCCTCGCTGTGAATGTGACTCTCTGTTTTCCCACACCCTTCCCCTCTTTCTGCTCTCCTTCCCTCTTTCCTCCCTCCCTTCTACACTTCCTTTCTTTTGTTTGTTCCTTCTTTGTTCCTGAGGTGGCAGTCTTACTGTGTAGCCCAGGCTAGCCTCTATTGAGCCTTTTGGTGCGGGGTTGAGCATGTACCCCTTAACCTCCAATGTGTCTTTGTTCAACACATAGATCACAGTTTCCCATCCTCCATTAAGAAGAAAATTAATGGGAAAAGGTTGAAAACGGAAGTCCTCTGTTTTTCGCTTGCTGTAGATTTTTGTTTCTCATGAAAACATCAAAGTAACTTACAACTGGGTTTTCCCCCCCGCAGTGGCAACCACAACAACTTTTCACACGCTGCCGCTTTTGCTGGGGTTTTGTTTTTCCCCTTTGAAACCACACGGGTCAGTTTCATATCTGTCATTTGATTTTTGCTTCAGTTCACAGGCTTAGAATGCCAAGGTTTTAATATCATTTTGATAAGTCCTTTCCCGAACATAAATAAGCGAGGTCTTTAATATATAATAATATATAACCTTCTGGTCAAAGGCAGAGAGTTTGCTTATACTTTAGATTTGAAAGATTGGATGGGGCTGGAGATGGCTTTCCATGATAAAGAACTTGCTTGAATGTCCAAGACTTAGTTCAATTTCCACTACAAAGAAATGACCTAATTAATATTTTTCTAAGAATACACAGGAATGTAGCTAAGGAGAAAAGTGAAAAGCAAGAAGATGTCAGATGCTGGGGAGACATGGAGGAAGGATCAGAGAATAAAACACATTCTTGGTGAAAAGACAAAAACTGTGGGAATAGAAACAGTAATCAAAGCCCCATGAGGCAGGAAGTGTGCACTCAGGAGCAGAAACACTTATTTGAACACAGAAATCAAAAAAGAAAAAAGCTCACCATATGTAGGACAAGATGAAGAAGAAAATGTAGGTTAACTGTAGGAGGGATTTATGGGTCATGGATAAATGACTTGAAAAATATTTTTAAATAAAAGTATAAAAGTTTGTTGCAAGACTGAACATAATCGTACATGCCTTTAATTCAAGCACTTGGAAGACAGAGGCAGGCAAATCTCTGTGAATTTAAGGCCAAATTTGGTCCAAATAGCAAATTTCAGGACAGCCAGAACTACACAGAGAGGCCTTGTCTAAAAAATAAAAGAAGTCATTGTTGTGAGGGAGCAAAGATGAGAGCAAGGCACAGATTTAGTACTCTGTGCTAGAAGGATGAAAGACTTCAGTTGAGAGGTGAAAGTTGTTTTAAAGTTCAAAGACAAGACAGTCTCAGACACAAGAAACATGTCACTTGAATGTTTTTCCATTTATTTCCTGAAATAAATTACTGAGAGGAAGAGAGCTTCTTAATCTTAAAAACTCAAAATTTTGGCTTAAAGATTAAGAAAAGAAGTTGGTTGGTGGTGAGCATCACAGGAATTAAACCTAAAAATACGGTAATGAGCATGAGTATAAAACACATCCTGGTTTCCCCAAAACGCTGATCTGGTGCCTCACTTTGATGCTGTAATTAACCAACTGTATAATTGTAAATTATAAAGTTTATAAATTATAAAACCAGTGTTGCATATCTGATTAACAAATATTGAGCAACACGAACCTTAAGAAGGCAGAGAGCAAGACTCTCCAATGCGAGGACTGCCCATCTCGTGTGTTTGTTGCTCTCTGGCCTCATGGCAGGCATTAATAAGTACTTCACAGTCTGAAAGCCCCTTTGTTTCCACATTCCAAGAAGTTCGCAGAGACCAGTAGAGAGAAGGTTATGTTGACCACGGCTTCAATGCTTCTCAAGCTTGGGCTTCAGTGTCATGGTGTTCTTGGTTTTTATTTCAGGCTCTACTTTCAGCATCAATATGGCTATGGAATTTCTAGCTGGCCTGTTTGTAAAACTTCCCTTACTTAGTAAGGTAAGTTTAGTGAGGCAGAAAAGTCCATAGGAAAACACTCAGGCTCAGAGGCTGGGTGCCTTGACAACAGCAGAGCTGTCATTGTCTCTAGGCTGGAAAGCCCTTCAAGATCAAGGCACTGGTAAATTCGGAGCCTAGTGGGGACTATTTTATATTTTATATATTTCCTTTTAAAATTCAATTTGTCCAGTTATACCCATGATGCCATGGGAAAAAACAGATTAAAAAAAAAAACAAAACAAAAGGACATTTAAAAGGTTGGAAAGGGTAAGAAGGGGAGAAGGAACAAGCTTTAGGACGGAGAGATTGTCTTTTGGATAAATGAGTGGTGTGGACTGGATGCTTGCTTTCTTCCTTGACTTCATGACTCCTCATGATGTACAACAGGAAGCAGCAGCTTGTTTTACAAGAGTAAAGAATGAGATGCCGAGGAATTCACCCAAGCACATGTGGGCTAGCATGTGACAGAAACTAATGTTCTGCCCTCTGTTGTCAGAGCCATAGCTTTGGTGTCATGAGCCATAGCTCTCATCCCCGCAAGTCGGCTCTGGAACAAAACCAAGCCAATGCAAAACAGAGCTCCAGAGTCTTTGACATTCCCCCAGAAACTCTTGATTTTTAGTATAGAGAAAAAAGAGACTGCAGGTGGACCTTCTTTCCTTAGGCTGTAATTTTGGTGATGGTAATGTTGACACTCACCTACTTAAGTGAATTCACAAGTACTGGGATGCTAGGGTTACTAGTCGTATGTGTAGGCATGCCCAAAACGCCCATTGTGTTTATGGCTAATATAAATCAGATGCCGACCAAAACAACTGTCCTTACATATTCACTGACTTTGGGGACTGCCACAGGGCTTATTGCATTCATTACTCATCCTGGAGGACTGTCAGGCTGGACTGCTGTGGTAGAACAGTCCTTGAGACTGACCGCTTCCTTGTCCTTGGAACACCTCCAAATTTCCATTTGGTACAGTTCAATGTGCGTTAAACACTAACAGCAGTAAGGAATATCACTACTGACCAGTCATAACAAGATACTGGGTGCGCCATACTTGAGAGAGAGGAAGGAGGGTGTACTCTGATTTCCTTTGTGTCAGAGGGTGAAATACAGAGTATAGTCCTTCTTGACACTTATCTTTCTTTTCTTTTTAAAGTTGTAACAGTTCATAATTTGTTTTTTTCCAGAGTTACTCATCTCTCAGTAACTCTAATTAGCAACATTGACATATTAAGTAAAGAGATGTGAGTATCTCTCCAGTGGAGAATATGTTATTTCTTTATGAAGAAATCCGTGTCCTATATTTTATTCAATGTCACTTCTGATTTTAATTTTAGTTATTTTTTTTCCTTTAAAAGAGAGTCTTCTTGTGTTTCTTAGACTGACATCAAACTCCTGCGCTCAGCTGATCCTCCGGCCTCAGCCTTCTGAGTCGCTGAGACTGAAGGCATGTGTCACCACATCTGGCTTTGTTATAAAATCTTGAATCTATCAGTATGACTTTCAGTGATCTAACTTTTTCTGTTTGCACTGCCTCATTTAGTTATTTTTAAGCTCTTGTTTCTCTCACTCTAGATTGCTTTTCCAGAATTGCCTTGTCTAATCTTTATTGACATCCCTATTTTACATATTTACTTAAAATTGCATGGGGATTCAATACAGAACTGGACTCGTTGGCAGTCTATTTAATGCCGAAACTGAACCTGCCCACCAAGAGGAAGCTGCATGATATTTGTAAGGAAATCCAGCTTTTCCCACTAGTTTTTAATGGCGATGACTTTTTTCTATACTAATTGCCCAGTTTTTAATTATATGCTGCAGTGTTTTAAATGCTGTAACTTCATAAAACAGCAGACTGTATGGTTCTGTGATTATTGCTCTGAAATACATATTTAAAATATAAAGACATACATTGAAATATGATTTGATCATTTTATACATTTATACTTTTAGATAAAAACTGATTATAAATTCAGTATTTCTCCTCTAAAATAAGTTTATTTTTTTCCTTAAGCAGCATTTAATCTAAATTTTTAATTAGAAAAGAAAATGATGTAGTTATAGAGATGAGCTTCCCTTTGTGAGAGCATTACATGCCTCTTCCTTTATCTAAACTTCCTTTTATATTCATCACTGAAGTTTTAAATTTTTCTTAATATGTGTCTTGCTATTGTCATGATATATTTATTGTTAGGCATCTTATTGGTAGACAACATGTTTGGAATTCCCTCAATTCCTTTTCCATTACAACTATTGAGTTTGAGGTCAGCCTGGTCTACGAAACAAGTTCTAGGACAGTCAAGGCTACACAGAGAAACCCTATCTCAAAAAATTATTTTTGTCTGAATACTTTTTAAAGCAAGTTTATAAATTTTTGACATTTTTGTGATAATATTGGTTCTTTAGGGAGAAAATTAACTAGCTAATAGTCAGTTTTTCTTTTTTCATACTTAAAACCCTTATCTTTCACCAGGATTAGGGACTCAAAGACAACTGGATATAAACACTGATGTAGGGATACTTATATTGATATTGACTAGTGTTTTCTTTTTTTTATTTCTTTCTCTCTCTCTCTCTCTCTCTCTCTCTCTCTCTTTCTTGTCTTACTGTTTGCTCGGGATCAAATCCATGGCCTTATATATGCTAGGAAAGTTCATTACCATTGAATTGCATTATTGGGCCCCTGATTTGTATTGCTTAATTGCTTTTGGTCTATAATATGATGTCTTCTCTCAGTTTTACAAGGCTGTACTTGAGGAAAGTTTAATTTCCCAGGATAGCCTGGATAAGCTCAGGGGTACCTGGAGCACATCCCATTGTTTTCTGCATTTTAATATTTGCCAAAGCATTCATGAGCAGCCTGTATGTGGCAGTTCTTGGTGTAGGAGGATCTTCTTTCTCTGTGTTGCTTTCATTGGTTGAATAAAGAGACTGCCTTGGCCTTTTGATAGGACAGCAGCTTAGACAGGTGGAGTAGACAGAACTGAATTCTGGGAGGAAGAAGGCAGAGGCAGAGAGTTGCCCGCCATGAAGCTGCCAGGTCAGACACACTGGATCTTTCCTGGTAAGCCATGAGCTTATGGTGACATACAGATTATTAGAAATGAGTTGAATCAAGATGTGAGAGTTAGTCAATAGAAAGCTAGAACTAATGGGCCAGGCAGTGTTTAAATGAATACAATTCCCATGTAATTATTTCAGGTAAGGCTAGCTGGGCGGCTGGGAGCTGAGAGGGACGAAAAGCAGCCCATGCTCCCCTTTTACAACAGAGTGGTGTCAGAATCTTGATACTGTATATTATTATGCTCTCTTTGAATTGTTTGAATGTTGAGGAAGGAGCAACAGATGCTAAAAGATACTTGCTTATAAATGCTGCTGAATTAATCCAAGATAGGTATTTTGAAAATACCTTGGCTTCAAAATTGAAGTCGAAAGGTATGTTACTTTGGAGAAGAGGATTTGCTTTTGTTTCCACCGGAAATGAGAGGCTGTGGATTTATTCTGAGCTAAGAAAATCCAGTTTGATTGAGGAAGACCACCTGAAAAATCTTTGGTAGGAACAGATCGCCTGGATGTCTAAGTTCTACATCCAGAACAGATTCAAGACTGCTGCCTGAAATGATCAGGACTCACAGGATACTCCAGTCAGGACTTGATGATAATTCTAAATTTTCTTTAGGTCCCCATAAGGTTATCAGCACCCCCAACCAGCCGGAAGTAGCCTGGAAAACTACGCCCATATTCCCCCCCAAAAATGGACTATGGATATTTTCCTTTGTTTAAAAAAAAAAGAGGGGGAAGTGGTGAGGAAGAATTGTCTGTATTCTTTCAATCATGTTTTAAATAAACTTTGATTGGCCAGGCATCAAGTATAGGTGGGTCAACCAGACAGGAAGTAGAGGCAGGGTGATGAGTACAGGAGTATTCTGGGAAACAGGAGTGTCCTCCCCATTCTTGCCCAGATCACCAAAGAGGCAAGATGTGACCTGCCCCACTGAGAAAGGTACTGAGCCATGTGGCTAACATAGATAAGAATAATGGGTTACTATAAGCTACAAGAGCTAGTAAGTAGCCTGAACTAATGGGCCAATCAGTTTTATAACTTATGGAGATCTCTATTTGATTTTCTTTGGGGCTTGCCAGCTGTGGGGAATTGGGCAGGACATAAACCCCAACAATCAGGCCCCTTCATGTTACAGGTTCTGTTGAACTTGTCCTTATTAGGTTTCATGGTCTAAGTTGATGAGGATGACTGACCAGGTCTCTTTTTCATGAGGGTACCAGATCTCATTACAGATGGCTGTGAGCCACTATATGGTTGCTGGGAACTGAACTCAGGACCTTTGGAAGAGCAGGTAGTGCTCTTAACTGCTGAACCATCTCTCCAGTCCCTTGAAAGTGAAGTCTACTGTGATGCACCATTCCTTCTTTATCTTTGGGGTTTCCAACTGTCTCCATGACCCCTACTCTTTCTGAGTTTGTCTTCATTCCAAAGGTAGTTATTTTTTCTTTATGAATAACTGGGTTTGGCTTCCTGTGGTGCTGAGTTTTTACTTAGAGTACTAGGAGGGACCATGTCTACAAGCCTTCAAGGCTTTGCTGGTGTTTCCATGAGAGACTTGTCTTCAAAGCACACTAGGAGATGGGAATAGGTAACAAACTTGTACAGTACCTGTGGAATCTTTTAGGGCCAAGCCACACCTGTGAGCTAAGGTTTGGGTGACTGTAAGTAATTAGCCAGACACTGTAGACCTGTCAGTGACATTCCTCTTGGATAGACATAAACAGCCCAGATGTTCATCCTTGGTAGGGAACTAGTGACAGGCCCAAGTAACAATGCCACGGAAGTCCAACTTGATGAACCAATGTGTTGATTGGAGTTACTTATATGAATATGTACGAGAGGCTACTTAAAGGATCAGGGATGCCTCAGAGGTACCTATGTCATCTAAAGACCACACCACCATGCCTGAAAACTCAAGAAAGCTCTCTGTTCAACAGGTCAGGGAGTTTCCGTCTTAGTGGTCATTGTTGCTTATATAATCCTGGGGGAGGTTAAGGCAACTCATTATATCGTTAATTTTTCTAACAGTTGAAATGTTTGTTGTTATTATTGTATTATTTTTTAAAATATAGCAGAGGGTACCTGATGCTTTTGGAGGTGAGGGGGCCTGTATCCCTAACCTGGTGATCAGCAAGGGTTTTTTTTTTTTTCTGTTAGTGTTTTTTTTTTATTAATCTGTTCTCTCAATACCACATGACTACATTTCTGGAATGAAACCTTTTGATGATGCCTTAGAATTTTTATCTCTCATCCATTTAAATGGCTGCATGCATATGTCATTTGCACCATGGTTAATGGTAATGGCAATCTATGCCCAGGTTCAAGATTCATACGTACAGCATCACACGCATCTTACTGTTTGCTGGGTGACATTATCAGACAGTTCTTTATGTTGTAGATGACAGACTTGGTGTAGAACACTTTCAAGTATCTTGCTTTCTATCATGAAGCCAGTGAAACCCACTCATTTTTGATTCTTAAGGGAAATTGTTGTCATATGTTTGGTGGCATAAATGAGATGGCATGTGATCTGATTCTCTGGTGAATGATAGACTGTTATAGCCGAATGCATCAGTTTCTAGTATCGGAACATGAAACCGGGGTTCTCTGAAAGATCTAGAGACACGGACAGTGTTTCCTTTGTGTCTCGGATTTCCTCTCATTTGAATGCCGTTGAAACCATCTTTCCTCTGTAGACTGGGTTCTGACAGCATTATTTCATCATCTGGACTTGTATCCAAATAATCTTATCTTTAAAAAAATTATCTATCTATTTATTTACTTACTTACTTACTGTATATACGGTGTTCTGTGTATATTTTGCCTGCATGCCAGAAGAAGGCATCAGATCTCATAATAGATGACTGTGAGCCATCATGTGGTTACTGGGAATTGAATTTAGGACCTCTGGGAGAGCAGGCAGTGCTTTTAACCTCTGAGCCATCTCTCCAGCCCAAGATAATCTAATCTTTATTTATTTAAACTCTTTAGAACATTTCAGGCCTCACTTAGCTAAAGGTGGACCTTAGACTTTCTATGTAGCCAATGATGACTTTGTCTATTTGATGCTCTTGCCTTAACGTCCAACTCACTGCGATTACTGATGTAATCCCATCACCACAGCCCATTTATACATTGCTGGTGATTAAATCCAGGGCTTCTTACAAGCTAGCCAAGAACTCTACCAACTGGACTACATTTCCATCTCAAATGTTATTTTGATACTTGATCTCATATAGCCTGTTTTCATTTTATCTTGTAGATAGGGCTGGTAAAATGTTTAATAACTTTGCTCAGAATATTTTCTGAGAAATACAGAGCTAGCTTTTGCTTCTGTCTTTAGGCACATTTCCTTTTTTTCCCTCCAAATCCTTGAAGTAAAGGAGAGAGTTAGGATTTGATAGGTATAAAGGGTAGGTATAAGGAGTCCTGAGACTGGAATTTGAGGTGTAAGGTATTTGGAACACAGGTGCATCATAATCATGTATGAGGAGAACCATAGGCCCTCACCTATGGTTATCAGTGCTGGAGTTGGATCTCTGTCTTTTCCTGGGACTGTATCTGCCCCTTCCTTCCTCTCTCCAGGATCAGAAATCTCTATTGCCTGTTGGCTGTGTTTTTTTGCGGAGCCTGTCTTGATTTCATTCACTGGGACACAGAGTTGGCCATCTTTCTAGCTAACTGTAAGAAGTAAAGTGAAACTTCAAATTTTGAAACCATGGCACAAAGATGGTTGTGATTCTTAAAATGGCCAGTTACTTCCTGCTCTCTTTATTTGGCTAGTGACAGAGCATCTTGTCTGGTGTGTGACTTTGACAGGAGCAGGCCGTTTTCTCAGTGTGATGTTATTGTAGGGAAATGTTTTCCTCACAATCAGACACGTCTGGGTAGTTGATCTTTATCAGGAAGTTCGTCCTACCTTAAGTACCAGATGTCATTGTGACACCTCAAAGACAATCCGGTCACTTTAAGCTCCACCTCAAATATTTCACATTCTTAGACTCTGGCAGAAAGGGCTGTACTCCTGTGTGTGTAGAGACCAGAGTTCTGTATCAAGTGTTTCCTTATTTATTGAAAGTTTTCATAATTCTGCTTCCACCTCTTCAGCATAGCCTGATGGCGTGCACGCACCACATGGGCTTTACTTATTTTTTGAGAAAGGATCCCACTAAACTTGGAGATCACCCTTTCAACAGACTAATTGGTCAGCGAGCTCCAGCGATCTACCTGTTTCTTCTGCCCCACAGTGTTGGTACTACAGATGCCACAATCCAATTTTCTTCACTGGAGATGTGATTGTAGACTTTATGCGTACAGAGAAGTACTTTACTGACTCTATCATTTCCCCTCTTGTTTACTGTTCTTGAGAATGGAGCTGGGAGAATGGAGTCCAAAATGAGGCAGACTAAAGTCTCATGCAATGGCCAACTTTATTCAGAGCATCAGACATTTTATACTCTGAGGGTTGAGTCACCTGAGTGAAGTGTACAATCACAAGGACAAGCTGGACGTGTCTAAACTGTGTTTTCCATTGAGGCAGATGAATAGTAACAGCGGAAGTACGCTCAGTTCTATCTGATACTCCTGGGAGGAGCACAAAAGCACATCCCAAGAACAAATCTATGTTTTTAAGAAACTGTGGTCACAAGATTCTTGGTGTTGCTTGCTTGGAGTTTTCTCACAAACAGCCAGGATTCCCCTCACATGACTCCATTCTTAGACCTTGTTCTGACACTGTAATTGTTTTAGTAGTATTACATTTTGACATTTCTATTGGTACCAGTGGAAGATAAACTTTATTTTTTTTCATAAATTCAAGTGTACATATTAACCTTCTGCTGAAAGCTTTAAACCAGGCACATTTTCTTTTATAGCTTTGCAACCTATTAACTCTCCACCAGTCAGCAGGCCTGCAACAGTACTGCGCATTGCTTGGGATCTAGCAAAGAACAGACGTTACAGGAATTTACAGAGTGAGTGAGAAATTAGATGAGAGACAGTGAAGGGGCTGCACAATGCTACAGATGTGTCTGCAGATGTGTCTGCAGATGTTAGAAGAACGTTTTCCTAGCGTACTGGAGCCCTGCCTTTGATCCCCAGCACCACAGAAAGCTGGGTGTGGTCACTATGTTAGCACTTGGAAGGCAGAGGCAAGACAATCAGGAGTTCAGGATTCTCCTCAGGTGAGAATTCTCCTCATAGTGCTGTTGAGGCCAGCGTGGGCTACAGAGGCTCCTGTCTCAAAAGCATGAGTGAATACATTAACAGAGTTGCTTGCCGTGATGGAAAAGGAGAACTGGCTCTCTGGAAGTCGTCCTCGAACTACATGGGCACTGTGGTACCCCCTTGCACCGCCACCACACATTCTCTTTTCTTTTTAAGAGATTTAGCAATGTTTAACCTTGGGTCAAAAAAAAAACTTCTGGAAAAATGTTAAGGGGAATGGTAGTTTGAGGCCCATCTCCCATGTAAACAAGTCAAGGCCCTAAATTTCGGTTTCTCTGACTATTAAAGATGGCCTTAAGAAAAAAGGAAGAATGTTGTTAATACTTCATTGCTTATCTTCCCGGATCTAGGTGACCCGGTTTTAATGTGTATTATGAGACTCTCAAAAATCCCGTGGTTAAATTGTTTCAACAGTGGCTGTATGAAATGTTCTTATCTGAGGTCAACTGCACTGTTCTCTGAAGTTACCCAGATGTGGCCACCTGAAGGTGATTGGGATGAACTCTCATGGCACTGACTTCAGGCTCTGCTCTCGATTTCCTTTTTGTTTTCAATATTTTTTACAGGAAATATTGAAAAGCCAGAAAACTCCTATATGATGTAATTATTTCCACGTTCTTCTACCTTCCTGGTCTCGCCCAGCATCCCTATATCTTTGCATAGATAATCCACATGTTAATCATTTCTGTGGAGTATGTGTGTTGCCAGAACCTCAGATGTAGTTGGCTGAGTTATTCCCATTTCTTATATTGCAGCAAATTATGAAGGGTTAGAGACAGGCTTTTTCATACTTATTGATTGATTAATTGATTGATATCCGGTTGCTCCTCTGCATTTTCTGTCTCTGTGCCTCATCATCCTAATGTATTCAGAGTGGTAGTATTCAATTTTTTTAATGTGCTCTTAAAAAAGTGTGTGTGGCTGTTTTAGATGGGCATGAATGATACTGGTCTATCTATCCCATTCTATCCCTCTTGACGTGTACCTGTGGCCATGTACCTCTGGTTTGTTATTTTTAATTACTACCTTGGAATCCCAGAACACTGCCACGTTTTACTTACCTTCTAGCTCTCCCCCCTCCCCCTGCCTCAGAGAACTCCATGATGAATATCCTCAGCCAGGCTATTGTGGGTATATATAAAGTGCTCCCCTCCTGGGAGCCCCTGTCCATCTGTGAGCTAAATAGCAATTTAGATGCACAACCTGTAGGTGCTTGAAGCTGCAATGATTGAATCAGCTTACAGTGATTGAATCTGGTAACAGTTCATGTTTTTTTGAGACCTTCTGATCTCAGAGTGTCTATCCAGCTCCTTTGACATGGCAGGTGTGTATAAAGTGATATCTAGTTTTGATGTGCATTTTTTTCTGCCCAGATAAAACTTGGAGTATTTCGTCTTGGTTAATTCTATTTTATATTCTCTTGTTATGCAGATTTTTTTCAACCTGTTGGAATATGACTCCATGGCTTTTGACATGTAGATTAATATATTACAGTGTGTTTAACTATAACAATTAAGTTGGATCATATGTAGCTGACATATGTTGTTTTAGACCATCTTGATCTATAATAACAGAAAGATTATCTGTGAAAGTATCTTAGTTGTGAGTGTGCCTGCCTAGTATACATAAAGCCCTGGTTTGCTCCTCAGCATTGTATGAACCGAGTGTGGTAGTATACACCTGTGTGGAAGATGGAGGCAGGAATATCAGGAGTTCAGACCCATCCTTGGCTACATAGAGAGTTCAGTTCTAGTCTACAATTCTTGAGAACCAGTCTCAAAGTAATAAAACAAAACAAAACAAACTTAAAAGCATAGCAAAATTTGTAGTCCACCCTAATCTCTTCTTAGAATTATGTATGGCTCTTTTCACTTTTTAAAATGTAAATATTTTAAGAAATGTGTGTTTACTATTTTTTTATTTTAGTTTGTGTTCATAAATTCTTAAAGATAACTAAATCAGAGAATGATCATCTTACAGCTATTGCTACATGAAGCAAACCATTTTCTAAAAGGCTAAAGTCATTTGCATTATGTACTATTTATGTGTTTATATAATGATTATTCTGGCTTAGCTGCATCCTCATGTCATTAAGTAGTCCAATTTAAGCTAATATTTTAATAACTGGAAACCTTGCTGTGTTTTTGCTTGTATCATTTGATTATGATGAGCATTAATCATTTATTCTGTGATCACAGATGCCTTGTGCTTTATGAGTGTGGTCCATTTCTGCCCATAGCCTATTTTCCTACTGGTATCATTTTATATCAATTTGATATTGGATTTTCATATAATGTAGATGTAGTCAGTCTATCTTCAATTCCTGAAAATGAAATTATTCACTGGCATATGATTTAATTCTTCAGATGACAATCAAAGCAAAACTCATGATAAAAAAGAGAAGAAGATGGTGGTACAGAAGCCACATGGCACCATGGAATACACTGTAAGTGTGATCGGGGTAGCTTGGATGACTATTATTATCCCTGTGTTGGGCCTCGTATACTGTTTCTCCTTGACTCACCTTGCTCCTTATGTATATCTTTGTATAACCATCAAACAATGTCATTTCTTTTCCCTCCATGTTTTCTCCCTGGCTACAATGTCTGTCATTTCATTGATTGTGAACCTTGCTTAAGATCATCTGGAAGACCATACAGGCATCCACTTTTCCTCATCACTCCCTGTTTACCCTACTAGAGCCTGTTTTAATGAGATGACCCTTTTTATGAATGAAATGAAGGAACATTTTCAATTAAGGATTCCCTAGTAGTTTTGTTGCTCCAAACAAACAAATGAATTGTCTCCAGGCTGGCCATGACTCTCAGTTGTAGGTCTCTGTCCCAGACATCTTTAAGATCCAAAAACATCTATAGCTGCTTAACATATCCTTTTAGATCTCTGTGTTTGTTCCTTCTCCAGGAAGCAATAGCTCTGTGATCAAGTATTTATACAAACCAGGCCCACATTCTTACATTCACTTTCCTTGTCCTCCATATCCATTCCTACCTCTTCTCACCATCCAGAAATTCTAGATCAGGTTTCATTCTTTTATTTATCAATAAGTCATTTTAATATTGCTCACTGATAAGCTCTTTTGAATGTCTACCTCATGCCTTAATTCGTTGATTCATGAGGAGATACCAGATGCCTTTTATGTTGTATTCTTGACACATGACAAGGTGTATGCTTCCAAATACTTGGAATCTATAGATGAGCAGTGTTGTCCAAGTGTCCTTTGCTGTGACTTCGCTGTGTGCCATGTACTTACCTCTCTCATTTTACTCGGAGGTCTTAGAACACAGAAGCTGTGCTCTGTTTATCATAGACTTCATATGCTATGTGAGCACACAATTGTAGTTCTATTTAATCTCACTATGAAATAGCACTGCTGAGACTCTTTGGTTTCTTAGAAGAAATTAAATATTGTTGCCCTCGCCTGACTGTTTTTCTGATAATTTTTTGTTTTAGATTCTCTGTGTAAAGCTATACAGCCAGTGAAAAGCAGTCCTGGAACTCAAAGCCAATAGTTTGGTTCTAGAGTCTGAATTCTCAATCTATGTCTATTATTGACCCCAAATCCTGGAGGTCTCTGGAGTTCGATGTGTTTTATAATAGCAAAATAATACACCTATGTTTTGCCAAAGGGAAGTTAGAACTCTTTTAGTGTACAGTAAAAGTTAAAGATGATGGAGTCCAGAGATGAACTGAAGTTAAGATTCTTTGTGTACAGGTTCAATGAGTATCACACATGAGACAGACATGGGGGTCATGTTTCAGGGGGCCGCTTGTTCATCCCTGCCACCCAGCTAGCTTAGCCCCGAAATAACCGCACAGAAATTGTATGAATTAAATCACTGCTTGGCCCATTAGCTCTAGTTTCTTACTGGTTAATTCTTACATCTTAATTTAACCCATTTCTATTAATCTGTGTATCACCACGTGGCAATTTTACTGTGTAAAATTCCCAGCGTCTGTCTTCAGAGGATCGATGGCATCTCTCTGACTCTGCTTTCTTCCTCCCAGAATGCTGTTCTGTCTTCTCCACCTACCTAATTTCTGCCCTATCAGGCCAAGGCAGTTTCTTTATTAATTAACCAATGAATAGCAACACAAAGACAGAAGGACCTCCTACACCAAGGTCACATCTAAAATCTTAGCACTTGGATAGCTAAGGCTTGAGGATGGTTGCATGTTTGAGACAAGCGTGGGCTACCTAATGGTTTTCAGACTGGAGTGCAACGTAGTCTCAGCACAAAACCAAAAAATCAACAGCAACATAAAATGACTGCACCTCAACAAAGGGCAAAGAATCACCCCTCTTCCTCATGGTCCATCTGGATGAAACTATTATTTTCTCATTCACTGCTATCATGAATAAATTGGTGTTCTTTACTGAGAGTAGTTTTGCTTTTCTGAATTTATTGTTTTATTTTGTTTTGGTTTTACCTTATGTACTGATGCTTGTTCACTTGACTACTCAGGCCGGAAGCCAGGACACCCTCAACTCCATCGCCCTGAAGTTTAACATCACTCCCAATAAATTAGTGGAATTGAATAAACTCTTCACACACACTATCGTCCCAGGCCAGGTAATTATTTTTGTGTTGAATATTATTTTAGAAATTTTGCCTTCATTTTTCTTTGCCGTATCAAATGACTTAGTACTGATGTCATAGAATTATTTTCTTAACTATTTCCTCTCCCTAGATCCAAGAATTCTGAAGGTGTCTTAGTTCTTACAAATGGTTCAGGGACTTGTACTTGGGAAATGATTAGCACATTTATGATCACAGTCTTTAACTTAGGGAGGAAGTATTTCATGAGGCATCAAGAGGAGTTTTAAATCAATATGACATTTTTTTCCTGTCAAATATAACACAGATATCTTAGAATATTTAATTCTTATTTACAAGTTCAGTTTACTCTACTGTTTGGTAAAGCATGGCTCCCATTTTATTTTAATTTGAAAGAATTTTGTGTGTGTGTTTTTATCTTAATTTGTGCCCTAATTGTTCACCCACCAAAGAAAAAGGCATTGAGAAAGAGAGTGCAAGAAAACTAACCTACATTGTCTTTCAGCATTTAAATATCTTATTTGTCAGCATAAATAAACTGAAAAAATGTATAATCCTGCTGCTTTAGCTTATTACAGTGAGTCTTTGGTACTTTTTATGATTCTGTTTTCTGTTCTTTGTCTTTTCAACCCCAAAAGTACATTCAACCAGTGTATTTAAATTGTTCAGTCACTGAGCCCATCACTGAGGCCAAACACAGCCTTATCTGCAGAAACACTGGATTGTGTAAGCACATGTGTGTAAGTTCCATTGTTGCCTCACTGACGCATCTTTACGCATCTCTGCGTTACCAGGATGTCTAATTCCTCCTGGGTAGACAATGTTATTTTAAACCCAACTTATTTAGTCAATGTTATTACTACACTTTGTATTTATTTTCATGGTGGTGTATGAAGACAATAAATAGAGTCACAAATTAGTCACCTTGTATTTAGATATTTTTGCTCTTGTTAAAAGGGGAAATTAGTACACTTATAGTACTACGTAATTAAATGACAAACCAGCATTAAAATTTTTCAGAAATTAAGCACTCTTTTCTCAAAAAAAGCATGTGAATCACTTAATGTTGGACTGTTGGACTTATTTTATAATATGGGGTATTTTTGAATAATGTATAGCTTACCCATGATGGAGACCCTAGATAGTACTTACTAGCCAAGTCTAAAGATTATATTCAAACACAGTAAAAATAATTCATGGTGGCTTGTGCTAACACACACCTGTAATGCCAGCATGTTGGAGATAAAGGAGAATCAGAAGTTCAAGGTTGGGTGGTAGTGGTGCATATAGTCTCTTTTAAGACTCTTTTAAGTGTCCATCTGTGGATATACACTTAAGGTAGTTTCCTTGGCTGTACATACTTGACTTTTTCTTCTCTATGTTAAAGAGACAATTTGTTTTATGATATAGAACTTTAGGGCCTCAAATCTCCATTTATCTTATACTGGAACGAAAACAGTAGGAAAACCCGCTCCCACTGTCCAGGATCAAGGCCCAATTTGACACTGAAGAAGCTGAGCTTCCATCTTTCACATGCTGCCTCCAACTGTGTTATCTCAGGCCTTTCCAGAGTTAGGGTACACTCAGTCCTCCAGCTTAACAGCATAAAATAAATAAGAGCACTATGTACTAAGACAACACAACTAGAATAATTTGTAAATGGCTTTCGTAGAACTCACAGCCTTGGCAGTTGCTATTAACCTGTACTGAAGTTGTGGGAAAGCAGCCATCTCAATCCAGTCTCTGTATTCACTGCCAGCACATCATAAAGGCTTGCATGAGATGCTGTCAGAGAATACTTACACTTCTGAGAAACTGATTGTTTGTATCTTGTAGAAATTAGTTTCTGCTAGCTGCTGATAGGCCTCGTTGTGTTGATTTATAGAAACTCAGAGCTGGTTTAGATCAACCTTTAGTGGGTGTTTCATCATTGTATAGCTCTCCTTTCCTCCTCCTCCTCCTCCTCCTCCTCCTCCTCCTCCTCCTCCTTCTCCTGTTCCTCCTGTTCCTCCTCTCTCTCTCTCTCTCTCTCTCTCTCTCTCTCTCTCTCTCTCTCTCTCCTTTCTGTGTACAGGGGCATGTAAATACAGATGCACACATTTTGTCAGTGTGAGAAAAGATTTTTGAAGGCAGCTCTCTCCTTCCACTTTGTTGATGGAGTCAGCACTGCTCTTGCCTCTGGGGCTCTGCTGTGTACTCAAAACCAGCTGACCCAACAGCTTCCTCGTGGTTCTCCTGCTGCCGCCTCCCACCTTGTTAGAAGTGCAGGGACTGTAGATGTGACATTGCATCTGGCTTCTTTCATAGGTCCCAGGGATTGAACTCGGGTCATCAGGCTTGCCCAGCAAACACTGAGCCATCTTGCCAGCCCCCTGAAGTGAGGTCTACATAGAAATGCTGATACAGTTGAGCTGAGCTCAGTTGTGAAATGATTGGCTTCAGATTCTGTCTATAACAGCTAACAGTCATTGTTTTAAGATTATATTTGATTCTGTGCCAAGATGTAGCTGTTTCATTAAAAGAATATTGAATGATGGTACCATAATACCAATTCAGAAGGCAGATAATTTTCCAGTAGAAGTTATTATACATTTGTTAGGATAGTCTTATTTTTATGTAGATGAAATACGAACAGGAGAGAAAATGTAGGGGTTACTGTATTAGTACTGTCATGTACAGTTCATTCTGCAAAGCCCCTGCTACTTTGACACTCAAGGCCTGATTGAAAGTCACCGGCCTGGATTTGTCCCTTTTCTACCTAGCAGGGATATTATATTTTGTACTCTGCTATGATTCGTTTTTTCTCTCCTCACATAGGATTAGTATTCATAATACAGAAATCTAAGATTCAGAATGCTCCAAATTCTGAAACTGAGCCCATTTTAGATTTGGAGTTTTCAGATTTTACAAAGCAAATAAAGTCTATGTAGGGATATATATATATATATATATATAATATATATATCAAATATATTTAATATATTAATAAGTAAGATAATATAAAATATGTTTATATACATAAACAGTATATATAAGCTGAAGCTGAAATACTGACCCTAAGTATTTCAGGTAAGATACCCAAGCTGTGTTCCCTCCCTCTTTCCCAGTTCCTATTGTTCAAGCTCCTCACCTGTCCTGCAATGTCAGTGTTCCATATCCATTGAACTATGCCCATTTATATCACTTAGTATGGTTCATGGGTCGTTTAGAAGACCCCATGTTGTCTATATGTAAAATGGAAGCTATTGGGTCTTTTCGAGGCAACTGAATATGATGGGCAGTGTAGGAGCTATGGAGTTGCCTGACTTTGGCCTTCACTGAGCCTCGCTTTCTTCTGCCCAGGTCCTGTTTGTGCCAGATGCCAACTTCCCTTCTAGTACCTTACGGCTTTCATCGTCCACTTCTGGTGCTACTGTCTCTCCATCATCGTCAGATGCAGAATACGATAAGCTGCCTGTATGTGTTCTAGCCCCTTCCACACTGGGGTTCATTTCTATTACAATACTTTCTATTAGTGGTGGAAATTAGTACACTGTGTTCATAATAGATTACATCTGAAAATTCCCCTAAAGGAGTGAGGACAGGGATGTTGCCATCAGTTGAGAGAATGCATCCTCTCCTGGCACAACTGTTTACAGAAGGTCTCAAAGAGAAAGGTGCATGCCTTATGCAAAGGTGCGATGCTAAATTCCCAGTTAAGTGAGTAGATTGTGTTTTTCCCAGGGAATTGAAGTCCGTGATCTAGTATGAATTCTTTCATCTTGGATATATTCTAAGGCATTTAGTGAAAGAGTTTTGTGGGCTCACATACATTTTTCAATCTCAGTTTGATTTGGATTCTTATCAAATTTACCTCTAATCTAGGAAGTAGAAGTTTTCAACTTTTATTGATGCTGGTAATGTTTACATTAAAAATGACTTAAGCTGTAGCATGATATTTGTTTTCTGATTGTTGGTGATTGTTACAAAAACCCAACTTTTAGAGAATTTCTGAAAAAAAAGTATGAATATTCTGTGCCTAGAGTCAAGAACTCATACCAGATTACAAATAGTAGAGAAACTCTGAAAACCAAAAAAATAATTCGTGGTATTTTTGAAGGACATGTGTCATTTTCCTTTTTAATATTCAAAGAAAAGCAGGTATAACATACTTACGGTATAATGTGTTTTGAAAAGGGTGATTTTTTTCCTTTAATTTTGGACATTTTGCTTTCATAAGGATGCTGACTTAGCAAGAAAGGCTTTAAAACCTATTGAGAGAGTCTTATCATCGACTTCTGAAGAAGATGAGCCGGGTGTTGTGAAATTTCTCAAAATGAACTGCCGCTACTTCACGGATGGAAAGGTATCTGTTTTGTGACAGTTTACCAGTCAAGAGAATCTGCAGAAACTAAACAGGATCGCACATTGCTGGAAGGAAGGCTCCATTAAAATACTTTACCCACAGTTGACATGCAAGATTTGACAAACATTCATTGATTTTCTTGTTGGATATTTAGTCTTTTCCCATTGTAGGAAATATATTAATTAAATAGAGATATTTTTTGTTTTGTTTGTTTTTGAGGGGGTTGGTTTTTCTCTTAATTTTTGTTTTGTCTTGGGGGGTAAGTTGCAGAGGCAGAGGGTGAAGTCCACAAAGAATCAATAAAAGTTAAAAGGAATTTTTTTAAAAAAAGAAATAGGATTCCTTGTGATCTTGGATTTGCCATTTCTCTTTTAACTCTTAACCTGTTAGTTGTTAGGGAGACAGTTTGAGTTGAGCAGCAATACTCTCAACTTTAAATTTAAATCTCATCTCTACTACTTGCTAGATATGAGACACAAGGAAGGTATTTGAATATCCTTATTGCCTGCCTTTTCCATCTATAAAATAAGAATGATACTAAAGTTTAATGTGTGGGGCGTGAAACTTACAAGAGATGATTCGTGTGATGATCTTAAGTGCTAATCTAGGAAAATAGTTTTCAGCTTGTGTTGATGCTGAAGCCGTGAGCACTGAAAATGATGTCAGCAGCACCATGCGCTTAGTTCTCTGATTGTTGTCTACAAAAGAAATCCGACTTTTAGTGAACTTCTGAAGAAAGGTCTATGCACTGAGTAGAAAATTTACATCAGGCTGCAGACAGGAGAGAAACTTTTGAAGACGAAATAAGTAATTCACAACGATAATTACAAGGCTCATCAAAGCTATCAACTGACTTCGCTGCCGGAAATCCCTCCTACTGTCCCTGGCAGATATTCTCTTGCTGATCAGCAGGGGCTCTAATATAATCTGATAAAGCTTCAGATTTGAAGATCTGCAGGCCACTGTCTAATGTCCACGGCGCAACTGTACAAACTGGAGCTGCAAATTTTCCCTATTGCTGTTTATATTGAATTCTGCTGGAATGAGATTTGTGATTGTGTTAGACAGAAATATTAGGACTAGTCTTTGGCACCATGATTCTGATTCCCTTTCAGTACCACACATGAGAGCCTCACACTAGAGACATACCGCAGTTTTGCTGAGTGCATTATAGAGTGCTGTGTTTTTGATCATGAATGGGCTTGGGACAGTCTGTTATTTTTCTAATAGAGCAATGGGAACCCATGAGACATGAGTGTGTGAGGCAGGAACGCAGCATGGGCGTCTGATAGCAGCTGTATGCACAACAGGGAGCTGTCACTGCCCTGCGGCCTCCCCAACCACCAGCATTGTGACTCTCTGGCGTGTTTTCTAGCTTTCCTACCATTGATGTGATTGTCACACAGGAGATGGTGGCTCACAAAACTAGTGGGAGGACAGAGTAATTACAGGTTCTATGATGGGCAGGGAATCTGTCTCCCTCAAGTAAGGTCTTCTGTTCATTCCTTCTGCAGGGTGTGGTTGGAGGTGTCATGATCGTCACTCCCAACAATATCATGTTTGACCCCCATAAGTCCGATCCCTTGGTTATTGAAAATGGGTGTGAAGAATATGGCCTCATCTGCCCCATGGAAGAGGTGGTCTCTATTGCCCTGTACAACGACATTTCTCACATGAAGATCAAAGATGCTCTGCCATCGTAAGAGCCATTTTTTTTTAAGACTAGGAGCTGTTGAGAGCTATAGATGGAATTTCAAAGTGAAGGTATTTACAGAGCCAGGACATTGTAAAAGTGAGGGACTGTGTAGAGGAAAACCAGAAGGTAGAGAGATATTGTGTTGTGAAGTTGGGAAAAAAATAAATAAAAGTGGGAAGTAGAGATGATTAAGGAAACTTGTGTATTCAAATAGTAAAAGAAAAATTGCTTGCCTGAAATCTTCATGGATCGATAGATGGATAGATGGATAGAGGGACAGACAGAGGGAAGAAAGGAGGGGGTGAGGGAGAGAAGGGAGTGGGGAGTGACTAAATGATTAAAGCCATCCTCACTTTCGGGTTTTGTGTCTTGTGGGTAGGATATTTAGTGGGTCCAGCTGCCACAGAAAACAGGAAGAGAACAACTGTGAGGGGTATTGATCCTCATTAGTTGCCTGGCTAAGTCTAGAAAAGCATTAATTAACAGCTGAACCAGTTGACACCATTGTATGCTTTACCCTAGCAATGCTTGGCAGCTGCGAGCCCCAAAGCAGATGGTTAGATTAGTCTCACTTGGGGAAACTGGCAGCTTGGACTGGGGAGAGGAACAAGAATGAAGAGGTGGGCAAGGTTAGCCATGAGGTTAATTGGAATGCGGTTGATTATATTCCCCATCATTCTTCAGGAGAGGGGAGAAATAAAGGATCTTTGAATGTTTATGGGAGAAACTTTTGCTTGTTAATTAAGGATGTGAAGAGCTGAGTTCTTTAATCTGCAGGACATCTCAGTCTTCAGTCTGCCAAATGAAATTTTAAGATCCAACATGAGAGGATTCTCTAACCCACTAAGTTATTGACCCTGAAAGCTTCAGTATTTTCTGGGATATTGTTCTTAGGTAATCCACTTAGTATATTCTCATTCCTACAATTCAGTCAGTCACAATCATGTTTTAGCGTAGATTTCTATTGGCTCAGTGAATGCTTATTAAATTGAAGAATGAATTAAAGCTTTTAAAGTCATTTAGCAGAGCCTAACACTTATGGGCTTTCATATCCTATTGGGAAAAGCCTGGGCATTTCTCTGTGCAAACAGCTTATAAAATAAGTCCAGAGAGAAGGTGTGCTGCTTGGGACTTAGTTACTTTATTGGCGTCATCATTTATCTTGAAGCTACAGTGGATAAAGTACTACTTGCAAATAATCTGGTCTTTGAGAAAGAATCCTTAATTCTGAAATTGCAAGTGCTCACTTTATAAAGGAGTTTTGCATCTCTGTGAACCCAGCAGAGATGCTTCTACTGTTGTAGGTGCAGATGCAGGGACTCTCAATATAGTGCCAGCCATACTAAAGTATATATTTTTCTTAGCCAAGCTTAGTGGACTGTAATCCTAGCCCTTGGGAGGGCTATAAGCTCAAAGCCAGTCTTCATTACAAAGTAAATAAACAAAACAACAACAATAAAAGCTGTATCAAATTACCAACCTAAGCCGGGCGGTGGTGGCGCATACCTTTAATCCCAGCACTCGGGAGGCAGAGGCGGGCGAATCTTTGTGAGTTCGAGGCCAGCCTGGTCTACAAGAGCTAGCTCCAGGACAGGCACCAAAGCTACAGAGAAACCCTGTCTCCAAAAACAAAAACAAAAACAAAACAAATTACCAACCTAACTAAAATGGATAGTGCCTTGGCTATTTATTTTGAACTAGAAAGAACACTCTTAGCAAATATGTTATATTATTCAAATCTGGTTTCTAAGCATCTCTTTTTAAGGGGAAGTAACTGACAATATCTCTGAACAATATGTTTCGGCTGATAAAACAGTTGTTTCATTGTTACTGGTACAAAACTTGAAATGCTTTAGAAACTTCTGCATTAATTTAAGAGCTCCTCTGTAAAACTTCTTTTTCTGTAGGTCTTTAAACTGTAAGGCACCGTTACTTCCAGTCTTGTTTACAAGTAATGGGGCCTTTTAATTAGAAAATGAGTATGTTTAATTAGAAATATCTGGTTTTAAGGCAAGAAACAAAAAAAAATTATAGTTCAAAGTCAGCTTCTAAGAACAGTTAAAGGAGCTGAGATGTCAAGAAGCCTTTCAGAATTCTGCAGCTGACTTCTACTGTTTTATAAAAATGGAAAAAAATGACTTCTTAAGGAATTTTAGTCATTGATTCTACAATCTTCCCTCTCCTTTGTCCTTTCCTTCATAAATATCAAAGACTTTATTTCATATAGAAAAGTCTCACAAGTAACATCTCCATGCTTTGAATGCATCCATGTGTTTCTAGCAAGAGGTATAACCCACATGGTCATCCATTTGTCATACCTTTTAGTTGATTTATATTTTATTTTGTAATCAGTCTCTTGCTTTCATTTTCTTACTTTGAAATCATTTTAGCATAAATTTAAGTTGTAGTGTATTTTTTGGTTTGAGTTTTGGTTGAGTTTTGTTTTATGTTTTTCTTTTCCTCCACTTTGTTTTTGGTTTTATTTTTAACATTCCATGTGCATCCACCATTTTTGCCCCAACAGTGACCTACCTCAGGATCTTTGTCCTCTGTACAGGCCTGGAGAATGGGAGGACCTGGCTTCAGAAAAAGATATCAATCCATTCAGTAAGTTCAAGTCCATCAACAAGGAAAAACGGCAGCAGCATGGGGAGAAAACCCTCCCTTTAAATCCCAAATCAATGGGCTCTCCTGAGGAGTCAACAGAATGCACACGGGTGAAACCCTCGGACAGCTCTGAGTCATGGAAATTAAAGAAATTGGAACCTTCCAGGGCGACAGCCAGTGAGTCTCCCTCTGTGACTCAGCTCAGCAAGGGACCTTCTGACCCCCATGCTGCCTCGGAATCTACAGCCAAAGAAAACTGCCTTTTGGAAGAAGATGATGATTTTGTTGACTTAGAGGAACTTTCTTCTCAACCTGGGAATGGGATGGACAAAGGAGATGCCACGAAGGAATCTCTCTTCTGTGACCAAAAGGAGAGTGAGCCCCAAACTGTCGGGTCTGCAAAGCAAATGCAGGGGCCGTCATCCCTGGACCTCACCGCGTTAGAGAGTGATGCTGAATTGAAGGGGGGCCCTCGATTTAGAAGCCTGTGAGAAGCAAGACAAAGGGCCAGAAGTAGATAAAGGGTCTGGATCCCCAGAAAACCAGGGGGAAAGCACGCTCAAGATCCACGAAGACCTGGATAAAGTTAAACTCATTGAATTTTACCTAAACAAAAACAAAGAAGGATCACAGCTTTCTGAAAATGTACAGAAGTCAGAACTCAGTGAGAATAAGAGGATCGAGCCAGAAGGAATAGACATCACGCTTAGTCGCTCTCTTCCCCAGACTGGTGACTCTCCACCTGAAGGCCACAAAGAGCCAGATGTAATCTGGGTAAAAGAGAGAGAGACCCTTCCCCTGAAACTGGACCCTCGTGCAGAAGAAAATGTAATTAACAACAAAGAGGCTCTGGAGTCTTTGGAATCGTCTCTGGACAAGAGCTGTCATGGTGTACAAATGGATAATAAATCTGAGATTCAGTTATGGCTGCTAAAGAGAATTCAGGTACCCATTGAAGGTAAGCTGGTTGGTTGGTTGGTTGAGTGAATTGTGTGGCTTGTTTTTTGGGAGGGGAGGAGGGGTTGTTCATGCGTGTGTGTGCGTGTGTGTGTGTGTGTATGTGTATAGTATGTATGAATGTGTGTATGCATGTTCCCATGTTTGTGGATACATGGATATGTGTGTGGCATATACATATGAACATGGAAGCCCAAGGATCTCCTGCCCATGCCTCCCTAGTACTGGGGTCATAGGCAGGCCTTGCGCTCCCCTGCCTTTTCTGTTGGTGCTGGGAACCTGAACTTGAGTCCTCATCTGGCACTGTAGGTACTTTATACACTGTGACACCCCCAGCCTCCTGTTTTGTTTTGGGCCTTTTTTGGTTATTGTTCTTGTGGTTGTTTAATGCCTCTGTATTTTATTGTGTGTTTGCCTTTGTAAAATATGCACCTGTGGAATAATTATTTAAGAGCAATGTATTCTCAATAGATTATATCTTTGCTGATAGCAGTAATGATTGGGGTAAAATTTTGTAAAACGTATTTATTTAGAACTTGAACTGAATATAGATTTCTATTTCAGAAGTATTTGCCTCGTTCAAATAATTTTTTTAACCTTGAATTCCTGAATCTAAAGAAGTTGAAACTGCTTTTGAGAGAGGAGAGAGAGAGAAAGTTGGTCACTCTGTGTACCCCAGTAGAGCTCGCTCTGTAGACCAGGGCTAACCTGGAACTCACAGAGATCCACCTGCCTCAGCTTCCTGCGTGCGGGTATTAAAGGTGTGTGCCGCCACACTCAGCTAAATATGCTTTTGAGGGGTTTCAGTTCTACACTTATTAGCCTCATAGTGGGATGAGGTCTTACTACTGTTCATTAACATGTGTGCTTATGAGGTGTTACAGTCCTGCACTATTTGTTTCTGTTCTTGTTTTTATACTCACTTTTAGTGTGTAGCATGCCGTATGACACACACCAACTTGAAACATGTAAAAATGTTGTCCTTTTGTCCCAAAGGAAGAGTCCGATGGTTCGTTAAATCTAATAGGATGCTGCTGAATCAGGTTTCTACCTGCTGCTAACCCATCTTTGTAAATTGAGAAGTTTTACTGTGGCAAATATTGTTGGGATTGAAGAATGCGTTTTCATTTGTGATTCAGATATACTTCCCTCGAAAGAAGAAAAGAGCAAGACCCCACCAATGTTTCTGTGCATCAAAGTGGGAAAACCAATGAGAAAATCCTTTGCCAGTCACACCACCGCCATGGTCCAGCAGTACGGCAAGAGAAGAAAGCAGCCGGAGTACTGGTTTGCTGTTCCCCGCGAGAGGTGAGCCGAGCTGAGACTGTGTCCACTCTCAAGGTTCCTGTTGTCTGTGGGCCATTTATTCCAAATACTGATTTTATTCTTGAAAAAGAACTTTTTCTTAATTATAGATTTTTTAACTTCTAGAAGGGTACATACCGATTTTCTTCTCGATGCCTATTTTCCCACAACATCCGTGAGGTCACTGTCGGTGCAGGATGCCGATCCAATCTCATGGCTCCTGCCGAGTTGATTTTCAATTGGAGGAAGATGTTAATAACTCTCAAATACCTGAAATCAGAAGTGCTCTTCTGGTGAGGTTAAAGGAGTTGGGTGGAGCTGCTCTAATCTCTTCAAGTACAGTACAGTGACAGGGTTTATGGTCATCTCCAGAGTGCTTCAGCGTGAGAGAGTAGGGCCATCTGAGGGGAATGCCTGTGGCTCAGGGGCGTGAGAAATATGGCACAAGATCCCCAAGGTCAACAGTGGGGTTACATGCCTTGAAGGAGATTTTTGCTTTTGTTTGTTTAAACTGGTAGCAATTGTGTCTATTTATGAGTTTGACTTTTATACACATGTGTACCTTCTAGAATGATCAAACCAGGATTACAAGCATATCCACCGTCTCAAACACCCATCATTTTGTTTCAGAGGGAGCATTTACAAATAATGTCTTGTAACAGTTTTTAGGTGCAGAATATATTACTATACCCTCTCATGATCCCTACTGGGTTAGAGGACTCTGGAACATACTCCTTTTATCTAACTGATTTTGTACTCATGAGCTAAGTTCTCCCTGTTGCCCATACCTGCCTAGACAGGTGAGTAGAGTGGGCATGCTGTCTTTCCTAGCCTGACTCCTTCACTTAACTTCCAAGGTTTGTCCATGTCGCTGCCAATCACAGGCCTGCATTAACTTAGTGACTGAGTAAGATCCTTCTGTGCCTGTGCCACCTCACGTTCATACATTCGTCTGTTGTTGGACACTTATACCACATCTTGACTGTTAGCAAATCAGTTCTACAGTGAGCGTGAGAGTTCAGACAGAGCATTGTATCCTCATTGTCCCCAAAGGAAAGAGTGTAGACAGAGCATTGTATCCTCATTGTCCCCAAAGGGGAGATTTTATTGGTTTGGGGACAGGCAATAGTGGCATAGAAGTTTTTCAGCAGTGTACTACTAATGATATGTTTGTAAAATGTAAAAACAGGAGTTTTGAAACAAAATTAGAAAATATTATTTTTTAAAAAATGATTTATTTTTGTGTGTGTGGTAGAATAAGAAGACTTACAGAGAATAAATTAAAAAAAAACTTTACTATTTTTGACTCTGAAACCCACCAACCTTCCTTTTCCGGACTAGTCACCAGGTGTCATCTAGATAGGTGTTTGATGAGTAGAGAGAACGCCCTCATCGACCTTCTGTAACACAAATACTCACGAAGCCAAATGAAATCCATGTAAGGCCATGCTTTCTAGATGATTATTGCCTAGGGTAGTAATTCTCATCAGGAAAATTGCTTCACTTTAATAAATTATAGCTTAATGTGAAAATAATAGGATTTTAATGAATGAATTTGCTAATAACTCCCCCTTCTCCAAAGTACAAACCCACATCAACACGAGCAATAAACATGGTTTGTTTTGTATTTATGTAATATACCCGGTGACCGTGCACGCAACCCCCAGGATTTCCTGGAAGTTTTGAAGTAGGACTTTGGGGAAAGGGTTTATGCATCACCCGCAGTTACTGTAAAGTGGTTCAATAGAAGAAATGTAAATTTCTGAAGCTCTATAATAAATTAGAGTCCTAGGAGTAGAATGCCGTATATGGATCCTTCTCTGTGAAGATTTGGTCACTTCATGTTTATAGGCAGGGGAGAAACAGCACTAAGATTTTCAGTCGTGTTGTGGGTTGTATAGACTCATTTGGAGAGGGAGAGAGGGAGGGAGAGAGAGGAGAGATTGATTATATATATATATGTGTGTGTGTGTGTGTGTGTGTGTGTGTGTGTGTGTGTGTGTGTTCTCTGAGAAAATGTATTATTTATAATATTTGGAAATTGAGTTTTTTTTCAGAATGGAACTGTGTGTACCAAGAGCTATTGCAGAATAATTTAGCAATCCCACATATATAATTATTTGTTCCAGTCATTTCTTAATGCAGAATACAGTTTTAATGCTGAAACAATGCTTTTCTTGGACCTTTTATACAAGTGGTTTTGCAAACCTCTTAATGTAGGACATTTGTTGAATTCCATCACACTGTATTTTATGGTGCTATGGCTTCCTTGTCTTTGAGTAACAAATAATTTCCTTTCTTGAACTCATTTTTAATTAACCAAATATTTTCTTAAAGACATGTTGCATTCTTTAATTATGATAGCTTTTGTGATAAATATTAGAGAATTTCCTCATAATTATTCCATCTCGTATTTCCGTGCATAACTGGTCCTAAACAAGTTCACATTTCAGGTTATGAGGGGACAGATGATGGAGTGGCCCCATAGCTAAGTTTCACCAAGACTTCTGAGGGCACAATATGCAAGGGAAGTTTATGTTAATGATAATTTATGGAGTTATTCAACTTAAGCTCATTAGAAGATCTTAATGAGAAGCTAAGGAGTGCCTGGCAATGCCTTCTCATTCTGATGGAAGTTTCTGGATGCCTTCACTACCTCAGAAAGAACATTTCCACACATGTGCTAAATGAATCCTTGCATCTATTGGGGTGGTAGTGGTACTGTTGAGTCAGACAGATTGGTTGCTTCCTTTCTGTGTCATACTGTCCTTTCACATAGAGACATTCACTCTTCTAAGAGGTGTCTCTTTGACTGATCCAATACTCCAGTGCTCCTTGCCAAAGGGAAGTAGCTTGAGGTTGATAGAACTTATGAAATATATGCATCACCATCTCTCCCTATTGTTCCTAGTACTCATTAAGTAGATGTTTGATTTTTCCCTTTATTGGTATTATTACTAAGAAATGAATGCTACTACATCTACTTCTTGTTCCTATGCAATGCCTTGTGAGTTCCTTAACTCCAGCAATGAATGGTTTCTAAGTGACTGTGAAGACAATGAATAAATTCACTCTGTCAATAATCTAATTTAAGTTGGGAATTCCTTCTCTCAAATGTTTGTGTATTAATAGAATGCTAGTATCTGAATCGCAGCACATAATTATGACTGACACATGTCTGTTACAAAATGTTCCTGTGAACATTCAAAATAGGGTGCCTACTCTTAGGCCATAAGCTCAGATATCCTTTTATTCAGATCTGGATTAGAGAGGGTGAAGGAGAGCATGTGGGAACACTCGGATGTACATATGTGTGCATATCTCCATTAGATAGATTGATAGAAGATGATTGATAGATAGATAGATAGATAGATAGATAATGATATATATAGATAATGATAGATAATGATAAATAATGATGGATAGATAATGAGATAGATAGATAGATAGATAATGATAGATAGATAGATGATATATAAATAGATAATGATATATAGATAGATAATGATAGATAAATAATGGATAGATAATGAGATAGATAGGTGATAGATAGATAGATAGATAATGATAGATAGATAAGATAACAAAAACCTCTGTTCTTGTTAACATACCCCTGTCCCCTATCCCCTACCCCCATCTTCATCCCTGCTTAAATCTTTAGCTCCCCATGTCTGCCCACCAAAGTCTTTCATGTCTCATGTGTTTTACTATCCCTCTTACACTATTTATTTGGGTTATGCGTTTGTAGGTTCCGAGAAGCTCTTTCATACTCACTTCATTTCTGCTCACCCTTCCCTGGCCCCTTGTTTCCCTGTCTACATCATTCCACGCTGCGCAAATTCTTCTGCCCCCAGTATTCCCATTCTCTTCTTCAATTGAACTTGTGTTCTATTATCCCTCCTCCCTAAATGTGTCTACCCCTACCAGTGGACTGTTTCTAATTTCCTCATATACTACCAAGTTAAACACACAAGAAAAAAATATTTGAGGCTGGTACCCACAGATAAGAGAGAACGTGTGGCATTAGTGTTTGGGGGGGGGGCATTCTCATTCAAACCATGACAGACATCCACAACATTTAATACCACTACCTGTCACCCATGTTTCTTGGATTCCTTTGCTTTTTTGTTACTTTGCAAGTGAGAAACCGCTATAGTGCCCGGTATGTGGTCCATGCGCCACAGAGTCAGTTACATCAGTGCGTGAATATCTAAAGATAAGCATTAATTGTATTTAGTTGTCCTTGTAACTAAAATACTGAGACTTACAAAATGTAGGAAACAAAAAGAAAAAAGGAAGTTCTTCTTCATAGCTGTTTCACAGAGCTAATTCTAATGTATATTTACCTGTATGCTGTGAATCTTTTCTGTGCATACCGTCTTAACAGTATATAGGCCACACATGTATATTGTTTCATAAACTATCTTTATTTGATAGAATCTCTCTCTCTCTGCCACTAAAATTCTGTCTGCATGCATTTAGTGAGCTTTGTATTAGTTTTATAATAATAATAAAAAAAATCAATTTTCCTATTCAACTCATGTTACAGTAGGAAGATACCCCACTTCTAAAGACTCTTTTGGAGACTGAGCAAAATGTTCCTCATAGTGCATTTCTCAGAAGAGCAAAGGGCAAATTAAAGCAATGCAAGCTGACCTGACCTAGTTTCCTAGCATGCAATCTTTAACCACGGGTAAGAAAAACGTTTCTATTAAGAGTCACCTTGCTGTTTATGGGATCAGGGCTAAGCTGGAATCTTTAACGAGAGCCAACAAAGCCCTTGTTTGGAACATTCATTGCAGTATACTCTCTGGAACAACTTTGGCTCTCCTCAGAATAACCAGGTGTATTTTAAAATAAAAAAAAAATCACCTGTTTTTTTTTTAAAGTACCAAATATCACTCTGTAATCCTTTCTTTTTCTTTTCTTTTTTTCTTCATTTTATTATTTTTTTCAGGGCTAGGGATTGAGCCAGCTTGCCGCCCTCTATCACCAGGACATCCACGCTTGTGCCGTGGTCTAATTGAGATGTTTCAAGGTGGGAAGGTGGCTAAGAAAGAAAGGGAAGGAAAGAATATCTTAGGATTCCCTAGTTAAGGCCAGTGCCTTCCCATTTAATACTAATTTAGGGCATGTGCCAGATGGACATATAATTATTAGTCATTCATGTAAATACTTCTGCTGTTTCCAAAAAGTTACTGTAACAAAGCCCTGAGGTGGTGTTGTTTGCTCTTCCTTCTTTTCCTGTACCTTCTGCTTCATTCACTTAAATGTCCAGAAATTTGTCTCCTTCCAGATATGCTTTCCAGTACCTTAGTAAACAGCTTTGGTTGAGCTTATGTCTTGTATGAGTCAATGTCTTAAGCTTACTAACCCTTGATTCTCCCACCACCCAGTGCTCTTGGGAAATGACCCTCTTCCTAAGACAAGTCATGCTGTCCTGTAGAGAGCAAGTGCCAGCACTTCCGAGACAAGCCAAGCACACCAATTTATCTCCAGCAATGGGTGCCGTCACAGAGGTCCCTGGATCTTATCCATAGCTTCACCTCTTGGAATTTTAGTTACTTGTGGTCAATTATAGTCTGAAATTCCTCTATAGTACAATATATTATTAAGATACATATATGCACGCAACACACACAGAGAGAAGGAGAGAGGGACAGAGAGAGACAGAGACAGTGAGAGACCCAGTTAAAGAGAGACAGCATTCATACAGTTTTTATCTATTACTACTGTGTCTTGCTGTACCTACTTTATAATTGAATTTAAACTTTACTATATGTTTGAATATATAGTTAAAAAAAGGGGGGGAACTGAGCCCCCTCAGAGCTGTTTCTGAAGCCTATAGCTATGTGGGCTGTGGAACTGCGGTTTTCTCCACACAGACTGAAGGACAGAGCATGTGTGCCAGGTCTCCCACTTTTTAATATTACCTACTGTCCATGTAAAAAGTACACCGACCAAAAAAGAACACGTCTGCCTCTGAATCCAGCCTATGGAATGCCAGCCACAGGCCTGGAAGGTTGATATTGGTAGAAACATTGGTTTTATTTAGTTTTAAGCCATCCATTTTATAACTACAATTATCGTGTTTCATAATGATTCTCAAAAGAGCTTTCTTAATGTTTTGGGTGAGCCACTATAATGACATGTAGTTTTCAACTAGATTTAAACAGTGTTAACAATGAAAAATTTTTCTATCGTCAGGATATAAAACATTTCATATTTGTATGCATTGTGAAATATGCACCACAGCCAAGCCAATGAACATCTCTATCATCTTTCATAGTAACCATCTTCCCCTCCCTCTGTCCATCCCTCCCTCCCTTCATTTCTGCCTTCATTTTGTATATGATAGGAGCACTTATTATCAGATCTCCTTTGTGGAGATCTCATTTTCTAATATTTGTTTCCTGTGTTCAACTACAGCCCTGAAATACTAGATGGAAATCTCTAGAAGGAAGCATTCTTGAGTTTTAAATCACATGGAACTTAGAGCAGTGATGAAACCCGGTACGGCCATAGTCCATCCCAGCTGGGAACTGAATTTTCACGTCAGCTACCCTCTGGATACTGTATCTACTAGCAGCCTCCAATCTTTGCTAGTCATCCGGTGATAAAATGAACTGTTGGATCATCCTAGTGCTTGTGTGCACTGTAGTCCAAGGCTACAACACATTGCCTGTCACACACCTCAGCTCATCTCCTGACGTAAACATTGAATCACCCCACATCATCACAAGAAGAAAGGCAAAGATGCACAATAAGACATTTTGATATGGGGAAACCACACCCAGAAATTTTATTACAGTACATTATTATAACTCTATGATATCTTATTAATCTCTTATTTGACTTAACTTATAAATTAAACTTTATCATAATTATGTTATCATAATAAAAATGTACTGCATGTCAGATTTGGTACTATCCGGTTTCTGTTATACACTGGGGGTCTTGAAACAGACCCCCATGGATAAGAAAACTCCACCTGTAGATGGGCTGACAGGAGTGTGTGGTGGGCATTTCCATGTGTACATTGCTGTGCCTAGGGTCTGGCCTTGGAAACCTTGTGTCTGGATTTCAGGTGTAGCTATGGCAACAAAGCCTTGTTTTGATTTGATTCCGTCTCTCCTCTGCTCTTTGATGCTTGGAAAAAACAGTCTTTCTAAACTCTTTATCTGTCCTTGCCTCTTGCTCACTAATAATATAGGTGTGCCTTGCACAGCAAAATCTCAAGTTTTAATTGTACACACACACACACACACACATCCTTCCCTCCATGTATGCCCGTTATTTGCTGACCATCGTCACTGTTGTTTATCCTGGCTGTCTTTAAGAGACATAAATCACTGTGGGCTCCTCTTTATTATTATGTTGGCTCTGATAATATCTGTGAAATGAGAAGTCTAAATGCTAGTTGTGTTTATAACAAATACCTTCTGAAGTATGCAACTGTTAAACTTAGTTCAGTGAACACTCTGAAGTGATTGAGAACATCCCGCCACGCTTTAGAAAACACTGACCTTACGGTACTACCTAATTTTTTGCAGCCTGTGCCCAGGGTTCTGACTCAGTCGCTCAGAACTCCATTCAGTGAGCAGATGGGCCTGCCCTGTCACTGCTCCTAAGGATTCCTCCCTTTTCAGTTGAGTTCAAAGGTTCCCATCTCAAGCTTGTGGATTAGGTGCATCTCGGTGCTGTGTTAGGATGTTCTTCCAAAGCTGTGACACATCTCTTAATGGCTGATTTCCTTGTATTAACTATAGCCACATTCTTATTCACAAGTACAAAGAAATCTGTTCAGTACGTACATGGTAAATAGAGTTTTCTTCTGATAAACATCCAGAAAACCTTTAGAAATAGACACAATGAGTCATAGCAGAGACTACTTGTAGTTGGTTGGTTTTTGTTTGTTTTCTTAATCATAAATGCCTGGCCTTAACGTCTTACCAGCCTTTCTAAAGTTAAATTATTCCAGCTACCTATTGCCTTGGGGCTTTTTTCTTCTCTTATGTATATCTTGCTTTTGCTCTTACTCTGTGTCTGACTTGGGTAGCTGGGTGAGTGGCCCCTAGCATCGTCCTCTGCTTGCTCTCTTGTTCCTCCTTTCTTCTCGTTTCTCCTATTTATTCTCTCTGCCTGCCGGACCCGCCCACGTAGTCTTTCTCCTACCTTGCTATTGGCCATTCAGTTCTTTATTAGGCCATCAGGTGTTTTAGACAGGCAAAGTAACACAGCTTCACAGAATTAAACAAATGAAACATAGAAGAATAGGACACATCTTTGCATCATTAAAACAAATGTTCCACAGCATTAACAAAAGTAACACACCTTAAAGTCTGGTGGGCATTTCCACATGTCCATTGCCATGCTTAGGATCTGGTCTTGGAAATCTTTTGCCTGGATTTCAGATGTAGCTGTGGCAACAAAGCCTTGTTTTGACTTGTTCCCATCTTCTCTGGTCTTTGATACTTAACAAAAAAGCCTCTCTAAACTCCAGATTTGTCCCTGCGTTCAGGTAAAATTTGAACAAGTTTGCATTTCTTAGGGGAAGATAGATTTTTTTGTTTTTTAATTGAAAATAGATTTTTTTATGCAATGCATTCTGATAGCCATTTCCCATTCCCCAACTTCCCCCAGATCCTCCCTACTTTCCCACTCATCCAAATCTACACCCTTTCTTTTTCTCTCTCATTAGAATACAAACAGGTGTCTAAAATAATAATAATGATAATAAATAAGATAAGGTAAAATAAAAACAAACAAACCAGAATAAGTCAAAATAAACAGAAAAAAGAGCCAAAGAAGAAGTAGAAGAAACACATACATTTGTACACACAGAAAACACATTAAATACAAAATCAGAAACCATAATCATAATATATAAGCAAAATATCTATGAGGTAAAAATAAAATATGCCCAGGCAAAGCATTATGAGACAAAAAAAGGCCTCCAAAAATATCAATGAGTTCATTTTGTGTTGGTATCTACTGTTGGCCATGAGGCCTGCCCTTGAGTGGGGTTTGTGTACCCAGTGAGATTCCATTGGGAAAAAAACTAAGATTTCCTGGCTGGCGTTTATCAGCTTCTGAGTCAGAGATGGGGGCTTGTGTCTGCTTCTCTTTTCAGGACTGGGACCACATCTGGTGCAGACCTGTGCAGACCCTGTGCATGCTGCCTCAGTCTTTATGAGTTCATACATTTCTTGGTCCTGCTGTGTTTAGAGCTCTTTCTCCCTCAGTGTCCTCCATCCCCTCTGGCTCTTCCCATCTCCTCTTCCCCAGAGTTCCCTGAGCTCTGAAGGGAGGGATTTGATGGAAACATCCCATTTAGGACTGAGTGCTCCAAGTTTGTTTTCTGACTCTCTTCACATTGTCCAGTTGTAGGTTTCAGTATTTGTTGCCATCTACCACAGGAGGAAGTTACCGTGATGATGGCTGAACAAGACACGGATCTATGAGTATAGCCAAATGTCATTGGGAGGCATTGTATTGCTGCATCCCTTTAGTAAAACAGTATTTTGGCTTTACCCTAGGTTCCTGCCCTGTTCAGTCTCAGGTTCTTGGCTACCTGGGAAGTGTTAGGCATGAGTTTCAGCTCATGAAGTGGGCCTTAAATCCAATCAGATATTGGTTGGTTACACCAACAAGTTCTGTGACTTTATTGCACCAGTAAATCTTTCAGGCAGGCCACCAATGTAGATCACAGGGTTTTTAGCTGGTTTGCTGTTTACTTTTGTCCTCTGGCAGAATGCAGAGTACCTTCCAATTACCGTGAACATTAGTCAGTTGGGGAGAGTGAAGGCTCTAGGTAGGCATCAGCTTAACTTCTTCAGGTTCAGTGCTTTCCTTAGTGATAGGAGCTCACCAGCAGTTGTGGAGAACCACCAACACTTTGAAATTGTCCTAATTTTTTTTTGTGGGGGTGGGGGTTTCATGAGACCTCTTTGACTAACAACTCAATTAAATGTAACCCATTTCCAGTACTGGAAGTTTTATGTCTAGTTGGGTCTTTGTCTCCCCCATTATTTGGTGACTCAAAATTAGACGTCTTTAATATATGTATATATTTTAAGAAGCTTCTACTGTATTAGGTTTTCAAATGGCCCATAGTTTTAACTGACCCTCCCTGTAGATCCTTACTTACCCCCCTCTTTCTTCCCTCTCCCTGTTTATTCCTCCTGTTCCAGGATCCCCTAATCCATCAATAACTATTCTGTTTCCCCCTTCTAGAGAGATTCTTCCCTACACCCTCGTCCTTTACTCTATCTTGATTGATGAGGAAGATGCTGTAGGCATGTTTTCCAACCTTCTGTATATGTATGTGTTATATATTGAACACATCCTGCTATTGCCAACCCTTGTCCTTCCAAATCCTATGTCTGTGTCCCTAGGCAGTTTTGCTTTTATCTATGTCATACAGCATGTGATTTTATGTACTGATATAAAATCTAGGACCCATAAATGAGTGAAAAATAGGATATTTGTCTTTCTGTGGTTGGCTTAATTCAGTTCATATTTTTTTAATCTCCAGTTGCATCTGTTTTTCTCCAAATGATATAACTTTGGCTTTCTTTATAACTAAAAATTTACTATTGTGTGTCTATACCACCTTTTCCTTACCCATTGCTCTCTTGTTGGAAACCTAGGTGACTCCATAATGTAGCTATTGTAAATAGTGGTGCTATTAATGCTGATATGCAAGAGTCTCTGTGATACGGTAGCTTGCAATCCAAGGTAAAGCAACCCTGGCCCAATTGAGTCATATGGCAGATCTATTATTAGTTGTTGGGTTTTGTTGTTGTTTGTTTAGGAAACCCTATAGTGTCTTTCATAGTCGATGGACAATTTATATTGTGATTCCCAATTTTTTCTTTTTTTGATGTCCCACCATCTGACACTCTAAATAAAGACCTGACCTTTTATTATTGCAGTCCTGTCCCCAGTAGTGACACCTCTGTCATAAGTCACCCAAAGCCTGACCACAGTATTCTTTTTTCTCTTTGTCATAAGCAGTTTGACCTTATTACAGCAGCAGCATACCCGTCTGCCTCGTCTCTGAACATGCTCCCTGCAGTAGGAAACCTTTTCTCTTTCCTCTTGTAATGAACTCCGCTGCCTCCCTCAAAACCCAGGTCAACTGTAGTACCTGGGAAGCCTTTCCAGACCCCAGCCCTAGATATTTTTCCAGAAGACTTGCTTACCTCTGTTATTGCTCTTAATAAAGATGGGTGAATGGATAGATGGATAAATGGATGGATGGATGGATGGATAGATAGATAGATAGATAGATAGATAGATAGATAGATAGATAGATAGATAGATAGATAAATGGATGGGTAGGTGGATGGATGGATGGATGGATGGATGGGTGGATGGATGATGGACGCACGGACAGATAGATCAGCCTGTTTGAGAAATGAACACAGGACTTACATGTGAACCAGTAGCACATTTGAGAGTGTGATACCAAACAAGGAGCTTAAGCAGCTACACACAGCTTGAATTAATCCTAAAATCTTCAGGAAGATGCTAGAAGAGTTTTATAGAGACAGGTGAAGTGAATGGCTTTGTATTTTATAGTTGCTCCCTTTCTCTGCCCTTTCTTCTCGGCCTTATTCCAGCACCAGATTGACTTCCCCTTAAAGATGGACTTTTTCCAGGACCCAATACATGACTATAAATGGAGGCTTTTTCCCACCCAGTCCTGGGGCCCTTTTAAAATAATCACTCAGAGGCTTACTACTAATTACAAATTGTTTGGCCTATTAGCTCGGGCTTATTATGAACTATCTCTTACAACTAAACCCATTTCTATTAGTCTATATTTTACCACAAGGCTTGTGGCTTGCTACCTCACATCTTGCTTCCCTGGCAGCTGCTGCTGGCATCTCCCTAACTCCAGCTTCTTCTCCCTGTGTCTCTCCTTTGATTTTCTGTCTGGCTAGTGACCAAATGAACTTCTTTATTACAATGGTAATAAAACATATTCACAGCACATGACCTAGTTTTTCTGCTCACTTGTTACACGCATTACAATACCCCACTTCAGGAACAGTTGGCAGCTACAGTGGCTATAATTACCGGTAATGGTGCTGGCTCTGAGCAAAGCCCTGGATAGTGTCCCGGGGCTGCTGATTCATCAGGGACCAGACCACAGGTGAATCACTACGTAAGTCTCAAGCCTCAACAGGCTTTCTAAGGTCAACGCTATAAGGCTTAAGATACTGTTGTCATTTTGCGCCGTTGGTGTTATGAAAACAGTGTGAAAAGGAGCATCACTTTTAACCCTTCGCCTCCTTTCAGAAGGTGTGTAAAGCAGACGTGATTTACCAATACCATATACTACTAAGAAGCGGAAAGATCAGAACAGGTGATTTCAGGGATGAAGAGGGGTATGCTAGTCTAAACGATACACCCTTGAAAAAAAATGAAGGAGAAGAAACTTTCAGGGAGAAAACATAGACCTACTCCTCCTCTTGCTTTTCTTCTTCTTCTTCTTCTTCTTCTTCTTCTTCTTCTTCTTCTTTCTCTTCTCCTCCTCCTCCTCCTCCTCCTCCTCCTCCTCGTCCTCCTTCTTCTAGAAATGCATGCAGGTATAAGGCTCAGCATGAGGGACACAAAGGGATAGAGAAGGTGGGAGAGTAGGGGGACAGAATAGGGAAACGTGGCAAGCAAGAGAGTGGTAAGGGGCAGAGAGGAGGCTGACAATAGGTAAAAGAGGAATTGTGGAGCGCGAGATCACTCTGGGAAGTTGAAGGAAAACTCTTATTCATGAAATGGAGAGTCTTCCATTTAAAGAGGGTGTCCGTAGGAGAGGCTGAGAGCTTGAGATGTGGAGAGAGGTCTAACTGCACTGCGAGGAGTAGGAAAGGATCTATGTGTGATCATAGGATGCTCGAGTAAGCAGCAAGCCCAAATAGCAGCTTCCCTGGGAGAGAAATCAGAAAAGGTGGCTTGGGTGAGAGACTGGGACAGGCACACAGGGTCAAAACACAGGCGAGGGTGACCAGATTGGCTTAGGATTGTGTGAGTCCAGAAGAGACCAATAACTGGGGGAAACTGACGCAGAGAGGGGTCCTGAAGGCAGAAGATGAATGAGTCTGGTCAGAAGGAAGCAATGGACAAGGTGATCCAGAGGAACAGGTGGGGAATCTGAGGACCTGAGTTTTATTTCTTGAAGTCTGTTGAGTCCTGGAAGCTAACAACTAGGAAAACCCCATTAGGTACAAAGAACAAGTCCAAGGCTTCTACTAAGTAAACTGAAGGTAACTGTAATTTAGTCATATCCTCTCCCTGGCCCCCAAACAGGTCACATACTATAAACAAAGGGAAGGGAATTAAACACAAAGACTGGGACGAGGCATGGAATTGGACACTTAATCCTTCTATTTTGTCTTCAAAGACCTTTGAACATAAGTAAGTAAATTGATTCTAAGTCAATTTTAAATTTTTCTCTTGTGGAGCAGATTATTTAAAATCTTCATTCCCATACTTTTCCCTCACTTGGCTTGAATGATGTCTCTGACTACATGAGAAAATGAGGGTGTATTAGTATTATGTAGGAAGCTCATGTTGAAAGAAGTAAGGGTGTGCTCACAGCCAGGATGTCTGAAAGAAAAGTCCTGTGCATTTCCTGTCAGAATGCACCTTCACGGTTTGTCATCTTATGTTTCTGCTGGCTTCCCAGGCAAGGGACAACTTTTATAGCTATTAAGACAGTGCCCCCTGACATGCCACTTTCCTGAGTTCAGAGCACACACCAATTGTTGAGGCTTGCTCCTGAATTATTGTGCTGTGTGCCTACCAAGGGCAAATTTAGAAACAGAACTAGAAACTGGGAAGTGGGGGCCCTGAGAGCCACCAGGGATATTGCTGGTATTTACATAAACTTTGCTTAAAACCCCAAGCCAGGGAAGTAATTGTGATGTATGACCTTTGGCTATGGAAACAGAAATAGACCTATCTACAGAATTCTTGTAAAGGCAGTCAGCCTGAGCTGGCTGGACCTTGTCTAGGAAAGGGGTATTCTGGCACAGAATTCCATTGCTGGTGTCTTCCGATTTCCTTATCTTTATATTGGTCAATCTTTGACCTGCAGGGCCACTGTGCAGCTTTTCCTTATAGGAAGTCTTGTCTTTCCTAAGTATTGGTTAACAGCCAGAGCTCACTCAGGGCCTGAGGCTGGGCCTGGCTTCTCTTGACCTACCACCGACTGCTTCACACTATGCCTCTCTGAACGCAGGCAAACCCAGAACTTGTACTGACCATTCACTGAACGTTTGGCAATCCTAGAAGAGGCTTGATATAGATTTTTTTCTTTAAGCCTCTTTGCCTGAGCATTCCAGATTGCTGACCTGGCTGAGAGTACTTTAGAAAGAATGGGACTGGTAGACAAGAATACTCCAAAAGTGAGAGCCCTGCTGTCAAACTTAAGGCACAGGGCAGACTGTGGTGTCTATTAGCACAGCAAAGCACCTGCCTGGCCTCTAGAGTCATTCAGTACATATGCCTCCTCCTAGCGTGTCTCTCCTTGCCCCCTGCTCCAAACCCATCCATCCCAGGGGCTGCGCTCACCTTCATCCAGCATTTCAGTCCTAACTAAACCTAACATTTCAGCCCTATCTAAACCTAACATTTCAGCTATGCAGCTCCTCTCTTGGCTCATTCTTGGCCTCTTTGCCCTAACACCCCATCCCCATCTCTCTCCCCTCCTGGCCTGGTTCAGTCTGGACTCTTCCAAATGCCTTGGCTGTACTCTGCTTCATATCGATAAAATCCTTCTCCTCAACGATGCCCTGGAGAGGTCATGTCCTCATTTTCATTCCCCCACCTCCATTTGTTAAAGCTCCCAAGAGACATGCATGCAAATATACATCTGGTCCCTTTCCCAGCCTGGTCAGTGGCAGGAAGCCTTTTCTGCATTTCAGCATCAGCATCATGATGTGATCAAATTTGTCTCCTTAAATAACCAGGCTAAGACTGGAGCAGTCCCCCAGGCCCCTGCGGATATCTCACCCCAGGAAGATGAGAGAGAGAAAAGCATGCTGTCATTTTCTTTGCGCTTACCTCTGTTATGACCATCAGAACATATCAGAGAAGATCCAGTACACTGAACTTCAAACGAAACTGGCTTCCCTTAAGAGGTGTTCTGACCCTTAGCCTTCCACCTAAATTCAGCTTCCCAGTGAGTTGTGGGAATGTTGTTTCCATCAAGCAGATAAGGTTCTGTTTATGTTCTCACCGTAAAACACTAAGTCAGCCTTATCTTACCTGCCATTAAAAGAACCACTGAGACAGTTACCCTGGGCGTGTTGATGTCTTTGTTATCAGAAGCGGAAGTGGCTAGAAGTTGTTAAGATTGGTTCTTTCCCTAAATCTGTACCAACTTGCACTTTTAGAATTTGTGCGTCTTATGACATCTCAAAAGGAATGCAGAACTCAGTCCGAAGCTGTTACTCATCTTGGTTTCCTTGCAGTTTCCAGCACAGTCTCAGCTTCCATCAGAATGGATGCTGCTTCGATAGGTGTCACCCTGTACGATGGCTTCCCTATGAGAGTGAAGTGCTTTGTTGTTCAAAAAAAAAAAAAATCCAATCAAAATGTCAATGTCATCAGCCAGGAAAAAGACTTGAAAGTAGTTCAGAAATGAAGTGGACCAAGCAGAACATTTCAGTGTGAGTGATACAGAAAGAGCCTCCGGTGGTGCCTCCGGAGACACAGTTCTGGGTATGATACTGATGGCTGACTTCAGAGTCCTCCTCCAGTCTACATAAGTATAACTGGCGGAATTCAGTACCCAATCCCAGCCAGAGCTATTACTCCAGAAAACTGCGGTCACTGACACAGTCGCTGGGCGCTCAGGAAGCTATCACAGATGCAGTGCCTTCCAGACAGTACCCACCGGAGCACATTAAAGCTTATCAGCCTTTTGTAATGGAGGAGTACACTCTGGGGCAACTGGCAACTCAGTCAGGGAGTGCTAAGGGCGGTGAGTGTGACTCTGAGAAGAGCACTTGTCAAGAGAGCTCTTAAAACATGATACATGCAGAAGAAATGAATAAAACCATCCCCTTTATGTGTGAGGCACATCGGGAATTTCTCATGACTTGCTCTCTTCAATGTGTTTTGATATTGAAATTCTACACGTGCATTCCTGATCCCAGAGTTTGATTCCTAGCACTAGAAGTCTGTGGAAGTGAGGAGACGTGTTAGAAATTAGTTACAGGGCTGAGCTTTGAGTGAGGTAACTGGTGGTGGAAATGAAGCAGGACCTTGTTCTGGGTGAGACATCCTCAGGAAACAAAGCATTTCCATGATTAGGCACCTGAGGAAATCTCACCCAGAAACAAGGAAAGACTGGACACAAGTGACGTTACTAGGAGAAGCAGTATGTGTTCAGGGTAGTACAGCTGCGTGTATGGCCACTTTGACTACACCCTGTTTTTATCACAGCAGCAGAGTAGTGGTCTTTGTTCAGAGTATCCTCATCTGATTGATGTTCTCGGGAAACATCAGGGCCTGGCTGTGAGTGACAAGCCAGCTGCAGCAACTCTGAAGTTTGGCAGATACCAGGTATTGAAGTCACTTTTCTCTATTTACACGGAAGCCAACCACGAGCAATCAGCAAGCCTTTTGTGCTGCCCATATTTGATTTTTCCCCATAATATGAACATGCACTGTACAACATATGATTCTTTTATAAAAGTTAGAGCGAAGTATATTTGGTCTTCCACTATGGCTCTGCTCCACATAAATTTATGATGAACTACATTTTTAAAGAAAGCCCGGAGAATTGTATACTTATCAAACTTCTCTGGAGTACTGATTAATTTCATGTTTTCTCAATTAACATCTAATAGAGAGATGTAGGGGACAAAAGTAATATAATCCCTTTACAGAGCAATGTAGTTTTCTAAAATTATATTTGTATGATTATAATGGCATGAGATTGTTTCTTTGATAGTGCAATTCAAGCCTGCAACACCATTTCCCTGGACACATCTGAACTTGTCTTTTTCTGGAGGCAAAAGTGTTGAGCTTGCTTAGTAATTACATGGCAGACAATTCAACCCCAGTTCTGGGAATATAAACAGCAGTTTTGTCTGTACGTGTGAAATAGCACTCATCCAGAGGGGATTGCTCATAGCATGATTTGTGACAGCATATCTGGGAACACCTCACGTGTCCAACTCTATAAAAGATGTGGGTCCACCTAGTAAAGTACTGGGCAGGTAGCTATAAAAGAAAGAATGAGGAAGCTGTTGGTATACTGACAAGGGAAGATATGACAAAGAATAAGGAAAAGAAAAAGAAAAATATATACTCATAATAATTACCTTTATTTGTGAGATTGATTGGGAATTTTTTCTTTTGTTGAAATTAGTTTTTGTCCCTCACATAATATATCCTGACTACAGTGTCTCCTTCTTCTACTCCTCCCTGTTCATCCCCACCTCCTCTCTGCCCTCTCTGTTGCCCATGAGAAGAAAAAAACCAGGCTTCTAAAGGATTATTATAATATAATATAAAAGAAAAAACAAAGCTAATATATCGGAATAGGACAAAACAGGCAGAAGGAAAAGGTACAGAAAAGAAGGAAATAGACTCAGAAATCCACTCATTTCAAGGATCCCATAAAAACACAAATGTGGAAGCCATATTATATACATAATATATACCTGCAGGCTAAAGAAAGAGAATGTTTGTATGTATGTATTATGCATGTATGTAATGTATCTATCTATCTATCCACTTCTACAGGGTTCCCTAAGCCCTAAGGGTAGGGATTTGATGGAGACAACCTATTTAGGGATGCATGTTCCAAGGTCTCTCATTCTCTGGATAATGTCCTGTCTGTATGTCTCTCAATTTTTTTTTCCTTTTGCTGCAGGAGAAATTGTCTCTGATGATGGCTAAGTAAGGCACTGATCTTTGAATATAGCAGACTGTCATTAGGAGTCATTTTGTTCTGTTTTTGTTGTTTCATTTTACTTAAAACAGTAGTATTTGGTTTTACCCTAGGTCACTGGCTATGTAGTCTCATGTTCTTGGTCACCCAAGCAGTGTCAGGTATGGGTTCCTCCTTGTGGAGTGTGACTTCAGGCAAATCAGATGTTGATTGGTTGCCCCAATTGCGCTGGCATATCTTGCAAGCGAGATACCATTGTAAATCTAAGGATTTGTGGAAAGGATGATGTTTCACCTTTCTTCTTTGGTAGCTTGCTCTTTTGGTACCTTCCTGTACCAAAGATACTAGCACACAGGAGTAAAAGTTCTGTATGGTATCAACTTGACTTCTTCATGTTCAATGAATCGTGTAGGTGTTGTGTGCAGCAATGGGGCTTTACTGTCAGTTTGTAGAAAACATCCTTTACTCTTAACAACAGTCTGGGTTGTGTGGGAGTTTCCATGGGACTCCTTTGACCAATAACTCAATTAGATGTAACCAAATCCTAGTACTGGAAGCTTCGCTTGGTGACAGGAGATGTTTTGTTATGTGGTGATTTCATTTGGATCACCTGCATATTTGTATATATTTTATAAGGCTTCTTCTGTATTAGGTTTCCATACTACTCCTTAAATGGCCCTTAATTTTAGCTGTCTTTCCCTATATTCTCTCCTCATCCCCTTTCTCTCTCCTCCTCTCCACTTGATTATCCTGTTTTAGTCTCCCACCATCTATCCATAACTATCTGTTCTATTTCCCTTTCCAAAGAAAACTCTGTCCTCCTCTTCCTCATTCCTTACTCCATACCTAACCTTTGTGGTGCTATGGATTGTTAACTTAGTTATTATTAACTTAGCAGCTAATATCCACTTATAAGTGAATACATACCATATTTGCCATATATGTCTTTATGGATCAGGGTTACCTTAGTCGGGATTTTTTTTTTCTAGTTCCATCCATTTACCTGTAAATTTCATGATGTCATTTTTTAATGTCTGAGTAGTATTCCGTTGCGTAAATATCACACTTTCCTTTTTCTTTCATTTTTCCTTTCTTTCTTCCTTCCCTCTCTCCATCCCTCCCTCCCTCCATTCTTTCTTCTCCTTCCTCTTTCTCTTCTTCTTCTTCTTCTTCTTCTTCGTCTTCGTCTTCATCTCCGTCTCCGTCTCCGTCTCCGTCTCCGTCTCTGTTTCCGTCTCCGTCTCCGTCTCCTTCTCCTTCTTCTTCTTTTGTTTGTTTTTTGAAACAGGGTTCTTCCGAGTGTCCCTGATTGTCCTGGAACTCACTCTGTAGACTAGACTGGCCTTGAGCTCACAGAGATCCACCTGTCTCTGCCTCCCAAGTGCTGTGTTTAAAGGTGTGTGTCACCACATCCCATTCATCTCTTGGGAGACACCTAAGTTGTTTCTGGTTTCTCATTATTATGAATACAACAGCAAAGATTGTCTTTAAGCAATTGCCTCTGGTAGTATGAAGCATCCATTGGGTATATGCCCAAGAGTTAATCTAGTTGGATATTGAGGTAGATCAATTCCCATCTTCCTAAGGAACCACCACACTGACTTCCATCATGGCTGTACGTATACAGGCCTACCAGAAATAGATGAGTATTCCTCTCACTCCACATCTTTGCCAGATCACCTACTCTGCCTCCCTTTCCTCTCTGGCCCCTCCTTCATTGGATCACACAAATCTTCCCCTCCAAATTTCCTCCCACTCATCTCACCATCCCAGTCATCATCTCTAGCACATGTTCCCTTGGAGCCAGCTGGCCACTCCAGCCAGAGAAGCAACTGGGCTAACTGCAGATCTTTCCCTTCTCTCCTCTCCTTCAAATCTGTTCCCCCTAGTCTCATCCCCAGCCTTGTACTAGGTCACCTGTTGCAGCCTCTCCTCCTTCCCTTCTTCATCTCTAGTGGGTCACATTGATCTTCTCTTCCACACTTCCTTCCCCAAGCTCATGATTTTATCCAAACTTCCAACTTCAGCACCAGCCAAACCTACCAGAGAAGCAAGCAGACCAGTAAAGCAAGCAGGTAAATATTAAATCTTCACGGTTCCTTCTTTTCTTATATCTAGTTCCCCAGTCTCATTCCACTCTGGAGGAGACTACCTGTTGTAGCCTGTCCTCACTCTCTGCCCCCGTTCCCAAGGGACTAAGTGGTTCCTGGTGGAACATTCTACTTTCCTGCCTTCTATGGACCTCTTAACCACCCTGTTTGAGCCCATTCATATTCTTAAGTGTTAACCGCCAATAGCTAGAAATGTGTTTTACTAAGAACCACCAATGACTATATCTAGCATCATCCCAAAAGAATTTTCTACCGGGCAACACACAGACATCACACTCTCCTAGGAACCAGACAGGGCAATAGAAACAAAGGAATGGATATCCACCTAACAAAGACAAGACCAAATATCGGCATCTAGAATTACATTCTTCCTAAACCCAAGTGCCTAGATGCCTGCATAAAAACAAAATCATGAATGACCAGGACAATCTCTTTCCACTAGAGCCCAACAGCCCTATCCCAGTGGCCCTGAAAATTGCAGCACAAGACAAAGACCTTAAAATAGCCTGTACTTAATGGAGGTCCTCAAAGAGGAAATGAATAAATCCCTTAAAGGAATGTATGGAAACAAAACACAAGTAGTGGAAGTAAATGAATGCATCAGTTCAAGACATAAAGGTGGAAAGAGAATCAGTAAGAAAAACCAAAACTGTGGGAAATCTAGAAATGAAAAATTTAAACAGGAACCTCAGAGGCAAGTCTCAACAGAATACAAGAAAAGGAAGAGAGAATCTCAGGCATTGAAGACAGGATAGAAGAAATGGTTACCCCAGAAAAGGAAAATATTGAATCTAAAAATATTTCCGGTATAAAACATTCAGGAAGCCTGAAACACTATGAAAAGGCCAAATAGAAGAATACTGGTAATAGAAGAAGAAACCTGAATCAAAAGCACAGAAAATAATTTCAACAAAATCATAGAAGAAAATTTTCCAACCTAAAAAACAAGATACCACTCAAGATACAAGGAACATAAAGAATGCCAAATAGACTGGACCAGAAAAGAATTTCCCCTTGGCACATAATAATCAAAACATATTCAACGTACAGAATAAAAAAAGAATATTAAAAACTACAAGGAAAAAGGATCAAGTAACATAGAAAGGCAGACCTATTAGAATAACATCTGACTTCCCAATGAAAACCAGAAGGGCCTGGACAGATGTTCTTCAGACTCTAAGAGACCACAGATGCCAGTCCAAGCTACTACACTCAGCAAAACTTTCAGTTACAATAGATAGAGAAAGTAGGATATTCCATGATAAAGCCAAATTTAAGCAATATCCATATATAAATCCAGCCCAACAGAAAGCACTAGAACGAAAAATTCCAACCTAAAGAGGTTAAACACACCCAAGAAAACACAAGGAATAAATAACCCCAGGCCAAAAGAGGAAAATGTGTGCACATGCATTCTCTCTCTCTCTCTCTCTCTCTCTCTCTCTCTCTCACACACACACACACACACACACACACACACACACACACACACACACACACACACACACCAGCAGCAGCAGCAAAATAAAAGGAATCAAGAAACACTACTCTGATGTCTCCCAACATTGATGGTTTCAATTTGCCAGTAAAACAGACAAAGGTTCATGGGTGAGGGAAAGATTCCCCCATCTTGCTGTCTAAGGTAGCTGAGGTAGCTGCTGCCCTCCCACACACTCCCCCCACCATGGTCAGCAGAGTGAGAGAATTAGCCCTTCCCGCAACAGCTGCAGCACACAGGAGAGCTGACTGTATAACCCTCTTGGGCATCACACTAGAACTGACCCTGTTGGGGGAAGCAGGCAGGTAAGCCAGGCCTGAGGGCATGAGAGTGAGAGAGCTAATCTCCCTCCATAGTCTCCATGCAGCAGTTGGGAGAGAGGGGGTCTGCACCTCACCTAGGCAAAAGAACAGAGCTGACCCTGGTGGTGTGGATGAGCTAAATTTGAGGACCCGAGAGCAGAACTGGCCCTGTTCCTTGCCATAGGCTGCTTTGGGTGAGCTAGCTGAGGCCGTGCTGGAGAGCTCACCCAGGTAGTGGCCATGAGGGAAAGCTGGCGACCAACCCAGCTGTCATCTAGGTCCAGGGCCAGGTCTATGAGTTAACCTAGTACACCCGACATCCACTGCATCAATGAATGTTGGAGCACGTGAAGGGTACAAATGTACATATCCAAAACTGCAGGATCTCCATGACACAGGACAATAGGATTCCAGAGGAGCCCCAGTGATAGCCCACTATCGATAATGTAGCAGAAGCCAAAGGCCTCGAGCCACACCAAGGGCTCATAGCAATGAGTACTTACAAGCAAAGATGAACAGACTAAAGGGTAAACTGTGAGTCAACAGGCCACACTACAGCTATCACAACGAGACTCTTCCTTTATTTCCTTTTTTTTTTTTGTTTTGCCTTTTTTTTGTTTATTTATCTTGGTTTGGTTTTGGTTTTTCTTTTAAATTTTGTTTCGTTTTGGGGAAGATTGTAAGGGCAGAGGATGAAGGTGAGAGAATGGGGAGATAAGTGGGATTGGGATGCATGTTGTGAAATCCACAAAGAATCAATAAAAATAAAATAAAATAAAAAATAATCAATAAAAGTTAAAAGAAATTTTTAAAAAGGCACAGACTAATAGAATAGATGTGAAAACAGGATCCATCCTTCTACTGAATCGAAGAAACACACCTTAACATCAAGGATAGACATCACCTCCAGGTAGAAGGATGGAAAAAGATTTTCCAAACAAATGGACCTAAGAAGCAAGTTGTTATAGCCATTTTAATATCTGACAAAATAGACTTTAAATCAAAGTTATTCAGAAGAAATAGGGAAGGACACTACATGCTTATCAAAGGAAAAATCAACCAAAAGGACATTACAACATCTATGCATGAAGCACCAGGGCACCTAAGTTTGTAAAAGAAAACACTACTCCAGTTTAAATCATGTACTAACCCTTACACTGATAGTGGGAGACTTAAATATCCCACTCTTGCCAATACGCAGGTCATCTAAAGAAAACCAAGTAGAAAAGTACTAGAGCTAGCTGATGTTATAAACCAAGTAGACCTAATGTGTTTATAGAACATTTCACCCGAACTCAAAAGAAACAAAGAATGAAGCAAAGAGTTGGTTCTTAGAGAAAATCAATAATATTGACAAACTTCTAGCCAAAGTAAGGAAAAGGTGGGAGAGAGAATATCCAAATCAACAATATTCCTGGTAAAAAGGGAGGCACAGCAACAGACACTGAGGAAATCCAGATAATCATAAGGGCATACTTTTAAAAAAATGTACTCCACCAAATTGGAAAATCGAAAAGAAATGGATAATTATCTCAATGCCACCTACCAAAGTTGACTTAATCAAGATCAGATAATCAATTTAAACAGACTTATAACCAGTACTGAAATAGAAGTGGTCATGAAAATTCTACCAACCAAAAATATTTAGGGCCAGATGGTTTTAATGCCAATGTCTACCAGACTATCAATGAAGAGCTAATCCCATTTTTTTCCCATACAATAGAAACAGAGGAAACATTTGTTGAATTCTCTTTGTGAGACCACAGTTATCCTGATACCCAAGCCACAACAAAGAGAATTTTAGACTAATTTCCCTTATGAACATAGACACAAAAATTCTCAATAAAATACTACAAAACCAAATCCTAGAACACTTTAAGAAGATCATCTACCATAATCAAGTAGGCTTCATCTCATAGATGCAATGGTTCAACATACATAAATGGATAAATGTAGTCTACCATATTAAAAAAAATGGAAAGTCAAAAACCACATGATCATCTCATTAGATGCAGAAAAAGCCTTTCATAAAACCCAACACTCTCTTATGTAAAAAAATGTCCTGAAGAGATTAGGGATTGAGGGACATACCTCTGCATAATAAAAGCAAGCCCATAGCCGATATCCAAACATTTCCACTAAAATCAGGAACAAGAAAAGGTGTCCACTCCCTCCATAACTATTCAATATAGATCTTGCAGTCTTGGCTAGATCAATAAGACAACTGAAGACATGAAGAGGATGGAAATAGGAGAGAAAAAAGTCATATCTTTATTTGTAGAGGATATGATAGTATACATAACTAAACCTAAAGATTCCACCAGCAAACTTCTAAAGCTCACAAACAGTTTCAGAAAAGTAGCTAGTTACAGAATTAACTCACAAAGATCAACTACTGGGACTTCCTGTAATCAGAGGACTAAGGGACCGAGATAGAAATCCGGAAAACAACAGCCTCAAACAAAATAAATGTATTGGGGTAACTCTAACTAAACAAGGGAAAGACCTGTATTATAAAACTTTCTGGCTTTGGAGAATGAAATTCAAGAGGGTAACAGAATTAAAATGAAGACCCGAACATAAATTCACATGAATATGGATACTTGATTTTGAGAAAGTAAAAGACTGTACCTTCAGTAAATGGTGCTGGTCAAATTGGATGGCCACATGGAGAAGAATGCAAAGAGGGCTTTATCTATAACCCCCGCCACCACCACTTCACAAAACAACTCCAAATGGATTGAAGACCTCAACATAAAGCCAGATGCACTCAAACTGATAGAAGAGAAAGTGGGCTCATTGACAAGGAAAAGACTTTCTGAACAAAACACTGTTACTCAAGGCACTAATCAACAATTAATAAATAGGACCTCAGGAAACTGAAAGTCTTCTGTGCATCAAAGGACACTGTCAGTTGGGCAATGTGCCAGCCAACAGCATGGAAAAAGGGTGTTTTGTTTTTACCAACTACACATTCGATAGAGGAGTAATATCCAAAATATGTAAAGAACTCAAAGCACTAGGTTTCATGAAAACAGCCCAATTTAAAAATGGAGAATAGATCTAAACAATTCTCAGCAGAAGAATCTTAAATGACTGAGAAACACTTAAAAAATAAAATCCGGGTGGTGGCGGCACACACTTTTAATATATACTTAAATCTTGGTATGTTAGCACTACCTGTAATTTCAGCCCTCAAGAGGCAGAGGCAGGTGAATCTCTGTGAATTCAGGGTGATTTCCAGGATAGCCAGGACTATGCAGAGAAAGCCTGTTTCAACATCTTTAGTAATCAGGGAAATGCAAATTAAAAGTACTTAGAGATTTCATCTTACACTTATCAAATGATTGGGAAATTTCTTATCATTTTAAATGGCTCTTTTTGTTTTTTATTTAGTTTTTATTTTTATTTTTAGACCAGTTCTTATCATGTTGCTCTGACTGGTTTGAAACTTGCTATGTAGAACAGGCTGGCCTAAAGCTCACAGAGAGCCACCTGCCTCTCCTTCTCAAGCCTGGGATTAAGAACAGTGACACTATAGCAAGCTTTAAGTATATATTTTTATAATTAAATACCAAAAAAATTACCACCTATCCCAAAATTAAGATAAAAATATATGATAGGTAGTATCTTTGTCTTAACCATTCATTTCCTTGGTAGTAAGTATTTCAAGCGGTGGCTTTGTAATTTTTCAAAGAACTCTTTTGTATTTCTTTAAAAGGAACAAAATAAATGGAATTTATATCATGTATGCATGGATTTTTTGTTTGTTTTTTTTAAGATGGGGCTTCTCTGTGAACCCACTCTGTAGACCAGGCTGGCCCCTAACTCACAGAGATCCGTCTCTGCCTCCAGAGTGCTGGGATTAAAGGCATGCACCACCACTGCCCAGGAATATTTTTTCTTAAAAGATTGACTTAGGTTTTACTCTGACTGGCATGACTGAAAACTGGGGGCAGGCCAGAAGGCTGTAGACCCAGGAAAGAGTTGATGTACAAACAAGTCTAAGGCAATCTAGTAGTAGAATTCCTTCTTCCTTGGGGACCTCACCCTTGCCTTCTTAAAAACTTCAACTGATTGGGCAAGGCCCATTCACATTCTAGAGTGATCGTCTTTCATGAAGTTGAATGATTTAAACAATAACCACATCTTTTAGAGAATTGCTTTCATAGCAAATGGAGGATAGTGTTTGACCCAAACCTGAATGTTGTGACAAAGTCAAACAATAGCATAACCACTGCACCCTTGAACAAGAGAATATATCAATATCCATATTTATTTTTAATTGCAGTATTGACATTGCAGAATACCCAGGCACAGACATATATACTTCATAGCCTTGTCTTGTGACATTGTATTTTTGAAGAAGAATTCTGAAAGAAATACATTTTTAAACTGTATAAAAACTGGGGCTGGAGAGATGGCTCAGTAATTAAGAGCACTTGGATGCTCTTGAAGGAAACCCAGGTTTAGTTGTCAGCTTCCACATGACCACTAACAACTGTCTGTAACAACAGTATCAGAGGATCCAATGCTCTTCTGGCTTCCATGGACAGTACACACATCTGCTACATAGACGTATAAATGTACAGGCAAAATACCCATACACGTAAATAAGAATAAATAAATGTAAATGTGTTTTATTTATGTGTGTACACATACATATACACTGACAATATTGGTTTTAGGAGAAAGACACAATTGCTATGCGAAGGGACATAGCGGCTTACAAACACAGTTGATGGTGGTTGGTATTTACATTACATAAAGCAGTAGTTCTTAACTTGGGGGTCGAATGACCCTTTCACAGGACTCGCCTAAGATCCTTAGAAAACGTAGATATTTACATTGTGGTTCATAACAGTATCTAAATTAGTTATGAAGTAGCAACGAAAATAATTTTATGGTTGGGGGTCATCACAACATCAGGAACTATATTAAAGGGCCACAGCATTAGGAAGATTGAGAACCACTGACATAAAGGCTGCCAAACACTGAAAAGAAAAAAAAAATTCATATCACAAATCACAAATAACCAACCCATGAAAAGAATGACTCCCACCAGAAAGAAAACACTCAAACATGTTCAACCTCAAGGAAATGCCCACTGAGTAGGATGAAGTTTAAATATTTCAATCTCACTTAAAATTTAAAAAGTTATTTATTTATGTTGTGTGTCAACAGGGGGCGCATACACCTTGGGAACAGGTGGGTGTCAGTGTGCAGGGTCCCTGAGGAAGATTTGTTCCCTTCTTTTATTATGTGGGTCCTGGGGATTGAGCTCAGTTTATCAAGTTTGGTGGCAGGCTCCTTTCCTACTGAGCCATCTATGTAGCTCACATAAACTCATTTTTAAAAAAGGATAAAGTTGTGAGAAACTTAGAAACCAAAATGCCTGTGTCAGCCTTTCAAAATCAGCTTGGCAGGATCCATCTGGAGCTGTAAAAGCCTGCCCTTGGACTTAGTCATCCCTTCCTGGGCTCTAATCTTGAGAAAATAACTTGAAAGATAGTACAAGATATAGACTGTGCAATTTTCCTAACATTACTTATATAATGAAAGAAATCCCTGAGCTAACATCCTGACAATGTAGAGGTGTGGGTTAGATATGACTCATTAATTATTATTCAGTGTAGTTATTAAAGATGTATACAAAGAGTAGTAATGTGGTAAACAGGTTATTAAGTAATGTTATATATAACACAGTTATGTCTTGGCTCCCATTACAAATGAAACTTTATGTTACCCAAGTAAACACGTGGGCAAGAGCAGATAAGGAGGTGGGAATCTAAAACAGTTTGATCAGAACAAAGGTGGGGATTTTATTTGTTTTTCTCTTATCATCTTGTGAAAGTATTTTTAATACAATCAAAGCTTCTTTAAGAAGTAATGATAAATTGACATTCTTCCAGTCGCTTCAAACTGGAATTGTTTTATAATTATAAGAGATTTTAAGCACCATGTGGTCATCCTCCCTGTTGCCCCATGCCCAGCTATAGTGAATGTCAATAAAGAACTTGGTGTTTGTGACTGGTCCATGCAGGGTGGCTACTGCAGGTTGTGGCATTGGCAGCGCCATCCCCCGCCCCCATCCTCTGCTGAGCAGCTAGACATTTCTTTGTTGATCATAGCCTGAGATAAGCTTCAGAAATTTCTGTCCTAAATAGAAAGAGGAAGCAAGGGACATGTGCCACAAATGATAGGTCTCCTTCCAGTGTTGTTCCTGATAACTGCTTGTTGTAGTTGTCAGAAGCGTTTTATAAAAATTGTATATAATGTACCTTGCACTAAAGGAAGGCTCCTTGAACTATAGTTTGTCCCTGTTCCCAGCTAAAGCCTCAGGTCAACAGGTTTTTGGTTTTTTTTTTTTTTTCTGTCGGTGAGTGTGTAGCCCATAAGTGAAAGTTGGTGAAGAAGAAACATTTAGTGTAACGTTGCATTGGGGTTTTCCATTTTCTGTCCGTCTCTTGATCTTTCTTTCAGATTGAGACAGTTTCAATAGTGGTTAGTGCCTGCGGGCTTTTGCTTTGTTTGTGGGTTCTTGTTTTCTGATTTTGGAAGCCACTCGCAAAGATAGCCTTGACAGTGGGGAATTTCCTACTTAGTGAAACAATTGGCCAAGCAGGAAAAGGCTGTTGCAGGTACTCGAGGCGCTCTTGATGTCTGCCAGGAACGTGGACTTGGTGTTAACATGTATCACGAACATGTTTTCCAGGGTGGATCACTTGTACACCTTCTTTGTTCAATGGTCTCCCGATGTCTATGGGAAAGACGCCAAGGAGCAAGGCTTTGTGGTGGTCGAGAAAGAAGAACTGAACATGATCGACAATTTCTTCAGTGAGCCGACCACCAAGAGCTGGGAGGTAAACACCTGGGTAGGAAATAGGCTGTCATGACGCCTAAAATGCCAACCACGGACAAAATGGTCTTGTGTTCAGATTCCAAAAACCATGAATAGCAGACACTATTCTTATTCTTTATTTTTTCTAACCATTTAAAATACATTTTTGAAACTTTGTCTCCTGTGTCATTAAAAAAATGGATGATAAGCTTGATTTGATTGGCAGTTATAGTTTCCCAACCCTGAGTTCCCTTTATCCAATTAGACCATCATGTATCAAGTATATCTTGTGGGGCGCAGCATGGTAGTATAAAGATGGATAAGATAGGTCTCTGTTTGTAATAAGCTTTCAGAACTGAGATGGCAGATGAGGGAACAAAGAGAAATATGTCTGTTGCTCTTTCCTCCTTTATGCCTGTTTTTTGATATATGGATCTCTCTGAGGTCTGGTCCTTTGACTCCATCCTATTCTGTACTTATCTGGGACCCTTCAAAGCGTTTCTATCCTTCTATATTAGGGAGATGGTGAATGACTTCAGGGACATCCCCACTATCAGTTATCGGAGCACATGCGTTGCTTAGTGGTTGTTCCATCTTTCATACCCATCTAGACTGTTGCATTCCTGGAAGGTGTATCCTCACACTTGCTCTGATCCTAGCTGGTCAAGCATTGGCACAGAAAACCAAAAGAAGGCAGAGTGCCACATACCTGGTGTCCTGCTTCTCCACAGGCAAAGACCGAAGGGTCACTTGAGTTCCAGAGTTTGAGCTCAACCTAAGCAGCGTATCTAGGGCTCATCTCAAAAGACAAAACAGAGCAAAAGCCTCAAATCTAGGAGAATGGTACCAAGAAAGCTGGATGATACTGAGTTCATCTGGGTCCTCCCCGACTCATAACTGGAACTTTTTCCCTTTTCTAACCTTTTGCCATTCTCCCTAAGCTTCCTTGCCCGTGTTAGCATCCATGCATCTCATAGCATGATCTGCCTTTCACATTATAAAGAAGAAGGAATTGGACAAATTTACTTTCTGATACTCCCTCTCCTGCATTTTCAATTATCAATTACATTCTTAGTTTCTGACTCAGGGGGAAAAGGCTCTTTTCCTCTCTAAGGCTGACTTCTGTTTTATCAGTCACAGCTGTCTCTCTTATGTGTCTTTAAAGGCTTTCTCCTTCCTGCCTGGTTCCTTATCTTTTACCAGATAGGATGTTTTCTTGTTTTTTTTTTTTGTTTTTTTTTTGGAAAAAAATAAAGGAAAAAATATCTCATGTCTTTTAATCTCACTGTGTGTGTGTGTTTATGAGTGTGTGAGAAACACCCCTGTCCCTCAACTTCATGGTTGTGAAAGAGAATTGTGGACTCCCATAAAAGTTTTTTAATCTTAATCATATCCAGAATACCTCATAATCCTCCAAAATTTTTGTTTCTGCTCCCATATTTATATCCTAGTGGTGTCCAAGCCACAAACCCACGTGTAATACTAGATCCTTCTCTTTGGACATCTTGACTAGACAGCTCATCTCCAATCAGAATCATGTTAACTCTGATTTTAAATGCTGCAGGGTCTTCCACCGCTCTCCTTAGCCAATCCCTTCTTATCCAGTCAAAAATTTCTGTAACTTGTTTGGCCTCTGGTCTCTACCCACCTCCTGCCTTTCCTCACCCTTATTCAAGATCTTCAAACATACTTTATGTCTTCATTTTATGAAAGCAATGTGTGCCTATTGTAAAACAAAACAAAACAAGCAAATAAAAAAACCTTGAAAAGTAGAGTACAGAAAGTTTAAAAAAACTAATAGTACTTGTCACTTTCATACATTTGTTTGAACTTTATTTTCTGTTTGGTTTGGGGGCTTTGTAGCTGTTGAGGTGATGAGTCCTCCTTTTCATTCAGTGTAAGTATTCTGTTCTATGTCGTTTGTATATGGCTTTTCCTACCTGGCGTAATGTAAGAATTGCTTTAAGTCTTTAAGACCCTCAGTTTCAATGGTTGCCTTTGTTTGTTTGTTTGCTTGTTTGTTTGTTTGTTTTAGATAGGTCTAGGCAGGCCTGGAGCTCACTCTGCTCAGCCTGGCCTCAACCTCAAGACCTTCTGCTTCAGGCTTTCAAGTGCTCTAATTACAGATACAATCCATGCATCCCCATCCTCCAACTAGTTCCTAGTGTTTTTATATCTGTTACAATTTATTTAAGTTTCCCACTTGAATCATTATGTTGTTTTGATCATTTCACAAGAATTACACAGGAATGAGAAAATATACCTTAACTAGTGAGATAGTTTCCTGGATGTGATATTATGAGCTATAAGAACAATAGATTTCTAATGCTCCCGAGTTTTATGTGTCACCAGTTTAACTTGCCAGCAGTGTGAGGGATTTCCCAGAGTGTCTCTCCCAGCAAAAAGGATTGTTAATAGTATTCCTTTTTCTTTTTTCTAAACATGCTTGCTAAATTGTAAAGTGTGTGATGTTATCCTGTAGTTTTCATTTAATTGACATTTATTCATTTAATTGACAATTGCTGAGCCAAAAATGAACATACTTATGTACAAGTTAGCCACTTGTGAGTTTCTTGCCTCTTCTCATTTTTATATCCTGTTTCCCTAGAGCAGTGGTTCTCAACCTTCCTGATGCTGCAACCTTTTAATACAGTTCCTCATTTGTGGTGATCCCCAACCATACAATTATTTCATTGATACTTCACAACTATAATTTTGGTACTGTTATGAATTGCAAATATCTGATCTGCAACCCCCACAGGTAGAGAACCACTGCTCTAGTGGAACCTTAACAGTTCTCTCTACCATTGAGTTCTTAGGATGAAAGAGAGTTTTTTTTCTCTGTTTCACAGATATTCCTTCATGTTCTATTTGTCTTTTAATTTTGTTTGTGGTTTTTATGTTTTCCTAGGTTTCCTTTTAATATAGAGGTAGTCCTGTAGCTGATTTTTAAGTTTATATGAAGTATATATGATAGGTAGTACTTTTAATAATAGTTTTTCTCATCACTTTTGAGTGATTTCTGAGATTTCCTTTTTCATATTAATAGGTCTTAAGTATGTGTTTGGATGTATTGTCTATCTTACTTAACATTTCAATACACAAGTACATCATACACTCTCAGGCTTAAAGCTCTCAGTACCATGTCCCTGTCCTTCCACCCCCATGGCCTATAGTAATTGTTAACCACATTGCCCATCACTAGAATAACGACTTGGGGATACCAGGTACTATTTTTTTTTCTCTCTCTCTCTTTTTCTCTGGGGGGAGGAGGGTGGCAATGGATGATGTAGGCTCACAAGTATGCGCTTGTGTGCATGCCCCTGTGCGTGTCCCTGTGCGTGCTTGAGGAGGTCGAAGGAGGATGCCATGTGTCATGTTCTCTTCTGTGTTCCTTGGCGACAGGGTCTCTGTCACTGAACGTTAGGCTGACTGAGCACTGCAGCCCTCCTGTTTCCACCCTCTAGAGTTGCAGTTGCAGGTCCTCTTTACAAGCCTTGGGCTCCGGATTCACATGTCGCTGTTTGCGACACACAGGAAGCACATTATACACAAAACCACATCTGCAGCCCTCTAGATTCTTAAAAGCTTGAATCCTCGACCTATACCTCTGTATCCTTTGTTTTAGTAAGCCTATAGGAAGAATGTTAGCACCAAAATAAATCAGAAAAACAGCTAGGTTTTAGAACTACTCTCTTACATGACAAGGTCCCTTCAAGACATTACAGTTCTGCACTTTTCCTGATCTTACCTCTCTCATCTCTTCTTCAGCTCTTGTTTGTTCTTCAGCCATCATGGACTTAGAGCCCATGCCTGTGCTCCTGCTGCACCCTGCACCTGGGATATCTCTCCACACCCCACCCTTCTCACAGATGGACCCACCCTCTCCCTTGGGAATCAGCCTTCTCAGGACATGCCAGGTGTCCCCAACCTCCTTTGAGCCTCAAGAGCTTTCAGCTTCTTTGTTGCATGTGATGGCATTTGTTTGTTTCCAGTTTCATCTTCTGTCACTCATCCGTAGACACTATGGACTGCTTTGTGTCCCTGTGCCTGGCAAAGCACCTGGCACTCCCCAAAACAAGGAAGCACCTAATAAATCCTGGCAGTCCTACAGCATCCAGGAAGTGCTCAATTAATGTGATCTATCATGAAATGCCAGGCACCGAAAAAGTTGCTTCTCCTGGGCACAGAATCCAAGTGCTTCTGCCCTAGGCTGTTATGTGTCTGCATGGAGGGTTGGTCCTGGCTGATAGGCCATGTCCACTCATCTGCCAGAGTGCAGTTTCTAACCTACCCCAGGACCCTGGGACTAAAAATCCCCAACAGTGTGTAGGAGTGTCCGAAAGCCAGGTGAAAACAGGTCTGTTGCAGATCCGCATTTCTTTCCCAGCCTGCCATCTGACCTGAGGAACAAAGGAGGACCCCGCAGGTCTATCAGTCACTAAGACGCAGTCTACAGTGCAAAAGGATAAACTGTCAAACTGCACATAAGATGGCATCATTCACAGCCTCTTGTAAATCAGATGTTTTCCCACTCTTGCATGCCAACACACTCTAAAAGTAACATTAAAAAGAAACAAACAAACAAAACAATGCCTTGGAGTGAGCCTGTCTACCTCTGTTAAAGCCTCCTTTTGTTTTTATCAGTATTCAAACTGATACTGGGAACCTACACTACCGTTTAAAATGGAGGTTTAGCCTTAAGGAAGGAGCTGAAAGGAAACCCTGAAGAGACAGGGTGAGCACAGCTTAGTTACCTCCCCGGGGCAAAAGGATGAAGAGTTTGTTTAGGAAGAGAGGAAGGGAAAAAAAAACAACCCTGGAACAATGGGGTTTTATTGTACTGTTGGGACAAGGGTTTCAAAGGTGAAAGTGTCATTTTACATACTCCCGCTCTGCCTGACAGGAAGTGTGCCTGCTCTAAATCCTAATTTGGGTGTGTTCCTGTAGAAACACCGAACCCCCTCCTGAGGGAAACAGAAACTGAGTCGTGCAGGAAGCTAGCTAGATTCAGAAAACAGTGTAGCTCAGCCCGGCAGCCAGCGGCTGGTGTGCGAGCAGCCAGCGGCTAAGACCTGTTCCTCTCTCGTGGCCAGTCTTCTCTCCCAGCACAATGAGAGGCAGAAGACTGCCCCTGGACATTCAGATTTTCTATTGTGCCAGACCTGACCAAGAGCCTTTTGTGAAGGTAGGTGGGACTGTGTCCCGCATCGGGTGGCTAGGTGCTCTGTCACAGCCGTGTGTCTTGAAATCCTAGTTAGAAAGTATTGCGCTGGCATCTCACCCGGAGCGCATTCTTTTATTTGCTGTGGAGGTTTTTGCCCCCTCTCTCTGAAATCCAAACTCCGTCCTTGACTCTCTTCATTCTACTGCCTAGCTGTGTACTGTTAATAACTTGGAGAGTTTGGAAATAGAAACAAAACAAAGTGCTTTGTTTAATACGTTCAAAATGTCAGATTGTGATTCTTTGAAAGTGTTTTTATATCCTCTCCATCAGAAGATGGGAGAATTCTTAAGTGTATTTTCCTACCCAATATCTGGCTAAAAGATGAATAATTTGTACATGTCATTCTTCATTTTGAAAGCCAAACAATGCATTACTTGACAACTTTGACTACATGTAAATTAAATGTCTTTTCTCTGTAATAACAGCTGTCACTACTAGTTAGTGTACCTGGGCAATTTAGAGAACTAGTTAGTTACCCCTTAAATGTTTCAGAATCACGCAGTGATGTACTGAGACGTTAAGAGGGACCAAGTGTTTTTAAGGTAAGGACTTTGGTAGTTCATAAGCCCGACTGTATTTAAATAAGAGATGTGTGTAATACAGTGTCTTTCAATTTAGAAGGGAAATGTCAGATCATTGTGAATTGTGTGGAATAGATCGTAACCTAGTTGTAAGTAAAGTAAAGCTTCCCCTGCCCCTGCTCCCTGTCTCACGTTTGCTTCTGGTGGCTGCCATCATTCATTATTTCTGTTAGACTTGGTTGCTATGTACACAACCAGGAAGCCTGATTAAAAACTTATCTTTATTGCTCCAAACTCCCTATTTATAGACTTGGTGAGGGATCTCTGATTATTTCCTTTGCAATTGAAATGTGTACACATAGCCTAAAAGAGCCTGACTGAAGTGTTTTCACGGCTGTAAATTGTGTGTGGAGTTACTCGGTTCTGAGCAAGCAAAGCATGAGAAAAAGTGAAAGGCTGGTGACTTGAAGTCATGCATACTAAATGCTCAGCTGTCGTGGTTTAAATTCTGCATTTGTTCTGCATCTGAAAATTAGTCATCTCCCCAAAGCTCTCTTCTGTTTGTCTCCTGCTCCCCAACAGTCCACCTTTACAGTCAGCTGTGTGCTGGGCTAGTTTAGGGGAAAGCCATCTCGTCTAAGTCAACTGTGTGCCAGGCTAGTTTAGGGGAACGCATATCTCGTCCTTACAGTCAGCTGTGTGCCAGGCTAGTTTGGGAAGAAGCACACCTCATCTTCTCCATTGGGTCGTTTTTTGTCCTCACCTCAGATCATCACTGTTGAAGAGGCCAAACGGAGGAAGAGCACTTGCAGCTACTATGAGGAGGAGGAGGAAGAAGAAGAAGGACTGCCTATCCTGCAGCCCCACAGTGCGCTCCTGGAGAACATGCACATCGAGCAGGTGGGTTTTCCACAGACTGCACCCTGAGGTCTTCCTGGTCTCAGAAAGTGTCCCTTGCTCATGGTCACCAGTGAAATAGCCAGGTGAGCAAGTGGAGGGCAGAGCATAGGTAACAACCCTTCCCCACTTAGGAAAAGTCCCAGTAGCCTTCCCCGTGACCTTCCTGAGAATGTGGGGAGCTCACATGACCTCGACATTCTCCTTCCAAACCTGAAAAGATGGCCATTTCTGTTCCCCCTGTCCCGCATGCTTTTAACCCAGCACTCAGGAGGCAGAGGCAGGTGGATCTCTGAGAGTTAAAGATAGGCACCAAAGATAAAGAGAAACCCTGTCTTCAAAGAAAGAAAGGAATGAAGGAAGAAAGGAAGGAAGGAAGGAAAGAAAGAGGAGAAGGCCATTTCTTAACATAAAAAAAAGGGAAGAGATCTCCCATATAGTCCTAATGCACCTAAAAAGGATCCAACTTTATCCTAGCTAGTATATGTGGCTTTAATTTATTGGGATTAATAAAAAATAAAACACTTGAATGTTCTTGCTTTGTGATGGACAGAGCACCTGCCTCCAGGAAAGATCTTCCTTCTTTAGAATCACCTGTGTGTGCTTCAAATGTCTGCTAGTTGAATTCTGTGAAATATTATGTGCTTAGTAAGCTGAATATGAGAATCTCTGACTTTTTTCACCAGTTAGCTAGGAATTTGAATGTTTGAAAGCTTAAAGACTCAAACTAGGGGAACCCAGAGACTTGGTCAGGCAGCTATAGAGGTGGGCTTCACGCTGCCACTGGAGCTGACTTCCAGCACTCAAATACATTGTGTTTCATCACTGCTTTGACAGCGTTTCTTGGAGAGATACCTTTTACTAGTATTTATGGCAGCTAAGTTTAAGCTAAAGATAAACATGAAAGATGCCGAAACAAGGTGGACAAAGTCCCTCTGAACTTTCATGGAAAACACATGCTTTTTCTTAATCGATGGGACACTGTTGCAACTTTCAACCAATGCAAACTTAGGACAACTGAAAAAATAGAAAATGATAAAGGCCAGGTTGAATTACAGAGGAAAGAATATGTCTAGTTAATAATCTTTTGGCCAGCCTGATTGGTGGGAAACTTCAAATGTGTAGTCATGCACTAGTAGGGACACTTTGCTCTGTGATCCACTACATAATCATCAGGTGACATTGTAGCTTGGCTGGTTGGTGTAAGAAATTTCTGTGACGTTCAAATGACCACAAATTTGCCTAAGAAGATGTTTCTCCACGTATGTATCTTATCAGTGAGAAACACAGGCCTGCATGATGACATTGGAAGCCCACAATCAGGCTCTGAGCGAGTGCAGCATCTCCTGGGCAGCATCGTGGCCAAGGGAAACACTGTCCAGATTTCCTTCTCTTTCTTAGCCAGGGGTAGCAAATGTTTGCCAGGGCAAAAATAGGTCAAGATGTAAGTGCGTGGTTCTTTAGTTGGAGCCACAGGCCCTTATTTAACGCACTGGTTCGTGGCTGATTAGTGGTTGTCTCTTTGTATTTCCTTCCTTGGATTGGCAGCTGGCCCGACGCCTTCCAGCCAGGGTACAAGGCTATCCGTGGAGACTGGCCTACAGCACATTAGAGCATGGAACAAGCTTGAAAACTCTCTACAGGAAATCAGCATCTCTGGACAGTCCTGTTCTACTGGTCATCAAGGACATGGATAACCAGGTGAAGCTTGTTCCTCTCACGTCGAACATGAGTGTTGTTTTAGAAATGGGGTTGCACGTAGCTCAGACTATATAACCTACGTTGCTTTTGAACTTGTGATTCTCCTGCCTCCACCTTCTGAGTGCTAAGATGATTGGTGTGTGCTACCACAACTGGCTATATGATGCTAGGGATCAAGTCCAAGGCCACATTTGTGCCAGGCAGACTCTGCTAACTGAACTATATTCCAACTTGAAAAGGTGTTTCAGTGATAAATTTTAAGAATATCCAGCAGGCTGGGTGGTCATGTATCCCTTTAATCCTAGCACTCGAGAGGCAGAGGCAGGAGGATCTTTGTTGGTTTGAAACTAGCCTGGTCTACAGAGTGTTCCAGGGCATCCATAGTGAAACCCTGTCTCAGGAAAAATAAAATGAAAAGAAACAGTAGAGAGACTAGTATAGCAACTCCCATGCTCAGGCTAAATGGGTTTTGCCATTCTTGCTTTATGTCCGTCTCTTCTTGCTTTTCTTTGTTGATGTAGTTTGAAATTCTAATCTAAAGAAAATGGAGTAATTATATTCTAAGGAATCTTCTCCCTGCACTGTCCATGGAGTAGAAAACAGTAACTTACAGCAATTTAAAGCTGGAAGTTAGGGACAGTCGAGTATATAGTTGCAAAGACAGTCCCAGTGACATACCAGAGATTTTCCCAAGGGTCTTAAGTAGTGCCCATTGATGCTGCGTCCTATATTAGGGGTAGTCATTCATCTCTGTAAGCGTTCTGGGTCCAGTGACTCAGCAGCCATGGGAAATCCTTCCCTGATAGAACTCTCACCTGTGTGGTGGGTACCCTTTGATGAGCTGTTCGATCCGTTCTGCACCATTGCCTGTTCCTTCTAATCAGCTTACATTGCCCATGGGATATTGTCGAGTGCTTTCATGTACTGCTCAATCAGGCTGTTATCTTGCAAAGTCATGAACTAATTAATTCACCTAGTCAGGTTATGGCTAGTCAGCACCTATTCTATACAAGGCAACTCAAGTTGGATATTCTTCATTCAAGCTTCTTGGGATAAAATTGTTTGGAAATTTGGATTTCGGGGAGTCATAGAATATTTGTATATGTATAAGGAGATATCTTGGGGATGGGATCACAATTGTTTCATAGTAACACACAGACACACAGAGAGAGTTTTCATAATTTTGTTCATGAAACAGGTTCTCAGTACAGATTTTTCTATTTATGGTATCATGTTAGCACTCAGAAAATTCGGGGTTTGGGAAGTTTTCAGATTGGTGTTGCTCAACCTGTATTGTACATGGAGGATCTTACCTGAAGCACATCTCTATCCTGTCAACTTTCCTCCCTGAATGAGGTCTATAACTTGGATTGTTTTAAGAGAAATATACATAACCATGTGACCTACTTCTAATCCCTAGAATTTAGGAGGCAGAGGCAAGTGAATCACTGTGAGTTCAAGTCAAGGCCAGCCTGGTTTGCAAAGTGAATTCCAGGACAAGACAGTCCAAGAAAAAAAAAAGTTATGGTCCTGGTGAGGTTACTTTATGGCTTTATTGCAATAATAAGAATTATGGAAAGGAGAGAAACTGTTATTTTTACTATTATTAGATCAAGGTTGGTAACATCTTATTGAATAATAAGTAGAAGTAAGATGAAAGTTGAAACAATACCACAAAGTGTTTACAGTGAAAGTCACATAGAAAGTTATGAAATGGTCAAAAAATTAGGTGCTATGTCTCAGATAAAGTATGACTATACACACAAATCAGTTACAAAAATATGCATTTGTTTCCTTTCTGTTTAGCAGATATATTAAACTTGAAAAATAAGAGGGTCACATTGAGTGGGTATCTGTGAGGCACAGTTTCACCAAGCTCTCTCTGGCAGCAGTGACCTAACAGAGGCCCGAGGCTGAAGCTTAGCCTTTGTCAGGGAGTAGAGCAGTGGCTCCCAGCCTTCCTAATGCTGTGATCCTTTAATACAGTTCCTCATGTTGTGGTAACCCCAACAGTAAAATTATGTTATTGCTATTTCATAACTGTAATTTTGATACTGTTGTAATTCATAAGTGTCTAATATGTAACCCCTGTGGGGGTCACGACCGACAAGCTGAGTATCACTGGAGTAGTGTCACGCATATCTTGGGTTCTGGAGATGCTTGAGCAGTTGAGGATACTTGGACATTAGCTCTGTCTATTCCAGCTCCTCCACCCTGGGAAATAAAATGGCTTTACTGTTTATAGGAATATGACAGAGATATTAGAAACCAATATTACACATGCAGAATGAGATAGAGGAGCTGTACAGAGTCCGTGAAAGAACCCTGACTGGGGGGATTCATAAAAACAACCACCCTTTAAAGTCCCTGGGAATTGTCCTAAAGGCATGCAGCAAATGAAGAAATGTTTATTCAAGAAAATCTAATAAATCTCAGTAATAACAATGAAATTCTTTGGCACTTGAGATGCAACCCACTTCCCATCCTTCCAACAAGCCCAGCTCAAACCTGAAGGTTTACCCTGGACCTGTGTGGTACAGGAGTTGGGGGTTCCCTCTTCTCTTAGCTGCCAGTCATCTTTCCCTTCAAGGGGCAGGTGCCCAGCACTTCATCTACCCCTCCCAAGCTGTGTTCCAGAGATGAAAATGCAGATAAGTACGGCCTAGAGGTAGAAGGCCTTTTCCTCCACCCAGCCTTTCCTCAGGGTAGGTGCTTTGTCAGAGAGATGGCAGGTTGTGAATACCGGATGCTCCATTGTTCTTGGTTCAACACTTAATGCACATTGTCTGAGACAAGCCAAGGCCAGACCTGCACTTGGCTAATAGAGCAAGATTGCTTTTCTGGGAACGCAGGCCGATGTATAGCTGAAACTCCGGTTCAGTGGCTCAGGGACTTGTTCCAGGAGGAAAGGGCTGCCGTAGGACACAGAACCCTTACACCCGCCCCCACAGAGTTGGCTTGCACCTTTAGAGGAGTAAGGAAGTTCAAGGCTGAGGGTATTCCCAGCAGTGATTACATTTTGGCTCTAAACAGTTGAGAGGAGGTGTGTTCTCCACAAGACAATAAGCTGTAGCGTTGAGTCTCGAGCTTACCAGAAAGAATCGGGGAAAGAGCTAAGCAGAGTTTTTTTAGAGTTGGTGATCACTTCACAGACTCTCTGCAGTCAACCCAAACTATCCGGGAATTCACATACATGGAATTTTTGGAATAGCAGATCTTTAGCAATTAATAAAGCATGTCTTATGCTAACAGCATTAGCAAGGCAAAAAAAAAAAAGTGACGTCTATATTGCAGTATTTCACCGTCCCACTATTTATGGTACTGTTGTTGTATTGTACCCATGTAGATTACAAACCCAAAGCGAACTGTTAAGTAGCCAGGCAGGAAGTATAGGTGGAGCAACCAGACTAGGGAAATTCTGGGTAGAGGAAAGGCAGGGATGCCGTCACCAGCCAGAAGCAGGGGAAGCAAGATGAGAATACCTTACTGAGAAAAGGTACCAAGGCACATAGCTAAACCTATACAAGAATTATGGGTTAATTTAAGTTGTAAGAGCTAGTTAATTAAAAGCCTGGCTAATTGACCAAACATTTTTTATAATTTAAAAAAAATTACTACTTTATATTTTATATCTGCTGATGGAGTTGAGAGGTGGACCTGTGTAACAGGTTTGCTATTGCAGCTACTCTTAGGACAGATAAAAATCTTATCTCAAAATAAAAAGGAAAAATAAAGGTTCAGGTGGTGGGGCCAGGACTGCAGCTCTGTGACAGAGTCCTTTCCTTGCATGTGTGAGACCCTGCATTCAATCCTCAGCACCACAAGAAAAGAAAAAAAAGAACTGAGAGGAAAGAGTAATTAGATATCTTTATTATTTTTATTATATTACCTTTCACCCTATCATTTCCAATTCTTTAGTTGTATAGATTCGTTTTTCTGTTATTGCTAAATGTACTGCATTTTCATTATGTACGAATATAATTATATACAAATTCTTATGTTCTTTTTCTACTAAATAAATTAATAGAACGAATAGCATAGATATTTGTTTAAATAGTTTCTGAGAAAAAACCCAGTGCGTAGCCCTGGAATTACTTGGCCCCTGGTCATTAAGTAGATTTCCATCATCACTGAAAAACTTTTCTCTGAGAACTGTCATTTAGAATTTTATAGAGGGACAGAGAGTGTGAACAGCATCTGGTATTGATTCCCCAGAGAGGAGCCTACTTCCTACCTGTTCCCTTCTTGTCATATTTCAGGATCGTGGGGGGAAAAAAGTGCTTCTTTATTGTATTCCAATTCCTTTAGTAAGAAAAGAGAAAAGAATTGTTTTTGTTTTATTATAAAATATATTTTATGTTTCTTTTTTTTTTAGCAGTTGAGGAAATTCAGGGGTAGGAAGCATGAAAATCTTTGTTTAGAATTAGAAATCACTAAAGTTTAGCATTTTAAATAGAACTAATGAAGAAGAGGCACACAGTGATTTTGACCCAATTAAAGTATAGTTTTTGAAAAAATGTGAGATATTTTCAAAAAAAATCTGTGTTAAAGTAATGTTTTTTAAGTAGGCTCTAGAGCAGAAGATACATGAATTACTGAGTAACACACACACACATATATACATCACACATACATATCTCTGTCACACACACACACACACACACACACCTCTCCTAATTCTCACCCGTAGACACTGATTAGGATGGGAACAGATGGACAGAAAACTGAGGGAGGGTCTGACCATATTCTGTAACATGACTCTTGTACTCCAAATAAGAAATAGAAGAATTATTGATGTAAACACATCATATTTAAAGTCAAGATGTGTTTTTTTTTTTGTTTTTTATTAAAAGTCACTTCAGACTAAGCGTATTAATCTGTCATATTTAAGCATGTTTATCACTCATCATTGCAAACTGAGTGGGAGGAAAGTTAATTTTCTTTGGGGAAATGTCCAGCCTTGATCTCACACATAAAACGCATAAGAAAGCCAGACATGATGACTCACGCGTGTAAGTCCAAGCTGCTAAAGCAAGAAAATGCTAGTGGCCAACCTAGCTACCTCAGTGAGTTCCAAGCTAGCCTATCCTGTAGTATAAGACCCTGTCTCAAGAAACAAAAGCAAATGCAAAGCTAAGTCATTCTAGAGATGTGACTGTGTCCTGTCAAGCACTCATTTCCATGTAAACCACACATCTTTTGGTTGTTCTCCGTATTTGGTTCCTGTGGCCTTTTAACCACTGAATTGTTGGCCTTTAACGAATAACTTTTCTGAGCTTCTCTGATGGATTTTCCATGTACCAGGAAGCCTGACCACATGGGTTCCAGTTAGAGCTGGGGATATTGTGCTAATTGCTTTGTTTGGTGCTTTTTCCCCCCACTTAAGAGTTTTAATTTAGTAATAACCTTTGCTGAACGTGTTATAAGATCTCAGAACAATAGTGTGTGTCAAAAATATTTCAGAAAGTCTCTCTATGGGAATTTAATTTTGGAAATAACTAACTCTTCTGTTTCCTTTCAATAGATATTTGGGGCATATGCAACTCATCCCTTCAAGTTCAGTGACCACTATTACGGCACAGGCGAGACGTTTCTCTACACCTTCAGTCCTAATTTCAAGGTACCCTGATGGGTGGCATCCATGAATGACCCATTTTTGTTTTCAGCAGTCAAGGCAGGTGGGGTGCCCAGACACTAGGATAGCGCAGGTGGGGTGCCCAGACACTGGGATAGCGCAGGTGGGGTGCCCAGACACTGGGATAGCGCAGGTGGGGTGCCCAGACAGTAGGATAGCGTAGATGGAGTGCCCAGACACTGGGATAGCGCGGGTGGGGTGCCCAGACACTGGGATAGCGCGGGTGGGGTGCCCAGACACTGGGATAGCGCGGGTGGGGTGTCCAGACGCTGGGATAGCTCAGGTGGGATGCCTAGACACTGGGATAGCAGCTGCCCTGGAAACTCACCTACCCCCTTTACTCTGGATCTCGTTCTTCATTACTGTCACACGGAGACAGCTCAGGGACCCAGCCTTAGGAGCGTCTCACTCTGAGATGCAGGAAGAGACTCAGGGTCACAGCCAATATATTGTGGACTGGTCTTTAGTATTTCATAATCACTGGTGACCTCACTGTGGCCATTCTTCCAAGTACTTCCTTGGTCAGAGGTGTGTTTCCCTTGTATGCAATGTGACTGTTCAAGATGTCGTCTCTGCTAATTCTCCATATTGAAATGTCTGTTGCTGTTTTGTGTTTCTGCCCCTAGGTCTTTAAGTGGAGTGGAGAAAATTCATATTTTATCAATGGAGACATAAGCTCTTTAGAGCTTGGTGGTGGAGGGTAAGATTCTTGTTATTTTGCTATGGGAGGTTCTGTTTTGACCCAGCCAGTCTATTTGCTTAGATTAATTAGGACAGTGCACTAACACAGGACACTGACGATCAAAGATCAATGATTTATCAATAATTTATTATTGTGGCTGGGAGACTTATACCATTTGTCCTTTCGGAGAGACCTGTCTATTCAGCTTGCTTTTGTTCGGTGAGCAGTTTAGAGTTCTGTCTGCCATGGCCTAAAGGAAAGAGCAGTTGGCAGAGGAAGATAGGAAGATGCTGGGTACCGGGTGTCAGTGAAGTGACTTTCTTCCTTAACCTCGTTACAGGGGACGGTTTGGTCTGTGGCTCGATGCCGACCTCTACCATGGACGCAGTAACTCCTGCAGCACTTTTAATAATGATATTCTCTCCAAAAAAGAAGACTTCATAGTTCAAGATCTAGAGGTATGGACTTTTGAGTGAATTGTAGGCTGCCTTAAAATATAATATTAAAAAGACTGGGCTAGATTCGCCCTATTACTGGAAGACGAGCCCCAGCCCCGGCTGCCTCATCCCACAGCAACGCTGTCTTTCTGCCACCGTCTCAGAGCATGATAACCAGGCAGAAGGATTCTGACAGGTACCTGCGGAGGGCAGATGCTGAGGACAGAAACCTCAAGTCCAGATGGTAAAAGACTTTGTACATCCACTGCTTTCAGATCCACACCATGAGAAACCAGAGTGTTTAGAGACATGAGTTGAATGCAATTTTTATTTTTGGTAACTGTGAAAAAAAAAGATACTGTGGAAATATATACCTGCCTTGTGTATTTATCAACATAATTTACCAAATGTATAGTTATTGTTTGCTACGGAAAGCTGAATCTGATTTAGAAAAATTGAAAGGGCACAGCACTTAAAGGGAATATCTGATTTTTTAACTATTTTATTTATTATTTCTGGTATATTGTCTGAAATATGTTGGCATTTTTTTTCTTTCAATGTGTCAAATACTGAAATAAAGAAATGTGTACCTTTTGTGTTTATGTTTGGGAAACAAGTCTCCTTTTATTTGTATAGTTTGATACTCATTTTTTTTGCCCTGATTATTTAGGGTGAGATAGTCTTAATGTCTTAAGACTATGTATCTCTCTACATATGAACTTTCCAAAGTTCATTACCAATGTTCGTTGATCTGACTAGTATAGACCAGCTTTTCATTTAGTTTTTAAAGTACACTTTGACACCCTAAGCATTTGTATGAAATAGAGTATGGCATCTCTCATAGTTGTAAGTTGGTGTCTATCAAAATAGGAACCTTTATGAATGTGGATATACAACAGATCCTGAAAAGAGAATGTGTTGCTTCTTACGAAATTGTGTATTAATAACAGTAACTTAGTTTCTCAGTTTTCTCTTTGTTTTTTTTTTATATATAGTTTTTTTCCAGGTGTTTACATGAATGAGGAGCCCTCTGTTTTAAAGGGGAGTGTTTAATTTCTTCATTTTTGATGTTGGATGAAAATATCAAGTTGGACCAATTTCTTTGGTTTCTAGAATTCTATTGGAGAAAAAAACAATAAAGAATTGTGTTTATATCACAACTGAAAGGAAAAAGAAAATCTATTTTTTAAAGTAGAAACTCATTTTCACATTGTAAACCATCTTTTATTTTTAGCAGTAAGAGATAAAGTCATTAACCTGGTTGATTGCCACACTTTTATGAAAGCCAAAGACTACTAATGGAAAAAAATTAATAGTAGCCAAAGCTGAGAAGTAGTCTATCACAAATTATTTCGCCAGTGATCACTGAAAGGAAAATTAGCTCACCGTGTTTACATATCTGTTTACGTTCAAAATATGTTCTTTAAATTTTTCTTCCATTTTAGACTCCCTGTAAGAAAACAGAATGTTCAGTGACCTCTGCCAGGTCATCAGTTGTTAAACTCACTGTCATTCCATGCTCGTTTAAACGAATGCTCTAAAATTTTAAATCTATAGACCAGACTCACTTTTCACCCGTGTTCTCCCATTGAGGACTCTTGGTTAAAAACAGAATTTGAATGTGGTCTGCTCATGCACATGAGTTGGTGAGATCCCAGGAATAGCTTGTGGTGATTACGTTCACCATTTATGCCATTTGTAACCATATGCTGTTAATGAACAAGATGATCATTTTGCCTATAGGTCCCTCTTACCTAGTTTAGTCCATGACGCTATACTCGTGAGAGCCTATCCAGATGCTGTATTCTCTATTTAAAACAGTATTGTCGAGCAGGAATGTGTGATCCTTCATTATGGATATCAACTACATGTAATACAGTGCTATTCCAATATTTTCAAATAAAGGAATTTATGCATTCAGTGTGAACTTCTTTTCTAAAGATTCATTCATTGATTATGTATTGGGTACAGCCGTACCTGAGAGACATGACAGAATTCATTGCTAGACACTGCAACAAAACACATCACCCTATTTTTTTTATATATATCCAGTCCTGTAAGAATTATGTCTAGACTATCTCATAGTCTATTGAGCATGCAATGACCTAAGGATTAAAACAGTGTACATACTTTAATTAAAAATACTTTGATCTGCAGCTGGAGAGATGGCTCTGTGGTTAACAGAGCTTCTTGCTCTTGCCGAGGACCTGTGTCAGTTCCCGGCATCCACATCAGGCAGTTCACATCTGCCTGTGAGTCCAGTTCCAGGGCAATTGTATTCCTCCACGGGCAAGTGCACTCGTGTGTGCATGTTCACATGTACACTCACAGTCTCACCCTTACAAACATGCACTTAAAAATAGTGAGAAAAATAGCTTTGAAAACTTCTGCATTATTAAGATTTTCAATAATTACCTGGGCTGTTGGGGAAACGGTCTCTATAGCCCTTTTGCCACAAGATTGCCACAAACCTTCCATTTGTGAAGAATTGCAGTGTGTCCAAGGTGCAGTGCATTGAAGTATGACGCATGTCTGTTTAGGATTTGTATATTAGGCAGAGGGGGAGAAAATAACCAACAATAAACTGCACTCAATGCATATTTTCACTGGAAAATACCTGCATTTCTTTTCCTGTCACTCCCTCCAGTTCTCTCATCAGTTTGTGGAAACTACCTCTCTTACAGTTAGTGGAGACAGCTCTCTTGGCTTTCTAATAAGGCATTTAGTGATTTTCATAATCTAGCATCCCATATGTTGGCACCTCTTTATTTTCATACCTATTCCGTCCTGCTTACCGGTTTCCATTAGGGGTCCTTTACCACCTTCTCCCATATAGACCTACAGATGAAGACTCCAGGCAGTCTTTATTTCCTCATAATTTCTCAAGTCATAGGTGCATTTGTAAAATCTTAGGTGAGGACGGGGTGTGATGCTTCATGCCTTTAGTCCAAGTACACAGGAGGCAGAAACAGGCCAGCTGGATCCACATAGCAGGTTCCACACCAGCTAGGGCTACATAGTGAGACCCTCCTCAGCAAACAGAAAGTCAGTAAGAGAAAGCCAAGGGTACTTACAAAAGATTTAAAATACGGCAGCACACCCTCCTTTTGTATAACTGTCAGAAGTGCCTCCAACCATCTCCTGTCAATCAGAACTCTTTCGTTTGGGGAACTCTTACCCACATCCTCTTACTCCCCTGCATGTGAACTTGATCCATGATGACCTCCTACCAGATGGTTTTGTTACTGAGAAAAGTAACCTTCACAATTCATAGCAAACTCTAAGGTCATCTTCTTTTACCTTCCATTCTAAGGTGTCTGCAGATTGAGAATAAAGCAGGCAGGTCTCACTGCTTTGGCCAATGAGGACGTCAACGTGCTTCTTGATGGATTCTTTCATTTTCTATGTCAGCACTGCTCAATGGACTATTCTACAGTGATGGAGATGTACCACAAATTCCATTACCATTTGTTTATTTACTCATTAGTGTATATTTGTACAAAACGGCGAGTTTCCTTATGACATTTTACAAACACATGCATTTTGCTCATATGTGCCTTCCGTTATCTCTCTCACACTCTGTTTCCTCCCACTGGTACCTTTCACTTCTCAAACAGTTCCCCTTCTGCTTTCATGCTGTGTGTGTGTGTGTACACATGCATGTGTGTGTGCACACGCACATGCACACACACGTGCTTATCAAGATAACACATATGTGGAAACCATGCATTATTTTCTTGCTTATTTTGCTCAACATGATGTTATCCACTTTAATCTTTTCCTGCAAGAAGACAGTTCCTCTTTATGACTGCATACCGTGGTTATGTGGACCACTTCTTTTTAAATTCATTTATCACAGAAGAAAGGATAGTGAAATGAAGATTGAAAGAATATAAAAATCAATATAACAAAGAGTTGGCTCTTTGAAAAGTTAAACAAGGTTGACAAATTCCTAGCCTAACTTAACAAAGAGACAGAAGTACCAAGTTAATGAACATAAGAAGATGCATGTCACCATAGTTACTAAGGAAATCCAGAAGATCATTAGAGAATATTTTTGACAATTCGTATTCCAAGAAATAGAGGATCTAGAAATTAAGTATAAGTTTGTTCCTGAAGCAAATGACTTACCAAAAGTGAATGAAGACAAGACAAACAAGCAAACCTACAGTGGATAGTGCCACTGAAGCAGACCAAGTCTCCTGACAAATAAAGCCCATGTCTTCAATTTTTTTAAAATTTCTACGAGGTATAAATAATTTATGATCTTTGTTCTTTATGAGAAGAACCAAATACATACTTTCATGGAACACTTGAACTGTGCCTTGAAAGATAGGTGGGCTACTTTCATAATTTATCTATTTTTAATTTATTTAAAGTTGAATAGCCACATGTGACCTGTGGCCACCATAGTTAATTACACAGCTCTAGACTATGATGTTATTGTTAAAATTTAATGATATTTGAATCCCTCATGAGAAGAAATTTTAGTTCCTCACACTTTGATGTGTTTCTATCATTATGGATCCTTGTAGTTTGGTACTCAAGGTTTTGATGAATCTCCCACTGCCTAGATAGTCAGATCATTAAAAACTAGAGAGCAAATTACTAGGAGTCTTTACATACTGAAAAAAAAAAATTGGTCTTTATAGAGCTATTGATCCCTATTTCAATCCAAAGGCAATTAACCTCCTCTCCCAGTACCCCTTGTCTCGATTTTCCTTGTGTAACCATCACACGCTTTTGGCTATATACTGGACACACCGCTGTGATGTGGGATGTCCTTCTGTATATATGTTGCTTTTATTGGTTAATGAATAAAAAACCTTCTTGGGACTATTACAGGGCAGAATAGAGCAAGGCGCGAATTCCAAGCAGAGATAGAGGAGAAAAGAAGGCCGAGTCAGGGAGACGCCATGTAGCTGCCAAGAAAAGGACATGCTGGAACCTTACCAGTAGGCCACAGCCTCGTGGCGATACACAAACTGATAGAAGTGGGTTAATTTAAGATGTAAGAGTTAGTTAATAAGAAGCCTAAGCTAATAGGCCAAGCAGTGTTGTAATTACTATAGTAACTGTGTGATTATTTGGGTCTGGGCTACCGGGGACAAATGAGCAGTCTCTGTTTATGCCACTGCTCTAGCCAGCGTTGTAGGAATTCTGTACTCTTGACCAGGCGTCGATCCACAGTTCCTGATAGAGTTGGGAAGGGACACAAAACAGAACAAAAAAGCTTACTTCTTACACAGAATTAAATGTTCAGTTGCAGAACTCTCAAGCATAATGAAGCACGCTGAAGGCCTTACATAGTACTATTCAATGTCTAGTCATCCTTCAAAATTAGCCAGCCTGCATGCTCCCCAGCCACGTTTATAGCTTTCAATATCAGCCCTTATGTGAATTGAAATGAAGGGTGATAAAGCACTTATAGGGGAGGCCATGAGGTGCATAGCCTACCACTATTACTCTTCTAAATGGACATCAGTATTAAAGCAATTCCCAATACCTTACTGTTATGTCCATAGATTAGTGTGTTTCTCAACCTTCATCTGAGAAGCTTCTATTTGAAGTAGATGGTTTTTAACTCAAAAGCCCACAGCTGGACAAGGTGCAGGAAAAAGAGACTGCCAAATGTTCAGAACTAAATGAACACACACTGCATACCTTCCAAGGCTCAGGATCATTGTGGGAGTGAGGGCAGAAAAGGCCTAAGAGACAGTGGTAGTGGGTGACTGCAAGGAAATAGTGTCTTCCAGACACAGCTGGATCACTTTACATATGAGCTGAGCCGTTATGGCAGCATGCATAAGACCCTGTACAAGCCCAAGCCAGACCAAATCCCAGGGGAGCTGGGCACAGGTACCACTCCCAGGTGTGAAGTTATTGGTTGTTGTTAGCTGCTGGAAAACTGAGTCTGTTTTCGTTAAGGGTGTAGCTTCTGGTAACTTGATCATAGTCCAGTGGAAGAACACACATCCAAGAATATTTGGACAGCACCAATGCTCTTTGGAGTTAAAAAAATAAAAAAGACACCAAGTTGGATGGATGTGAATGGGGACTGGATCTAGAGAGTTTGGAGGGGTGAATATGATAAGAAGGTATTTGGTGAAATCCTCAAAAACTAAAAAAAGCTAAATTTATAAAAGTTGAATCTAATGCATCTGTGTACATATGTACAACATGATTTTTCATACATATTAGGTAAAATGCATAAAAGACAGTTCGAAGGCCTCAGAGTCAGGATTTCGGCAGCGATTCTACCTGGGAAAGGATCAGAAGAGGGCCATTCAAATGAAGATCAGACTGTCTGATTTTGTACTTTCGTGCTGCGATTGGGAGGAAACAAAAAGTTTATGATTATCCTATTCTATCTTGCCGTGACTTAGTAAGGAGAATTTTGGACAAAAACAATTTAAAAAATATGTTACAAGCCATATTTTATCATGACACAGATGATGTAGGCAAAGTTATACAGTGTCTGGTGAATGAGTGATAAATGTTAGTTGGATCTTAAGAGTTCCAAATACTAGTAAAAGTCACTTAAACTCTTCCTGCTTTACTTCCAAATGAGACTAATAGCACCAATCACAAGCAAGCGTTCTGAAAGTAAGTGGACTAGAGCCAGGTGCAGCTGAGGGTCTCTGCATCTGGAATCCCGACTGCTCTGGGAAAGAAAGCGGAAAGATCCTGCAAGCTCAGGAAATTGAAATCAGCATAGCACAATGCTGCTGCAAAAATTAAAATGAAATGTCTTATTTTGAAGAGCAATAGACTAAATATGCAACTGTGGTTCCAGATGATTATGTTGTTTAGTAACATTGTGGCCATCCTAGTTTGGCTAAATATATGCTGTGGTGATGGTGTTCCCACAATGACATGTTTCTTAGAGCACGTGCTTTTCTTAAAGGACCCTTACTTGTTAGAGTCATATTCTTTCCCTTCCCCTTCAACCTTGTTTCTTAGATTCATTCATGTTAGTGTAGATATATTTCATCTTTATATCCATATGTAGATTTAACATTTCTCTGTATGGACATGCTGTTCTTTCTCCTCTCTGTGTACCAAGTTGCTTACAGTTTTGTGTGCTTTGGAATTTGTGAATGTTTGTCTCCATAAATAGGTGCACAGTGTTTTGCAAAATGACCGCATCATTTCCATACCCATCAGAGTCTCTTATTCTTCTGACATGGGTAGACTTCAGTCTCAAGGGTGTACAAGTATCTCATGTAATATGAATTTCCCTAATTACAATTAAAGATAGCATCTTTTAAGTTTTTCTTTCTCTTCTTTTCTTTTTCTTTTTCTGAGACAGGGTTTCTCAGTAGCTATGGAACTAGCTCTGTAGACCAGGTTGGCCTCAAACTCATAGAGAACCACCTGCCTCTGCGTCCTGAGTGCTGGGATTAAAGGTGTGTGCCACCACCACCCTACCTCGGCTTCTTAGCCATTCTTATTTTTATTTTTCTGTGTCACCTCTTCATGTCTAAAAAAAGAAAAACTTGGAAAAGTTGCATGGCATCCTTGTTGCCCCCGACACAATAACAGAAGACCTTAGTCAGTCTGTGAGTCATAGCAGCGCCTAATGAGGAGAACAATGGGTAATACGGTATCAGAACGTCTTGGACCCTACAAAGTTATTTCCTTAAGTCTTCCTTGAACTAGCAATAAGCACGAAGAGGAATTTAAAGGGCGTGTTTTTGTCAGTTTGTGGCTTGCTTTGCTTTGCGTTGTGCAAATGTATTTGCACTGGTTTGGCTTGGGGATTTAGGGTTTTTTGTTTGATTTTGTTTGCTTTTAGAAGCATCAAGCAGTTTGCTTCAGATAGGAAAAACACCGATTGAGCACTGATGTGCTGAGAACCATTCTAAGCAATTTGAAAATATTACCACAGTCTTGAAATTGACATAAATGGGAGAGATCGATATAATATTATTGCATTTTCTAAATGAGGAAAGGAGAGCCCTAAAAAACTGAAATGACTTGTTTAAATTGGAATCACACAAAATGGCAGAAATAGATGTCAAAATGAGGGGGCCTAACTCCCCTGCCACTCTGTCAACCCACATCATAATCACAGGAAGTAGAGCCTCATTTAGAAATAAAACAGCAAGACAGAGGAAGCACAGGTAAGTTCCAGGAACAGCTGGAAGCGCTGATAGACCTTTAGAATGTGCTGTGGAGGAAGAATTCTGGAAAGCAACTGAAAGAATTGAGAGAAAAATTAAGATAAGAACTTACTAAGAAGTTTAAAAAAAATGGGAAAGGCTCTTCCAAGGGTACAATGTTCACATTTCATGAAGTCTGAGTGGACACAGTCTTAGGAGTTTGCCACAGGGGTGAGTTGTGCCACACAGGAATGCAGTCAAAGGGCACAGGGCCCCCACGTGGTAGAGAAACTGCGACTCGGGTCTGGAAGTTTTCCAAGAAAATGGCCTGAATTTGGTTGCATTTGTGAATCAGGAACTGGTTTTTATAAAAGTAGGGGAATATCCTAGAAGCCAACAGAAGTGGTGACTGTGCTTCAGAGTGCAGCACAGAGTCAAAAGCAGATTGGCAGTTATGTGGGTAGGTAGGTAGGAATTGATAGAAGATAGGAGAATGCCAATCTTGCTTCTAAACTTCTCTGTGCACACTGGGAGGTTTTGCTTACCAAGCCTTAAGAGTTACCGAAGTCTTGGATGAAAGGGAGATTTCAGGCAAGGAAAGAAAATGGTTTGCCTCTATGGAGGATTCTGGTGAGAATACTTGCAATGAAACCTAGATAGAAAAGGTTTGGAAATGAGAAGTGTGATCGCCAGTGAGACCTAGTCAGTCACTACGCAAGGCAGACCCATTGACTTCTCTATCCATCCACCTTAGCCTGACCTCTCTTTTGTTCTCAGCTAAAATTTTGTAATGAGAGCTAAGCAAGCCCAGAGATAGTTCGGTCCACAATTTTAACTTGTTGAACATGTTCCCTGTGTCCACCATCATTTTGTCTTCAATTATGATCTTAAACTGAGCATGCTCAGGCAGCTTCACCTGTCTAAAGGGCTTTCCGTTATGCTCCCCGGACATAGTTTCCTTTATTCAAGAAGGTCACTGCTCCAAAAGTACATCTCAGAGGTGGAGAGATGGCTCAGCAGTTAAAAGGAGTTGTTGCTCTTGCCGAAGTCATTTCCTATCACTCACATGGCAGTTCACAACCTTCTGTAATTCCACTTCCAGACACTCTGTGAACACCAAGTATGCATGTAGTCCACAGACAAGCATTCAGGCAAGACACTCTTACACATAAAAATAAAACAAATAGCTTGAAATAACAAAAGAAAATAACTTTCATGCTTGCCTTACCTCTTGCAGGCAATGGACTTGCCTCCATTATTTTATTTCTTGCCGATACTTAGTTTTGGATTTGGATTCATTAAGATATAAGTGATGGTGGTGCACGCCTTTGATCCCAGCACTCAGGAGGCAGAGGTAGGTGGATCTCTGTGAGTTCAAGACCAGCCTGATCTACAAGAGCTAGTTACAGGACAACTAGGGCTGCTACACAGAGAAACCACGTCTCAAAAAAAAAGAAAGAAAGAAAGAAAGAAAAGAAACAAACAAAAAGATTAAAAACTCTAGGGACATGTTGGTGCATGACTTTAATCCCAGCACTGAGAAGATGGAGGCAACTGGATTTCTGAGTTCAAGGCCAGCCTGGTCTACATAGTAAGTTCCAACACAGTCAGGAAATCAGGACTATACAGAGAGACCCTGTCTAGAAAGAAAGAAAGAAAGAAAGAAAGAAAGAAAGAAAGAAAGAAAGAAAGAAAGAAAGAAAGAAAGAAAGAAAGAAAGAAAGAAAGAGATAGAGAGAGAGAGAGACAGACAGACAGACAGACAGACAGAAAGAAAGAAGATACAAATCTAAGGCATCCAGCTGTATTTGACAATAACCAAACAAAACCATGAGGACTGGTTTAGAGGAGTTGTTTTGGCCTTAAGATTAAGAGGAAATATCTACAAATATGAAATTGCCAAGAAGATTGACTTTAATCAGCATGTTGAAGTACTGACTGATGAGTATCTGTTTTCTTTGGGGATGAGGGTAGTGCCTCTGGGGTGATGGGCTGGACTTGCAGACAGATCCCTCTATCTACCATCACATAAATCATCCTGGCCAGACTGGTTAATTTTCCTGCATCCCATTTGCTCTGTTACTAAATAAAAAAATAAAGCTAATAATTTCTTCTTTTCTTCTTCTTCTTCTTCTTTTATTATTTTTATTTTTATGGTTTATTTAACTTTATTTAATGTGCATTGGTGTGAAGGTGTCAGATCCCCTGCAACTGGATCTTCAGACAGTTGTGAGCTGCCATGTGGGTGCTGGGAATTGAACCCAGGTCCTCTGAAAGAGCAGTCAGTGCTCTTAACCATTGAGCCATCTCTCCAGCCCCTCTTCTTTTCTTCTTCTTCTTCTTCTTCTTCTTCTTCTTCTTCTTCTTCTTCTTCTTCTTCTTCTTCTTCTTCTTCTTCTTCTTCTTCTTCTTCTCCTCCTCCTCCTCCTCTTCCTCCTCCTCCTCCTCCTTCTTTCTTTTATTTCTTCTTTCTTCTTCTCAAATGATTATCAAAATTAAATTAGCTTCTGATACAAACATGCCTACAAAATCACAAAGTGACGTATAAAGTCATGTTAGATTTGTTAGGTATTCACCTTACACAAAGATAATGCTGAGTTCTTTATTAAAAAGGCAGAGGACAAATACAACTGTGTTCTTGATTTTTTTTAAAAAAAAATGATTTCAATGGTTTTTGTTGTAGTCGTTTGATGACTTACCTCTTTTTTTCTTTCCTTTTTCTTTCTTTTTATTGTATGAAGGAAAATAAACAGAATTATTTACATTGTATTCCAGAGTGAAGTAAACAAAAGCAGCTTATCAGGAAAGAAGCAGGAATGGGGAAAGTTAGAAAGAAGGTTTTTCCTTGTTTCATAAATGATTTACAGAGCTTCTACTTAAGAATAACAGACCAAGGCTCACCTGAATCTTTTCACACAGCTCAGACATCCACAACTTGGGACTTTGGGCCACATGCCAGTATTTATTCAAAAGCATTATAAGTGGTCTAATAACCAGAAGCTGGAAATTTCTCTTTTCTTACATATAAGCACTCTGCACTTCCTTTCTGTCACTCACAACTGTCCAACTGAAGCAAGCTGTATTATAGACTACCCAGGAAGATGAACACTGACAATGTCCATACCTGAGATTCCCAACAAATAGTGCTGAATTAGATCAGTTAGGTGGCTATGAGGCCAAATCCAAAGAGCTATCTATGTACTGTCCACCTTCGTCCAATCAGGGGCAAGTATACATTCTGATGTACTTCCATGTACTTCTTCCCTGTGTATCTCCAGCCTACCTGTGATCAAGCACATCTGTGCAGTTGAGGGCAACCAATGAAGTTAAAGCCCATGACTTGTTATCTTACCAGAACCACAGCCCCTAGCATTCTAGGAAGTTATCTGTCCTCCGGCAAGTAAGGCTCGCACGTTAACTTGACCGTTAGACGCCTCCACCTTCCTCCTCTCTGTGGGCAGCTATTCTTTCATATATTTTAGAAGTGAAGGAGGGAAACTGGGGCGCTTTCTCCCCCATTTGACATAGTTCAAATTCTGAGAAGGAGAGGCAGGAAAAAACCTTACAGGGAAGTTCAGGCTGTGAGATTAGCACATGAGAGGAACCGGTGACAAAGAGGAAGACTAAGAACTCCCCAACCAAACCTGCCCTGTCACAGATAGAGCATGCATGGAAATACTGGCAATATGCAAATGCCAAAACAGCTTGCAACCATTTGGACAGGAAGCCATTGATCTTCTAGCCTTCCTCCTGGCTCTGGCCTGCTTCCTCTCTTGGAAGTGTGTTCCTCCTCCTTAACAAATTGTTACTGCTTCTGCTGCTATCCACATCTCTGCCTAATTCTTTTTTCAAGACATAAAAATCTAGAAATACCCTAGGGTTTGGGGAGAGTGTCCACCATTCTCCAATATCCAAAAATAACAGGGGTACAATTCTGATACTCCTCTCCTTCTTAAGATATTGTTTTTGGGACATAGAAGGGTCATGATTATGAAGAAAGGACTATCTTCAGTGATATTCAAGCTGGCTAATTTCTAACTAGCTACCTAGTCATGCCTACTTGCATGTAAAAGGTTTCAGGATTAAGACAAACCCACCAAGCCTTTGTACATACTACTGGGAACTGGAAACACAAAACTGTCGTAGCAACTCAACAGTTCACCGCCACCAGAAATGCCAAGAGATTGACCTGAAACTGTTTAAACCATTCTACATCAGGATAGACCATCATCCACACTTATGAAATGAGATTCATTCCATTATATACTGTATGTATCACTTTTTAAACCTTCTGTTTATTCTTTGTGTCCTTTGCATCGTGCATCTTGATCCCATTCATCTCCCCATCCCTTTGTATCTGCCCTCTGCCCTTGCAATCTCCCCCCTGAAAAAAATAAAATAAAATAAAATTTAAGAGAAAAGAAAGAGAGAGGGAAAAGAAAAAATAGAAGAAAAATCTCATCATGGACTCTGTAGTGTGACACAGTGAATCACTCAATGAGCACTTTTGTCCATACATCTTTTCTTTCAAGTGTTCATTGCAAAGAGTCATTGGTCTGGGTTAGAGCCCCTGGTTTCTGCTATACCATCAATACTGGGCCCTCACTAGGGCTCCTCTTGGATAACCTGTTATTGCCCTGTGGCGTAGAGATCCTACAGCTTTGGGTCTACAGGAATGATCCCTTCACATGATCCAGCAGGTCATAGATGGAGTAGATGTTGGGATGGGCCAACCTAACACTGGTTCTAAGCCTGGGTAGTTGTAGGATTGGTCAGTCTGCCAGCCCTCCCTGTCCTCACAGCAATGAGCTAGGGGCAGGGCTGGTTCTCCTGCTTTCAGGCTCTCAGGGTCTGCTCACCCTCGCCTATACCATCAGGGCCAGCTCAATTGTGTTTCCCAGATGAGGTGCAAGGGCCAATCTCCCAGGTGCTACAGCTAATGAGGGGCAGCTCAGCTACAGCTCTCGTACTCACGCCCTCAGGACCTCTCTCCCACCTGCTTCAGGTGGTAAGGAAGAGGAAGGCATCTCTCTTTGCCCACACGACCATATGGTAGATGAGTGGTGGTATCAGTTATCCCACTGTCAGCCTTCAGGGCCTGCTCACTCATGCCCCTACCACCAGGGTCAGCTCCACTGTACTGCACAGGTGAGGAGCAGGGCCCACTCTCCTAGGTGCTGCAGCTGGTAAGGGGTAGGGTCCGCCACAGGTGGTGAGGGGTGAGGGGCAAGTGGGGGAACATTGCTTCCTTGCCCATGTTGCTTCATGTCAGATGAGTAGTGGGGTCAGCGCTCTCCCATGATCACACAGGTGGTTCACCCCACCTCCCAACAGAGTCAGCCCTACAATGCTGCCCAGGTGAGTTGCAGGGCCTGCTCTCCTGAGTGTTTCAGTCACTGATGGGCAGGACCAGTTCTCCCTAGTGTTGCAGCCAGTGAAAAGTGGGCCCACTCGGCACAGCCCTATCCTCTCAGCCTTCAGTGGCAACAGAAGTCATGGAGGGCCATCAACACGGACCATGGCTACAACAGAACCATGGCAGCAGTTCAGGTCCAGACATCACCACTGCCATGAATGTCAGTCAAGCCACCCACCTCAGTCTGACCCTTACTCCTTTCACCTCTTCAGATATGCCTCTTTCCACAGGACAGGAACCACTCTGTCTCTCCACTCCATACATTTGTTTACCACAAAGGTACCTGACTGCCCGGCACCTCAAGACTGGAGTGGGGTGAGATATTTTCTCCTCAGTACCCAAGACAAACTACCCCAGGACTGGAGATTATTCTTTAAAGTGGAGAATTATTAAATGAAATGAGGTTAGTATGAAAACGTATTAGGAGCTTAGCAGACACATTAAGGACAGAGGGAATAATTTTAAACAACAACAAAACACAAACAAGTTATGAATGCTGCCAATAGGTCTCAGGCTTTCCTCATTCCTCTGAGAAAAGAACTAATAATTAATAATTGAATTTGGCTGCAGGAAATATAGATGATGTAATAGTTTGGAAAAAGAATGGGATAGAGAGGCAGTGAGAAATTAGAGAGTAGTAGCAGGGGTTACTTTTGTCGACAAGATTCCTAACTTGGAATGCCTGTCTGTATGCTGTGAATTTGTTTTAACATCTTTGGTCAATAAAGAAGTTGATATGGTTAATAGCCAGGCAGAATAGACTAAGGAAAAAAAAACAGAGATACAGGGAGAAAAAAGGGCAGACATCAGCAGGGAGATGCCAGAAGCCACTGGGGAAGCAAGATGTGAGGTAACAAGCCACAAGCCTCATGGTAAAATATAGAGTAATAAAAATTGGTTAATTTAAGTTATAAGAGCTAGTTTATAATTAGCCTGAGTTAATAGGCCAAACAGTTTGCAATTAATATTAAGCCTCAGAGTGTTTATTTGGGAACTGGCAGGCAGAGAGAACCCTCAAGTTACAGATTTCCTGTTATGGGCCATGGCAACAGACTCAGTTGGTAAGACACTTGCTGTTTGAGTTTGGATTTCCAGAACCTACATAAAATCTGTGCACAGTGGTAGGTACATATAACTCAGCGGTGGTGGGTACTGACAAGAGAATACCAGAAGTTCACTGGACAGATAAACAGTGAGGTTCAGACTCAGTAAGAGATCTTGTCATAAAAAAAAGGTAGGAGTAAAAGACCTTGGACTTCCATATCTGTCTATACGGGATGACTATCGTACCTCACCACATACCTATTTAAAAACAAAAGAAAGGAAAAATTTCCTACAAATACAGAATGTGCTTGGGATAAGCGTTGGTGGTAAAAGTAAACTCAGAAAAAAATGTTTTTGATTTTTATTTTTTGAAAGTTTTTTTTTTGAGAGAAGTAATAGTATGTTTACAAGTGGTAATGACCCAGTTGAGTGGAGAAAATTGAAGATGCAGAACACAATGGGGAAATTTCTGAAGCGGTAATCTTGAGTGGGCAGGAAAGAACAAGATCTAGCATGTAAATGGGAAATGAGCTTTGATGTGAAGACAAACTCCATTTGGAAACAGTCAGGAAGCCAAGTGTATGCGTCATCGTTTTGGCGGGAGTTTGTTCCCTTCCGATAGCTTGAGTTCTCTGTGTCTTTGTTCCTCTCAGTTACACAGGAAGTGTCAGAGTCCTAAGCTTTCTCCTCATAAAGTTCCATAATCCCCAGAACTTTTGACCTCCCATCCTCACTCCTGAATTCTTTCATGATGTCATTGGGAATGTAATGTACACTGCATCTCTGTATAAGACACTTACCTACAACCTCACAATTCTGAATGCAGTTATAAAAATGAATGACTTGATTTCTAATAAGGTTGAATATATTTCTCATAGAGTAGTTGAATATACATTTTATTAATTACTTTCATGTTAGTTGCTTAGTTTTTTGTTTGTATATTTTACATTTTATTTATTTTTGGTATTTTGAAGCAAAATCATTTAATTTAACGCAGGCTAGCCTTCAAGTCATCATGTATGTTCTTAAATTCACAATGATCCTCCTGCCGTAGCATGCCTCTTCTACCCACTCCATCTCCTCCCCTCCCCCTTCCTTCATTTTTAGTTTAGGCTAATCTCCAATTCCAAACCCTCCTTGTTTAGCCTCCGGAAAGTAGGAAAATCCACATTCACACCACACCTAGCTGCTTTTAATTTTTTTTTTTTACTGCAGATTTTCAATTTGTTCTGGTTGTTTTTAAAAACATTTTTCTATTCTACAATTAATTTCATTTCTCATGTATGTTGCAAGTATATTTACCCAAAGAGCTATTTATCTTTCAATGACGCTTTTTTGATATTTGTAGATACTTTTTAAAAAAGTTACTATAAATCAGTAGGTAATTTATTTATGGAATCTATTTCATGCACTTAGAAAACACTTAGCTTCTCTTTGAGATGAGATACCCTAGGCCACTCTTGAGAAACGATTTGAATGTCAGTTTGTCTAGATCCTGCATCCTTGGCAGCTGCTTTAAGTCCTTGGCAGTTTGTCAGGGAGCAGTTCGATTTAGAAAACTGTTATTAACTGATATCTGAAGTTATAATTAGAGAAAAAAAGAATTATTCATTTAAAGTCTTGTGAGAGGCAAAAAATAAGAAAGAAAAGTTTAGTTTAAAATTATAAAACCAGGAATGGTATCAAGACAATGTCCATTTTCTAAAATCTACCCATCAATTCATTCAAGCAGTTAGTGTTTTGCTATTGCCTACTGTGTACCAGATTCTAGGCTGGATTACAGTAAAGAAGGCCACATGCCACATGCAGGGGATTTGCATTCTAATGGCAGGGATCTTAGGGAGCACCCAGAAAGTGTCTGTCAGACAAGGGATGCAAACTGCATAGAATCATGGAATAATTTAACAGTGTATGAGCAGATGAACGACGGCATTGAAACAAGGACTGATAGCTATAGCAAGTACGCGAGAACTTAAATGTGGCAAAGCTGGAGTAAGGAAACAGGAGGGAAAAAAAACTGCTAGTTGTGAGGAGTGGAGGCACTTGGTAGACAAGCATGGATAACGTGTACTCTTGGCAATACTCAAACTTTCCTGAACCACTCTGGCATCTGCCTCTCATCTTGTCTTTATTGCTGTAGCTCAGTAGAAATAGGTTAATTTAAGAAGTAAGAACTAGCTAGAAATATGCCTAAGTGATTGGTCAAGCAATGTTGTAATTAATGCAGTTTCTGTGTGATTATTTTGGGCCTGGGCAGCTGGGAACGAATGAAAGATCTCCATCTACAGTTTGCCTTTTCAGTGATGTGATTATATTTATTCTATTTTGATGAAATCGGAATCAGCTATGCAATTTACTTTGATCCACAACTTGTGGTTGCAACTGGCATGATGAATTTCTGAGACATGTCTTAGTCCATTGGTGTGGGACAGTTCTGTATTCTGTCAATTATGCTTTAAATAAATGCTGATTGGCCCATTAGCTCAGGCTTTGTATTAGCTCTTATAACTTATACTAACCCATTATTCTTATCTATGTTAGCCACATGGCTTGGTACCTTTTTCAGCGGGGCAGGTCACATCCTGCTTCTTTGGTATCTGGACAGGACTTGGGAGAGAGCTTCCTTCTTCCCAGAATAGTCCTGTTCTCATTGCCCTGCCTCTACTTCCTGTCTGGTTGTCCCGCCTATACTTCCTGCCTGGCTACTGGCCAAGCAGTATTTATTTAAAACATAATTGAAAGAATACAGAATTGTCCCGCATCATTCGAGCGAGCCATGTAACTAACATAGATAAGAATAATGGGTTAATATAAGTTATAAGAGCTAATATGAAGCCTGAGCTAATAGGCTAATGTTTATAACTTATGTAGACCTCTGTGATTTTCTCTAGGACTAAACAGCTGTGGGAACTGGGCAGGACAGAAACCCCAACAAAGCAGGCCCTCATGTTACAGTCCATTTTCAGCTGCAATAAGATCAAGGCTGAGTTTCTCATAAACAGAGACATTGCTTAGTTCAAAAATCTGTAAGTACAAGAGCATGGCACCAAGAGCTGGGTGTGTGGTGGTGCATGCCTGGATTCCCAATACCCAGGATGAGGTAGGAAGTTTATGCAGAAGTGCTGCTTACTGGCTTGTTCCACATGGCTTCCTAAAACCTGGTTTCTTAAAAACAACAACCAAACAAACAAACAAAAAACAAGACTACCTACCACCCACTGTGAGCTGCGTTATCCCCATCAATCACTAAGTAAGAAAATGCTTTTCAGGACTTCCTACAGCCAGATCTTATGGAGTCATTTTCTCAGTCGAGGTTCTCTACTATCCAATGATTTTTGCTTGTGTCAAGGTGACATAAAGGTAGCCAGAACAAGTATCATTGCTTTATATAACTATCGAAAACAACTGGCCTGCTATAAACACAAATGTGGCAAGACATTTTGTTTGTTTGTTTGATGGATTTCAAGACAGGGTCTCTGTAGATGCCCTGGAACTCACTATGTAGACAGGCTAGCCTTAAACTCACAGAGATCATCCAGTCCCTGCTTCCCAAGTGCTGGGATTAAATGTGTGTGCCACTAAGCCATTGACATAAGCTTTAGAACTGTTTACTGTAATAAACAGTCTATACACAGCAGTTAAGTTGATAGAGCTTATCAATGTGACATGCCCAGAACAGAATGCCTCATCTTCCCTGTCTGCCCAACATCTCTTAGTCCCACAGAGTACCCAATCTTGGTGAATGGCAGCCTCAGCCTTCTAGTTATGAGATCAAAAATCCTTATAGTCTTGACTACTGTAGTGCTACTATACTGTAGTGTAGTAGTTTACTGCAGGTACATACATGAATAGGCACAAAAGGTAATTTCTGTAGAGATGACATTGAGTGGAGATTGTCTTAGTTAGGGATTCTATTGCTGCTACAAAACACCATGGTCAAAAGTAATTTGAGGAGGAAAGGGTTTATTAGGCTTACAACAAACACCAAAGCCTGATATTTTGAATTTGGCATTGCTTTTTTTAACACTGAAGGAATTCAGACAGGAACTCAAACAGGGCAGTATTCTGGAGGCAGGAGCAGATGCAGAGGCCATGGAAGGGTACTGCTTACTGGCTTGCTTCCCATGGCTTATTCAGCCTGCTGTCATAGAACCCAGAACTATCAGCCTAGGGATGGCACCACCTACTTTGGGCTGGGCCTTCCTGTAGGAGGGAGGGCAGCTTGTTCTTTTTGGCTGCCCAGCTAGCTTAGACCCAAAGTAACCACACAGAAACTGTATTAATTAAAACACTGCTTGGCCCATTAGCTCTAGCTTCTTATTGGCTAACTCTTACATATTAATTTAACCCATTTCCATTAATATGTGTATCACCACCAGATCGTGGCCTACCAGCAAAGTTTTAGCACATCTGTTTCCAGTGGTGGCTCCATGGCATCTCCCTCTGACTCCGCCTCCTTTCTCCCAGCATTCAGCTTAGTTTTCCCTGTCTACCTAAGTTCTGCCTTGCTCTAGATCCAAAGCAGTTTCTTTATTCATTAATGGAATCATAGCACACAGACAGGACTCCTACAGCACCCTCCCCCACTGACACTAAATGAGAAAATGTCCTTCAACTGGACCTCCCTGAGGCATTTCCTCAACTGAAGCTCCTTTTCAGATGTCTCTAGCTTGTGTCACACTGACATATAAAACCAGCCAGTACAGAGATGGGGCAGTAAGAATAAATATACATACTAAATCAAATGCATAAATTTTAAATGTATGTGGCATATTACTAATTAATTTTAAATATGTGGAGATTGACATGCAACAGAAAAATTAGAGCAAGATAAAGAGGAAGCAAGGTGGTAGGTGGAGGTTCCAATGTGAGTCAGCGTTAACCTTATTGAGGAAGAAACACTTTGGTAAGGAACTGAGAACTAAAGAACTTTTGCCCTATAACTACTACAATATATTATATATAACATACATACAAAACACAAAAAACCCAGTGATATGAAACTCATCTTAAAACAGACACGGAAAGCAATAATACCTAAATTTGGCAAGATCTGATTTTCTGATTCTGAATCCTGCCTTGACTTCTGAGGATCTGTGAAGCTAAATAGTGATTATCCACCCAAGTGGCTAACCACAAAGTGAATGTAACGTGTCTTGAGGGAGCATGTACTTTTACCCGTGTTACTGTTTTGGATGACAGCACAATTCACTTACAATCATTACTGAATTCAAAGTCAACAATCACCAATGTCACAACTATTAAATGATTTTATGTAAAATTTCAGCATCAAAAGGGAAGTGTGGGCAGCACAGTACTAGGAGGTTTGAGGCAAGATGGTTCCCAGACCAGCACAGGCTATCCAGTCAGAATTCACCTCACTTTTGTTAAAGTGTATTATTTAAAAAAAAAAAAATGCTATGGAATCTAGGAGTCATTTAAACTGTGTCATCATCTAGGTATCAAGAAAAAACTGAATTTATTTCTTTCTGTAGAGTTGTAATAAAAAAAATTCTGCGTGGCTTCACAATTAGAGAAACACGGTGCATATTTGGTGCTCGGCCATGTATTGTAAAAAAGCTGAGGTCATATCATACCTAAAGAACTGGCAATTTTTCATTGCCAACTGGGCATGATTGTTACCAAAAGTTTGTTTTTGTTTTCTAAATCGTAGGGAGAAAAAAAAAAAAGAAAATTCTTGTAATGAACCAACAGATCAGACATACCAATGAGCAGGCAGGAACTTCTCAAAAAGAGTCTTTTCTTTATGACATAAACGTGGTAGGAAAGACCCCTATTTTGACTTACATCGTTCCGTTAACAACAAAAAGTAACCAGATGTGAAATTCAGTCTGGCCGTTTTTAGTTTCAGATCCTGAAATTACTGTGGCTGAACACAGAAAAGCCCTAACATTGTCTTTGCCGGACAGGGCTCTCTACATTTTACTCATCCTCTTAAACTCTTAGAAAATTAAGACTTTTATACTGTTTCTTTCATTTTATAACGGCAGCGTAATACACTATGGAGAAGCAGAAACAATGCCCTTCGCATTTTCTACCAAGGCTACAGGCAGCTCCCAAACCCCTGCACTAAGGCACTTAGCCTTCAGGAAGCACGGTGGTTTGAGTGAGCTCCTGCGGCTGCGCAACGACGTCATCACCGGCGCGACGCGCGGGGGACGGGGCAATCCCTAGAGGCGTCCTCGCCCGCCCTCTAATGGCCGACGGTTTCGAGGCCTCGCGCCGGCGCTTGACTCCCTCTCCCGGAGTCTAATGCTGCCTGCGCGTGCGTTGACTTCCTGTCGCTAGGAAGGCCACGCAGGGGCGGCGACTCCAGGGCCGGCGACTCCACGCGAGTGGCTGTCGGTCCGCCCGTCAGCTGATCTGGACGTCGCCTCTCGGCCGCCATGGCTGAAAAGCAGGTGGACTCTGGAGAGCCGGAACCTGATAGTATGGTGGCCTCCAAAGCGGGACCTGAGGCGGCCTCGCCGGCGACCTCGGAGTCCGGCGACTACGACCACACCTGCGTGTTCTGCCGCGTGGCGGCGGGGCGGGAGCCGGACACTGAACTCTTGCACTGCGAGGTGGGCGGCGACTGGCCGGGGTGGGTGGGACCCCGACCGCCCTGCCCTTCCCTACCAGCTGGCCCCTGGCTCCCCGCGGACCCGGTGGACCTAGACTGTGACCGACTTCTCTTTGGGACCCGGAAGCCTGCAGCGGTCCGTTTGCTGCTCTGTAGGGAGACACAGTAGCGACAGAGCCAGGCACCCTTGCCTCCTGCACTCGTTTGCAACACAGTGCACTCTGCCCTTGATTTTATTATCGACAGTCGTCAGCGTCTCTAGATAGTAATTTTAAATTCTGCACACTTCTGCTATCGGTAGAGAGGAAAAAACTGGCAGAAAATAGAACACGGGCGTGGTGAAGAAGCCTGAGTTCTGTTGAAAATAGGCTGGGATGGGGTTTTGGGACTGGGTCTGAAGTAGAATTGTCACTTAACAGTGACTTGTCAGTGGCCATACCACTGAAGAAACTGTTCTCTCCTCCATCAACCATGAGTTCCGCCCCTCTTCATGGCAAGACATTGCCAGGTTCAGTCCTCTGCAGATCACGTGCAGGTAATCGTGGCTGCTCTGAGTTCTAGAGTACAACAGCCGTGCCATTCCTGGACATCATATTCCATAAATCCCCTCCCCCCTTTCCTCTGGCTCTAACTTTTTTGTACCCCATCATCCTGAATAAAAATTTAATCTTTTTTAGAGAGATTAATAATCTTGCATTTAAATTCAAATTCTCATCACACATATATTTGTTGTAAATACCTGAACAGATTGGTCTTACATAAGGAGTGATATACTTACATAAGTAAGTACAGAGAAAATGATTTGATTTGGAATAATCAGAGTTACCAGCATTATGAAGAATTTGTTTGAAGAATTTCCAACAAAAGTCAGAGAAAATTCCTCACTTCACAGATTTCTGTATAATTTTCTTATTGCATTTTTCAGAATTCATTTGAGTAAAGGGTACACAACATATTCTTATCAGAGGGCATTATAGTTCCGAAGGCGTGTCTTACTCTTTGTGTATGAGGCACAAGTATACATATAATACATAAATACGATGGCCAGCATTCGTATCTCATGCTTTTGATATGAATTTTCTGTAAGAGCTCTGAGAAACAGCTGGGCATTTGTGGCCAAAACATTTATATCTACAGAGTGAGTTTGAGGACAGCCAAAGCTACACGAAGAGAAAAAGAGGGACTCTTAGAAATGGAAAAAATGAAGTACCCTAGGTTAAATTTCACCATGTATGAGCCCATACTAAGCAAATATTTCAGTGCTAATTTAACTCTACTTTTGTTAATCAAAATTGTCTTGACACCTTAGCATGGTACTAAGAAATAATTCTTTCAATATACTATCTTGTTTTAGATACCAAGGTATAGTTAGTGGGAAGAAATTGTTGTAGAGATTTTAAGCAAAAAATATTTGGGAATTATTTGTTAGAAAACACATTGGAAGAATGGGAGAAGCTGGTTCTAGAATAGTCTATAAAAATTATAACCAGAACAGCACAGTAGAACCTTACACAAGATAAGTGTTTCTGCTCCTTGCTGTAAAATTAGACTCTATCATAGAAATAATTTCATAGCTACATAGAGATCCTTTGCATTCCCTTTTATAACTATTCAGTGGCTTGTTGAGTAGTTTTAAACATTGCCTTTGAGTTATGGACATTTGGCTTCTTTTCAGTTTTTTGTTCTGTTAAGTCATACTGTAAAGATCAGCTGTGACTGGAGGTGCAGCTCAGTGGCAGAACTGGCCAAGCATGTTAGGTCCTGGGTCTGATCCCCAGCACTGCAAAAGAGAAAAAGAATTTAAAAAGTAGATATGTGGATATAGACACACAATTTCATAGTTTTGACATCATAACTTTGGAATTGGATCTCTTTCTCTTTTTCAAAAGTAATAGTTGAGTCAGTAGTAACAATGGAAGAGAGTAATAGCACAGGACCAGTATTTTAAAAGCTTAGTGGAAATACAAGTAACAGCTAACTGAAATATCAAGTTTCTTTGTCTTTAAATTTAAAACATAGTTTATTGTATTGGTCTGTGGTATATGTGTACTTGTGCAAATGTAGGGGCCAGCTATGCATGTCGGGTGTCTTTTCCTACTGCTCTTCACCTTATTGCTTGAGACAGAGTCTCAACCTAAAACTTGTAGATTTAGTGGACTCACTTGGCTCAGCAGACCCCACCAAGGACCTCCCATCTGCACCAACGAGCTCTGTTATACCTGACTTTTTACGTGGTGCTGTCTTCTGAACTTGAGTTCTCAGCTTGTGTGGCTTGCACTTTACTCACTGAACCTTCTCTTTAGCCCATGGTGTGATGGTTTTATCTTAACCTATTCTAAAATAGTCTGTTGTTATCAGTGCTTATCTGATACTAAGACTGAAATAAAATAGATCAAAATGTAGTTGTTGTGCTTTTATCTTAGATAACTAAGATTAACAGTATGGGTGTGAGGTTCTCCTGACATTGAATTCAGATTCCTAAGATGGGAATTGATGGATAACAGTATATCCAGGGAATTTTGCTGAGAAAACTGTTTATTGACTTAACCTTTAATTTTTAGTGAAGGAAGCTTACACTAGGGATGGGAAAATGTATAGTGAAATTTAAAACCAAGACTTTTTTCTTTTTGATTTTTCAAGACAGGGTTTCTCTGTGTAGTTCTGGCTGTTTAGAACTCTCTCTGTATACCAGATTGGCCTCAAACTCAAAGCAGTTCACTGGCCTCTGCCTTCCAAGTGCTGGGATTAAAGGTGTGTGCTATCACTTCTTAAAACTGAGATTTCTGGTAAGGAAATTTTAATGAATTCTACTTATAATTAATTGTTCCTCGAAATCGACCTACTATAATAAATACCCCATGACAGAAGCTTAAGCTTCTTTTTGTGAATTTAAATAAGGTACAGTCACAAAATTGTTCATTAGGCATAAATTGTAACTGAAATACCATTTTCCTTTTGTAGATTTATAGTGCATAAGTCACAGCAGAGCAGAATAATCTTGGTTTTATTTTAATTTACTAACAAATATGCCTCCCTCTATAGAATGAAGACCTAGTTTGCTTCAAAGATATCAAACCAGCAGCGCTTCATCATTATCTTGTGGTGCCAAAGAAGCATATTAGAAATTGCAAGGAACTGAACAGAGATCAAGTAGAAATGGGTAAGATGGAAACAGTGTTCTCTGTAGCTTTATTACATGGAATTGTCTTTAAATATGACAGTGCTGATAAAAAAGGCCTAGTGAAATTATCAAGAAGAAACTTTTGAAACATTCCCTTTTTTTGAGAATAAAGGCATGTGTGTGCCACCATTCAGCCTTTGCTTTATGCTTTCTTAAATGATAGTTCTTTTGACTTTGAAATTGGAAGATGCTATGAAAAATTCTAAACAAGTTCTGATGTATTATCTATATAAGCTTACACTTCCTGACAGTTTCAGATGCAGATAACTTAGTGCCAGAGTTTAGTTATGAGATTTTGGTTTTGAACTCTTAGCTTCTGAAAAGGAGATTCGAGTTTTATTTCTTCCAGGATTATTCTGTATTTCTGCTTATTCCCTTCTTTGACTTTTTCTGATATCTTTCCCTAAAACTTTTTTTTTTTTGTTTATTTCAATCTTTTTAGTAGACTTTCTAACTAACCATGGTCTTGTATTAGTTTTGGCAGTACTGTATGGTAACAACATAGCTGAATTAGGCCAGACTTTCTAGAGAGGTGAATAAGAAAACATATAGACAAAATATCTTGGTGTATGTAGATGCCAGAATTATCAGTTAGAAACTTGTTTCTAAATTATATAAAATTCTTCAGTTATCTGAAATTCTTTCCATGTGCTTTATAACATAATGATTTATAACCACGAGGTAGCATTTATACTTAGGGAGATAATATCTAACCTATCTTTACCTGGTTGATTGATTGTGTATTTGTTACTAAAATTTCTATTTCATTCTTTGGCTATTTCTTAGCGATCATATAACCTCTTATGAAGTTTTATTTATTATTAAGGTAGAAGTAGCCTTATGAAGAAAAGAGGCTTCTACAATTATTAGTAATAATTAGTAATTTTTAGCTAGTTATTATAGCTAGTGCATATCAAATATCATAAATATTGAAGCTAATGGGGTTTGGAATTTCATTATATTATTTCCTCTCTCTTCTTGTATTTGAATATTTTCATATAAAACTCTTAAAAGTTGTTGAACTTAACTTTTATTATGTAATCTATAAAGTGAGAAATGTACATGGAAGGACGCGATAACAATGTCAAGGCTAGGCATTGCTGTTGACACTTTTAGAGCTCCTTTTACTTGCAAAGTGCAAGTTCACCAATGTAGATCATATTCTGAGCATTAAAGCTTGTAGAAGTTAATGTGTTTGAAATCTTATAAAGTATGTAATCTGAAGCCAATAGAATTAAATTAGATGTTTATCACAGCAGTAAATATTTTTAAGTTAAACAAACTTCTAAATAGTTATTAAATATGTCAAAGAATATTTTTAATTTATTCATTTTTATTTCATGTACATTGGTGTTTTGCCTGCATGCTTGTCTGTGCAAGGGTGTCGGATCCCCTGGAACTGGAGTAAGAGACAGTTATACACTGCCATGTGTGTGTTGGGAATGGAGCCTGGTTATTTTGGAAATGAAGCCAGTGCTCGTAACCTCTGAGCCATCTCTCCTGCTCTCAAAGAAGAATTTCTAAATAAAATAACACTTCTCTTAATAAGTCCAAAATAAAGATATTGAGTTTATAAATAAATAAAAACCCAACATATTAAAATTGGTGGAATATAGCTAAAGTACCTAAAGGGAACTTTGTAGCTTTGATTGCTAATACTAGAAAATCAGTTTTAAAGAGCTGGAGAGGTAGCTCCGTAGTTAAGAGTGCTTTTGCTTTTCCAGATGGCTTATTTTTACCTAGCACCCATGTTGGATTGCTCATGATAGCCTGTGACTCCAGGGGATCTGACACTCTCTGCTGGCTTTGTGGGCAGTTTCCCACATGTAACATATGCACACAGACATGCACACATAAATAAAAATAAATCTTTTTTTTAAAAAGAGAAGAAAGTGAGTTTCAAATTTGGTAAATTAAGTGTCCACCAGAGAAAATGGGCTTAAGAAATGGCTCAGAGGTTAAGAATACTTTTTGCTCTTCTACAGGACCAGGGTTCGGTTCCCAACACCTACATGCCAGCTCACAACTGTCTAACTCCAGTTCCCGGGAATCACACACCTATTCTGACCCCTGTGGGCTTTCACACGCTGCACAGACGTACACTTGGACACACACATACACAAAAATAAAAGTAATTAATTTTTAAAAAGATAACAGAAAAAGATACACAAAGACAAAGAAAATACTCCAAAGAAAATAAAGTTTTAGTGAGCTTACTGTGTCCCATAGTATAGTATAGTTTATTTCTTGTCTTACAGTTGAGAGCATGGTAGCTGTTGGAAAAGCCATTCTTGAGAGGAATAATTTCACCGACTTTACAGATGTGAGGTATGTATGTTTTACATAGAAACCAACATTAATTACTGATTCTTATGAAACTTGTTTTTCATGAAAAGGGAATTTGGAGTGACAGAGTTTGTGCTTTAGATACAGTATTCCTGGAAGTGAGAATATAGTTCATTGCTAGTATAATTGTAATAAACCTGTTGTGTATGCCTCAACATCTGAAAACCTTCACTTGTACTGTAGACAGACAAGTGTATGTGAATAATAAGTAGGTAAAATAGTTAGAAGTCCTCCCTTCTTGTTCCATATTCTAATTCCTACAAAATTGGGTTAAGCGAATTAACGTATGTAAACTTATATGGCTTAAAAATACATTGTTGGGCTGGGCAGTGGTGATGCATGCCTTTAATCCTTACTCAGGGGTCATCGGCAGGTGGGTCTCTGAGTTTGAGTCCAGCCTGGTTTATAGAGAAAGTTCCAGGACAGACAGGGCTACATAGAGAAACTGTCTTGAAAAGCAAAACAAAACCAAAAACCAAACCCCAAAAAACCAAAAACATTGTTGGGAATAAGGAGGTAGTTCTGTGAGTGACAGTGCTTGCAATACAGCCCTAAGGACCCTAGTTTGAATCCCTAGAATTTAGGTAAAAACCCAGGCAGGGCTGTAGCTTACTTGTAGCTCCAGCATGTTTAGAAGCAGAGACAGGAGGATTTCTGGGGCTTACTGGCTGCCAGTCTAGCTCCAGACTCAGAAAAAGGTCCTGTCTAAAGATAAATGATGAACCAGGACACCCAATGTCATTTTCTTGATATGCATGAGTGTGCATACCAGCCACTCCTATGTATGTGTGCATACATAGACACACACCATTATTAGGCTTCTAGCATAAAATTAACTTGAGTTCATTGCTTGCTGAACTGAACTCTAGCATTTAACAATGTTTGAGCCAAAACCCATAACATTTAATTGATTTTTAAGAGTTTAAATGCTTTCCTATTTAAAAGAATTATTTTATGTTTTATAAAGTAAGAAATTATCAACAAATAATATAAGTTGTTTTAGTATTTAGCGACCTTATCTGATGACAAAAGCTTTTTTTTTTTTTTTTGTAATAATGATTGGATTAATCTTACTAGAGAAATGTTGGACAAGGTCTGAGTATTTTATTAGGGGTGAAAGCCTGCCATCTACTGGCAATGTCTTAAAGTAAAGCCCACTACCTGAATGTCTAGTACATTTGCTTTGAGGTTCATTACAGGCACACATCTTTGCAGAACTAAGCTTATTTGGGTAAGTACTGAAGTGATTAGTAATAATGCAGTTCACACTCTCTAGAGGTTTTATCAGGCTTTCTTTGATAAATAGTATGCATTGTGTATGAACTTCAACATGAGGGACTTTGCGAATACTCAAGAGCATAAAGAAAACATAAATGATCAATGAATGGTAATTTGTTCACCTTTGGATATTTTTAATCTTATGTGATTTACAAGTAATTTAAAAATTGAGAAGTGACTTGTCAATAATTTCTCTGTTACAGAATGGGTTTCCATATGCCACCATTCTGTTCCATTTCTCATCTGCACCTTCATGTCATAGCACCAGTCAAACAGTTTGGCTTCTTATCGAAATTGATTTACAGACCAGATTCTTACTGGTTTGTCACAGTAAGTAATCCTGTTATACCAGCAACATACCAACATATTTAAAGAGCATGTACCTTTTTGTTTTTATTTTTATTTTGTTTTGCTTGATAGCACTAGAGACAGAGTTCTGTTTGTCTCTAACACCATTTTAACAAACTTATTTATTTTGCATTGATGAATGTTGAACCAGGGTTGTCTTATGCTAGTAGACAACATTTTCTTCTGCTGATTTATCTCAAACCTCCCTCATCTCAATTTTGAGACAGGGTCTTGTGTATCATCTAGATGGGCCTTGAAATTGGGATTCTCCTACTACTGTCTTCTAAGGATCTGGGATTGCAAGTTCATGCTATAATTCCCATTCTAGATGAAAAATTTGATTTGAGGGAATGTTCTGGGCAATCTAATTTTGTAAGATGATAAGTAGGACATATATAGAAAAGCAGAGCTTTAAGAATTCAGATCTGGATATAAATTTATACTTTTCTTTCTTGAAAGAACATATACAGGTATTTTTTAAAGCTCATGTTCTTATTGCTCTGCAGTACTGGAAACTGAATGCAGTTCAGTATTGTCATATTTCCCCTGCTGGTACATACATACCCAGTCCTCCTATCGTGTCCCTACCATAGTGCTCTGCTTATTGTCAGCCAAGAGCCAACACTGACACACCATTGTTATCCAGAGTCCTTAGCTTACTTTAGGTTCCACTCTGACTGCAGCACTTTCTGTAAGTGTCCACAGATGCATGACTTGTATCCGCCATTGTAGGCTCACACAGAGTAGTCCCACTTTCCTAAAAGTCCTCTATGCTTATGTTATCTGATGGAGGCTACAAAGAACCATGTATTCATGTCTATTCTTTTATTATTACAGGTTGATTATTGGCTTGAAAAGCTAAGAAAATAAAAATGTGAACCATGGACAAGTTCCTTAACCTGACTCAGGATGAGCTATGTACTGTTTTGCTCTCTTTGAAGTCTAATTGCAGTCTGAAGGTTTGCTGGATATACATGACACTACCACTGAGTAGCCTTACCTTTTTTTCTGAACGTCTATTTTCTGAGATCTGTAATATAGTTATGTGAGTACTTTGTCACTGATTTCTTGTTTGGATGCTTATGTAAGGTTTTATGCTTAAGATACTATAACTAAAAGTTTATTTAATACAAATTTTGCTAATCAGGATGACTGCTGTATTCTTTAAAGTTAAGGTTTCATTTATTAGTAGTCAATAATAATTTATGATGAATAAACTGACATAGAAAATTGAAACCATTTTACAGTGAAGTAGAAAAACAAATTAACAATTTTATGATAGTTTTATTGTCTTACACATAAATTTTCAAAATAAAGAATACCATACTCATTTCGATGATAGAAACATTTATATATATGTGTTACTGGTTTCAGAAACATACAAACACACACACACACACTCAGATAATATATCAGGTTTTCCTTTACCTGAAGCCCAGGATAGTACCAGACTCTGTAATGTATCCTGTGCTTTTTCTATATATGCATACCTTAGACAGGCAGAGTAAGAGATTAATAATAATACTAATAAAATAGAGCAGTTATAACAAGATACAATTGAGATGCTACCAATGTCCATGGTTGTGCTTTGTTGCCATATTAAGTTGATTACAACTACTAAGGACACTGACAGATAATCTGATAACTATAAGTGGGTAATGCATACAGATTGTAGATGATTCATATAACAAGCGGGGTAGAGTGGAATGCTGTGAAATTTCACTGGTCTGTGTAGAATTGCGTGCAATTTAAGATGTATGAATTGTTTATTTCTGGCACTTTGTCATTAGATATTTTGGGTTAGCCATAGATAACTGACACTATTAAAAGTCAGGTTGCAGAAGGTGAAACTTTAGGGAAGACGGAACTACTTCGGTGTAATTTTAAATGAATACAGTAACCAACAATGAGGTATTTTAACAAAATTTAAGTGTAATTTTACCTGTCAGGAGATAAGGAAAAAATAAAAATTAGTAATGTATGAAAACTATTTTCATATGGTATGCTTTTGTAGAAAAGGAAAATGAGAGTATCTAGTGGTTAGACCCAGTGTTATGAAAAAAGACTTGATTTGAAAGTAGAAAGAGACATAGATAGTTTATCCTGATAACATAGTACTAATACTGTTGGTATATCATTTAGTGGAGAGTGTTGATTGGAAGTTGTCCTTGGCATTGTCACACAGTGGTGAGTGGAGGGAGATGTGGTGTTGAAAGATGATTCTGCATTGTGCCATTGTCTAATATTGTTATGTATGCAGCAGGACAGGAACATGAAGACTAATGCATTATAGAAATCAGCTAAGATTTCTAGTTTATTCTTTTGGCATGATGATAAGTGATTTTAGTAACACACTAATTATTACAATGCTTGGTTACAATATCTATAGTCAAGTGTTGTCTAGTTTGATTAAAATTAATTAATTCAGCAAATATGTTTTAATATTTAATAAGTGCCAAATGCTATTGGGATCCAGAACTAAAGAAATGATAGAGGACAGTTGCCAATGGTATGGGGTGAGGCAAAAATAATTTATTAGATTTTAATGTGTTAAATGTGGTAAAGAGGCCATGGAGGGAGACCACTACTGAGAATAGGTAGTAAGTGGGTAACACCTAAGTTCAAGACTCAGTGTTAGGCTGGAAAACAGCTGAGAACCGAGTTCTGTTTCCACTGTTAATTTATACAAACATTTGAATTTCAGCTCATTCACTAGAGGTGGAGAAAGGGATTTGTGTGCAGAGGCTAATCTCACAATTAGATTTATAGGTTTTATAGCACTGCCTTGTATAATAACTTTCTGATCATTTGCATAGCTCACAATCAGTTTTTTCTATACCAGTAAAAATATGACAAACTTCAGTAAAGTTGCAACCTTTGAATGTTTTATTCTGAACTTGCAGTGATGTAATTTACCCCATCATGAGAGTATATGAAAGATGGTCAGGGGATTGTTTAAATGCCCTTAGGGGTCTTTAGAAATGTAATTAGCTGGTTGATTGTGTTTGTATAGGTTTATATCTTCTCAAGGGGGCAGAATGGGTAAAGGTGCTTACTGTCTGACAGTAAAACCCTGAGGACCTGTGTTTGATCTCTGAATTTATGTAAAGGTGAAAAGAAAAGAAAGGAGCCTACAAACTTGTCCTCTGGTACACATGACCTCTATGGATCTCCCCACCCATTATATGTATGCACACATACACCGAGATAACAAAATTTAAAAATCCTTGAAAGAACATTTCTAATGTAATTTTTCTTTACTTATAAAGATGAATAACCAAATTACAGTTATAATCTGCTTAGTCTTTTTATTAGTGTTTGGTTACTCGTTACCTATCTACAACATCAATTCAAAACAAAGCTAATTAATAGTGTCTTACTCACTGTTCTATTACTATGAATAGACACCTTGGCCAAGGCAACTTTTATAAGAGAAAGCATTTAATTGAGGCTTGCGTATTGTTTCATAGGTGTGGTATGTTGTCAACATGGCACCATGCAGGTAGCTCTGGAGTAGTAGCTGGCAACTGCATCATGATCTGTATGCAGAGAGAGAAACACTGGGCCTTTTAAAACCTCAAAGCCCACTCCTTGTGATATACTTCCTTTCACAAGGCACACCACGGCATCAAGACCACACCTAACCTTTCTAATCCTTCTCTAACAGTTCCACTCCCTAATGACTAAGCATGCAAATATATGTGCCCATGGGGTCCATTCTTATTCAGAACACCACATAAAATGTTTAAAATAGTATTGAGAACATTATGCATGTGATACTAATGTGTAATTATAAAATTATTATGATAAAGTAACTAGGAGAAAAAAATAAAAATGAAGAAGTAATCTGTCAAATTTGATTCTCTGTACTCTTAATATTACTAAAATCCATAATTAAACTCAAAAGTGTTTAATAAACTGGCTTAATGGTATAAAAAACTTCACCATTGGAGATGGAGACACACCTTTTCTCTCATATAAAGAATCAAAGATCAGGAACTTTTTTAGTTATTGTTTTGTTGCTATGAAGAGACACGATGACCAAAGGAACTGGTATAAAGGAAAACATTTAACTGGGGGCTTGCTTACAGTTTTAGTGGGTTGGTCTATGATCATGGCAGGAAGCAGACTGGTGTGATTGCTGGAGTAGTAGCTCAGAGCTTTATGTCCTGATCTTCAGGCAGAAGGCAGAGAAAGGGACTCTGAGGCTAGCTTGGGCTTTTCTAATCTCAAAGCCCACCCCCAGAGACACACCTCCAAGGCCATACCTCCTTCAACAAGGCCACACCTAATTTTTCCTAAACAGTATTACTAACTGGAGAACAAGCATTCAAACATGAGCCTATGGGGGCCATTCTCATTTAAATTACCATAATAACAGTTTTTGTTTTATTGTATTATTTTAGTTTATTTTGTAGTCAGATACTTTTTTAATATTTCACTATGTACTAGATGCAAGTAGGCCAAAGCAGTGAAATGAAGCAGATACTTGATTTTTCATGTTTGTACTAGAACTGTAAATGCAAAAAAAAAAAAAATCTCCATTTCAGTTTAACCTAATGGAGATGGCTTAGTTCACTTCTGTAACATGAGGACCGGCTTGTTGGGGTTTCTGTCCCGCCCGGTACCCCACAACCGGCAAATCCCAAAGAAAATAACACGGAGTCTACATTAGGTTATAAACTGATTGGCCCATTAGCTCAGGCATCTTGTTAACCCTTGTAACTTATATTAACCCATTATTATTATCTATGGTAGCCATATGGCTTGGTACCTTTTTCAGCTGTCAGCTTACATGTTGCCTCTTCAGTGGTCTGCGCAGGAATGGCGAGGGAGCTTCCTGCTTCCCAGAATATTCCTGTTCTCATCGCCCCGCCTCTACTTCCTGTCTGGTTGACCCACCTATACTTCCTGCCTGGCCAATCAGCGTTTTATTAAAATACATGATTGACAGAATACAGACAATTCTCCCGCACCACACTTCTGATTAAGAATCAGTTTCTCATTGTTTGGTTAGCTAGTTAAATCTTCACAAATAAAGATGGAGCTTTGTTCATTATTCATGCATTAATCAAAGCAATCCGTAAACTAGATACCATTCAGTTAGTATTGTACTTGGGATGTTTCCTCTCACCAATCCATTCTTCTGTTTTCCCTATCTTTACCATGACAACTGCAGTCTTTCAGTGCTCAAATCAGAAGTGCTGCACTCACTGTAGACTCTTTTACACTTTATAGCTAACCTACTACCAGATCTGTTGGCAGTATATTCATAATTTGGCCACTTCTTACCAATATTGTACTGCTGCAATCATGACCAGTTACTTCTTAACAGCTTCTTGCTGGTCTCCCAGACCTTACACTGTTGAGTCTGCACTCTATCCACAGACTATTATCAATGTTCTCTTATGCCTTCTGGCTCCTAAAGTCTCTGCCCTCAGATTTGTACATGTTTTGGCACCATGTGTTGGTATGATGGGATGTACACTGAAAGTTGGCTCATTGCTCTCAGTTCCAGAGTCTGCTTTTGCAAACACTCGTCCTTTCCTCTCTTGAAGACGCCTAGACTCTCACATCACTGGCCTCTATGCCTCCACTTTTTTTCTTTGAGAGTTTTCTTCAGAATTTTTACTAAATCAAGTGACTAAATTACTACATTGGGAGTAGTTCACTGGTAGAATACTAGTTTAGTCTTATGTGAGGTCTTCTGTTGAACACATACACACACACCCCAAATTGATCATGTACTCTTGCTCTTCACATCTTCACTCTATCCTCCGTAGACTTTTTAGCTTTATTTTCTGAATGCACATGCCATGTACCAGTCACTTTTACTATTACAACAAAATCACTTCTTTGAAAATCTTTATTTACTATATATACTGTGTTCTGCCTGCACACTTGCCTGCAGGCCAAAAGAGGGCACCAGATCTCATTACAGATGGTTGTGAGCCATCATGTGGTTGCTGGGAATTGAATTCAGGACCTTTGGAAGAACAGGCAGTATTCTTAACCTCTGAGTCATCTCTCCATCTCCCCACTCTATTTTTTTTAAAGATTTGTTTATTATGTATACAATGTTCTGCCTGCACGTATGTCTGCACCAGATTTCACTACGAATGGCTGTGAGCCACCATGTGGTTGCTGGGAATTGAACTGAGGACCTCTGGAAGAGCAGCCAGTGCTCTTAACCATGGAGCCATCTCTCCAGTCCTCTTTGAGCATCTTTTATCCTTTAAATTCCAAGTTCACACACCAGCCTTTGTGAGGTCTTCTCTGATACCTTTCATTCTCAGTTGCAACAATATACTTTTGGCAGCTCCCATACACAGTATTTTATTTTCTTAGCATAGGCTTTCTATACAATGTAGCCAAGATATGATGGGGGTACTTCTTGTCATTGGATTTTGATATCTTTTTGCAGTTGATATCTATTTATATCTTTCTATATCTGTTACTCTATACTCTCTTTCTATATCTATTACATTAGTATTTCATGTATATGTCTGACCACAAATCCACTCCATCTCTCTTGAGTACCTTATGATGCTGATAATGTTATCATAACACATTCAAGTTTTACTGAGGAGCCTAATATCACTGTATTAGTTATTTATCTGTTGCTCTGATAAAACACCATGAACAAAGCAACTTACAGAAGGAAGTGTTTATTTGGGGTTTATGGTTCCAGAGGGCTAAGGGTCCATCATCATCACAGCGGGGAAGCATGGCAGCAGACACACATGGTGATTGGAGCAAGCTGAGAGGTCACACTGTAAACTTCAATCAGAAAGTAGAGTGAGAAAACTTGAAATGGTGTACATTTTTTAAGTTCTTAAAATCAGTTCCCAATGACATAGTTCCTTTCAGCAAGTCCACACCTCATAATCCTTCCCCAAACATTGCCACTACTTGAGAACCAAACATTCAAATGTTCCAGTGAATCCATCAAAATCAGGTAACTTTCAATCCAAAAATTGATGTGATAGCCTGCATGTAGGCTGATTTTCTTAGCCTTGTTTACTTGGTGGCATCTATATCCATTATAAATTAAGTGGGAAACTCTGAGTTTCTAAATCCAAACACGCTAGATATTTAAAGAATTTAATAGCCAAATTGACAAGGCCATGGGCAAGTGTCATATAGTTCCTTCGCCTTGCTGACTTCTTTTTCTCAACATTCTTTTAGAACAAGTTCTTCTTTTCATTAGATTTGTTTTTAATGTTTTTTGAAGCTTTAGTTGTAGCCAACGTTCATAGCTCACATGAAGTCGTGTCACTGGAGAAGGTCCAGCTTAGCTCAACAAGACATACTTATTTGTAAATTTGTAGTCCTTAATTATTATTGTTATATTTGAATCACAGCAAAAGTAGAGTTTAAGAATGATTGAGAGAGAAAGCTGACTCCATTTTTCTTCTTTAACACACAGAACTTTCTTTAGCAGTAGGGAATTATGAGGGTTTGCCGTTAGGGCTTCAGATTAGTTCTGGGGAGTCTGGAGACCAAGGGACGGGATTTATTGGCATGTGCCTTCATGGCTGTGTAAAATTTGGGACATATGAAGAGAACTTTTCTTCTCATCAGTTCTCTGTGATGCCCAATTCCATTACAGATGTTGGGTGTTCTGCCTGAGACACATGCATGCATGGTTTGGCATTGCATATGACCACGGTTGTTGAGACTTGTTAACTTTTTATTTCTTTGTTTTGTGTCATATTAGTCTCATAGCTGAAGTGGGATGCTATAATCACAATAGAAAGTACTCTGTCTAATTTCTGACCCTTGATGTTCAGAAATGGCCTCTGAGTTCTAGTAGGCAGCTGTGTCAGGGTCTTCACTACTTGTAGAATATCAATCTTAAAGAAGAATTCAAATTTCTAAGAGGACGGCTGTGCCTCCTTCCCAAACTGCCCATGTTACTGGTTTAGAACACAGTTTTTATCTAATAAATTATTTGGGGCTTGATACTGCCACCTTTTTCTAATTCTGGGCTCAGCCACTCTCTCAGTTAGGGTTTCTATTGCTGCAAAGAGACACCATGACCACAGCAACTCTTATAAAGGAAAAACATTTAATTGGAGGTGGCTTATAGTTTGAGAGGTTTAGTCCTTTATTATCATGGTGTGACACGGTGGCATGCAGGCAGATGTGGTGCTGCAGAAGGAGCTGAGAGTCCTGTATCTTGACTCATAAGCAACAGGAGGTGGATGATACTGAGACATTGGGTGTGGCTTTAGCATATGTGAAACTTCATAGCCCATCCCCACAGTGACACACTTACTTCAACAAAGCCATACCTACTCCAACAAAGCCACAGATAATAGTGCCACTGCTTATGAACTCATGGAGGCAATTACATTCAAAGTACCACAGCCACATAGCAGATTACCTGTAACTGTACAACTCTCAAAGTTCTGGGAGAAATAGTCACCAGTCACCAACCAGCTCAGGTAAAGGAACCTAATGCCTCCTGCTCATCTGCGACTGATGAACTTTAAGTATCTCATGGTAATAGTGGGCCAGAATCGTCTGCTTCCCACACTGGAAATCGTGGCAAGTCTGGGAAGCTGTCATATGATATTGGGGAAACCCGGGTAACTTCTTAAAGTTCTTGGTTTCATTAGTAAAAGAATTGAAAGACAGACAAAAATGGAAGCTTGAGGGAAAAAAAAAAAAAGGAGCTCAAACAGAAGCTTGACTACTGAAATTTCAAAAGAAAATTCCAGGGCAGGCAAGCTGCAAGTCTTGAAGTCACTCAGGTGAGAAAGGAGGTCTGTCACATGGAGGCAGTCACACTGTTGGGAGAGGAGCTTTAGGAAAAGAGTGGAGCAGCTCAAAACATTTGTTAAGAGAATTTAAATGCACACTTAGGCTCTGACTACCAACTAAAAGAAAAAGAAATAAAGACAAAAGAATAGCTATATTCTGAGTCAGGACCCAGAAAGCCAGGTAGACCCAGCACAATGTCCTGACAGCTGGTTTCTAGGAACTGCACCAGAGAGTGGGAATTCAGGAAAGGTGAAGTACTTTGATCTTGACTGCAGGTAAGCCCTCATCCTTGTTCAGTAAAGACTTTTCAGGTGTAGCCTATTGGGGTAGGAGCATCCACAGCCATGTAATAGTGCTCTATACTCTATAAACTCATTGATTTCCAAAGTGAATTTTGGTGATACTCTGCCTTGATTTGTTCTTGAGACTGGGGGAGACAGGGTAGATGTTGCTTACATGCACCCCGGGAAGGGATTTTAGCAACAATAACAAGCAAACACAAATCTTTTTTTTTCTTAAACAGGAATTCTCATTAAAAAAAAAAAACTTTCTCAATGCCATTTATTGGCCCCATGCAATAGGCTATGTTTTGAAATGTGAATATTATTATACCTAATCCTTGTAACAGTCATTTGTAGGTGGCAATATTCCAGTTTTTATAAGAAAACAGAGACTTGGAGATGCCACAAATTTTGCTAAGAACATAGGAATGATAAATAGTGGTGGACCTGACGTTTGAGTTATGAGAATCACCACACTCTGTATTGAGCTCTACTACTAAGCATCGACTGTAGCACGTGGTGCTAGGGAGAGGCAGGATACTTTTATACATTATCTATTGTCAAGGTGGAATGCAAAACTCCCAAAATGGAGGTCTCAATAGGACAAAGGGTCAGTACTTTTAAAAGTTAACGACACTTGTAGAATGAGTCACTGTCTTACAAACTGTTGATATTAGACCCATCTGAATGATTAGGATAACCCTCGCCAATGTTTTTAATCTACCATTGACCGTGGAGTGACTGTGTGCCTGAATAAAACACAATTATTGAGTGTTAGTCCGAGAAAGGTCTTCCATACCGAGTTAAGCAAAGTCCTTGAGAGTTCTTGAAAAGTTTTGCAAAATCACAAGAAATCCACTCAGCGTTAAAGCCTGGTGCAGGTGAGACCTAGAATCCTGGATAGTTAGAGGGGTCTACACAGAACAGTAAAATTTAGGTCCAATTTTGAGTTGAAGGGCTGAGGAGGGAGTCGAAGTGCACTCCAAGTGTAGCATCATTGGGAACTGCGGGATTACAGCAGTCAGCCCCTTAAAACAATGCACCTCTCACTAAGGGGGCAGCTCAAGAGAGCGTGGCCTCTGGGAAGGGCACGATCTAGCTCTGCACTCCATCCCCCACCCGCCCACTCACACACACTCCATCCGGATCCCGTCCCGATCTCGATCTTGATCCCGATCCCAAGATTCTGTCAGGCCCGTGCGGTCCAGCTTCCGTTTCCGGTCCTCGGCTCTGCCTCAGCGGAAACTTCGCTCCTGGGTCGGAAAAGGGGCGGGCCCGCAGAGGCCGCGCAGGCGCACGGCAACCGCTGCAATGGCGGTGCCGGGCTCCTTGAATAGATATCTACTGCTCATGGCACAGGAGCACCTGGAGTTCCGCCTGCCGGTGAGCCGTCCTGGGGTACCCGACGCAGAGGCCCACACTCATTCGCGCGCCAGATTGGGAATCTCCGGGCAGCCGCACGCGCCCGGCTTGGGGCGGGGGTGAGAGGTCGCTGGTGGGATGATACTGCTCGGGGACCTTTCTCCAGGACCAGCCTTGTCATTCATTCCTCTGCACGTGAGCCTGGCGCCGCAGTTAAGCAGGAGAACCTGATCAGGCCCTTCAGGACTCCTGGTCCGACCGAGGACAGAGACGTCCCATAAGGGCGCTCAGGGGAGTGTGAGAAGTATCAGAATATGAAGTTCAGGCGTGGTGGAAGGCTTGAGGGTGGTACTTGATGAAGTTGGGAAATAGCTTTTTGTTTATTCAAGAAACGTTTTCCAAAACGCGTGTAATCGCGTGCACCGGGCGATGAGGATGTGCTGACTGACAGCTCTGCCCTCAAAGAGCCTACTGTTTATTTAGGCTCTAAGCAGACAGCTAAGCACAATTGTAACGTTGTTAAGTGCAGTGATGGGATGTCCAGTAAGGATAGATGGGAGCTTTTAAAACGGCAGTCTTGTCCAGTGAGGGATGGGGGCTTTCATGGTGGCCTCCGTGATGAGGTGACATTGAACGACAGGATTATTTAGCTGGGCCGAGGAAGTAGGTACATTATAAGTATAAACTGTTGTTCATTACTGGTCATCAGTTACGTGGCAGAGCGTGGTCAGGAGAGAAGTAGGTTGATGGACCAGAAAAAGCAGACTTGAGAACTCTATAACTTGGAAGAGGGATTAAAGAGGTTAAAAGAGGCAGAATTAGGTTGTTTTTAATAGAAAGCAAAATGAAGAATGGACTTGAGAGGAATAAGACTTGAGTTGACACTGCTTAAGACTCTGTTGAAATGGTAAATGATTAAGAAATTAACCTAGTGTGAGCAATAAAGACAGGATAGAATTGCAGTGTGGGAGATGGGAACAAATCTAGACTTGTGATAAATATTTGTGATTATTTTGCATAAGAAAACTAGGAAAGGGTGGGATTTTTTCAAGTGTAAGTTCTGAAAGTGGTGAGACGATGGAATTGAAGAGATGGCTCACTGGTTAGAGCACTCACTGCTTATCCTGAGGACCCGAATTTGATTACCAGTACCCCTATCAGGAAACTTGCTTACAGCTATCTGTAACCCTACCTATGGGGAGAACCCACACTTCTAGACCATCAAACCTTCCTTAGTTTTCTAAGTGTACACAGGGTTTATTTATTTACTTATTTATTTTAGAGTGGTAGGCCAAGTACAAATGCTTGGAAGCATTGACATTAAAGGAAAACTGAAGAGGAGACCATGCACCATGCCAAACCTGAGGGCCTCAGACGCAAGGAGAGAGTGGCAGTTTAGAGAGCAGAAATGAATAGTGTTGAATGCATGTGTTTTGGGGTTTAAAAGGTTACTCTCTGAAAAGATAAAAGTGAGGAAATGGAAATAAGGCAGACTTCTTGAATATTAGAATATGGGAGGGGAAAGTACAAGATTAGTTACTGTTTGAGGGGACTAGGGAATAGATCTGCAGAGAGAACGGAGCTTCAGTCACCACCATCTTGATTGCCATAATATCTACATTTCTGTGCTGATCTCGGCATAGGGACATCCTACCCCAGGTAGCTGTAATGACGTACATGGGAAGGAACAATAGCCAAAGGATGTTATTAGTATACTTTAATATCTAAAGTATTTAGAAGATCTGACAATCAAATTATAGTCTTACTCCCATGCTTTGTAATGTCTCCTCTACAAATTTGTGTTATTCATGTAAAGAAGCCTTTGGGCTATCTTCACTGATTTACCTATCATCTGTACTAGTCTGTGATTCATTCACATGTTTGAATTGAATGTACCCCTTACACACACACTCACCTCTTAAGATTATTTTTATTCTTTGAAATTTTCATACAATTTGCTTTGATTGGACTTAGTTCCAATTCCTCCTAAAACTCATAACTTTCTAATACAAGAAACAATTTGATGTATTGCCAAAGGAAAACTAGAGGTAGCATTTGTTGTCAAATCTCCCATTCTTTTTGGTTTGGAATGGACAATTTGATGATGTGGCTGTCTTTCTCCTGTCGGCTATGGGCTGGGTGTTAAGACCTTCTGGCAGGGAGGAGAGGAGAATGTTGGCAACCAGCAGCAGGGTCACTTAACTTTTCCTTAGTTCCTTTTGCCATAGGGCCAACATAGAGAATTCATTTGCTATTGAAGGAAACAAATTTTCAGTGTTAAGAGGCAAATTCTTTGTATAGTCATTTTGTGTTTGTCAGTCCAAAGAGATTCCTTCGAAGAATCTATGTGTTGTTTGATCAGATTTCCCCTTTGCGTGCATGTTACATTTAAATCTGTACCGTGGGCAGGTGTGGTGACATATTCCTGCAATCCTAGCATTTGGGAAATGGAGGCATGTGAATCAGGAGGTCACAGCAGCTGTTGAGACTCTGTCTCAAAAAATAAACAAACAAAAATAAAAGAATCACTGTATTAGTCCTTTCTAGATTTATTCCTATTGGGAAAGGAGTTTAACCATGTAGTTATCCATACTGAATTCACAATTATGGCCCCTAGCTAATTATTTCTTTTCCAAACATCTTGAAGTCATGTTTAATAATTTATTTTATTTTGATTAGTTGTTTGTCTTATTTACTAATCTATAGCATCTGTGAATGTTTTCTTCCTCTCCAAACCAGGACAGGACAGTTTGTTTTTGCCGCTCATACATAAAATTTCTCAGAAATTGCTTAATCATGGTTAGGACCATACAAATCTCAGCTCCACATTTCAATTGCCTGATGTTGAAACTTCAATGCCTCAAGTAGATATCAGCCTACTCTTTTATTTCTATTATTAGTCCTGTTTTTCTTAGCAGGCTCAGTTTAAAATCACTCTTCTTGATGGTGTGACGAAGTAGCTGCTGGAAGTAACCACATGGAAGAGCTTTGTTTTGACTCCTGACTTGAGAGAGTATAGTTGAGGCATGGTGAGTGGCTTAGTGTGTGGCAGGATCACAGGGAAGCAGCCTGCTCACTTGACAGACACAGAGAAATGGAGCAGGTTGGAATCATCCTCAAATCCTGCCTCTTAGTGATAGACTCAGTCATCCCTGGCTCCACAAGCCAAGGGCTGAGATTTAAAACATTGGAGGACATTTCTTAAATACACAATAACAATATGTATTTTCTCTGTATTTTCAATACAGGAAATAAAGTCTTTACTATCACTGTTTGGAGGCCAGTTCATTAACAGTCAAGAAACTTATGGAAAGGTAAGATTTTTCTTTTCTTCTAAGGAGAATAGGTAGTTTATTTTGGAGCCTATTTAAGTGACCATGGTCTGGGAATACAGATTCAGGCTACCCCAAATTCCATGTTCCAGTGTGGGAGCTTCATAGTTTCACAGAACAAAGGAAGCCCAAAATCAGCCCTTATGGCAATTCCTTTGTTCAGAGTGACCCCCTCCTATGAAAAGAAGGATGGAGGGGAGAATATGGATATAATGGTGTGAGAGAACGCCGCTGTGCTTGGCCAGGTTCTGACAAGGGGCTGTAAGGGTGGAGCTTACCAGTTTGTTTTTGGGGCCAGAGGACAAAGAAACCCTTGCTGATACATCTGAAGCTTTTCCCCTTAAATAAAATAATACAATAATCAAAATTAATAGCAATATATAGACACCACGACTTTACATCAGTGTTAATTCGCAGGATGCCTCAGACCGCAGCTATCCAGAAAATGAGTGACCAGGGTGAGCATGGTAGCATATCCCTCAATTCTGTTGCCTGGGAAGTTAAGACAGGAAAGTGACAAGTTTGATCCTAGCATGGACGACTTAGTGGGACTTTGTCTTTGAGGGGGGTTAACATAGTTTGGTTTCTTTTGTGGTGATAAACACTAGGACCGAAAGCAAGTCGTGGAGGAAAGATTGATTTGGCTTTGCAGTCTGATTCTAGTCTATCATGGAGGGATATAAGGGCAGCGACCTGGAGACAGGAACTGGAGCACAGACTGTGGAGGGATGCTGCTTACTGACTTGCTCGGCTTGCTTTCATAAGCACTTCAGAACCACTTGCCAGGGATGGTACAGCTCCCAGTGGGGTGGGCCCTTCCATATCCATCGATATAATGTCCCCGAGATTTAACCCCCTGCCAGTCTGATGGAGGCAGCTAGGTGTGTCAGGTAACAAAAAGCAAACCGTATAGAGAGCAAGGAAAGGGGGAAGGGAGGCGAGATTTAGTAATTAGGAAATAAATCAAGGTAATATACTTAGAAGTTAAAATAATGATGTTATAAGGAGTGGTTAGTAATAACGGCAATTCCAGTAATACAGTCTCACGTGCATTAGTTTTCTAGTTCAAACTTCATAAAGGCAAGAGAAAAGTAATTTTAACCTGGATGTTGCGCACAAGCTTATAATTTCAGCACTTTGAGGTGGAGGCAGGAGGCTCTTGACACATTGAGTATGAGGCTCATCTGGAATACATAAATGTATAGAAAGTAGTTTTTTTTTATCTCTAGAAGTAAGTTTAAAGTGTATTGACATTTTCATCTATAGAGTCTTTATAAAAATTTTCTTACACTGTAATTTATTAACAGGTTATCTACAAATAGTTTACCTTTGTATTATCAGAATGATTCTAATTTTGATCAGAGTCAAACCAGGTGCTTTTACTGACACGTAGGAATTTTTCCTGTTGTCTTCCTGAATCAGAGTGTATTAGACTTTGGAGCCTTTTAGTAATTTTCATGCTTTTTTTTTCTTTCAGTCTCCATTTTGGATTCTTAGCATTCCCTCTGAAGATATTGCCAGAAACTTAATGAAACGGACAGTGTGTGCCAAGTAAGAGAAACTCCTCGTGTTGTGCTGCATGCCACACACGGTCTCACAACCACTCTGTTCTGATTTGTGCCAGGGGAGGTGTTAAAGGCTGGGAGGATGGTAGTGGAGCGGGGATCGTCTTAGCCTGAGTTACATAGATTTACCATTGGGTGCTGATGAGGAACAGAATCACCTTCTGGAGTTGAGGTGACGGACACTTGCAAGTGTAGTGGGAGGACACTGCAGAATGACATATCCTTACATAGTTTGAATATGGATATGAATGAATGCCACATCTAGTGTCACCAAGTCTTAAAAATCTAAAACTGCTTTTCTCATTTTCAATTTTTAGTTGATCAGATTGGTAAATTTTAATTTTTAAAATGTGGGAACTGTCATGAAGTATATTTGTTAGAGAAATGAGTTCTCTTTTTTTTCCCCTTGGTTTTTTGAGACAAGGTTCTCTGTGTAATTCTAGTTGTCCTGGAACTCACTTTGTAAACCAGGCTGGCCTCAAACTCACAGAGACCCACTTGCCTATGCATGCGTGCTGGGATTAAAGGTGTGCACCACCACCGCCCAGTAGAGAAATGAATTCTAACAAGCATATTTTTTAATAAATTGATCATTGTTCATTCTTGTTTCTAGATTTTTATCTTTAACCTCCCTTATTTCCATTTTCTTTAAATTTTTTTGATTGACACTTAGTTGCTTTTTCCCCTGACTATAATGGCAGATTATTGAAATATTTTTCCTTAAGATTTTGGTTTTAATAATGGAATGAAAAGTATATAGCAATGTTTTGTAATGTTATGGTATGACGGTCACCTCCATATTTATCTAACTTTTTCCTGTTGAGAAGGATGCATAATTCTAAATCTAATTTCTTAAATTTCAACTTGTTAAAGATCTTATTATTAAATATAAATGACTAGAAAATGGAAATAACAACAAAAATAAAAACGACTATTTGTATGCTACTTTATTTTATGGTTGTTTGAAGTTTTTGAATTCAAGAAATAAGGGATATTACTTTTAAAATAGCTACTTGAGTACTCAAAACAAATATGTTGAAAGCTCATTTCTTTTGATGCATATGTTTGATGAGTAGTAAAATGAATAATTGTATAATAACTGTAAAGTATATAACATTTTACTTTTGGTTGTTCTTCATTTCTGTGGGTGAGATACTCCTAAAGAAACTGCTAAGTAAGAGTAGCATTACTTGCTTGCTCTAAATTCAATAGAAGAGGAATTCACTTTCAAAGATGGTATATGCAACCTACAGATAATTAAACTAGACTTACAAGGTCATATTGAAATATTAAAAATAAATTTTTCTGAGGTTGAGTTAGGCTTAAAATTAGATTAAAATTTTTCTAGTAAGGACTTTTAGAAGATATATGTATGTATTTTTATTTTATATGCATATGTTTGTCTGAATATCTGTATGTATTCATGTGTGCAGATGCCCTCAGAGGCCAAAAGATAGACTTGGATCCCTTGAAACTGTAGTTATCAGTGGTTATAAGCTGCTTGATGTGGGTGCTGGGAACCAAATTGGGTTTCCTGCAAGGGCAGCTCTCTTAGTCACTGAGCCATCTCTCCAGCCCCTTTCCACAAAATGAAACATACAGCAAACCCTAAGTACTCACTTTATTAGAGCTCAATGTTTTGAGTTATGTAGTAAATTTTAACAAATGATAACTAAATAGTAATTATAGGGTTTTTCTCTGCTTACCATTCCCCTTTTTAATGGGGAATGTGTTTAGAAAATTTTGATTTTCTGCAGCTTTTCTTACAGTGCCATGTGATTTTGGAATGTTTATATTACCCAATATAATATATAATAAAAAAGGCATGGGGTATTGCTCAGTGGTTGACAGCATCCTTAACACACATAAGACCCTGGGGTCAGTCCCTAGCCCCCCTCAAATATATGCATATATATTTATGTATGTGGATAAATGGTGAAAAATTGGAAAACCGCTAACTTAATGTTGGATTTCCCATTTTTCATGTCAGGTTCACCTACTTTGTATAGTTTGGGGTTGTATTGTTGTTTGTTTCCAGCATGCGTATTTCTCATGAATAGATGAGAAAGCATGACCAATGATGGTTTTATTGTAGCAAGCATAAAGAACTAGCAAAATTACTATTATGTATTGCTGTGTGAACTAAGTTCTTTACTGAGGTTAGTACCAACCATTTATTTCCTAGGTCTATATTTGAACTATGGGGTCATGGAAAATCTTCTGAGGAGCTGTATACTTCTCTTAAAAATTACCCTGTGGAGAAGATGGTGCGTAGTGAAATGTGATTTTACGTAGGCACATGTGCCTGTTCTGTAGAATGCATATGCTTACAAAATTTATCTGCTTCTATTTTAGGTTCCATTTCTACATTCAGAGTCTACATATAAAATAAAGATTCATACATTTAATAAAACATTGACTCAAGAAGAAAAAGTCAAACGAATAGATGTAAGTGAAATTAGCTAAATCGAAGCCTGTGGACTAAATACACTCTAGCTGTTGATCTGTTAAGGCTTTCTATGTTGTGTATGTGTATCTTGTGTAGTTGTGACATCAGACCCGCACAGCATGTATTACTAGATAAGCACAGTTTTCTATGATTCTTTTTATAAATTCTTAGAATACATTAGAATTTGTCGGTAGAGGTTGCTTGTTCATTCCTGACTTCCCAAACCTGAAATAATCAAACAGAAAATATGTTAATTGCAATACTGTTTGGCCAATAGCTTAAGCATATTTCTAGCTAGCTCTTACATCTTAAATTAACCCATTTCTATTTTTTTCTTAAATTTTACCATGAAGCTTGTGATTTACTGGCAGGTGGGAGGGATATCTTTCTCCCCCAGAGACTGCATGGTATTTCCCTGACTCTGCCTACTCTCTCTCTCTATATCTCTGTTTACATTTTCCATCTGACTTTACTCTGTTAAGCCATTGGCTGAAAACAGCTTTTTTATTAACCAATGACAATAAAACATATTCACAGCTTACAGAAGGGAATCCTGCATCACCTCCCCTTTTCTGTCTAATAAAAAAGGAAGGTTTTTAACTTTAACATGGCAAGATTACATACCAAAAAAAGTTATCAACCAAGAATTACAGTTACAGTACTTATATTTACTTTATCTTTTATCATAACTAAGGAAAACTATAAGTATAGCTATCTAGTCTTCAACTCCATCAAAGACCCCAGAAGGATATAATATTACCTAAGTTAACAGAAAGTACATTGTAAGTAACTTCCAAAACTCTAGAATTGACAGAGATATCTTGCTGCCTGGACAGTCACCCAAAATTTTTCTGTACCATTTGGGGCATCCATCTTCAGCCTACTGTCCCATAGTTTCCAGGAGACTTTTCCATGAAGCAGGAAATTTCAAAGACAGTTTCACATATATTAGCAGTTTGTCAGTCGTTTTCTTCTGTGTCCTGCAGAATGTCTGGCAGATTCTTTCTTGAAGCAGGAACCCCAAAGAACCATGCACCTTTAGTTTAGGCAGGTTCAGCAGTCATTTTTCTGTGGGTCCTGTTTGTCCAGTTCATATAGCATAACATCAAGCAGTCCAAGCAAAAACAGTTTCTTGCCCAAATGGCTAGCCAACTCCATAAGGAGCCTCTTTGATGCCCATCTCCCTCATGAAGTAAATGGTGCTGCCAGGAGCAGATGTGTCTCGCTATGAAAAGTCCTAAGTTTTTAAAACATTTTAAATACCATATTATGTAAGTCTTTGAAAGATTTGAAGAATAGCTATCCTGAAATATACCTCTGTATATCTAGAAAACCTAACTAACATGATTGCAAGCTTGATTTTATAGATGACTATTAACTTGTATTTCTTAATTATGCATTACATTTTAAAATGAGCTGTACAAATACAATCTTTTTTTAAAATTTATTTATTTTTTATTATGTATGCAACATTCTGCCTCCATGTGTGCCTGCAGGCCAGAAGAGGGTGCAGAGCTCATTACAGATGGTTGTGAGTCACCATGTGGTTGCTGGGAATTGAACTCAAGACCTCTGGAAGAGCAGGCAGTGCTCTTAACTGCTGAACCATCTCTCTAGCCCCAAATACAATATGTTAAGAGCAGTATGTATGTATGTATATATAACAAAACTGACCTTAAATTTGTATCAATTAGACCAAGATACATATCTGTGCAAAATATTCATCTCTATAGCATATCCCTCTTTAAATGTAAATAGACATTATAACCAATATTTGGGAATTTGGGCATAGTTCTTTCCTAACTGCTTCCTGCTTTTTGTTGGGGAAGAATTTTTGGTGACTCATAGATACCTTTCAGGACTTTTTGTTCCATCAAATCACATTAGTCTGGAAGGAATCCACAGGTTCTCATCTTCTGTGGAAACAAAAGCAGAACCTCTTTTCCAAAGCAACATATCCTTAGACCCAAATTTTGAAGTCTAGATACCTTTAAAACTTATATATTGGTTTAGCTTAGCAGTTCCCAGAATCCAATGTCTCTCTGTACTTAGCTTATTCACAGACAAAAAATTCAAAGAAAACACAATATTATACATAATCCAGACTCTCTTGTACATTCCAACTTTACATGGCTTATTTTTCATACTGTATTACTTTTTCTGCAAGCTTAATAGTTATTATCTTTACTCCTTTAGTCTATGACTGTACCCTTTTATATTATAACTGTCTATACTCATTTTCCTCTTTCCCCTAAGCCAATGTACATTTTTCCAACACTGTGACCCATTTAGAGGTCTTTTTTATTTTAATTTGTCTTGTGTGCATAGCTGTAATTATTTTTTGATCAGGAATGCTTTTTTAAATGTTAAGTGTCATGGCTAGAACTAAGGCTGCTTTGCCTTTGGCTCTGCCTAGTCCAACATGACAGAGGTCCATTCAGCTCTAGCTCTGCAAGCCATGCTCATAGCCCCATTTGGAGGCACACAGTGGGTCTGTGCTGCCATTAGCGATTTGTAGCACTCTGCTCACAAACTCTGCTTAGCCTCCTGAAAGAGTCAGAATCTGCTTTCTTTTATGCTGAGTTGGTAAGCCTTTTCTTTTTTCTTCTATTTTTTAAATTGATTTTATTGAACTATACATTTTTCTCTGCTGCCCTCCCTGCCTCTCCTTTCTCCTTCAACCCACTTCCTTGGTCACCATGCTCCCAATTTACTCAGGAGATCTTGACTTTTTCTACTTCCCACGTACATTAGATCCATGTATGTCTCTCTTAGGGTCCTTATTGCTATCTAGGTTCTCTGGGATTGTGATTTGTAGGCTATTTTATTTTGCTTTATGTATAAAAGCCACTTATGAGCCATGGTGCTTCTACTCGTTGCCAGCAAACAGTCCATCTCAAAAATGTCGTACTTACCTCTGTTCTTTTGTGTCTAGAATTCCTTTTCAAGCTTTCTCAGGTTTTATGTGGATGTAGTTGACTGCGTTGGTGTCATTCTGTTTGACCGTTCTCATAAAGGCTATTGTCTGAAGGAGTTCCCACAGCAAGAGTTACTTTTTTTCTTTTTTTTAGGCCCTTGAATTTCTGCCGTTTGAAGGAAAAGTGAACTTAAAGAAACCACAGCATGTATTCTCTGTTTTGGAGGACTATGGTTTGGACCCAAACCGTATCCCTGAAAATCCACATAATATTTATTTTGGTAGATGGGTAAGCAAGTTCCTTCCATCTGTCTTACTTCTTTCTTTGAAAGCTAATGCAGGGTGGGGATGGGATCAGCGGTAGAGCTCTGGTCAAAGCAGATACCATGTCCTCCTTTGTATTTGATTTTCTTGTTATATGTAAAAATTGGAAGCAACTGGAATTAGAACTGCTCTATGTATTAAAATTGCTGAAAAGTATGTGATTATAATTGGTGTTTTTCAGAAATTCCAGTGAAACATAAGGAACTTGTTAGAGACAAGACCTAGGAAATGGGGGTTACACCTGATGGGGAAACCAGATATCCCAGAATGTCTGGAGTACTGTTTTAGTGAAACAGAGAGAGGGCAGAGTGCTGGGCCTGTTCAGTGATCTCTCATGAAAACCTCAAATCTGAGTCTTCATTCTGAGGGGAGATGGAGTTATAGAAGTGTCTGCTTACTTCCCTGAGGCTGCATAGGTGGATGGAAGCTGAGAGCCATGTTATGGATGCTTGTCTTTTCAGAGAAAGAGAAAAGGGAGATGAGAAAACTCAAGACCACACACTAGAAAAATTATATTTAAATTTGATTCCTACTTGGTTTGAAAGCACAAAGTAGATGGAAAGGCATTAGAGAAGAAAAAAGATTGACTGTAATGGTCTCAGTCCTGTCATTTTTGAAGGATTAAGTTTAGAACACGAATACAGGAAAAAGTTCTCTTTAGCAAGGTGCTGTCATTTTTTTTTCTTTTTCTTTTTCTTTTTCTTTTTCTTTCTTTTTTTTTTTCCCAAGACATGGCTTCTCTGTAGCTTTGGTGCCTGTCTTGGAACTAGCTCCTGTAGACCACGTTGGGCTTGAACTCACAGAGATCCACCTGCCTCTGCCTCCCAAGAACTAGTATTAAAGGCATGCGCCACCACTGCCTGGCTTGGTGCTATCATTTTTATTGTGAATAATTATCTTGAGTCTGTTCTGTATAACTAGACTAACTTTATAAAATCTCTGATTTAGATTGCAGATGGGCAAAGAGAGCTAATTGAGTCATATAGTGTCAAAAAGAGACATTTTATTGGAAATACAAGTATGGATGCTGGCTTATCATTCATCATGGCCAACCATGCAAAAGTGAAAGAAAACGATGTTGTCTTTGATCCATTTGTTGGAACAGGTATATAAGTCTATTTGTTACACCAAGGCGTAGATTTTGCTTATTTATAGCAGTGAAGGTTATAGTATGCTTTGGATGAGAGATTGACTTTACAAACTTTTCTTTTCTTGTGTAATAGCTCATATTTAACACTTTGTCATTTGATGGATGTGACTAGAATATTGTGGGTTTTATTCCAAGTAAGCCACTGGGGGGAGCATCAGGCTTATTTTTTCACAGATGCTTTGCAGCATATCATATCTTGTAGAAAATGTATAGAATCATTATTTATTTAATTAGGAAACTCTTATGGGAAGAATGAAAAAAAAAACTAAAGAGAAAATATTCATGCTTTTAAATAAATAGCCATGTATTTGGATAGAGGAAAAACATATCTTTGATTCTTTTTGTGGGAGTTTTTGAGTAAGTGTGAAGCTAAAAGTGACTAAGTTGCTATAGTCTCGAGCGTTCTTGCTGACACCATAACCCATGTTCTTTGAACTTCCCTGGGATGCTGTCCTTATTAAGTCCATGGAAAGCCTGAAATTCCAAGTTGATTTCATCTGATTCTGATGTTTTCCTTTTCTCAGATTGCTTTCTTGCTTGATGTAGCCCTTAGGCAGGCAATACTCTTATTTAAATTTTATCTGACAAACCTCATTATTGTTTAGTTAGTGTCACCACAGCTGTCTTGGCAGCAGTGGAGAGGCCAGGCCAGTGCCTGTTGAGTCTGTGGCTCAGGTACTATATTGAACTCTAATACTGATGACAGCCAGCATGAAGACACTTTGAAAGTCTTCCTGAGGAAATTGTGATGCAAGGAGAGTCTATGTGACGTGGTCAGGGTTACCCTGTGTATCGCTTTTGCAGGTTCAGACTCCAGCAGTTCATGTATTTGTTGCTTCTGCAGAGCTGTCTCTCTCTGCATAAAGTTTTCTGGCCACTACTTGCACCTAAATTAACTTCAGGAGTGTGACTAAATGTGATTAGGAAGGACAAGTATCTGATCTAGAGTTCCTAGGGGTGGAAGGAAGTTTTGTAATTTGTTTTGAGCTAATTTACCAGTGCCCTTTCATTGTACTCTGGCATGTTTCCACGGACCCCTCTCTCAGCATGCTAGTTTGTTCTTCTCTACCTTCATTTCCCTAAACACATTCTCTCACATTTTGAGCTTGTTATTGGAACCAATATCAAGTTTACTTACAAATTATAAGAACAAAGAATATCCACATATCCAATCCCAGCTTAAGCTTTTGTTAACATTTGGCTTCTTTTATCTTATTATTTTATTTTATTTATATTTTTTCTTGAATCATTTGAAGGTTACATTTATTTTGTTATTTTAAAAGTTTATTTATTTATGTTTGACCTTACATATATGTCTGTTGATGGTATTGGATCCACTTAGAACTGGAGTTACAGACAGTTGTGAGCTGTCGTGTGTGTTGGGAACTGAATTGGGTCCTCTGGGAGGTCAGCTAGTGCTCTTAACCCCTAAGCCATCTCTTCAGCCCCTGAACGTTACATTTTTTACATTCCTCTCTCAAACACATGAATACACGTTCTTAAGAATAAGAGTTTTATATATATTTGCATTTATCTATTTATATTCTGCAGTTGGGTGTTATATTTTACTGTTAAAGTCATTTTGATTTGGAACACTACTAACACTTTTAAGTTTAAAATAGTTTTCATTTGAGTGGTTTGAATTTCATTAGAATGGGTTATTCATTCCCACTAGAGATGTTATGTCCTTAAGGCTTACATACCCTGCTTCTCTGCCTCAGTATTAATACTATTTTTTTTTAGCATGGTACCAATTGAATTTGATTTTCCATGTGTGATGGTTAGTTACTGTTTTATTTTATATTCTTGCAGTTAATCTAGCATTTGTGGGAGGTCCTTTAAGAGCTTGTAAATATACTGCTCCTTATCCAGGTGTCTCTTCATCTTGTCAAGTCAGATTGAGCATCCAGTGCAGGATTCCTGTTTCAATCAGTCTTTTCTTTGATGATTTCTCCACTCTAGCACTTCTGTATTACTGATCTGCATTCATTATTTTTTAAACAAGAAACCTTTCTTCTCTTCCTGTTGCAAATTTCAGTTATTATCAACAGGAACTCCTAAGTCTGTCCCTCTGTGTCAGGTGATGGAGAAGTCCTGATACCCTTCATTATTAGCTATGAGCCATTGGACTAATTTGCCGTCAGCCCAGCTCTGCCCACCCCTTTCACACTGAGTCTGTCTTTGTGACCTACCAGTCTTTTTTTTCCCCCTTAGAGACTTTTAAAATTTCTGGCTTATTTTTTTTCATACCAAAGCCCCGGTGTCAGTCATTTCTCCCAGGAACCCTTGTTTCTTTTACTGGGGAGATGGTATCAAAAACCAAGATTCTAAAACTTCTCCGAGGGTAAACAAAGAAATATGCATGTGTATAAGCGTACTATACATGTTAGTGCAAATGGAAATACACATGCATATACACACATGTAAACCTACTATTATTAGAAATCATGGGTTAGCACATGTAGCAGATATTTCTGCTGATTACCACAGATTCGTTTCCTCCCTATTCCAGTCCTGTTGATGTATATCTTTCTCTTCACAGAGTTCCCTGGTTCTTATGTTCAGCATGTTTGCTCTTTCGCTCATTTCTGTAATTATCTGAAATAGAATTACTTTGCCCATGCCACTGTGGGAAAAGAATCCTATTTGTTCTCTGTTGCTCTGATAAAACACCACGGCCAAGGCAAGTCATAGTGGAAGAGTTTGTTTGGACTCAATGGTTCTAGAGGGATAGGAATCCATCCTGATGGGAAAGCATGGCAGCAAGTGGCAGGAACAAGGATGCTGTGAGTTCACATCTTTTACCATAAGTACCAAGCAGAAGTAACAAATTGGAAATAGACAAGACTTTTTACTCCCAAAGCCCGTGCCCATGAGTGGCAAGCAAGCTTCCTCAAACATCTCCAAACAGCACCACCAACTAGGACCAAGTATTCAAATAATCTGAGTTTGTGGGGGATATTCTTATCCCAACTACCACACCTACCATAAGCAATTTAAGATTTATTTTCAATTCTGTCCATGCTTAAGGAGCAATAAAGTCAAATTCTGTGCTTGCTTTCTTCTCCTTTTGAAAGTCACTTGGCTTCATTAGATCTCTGCCCTCTGCTTCTGCTGTTTTTTATTGTGTTGACATTTACACATGCAGAGATTCACTCGCATCTACACAATAATGTGCTTTCCTTTTTGTTCCTTCCTTTGGTGAACAACCTTGTTTTCTAATTGATTCTGTTTTCTTTCCTAGTGATATGCTTATATAGGTACAATTTCTTATTCATACTCTTTTTATATAAAATGTTTGATACTCCACATGTTGTCTCTTGGTTTTTTGTTTGTTGTTGTTTTCCATTTAACAGTATTTCTTAATAGAATACAAGCACTCTGTCACTGAGCTACATTCCAGCCATTTTCATTCTCTTCTGTAGTATTGATCCATACGTATATTCTATAGTTTGTTCAAATGATCTTCTATACATACCTGGGTACTGTTAGTTTCCAATATTTTATACTTGAAAATAATGCTTACAATGAGCAATATACATACACACACACACACACACACACACACACCTACCTTTGTAATTTTGAGGCTAGAGCGCTGGTGTAAATTTCAGGAAGTAGGAGTGCTAAGTTAAAGAGAATATGTAATTTACCAGATGCTGCTAAATAAATTCTCTACTATTCATCTTTGGGTTTCTGCAGCCGTGTAAGAGAGTTCTTGTTCTGCAAGTTTACTGCTGAAGAATATATTGTTAAGCTTTTGTAGTTTTCCTGATTTGTTAGGTGGAAATGGTATCAAAAAAAATTGTCTCAGCATTTTTAAAGGGCCATTGTACAGGTATTTTTGAGTAGACTTTTATGTCTTTTGCCTCCTGCCTTATGTGAAGATACTTTTTAGAGATATTAGCACTTCCTCTTCCAGTATTTCTGTAATAAATCACAATACTTCCTTCCATATTGCCAGTTATCATTTACTTTGACAGTATTTGCTTTCTTGCCATATAAGTTTTTTGTATACTTAAGTTATAAAGGATTCAACTAAACTTCCTTCTAGTCCCTTTGAAGCTGTATATATATATATATATATATATATATATATATATATATATATATATATATGTTTGTTTGTTTGTTTTAGAACTCTGATCCATTTGGGGTTTATTCTTTTGGGTGTGATGAATGATCATGATTTGTCTTTCTCTAGAAGCTTAGCTCTTAACTTTTATTTTGTTTTTAAGGTTGAAAAATTTTATTTCTTACTATGGTTTCTTTCTCTCCTTTTAACATATTTTCTTTAACCTAGCAATCCTACTTCCCGAAATTTACACCAGTGCTCTAGTCTCTCAATTACAAACACACACACATATATGATTGCTCATTGTAAGCATTATTTTCAAGTATAAAATATTGGAAACTACCAGTACCCAGGTATGTATAGAAGATCATTTGAACAAACTATAGAATACACATATGAATTAAAAGTACAGAAGAGAATAAAAATGGCTTTCTGTGTGTGTGTGTGTGTGTGTGTGAACATAAGTGTGCATACATGTGCATGTGATGTATGTTTCTGGGTGCACTCATGCCACTGTAGGTATGTGAGAGTCTGAGGACAGTTTTGTCGAGTTGGTTCTCCTTCCACCTTTATATGGGTTCTAGGGGTTCAATTCAGGTAATCAAGCTTCTGCCACCAGCACTTTACCCACTAAGCCATCTTGTTGGATCTTTCTTAAACCTTAAAACAAACAAACCAGCCTTTTTTATGAAGTAAAAACAGGTCTTTGGAACTATGTAATATTCGTGCACAAAATGACTAGTATGCACACTTAGGCTCCACCTTAGAGTTTAAAAAGAACACTGTCATAGTAGGGGAGGAAAGGGATTAATGCAGTTGAGCTAGGAGTATTGTGAAATTCCGCTTCAGTCGAGGTGCTGGCTACCTTGTGCATGGTGAGGTGACTGGCTGCTGTGGGTGGCTCCCTGCTGTGGATGGCTCCCTGCTGTGGGTGGCTCCCTACTGTGGATGGCTCCCTGCTGTGGGTGGCTCCCTACCGTGGGTGGCTCCCTGCTGTGGATGGCTCCCTGCCATGGATGGCTCCCTACCGTGGGTGGCTCCTTGCTGTGGGTGGCTCCCTGCCATGGATGGCTCCCTGCCGTGGATGGCTCCCTGCTGTGGGTGGCTCCCTGCTGTGGGTGGCTTCCTGCTGTGGGTGGCTCCTTGCTGTGGGTGGCTCCCTGCTGTGGGTGGCTCCTTGCTGTGGGTGGCTCCCTGCTGTGGGTGGCTCCCTGCTGTGGGTGGCTCCTTGCTGTGGGTGGCTCCCTGCTGTGGGTGGCTCCCTGCTGTGGGTGGCTCCCTGTCGTGGGTGGCTCCTTGCTGTGGATGGCTCCCTGCTGTGGGTGGCCTGTTTGGATCATCTCACTCCTCACATAGAAGAGTAAGGTCAAATGATAGGTGAATCTTTAGAACAGATACCACTAAAATTATCATAATTCTCATAATCTGTGTTTATGGTTTAAACTTGGCTTTAGGATATAAGTCAGTTTTTGACACTTCTAACTTTAAGCAAGGTATAACCCCTAATTTTGAACAGAAAGTCCTCAAGGGTCATTGGTTTCCTCATAGAACTGATTCACAGACAGCTTGTGTCTTGGAAAGGACCAGAAGAGTAGCCCTGTGCCTTGTCCATGGCCATAGGTTTTCCATCCTCTTTGATGATGGTTTTACCTTTGACTTCCATATATTAGGGTCTCTTTTGTTGTTGTTGTTTTAATTAAAGTGTGTCTCTTTTAATGGTCCAGGCCAAAATGTATGCAGTTTCCCAAATGACTTAGCATTGAACTAGTCATGACTGAGGTTTTTCTCAAGGCTGCAGAGCGGGTTGATACCCTTTCTTGCTGAAACATCTTTCTTTTCTTTTAGACAGTTTGCTGCTGCTTGGAGTTATATTCTAACCTGCAGAAATGCACTTTCTCTTCTGTTTTGGCAAATATATTCTCATTTAAGTCACCTTTAAAATATTACATTTGTTTCATTTTCTGAGTAGAGAGGAAAATCCCATTGGGTCAACTCTCGGTGGTGAAAAAATTATTAAGGTTAGCATGAAAATATACAACACCTATGTTGGTGTGAACCATTATGACTGGATACACAGATTTACCTAATTTGCTTAGTAACAGAATTTGCTTCTATTTTATCTAGCTGGTATGCTAATAAACTTTCTGATACTATAACAAAATACATGATAGAATTTATAAAGAAAAGGGTTTATTTTTTGCTTCTTACTTTTAGGTGGGCAGACCATTGCTTGTAGGCTCTTGTTTGATGTCAAGACAACATTAAGGGACACAGAGTAGAATTAGCTGCTAATCTCATAACCAAGAAGCAAAAGGAAGGTCTGGGTTCTACAATCCTCTTCATTAGAGTAACCCTGTTGGCTAAAGGCCCTCTTTCTAAGCCAGACAGAGTTCTGACAGAACCACCATGAGGACCAACTCTTTAACATACTCATCTGTGAAGGGCATTTGACATCTAAAACTATACCAGTAATTTAGTGCAATATAAACTCATTATATTTTTTAACTTTCAATTGGTGCCGACCCCAGAGGTGATACTAAAGTACAAAGAAAAGCATATATAGTGTGAGTTTATTTTCCTAACAAGGTGACTTCGGACAAAATTCTTGTGTAGATTGCATTTCCGTCATTTGTAAATAGGTCATAGTAATACATTAAAGATTAAGGGAGGTAATGTATGCGTATGTTAGAATGTTATTTGAAAACTTGTAGACATTCAGTGGACTGTTATGCTACTATCATTATTTAATTTTTACTTTCTTATGGACTTGGATACTTTTTGGTGAACATGCTAGATATAGCTAATACTAAATGATGGTGAGGAGCTTGGCTATTAACTCATTTTCTAGCCCCCCTCTTGGGTTGGCTTCCAAAATATTCGTAAACTGCTGCTATTGCAGCAGCAAAGGGATTGCAGCTTAAATTTGCAAATGTCTAATTTTTTGTTTATAATTAAAATGATTGAGATGAGTGTGTGTTCACTATTTTATGTGGCCTAGAGCTCTGAAGCCATAGCTTTGACTCCTCTCAAGTGAGTGACTTCTAGTACTAAGAGTCCACCCAGGAGAGATTGTAGGTGTGAGGAAAATCCTACCGCTCCTTTTGAATCTTGTCAATTCAAGAATGATAGACACAGGGTCCAGGTGAGAATAGTGACTTACTTGGTCCTGAGAGGAAACTGCAGGATGGAAAAGAGGACTGGGAAGTAGTTCTCAGTAGGTCATCACAGTGTTTTCTGCATTACAGTAGTTCATAACTCGTTGTAGTCTTTTCTTAAATCCTTTAATTGGTCTAGTTGTGCTGCTGCCTTTGGCAGTATTCTTGTGCTCAGGGTGCTAGTTCATTTAGAGAATTTACAGTTCCCTTTTCAGAGGGATAAAACAGAGTGAAAAGTAATGGCAGCACAATTACCAACCTGTTTTCTTTTTCTTCCCCCCTGTAGCAAAACCAAAGACCAGTTTCACATTTCCTCATAATTTCAAAGCTTTCCCCTTAGTTCTCCAGAGATGAAACTCCTAAATTAAGTTTTATAGTGTGGAATAAATTCTGCTCATGGTATTCTTTTGCCTATAAGATATTACACTAACCTTAAAACGGTTACTGTGTGAGTAACAAGAAACTGAAACATGGAGTGTTAGTCTAGCTCCCATTTGTGGTATTCATATTTTACTTTGGATAGCAAAAATGGGCGAGTCACTTTCCTGCCTTCTCAACACATCACCCTCTGTCTTTCCTGCCTTATCCACCCAAGAAAATTCCATGTAAGGTCTAACAAAATATGAAAGCTGTTGAGACTGAAAGAGCAATAGGTGATTGACAGTGATTACCCAGTGATCAATTCAGAGAAACCAATTGATTATGATTTTATTTTTAAAAAGTTAAAATCTTAAAAGTCACCAGGTTACAGGTGAGTCTAACAGCTTATTCATCTCCTTTCAGCAGTGTACTGTAAATTGAGTCTTCTCAAAAGTCCCTCTAAGCAATGGATAAGGTTCTGGTTAAGGAAGCGCAGGGAAGCTTTTCTGTTCCCTTGACAACTAGTTCTTCTAGGTGAGTATCTGCCTTGACCGGCAGAATTACAGTAATGCCTTGTGATTTGGGTGAAGTGACCTTGTGAGGCTCACAAGCCATCACACAATACTTAGTACTTTTTCTGACTACGGACCATCCCATCTCTAGGCCAAGAATTATGACGTCTCTTTCACACTGCATCTCACAAATGCTTCAGGGGTTAGCGTGAGAAGACCTAGGGCTTGGTTTCTACTGCTCTTTGAGTCCAACATTCTTCTTCAAGGGACACAGTAGGAAACTAGTGCGTTTTCAGAGTACTCTTCCCTGACTATTTTTAAATTGCTGTAGACATGTGATTTGTAGATCTTGACCCCATGAAGGCATTGTATCTTAATTTTAGAGGTTACATTTCAAAAGGGTGGGAAGGAAAACCCTTGAGTTTGCCCTTTGTCCAAGGCTGTGTGCACCTTATAGTCTAAAAGTAAATTTCTCATTTCTCCTCCGCTGTCATCTTTCTGTATTGTAGTTGGGGACTGGTCAGGCACGAAAAGCATTTTTAATTTGAGTACACAAAAATGTACAGTTTAATAAAAATAATTACTAATATTTATTTAAGTGAATTTTTCTTAACATTTTAAAAGTATTTTTTTTATTTTAAGGCATTTTATTTTTAATTGTTAGAACTTTCCTTCATATTTGAATTGGTCACATCTGTCATATTGCTTAATCTGGTCAGTTTATATTGGAACATTATTCTTACTTTAGCCATAGCACTGTTTAATAGAAAAATAATATTATTACCTGGATAAGTTACTCAGAAATTCATACTTATAGTGTGTACTAAGAGATAATTACATGACAGGCCATGTTTTAGCTTCTAAATGTTAGTATTGTATATGTGAAATACGTTCACTTTAGTTTCTGAAACTCAAACCCAGTTATTAGTTTATTTTTGTGTTTATAGACTTGCATGTTCACGTTGAAAAGGGAGCAAAATGTTTTTTAATAATCTAAGGTAATCTGAAAATGTCTAAATATACATTATTTTGAACAAAAAAGTTATGTTCCTTAGGTAGTATGAAATAATAATGCCATGATATACATTGATTCTCTGCTTTGTAGCTAATTTAGTGAGTCAGTTTCGGGTTTATATGTTCAGTTCTAAGCCCTGCTAAATTGCCTAGCTTGGTGTCATTCCAGGACACTCTGCCTGCAGCTAGTTCACAAGCTCTGGATCAGGTGAAGTCAGGACAGGAGCCATGTGGGACTCTGGCTGATAGTCACAGTTGTGTGCTTTTCCAGGTGGGCTCCTGATTGCGTCTGCTCACTTTGGTGCATATGTGTGCGGGACGGACATCGACTACAACACGGTTCATGGCTTGGGTGAGTAGAATTTATGGTGTTGACGTCTTTGTTGTTAAGCCAAATGGGCCTTTAAAATAATAAAGTAGTTTTATGTGACATTCTAGTGTTTAAAGTGCAACATTTTAGTGTAATTTTACCACAAAACTTCCTTGAGCATCTCCATTTTATGACATTATCACTCAGGGCGTGCAAGGTAAACTAGAAGAATATCAAGATGAATAGAGAAAAATCTCACCATCCCCAGTCAGAAACTTGTCATCCGAATAAGAGAAGTCATTTTTTTGTTTTTGTTTATCGTTTGTCTTGTTTTAAATGGCAAACTGACCTGGGCGGTGGTTGGTGCACGCCTTAATCCCAGTACTCAAGAGGCACAGGCAGGCAGGCAGTTTCTGCAAGTTTGAGACCAACCTGATCTACAGAGTGAGTTCCAGGACAGACTCCAAAACTACAGAAAAACCCTGTTTTTCTTGATCCCTCACCCCCCCAAAAAAGGTGAGCAGAGAGCAGAGGTTGTGAAGCTCAGTGTTGGGAAGGAAAAGGTGGAAGAGATGGAGTAGCCATTTTGTAGTCAGCAAGCACATGGTAAAGAAACATCCACGGGGTGCGGGAGCTGACTCAGTTGTTAGAGCACTGACTGACCGTTCTTCCAGAGGACCCAGGTTCAGTTCCCAGCATGCACACGGCAGCTCGCACCTGTCTGTCACTCCAGTTCCAGCGCTTCTGACACCCCCACATACATGCACGCAAAATGAACGTAAAAATAAATTTAAAAATTTATAAAAATAAATTTAAGAAAGAAAACATAGGTAGTCTCTATTTAAGATTATCATCATTTACTCGGCAATCATGCTGTGGGTATGGTTGGATTAATATTTAGTTTTTGAATATCATTTAAAAAATTAATTTTTTATGATCAGTACATGCTTGAAACACTTGACGTGTCTACAAATGTAAAGGTTCTGCCTTTCAATGAAGGTAACTTGAAACATGATCCACTTTGATTTTGTGGCAGTTATGGAAAATATCTAAAAATTGAAAAGCTTCACTGTGATTGGATGGCATTAAATCAGAGTGAAAAATTATATTTCTCATAATGGGGTAGTATTAAAATCACCAAGTAAATTCGTGCATTTGAAACCGTCTGCCTCTATGCTAGTATTCCTCTGTTGTGTCCTGAATGAGTTCTTCAATTTTCTTCATCAGTGTGGGTGAAAGGTGAGGTTTTATTATACTTTCCGTTGCTGAAGCTGTTGTGTGCAGAATTAATAGCTTGTTATGCTATGTCTTGGGTCTTAAGGAGGTTAATAATACTAAGGAAAGACAAAGTTATCGTTTTGAATATTTTTCATGAATGGGCAATTTAGAAAAAGATACTCTTTTTGTCTCATGTTAGACTAAGTAAAGTGCTGAGACTCGCTCTAGCTTACTGCCAGTAGACGCAATACATTTACTTTAAGGAAATTATCCCACACAGATTTTAAGACATTTTTATTTATTAAAGTCTTGAAAAGTTATTTCATACCCTTAAATCTACTGGGAATAATTTCTAGTTGAGTAGAGTTTCTTAGAGAGTCTCCAGTTGCTAGGTATGTCCTTTGCTTACGATTTCTGATCTCTTAAGCTATACCGTAAGGTCGTCTCATGTTTTCTCCAGTTGGACAGCTAGAAACCTTTCCTGTCAGTCTCGCAGGATCCCTTTAGCTGTATTTTCCTTTTGCCCACGTGCCTAGGAACGTGCTGTCTGCTTTCAGTCTCACTTTCTCATCGTCTGTGACCCTGGAGCACCTGTGCCCACCATTTAGCCCAGAACGCCCATGGAGGGCACAGAGCCACCCTGTTCTACAGTGTTGACTGTCATAAGCCTTCCTTCTTTCTGGGACAATGTTCTCCCTGGGTGCTGCTTTTACTCTTCTGACAGTTTTATTTCAGTCTCTTGAAGACCCGGGGTTTTCTTTCATTTCTCTTTACATAGTATCCATAGTATTTTTTTCTCTTGGCATCCATTTTTTGTTTGTTTGTTTGGCTGTCCAAAGGGTTTTGTTGTTGTTGGTTTTTTTTTTTTTTTTTTTTTTTTTTTTGGCTGTTCTGGAACTCTCTCTGTAGATCAGACTGGCCTTGAATTCAGAGATCCGCCTGCCTCTGGCTCCAGAGTGCTGGGATTAGAGGTGTGTGTCACCACTACCTAGCCAGCATCCATTTTTAAATCCCTGTTTCTGTTATATTGAATGTTGCTTGGAGTTTTTCATCCTCTTTATTTTCTTTTTAAGTTTTGTTTTACTGTAAAGTTGTTCATAATACAAAAGTGTATAATTGCTGGGCATGGTGGTACATGGCTACAGACGGCAGAGGCAGGAGGGTTTCTGTGAGTTCCGTCCCTGCCTCAAGAATAAGAGTAACACTAGAGCAAGGTCTTGGGTAGCTGGCACCTAGGCTGAAATTTATTCATTCTCACCAGCTCCACTTGTTTAAATACTGATGGCTCCAAGTGTGTATTCCAGAGTTCAACTACCCAGTGATTCTCTCTTTTAGCTAGTGCCATTTTCTGGTTGTGCATATGTATAGTGTGTGTGTACGTGCATGTGTGTATGTGTAATGGGTGTGGTGTGTGAATGGGGGTGGTTATATATCTCAGACTTTACCATTAAGCTGTTTTTCTTTGGGTTTCTCTATTCTTATCACTGGCATGATCATCATCTGCCATTTAGGTCTTTTATGTGCTAAGCTTTTGAGCTTCTTCATTTTTTCTGTGTACACTGATTTTTCAACAGTAATTTTTCCATGTGTCTGCCTTCTTCATGGTCAGAGCTGCCGAGTTTCACAAGTTAGCATTCTTCATTTATCTGATCAAACACTTTCAACATGAACTCTATTCTTGTAGGATAGGTCCATGTTCTACTCATTATGTATCTTCCTGGTGAATACTTCATACTTGGAAAGTATTGGTCATTTTAATAAGGTGCATTTTACTGTTCAAAATAATAAGGTGAAATATTTGCTTAATTGTATGCAAATGATTAAGATTACAAATGAACACACATTTTATGTGGGTAAACGTGGGTTTGCATGGGCATAAAGTATTTTCAGCTAAACTAAAGAAAAGAATGATGTTCTGTTTGATGGAGTAATTTTCTACCTTCATTTTCTTTCTCTTTAGGAAAAGCTAGTAGAAAAAACCAGAAATGGCGAGGACCAGATGAAAACATCAGGGCAAATCTTCGTCAGTATGGCTTAGAGAAGTTTTATCTTGATGTCTTGGTTTCAGATGCCTCTAAGCCTTCCTGGAGGAAAGGAACGTATTTTGATGCAATCATCACAGATCGTGAGTTTATTTTCTACAAAGTAGGAAGGGCGTTAGTTTTCTGAAATTGGTATATTTTAAGTATAAAATATATCAACACATGAGAAATGCCCACTTGTGTTAGGGTTCTTCCCACTCTTCTTCAAAACCAATACAAAAATTATGACTAGAAGGCAGGTTGTTAATTTTAGTACTTAAGGGTTTGTGGTTTCATTTTAGCAAATACATTTATTTCCTGTCTGTACATAATTTGCCATCCATTTTCCCTCCCATTTATTTTTTAATCATGTATTTTTACATAGTAAAATTACATAAAATACATAGTAAAATTACATAATCATGTATTTTTACTGGCCATCAGTGTAGCAACTAGAGCTAGTGTTGTTTATGGTTTCTGTGTCCACCTCTGGGCTTTCAGCGATCTTCCATATTGGTGAGCCTCTCTCTATAGCGCCTGTTTTCACCTGCATCTTCTTTCTGGACGTAGAGAGATTTGGGGTTGTGTAAACTGCTGGGCTCCTGCACCAACTAGCTCTAGAACACTACATGAAAACTTAGGTTCTGTGCTCGTGAATTGTCTGCATTTGAGGCGCCCTGTCAAAACAGATGTGCCCTTTTCACAGGGTTGCTAATAATCTTTGTAATAATTTTTGTAGTTAAAAATCTTGGTAGTAATTGGTAAATAATGCAAAGTTAAGACCTTTTGTCTCAGCCATTTTTTGTTCTTCGCCTTAGAGGATTTCAAATCTAATAAGAAATTTCTTACGGCATTAAGATGATATTGTGAATATGCATCATGACAATTTGGAACCTTTTATTATTTACTGTTTTTTCTCCCAGTATGGTATACTTTTTCCTATACTTTATTGTCGATTTTCTGAGAAAAAAAAAAGATAGTATCTTAGCCACAGTATAGCAATCTATCTATCTATCTATCTATCTATCTATCTATCTCTCTGTTTTGTTTTTTCAATACAGGGTTTCTCTGTGTAACAGCCCTAGCTGTCCTGGAACTAGCTGTGTAGACCAGGCTGACCTCAAACTCACAGAGATCTCCCTGCCTCTGCCTCCCAAGGGCTGGGATTAAAGGCATGTGTTACCACCGCCTGGCTTAATGGTTTTTTCTCTTTTCTTTTTTGATTAGCAATCAATTTTACCAAGTTGACAAAATAATCAACAGTTTCTTAGCCAGTTTTGTCAGTTGAACCACAAATATTATGAACTACTTTTTTCCTTGAATTCCAGGTCTTCTTCAGAGTCAGACATTGCATTTAATAGTTTTGGGCCTTTGTTACTTAACAGTATGTCCACATCTTACTGTGTCTTTATATTGTGGACATTTTTGAAGACAAAGTTGTCCCTTCCTGAGCATTTTTGTTAAATATTTTCGGGTGGAATGATTCATGGGTGATGATTTTTTCCTTCCGTGGATATCACATTTGATCACACGTGACATGTATCTGTCCTTCATTGGCGATGGGCTGACTTGACTGTTCTGTTGTTTTTTCCTGCCTAGCTCCATATGGTATCAGAGAATCTACAAGAAGGTCAGGTTCACAGAAGGAAATACCAAAGGGAATAGAAAAGTGGTAAGTGAAATTTAAATGTAACAAGTTACTACTTTGAAAATTTATTGATTTTTTTTCTTTTATAATTTCTGTGAGGAATTTTAAACTTTTTACTAATTTTGTAATATTTGTTCTTTGTTAGTCCAGAAAGCCACGTTCCTGTCTCCTTGAGTTATCATCTGAGTGATATGTTTTTTGACCTGTTAAACTTTGCAGCTGAGACCCTCGTACTGGGTGGAAGACTAGTCTATTGGTTACCAGTATATACACCGGAGTATGTAGTCTTTATTTTTAATGTTATTTTCTGTAGTACTTGCATTTTTTAATCATCCTTGTTTTTTTCATCTCTAACTTTGCTCCTATTTTTATATTTACTGTTTATCAGTAGCCTTGGTTTGTTTATATACTAGTCCAAAATAGTCCCCTTCCTTTTATTATTTGGGTGTTTTTGAACTTTTTAATGCAAGGTATTGGCCAAACCACTGCCTTTGGGACAGATATGCTTTTCATACTGTTTCTATATGGTGATTGAGCATAACTACTTTTTTACATTTTTTAAAACTAATTGTTAGAACACTCACAAAAGACTTTGTACCAGAAAATCTGGGCATGATAGTATATGTTATCTTGGAAGGTATAACTGGGAGGTCAGAAATCAAAGTCAACATGACTACGTCTTGAATTTGAGATTAGTCTAAGCTATATAATATTAAAAAAAATAGTTGAAAGAAATATATGTACCCACAGAATCTAAAATATTTGCATTTTGGCTCTTTGCCTGAAAAGTTTGTCAACCCTTTAGCTCAGTGTCTGGTATATCAGATGTTTAGTAGCTCCTGCCTAGTCACAAAACACAAGTCGTTTTCAGAAATGTCCCTGAGTAACTCCTATGCTTGTCTTTTCTAGTACTGGCTTTCTTACCTGCCTCTTATGACTACCTTAAATGCAATCAATATTTTTTACAACATAAATCCAAGATAAAAATGCATATATTTAAAGCTGTTTTATGTTGAACATGACTGGCTTTGTTCCTCAGTAACTGGCAACTGTTGAATAGAGCTGTGTGCATCAATGAAGAGAAGCTGTCTGAATAAGATGTGGTGTTAAAGGGGCCTAGAGAGAGGTTCAGTTGGTAAAAGTATGCCATCAGGCCTGGTGATTGGAGTTCAGTCATTAGGACTTACATAGTAGAAGGAGAGAATTGATTCCCACGAGTCATTCTCTCTCTCTTTCTCTCTCTAACACACACACACACACACACACACACACACACACACACACACACACTTTTTAAAAAAAGGATAAGTTCTTAAGTTTGAAAGACAGTATTAAGATTATGGTTTAGTTATTTCTTTAATTTGCCAGAGAAATCTTTTGAAAGGTATTAAGTATTTTAATACCTGTCTTTTCACTATATATTTGTTCAAAAGCAGTTGAGGACACTGGTAGCAGTGATGGGTTAGGTACCTCAGGATTTGAAAGGTGTATAGCTTTTGTTTATTTTATAAACATTTATTTGAAGTGACTTTGGCCTAGCTTTAGTTATGCATTTGTTTATCAGTTGATAAGTACATGTATCCAGATTACTTAACACTGGCTTTATGTTTTCTTAGAGATTTAGAGTACTTGCTGCTCTTACAGAACAGGTTCAAGTCCCAGCACTGCACAGAGGTGGCTCATAACTGTACCTCCAATTCCAAGGAATCAGATGACTGCTTTTGGCCTTTATAGTCACTAGGGGCACACACACACACACACACACACACACACACACACACACACAGAGGCAAAGCATTCACATACACAGACACACACATACACATGTACACTCACACATAATAATCTTAAAAAATGTAATTTAGCCTCTTTATTTTAGAAAACAAGGAAAATTGTTTTCAAGAAGTACTGTGAGTTATATAAATTTTCAAAGCTGCCTAGTTAATTGCATTTCTTATTCCCAGTGGTGTATCTCGCTGTCTGGTCTGTGCAGCTATAGATAGGGATTTATTAGAATTTTCAGGAGATCATTTGCTCACTTATATGTGAAATGGTTGTTACATTAAACAGTGTTTTCTAAAATGTGCTTCCCCTTCCCCCCGGAACAGCGCACGGTTTCTGCTCGCAGTCTCTTGGGCACTCCAGCCACCTTTTTGTTTTCCTTTTCTTCTGCTAAATGCTACTTGAAAATCTTGTATTTACTTGCTATCTATCAGCTCTTTCTCTTCTACCTATGGCAGAAAGAAGTGACTTTTGTTTTAATTCAAGTTGCAGTCCTTAATCCTGAAAGACTTCTCAAACAGGAAACGTTCCAATATAGTACAAAAAGCTCTGATTTTCTGTCCCATGCACATGCTCCAGATACTAGCATAGATGGCCATTTCTCTATTCTGTATACACCCATTATTATTAATCTTTTTTTGTGTGTTTTTTTGCTTTGCTTTTGAGGCAGGATCTCCTGTTGCCCAGGATAGCATTGAACTCCTAGTCTTCTTTCTCTGCCACCTGAGTGCTGGGATTGTAGGTATGCACCGCTATATATGGCTACATTACTGAACCCAAGTGAAAAGTTAGGAGCGAATGCTCTTTTCCTAGCCCTGTATCCATGGTTTCACCTTCCTGTCTGCCACTCACTCTGCTGTAATTGGGAATGGCAGTGCTGTCTGTTCCTGGGAGCCTTTCAGATTTTACTGGTCTGGGTTCTTCCAGGAAAATGTGCTATCTTAACTTTTCAGTGTCTTCAGGTGTAGGTGTCTCTCAGCCTTTCCTTATCTTTATTGTCATGGATGTTTTATAATACCCATAACCAGTATTTTTGGCGTTGACCCTTGTTTTTCTATTGCTATGAAGAGACACTATGACCAAGGCAATTCATAAAAGAAAGCATTTGATCTGGGGTTCACAGTTGCTGGGGGTTAGAGTCCATGATTATTAAGGTGGAGGGCATGGCAAAAGGCGGGCGGCGTGGTGCTAGAACAGTAGCTGAGAGCTTAGCGTGTGCTCCTCAAGGGAGAGAGAGGGAGGAAGAGAGAGGAGAGAGAGACAGAGAGAGACAGAGAGAGAGAGAGAGAGAGAGAGAATAGGGATGAATTCTAACTTGGGTTGGAGCTTGGTGTGGGCTTTGAAACCTCAGAGCATACCCTTAGTAACATGCTCCATCTAGCAAGGCCATACCTCCTAACTCTTCCCAAACAGTTCCACCAACTGTGAAAGAAGCATTCAAATATGTGAGCCTATGGGGACCATCCTCATTGAAATCGTCCCAGCCATCACCAGGACTTATGATGTTTCCTCTGTGACTCGACTGAGCAAAAATGTTTTCTTTGTGAGAGCATCATAAAACTGATCTTAGTATCTGGCACCTTTACAAATCATCTGAATTTTGATCATCTGGCAATTTTATTTTGTCTGGTGTCTCTACTCTGAGTCAGTATTTCCTCTTTTATGGCAGATTTCTAAAAATAGCACCATCTTCTCTATCAAAGTCTTGCTCACATTGACAACTTTTTTATTTTCTTCTCACATTGTATTACAAACAGTACTGCTTTACTGTTGTGGAAAGTGATAAACTATTCATCATTCTTTATGCATTTGTGAGTTTGCATTGTACAAGTCTTCCCTTCATTTGCTCATTTATATTTAGTGGTATGGAATCATCCATTACTATGTTCATCTCATTAGACTCTTACATCTAGGCATTACACTAGACTCTTACAATCCAGTTCTCATATGCAATTAATAGAAATGGTAAAATCTTGTGTGTGGAGTCTTTGGGTCCACAGTCATAGGGAAGCATCCCAGAATTCCTGGCACTGGGATTTTGTTCAGTTGCCTTAGGGCTTCTAGGAGTGCCTTTTTTTCCTCATGCCTGATGTCTATGTTCACACTCGTTAGCCACAGATTTATGTTACAGGCATAGACTGTTGTAGGATTTTCTCAATCACTCATTACATATTACCTGTACCTTGTCTAACTATAAAACACTCTAAAATATCATTGCACATCTCACCCATGCACCCTGTCCCAGTTATTTCCCATTCTTGCTCCTATGCGTGTACTTTCCTGTCTTTCAGATGTCTCTTTAAATCTGTGAAACACTTCGGTTAGCACTAGATAATGAGACCTTTTTACACAGTGTGGGCAGGATCTCAGAAGGCTCACTGCAGTCCATTCGTTCCAAGCACATGCCAGCTAGTATCAATGTACAACAGCTACAAGGTTACTAAAAAGTAATTTTCAAGACTAGGTGCAGCACAGAAAGGCCCCATTACTTCTTGCAGTTCTTTTCTCAGAAGAGCAGTGTTCACGACAACAAGAATAGATGGATGGGGAGCATTACCCTACGATCTTTAAAGTGTCTAATCATTCTTTGTGACTCCTCCCTCTGGAGTATTTCTTTAATGCACCCCCCCCCCAAAAAAAAAGAACAAGAGGTACAGGCTTGTGCTTATCACCTGGCCTGGGGCTCAGCGGAGCCAGGGTGTCGTCTTCCAGGGTGTGACTGGCTCTGCGCTTGTGCTGCTGCCGTCTGCTGCCCCTCCATGGGCCACGTTTGACTGTCCATCCCAGGGGGACATTCCCCGTTCTTAGGACATACTCACTCCTTTTCGCTTACACTACACCATCTCCGTGTCCATTCACTGATGCTTATTGCTCCTAGTGCTTCTGGGTCCAACAGGAAACAGTAGGTACCTGCCCCATCATCTGTCTAAGCCCAGATAATCTGCAGTTCAGCATGGGACCTTCCATTGCACTGTCTTCTTCTACAGGCTTCCTTCTCTGCCATGTTAGGGAAGTGGCTGTGCTGTTTCCCATTCCACTGAATCTCTTTTCTGAGTAGCAGTTGTCATAGTGGGATTCACTGGTATTTTCATGTTATAAATCCCGTTGGCAATCTGCTATTCAGGCTTTAGGGACTTAGAGAAATTATAAATAATCGCTTTTGGTTTTCTGTTAAGTTTTCGTTTTGGAAATTCCAGCTCTACACAATTCCTGCCACATTTGCCTTTGACCTAGACAGAACCCATCATCTGCTCTGTTTTTTCTAATCCATCTTGACTGATGGAGCCTTTATGACAGCCTAAGTCACTAAGACCCCCCTACATCATAAAGATGAGATACACTGTGGGGCTCAGCAAAGCCACACAGTCCCGATATCTCTGCTGGATTGGCTGACCTCTTAACTTCTAGTGTACACAGTCCTGCCTTGTTTGGGGAACCGAGCACAACACAGTACTTCTCTCGCTCCCAGTTCTCTTACATGTTCATCTCATTGCCTGTCACTATTTGATTCTGCTCACACCCCAAATATTCGGATCCCAGGAGACACTGTTTAGTATTGGTATGACATGTACTCTTTGGAGTCGAATCCTTCCCACTCATCTGGAAGAAGTGGTGAGGCTCTGCCTGCCGCCATTTTATCTTTTCCAGTTTACCAATCAAATCAGGGGCAGCCATGAAAGATGCCAGTCATCTGTGCACTTCCTGTTATAATCCCCCCTTTTCTGGAAGACAGCTGAGCCATGGTTAAATGTCTTAGCAGCTATAGGAAGGACAGTGCAGCTTCTCCCACACTGAGCTTTGGATCTGCCCTGTTCCTCTTCGGTGCTGAGTATTGCATTTCTTCTCCTAAAGTCCTGATAGGACACCCTCAGAACAAAAACTGATCTTGGTGAGGGAGCGTTAACAGACCCGGTCTGTGGTGTCTTGTGGGTTGTTGTGTGAACATTTCATCCTGAGGACACGAACAAGTGTCTCTTTGTCCTAAACATAGTTCCAACAACAGAGCATAGAAACTGCCCATGACATGTCTAGCTTGGTAAAAAACAATAATTTTAGTTAGGTTTATTTACAGAAACTTAGGCAACTTATGTCCCGCTGTACCACTGAAGTAAATCAGTCTCCCGTAGCAGCTGTTAATTGTCTTTATATCTTTGGGGGTGGGGCCTCCTAAGCCCTCTCCTCTAGTAACCATTGCCTGTGAGTCTTGGGGGAGATGTGGGGCCCAGTGAGCCCCTCCCTCTGACAGAAGGTTAATTGGCCCAATCTTGTGCGCAGCTGCTGACAGGTCTTCACCTGTCACTAGCAGTGGTACATTGTGCCCATAGAACAATGTTTCATAACATGAGTCACAGCGCTGTGATCTCTAGAGGGTCATAGGCATCTTGTGTGCAGAGGACAGCTTTTACTGCACTTCACCTAAAGAAATCTGAAGATTTAAGCTGCTTCTCAAGATCTTAAAAACAGTGACTTTTCTATTCTAATAAATTATACAAGGAAGAATGACCAAATACTTAGAACTGCAGGAATGTAGACAAAGAGTTGGGTATGAAGGCACATGGTTGTAATCTTAGCACTCAGGCGTCTGAGGCAGGAGAATCAAGTTCAAAGCTAGCCTGAGCTATTTGATGAATTTCAAGTCATGCTGGGCTACCTAGGTGTAAAAATGTATCAATTCTTTCTCGTTAGTTTTGTTCTGTTTTTTTTTTAAATTGTAACCAGTTCAGAAATATATTGATTACCAAGTTCCCTTCTCCAACTCCTCCTAGATCTTCCCAACACCCCCATCCCTGCAATTCCACACTCCTTTCTTTCTCTCTTTATAGAGCAAGCAGGAAAACAAGCTGTGATTTAAAAAAAGGAAAGATATAGTATACATATAAAAGACCATAAGAAGAAAGTGCTCAAGCAAAGCTGAAAAGCTGGCATATTTACACAACAGAATATTGGTCAGCTGTTAGGCAAAATTATGAAATTTGCAAGTATGTGGATGAAGCTAGAGAACATCATCCTGAGTTAATCCAGACCCCAGATCACATCATACAACTTTGTTATCCAATTTCATTGTGCCAGCTCACTCCTAAAGTGGCTAGAAACTTCCATTGTGAAGGACAAATCCATCTGATCCTGTTAGCAGTGAAAGTGATGGCAGGGCCAGCAAGATGATCCAGTGTGTTCAGGTGCTTGCTGCACAGGGTAGGTGACTTGTGGCTTGATTCCCAGAGCCCATGTGGTAGGAGAAAACTCCTGAAAGTTGTTCTCTGAGGTCCACAGATGTGTTGTGGTACTTACATGCACACACTCATTAAATAAAGTAATAAAAAAGAATGTGACATACACATTTTAAAACTTTATGTTATGCCACATAACTAAATGTTGTTTTTGTCAGTTAAAATAAAGTATGTGAGCTGGAGACGTGCTTAGCAGTTAGAGCGCTTGCTGTTCTTCCAGACCTGAGGGCGGTTCCCACAGCCTCCCCTGGGCTGTGTTCGTCACTGCTGTGTAACCCCAGTTCTAGCCCTTCCGTGGCATTCTAGGAAACCCACATGTAGGTGGTGTACACACACACACACACACACACACACACACGTATTCTCACAGACACATAGGAAATAAATGATGGCCTACTAACATGTCTCAAATTAAGATTTGGGGAATATATTTTAATGTAGTCCATAAGTTTCTGGTGGTTCATATCAATTAAGAGAACATTTTTTTTTTTTTAATCTTTATCAAGCAAACAGGAAAGAATGATTCCTTAAACAGTTCGGAATACTCAGTAAGCTCACAGTTTTGTTTCTCAAGTGGCAGGTGAGATTGATTACATTTAGGAAGAAATTAAAACATGAAATTTTACAAGGAAATTGGTGACTATGAAATTAATTCATGAAAAAGCTAGGGGCTTATGGATTATAACTATTTTTGCTTTTAAAAAATTTGGAATGTAATTTGTATTCATGCAATTCCCACTCTACACTTTTCTTTCCTGTGGTTTATGTATTTCCACACAGTTGTGCAGCCTTCTCCACTACAACCCCCCCCCACCACCACCACTGTAAACATTTTCATTGTTGAAGAAGCCCAGTGTGGAACCACCCCTCCTGTCTTTGGCAGCCACTGGTCTAAATCTGTGTGGATTTGCCTGTTTGGGCTGATTTTAGTTTTAAATAGATAACAAATTATAGGGTAATAGTAATAAAAGCAGAATCAGGAATTATTATAATTGTCTAGGCAAAATACAGACTTAACAGTTTTCAAACTGTCTGCTGATGCAAAATACATTATTTATATGCACCAAAGATGTTTTCAAGCTGCTATTTTAATTTTTTTCAATATATTATTTTGAAGTATGTTGTTACATTGATTTGGTCATTAATATACAGTTAGTTCTCCATATCTGTTGATTCTATATCTGGATTTAGCCAATCTTAGATGCAAAATGGAATTTGGACTACTATAGTAGTTTTACGTGTACTGAACAGACTTTATCCTTGCCATTTCCAAAGCTGTGCAGTATAGCAAGTTGCATTTCTATCGTATTGGGTATTCTGAGTGATCTAGAGGGGATTTACAGAGTAAGTGTTGGGGGAGGCCACTTGTTGGTTTCCTGGCCGCCTGGCAGCTCAGACCCGAAATAACCACACAGAAACTGTATTAATTAAACCACTGCTTGTCCTATTAGCTCTGACTTCTTATCAGCTAGCTCTTACGTTTTAATTTAACCCATTTCTAGTAATCTGTGTATACCATGTGGCTGTGACTTACTGGGTAAAGTTCCATCTGGCTCCGGCGGGGCTTCATGGCTTCTCTCTGCCTCTGCCTCCTTTCTTCCATCATTCAGTTTAGTTTTCCCCGCCTATCTAATTTCTGCCCTATCAACAGGCCAAGGCAGTTTCTTTATTCACCAGTGGTATTCACAGCATACTCAGGGAAATCCCACATCAATACTGGAGATTATTAGAGTTATTGCAGATGTCTACTGGTTTGAATGAATTTTTGGATTCTAATATGGAGAGGGAGGTGTCCTACAACTTGTCTAAGATATTGAGTGGGAGTATAAAAGGCTGGCGATCAGTAATGTTACTTTATGGTTGAGCAAACAAACACTGTGTTTATATGGTTTGAAAACAAATGCTGTGGTTGTGCCTAGCAGGCTCCTCTCAAAAAAGAAAGTTAGCTACTGATACCTTGTTTGAGCAATATTAAAGTTATTCATGTCATAAATATAATTTAAAATTGCTTATTAAATCTGGATTTGACTTATTTTTTGTTTTATACTTATATAAGAGGTGTAAGTATGAGGAATTTATATTTGTGTATATTTAAATGACATTTTAAAAACATGATTCAGTGTCAATAGAAGGTCTTTAAGTTTCTTTAAAAAGTTAACATTCGTACATAGAAGGACTGGAACATGAGACCAGTTTGAGTTACATAGTGAAAAATAGGATCCTCCCTTATAAAAACCAAAAGTGTACATTCAAGTATGACAGATACTGTTTTAGACATCCATGGATTTAGCTGTGTATAAATTTAATTTCAAAGTTATAGATTCTCTTTTAATTTTAAAATTTAGTCTCAGTCATGATGTGAATTCTATTTCTTCATATCATAAATATTTTCGGTGGAGAATCTAAACTTATATGGACTAGTTTTATTAAAAAGTATGTTATTTCTGACTATAGAGTAAGTATTAAAGACTTATTAGATGAGGTAAAACTGAAATGGTCATGAGTGCCCTAAGGAAGTGCAAAGGTGACTTCAAGAGAATTCCTTCCCCTGATAATGGAGTGAAGTACAGCATGAACGTGCTTGGTGAGTGAGTGTTGAAGGTTTTGCGCGTGTGATTGAGGCAGTGAGGGGGGGAAACTTGAAGGTCAGAGAGACATGGAAGAGTCCCCAAGATCAGTGGGCAGGGTGATGTTGACACGTGAGAACAGCTGGCTGGGTTCAAGGTATGTAGTCAGTACCTTTCTCAGTTTTAGTTTGAGGTTTAATGTTGTCCATGTAACAAATGTGCAGAGACTACAGAAAACATAAAGGTTTTAAAGGGAAAGTAAAACCTGCAGTCAGTGCTCTGAGGAAGCCACAAAATTTGGGAAGGGGGTGCTTCCTGATGCTCTTCTCCACTCTGCCCCAGCAGTGTTCTCCCCATCACTAGTTCCTTCCGCCAGACTCTTGCCTAGTGTGTTTACTGAACTGCTTTCTGGATGCCAGTCACCTCTGTTCATGTGGCACATCACCCTATAGCAACACTAGTGTCCTGTCCAGTGTTATTCCTAATGAATGTGACCCTGGGACTAATACAGTCTGTAGTGTTTACTTCTTGTTATTTGAATTATTTGATAAAGAACTTTAGACTTATTTAAGGTCTCAAGATATCACTAGCGTTTTTTAGGAATGTTTTCATTTTTCAGTGTATGCATGCTATTGTAGACTTTATAAAAATCCCCAGAGGAGTCATCACTCCCCAGCGGAGTCATCCAGGGTCCACTATGGAATGTACTTCTGTCTAGTCTATTTTTGTGGCCCCATTAGGGTGTATCACCATCTTGCAGTTCTGTGGTTTGTTTGGCATTCTTCATCAAAACATATAGGTAGATTCTCCCTTCTTCCCTCTCTTTTCCCTCTATCTGTTTTCCTTTCATTGTCTTTTGCTGTCTGTCCTTCTGTCCTTCCCTTCAAGGGTTAAAATATTGAACTTCAGTTTTTGGTACCAGTACTTATAAAGTATTTGTAAAGTACAAGTAGATGACTTATGGATTATGTGGGCACCACACTTGGCTTCCGTGGTGCCGGTGTGACTGCTGTCATGAGATTTTCCTAACTGTCAGCTCTCTGTCTCCAGGTACACTGAAGAGATGGTGCCCTGGCACCCTTGCCTGAAACTGATTAGCAATTGTGAGCAGAAGCTTTCCAGTCACACAGCAAGGCGTTTGATCACAATGGAAAAGGTGAAGGAATTTGAGGTATGTTGCCTACATTTATTTTTTTCAAACTTGATCTTTCCAGATAGTTTTCCTGGAGTAGGATTTGGAAATGTTACTCTTGATTTTGATAGTATAGGTGAGTTTATGAAAAAGCAAGTTGAAGAAATTTGTGGCATTTGATTGTGGTCGGAGTGGGATAGAAGGGTTTTCTAGAAGAGCAGAAGACACTCACTGATGCCAAGGGCTTTTTTAGGTGTTTTGTTGCAAAAGCAGAACTCCATGAGTGCAGACTTGTTTGTGTTTATCTAGTAAGAATGTGTGTACATGCACACACATGCCATGGCTCACATGTGGAAGTCAGGACAGCTGAGGGAGTTGCTGCTCTCCTACCATGTTGTTTCCAGGGATTGAACTCAGGTCATCAGGCCCGGTGGCAGTTGCCTTTACCTGATGAGCCATCTCACCAGCTCAAGTGTAAATTTTAATTGAGACAATGATCCTTTATTTAAGGAAGCAAGGAAAATATCCTCATTTGTTATTGTACAGTGTCAGCAATCATTCATTCTCATAGTCTCTCTTTCATTCTCTCACTGTCTCTCTCTATCTGTCTCTCTTCCTCTCTCTCTCTCTCTCTCTCTCTCTCTCACACACACACACACACACAAACACACACTATATTTAAGTTTTAATAACATTTATTACTTTCTATCTAGAGATCTAGATTAGAAGTGATGTAACTAGCACCTCATTTAATGCCACTTCAGTACCAGGACAAAATGTCCTTTGTGTTGTTCTTCTCTGAACTGACTGGCTCTTCCAAATGTATTGGCTGTTTGGACAAGCCTTGTCTTTATAGGGCAAACAGAACAGGGTAGTTGTGGCTGAATATTTTCTAATGCCCATCTCCAGTCTGCATTTGATTGATTATCATCTAATTTATACCTTATGGGTCTTTCACAATAGTAACTGATACACTGCCTTTTGTGTCTGTCACTTTGCGTCTTTCATCCCTTTCCCATTTGTTGTCTGTCTTTAATTTAGATTCTTATTAGCTCATAATTGGTTTATGCTGACAGATCCCAATCTTCCTCCTTATCTTGTTCATATCTTTTAAGTAGATTCTCCTAAAATATGGCATTTATGTTACTTTATGTAAATGTTTTAGTTAATCATTTTTACTACTAGATAATGTTTATAAAGTTTTAAATTATCCTCAATAATTATCTTCCAACATCAAGACTTTTCAGGAAACTAAGCTATTCATCTAGATAAGTAGTTGATGGTTATCTACTAGATGTGTGTGTATTTTTATGCTTGGGTGTATAGATATATGTGGTATGATAAGAATGCGTGGTAGTAGTTAAAAAAACGTAGCAGCCACCTGTTTAAGTTCCAGCCTCATCTCCGCAATTACTATTTACACAATAGATACTTATGAGATGGACACGATTTTCCAGTGTGCTCCTAAAGTTTATCTGTGTACTTACATTTAAGAAGGGGATTAGTACTAAATCATTGATATTACACATTTTGTACTGGATAATTTTCCTAATTAGAGTTCCTTGTGGAAATCAAGTCCTGTCCCAAGTATGACAATGTACCATTAGTTGTTTAGAACATTGCAGTTCAGAAGCTCCCAAGAGTGGTTTCCTTATTTATTGGCACAGTGACAACCCTCAGAAATGTCCATTTTGAATCCAGTAGAAGTCCTGTATTTTACCGTCCATTGCAGTTGTCTGATCAGTACTGGCCGCTCTGACTCAAAGCCACCTGTCCAATGGCGGTAATGTGTTAAATACTTCCAGTTGTAGACTTACTTCCATGTCCCAACTAAACTTTCTATTTCCCCAGAGTTACTTGTGCTGTTGTCAGGGCTGTCCATTCCAGGTAGAAGTGTCACAGTCCGATGATCTGAGTTTGACTCCTAGAAACCCAATGGAAGGCAAGAGCCAACTTTCACAAGATGTTCTCTGATTTGTGACACCTGCAGCCACTCCCAAATGAAATAAGTAAATAAATGTAGCTTTTAATATGTGTATAAAGACTTATACACATAAGAGAATAATACACATGAGAATAGAAAGAGGATCACAGTTCAAGTTTCTGGACTCGGTTTGCTTTGTAAGACACATAAGTCCTTGGTTTACTTGATGCAAGACAGAACTGGGGCTCTATAGGTTTAATTCCATAAAGACTGATATTTATAAGTGAATGGGTATTTTAAATTACAAAAATATCTCACGTTTGTGGAAGTGGAAAGTGCTAAGGTTGGTTTGGAGGTGAAACTGCTCTCCTGGCATCTTGGTATCTCCCTTGTTGCAGTGTCTCACACGGCCTTTGTTGCTCAGCCTGCCCATGTTGACTCTTCCTCTTCACAAAGATACTGGTTATAATGGATTAAGGCATACGACATCTTTTACCCTTAATTACTGCCTCAAAGGGTTCGCCTTGAAAAATAGTTAGATTTTGAAGTAGGGCTTATTTAAGCGTTGGAGGGATATGTTAGTCCCTAATGCTAACCGTAATCAGCTCAAGAGGCTGGTTGTTGTTAGAGTCGCTCTCCATTTCCTGTCACTGCCATCTCATGGATTTGTATGTTTTTCTCTTGATATGCTAAGGGAAGTGGGGTGTTGGAGCACTTAGTAGTAGTTTTACAGCTTCTGTAGATTATAGCATTAAAGTAATCATTTGAGTTCGTAACAAATGATGCTAATAGCTGCTGTGTTATGTGCCAGGACCAAAGAAATAGTTATACAAAACAGAAATATTACTTGCAGATGTTAGAGCTTTAATTCTTGTTAGCAAAAAGCAAAATATATGACATGAGCTTCCTTCGTGACTTGCCTACATAAATAGCAGTTCTCCATAAATTGTGTCCCGTGGAATTGCCCAGCTATGGAGAAGTCTCTTGGCCATTTCTACTTTTACAGAAACAGGAACAAACAGTAAACTAGGATCTTCTGTGAACTAATTTCATATATGCTTTCTCCCGAGTTTAGTGTAAGAAAGTCAGTTTTTCTTCCAAATTTATACTTCTGTAAGCAAATTTATTTTAAAGTCAAAGAAAAATAGGCTTCTGAGAATTCTTACTGTATATTAAAATGATAAATAAGCTCAACTCCCTTGGTGTTTTCAACCTGTAAAAGCAGGACTGCTCCTGACTTGGCTTCCTGTTTTCCTTTTGTTCTTGTTTGAAGCAGGTGTGTGCCTGTGTGCATTGAGACAGTGTCTCACTGTGTAGCACTGACTGTCCCGGAATTCATATGTAGATGAGACAGGCCTCCAATTCAGAGGTGTGCCTGCCTCTGTCCCAGTGCTGCCCCACCACACATGCTGGAATTGATTTTTTTTTTTTTAAATAAGGAAGGCTTCCTCCTAATGGTCACATTAGTACAGGCTCCATTAGCAAGTCTTAAGTAGTGTGGGATTAACTGTTAATGTCTTGTTAATGTGACACTCTGCCATGTTTGTTTTTAATTCATTGCTTCACTTCTGCCTTCTCTTTCCTGCCAAGGAATGTCTGCAGTAACATCTACGCCGCAGCCCTGTTAGCACAGGCGAACAGAGAATTGTCAAACAGTTCTCACATGTCTGACAAATTGTTCTCAGGCTTGTTCAGTGCTGTTGATTTTGGCAGTGAACGAATATTAATTTTAGATTTTTGCACTTCATGTACTTTTACTTTTGACTTGACAGTTATTTGGTCTAACCAGTTTAAAGTTAGGCTTACTTGATATGTTGTTGAAGTGTTCTCCCACCATTTAAAATGTAGAAATAAGTCATAAAAATTGGTCTAATGAATATGAATATTTATATCTTTACATCATTGGCTATAGTTTTGGACTTGTTTATTTTGTGTGAATTGTGAAGAAGCTCTTGATAACCATGTCAGTATTATGAAGATACCTGATAAGAACCTCATTTTTGTTGTCATTATCCTTCATTGATATATTCTAGAAACTAAATGAATTGTTATTATCCTTCATTGATATATTCTGCAGACTAAATGAATTAAGTGCCCTGTTTTCTTGGTCCTTGTCTGTAAACACTTTGGAGTTTATGTTACCATTTCAGAGATAAAGAGCCTTCCTATAGCACACTGATAACTAAGTAAACAGCACACTTGAAAACAAAACTTGTCTTTATCCTTGAAATTTGACCCTTTTCCTGCATCACATAATCTTCTACCTGGACATATTTCTACCTTTGTAGTGTGTTGATATTAAAGGTCTGTGCATGCTGTTTAGGGACAAGATGCTTGCCTATCATGCACAAGACCTGAGGGTTAATTACAACTACCACAAAAATAGATAAGCAGCAAATATTCTTTAGCATTGAATTCTTAGCCTCTTTTAAACATACTCTTAATTTCCCTGTTGTTTTTAGCCAGTGTACTCAGGATGCCATGACATGATGTAATAAGTTTTGCTAAGGTCCATTTTCCTCTTCTCATTGACACACAGTTAATGGTACTGTGTATAGTTGTGATAACTCTAAGAAACATTTTTTTGTATATAAAATTCACTGAATAAAAATACTGATCTCCAAAAATTAAAAGAATTCTAATCTCCAGAAATTTCTAGATTAGAACAGAGTGTATACAAGTGACTATACATTCAGTGCAAGCCACCTAAAATCAGTATGCTTTCAATGGCTTCTGCCAGAACCTACTAGAACCAGATGAAATACTACCTAGAGTAGCTACTTCACAGGTTTTTCTTGACATTTTTTCTTTAAGAGATTTATTTTTATTCATGTATATGTAAGTGTATGAGAATGCATGCGTGCATGGATGCATGCATCTTTTTGTGAGTATATGTGTGTCTGTGTTTGTATGCCATATATGTGCAAGTATTCATGGGTACCAGAAGAGGGCATCAGATACCTTAGAACTGGGGTTACAGGCAATTGTGAGCCACCCAATGTGGGTGCTGGAAACCGAGCTCTAGTCCTCAGCAAGAATAATATGCTCTTTTAACCATGGAGCCTTGTCCCTCCAGAGCCTTGGGATTAAGAATAAAGAAAACAAAGGCATGTAGCCTTTCTAGTCTCCTCTACAGTAGATACTTTATTAAAGATAAATACATCATCACTATCATATAGTAGAGCATATGTACCTTACATGTTTTTTGACTTACTTACTTGTAGATGCTAGTTCACTCATTGTTCAATAAAATTGAGTAGAATTACATTATATAAGAACATAATAATTGAATATAAACTCAGCTTAGACCTAACTGTCCAATGTTCATTACTGTCATAATATGATATATGAGAGAGTAAAAGATAAACTTTCAAATATTTTGCATGGGAAGTCAGAATATTTCTATATATTTTGTTTTGGCATGAAGCACTTGAAGTCTTGAGAATGCAGCATGGGTGTAGTGATGCTTTGTGTCATGCTGTTTGAATTCAATTCCAAGACAACTTGTTTTTGTTATTAATCTTACCTTTTCTGGCATTTAAACCTTAGAGGGTCACCATTTTTTCTTTCATTCTTTTTCAATTAAGTGATTTTGCTAAGCAAACTGACAAGCCATGAGAAAGAGAGTCACCAACTCTAACAAGAGTAGTCAGTTCAGATGTATGGATCTTGCAACATGTATTACTAGATACAAATCTTACCGTATAGAGGCAAGCAGCTCACTAAAGTCAGAGCAGACATGGATTCTGCAAGTTCTAGAGCAGTGATAGTAAAATAAATACAATGTAGTAGAATCATAAGTGTGGCTGACTTATGATTCAGGTGCCTAGTGCATGTGTTGTTGAAAGGAATGGGACTCAGTATAGAGTCCTGGGCGCTTCCTTGGTAACTCTTGTATGACTGACACAATTTCTGCTTTGTAGCTTTTTTTTTTTTTTAATTCTCATGGATATTCAGCTTAAAGTGGCTTTCTAGGTGGTTTCCAGTTCAGATGTGGATTTGCATTGCTTTTCCACCCTATGACTCCTAGAATTCAGGGCTGAGATTTTATGTGCATTTCCCCAGCAGATAAATGTACAGTTCAGTGAATACTTAGGAAGTGCATATCTCTATAGTCACTATGAGATCAAGGTCACAGAGCAGTGCAGTCCTCCAAATATACCCCTATTTGTGAGCATTTAGAAAAATGTGTTGTTGTAAACATGTCCTTCCTAATAGTAAAACCATGTTCTGACCTATACAGGAGCCAGTGTCTTGCTTGCCTTTGAATTTGCCCATAAGCAAAACAGTTTTACCTGGTTTTGGTCTTTATTTACACACAGATATGTCTTTATTAGTTTTTCTTTTAATTGATTGTGGAAATATTAGAAAGCCACTGAGGATCAATATTGTTTCAAAACTAAAGTTGAAAGCATTTATTTATGCAGGTAGATGCTTTTGTATGTTATTTATCCTTTGTTCTTTAAGAAGATAAAGATTCTTGTTAGTTCTAATTGAATATAAAATGCAATATTTAATTGATGATAAATATTAAAATAGCCAACTTGCATGTTGGCTATTTTAATATTTGACATTCAGATTTGCATTTATAATGACGTAAACTTTAATACATACATGTGGAAAGCACTCATACTTTTGTGTCATCATGCTAAGCATGAATGTCCACAGGGTTCATGTTACACTTAGGACGAAATTATGTGCTGAGTGTTCAGTGCCCAAAGTTTATTTATTAATGATCAATCATTTTTCTGAGACTCTAGATTAAATTTTAATATAATATCATAGACTTTAGACAGATTAATATCTTGAAATTACTTTTATAAGGAGCTGAATAAATGTGAATATATAACTTAGGGATAAAGATTTCACCTTTTCTATGTTCCCATTAAGAATAACACTACAGATTTAATGGTATTAGATACCAGACTTTTGACCTGCTTGTCCTTGGTTTGAAAATGGCCTAGTGCTGTTTATAGTTGTATAACTTTAGCACAAGTGGTTTCTATGGCTACTGTCCAGTACCAGATGTAGAACAGTGGAAAGCTTTGATAAGGAGAGCAGGATTTTTAAACAAAAGCCGGACATGGGTAATTACCCTGAAGCTGAACCGAGGTCCATTATATTCAGTACCGTCATTCACATTTCATTCCACTGTTTGCTGATTACGAGAAAGAAAGCCAACCTGCTACTTTTCTCTTCCATTTCTTTGCCTCCTTCCTTACACTTCTTCAAGAATGTGTTCAGTGCTTGACTCTTTTTCGCCAGCTGTAGTCTTTGCTGACAACAGGAGATGAACACTCCTAGTTAGGTGGCTTTTACTATGGTGACGGCACTGCTGGTTTTCCTTTATCATGGGATAAGTTTTATAAGCCGTTTGTATTCAAGTATTTGCCATGTATAAACTCCTGTTGCTTTGGTAATGACAGTGATTTAATACTAGTGACATAAAAGAAATCATTTCCTCACTATCAGGAGCTGTCACTTACTAAGAGACAACTTAAAGCTGACCTGCAATTACAATAGAAACTGTCTGGTTTTCTCTTAAATGACTTTAGCATCCTGCAAGCTTATCCTCTGGATAGGGAACTCCCCAAAGCCTAGAGAACAAGCAGTGTATAAGTTAATTGTTGCCCTTTGATATCTAACTGATGATTTGGAGAGTTTATAAAGTTAGCTCAGCAGTGAGCTGCACTGTGAAGCAGAATGCTGTCTTTGCTCAATGTGAGTCTTCAGTGGTGAGATTGAAGAGGTTTAGAGTTGAGTCAGCCGGAGCCACAGAAGATAGTGTCCGGTGTCAGGAGGGAGTGAAGACATTTGCACCCGGTGACTGCGTGTCTGCTGAGAGAATAGACATAATATCACTGTTTGAGCACAGGTGATTCTGAAGTAGGTGCCGTGAGAAAAGAGGAACTTGTGTCACTGAATATATTTTATGTTCATTAACCTTCCCTATTATTGTATATTTTCTTTTCTTAACTTGAGTATGTGCTCAGAGAGAGAAGCCATTTTATTTCACATCAGCCTTCATTGTGGGACTGTATTTATCAAGTTTTGAGGTTAAGTAGATCAGGCTTAGTCTTAGTGTACCTGTTCATTAGGAGAAAGTCACCAAAATGGTTCCAACTTAAGGTTTTGGGGTTTGTAGTGATGTGTGAGAGGTGCTGCAGGGAAGAGAGCATTCATGTGAAGAGATGGTGTTTGAGGCAAGAGGTAACCTCTCGGTCAGTAGCTGACATTTTATGTAAGCTGGAGAGCAGTGAGAAGGGCTGTGGGATATGCAAGGATTCCTACTTCACCTTCACTGGAATGTAGGGCATCTGAGGGAGAAACAGCAGGAGATGACCTGAAGAGCCAGAGCTGCCATGTGCAGAGCCTTATGTACCAGGTTCAAGTTTATCCTATTTGTGGTGGCAAGCCTGCGAAGGATATTGGTTGGTAACGTGGCAGAAGTGTATGTTTCGTGAAGGGCACCCTAGCTTCAGTTCGTAGGTAAGTCTGAGTTGTGGGGATAAGTTGTGATTCTCTGAGGAGGCTCCAGACATCGCTCTGCAAAGATGAGTGATGAACCGGAAGAGGTAGAACGTGACTGCAGAGGGTGTGAGTGAAGGAAGAGAAGGCGGACACGGTGTAATTGGAGACTGGATAGTTGGTGTGGAGAAGAAGGTGGACGTAGTGTGATTGGAGACTGGACAGTTGGTGTGGAGGCAATGGAGTTAAGGAAGACTTCTGAGAAATCTAGGTTGGCATGATTGAGTAGCTGATTTTTCTGTGTATATTTATATCCCCCCCCGCTTCTTTTTTTTCTAAGGATCATACAGGGTAAGGTGTCACTGCCCTCATGTATTGTAAGTCTCCCAGTTCCTTTACTTCTTTCTGCACATATCCTGGACAGTGGCCAGAATATTTCCTAGAAAGAGAATAGATAACAAAAGTATAGTTGTTAAATTGTATTGATGACTCTGAGAAGTTTAGAATAAAATTACAGATTTTTATCTAACATCTGGACCACCCTGTTGTGTTCCTGGCATCGTCTCTAGGTGCAGTCGGTGCCACTTCATCAACTTAACTTCAGTCTCCTTTCAGGTTCCAAAGTGGGCTCACTCTTCTGTTTTCAGTCTCTTTTCATTGAATCTCCTCTGTGTGGTAGGGTTTACTTTTCTTCTGCAGCTCCCAGATAAGTGTCTGTTCCTTAGAGAAGCCAATCCTGTCCTTCCACCTCTTCATGTACCCACGGTCGCTATTTCATCCCACTATTTAATACCACTGTGTACATGTGTCTCTGGAGGTACGACATTTTATGTCTGTCTCACATCAGGATCTGTGAACTCACAGAACTCGATTCTTTTCCTCACCATATGCAAGTGTTTATAGAACAAATAGTAACTGTTTAGTAATTATTTGGGCTGCCTCATCTAAAATAAAGCAATCATACTGAACAGTATTTAAACCATTTTAAGGAAGAATAAGAACAGGTAATTAGAGCTAGCTAGAAGTTTCCTGTTTAAATAATAATAAACTAAAATTTACCATTACTTTTTAAAAGTCACTGGGACACCATTTTAATCCTGTATGCTTTACTTTGCATGTAAAATAAACAAAAAATCAGCTGAACTAGAAAGCGTAACCCCTTCCCTTATTTAAGGAGGAGGTGGCACAAGAGAATGGCCAACTTCTGAGGGAGGAGGAAATTGTTAAATAGTTTTACCTGATTGGGCTTCTCGATGAAGCATCTGTAGTTCCTTTTCAGCCTAAACAGTGTGTCATAGCTTTTGAGATGCGCTATTAAAATATATCCTTTGTATAATCCAGAGTGTCTTTAGTTCTACTTAAAATGACAATTTCAAGTGTTACTACAGGCCATGTAGTTGTGTCTTCTCTTGATAATTTATTCTCTTTTAATAAATTATGAGATAATTTATTCTCATATACAAAATTAGAAGTGACTGAATACTTTCCTTTTAATGTCCTTTAAATCCCTTTTAATGCTGCCTTCTTATGTAGAGTTAAACTGTACAAAATTTTAAATAGAATTATGTAGGTGTAAGATGCATGACTATAGTCCGGAGATTATTCTGGAACAAAGACAGGAAGATGGAGATATCAAGGACAGTCTGCGCTGTAAATAGGTGCACTCTGCCTCCAAACTGAAAACAGTACAACCAACACAATTAACTTGAAGTGTTATTCTACAGAATGGCTTGCTAGTTTGCACACAGATGAGCCATGCCAACTTAGACTCTCTGAGGTTATGTGTGTTTTCCTATTTCTCCATCATTCTTTGTGGATTAGATGATGTGTAAAATGATAATGCTGTCTAAGTAATAAGGTCACCCTGGGCATATGAGGGTTGTATGGTGTTCTGAATAGTCAGGACTTGAAAACAAATGAACCAGCGTGTTCCTGATGGTCAGGTGTACAGTCTTTTCAGCTGGAAATGGGTTTCAGTCCACATCAGGAAATCCCAGGAAGAAGGACTCTCTGTATCAGCCAGCAGAGGGTAGTGTACACATAAAAGTGAACCACTGCCTCATGAGGCTCCTTTGGCAAGTGTGTTAGAATCCCGAGATGGCTTATGTTTAGAATTAGCGGAACTGATAGGACAGCGGTTAAAGTTGAGATCTGAAGTGTGTGCTACCATAACGTTGCTCTTTCAGGAGGAATGGCCTCTAAATGTCAAACCTCATTTTAAAGGACCCACTAATCTGCCATGTGGGAAATTGACTCAGTCGTCTATGTGTTCCTGTAACTTCTAGCTTTTAAGAAGGACGGAAGGATAATGAAGAAAGCATGAGCTTTTGATGTCTGCCTCGGGCCGCAGTCAGGCGGTACTGCGTCCCAGCTGTATGGCTTGTGGCGGATTGTTAAAGCTCTTTCTATCTCCATTTCTCCCTCTCCACCATGTAGATGAAAAGAATGCAGAAAATTAAATAATTACCTTAGACAAGACTCAGTTGATAACAAATCCGTAGTAGTTCTTTTTTGAAGGAACGTGTCTCTTTCTTCCAATGTTTACATTCGCTGACTGAATGGGGAGAGGTCAGAGAGCTGTTGTTGGTTTCTGTGTTTTCCTGCTGACGCTTAGTCACTGACTAAGAAGCAGCAGTGGGCACGAGTGCAGTCAGATGTACTGATTGTTCGCTCTGTGCGACTGCTTCCCTCATTGTGGCCCTACTGCTGTGGGCTGGGCAGAGCGTCCTTCTGTCTCCATCACCACAGTCTTCTCTCCTTTCTGTCTTCACTTCATATGCATGCTGTATTCCATGTTTATGAAAAGTTTACAGGATTGAAGTTCTGTGATGTATAAATGACACCATGATTGATAGTTGTAGACAGGTTTGGAACTGTTAGAAAAACCAAAAGTCAAACACCAGACATGCTTGGGTGGATGAGGAAGATCAGAGGCTGTTGCTTGAGGATCCACTTCCTTTTTCAAAGAAACACATCTCGGTGGCCTTCAAGATACCGAGTTTGAAAAACCAAACAGAACAACAACAACAAAAGGACAGGAAAACAAAAAGCCTGCAGCTGTCCCTGGGCAGGGGGAGCAGTGAAAGGCCATGGAAACTGCGGGGCTGAAGACCATTGTCTCAGGTGTGAGCCCTGGTAAAGGAAGCGAGCGACAGATGGAGAAGGAACCTTTGAAAGAGGAAACAAAAATTGATTCTGCTATTTGTTTCAAGTTGTGGTGATGTCATTTTATGTGGCATTTCTGTGTATGTGATGATGGATGGTCCATGAGAAACATTTGTCAGTTAGGGTGTGTCCACATAGGTGGAAATTTTAGCCACAGTCCCAGAACTGTCTGGCTTACCTCAAAGCAAGTCTTAACTGCTCCCAGATCCTTGCCTGCTCAGGGGATTTGGAACTCCAGGAGTTTCTGTAATGTCTGTTTCACAGTTGGGGGATAGTTGATCTTAAAAGTGGACATTTGAGCCAAGACTCATGCGCTTACCCAACACAGATTCCTCTGCTTCCTGGGATATGAAGAAAATGAGACTGTCCCCTGTCCCCTGTCCCCTGAGCGCTGGATCACCAGTTTGTCTTATTGGTCTCCTTTAGTTCAATGATAATATATTTGATAATATATCTGCCTCGCTTTCTCTTTGGTCTGTAAAGGAAACCTGTTTTCCACCGTGCGTGGCTTTTGTTCTCCCTTCTTGTTGAGGTCATATTAGAAGCCTGGGCCAGAGAGGTGCGCTTCCGGCATTCCGCGTTTCTGGTCTTCCTCGTCCTCCTCGCTGGGGAGGGTATTCCATGGAGTTCCATGATCTACTTTCAGTCGTCATACATGGCAATAGGAGCCATAGGGAGAATAGCAGACAGAAAGGCAGGGCTGGGAGGACCTTGATGCTGGTGTTCCGATTCTTGTGCCAGAGAACAAAGCAAGATGCCCTTCAGCAAACTGATATGTAAATTTAAACTAAACTCCCCAGAGCCCATGGGTAATTGAATATGAATGTAAAGAAATACATAGGACACTGTATTTCTAGGTTTGCTTCAGAACTTCAAGTCATTTGTGAAATTGAGAGGCTAATGTTTGACAGTTTCCAGCAGTCTTCTCTCATCTACACTGGGATGCTGAGTCATTCTGACCAAGACTGACTTTTCTGGTGCCCAGTGACTATCTGAGTGCCAACCCTTGTTTGGCTGTGACGTTTACACTATGGAGCCCCTCTTCACCTTGTGTCTGCATCTCTTGTGTTGGAATCTTTCGTAGCACTCCTGGATGTGGATGTAGTGTGCAGCCTTGCGTGATCTCATGGCATTGCAGCACTGCCACGGTTCCTTGGTACACCCCTTTGTCCTTGAGTAGAAGCTTCTTTGGTATTTTCCATAGCCCCAGTGATTTCAGTGTGTGTTAAACCAGGAATGACAAGCACTTGTAGTCTGACCATGTTCTTTGGAATTTTCTCTCTGCCCTGAGTAATGAAAGTGTCTCCTTTGTTCAGTGTTCTGAGTATCTAGTGAGGTTGAAGTGAGGCTGCATTGAATTCCCAAGTGTGATGCAGATGTGGGACGGCTGTTCACGCAGTGAAGCCAAGCAAATGCACCTTGGAGTGAGTGACTGACACGGTTAAAGGGCAACTGAAGAAACAACTGACGTGTCTTTATCTTTTGTGTTTCTTTCCTGCCAGGACCGGGACCAGTATTCACACTTGCTGAGTGACCATTTTCTACCATACCAAGGTCATAATTCCTTTCGTGAGAAATATTTTAGTGGTGTGACAAAAAGAATTGCCAAGGAAGAAAAATCCAACCAAGAGTGAAAATCATGATGTTGACAATCAAGAAAGAATAAGCGTTTTATAGAAATGATCTGTGCTGTTTAAAATTTTTATATAAATAACTGCTGTAAATCAAAATCGAATAATTTCAAAATGATCTTTGTTTTAGAGACTATTTTGATGTGTCTTTTGAACCTTGTTAAGTTCAGGGACTGATCCATATAGATGGAGTCAGTGTTTATATTTTTACAGAGAAAATATTGTTAACTTTTTAGCCATATCTGCCAGATACATAGTAAGCAATTGATAGTACTTTTAGAATATTTTCATTTTGTAAATTTGCTTGGCTTGGTTTTTAGTTGTAACTGTTTTTCATTGCCATCAATAAACTTTACTGAGAATTTCTAAAAATCGTGTGGTACTCAGTATTGCTCATCTCGTCTCACGGATGTAAAATGAGTGTTTAACCATCAGTCCATGCAGGTCGGAACAACAGGGGCCATGCTACGGGGAGGGAGGCGAAGGCCTGAGAACTTTGGAGATGCCAACCTAACACCTCCAAGGGCCTGTGCGTCTGCACCGTGTCTGCACTGTGGGTGTGCTCTCGTATTCCTAAAACTTGACTGTTGGTCAAGTTAACAAACTACCCCCAATTTTTGGTTTAGAAAGTAACAGACAGTTGAAAGCGGGAGCAGCAAGAGCTCAAGGCCCCGGTGGCCCCTCATGGTGTTAGGCCTGATCAGTGCTCTGGAAACAGAAGCTCTGTTTTTCTAGAAGGGAAACTTTGCTGAGTCTGCATTGTGTCCATCCTGGAAATATCTTCCTTGAAAACCACTGTGCCCATTAATTCTGGATGCTAATAGCTTTCTGCTTTTGGTGGTCAAATGTACCTCAGCAGGGCGGCAGTAAATGGATACTTTCTCTCTAACCAGAGCCTATTTTTATTTGTGTTATTATTATTATTATTCTCTGACTGTGACTGCTGAGTTTTATGAACTCAGTATTAACTTACATGACTTAGGAGCTGCAGAAGACCAAGGCTATGGGTGGAGGTCGGCGTTCCGCTGCCTCCTACTTGTCTTACAGTGCAGGCCTGGATTTCAGCGCATCTAAAACCTTTCCTGATTGGTTTGTTTGGGTTTCTGGATGTTATCTGTGGTACTCTGAGGGAAATCTAAAAGTATTCAAGGCTGATTTATTGGCAGTATTTCTGTTATACGCCGTCTTGTTTTTAAGTTTTTGAGGTTATGTGGGGGATGGGTATGAAACTTTATAGCTGACTCAATTGCAATATGAGGTTTCGAGTTTAACCTCTTTTTGTGAATTGTCTCAAAGCTTAATCCAAATAAGGTCTAGAAATTCACAATATTAATTTTAGTCTCTTTGTCCTTAAAAATTAATCCATAATAATTAAATCAAGTCATTTTATTGCTACTAATTGAAGTCTTCTGAAAATCAATTCTTCCAACCACAGGCTTTATTTTCATATTTATTAGTAAGTTCAGCTTCCTACTCCCAAAGTGTCACTCCGTTTAAACATACATACTGCTTTAAGGTTGAAGCTCATAACTACTGGAGAAACTTGATTACTTCCAATCAATTTTGATTTTAGGATGTAGGTCTTAAGTGCTCACTCTTTTGTAAAATTTTATTTTATTTATTGCTATTATTATTATTATTATTAATTAGTGTATGTGTGTGTGTGCAAAGGAAAGAGGACTACTCCAGGACTCCATGATTTCTGGAGATTAAATTTAGGTTGTTAGGATTGAGCCCAAAGTGCTCATCTTGTTGGCCCTCAAACTTCCTTACTCTAAAAACAAAGTCTTTATTTTCTGCGTGAGTTTGGTAGGTGACCTATTCCTCATGCGTTTACCAGCAGGAATATCTCCTAACGAGATGCCAATGTTCGCAAAGACCTATAGTTTGAATTTGTAGTATATTCTGCAAGAGAACTGTAGGTGGTCTGTGGACTGGCCTACTTAATGTTTATAATATGACAAAGTATGTAATTTTGTTTCTGGCATATATTAAATAGCCATAAAATCCAGATGGTTACCTCAGTAGTGCCTCATCAGAAGCACCTCCTTCCTGTCCATTTTGTTGAGTAATTTCTTTTTCCTGTGATAGCTGCGGGGAAATAGTGGAGTAGGTGGTCTTGGGTTTGTTTAGCCAAAGTGGCTAGAAGATTTTTTTTTTTAAGTTGAAAATCTGGTAAAGTTTTCTCGACCTCTTCCTGCCCAGCAGGAGCCTGTTTTGAGCCAATTTCCAACCAAATTCCTCATGACTAACTCTTCAAATACATGGACTGAGCAATAAACAGTTTGAGACTCTAAACTCGGGGAGGTAACTCAAGGTTGTCACTACTTCCCTTTTGAGAAAACTCCCTCAAGTTCTGAGATCCCCTACATGTGAAAGAAAAATGGTGATTCCAACTAAAAACTATGTTGATTTTGATGCAGAAAAGTAGAATGTGTTAATACCACTGACTGTTGTACTGGGTGTGTTATTTGATTGAAGATTTGAGCTTTAAGAGAGAAACATTTTTTTTTAAGGTACTATTTTCTATACTAAGCATACATTAAAAGCAGGAGGTAGGCTTTCTTTTAGCATCCGGAAATTACATGTTAATGGTGTATCACCTAGATGCCAATATAAGCAACTCTATCTTTGGAATAAGATGTCTTTGATGTTATTCTTCAAAGTGAACTTCTAACATGTTATGCTGGACATATCAAGTACTTTTTATTGAAAGAGATATGGACTAAATTATGTTTATTTATTTAAAATTAGAGATGACTATTTGAGAACTTATCTTTCTGTGTCATTTTATTGTATCTCTCTTGAAAAAACACATAACCCTAACATTAGTCATTCTTCTGTTGTATTATGTATGGGTTGTGTGTGTGTGTGTGTGTGTGTGTGTATGATATGTACAATGTATGTTATGTGTGAGTATGTGTAGAGTTCAGAGGACAACCTTGGGTGTTGGTCTTATCTTCCGCTTCACTTGAGACAGTCTCCTCTTTGTTTGTCCCTGCATGTATTTGCCAAGCTGGCTTGGCTGGCTTCTCTCCAGGACTCTCCTGTTTCTTCCATCTCTCCTTAGGAGAACCAGGATTACAAACCACTACTAATCCCAGCTTTCTAGGGTCCTGTGCATTTGAACTCTGGTAATTATACTTTCTTGGTAAGCCCTTTACCCACTAAGTCTTCCCTCCAAACTTCTGGCACTTCTTACAGTTAAAACCCCAAAACCTTTCTAGATAAGCAGAGCATAGTAAAATTCAGTGTAGTGTAAGCGTGGAGTGGAGGTGGGTGTTACCAAGGAAACTGTTGACCTCACTGCTGACCTTTTTGACCAAAAGAGAATAAATTACACCAAAATGAAAGCCTTGGCATTTCTTTTTGCAGGAATATGATTTTGCTCCATTACAAAGATACTTAGAAAACTAAACACTTGCAAGAAGCATTTCTCCCCTTAGGATTGTATTCAAAAAATAAGCGAAGTTCGCGTTCTTTTCCAACTCACCCACTCCCATTTTTCTCAGATATTTATCAAGTAATGTGGTTTATAATCCAAACAAAAAAAGTGCCTTAATCCAGAACACACACACAGACACGATAACTCTAGGCGGATGCTGTTTGTACTTTGCTAAAACATTGAGGTCCTCTCTAAAACAAAGTGGTTTGCACACATACAGTCTAGAGTGTAAAGAATTATAGCGGAATGGTAAACATATCTGTGATTCTATCTAGCCATAGAATCAGAGTAACAGCACATTCCTGTCTGTCCTTTGGGGTGAACAAACTTAGAAAGAACCTGACTGTTCCCTTAAAAGAGGCCTGCCTCGGGACGTGCATATGTTTCCTTGTGTGGGAAAAGCACATTGACATTTACACATAATTGAGGCCAACCTGGAATTTGGCTCTTCCCCTTCCTTCCTAAGCCATTGTAGGCAGGCCCTTAGGAGAATGGAATTTAGTTGTTAGGACAGTCACCTAAGAACCTTGAGTCATGGAACAAAGTGGAGCTTAGTATAGGAATGTTAAGGATCGCCATTCTCCTTTATGTAACCCATACCCCAGTTTCTTGGGATACTGGGATGTGATTGGTAGACTTTTCTTGTAGACTTTGAACATTTTTACCAAGCTGATCATGTTGTCGTCATGTTGAACTGCATTGCTTGAAAGGGGTTCACTTTGACATTTTAACCTCTAATTTCAGAATCTCCGCTTTAATCAAGCCTTCTCAACCTTCCTGAGGGTTTATCAAGAGAACAGTTGTGACTAACACGTTAAGTGTTGGCCATGAAGGTTAGCTGGGCCTATGTATGAAGTTAAGCAAGTTAAGAGAAAAAAAGGGGTTGGGTAAGAAAGCTGGAAATGTCAGTGTTACTTATGATACTGAAAATGTGCTTTTGATGGACATTCAAGTTGTGAAATATCTAAATGGGTCAAAATGGTCAGAATTGGACTAAGTGAAAAGCTAAAATCTGTGAGCCCTTTGATGTTTGTGTATAATTCATGAACTGGAACCCACATAGCTTCGCATACCTGTAAAACTAGTATTCTTGATGCTGAGACAGGAGGATCAGGGATTTGAAGCCAAGTTGAGCTCATAGTGAAATCTGGTCTCACAAATGAAACAACAGCCATTCAGTCCACTACACATTGGAGTGCATTCAGTACAAACAGCAAGTTTGTGTGTGTGTGTGTGGGGGGGTGAGTGTTGGGGGGATTGGGAGGCCAGTGTTGGTTTTGTTATTTGCATTTTTCTGTAGCATACACTTGTGGAGGAGCAGTTCTCCATAGAACTCTTGCATTCTCTGTGTCTATCTAAGTAAGGTATGTACCTGAACTGTAATGTGCTGGGAATCTGGAAGAGAAGGTTTTCTTCAAGCTCTTCCTACAAGTCACAGGACAAAGGTCAAGCAAGCATGCATATAGTCTTGGAAAATAGTGTCTCATCTCCAGATTAAAAGCATTGTTAATACCCTTGATTTTTTTTTCTCAAGAACTATTCTAAGTTCACATATTTTTCTTTGTAATAAAACTCACTGTGTGTACAATTACCTCTTTGAACCTATTGGCCCCACCACCTTAATCTTATACTGATTGTCATGCTTGCTGCATATGTATTATAAAATTCCTTGTACATTATTCAGAAGGCTCATATCTCCTGCCAGCACTGATGAAACTGGCCATTAACTTGCTGAATTATCAAAAGCAAAGTCTTGGATCCTTTACAGTTCTCACACTTGGGTGATGAGGGTAGGATGCTGGCAGAGATGTTGCTCACTAAGAAAGGATGAGCTTTCTGACCAAATAACAGGATTTTAAGGAAGTCCACGGGAGTTGCTAATAAACCTCCAGGGCCACCCAGGTCACAGAGCAGGCTTTATTGCCTGCTGATGAGGAAAGTGGCAGTTTCAATAGTAATGGCTCACATAGGCTCATAGGTTGGAATGTTTGGTTACCAAGGAGTGGCACTGGTGGGAGGTGTGACCTTGTTGGGGGAAGTGTGTCATTGGAAGTGGGCTTTGGGATTTCTAATGTTCAAGCCAGGCCCAGTGTTTTCCTGCTATCTGCTGATCCAGATGTAGATTTTCGGTTCCTTCTCCAGCATCACGTCTACCTGTGAACTGCCATGCTTCTCACCATGATGATAATGCACTAAACCTCTGAACCTGTAGGTTTTCCTTTATAAGAACCTAAATGTTTTCCTTTTTAAGAATTGCCATGGTTATCATGTTTCTTCATAGCAAAAGAAACCCTACGACAAGGAATGAGTCAAGTATCATAGCCCCAAGACCTAAGTGGTCCCTATTTCTTTTTGCAGCTCATTTTCTGTGATTAGGGTTAGTGGGATGTGGGCTTTGCAGTTTCCTCAGTGGTCTGTTGTATTGACATCTCATTTATGTTTTAATGAATAAAACTTGCCTGAAGATGAGAAAAGTTAAAACAGCCACACTGACCAGCCTTACAGACCAGGCAACAACGATATACACCTTTAATCCCAGTTGCTGCAGTGACACACACCTTTAATCCCAGTAGCCACAGTGACACATACTTTTAGTCCCAGTTGCCACACTAGTTTGCCATAGAAGCCAGACAGTAGTCATGCACACACTTAATCCTAGAACTAGAGAGGTTATAAAATGGGAGGAGACAGCTCTGAGATTCCTGGAGGCAGAATCGCCATTTCAGATTGAGGGAGAGGAAAGAGCCAATGACTGGTTGTTTTGCTTTTCTGACCTTCAGGTTGAACCCCAATTTCTTTTTGAGCTTTTGTTAACCATGCTTCAGTCTGGTTAGCTCCTCCACTAAGCTACAACCGAGTGGGCTGAAGGTTCACATGTATATCTTTAACACACACAGTGAGCACAGAAAACAAAAAGATTATACTCTAGCAGGCAGTAACTAGGTAAATTGTGAAGACTCTGGCTATCTTCCTTAGTAACCAAGGTAGCAGGGTGCATGTGGCTTTTTAAGAAAACACGGCAACAACTGGACTCTGTATAGTGCAGCCTCTTCTGGCTGTTTTTCCTACCATCCCCCTGAAAATAGGCCAGAGATGGAAATAAATGCCGTTTTTCTTCCCACCAGGGAGCTTTAAACTCTCAGGGCTTTGAAACAAACTCTTGGGAGAAGAAATAGGTGAGGCATTCATTGCTAGTAGGCACCTCAGTGAGCCATTTGTCCCGAGTTAGAGACCTCACAGTCTGCTACTGTTCTCCATGAGTTTACAGTGCCGATAAGGGTAGGACAATACATAATGGAAAACTGACACAAAGAATAAGTTATTACGGCCCCACCCCCCTGGAAAACTCTGCTCTTTCTGCTATAACCAGGTGAGACTTTGGTGGACTTTCCCGTCTGTAATGGAGTGAAAGCTGTCAACTAAAATGAATCCCTACAAACAAAAGGGTTCACGATGCTATAATGAGTATCGTCAGATGCTTTTGCTTTTGGCAGAATGAAGTGATTGAAATCTCCTCCCTCCCCTTTCCACTTTTCTTCCCTCCTTTTCTTTTTCTTTTTTGAGCTAGAAACGGCTGTCTTTATTTAAAACAGAGTAGGGCTAAAGCCTTACATACTGGTGTGGAAGCCTGTACTCTGTGTCTCCCCATTTCTCACACTTTAACTTGACCTGAGTTTGGTTATGGAAGGTATTAGGGATGGGACTAACATTTCCTTGTGGGATATATATATATATACATATATATATATATATGAATATGTGGGGGGGAGGGGAACCCTGGAGAGGAAAGAGAAGGGTCTTCTGTAGGCGGAATTCAAGATTTTCTTCACCACCCTGATCAGTACCCTCCTCAATGATGTTAGCTGTGCTCTGACTTAGAGTTTAGATGTTGCTGAACAGTACGACTTGATCTGCCATTCAGAAAGCTACCCTGTCAGATTTGTGACACCCATGTGCCTTCCAACAGTAGGAACGTACATGGCTGCTAATAGAACTCTCTAGTTAATTCTATAGAGACCCATTCCCTGAAGAGACTTACTAGAATTAATCTGTAGATTTGGCCATCACCACCCAGAGGTGCCCTTCCTATTACCAGGACTCCTCTCTGGGTTAGAAATGGCAACACACCCACAGTTACAGACAGGACACAAAGTAGATTTAGTGTTTCTGGTGCAGCAGTTACTACTTGGTACCAGACTTGGAAGTCCTGGTTGCCTTGTGGTGAGCAACACCATGCTGCATGGGGAGTGTTTCCCTCTGTCCCTGGAAGATGGATTACTTCTACACTTCGCTTCCCCCTAAGAGCCATTGGTCTGTGTCATTGCTACTGACACCTTCTCAGATTACAGTGGTGGTGTTCCAGGCAGATCAATCATACCCACCTTGGCTCTTGAAACTAATTAATTTCATGTGTTTGGCCTTCTGGACCGTTTGGTATGACAATGCTATATGTTTTATTGCAAAAGCCACTCAACCATGGGCAGATAGTCAAGGCATTTGATCGACTTCTCGTGTTCTCTGCGGCCCACAAGCATTTGGAATTTTCAAGCTTTGAGAGTTTGTTTGTTCTGTTTTCCCTGGCACCGTCCTTTCCCACACCTTCTCATCAAGGTTCAGCTCGTGGCTTCAAAATCAGCTCTGAATAATGTGTTTTGTCTTTTGTCGGGACCCTTGTTGTTCCAGCTGATGTGTGGCTTATAGTTTGAGTCTCAAACTGAGACACTTCCCTCCAAACCATGGCCCCAAAGGAATGGGTGACAACTACTTCTATTTCTTCCTCTGGCATGCTTCATTGTTTCTCTTGAAGCAAGAATATCAGCATTCCAGTTGCTCTATCGTTAACGAGACCATTCTTTTCCTATATCAGTTGTATGTGTGACTTTAGTAGTTTGCTTTGTTGTTCTCCTTGTCTTCTTTTAGAGACAGGATCTCACTTTGTACCTCAATGTGACCTTGATTCAGCCCAGGTTGCCCTTTAATTTATGATCTTCTACCCAAGCTTCCCACATAACTGGCTTCAGCTTTTATTTTTTTCTACTTTCTTCCTTTTTCCCCCTCCCAAGACAGGGTTTCTCTGTGCAGTCCTGGCTGTCCTGGAACTCAATCTGTAGACCAGGCTGTCCCAAAACTCAGAAATCTGCCTGTCTGTCAGCATCCTGAGTCCTGTGATTAAAGACGTGCCCCACCATCGCCCAACTCAGCTTTTTTAAAGCTGGTCTGTTGGTGATTGGTCAGTGCTTAATGGAGTTCCACACTTGGGTTCAAATACTAGCCCTAAGTTTAACTGTAACCCTAACTCAGATGAAATGGGCAGTGAAATTTAAAAATTATAAAAATTAAAATAAAGTGCCCCCGAAGACTCTCCTGATTACCACTCTGGATGAAGTGGTTTAGGAAGGGACAAGAGAAAAGAAAAGAGATTGGAATGTTGAGGTTAGGAGTATAGCTCAATTGTAGTAGATCCTGAGTATTCCATCCCCAGCACCGCACATGAAGAAGAGGAGAAGAAAGACAAGGAGGAGGTAGAAGAAAAGGTAGGGGCAGGAAGGGAAGAGTACTAGCTTGAAGTGTCAGAGCCCATAGAAGAGGATCCACTCCACCTTGACTAAAGGTCATTGAGTTCAGGCCTATTCTTGCTCCTTCAAGGTTATCGACAAGAGGTTTAACTGAAGACTCAGCTACTAACGTCTTGACATAGGGTGTGGTTACTTGGTATTTTGGGTAGTAAGGTATTAATCACTTTGTTCCTTGTTTGTATCATGGTAAAGAAGTCTTGCCTTTTCTCGCCTTTTGGATTCAGGTATTTAAAGCTTATGAGAAGTAAACATGGTGGATTCGGTATTCACTAGGCTGCCCTCCCAACTCTATCTTGTGTCCCTGTCTATTTCCTTTGTATCTGTTTTTTCTGCCTTACATTTCTAATTCATGTACTCCTACCTTGGGATGTATGAACCCATCGAGGTTGGACCCCCACACTAAGGTTGATGAAGTCCTCTGGGCTATGGAACCATCTGAGTTAAAAAACATTAGAAGGGCTTGGTTGAGGTTATGTTTAGAAGGGATGAATTTACTCCGGGGCTAGGGCATGGAGTGCAGCATGGCAGGAAGTACATGGCCAAGGGAACCTGTTCATTTCACAGGGGTCCAGAATCAGGAAGAGAAAGCAGCAGGGTTCCAATATCTCTTTCAAGGGTATGCCCAGTAACCTAATTTTCCCTGGCTAGTAGGCCCTGTAGCTTAATTGTTCAGTCACCTCCCCCCAGAGAGTCACACACTGGCAACAAAATCTGTAGCACATGTCCTTTGGGGGACATTCCGTATCAAAGCAAAGACCAGGGTCAGATGTTGATTCCTGATGTGAGGAGTGGAAACATCTTGTATGGATGTTTCTCTGTAACTCTTAAGATTCATTCTGTGACATTTTTCTCCCTACATGATATGTGTGTTTGGCAAAGAGACTTGACATGACTCAATACTCATGAGACCGGATCAGGCGAGTCCAAGTTTATTACAAGAAATTTATGCTCAAATTACTAATGGGATGAAACATCACTGTAGCACTTGAAGTTGCTGAGCAAGAACGTTAGCTTTGGGGCAGTGCTGTTTTGCCTGAATGGGATGGTGGACATACTCTGTTCATTATTTAAGTGAGTGTGCTATATCAAGGACCTAGATTATAAAGTTGTGTCTAAGAAAAATACACCACTGAAGTACACAGGCCAGCACTGTTTGAAGTCAGGATATAGGAAACAGAGTCTTCTCTCTTTTCTTATTCCTTTCAATTAAACACCTAACACCTTTCCTTCTTCTATTGAATGGACTGCATACAAGGTTCTGGACAGCAACAGAAAAATTATAGTCAGAATATGGGGAGATTTTTAATTAAACCTGAGGTTTTGTCTTTTTAATTTATTAAAAAGGTTGGGCCAAAAACAATCTTAATTCTTCTTCCCTTATTTATGTATCCATGTGCATTTGGCAGAGTTCTTGCAACATCTTTCCAGTCATGGACTAGCCCAAAGCCTTTTCTGAACTCCCTACTAACTTGGATTAAAACTGACTAGTTAAAAGCTGCATGCAGAACTACTGCCAGAAATGTCACCAGGTCCCTTGACATTTAATTCTGCAGTCTTATCTTTGGGAGAAAAAGAAATGAATAAAAATGTTTTTGATCTCGGATTTGCTAGCTTGTTTTCTTGCTTAGCTTTTGAGAAACAGATCAAGAACTTTAAAAAGCTCAACCTTGTTTTTGCCTGAAATCTGACTTTCAGAACTAAAACAAAAGACCCTTCACGGTGATATATGGGTCCCTAGGGGAAGAAGGAGGGAGAGAGACTGTTGCTGTCCAATGCTGGGGAGAAGGCATGAACCCCTTCCACAGGGCTCATGTGGCCCAGGAGGTTCAATCCTTCAGCAAGGAATGTCACCTAACAGGTTGGTTCCTAAGGGTAGACCTGGAAGCCTATCAAGTTGATATCTCAGCAATGAGTAAGACAGTCCCTGTTCTTCACTGAGGTTATGGCCTTAAAGTCAAAAGTAGGAATTAAAATGGAAGTGTGCTGACTCCTTCCGTAGGACAAATTCCTGGTGACCTCAAGTTGCAGCTAGCTATGTTCCCCTGTGGTAGAGTGCAGGAACCATGGTCTTCTGGCATTATGACATCCAGACCTTTCCTAACCTTAGAGCTTGACTCCTTCTGAGAGTAGCCCATTGCTGGAGACTAGATTTATGTTCCTTGCTGATTGTGTCATTCATGGGTACTCTATGACATTTCTTCTCTTTTAACATTCCGGGCCACTATTTCCCTGACTTCATCATGCAAAAGCCAGATATAAGGCAACTAGGGAAAGTGCTAAAATTCTTTTTAATTTAAAATCGTTTTATTTTTGTATATATGATAGGGGAGTTCAGCCAATCACATTCTGTCCGTGGGGCATGTTGCCCTAAGGCAAAAATTTACCTATAAACCTGGCGCTCTCTCTCGCTTGGCTTCTGCGTTCTGGATGGACCATTGGAATTCTGGTGTAAGTCTTCCTTCTGTTTATTAAAGCTTTATATTTTGTATTAAGATAGTCTGGTGGATCATTAATTACCGATTGCACCGTGCCCCATCATATATATGTGTGTGTGTGTATATATATACATATATATGTATATATATGCATGTATATATGCATGCATGTGTGTTTGTGTGTGTGTTTTGATGTGTATGAAAACCTGCACGCATGGATGTGCATATAAAGTCTTAAAATGTGTTCTTTAATTACCCTTCATTTAATTTATTGAGGCAGGTCTCTTACTGAAACAAAGGGCTCGCCAGTTTCACCTTCCATTTGGGCCAGTGCTCACAGCCTCCCCTTCATTGCATGTGCCACCTATTTAAAGCTGCTGCCCAATTCTGGAGAGTCTAACTAGCCAACCTGGCTCAAGGAACACCTGTCTCTGCCTCCCGAGTGCTAGGTTTATAGGTGCTTGCCACACCGGCCAGGTTTTTACCTGGGTTCTGGGAATCTAAACTCTAATTCTCACTCTTGTGTAGCAAGTGCTTCATCCAATGAGCATCTTGACCAATTTCTAAATTCTAAAATCCAGCTAAATTCTTCAAACTAGCTAATTCTATTCCAGTTTATCCTGCTTTGCCTGTACTTTGACCTGGAAACCACAAAGAAAATCTTTTTTTTCCCTTCCTTCCTTCCTTCCTTCCTTCCTTCCTTCCTTCCTTCCTTCCTTCCTTCCTTTGCATATTTCCCTTTTCAGGCTGGTTGCATCACAACACCATGATGGGTCTTTTGAGACCTGTATAGAACAAACTGTCTTGCCAATGACAACCTTTTTCTGGTTGATTGGTTAGGCCATACCCGGTGAAGACTAAAGCCTGCGTTTTCAAAAGTGGCGTGAGCGAGCATTGAGTCAAAAGAAGGTAGCACCTAAACTGAAGAGGAATTGACATTGCCAAATGACATGAGACAGGGAGGCCAGGAAGAAGAGTTCTAGGCCGAAGGATCAGACAGTGAACAGAAAAGCACATTTACCTAATGGTTAAGTAGTTGTGTGTTTGAAACTAAATATGGATGAAAGTACAAAAAAGAAACTGTGCTGGCTGGATCCTAAAGAACTTTAAATTATGCTGTATATTAGTGGTAGAATTACCTGGGAGACTGGCCTGCGAGTCTGACCATAGGGATTTGTCATTAACGATTGAGGCGAGAACACCCATCTACTGTGAGTGACGACATTTTCTGACTGTCACTGGATCTCGGACTATATCTGTGAAGACAAGAGGTAAACAGAAGCATTTTTTAAAGTCTGCCTCTTGACAGTGTGTGCGATATCGCCACCCACTTCAAGCTGCTGCTGCCTTGATTTCCCCAATACTATGAACTGTCTCGTTGAACTGAAGTTGCTTCTGTCAAGATATTTTTAGCACAACGACAGAAAAATAAATGAGAGATCTTGTTCCAAAAATCTGTTGATAATGAGGGAAGCTCCTGTGGCCTCCCTGCCCTGTGGTGATGTCACAGCTCTGAAAGGAAACCAACTTCTTTCAAAATGATGTCCTTGCCTGCGGTGCTTGACCTCCATATGAAAGGCCTACTGCAAAGCAGTTGGTAGCTTTGCCTCTGCTCTGAAGTCTGCTTCACCTTCCATTTTGGGTCACAGTTCATGACCTCTCCTCTCCATTGTGTGTGCCACAAACGTAAAGCTGCCTGAAGCCAAGCATTGGCACCTTGGCACTTTTGGGTTCCCATCCTTAAAGTTCTCCTAGATTCCCAGTTAGAATGTGTAAGAGATTTCGCGAGGAATTGCGACAGAAACCTCCCTGACCCTGACTGACAGATACTTGCTCCGGAGCCAAAAAACAGTCTGGAATTGGTCTCCTACAAGCAAGAGTATGTTTGGTTTTTTTTTTTTTTTTAATTGATTTCTCTCTTCTAACAGAGCTGACGGTGTAGGCCTGCAGAAGAGCAAGCTGATGAAAACAAAGATGGTGGCCTGCCAGCCCATGTTTGCCTCTATCTCCAAGGAAGAGCACAAACACTGTCTCAGGGAGCTGTTCTTCCCCTCCAAGACAAACGAGCTGTTGAAGTGTCATGGTTCTGCAATCCTGCTGATATACATAAAGGGCGTTTTACTGATCAACCTCAAGTGATCTGTCATAAATGAAAAATGGTTTCTGTTGCCCGTTTTAGAACTTGGCTGTGGGGCCCACTGTGCTGGTTTCTGAGGCATGGAGTCTTTCCTGAAAGAAAAAAAAAATATGCACTGGAATTCCCAGTCTCTCTTTTCCCCGGGTCTTTCAAGAAGCCTATCCAGCACAGCCAGCTGATGTCCAGTCACCATATTTGGGTCACCTTCTCAACTCCTTTACCGATGAGGATGAGAAGCACTGAGGCGAATACTCTAGTCCTTTTTTGTCCAGGCACAGCTCCTTCGGTGGCCTTTTTCTGTCTTCCCTGCCTGGCTGTCCCCACCGTTACTTCATTGCCACCACACACAAGCTCCTCCTACCGGAAAGTGGGTCAAAGGTGTGTTGTTTAGACTGCGAAGGTGCATATAACCTTTGACTAAAGTATTTTCTGTTTTTAAAAATCTTATTATTCTGCATCCCGTTATTGGCACTTATAAAACAAGAGGCATGAGGAGACGGATCAGCGGTTACAAGCACTTACTGTTCATGCAGAGGAGCTGGGTTCAGTTCTCAGCACCCCCATCAGAGAAGCACAGCGACTTCTCTGATCTGGATGATCCCACACTCCGTGCTCTGTGAAGAAACCTGTGTGCACGTGGAGCACACAACCTCACAAAAGCACACATACGCCAATACATAATAATAAATCATTCAAAAAAAAGCCTTCCTACCTATTGTTCTCTGAATGGTGCCCTGAGTGAGTGTGAGCATGGTAACAGAAATCTCATATACAAGTTTCTGCTTTTGTGCATGTTACTTCTTTTAAGGCCTCGATTCTTTTCTTTTAATGTTCATTTGCTGCCTGTAAAGTCCACCACCATCTCCTCATGCTCCCTCTGTGTTCCATAAAGCTCTACAGCCTTTGGAAATTTCAGCTTAGCATTTTGGGATAGGCTATACGTTTACATGGTTTAAAATTCAAAGCAGTTCACAAGTGGTCCCTGAATAAACAAAATCACCTCTGTCCACCTCCACGACCCAGGGGGTTGCCTGCTCCCAGCTTCTCTGTCTGAAGACGTCCCTATCATACGTGACTTAGCTCATTGCCAAATGATATCTAGCCATAATTACTGTACCGTGCAAGATAAGTGTGGTAATGCACCCTCTCTATGAAGCTGACATTGCAGCACTCATGAAGAACAACGACAAGAATAGAGATGGACTGAGCTAACATAACCCAACGCTAGCAGTACACTCTGAATTCACCTATGCTCTTGTTTCTGGCTGCTAACAGAAGATTCTTTCCTTTGCCATCATCTTTGGAATAAGAATCTGTAGAGATGATATGGATGAATGTCATTGCAAAACGGCTGTAAAGACAGGGGAGGGGAACACCCACACCCTGACGTTAAACCTACCAGGCAAAGAATCGTGATGAGGAGGTGAATTGCTCAAGATGTTGCCTGAGAAGCATTTTGATTTCAACATTTTCACTGCTGGAAGAGACTATTGGTTTCAATAGTGAGAGAGAAAAGTGCTGATTTGTTTTCTGGAGGTTTTTCAGATTTTTTTTTTGGGTTCTCCCGCCACCTCCCTTGAAGTGGAGGCTAGTTGCGTACCTAAGCAAAAAATGGGACATCTTCTGTAGCCGCCTGATCTGTCACCTTTGGGGTCAGCAGAGGTTTATTTCCTGCCTGCTTGATGCCTCTGTGGCTTGTAGAGTGGTTTCCCATCTTCTAAAGATAGGGCCATGGGCGTGTGAGTTGGGAGAAAATACAGACCATTGTGAGGGCTCCAGGGTTGATGTCACAGTGTCCTTGGGCAGTGCTGGTCATTTACTTCAGAGAATGTTGCACTTGGGGAAGGAATGCAGACCCTGTAGTGCTGTTAACTGTGCACATGTGAAGGGAACTGGTCTGATAGCCATGGGCTGGAGCCCTCTTTATCCACAGGAGATAGGAAGCAAGGGATGAAGATAACAGACTCTCGTGTCTGCAGGCCTGCACCTTGCCTGAGAAAAACTGCTGGAAAGATAGAAGCTTGGAGTCTGGTGCATTGTCCCATTTATCTGGCATGATATAGTAATTACGGAAAACACCAGTGCTCTTTTAATCAATGAATTTTATGCAATTTTATCAATGTAATATTGAGCTTATGACATTAACAGTATTCATCTTTTCAAAAGTGGCAGTTGTTGTGGTGGTTATTATTGCAGCGAATCAATAATCAAACTTACTTTGTGCATTGTTTCCCTTTACAAATTAGTCTAAGAACAGCTCAGAAAAGGTCTCCAGGTTCACAAGCCTTTGTAGCTCTATTCTCTCCTTTCCTTCCTTTTGCTCAGTCACCATGGCAAGAAGATATCACTTCATCCATAACTGTCTGATGGTGCCTATCATTTCCTTGACTTTCTGATGGTAGGATCTGAGTCCTAAGCCTTTGGATAATTCTTGAACTCAGTTGTCTTCAGGGTTAGAGGAAAAAAATCAGATGCTGCAAAGAGTGTATTGAGGTGAACAGCGTATCTGCATGGGGGCCCTGATTCTGTTAGCTGCTCTGGTTAGAAACCTCTGGAGATGTTTAGGGTGCTCCGTTGATTGCAAGAAATTCAGGCTTTTTTGCAGGTGTAAGATTAAGTCAGCATTCTTTTGAACACTTCAATTCTGCAAGTAACCGCACTGACCAAAGAACTAAGCAGGCTTGTTGAGTGTTTAATTGGTAGGAGTACTGCTATCAGTCCCATCTTTGGGTCCTCAACAGGGAGAGAAGATGTGCTGCTGACAAAAAAAGCAAGAACACAAGGAGCCCCTCCACCCTTCAATTTATTCTCCAGATGAGTAGAAGAATAATCTCCAGGGGCCTGGAGAGATGGCTCAATCAGTCAAAGGCCTTGCTGCACAAGCATGGGACTTGAGTTGTGATCCCTAGGCAAATTCTCCCCCCCCAAAAAAAACAGTGATTCACAAAGTGTCCTCACTATTCAGTGCATCCTTGACAGAGTACAGACAAAACCATGTCGTGGTGTCTATAGAATTAGGTAGCTCTACTCACAGACTGTGGCTAGTCAGCCCTGGAAGTGAGAATGAACCCAGGGCCTTACCTGAAGGCATACAGTCAATGAATCTCACAGACCTTCCTCAGCTCTGATGACAAATGGCCCCCTATGGAGGCCTGGTCAAAAGTCGGTTTATTAGAATTCTTAGTCAGTCTGAGAAGGAAACATTGGCCTCCCGCCCATTTTAGGATCTTAGGACAAAAGCAGTGTCTAGGAAGTGTGCTCAGAGCCACGAGCTCACTCAGATGAATGAAATGCACACTATGTTGAAGCAGGTAATTTCAACTTCCCTGGCCATCATTTCTAGAAGTTTTCAGGAGACCAGTGCCCTCTGGTTGCTATAAATACTGATGAGTAGTGTTGATGTAATTATGGGTGGCTTAATATAAGTGAAGACTCACAGATTTGCACAGAGGTGTGTGTGTGTGTGTGTGTGTGTGTGTGTGTGTGCTTGCGTGTGAGGGCGGGGGTCCGTCTACTGGCACTTTGCTATTCAAAGGGTCTTCTGCATTGTAAGTACCACTCTTAGTTTGTAGAAGTGGGGAATCTTGGGCCTCATGCCAGGCCTGCCTAATCAGAACCTGGGCTTCAACAAGATTCCCAGACAAGATTTATATGGGTATTAAAGTCTGAGAAGTGAAGCTGTAAACCCAAGTTTGCCATGTGTTACTTATCAGCTAGCAGAGAGAAAAGATGACTGAGATCATCAGCAAAGTTCTTCAAGCCCGTTATCAAGGTTAATCATTTGTTTATTTTAGTTAACATGGCCTGTTTCCTCTAGAGTCATTTACTGTGCTTCTCAGTAAATCCTTGCTTTTAATTCATGCACTTCCTTATTTCCCACTTTCTTGACAGTTCTCAGAATGAACGAAGCAGCAGTCTGTCCATTCGTTCAGCTGGTGGTTTTGTCTTCCATTTGGAAATAACACTGTCCTCTTCAGAAGCCTGGGGGCCATAGGGCTGTCGGCCAAGGTCTGTCTCTCTTCAGTGGCTGGAGTGGCCAAATCAGTGAGATGTGTTGTTCTCCCACTGAGATGAGGCTTGCTTACTTTATCAAAATAGCTGAGAGGACCAGGGGCTGCATAGACCCAGACCTTCTGGCTTGTTACTGTTAGGTCCCAAACTCCGAAAGGCAGTGCCTATGAGCCCTAGTTTATAGCCACCACCTTGCCAAGGAGTTCTGTTACCATATTCATACTGTTTAATTCATCTTTATTTGCCTACAGAAGCCTGAATCCCTTCTGTAAGTTGTAGCCAAAGAATCTCAGTAAGCCAGACCTCTGGAGACACATGAAGCCCCAGAACTTGTGAAGCAGAGGCAGGAGAATCTCAAGTTTAATGTCAATCAGGTCTATCATAGTGGAGACCCTGTCTCAAGCAAACAAACCCAAAACCAGCAGAGAACCTCAACTGAGCAAAGGCATGTAATGTGTCAGGACACATGGCGGCTGTTTGAAAGACTCGCCATCTTGTGACCAGTGAGGGAGAACAGTGTTACATGTCTCCTCAGCTTGCACTGTTCTCCACATTCTGTTATCATCAATGTGAAGGCTACTTCGGCTTCAAGCCATGGTCCTGACGTAATTTATGCTGAGTCTTAGCAAGTTTGTGTTTTAGTTCAAGTTTTTAAACTTGTTACTGGCCTTCTTCAAGTATTTGTTGTCCATTCTAAGAGGGGTAAATGTTAGCTCTATGACCAGAATAAACACATGCAATTTATTAGTCTATCATACAGAAAGTAGTGACATTTACATAGGCTGGTCCGCTTAATGACTGTCAAAGTGGATAACTCGCCTGCTAAGTTCTGCTTTATTCTTTTAGTTGCATAAATTTTACACAATCTCCCCACACATGTATTTCTTCCTAAAAGTGATTAAATTGAGTCTCCAAGTAACAAATACATATCTCCCATCACATATATAAAATGCCTTAGCAAAAAAAATAGAAATGGATGCTAGTGACATATTAGCTGACATCCTAAATAATAGATGCTCATGATTCATTAAATAAATTGTGTATTTTTTATTGTCCATGCATTCACTATGTTAAGGTTTTTATTGCTGTGGGCAAAGAGGGCTCCAGCCCCTGGCTATCAGGCCAGTTCCCTTGACATATGCACCACACACACACACACACACACACACACACACACACTTGTTTTTAATCTTAAAAGTAAAATAAAAAAAAGAAACTGAATGTGGGGGCTCAGGTCTGTGAATCCAGTACTCAGAAGGCTGAGCCAGGAGTATTGCCATGAATCTGAGGTCAGGCCGGACTAGCCAGTGAGTTTCAGGTTAGATTGTGTTACAGAGCAATAACCTATTTTAAAAAACCCTCAAACTTTTATGACATAAAACAGAGAAATATTAGTTGAAAGATTATTCAGCTCTCTATATTAATTAATATGTAAGATATGCTAAAGTCCAGATGCCCGGTTTAAACCCTTACCAAAAAGAGTTGGTAGAAACTCTAAAACTTCCTCGAGTGTGTGAGAAAAGACATTTTGGGTTTATTTTGGTTTTGGTTATTTTTTTCAATTAACTGAATTCAGGAGAACAAATTTAGAAATATTTCTGTGGCAGTTATTTCTGATTTTGTGAAGAAGTCTTACAGTTGGGATTTGTAAAGAAGGAGTTCAATGTTGTGTTATAACAGACATTTCTAGCCTGCATTCTCTCCTCTAACATTTTAATGTGCAGATGAATGCCCTCGCGACACCTCTGAACGTATGGATGGGTCCATGCAGAGGCTGACTGAGATGCTCTGTCCCTGAGATAGAGCCAGACGCTGTTCCTCTGAGTGGCAATGGCCTGTGGACAGGCCTTGTCAGTCTTAATGATGTTGGCAATCACTCCGAGCTGAAAAATAAACAATTATTGAGCAAAAGCTTTTACAGCTCTGGGCAGAAATCTGCGAGGATGGGAGTCTCCTGGCTGTAGGGCTTAAATGTTTCATCACAGTGGAACTGATGGCAGAGATGTAGGAGTAGGAGTGAGGGTGGAATGTTGGGTCATACTGCGGAGGTCAGCCAATGAGGGACCTCGGGCTTAGTAAGACCAAGATCATAACCACATGGTTGTGTCTATTGATAAAGTTTGATATTATATTCCTAAAGGTACAATCACTTAGGGGATTAGGAAGAACTAGATGCACGTAGCTATTGTAGAGGTAAGGTTGGGAGTGAGCCTGTGGGAATTGTGGAGAGAGGTGTGACACCTGATTCAATGAGCCAACGCGGGCATGGGTTGGAGGGAAAAAGGGCACCAGCATCATCAACCTTGAGATGCTGGACTCATGGTTCTCCAGAGGACTGAGATGTTCTCTTGTCTGTCGGTTGCTACCTCAATTAAACAAGAGCTCATGGGCCTCTGCTGAGAACATGTAAAGGGTTCCAGAAGGATTAGTACATTTCTTTATTCTTCGACGTTTTAAAATTGAACCGTTATTATAGTTAGGGTAGAGATGCATGCCATGATACACATGCATGTAGGTGAGAGGTCAGCTTCTATGGAGCCAGTTCTCCCTTTTCACTTCTATGAGAGTTTCAGAGACTGAACTCAGGTCTGTAGGCGGGCAGGGCTAGCATGTTCCCCACTGAGCCACCTCACCTGTCCTGTATCTGTAACAAAAAGTTGACCACAGAACTGTCAGAACAGCCCAGAGCTGCAGAGGACTGGGCTTTGAGTACATAGGGAATGGGGCAGGGGCGAGTATATCACACTTCCCCAAAACTTGCGTTTTGAAGGTAGAGAGACAGGCCCCTAGGAAAGTAATTAATTTGCCCGCAAGATACAATGAAGGATTAGAAACATTCTTTTGACAGTGTATAAGCAATCAATTGTGACAATTGCTGACAGGATAACAACCTTCAATGAACTGTACAGGGTAAATTAAACTTGGAGAGCAAATGTCAGGCCCCAAACATGGCTTTTGTAAGGAAAAAACGAACAAAACAGTAAGGTATGCCCAATCCATGAAGGGCGGCTGGACTTGTGCACTTTGTTCCCTTTGAATAAATGATTAAATGACCGTCCTAAAATCAGTATTTCCTTAAAAGAATCTATAAGAGCAAGCCATTCCTCCTGCGAATAACTTTTATTTTCAGTTTCAACTCTTATTTTTTCATTTAGCAGGCTTTTTTTTTTTTTAAAAAATGCATTTGCCTAATGCATTGGTGTAGATCAGGGTGTTTTCAAATGATAATTAACTGTGATTACCAGATACTACAAGTTGCTTTTACTTTAGAAGAAAAATCTCTCAGTGACCCCCCAGGTAAACTGCTGCCCTGGTTTGAGTCAAGGAGCATCAGAATCCCTGCTCAGGGCTGGGGAGAAGCTCAGGACTAGAGCCCTTGCCTAGCATGTTGGATGCCCGAGGTTTTATCCCCATTCATGCTAAACTTGGGCACCTGAGGAACCCACAAAGCTCCTGTCATAAGAGAAGAGGGCGGGAACAGGGACTGGGTCATCAACCTGAGAGGTAGCACATGGAACCCAGCCATCATGCAAGACACCACTCTATGTCCTATCTGCTGAGAGTGACGTGTTCCTGAGACACCTGGAGATTCCAAATTTACACCCCAAATAACTCTCATACTTTTATTCTAGGCTGGAGTTTGTGTTTAAGAAAGCTCTCTTCCAACCCTGATTTCTCAGTTCACTAGGACACCGCCAGCAAGGTATCGGCTTCTCGGCGATCTGGATCTTTCAGCCCTGAAGTAAGACTGAAATATGTCAACAACCTGTTGTATAGCTAATGGGAAGGCTTAGAAGATGAATTCATTCATATAAAGTGAAAATTTATATAAAATTCATTCATATAAAGCCCTTAGTACATGGTATGTATGTACTCAGTAGATTGCATGTAATGGAAATTACATTGCTATTTTTCCTAAGCCGTGCAGTTCTGGGCAAGTTGCTGTGGTTCTCTGAGGGTCTCTTTACTTGGGAAACTGGGATAAGAGTCTTGTCATGTAAAAGGGCAGATACGAAAGATGCTCAGACTCTACAGATCTTGGATACCACCACGCAAAGCTGGGAAGGCACTGGCTATTCCACACCCTCTTCTGTTTACCTGGAAACAGGTTTCTTAGCACACCAGGCCAGTGTTGCCTAGGCTTTTTTTGTCACCTGGACATAAACTAGGATAATCTTGGATGAGGAATCTCAATTGAGAATATGTTTCAAGCTATGGTAAGCAAGTCAGTAAGCCGTCTTCCTCTATGGGCTCAGCTTCAGCTCCTGCCTCCAGGTTCCTGTCCGGACTTCTAGCCTTGACTTCTCTTCATGATGGACTACAATTGATAGAAACCCTTTCTTCTCCAAGCTGCTATTGGTCATAGTTTTATCGTGGCAGTGGATGACAAACTAAAAGAGACATCTTCTCTTGATTGGTGGCTGGAAGGATTTACCCAGAAACAAGCTTATTAGATACATGAACTAGTACCAAGAACTATTCTTTTGATTGGCATCTGGAATGCCCAGTGGTTAAAGTTACACTATGAAAGCGAGGAAGTTCACTCGAAGAAACTCATTCTCCAGGCCAGGACTATGGCTGGTCTCTGCCTCCAAGCCAGGTGTCATGGAGATGCTCTGGATTTTAATTCATCAAGACCATACATAACTGTGAGGGAATCATGGCTGTGATCATGAACTCTGTCAGTTTGGGATATGATATCAGAATACCATGGATCAAATGGGCTTAAATGACAAGTCCTGCTTCTTGTGGTTCTAGAGGTCAGGGTGTTAAGATTGAGGCATTAGCGTGGCTGGGTTCTTCTGCTTGGTGTTCACACAAGGACTTCTTTGGGTACAAAGATACAAAATGCAAGAGAAAGACAGGAGAGAAGGAAGGGTGGGGAGGGGAGGTAAAGCAGAGGGAAGGGGAGGGGAGGGAAGGGAGAAAAAGGTTTCCTCTCTGATGAGGATACGTATCCTGTTATGGGGCTCTACTCCCACTTCTCTGAGCTCATTTTAAAATAATTATTTCTCAGAAAGCCCTGTTGAGGTGATCAGTAGGGGCTACCTCCTTCCTCTAACAAGGTGCTTGCCCACCCTTCGTCCAAGAATGGAGGAGGAAGACAGCAAGGAGAAAGCAAGGGAGACTTTATTTGCCCTATAGGAAAAACACCTTGAATGAGAAAGTAAGAACTCTGAGCCCCTTGGTGGTAACAAGGTGAAGCCTAGCTGAGACATTGCAGGTAATACACCCTCATGTCCTCATTAAGCCTTGGGGTTTCAGCTGAGAAAAATTGTGTTACAGATGAAAAACTCTCAGATGACTTTGGGGTGTCAGCTGAGAACAGTCTCTGGAGAGCAAGTCTGTTGATCATTGACAGATGTAGCAGGAGCAGATCTGTCTCAGGTTTTGAAGCACAGAGTTGCAGGTCTCTAGTGGTCGAGGTGGGAGCATGTCCCTCTCCCTGCAGCATCTTGCTGAGTCCCGGAGGCTGGCTCAAGGGATCTCTCTGGGACAGAAGTCCCAGCACGGGGAGCTGGGGAGTTTGTCTTTGTCAGTTTTCCTTCTCTGTCTCCTCCACAGCATCATCTGCTCTTGCATTCCCAGAACATCCAGGTTTATGCTATGTCAGCTGGTCCTTGGGTGGGTGTGGTCATGCAAATAAGGTCAACAATAGGCCAGCCAGGGAAGAGCTGTCAGAAAGTTGCCAGTCCTGGTTGCTATGGTGTTGTCTGCAGGCTGCAGCCACTGCTTTCCTACCTTGATCAATGTCAGGGCTATCAAAGGCCAGGGCCCCTCCTGCAGCTGGAGCTTTTGGCTCTGTCTCCTTTTGGCTCTCTTGCCACTAGGGTTTGAGTTTCCAGCCTGTTTTCACCTAGGGTGAGAGGCTCCACATCAGCGCCCCTCCTACCCATCGTTGCTCCGTATACAGTTTCACTGGGAGATGGGGTGTCTGCCTCATGTTTGGGAGGAGGTATGGGGAACACAAACACAGAGTCTATAACCTGAGCTGAATTCTACATGCAGTCAGGATATTCTAGACCTTTTGCCTAGATGTGCTGGTAATTATAGTGGAATTGACCCGACCTGAGGACAGGCAGCGGGCAAGACAAGAATAGACCTGACTGAGAGCCATCTGTGTAGACATTCAGGATTCTAGATCTCTAGCCATGGTAGACATCAAGAGTGAACCTCCTGATGGTTGATCTACTGAGAGGAGGAACGGAAGGAAGGTATGACAAGGTGTACCCTTGGTTTCCGTGAGCACCGTCTCTGGAGCAGCAATTGTGAAGTTAAGCAGGACCAAGGCCCGTTTGATTGCATGGCCTGTTGAAGGGGCAAGGACTAACTTGGCCAATGACTCAGTATTTGGGATAAAGGTGACCCCAGTAAATGAGTCGGTTGCCCTACAAGTGAGGAATAGTTGCAACAGTATGTCAGTGACATGTTATTGGTGTTTCTGAGAGCCCCCACGGATGCCATGTCAAAAAACTTGTTAAAGAGTTCATCTCCTTCCTCCCTCCATTCCTGCCTTCTTTTGGATTGCTCTAACTAGCTCTAAGGAGACCCTTGACTGGGTCCTCAGTGCATTAAGGGCATTAACACTGGGTATCAATTAAATTAATTAAATTAACACTAGGTATCAATCTAAAGTGGCCTTTATTTTTGAAGAATTCAATAGAGGAGGCAAGGTATGGCTATTTTCAGATGATCCTTTGTCAAGAAGTCACTTTGCCCACACAGAATCACATGAATAAAACCAAGCCAAACACGCAGATGACACGTGACATGGTGGTCATGAGCTACTTTGACTTTTCTTACTTCTCTGGATAGAGGATAAATACAGGACAGAGAGATTAATGTCTGGAGACTGTGGTCCAGATGTGCCGCCCCTTAGAGAGCCAGGGACACACCCCTTTTCTGCATTCACTCCAGGATTTCCACAGCAGGACCAAGGTTCAGATTGGCTTCCAGCTTGCTGCGAGTGGTCAGAGCTCGGAGGACTTTGGAGGGCTGCCACACTGTCTGCTGCACAGACACACTTTCCCCTACCCCGTTTCTTTCTGACCACTCCCGTGTGCCTAGGCCACTCACAGATTGTCTTTCTCCATATCGGAATGGAAATGACTTCAGGATCTTACACTACTCCTAAGGCAGAAGTCTTTGAAACATTCAAATGGGCCCATAAGACCAACAACTGAAATAAAGATCGAAGTTCCACAGAAATCATTTAGGGGGAAAATTTTGTATGCTTCCCTCTCTCTTCTTTATCTTATCTTTTTCCTTTTCTTTCCGTGTGTTAAATAAAATATTTCCTATTCGCTATAATTCCTTTCTGGCTAGGGACACGATCACACAGACACCAAATTTGTGCACGAGCGATGTGATCATATAACACCACCAGTTTCTTGACATTTATTTAAAAATAGCATTACATACTTGCATGTGCATTATTTTATATAATTCTTAAAGCAAAACAATTATAGGTTTATAATGTTCTTCCCATTCTTATGGATGAGAAAACTGAGGTTAAAGAGATGAACCTGACCAGCACCCCACTAGACACCCAGATCTGTTTGACTGCAACCATGATGCTCCCTAATCACAGTGCACACTTTCGTAGGCCAGAGTGACTACACTGTAGAAGAAACTTAATCTTTAGCAGGGAAGGTTTGGGCAATTGATCAGATCTGAGCTTATCTTTGAAGGGTGCATGTCAGACATCGGGAGATGAAAATCATTCGTGGTTTTATGGTGCCCTCACCCTTATTCCTCCTCTTTCAAGACACTGGTCCTTCATCCATGAACAGTTCGAGTGTGGTAGTTTTCCACAGTGTGGAAACTGGTTATCATTAATCACTGCGTGCAGCCCTGCTTCCTCCAGGGGGCTCCTTGTGGAGGCTGATAAATCTTTCTAATTAGCTATAAAACTCTTGAAAACGAGACGTCATGTTTTAATCACAAGAAACTTGGGCCGTTGGCATTCTGTGTCCTAGTTGAATTCTTATTTTTGTTTACCAAATTGGTTTGAGCTTATAATAGTTTTAGTAGTTCTATTGCGAGCCCACAGAGTTTGGGATTACAAAGGCTATGAAGTCTTTTCAGTAATGAAATCACAGAAATGCATAAAAGGAGGGGGCAAAGACACATGGTGAGTGGTAGATTTTCCCATGTGTTGGTGGAATAGTAAAATATCTCAGATCTTCTCAGATAATTCAATGCAGGTGCAGTTCTAAGAATAAAAACCAGCATCCTGAACCATGAGGGAGCAAATGGGCTTGCTTTCTGTTTTGTTCTTAGATGTTGGAGCGAGCTCTCCCCAGAGCTGTAGAGAAGAATCGGGATGCAAAGTCCCACTGCAGAACAGTGGTTAATGCAGAAGTCAAAGTATAGAGAATAAGGCACAATGGAGTGCTCTGCCACAAAGGGCACATCTGTGTCACACGCCATCCCTCTAAGGCTCTGGACCCACACAGGAAGAGAGAGACAGAGAGGGAAGACTGTAAAAAAGTAGAGGTCAGGAAGGAACAGAAAAAAGCTGTCTTCCCTCTTCCGGGTCTTCCATCCACTCGCTTGTGCTGAAGCTCAGTACTAACTACCCACTCGGTCTGAGCGAGTCTTCCTCCCCTCCACCTACTGGCGCTGAAGCTCAGTACTAACCATCCATGTATGTGGCAGGAACACTGCACTAATAAACTCACAGCAATTGTGTTTGCCTGCACAAAACCCACACAGGCCAACCTAATCAATCCCCAACACAGAGGGAGAAAGCTCATGAGCCAGCCCCTACCCTGAGTTGAGGAGCTGTTGATAGCTAATAGTTTTTGAGGGTGGGAGAGCTGGTTTTCTTTAAGGCCAAGGCCCCTGGTTGGTTCACCACACTCCCATGAATGACTCCACACCAATGAATACATAGCCATCCCAAATTGCTACCAGTGGGCTATAGAAAATTAAAAAAAAGAGAGAGACTACAAAGTTGGGAGAGGGGGTAGATCTGGGAGGAGTTGGGGGTAAGCATGAACAAAATACACTGTATACATGTATGAAATGCTCAAAGAAATAATATAAATAGTATATTAAAATAAATAAATATGTAAAAAGTTGCAGCAATAGCAATAAGGCGAAGTTACTGGATATGGTTTTCAGAGGAGGATCGGCATGGGATCAGAAGGTCACGTCTCAATTAGAATGTCCTCATGTTGTGATATTTGGTGTCCGATCCTTCCCCACACCTCAGAGTTGCCTGGGAACCTTAGTACAGCAACGATTTCTGGGACACCCTCCTTCGGTCTCTGACTTAGAATGTCTTGAATAGAGCCTGGGATTTGCACTTTAGACAACTTCTTAGATAATGCTGGTACTGGGACCACCCAAATGTGAGCGTCTGTCTTCTGTCCTGGCTCATTACTAACTACCCACGTGGTCTGCGTGGGTCTTCCTCATGTCCACTCACTTGTACTGAAGCTCAGTACTAACTACCCACGCGGCCTGAGTGCGTCTTCCTCCCCTCCATTCACTTGTGCTGAAGTTGGGATGGTCTTCACTGCTTTGAGAATCACTTGATAAAAGCATGGACTGGGACCTAGCTAATCAGAATATTTGATTCATTCCTGTTACATTTTGAGTTAGATCTACTTGCTTGAAACAGTGGTAAGGGTTTTTGCTCTGAAGTGCCCAGGGCGTGAGCTAGCCCTGTTCTTCTGAGCATAACTTTTATGTGTATTTAGAAGTTTTTACAGTGAAGCGTGGCCTGATAATTCCCTCTTTTGCCTTCTTTCCATTCCCTTTATAATTTATTTCTCTTGCACATGAGTTTTGTGGAGCTGAGAACTGAACTCAGGGCCTTGTGCATGCTAGGTGTACAACATCATAGAGCTGTACTCCCAGCCTCTTTGTATTTGTCTTCCTGTTTTCATATGACCCACAGCACAGAACAGACAGTTCTACGGATCATAAGTGCTCTAAACATAAATTGTTACTGTGTTAAAACACTGCACTTTTTAAATTACAGTAAGTTGCCAAAGTTTACATATAAACTAGTAGCTTTTGAGAAGATTAAAACAATCACAATTATCCTTAGCATGTGCGTGTTAGTACTGTCCAGATGCCTACAACAAAATCTCATAGTGGGAGGGACTTACTCAATGTAAATTAATTCCTCACAGTTCCTAGAATCTGAAAATTTCAATATCAAGGTGCTGACTGACCTGGTGTCTGACAAGGACCAGCTCCCTGTTTGGCAGAAGACTGTCTTCTCATTGTGCTCTCTGTCACAGAAAGCAGAAATGCATAGGTCAGCCTCTTCTCCCTCCCCATCACCTCTCTCAAGTTCTCGATATGTAGCCCAGGCTAACCTTGAACTCACGATCCTCTTGCCTGTCTCCCCAGCCCTGAGATTGCAGGCCCACACCACCTCGCAGGCCTTACATCTTGTATCTCTTCTTATGAGGATCAGTTTAAAGAGAACACGGACATTCAGTCCACAGAAATGGGACTAAGAATTCCAGCCGAGCTGGAGAACAAACAATACTATCTCGTTCCATGGTGTGGGAAGAAGTCCCACAAGGCTTGTGGCCAAATATAAAATAATGGAAATGGCTTAAATTAAGATGCAAGAACTAGTTAGCAATATGCTTAAGTGATTGGCCAAGCAGTGATTTATTTAGTACAGTTTCTGTGTGGTTATTCCAGGGCTGAGTAGCCGGGAATGAACTAGCGGCCCTCCACAGCAGTTCCGTCTTCATGAAAGTTGGATTTAGTAATAGTCATTTGGGCTCAAGTCTTGGGGAATAGCCCACATAAGATGATGTAGTATTTCTCCTACTAAGATTTCTGGGGCCACTTTCTAGCTCTATGTCATTTTTCTGGCAATTGTAGATGGCTGCATCCCGGAGCTCACTGAAAATGTGGCTTTCTGTAAGCACAGGAATGTTGTGAAGCCTGGGTTGGTTCTCTAAAGGAACTTTGCCTACTCTGAGACCAGGACAATATGGTTTTTTCCCTCTCTCTTGTCTCAGGAAGAGAGACCACTGGGCATGCATTTCTTTAATTAATTACAGTTTTAGTTACTGAACTCTGCAAACTAACTTTATCTTGATATTTCTCTCTTTTGGTTTTTTATTTTGAGATAAGATCTTACTATGTGGCTTGAGCTGGCCAGGGACCCAATTCTGCTTCTACTTTCTTAGTGCTGGGATTATATACACACACCACCATCCTTAGCAATGATACAATTTTTAACTGTTAGAGAAATTGTTCTTTAAAATTCTAGTTAATAAATGAAATCCTTTTAGTGGGAAATTGTGACTTGCTCTTGTTTATTCATTCTCAGATGGGAACATGAATCACAAAGTCACAACATAAAACCACTTTGGAAATAATTACTCACCTACTTTCCCAGTAACTGAACATTTCATGTGATATGAATAAAAGTGGAGTTCCCCTTGGTGCCTGTGGAGGGGGGAGGACTGGGTCCGGCACCCATCTTCTTCGATACCAAACTCCATGGATGCTCAAGTCTCTTATATAAAATGGCATAGCATTTGTATATAATCTGTATGCATCTTTGTGTATTTATACAGAAATACATTATATATATATATATATAATATATTATCCATTAAGTAATTCTTAGGTTACTGAAGATGCCTAATGCAATATAATGCTGTGTGAACAGTTGCTATACTGCATTATTTAGGGACCAATGTCAAGGACAGAGGAACAATATATATTCTGAAAAATTATAACTATTTGTTTTATAGAATATTTTTGATATTTATTTATATATTTTACATCCAGACCATAGTTTTTCCTCCCTTCTGTGCTCCCAGTCCTTCCACCCACCTTCTTCCTCCACCCACCTCAATCCGTTCCTACTCAGTTTCTGTTCAGAAAAGGGCAGGTCTCCCATGAGTATCAATTTGCAGCAAGACTAAGCCCCTCTCTTCATATTAAAGCTGGGCGTGGCAACCCAGTTGAGGAATAGGACTCCAAAAGCTGGCAAAAGAGTCAGAGCAAGCCCCTGCTTCCACTCTTAGTAGTCCCATAAGAGGGCCAACCTACACAATGGTCTCATATGTGCAGAGTCCCTAGGCCAGTTCCATGTAGGCTCCCTGGATAGCAGTTCAGTCTCTGTGAGTCCCTATGAGCCTAGGTGAAGTCAGTCTGAGAGTTTTCTTGTGGTGTCCTTGACCCTCTGGCTCCTACAATCCTACCCCCGCTTCTACAGGATTCCACAAGCTCTGCCTAATGCTTGGCTATGAGTTTCTGCATCTGTTTCCATCAGATCCTGGGTGAAGTTTTGACAACAGCTGGGCTAGACATATGAGTACATTGAATATCATTAGGAATAATTAACTTTTTTATGTCAGTCATGCTTGTTTGGTTCTATTCTAGGTCTCTGGACTATCCCACCTCTGGGTCCTGACCCTCCAGACAGATCAGGGGTGATCTCCCTCTTGTGTTATACGTCTCAAGTTGGATTAGCCATTGTAATCTTGTAAACAGGACAAATTGTAGGTCAAAGATTATGTGACTGCGTTGGTGTTCCAGTCCCATTTTGCCATTATAGAATAGTTTTGATTTACTGCAGTCCATCGATGTAGAACTCAAGGACATAATGTGTCAAACATAGCTCCTATTTTATTCTTCAATTTATAGCCACTGTGCATCGAAAGAATGATTGATGAATGTGTCAATGCCACTTTCAAATGCCTCTAACTATGTTACAACATTATTTTGTAGTGTCTAAAGGAGGACTTTGAGAGGAGTTAAAAAAATTATTAGTATCAGGAAAATCAGTCATTTTCCTAAACTTTGTTTCTTTTGGTATTACAGTTTCTCATATGGCCCTGGCTGACTTCAGACTTGCAATACAGCCAATGATAACCTTGAACTTCAGATCCTCCCTCCTCCTCCAACAGATTATGTGGATCGTTGCTGCACCTTGTTTTGTGGGGTGTTAGAAGGGAACACGAAGTTATTTTGTGCACGACAGACAAGCACTTTACTAATTGAGTCACAACTCCAGCCACAGATACTTTCTTTTAATCTTAATATCAATTCGCAATCAGTGGAGTTTTTCTTTTTATGTAGCTGTAAGACAGACTTGGCAATATTTGTGATCCATCTGTCTGAAGTATGTTTAACTAGGGTTGGGGGTATTGGTGAGTGGTAAAGCCCATGGCTTACATTCACATCAAGTAAACAAAAAAAAAAAACCAAGTAAATAGAGTTTTTTGCTGTGGTGTTATATGCTTGATGTTAGTAATCCGAGAACTTGGGAGGCTGAGGCAAGAGGAAGGAGGGAGAAAAGAGGCAGATAAATATAGAATTATCAACCTGGGACTCCTCTTAGTTTGAGCTACACATCCATCCATACACACACACACACACACACACACACACACACACACACACACACACACACACACCTTTGCCAACGAAGCATTTAGCAACCCAAGGTCCCCTGCATTGAGGTATACCTCTCCCAACAAAGCAACTAACCACCTACGAACACTTAAAACTACCTTAGTGGCCCTTAGTAAGGTCAATTGTCCTTTGACAAACTTAAACATATCCCCTATTTACTATTTTACTGCTACTCATGTTTAAAATCAGATGTAGCATGGGAAAAGAAATGCATAAAAGGCTTATAAAACTCAAGCCTGTAAGTCAAAACAGCAAACCACCCATACCCCAGCCCTAGCAACCAGCCCTTCCTTTTTCTGGACTCACAAAAGGAAGTCATGAGAGGTCACCTGAGGCTCTTGAGCAATCTTGCTGGGGGACTTGGCTTCCTTGTCGTTTATCTCCTCTCTCGCTTTGCCTTTGAATACAATCCTTTGTGGCTTTGCCATTTGTGTCTGCTTCTTCAGCTCTTTGACCAAGATGCCAAAAATTTGTAAATATGATCCAGACAACAACCGCCATGAACAGGAGGATGGAGAATTGGAGAATAATGAGTTTGGGGACAGTTTGGGAATGCACAGCTAAGCTTTGTTTTAAAAAGCAAAAACAAAACACAACACAACAAAAATGCATGCAGTAAGATATAGTATTGAGTGTTGTGCCTTTGCATATGTATATTTCTTTCTCATCTATTTTGTAAAACAAACTTTGTAAAGGAGCCTACATTTGTCTAGGAATATATGGAAAATAAGGATAAATGAACACAAAACCAACCAACTCAGAATGTTTCAACGTGTTTTAATATGCACAAACATATCTTTAGACATTTTTTATTTGAATACATAAGCAAGTTTGTGTCTGTAATGCAACTGTAACTGTGTAACCATTTTTCTTAAAGAAGCACATGTCTCTTATTAGCTGCTATCCCTTTTTATGTGATATATCTCTACCAACTACCCAGAAACTCATTAAAACAAGAAAGAATATATGACATTAATATTCATTTTTTGTGGGTTTTTTTTTTTTTTGCCTGTGTCAGTGCCTGGACAGGTGGATCAGTGATTAGGACCTGGCTTGGCCCTGAGTACCTGAGTTTCTTTGGGCACCAGAGGACACCTGCACTCGCATGAACAGGTCATCCTCATGCACAAGACAACGCATACACGTAACTAGAAACAATAAAACCAATTTAGAAGCCTGTATCTGGTGACTTGAAGTGGATTGTTAAGAAATGAGAGAGACTGAATGAAAGATGAAGAATACAGTGAATTCTCCTATAGTTTTCTAAAGGGTTGAACTTTATGATAGAGAATTGTGCCCATCTTAGAAGATAGACTGGTCTTCATATAAATTGTGCCATGAACCTACTCTTAACCAATGGTGGTCATTTATTGAAGGTGGCAGACATACCCTACCGTAGCCACACGTGGGTCTTGACATAGCTTGGGAAAGAGTCCACTTGTAGTCTAGGAACTGAAGGTGGTTCATGGGACCTTGTAGATATTGGACTCAAGACTCATGCTAAAGGATAGAGTCAACCAGTTCAACCTGCAGGTCCCTGTCTGTCTCTGGCTCGCTTGTTTGGAATTCCTGAGCATTCTTGCATGGGTAATAATGTGAACAATATGTATGTGTCTTATCTCCTGGGATGAACTTGTGGCCCACTAGAAGTCTAAAGTCAAAGATCCCTATGATACACACAAGTTGTCCTTCTGAGAGAGAGGACACAACTTTCTTGGTTATAAATCGTGTCTTCTTAAAAAGAAGTTTTACAAGATACCTGCTAATCAAAGTACATTCCTAAATGCCTTGACTATGTAGGAAATTCTATCAGCCCCTCCAATCCTTCTTGCCTCCTCCCATCTGTGCTAGAGATGTGTGTCCTACTCCTGCTGTGCTGAGGGCTGTGGCTGGAATGGTCTTTGTTCACATTTGTAGAAGGCTGGTTCTACTGGGAAGCTAAGCTGCAAGTAGCATCCTTTACTCGCAGGAGATCTTTGACTTCCCACACACTATGTGCTTATGACCTCCTAGTAGTTCATACTTAGTGACAGTGCCTGTTGGTGTCACATACTCCACCAAACTCCAGCCACTTTAACTTCCTGGCACAGGCTTTACCTGTGCATAAGCAGACAGTGTCTTGATTTTTCTCATCTTGGGTTGTGAGTGGGGAGAACTGAATGAAAGAAAGATGGTCAGAAGAGTCATTAAGATGGAGAGAAAGAACAGTAGGGCTTTGAGTTAGTGCTGTATTACTGTTGTTATCATTATTTTGTTAGGGAAGCCCTGGTGTAGAAGGAGTGGTGGGATGCTTCCTGCCGCCCGCCTCCCAGCTAGCCCCTGAAATAATTACATGGAAACTGTATTCATTTTAAACATTGCTTGGCCCATTAGTTATAACCTCTTATTGGCTAGCTCTTACACATTGATCTAACCCATTTCTAATAATCTATGTAGCACCACGAGGTGGTGGCTTACCAGGAGGATTTTAACCTACAGCTATCTCGGAGAGGAAAGTCATGGCGACTGCCTGCCTCTGCTTTCTTTCTCCCACAATTCTATTCTGTCTACTCCACCCACCTAAGGTCTGGCCTATCAAAAAGGCCAAGGCAGTTTCTTTATTAACCAATGAAAGTAGCACATAGACAGTTAACACTCCTCCATCACCCTGGGGTAATGTCTAGTTTTCTACATTTTTAGTGTTAATGTTCTCATTGATTTCTTTTCCTAAACATTATTGTTATTTTACGGTTGTGACCGAATCAAGTACCTTGCACATGTTAATGAAGTCTCCTACCACTGAGTAATACCCAGAACCCAGACCTAAGAATTTTTACGCCTTTTGGGCTTTTATGCTCATATCTATGCATATTATGGAGATGAGGTATCAAAACCGAGTTTCTTCATACCTCTTATTTACTTATTTTTATTAATTTTTAGGCTAGCATGCAAACTAATGGCTTTCATCATGTCTTCTCTTTATGATTATGTATTTTTCCCTGTAGTCAATACTTGCATTCTCTCTTTACCACCTTCTTGCTCCCTTTCTTCTCCCAGCCAGCCCTCATTTTTACTTCCCTGTGATATGTATTCCGCCGCCCTCTCTATTTGCCGTCTGTCTTCAGATCTCTTTCTCCTGTCTCGTGGTCCCCCTTCCAGCCTGTTGACCCACAAACACATACATGGAGAAACACACATATGTATAAATTTTAACCAAGGTTCTATACAAGAAGTAAATGTGTAGTATTGGTCTTCCTGAGTCTGGCTTATTTCATTTAACATCAAAGATTTTCAGTTGTATTTATGTTTGTGAAAATTTCACGCCATCATTTTATTCATGACCGAATATAATTCCGTTGTGTATGTGTGCAATATTTTCTGAATCTGTTCATTTGTTGATAGATCACTAGCCTGGTTCTATTTCTTGGTTGCTGTGAGTAGTACAGCTATAAATATGGATGTACAAGTATTTTTATGGTATGCTGACTTAGATCCCTTTGGGTACATCCCAAAGAATATATAAGTCATACGGTAACTCTGTTTTCAATGAAAATATTATTATTGTTATTATTATTGTTATTATTTAGGTTTTTTAAGTCAGAGTTTCTCTGTGTAGCTTTGGAGCCCATCCTGAAACTTGTTCTGTTGACCAGGCTGTCCTCCAACTCACAGAGATCTGCCTGCCTCTACCTCCTAGTGCTGGGATTAAAGGCATTTTTGTCTTATTGTTGTTATGTGTGTGATGTATGTGTGTGATGTGTGAAACATTTAATGCTCTGGTCAGAGAGAAAGGAAGAGAGATGGAGTGTAGGCATACTACTACAAGTGTCTGGAGGTCGGAGGTCAATATTCTGAGTCAGGTCTTTTCTTCCCCTGTGGGTTCTGGGTTCAAAATCAGGTTGTTGGGTTTGCACAGCAAGGCATTTGCCTGCTGAATCACCTCATCTTCCGTCCTCCCCCAAGTCTCTCTCTCTTGCTCTCCCCTCCCCCTGTCTCTCTGGAGGAATCTTTATTCTGATGTCCATAGGTAGTATGAAGGTTTACATTTTCACTGGCAGTGAATAAGGTTTCTCGCTCTTTCTGACACAGGATTGTCATTCATTTTCCTGGAGATGGCCATTCTAGCTGAGGTAGAATGGGATCTCAAAGCAATTTTCATTTGCATTTCCATGATGATAAAAGATGTTAAACAAATATTTCTTTTTTGGTTGACTCCAGGTAACATTAGCTCATTTATTGAGTGGATGATTTGGAATTTGGTGTTCAGCTGTTTATACATCCTGGATATCAGTCCCCTGCCTGCTTTGAGGTGGACAAAGAATTCCTGCCCCCTGTAGGCTGTCTCTTCATAGAGATGGTTGCTATGAGGCGTTTCCCTGTTGACTGTTTCCATTGCTGTGTATAACTTTCTTAATTTTACACAATCCCATTTGTCAATTCTTGGATTATTTCCTTTGCGATTAGAGTTTTGCACAGAAAATCCTTGGTCATTCCTATATCTTGAAGCATTTACCCAACTTTTATCTAGCGGTTCATACATTATGGTCTTTGATCATACTGACCTAATTCGCTACATTTGATCCACTTTGGATTAGATTTTCAGTGGAGGGCAAGTGAAATTCTAGTTTCATTCCTTGACATGGAAACATCCAGTTTTCTAAGCACTATTTGTTCAAGAATGTCTTTCCTCCAATGTATATTTTGTCAGCATTGCCAAAAAAGAGATGGCTCTTCCCATGTGAGTTTACCTCTGGGTCCTCTGTTCCTTTGTTCTCCATACATGTGCTTGTTTCAGCGCCTTGCTGCGTTTGTTACTAAGCTCTGTAGCAGAATTTGAAGTCAAATATTGTGATATCGCTTGCATTTCTCTTTCTACACGGGATTACTTTGCCAATTCAAGGACTTCTGTGCTTCCATATGAATTTTAAGGTTGTTTCATTTGTTCTATGATGACTATTCATTGAGGTTTGGCTTGAGATTGCATTGAATCTGTGGACTGCTTATTTAGTAATATAGCCATTTTCACAATATTAACTGCCAATATGTGAACATGGGAGGTCTTATATCTTCTAGTGTTTTCTTTGATTTCTGTCTTTGGTGTCTTAAAGTTTCACTATAGGTGTGTTTTACTTCATTGGGTCAAATTTATTCCTGTCTCTGTTGTTGTTGCTGTTGCTAGGGCATCATAAACAGGATTCCCCCTAATTTCTATCTCGATGAATTTGCCTTCTTTATATAGAAAAGCTGCTTTTTTAAAAAAAAAATATGGTGAACTTTTATTTAACTACTTTACTGACGGTGCTTGTCAGATCCAAGAGTTTTTCAGTAGAAGTTTCAGAGACTATTGATTAAGTCATGTAATCTGAGAATCATGATTATTTGATTTTTGCCTTTCTCAACTGTGTGTCCCTTTTATCTTTCTCTTTTCTTATAACTCTAGCTGAATCTTTGCATACTATATTGAACATAAAGGTGGAGAGAAAGGGCACCCTTGTCTTATTAGATTTCAGAGGAAAGAAGTGTACTCAGGTTTTGTAGTTTTGTTTTTGCCACTTAGTACAGTATTAGTCACGGGATTGTTGTATACAGTACATTATCATAATGTCACCTTGATTGAGCTTTGTGCTGTTTTAGCAGAAGGCTGGAGTGTGAAGATCGAGAGAAAGCAGTTTATTTCCACAGCTGTGGAGACTGGAGAATCTCAGGTGGTAAGACTGTGTCCGAGGAAGAGTTTTGTTTAGAACACTTTCTGCATCTTGTCACAAGAGAGGTCATCTCATGGCCAGAGTGTGAGAGGTGAAGGCAAGAGGCAGGAGCAAGAGACTGAAAAACAAATAGTGATCAAATGGCATACAAAGCCACCCTCTCAATAATGAACTCATTTCTAAGATTAACCCATCCATTCAAGTGGCGCCTAATCATCTCCCCATCAAATATCCCACATCTTAATGACATCATGGTGATAAGCTTCATGAGTTGGGGGAGGCGGGGTTCTCTACCCATTTTCAACAGACTAGATAGTATGGTGCTAATGGTAATGAGGGGCAGGGGGAAGGGAAACACTTGGGGCAGGAACATAGTATTAGGTCTAGCACCCTCACTGGTAGTAGAGCCCACATTTCCTAATAAGAGCCACCCATCCTCTAATTTATGGTCATAGAGCTGTGGTTTGACCCCCTCCATCAATTCCAGGGCTAGGCATATGCCCTAGTTTTGACCAGTCATCCCCAGTTAGCTATGGGACTGAGAAGGTCTCCTTTCAGCTTGAAGGGCTATGCATGCCCATCATGCCAATAGCTGTGACAATGCAGTGCCACCAGTGTGCATGTGTGTTACTGAAAATGAAGTCAAGAGACTGACAGACTAGAGAAGGGAGACAGGATCTCAACATCTAACAGTACCTATTCCGTTCCTGACTTTCTTAGTTATGCTAGCCAGGTATTTCCTTAGTCCGAGGGAGGTTTAGTTAAGTTTATTACTTGCAAATAAAAAAGAGAAGCTGCCACTTCTGCCTTCTTGCCCTTCTTTGCTGAAAATCCCAAGTAGTAATTGCCTAACAAGATACTAATAATTATAGTCTCTATATAGTCATTGTATAGTTGTTGCTTTGTGGATGTGCATCCATATGTGTGTGCTTGCACTCACACTTGCGTGAGTGCACATGTGTATCTGTTCATCTGGAGGCCAGAGGTCAGCCTAGGGCATTACATTGCAGGGACCATCCACCTGTTTTGTTTTTTTTGTTTTTTTTTTTTTTTTGGACAGGCTCTCTGACTGGGTCCTGAGGCCCCTGAGTTTTGCTAGACTGGCCAGGGATCCATTTTGACTCTGCTTCCTACATGCTGGAGTTAAAAACATATTAACTGTGCTAAACTTTGTTGTATGTGGGTTCTGGGGCTCTAACTGAGGATTTATGCTTGTTCTAGGGGCTGAGATATCTTCCCCGTTCATAATTAAGGTTTTAATGATTTAAGTGCCATTTTAATGCGAAGTAAGTAATTGTCATATTTATGTCACTTCTAATCCTAGCTCAACCATTAGTAGAGTCTTCACAGTTATAATTATTAATTGGCTGATTATTATTTTGATCAAGTGAATTATATTTTAATATTTAATTATTTCCACTTCTAAAGAGCAAAATATGAAAACTGGGCTCTAAAAATATTAAGGGAGAGGCTGCCTCTCATTCCCACCACCTCATCAGTAACCGGACCCTTAGTTGATAGAAAAGTTTGAGAATTTCTAAAGCAAACCTGGGTAATGTTTGTTCTGGACGTGGCACAAGAGAGATTTGGATCCTATGGCCAGGTCTAAGCCCTGTGGAGGGTTTCAGAGGGTTTGGCCAAGTTGCTCTGTTTAATCCAACACTTCAGGAATGAAGGCTGAAAGAAGATACACAGTAAGTTACTGGTGGCCAAACTCTGCTAACCTCTGTCTCCAGTTCACAAGCTGTTTGCTTTCTTTCTTCCTTTACCATAGCCCGATCAATTATTTGTCTTTATTTAGTGTTCTCAATCAGGAGCCAAAAGAAGTCGGAGCATCTGGCCCCAATTTTTAAATTTCAAACCAACAGAGCAGCGTAGCTGTCTGCTGTTGCGCTGGAGTGACTTTCCTTTATCATTGTCATCGTCACTGCGCCCAACCTGTTCTGTTTCAGATATACAACATCTGGGCTCTGAGACGTGTATGTAGGAAATCAAACCAGATATGCGGGCATCCACAGTGGGGTAAGAAGCTCTGTCCAATCACCTCACTCCTTCCCTGTTTTTTCTTTCATCTTACTCAGTCTACATATTCTGGAAGCCTGTCTGGAAAGTTAAGTATGCCCTCCTTCCCAAGCAAGACAACAAATGGAAGGTTTTATTGTCCAAAGGTGTTAAATGAGCTGAACAAGAGGATGTGCGAAATATTCTCTCATTCTTTCCCCATCGAATGTCCTTAGATAATTCAAATTCAACTCACCCCTTCTTGCTCTGAGGTCTAAGGACAAGCTGGTCCCAGCAGGACCAAATTTCCTTTTCCAACAGGAAGTTTTCATAGTTTATTTTTCCCAAAATGGTTATACCTTAAACACATATAAATACGTCCTTCTCTATATGTCTTCACACACTCACTCCCCCCTCCACACACACACACACACATTGAAGAGTTAACACATTGATCACAAGTTCAAGTTCAACTGACAATAATTGCTAGATAGCAACTCTGGATGGAGAAGCCCAACATTGTGTTTCATATAGGTCATTTCTGGGTTAAAAAAAGGTCACCATTTGACTATTAACTATTCCCCTTATTAACATTTTCCTTTGTATATAATTAGCAGAATTCCATCCTCCCTTAAAAAAAAACAACCCTGAAATTAACTAAACTTGAGCTAGTTAACTTAGTTGACTGTTAGCTTATCTACCGTAAGCAAACGCAACCTTGTAAGCCAATCACTAACTACAGGTGAGAATACTCTACAGTCAGGTGCAAATGTGGCTGTTGGGTACATGGATAACGGGATTGCTATGGATGCAAACAATACATTTGTAAACAGCAACATTATATCGCAGTGTTAAAAGTTGGGCAGCCCATATGATGTGAAGTGGATGGGGACTACTGCTCAGCTCCATCCTTAGTCTAGATAATCTTAGCACAGCTTAAGCAATGGCTTTTAGGAAAAGACCACACACCATTAATACCAAATTATTAACTTCAAGTTTAATTACTGACTAGCACCGTTGGAGGAACTCAGAAGTCTCACCTATCCTCTCTCGCCTTGCCATTGGCCATTCAGCTCTGTATTAAACCAATCAGAATGTACCTTAGGCAAATGAGGTGAAACAGAGACACATTTTCACAGTATATAAAAATCACTGCACAATAGCTCTCACTGAACCTGGAGTTCATCATTTTTTGTTTGTTTGTTTGTTTGTTTGTTTGTTTGTTTTGGATAGGCTAGTGGTTAGCAAGCCACAAAGGTCTCTCTGTCTTTACCTCTACCCAGTGCTGGAGATACAAGTGCGTGTGACCATCACTGGCTTTTTATGTGTGTAGTGGGCATCGAGCTCAGGTGCTCATGTTTCCACAGCAAGGGCTCCTACCCTTTGGACCATCTTTCCAGCTCCAAAGCAAAGGCTTCATCAAAGGCTGGGCATCTCACTTCTACATGTGCCTGAAAATATGTATCTTTTTTCACAGTGGGCAGTATTTGGGGATATGGGTACCCTTGTGCTGATCCGTTATTTGCATTGAGGAAGCAGGGTTTATATTATTCTTGTTATGGCTTTATTATGGAAGGACTTTACTCACTGAAGAGGGCATTGATCTACTCCATTCGTCTTTATTCTTATAAAAGAGGGTTCTGAAAAGTCGTAAAGTCACTTTCCAAAGGGAAATACAGGGATTACAGTGAAGTGGGCACATGGAGATCAGGAGAATTGCCTGTGAAATCAAATTTAGGTAAAAAAGATAGCCCAACAGCCATATGTAGATAGTTCGTCTATAGAGAAGCAATAGTTTGCCCTGGGTAATTCAATAGAAAACCTTAGCCATTTGTCATCCTTAATTATCAGCCATCTCTAGCTGCATCTGGTTTGCATTTTTTATTAGAAAGCTTTATTTATTTTTTTTTTAAAGTTTGGACCAGGACATTTTTTTCTTCCATTCCTGATTTCATTTTGTTATTCTTTTTAAAATTCCATCACTAATTCCCATGATGCGAGGAGTTTTGTATTTCATAAGACAAAATAAATCAAGCAGCTGTAGCGCCGTCCTTACTTGCATTTATCACAGGCCTCACATTGCTGAGTTTACTCAGGGTTAGAGAGTCAAGCTGCTTTGGGGACAAATTTAGGCAGCACTGTGGGTCCGCACGTAGCCCAGCTGAGGAGAGGAAGGTATAAAGCTTTGGACGGCTTGAGTGAGTGCAGCTGCTTCAAGAAAGAAAGTGGCAAAAGCTGACTTTTTCTCCGGGGCATTGGGGAGTTTGAGAGCTCTCATCCTAATACTCTGGACAGTGTCTGACTCAAGTGTTAGAATTTTGTATGCAGAATTGATGGTATTAACATTATTCGCTTATAAGATATTTGTAGCTAATATTTTTTAAGCATTTCTTAGGGCTGGAGATAGAGCTCAATGGCTAAGAGCACACACTGCTCGTATGGACCCAAGTTTGCTTACCCGAATCCACGCTGAATGGTTTAGAATCACCTGAAACTCCAACTCTACAGTTTCCTTTCCTAGCCTTGCCAGGCCCAGACATGCATATGTACATATGCACATAAATAAACACATAGTTTTAGAAAGTGAAGAAATTTCTATATGCCTTGCGTCAGGCTATGCACCTTTATATGGTATCATGTTTAATTCTCAGCAGTCCTCTGAGGGGAGCCAATATTATTTATGTCTTTTTGATGAGCAAACTGGTACACTAATAATACTGTTGCATGTTGATTTCTCATCCAATGAGCACCGAGATGTAAATATAAGATAACAAATAAAAACTCTGAACCTGCATGAGATAGGGCCTTGATATGTCTCTGAATGGGATCGTTGTAACAATTTAAATCCCAAGAAAACAGGAAAGTGGTGTTTGTCTTTCTCTAATGTGAAGGTTCCATGTCACAAAGGCTTTCTTTTTATATGTTTAATTTTTAAAGTAATTATTTGTTCACGGGCGTGCCATGAACAGACTTCATGCTTAACCTAAACTGAGCACTTTAGAAATTACAAGAACACCTTCACTATGACAAAGAAGGGAACCCCAGTGAGGGAAGTACTTGTGTTCTTACGACGCTTTATGGATTCACCGCTTTGTAGGCCAGGAACGTCAGAGACAGGCGGCCTGTCTTCTAGGTGGATGGTTGTTCTGTGGATAGCACAGGCAAAGCAGCAGCATCCATCCACCAAGGTTAGAGTGGGTGCACACTTTATAAAAAGCAATAGAGGAACACTATGGACCAGAATGCATCAGGCTGCTGAGGTCTGCGGTGGTGTTTAATGTATCACAGCATCCCCAACAAAGAAAAGAGATGGACATTCTGTTAGAGTATTAATATACCTAAATAATAAAGAAATGTCACCTTATGGTGCCCAAAATTCCAACCTGAGTAGACATAATGGGGAGCTGAGACCACTCCTCAAGTGCCCATACCTAATTGATTTACTGCTGCTGAGTCCTGACTGAAGAAAAGTTCAGGTCTCTTTGAAGAAGGATCTTATCATTATTACAAGAGAAGATCATTATTTCTCCAGAAGGTCTGAAGCTATCTCTGCACTTTGGAAAATGTAGCAGCTAGGGCTGGGCTATGTGGCTCAATTATAGAGAATTTGCTTAGCATGTACGGAGTCCTAGTACCCCAAAGAAAATAAGAAAAAGGAAAAAAAAAAAACAAGAAAAAAGAAAAAAAGAAAAGGCAGAAAAGGAAATTCAGAATTCTATATCTTTCAGGAACTGCTAAATATTTACTTAATTATATTAATTACCGTGGTCTAACTGGCCCACAGTAGCTTACCAGTTTGTTAAAATGAGAGCCTTGAGTGGTTGAGGACACAGATATCTTGACCCAAGCTTTTGAGCTACTGGAGAACCAGTCAGTGTTGTGACTCCAGTGTATAACTGAAATAGATGTATTTGATCACTGCCAGAGCTCTCAACTTTGCTCTTTGACCTGTAGAATGACAGTCATCACAGTTAGATGGGCATCCTGGAAACCAAGGGATTTTCTCATCTCTGCAAAGGTAGTAAGCAAAAATAACATCTCATGAGAGGTTGTATAAATTGAGGTCACTACCCAATCCTGGAAATCTGTGGAGTGATATCTACAATATTCCCATTTAATCCAGTCCCTTGGTCTATGAGGATCTTCAGTGGATTCTTGAAAAATGATTGTGAATCACACATTTACAATGATGGCAATCATATTTTCTCCTGCTGTCCCATACATGGTACATTTATTGGAACAAAGAACCATGACCCCTAGCTCCTGGTTTACCGGTATTGACCTGAAAAATACTTTTTACTACATATGAATTTGGAAGATTTGCCAGAAGTAACCTGCTTTTATAATCTGCACTGGCAGCATTCAGTTTTAAGCTCTGGAGACAGGGCTGTGCCTGGACCACTCTGTGCTCTAACAGTGAGCAGAGAAATGGATTGTCTTGATGCTGTACAGAACATCAGGCTGGCCTTCTATATTAATAATATTATATTGATAAAATATGATAAGCAGAAAGAAGCAAAGTATCTTAGACACTGTCCTACGTATCCCCGAGGGCAGGGGTCTGACTTGACTCCTGATACAGCATTAGGTAACATGTAGCCCGCATTGCTCTGGACCGTTTGCTACTTATGGAAGGATAGATTCTCCTTTGGCCTCTTGATGTTTCAAATTCCTTCACGTTTTAAACACAATGACCTTTTGAAAATGATTGGGAAGTATGGCAGCACAATGTTTTTTAAACTAGGAAAGCTACCCCTTTTGTCCTGATTGTGTGTTAATGTCTTCCCAGAAGTCAGCAAGTGTCAGTAAGCAACACTAGACCACATCTTTACCCAGCGGGATTCTGCAGCCAGTTGCTGTCCTCGCTGAATGTATGATGATGAATATAGGGAAGTCTCTTCTCCGTATACGGGTGTTAAAATAACTGAGTAACTTAGACATTAAAATACGAATAGGATGCTCTAATGATGGACTAATGTCACTATACATCTGTATACACACATAGAGTGTACACCATCATGACAGAGCCTTAAAATAATGTAAACTTGGATGATAATGGTGTGTCAATGTAGGTTCATCAGCTGTAGCAAATGTATCTCAGGGGATATCATAGTAGAGGAGATATTGCAAGTGGAGGAGGGGTGAGCATATGACAATTTACCATACCTTTCCCATCCTAGTGCTATGAACCCAAAATGTTCTACAAATAAAATCTTTAAAAAGGTAGAGTGAAAACTGTCATCAAATGTCTGTAATTTAAAAACTGAAGAACATGTCCTTAGGCAATTTAAAATGATGCATTTTCTCATTTACAATTTTTGTGCTATTTTATTGAAAAGCAATAGATTAAAATTAAGAAGTACTTCATTCAGCTATCATACAAATAAAAGTGTAGATGAAATTTTGTGCATTGAATTGTGAATGGCCTTTACTTGAATTGTAAATTTCCCTTACTCTTGAAACACATGTTTAACTTAGTTCTGGGCAAACCTTATCAATGCACTGATAGGTATAAGAGAAGAATGCTCAGGTACAGAAATCACAGCCTCAGTTGCCCAAACCAGACACCTAGACATCACCTTTGTCTGCCCTCCTTCTTGTCTCATGCCCACCCTTAAACCAATCCAATCAACATGCTCTACCAGCTCTTCTCTCTACTCTTCAAAATCCCGCATGTGAGTCTCGGCTACTCTACTCACGATCTCATTCCTCTCAAGCTGATCACTGCTGCTCTGCTTCCGTAGCCTTCATTCTACTTTCTGAACCACTGTGACATTCACTAAACTAGCAATGCATCTCCTTGCTAAAGCACTTGAACAGATTCACGCTATTTATGGTGCTGAGTTCACACCTTTCATACTGGGATCAGGTTCATGTCTACGTCTTGCCTTTGAGTCATTTCCTTCATACTCGACATCTAATGACATTTCATGACTTTGGCCTTCTGTAATACAGTTTCCACTGACAACCTGGGATGACCTTTGGCTATATTGGAGGGCTCTCTCTGAGATGGTGATCTCTCTCGACCTCCCAATAACCTTCTGTGTTTACCTTTGAATTCATATAGTCTCACTCCCCATTTTTCTTCTCTCCCTCCAGTGCCCCTAAAGAATCATACACTATTCGGTTCAGGATCTTAACCTTCTTTGTGCCTTGAATTTGGCAAAGCGATGGTGTCCCAATAAATACTTTGCTGAATGAAACGTTAATAGATAAAAGAAAAAAAATAAATATCCAAAGTTTCCTACTCCTTTATTGGTTCACAAACCTAGTGAAGTTAATCTTTACCAATTACAAGGCATCACAAGCTCTATGGAGGAACTCACTTTTGTTCTAACCAAAGACATGACTCTTCAAAGACACAAATGACATTAAATGTTTTGTAAATGAACCCACTGGAGTGCAAGGAATATTATATTGGAAAACATTAAACAACCTGAAACAAAAGCAGATCATTTCCCAACCACAAATTGTAAATTAAAGAAACAAAATTTTCAACCAATATTAAGTAAATGCTGCTAACATGTCAAAGGAGGAGACAGTCAAATCAAAGGGAACAAGACTGTGGAATGAAGACAAATGGTAAAAGAAAGCACATTAGCCAAGAGCCTAAAATGCCAGGAAGCCCATTCGGACAAAGGGAGAAAATAAAACAAATTCAAGAGTTGTACAAATGTCTGATTTCTATAGGATTGCTCCATTATTTTTGTTTGTTTTTCTTCCTAAGCCAATCTTAGAGACTTTTCATTTCCAGGGAGAGGCTCTGGCTGTCATTTTATCATGGTATGTGTTTGTTCACATGCCATACAGGCAATGAATTCTGAAGAAAGGAGAGCCTTGTAGGAGGCAACGGCAGGCTGGGCATACTTTTAAAGAACAAGTGGGGGCCGGCTAGAAAAAGGACTTGAAAGCTAGATTCTTTGCAATGTAAACTCCAAAAGAAATGCTGAAATTCCTTCATCTTGTTTGCTGTGTTTCTTCAAATCTTACCACTTCAAACTCTGTCTCAGTTTCCCCCAGTTTCCAGTTTCCCCAGAGTCTAGCTATTTTGGCTGTTCCTCTTGGCCTCCCTGAGAGTTTTGGAATCAGTTGATTTAATTGTCCATATTATTGCGTTATAGTTATCTATCATTGTGTTTTTGTGTGTAGACATTGTCTCTGTAATTGCATTATTTCCTCTACCACGAAGAGTTTCTGACTTTGAAAGAGTACTCCTGGCAGTTATTAGAACAATGTGCAATGTATATAGCAAGCATTCATTCAATGTTAAAAATCAATTGGATTAAGCAATAAATGACATTTCATGAGAAAGATTATTTTCTTCTTTTGAAATTAATACAAACAAAAATCAATATACGACCATCTTTATTCTCTTTTTATATAGCAAATACTGTTTATTCTTCTGCTTTTGCAGAGGATACCTATTTTCTATCACACCAATGTTTCTCAAACATGAATGTACATCAAGTGCCTGAGAATTAAAAAAAAGAATACCGCTCTTCCTTGTTTAAACTCAGGTAGAAGATATAGGGTCTTTAAAAAGGCAAAGTCCCAGGGCTTGAGGGATGGAGCAGTGGGTAAAACCACTTGCCACACAAACATGAGAAACAGACTGTGAACCACAGATCTTGATGAAACAGCCATACGCATGGTTCAAGCATCTGCAATCAGAGCATGCCTCTCATGCAATAGGAAGCAGAGACAGGGACTGCATGGCTATCATGCATTAGGAAGCAGAGACAGGAGAATCCATGGCACCATGCAGGCCAGCTAATCTGGTGTATACGACAGAAAAAAAACAGATAGAGTCTGTCTTAACCAAGATGGAAGGTGAAGACTCGCATCTGAAGTTGTCCTCTGACCTTTCCACATGCACACACACATACGCGCGCGCGCACACACACACACACACACACACATCCTAAGTGTTTCTACTCTGTAGACGTGGTGGAAAATCTACATCATCATTGATGAGCTAGTTAATCAACAACAATCACTGAATACCAGGGCTAATCTCTTCAAGTTCACCATGGTAACTGCTGTTGTGGGCTTTGACTTGGTGATTGCCTGAAATGTACCAATTTATGTATGAATGTTCAGGCTTTTCAAACATCCAGATACCTCTTTCTTTAGTTTATTAGCACATTTCTTCTAAATGTATAGTAAATAGCATAAATATTTTAAAGATTATTCATTTATTTTAAATTATGTGCATGCATGTGTCTTTGTTTGGGAGTTATGTGCACATGGATGCAGTTGTTCGTGGAGGCCAGAAGAGGATGTTGTATCCCCTAGTTGGGGTTACAGGTAGCTGTACACTGTCCTACATATCCTGGGAACCAAAGTAGGATCTTCTATAAGAGTAGTATGCATTCTCAACTACTGAGCCATCTCTTCAGACCCTAGTATAAATATTTTTAAACTATAGAGTAAAATAGAGGAATGCAAGTCCAAGAAGCTTAGAGAGTTTAGTGAGAACTGTTTTAATTGGTTCTATACTTAAGGAGAAAGGATGAAAGAGAACCAAATCACTTTGCCAGAAAAAAATTCAAACCATGTTCATCTGAAACATACCCTGCTTTTAATATCTAGACTAATTATTGACAGAGTTTTCAATAGTTTGCTTCACTATGTTATTTTAAATTACTCACTGAGCTCCCACTACATAGCAGATGCTCTGCAAAGCCCTTTACACATAACCCTGTTTATTTCACATGCTGTTTGAGCTACACAGTGTTGTATGTCTTGATTTATACCCAAGAAAACTGAGGTGGAGATGAGGAGAAACTTCGCCAAGGTCCCCAGTTCCTGCGAAATTAAGACAGGAGCGAAACCTGAGTGAGTCTGTCCAGCTCTAGAGCTGCTGACCCGGCGCTGTGTTCTAGAGAGTAACTTCCACCACCTGGTGCTGCTGACGACAAATTGGAATGAACTGCTTAACCCGAAATCCAAGGGTGATGGAAAAGAAATAAATTGCGGGGGTTTTCCTTTTCATTTAAGTTCAACTGTAAGTCATTCATGAATTTATGTCTACTGTAATTGTGTTTGTAACTTTCCACGAGAATGTGTTTTGGATGCTCTTGTAAAATTTCAAAGAAAATTTACAGGACATCTTCCCCCTCCACCCCGTCAGTGTTAAATAAGGAAGTCGAGCAGCAGTGTTGCTGTAATGCATGGTTTGTTTACATGAAAATTATAGAATGTATTAATGCAACTGTTTTCATGTTCAAATCAATGGCAGTTCAACTACTGGTTCTTGAACATCTGGTGCCGTTGCTCGCTCTGCGAATACACGCGTGGTATTGGCTACCTCCAGCCATGTGCTTTCCTCATTAGCCGGATCTCCAGGTCATTTTTCAGGAACTTCTCCAAGATACTCAAGTATCTTTTCCCATGGATAACTCTTCCAATTCCCTCCCCAATGGCTTAAACACATTTTCCTTTCTGCCCCTTTATCCATTTGTTCCTTAGCAACTCTTTTGGAAGGTCTCATAGAAGTTTCTTTCTCATGTATCTTACTGATGAGGTAGGAAGCCTCTATAAGTTCGGTCATGGATTAGATAAAGGTTTGCCTAAGATTCAAGAACAGTCTCCAGCCTGTGCCACTCTGGGGACATGATAGAGCCTTTAAGAGGTGGAACACAATGGGAGGAAATTAGGTTATCATATGTGTGTCCTTGAAAGAGATATTGAGATCTTGCCCACTTTGTTCTCTCTCTGTTTTTAGCCATCATGAACGAAAGCCTCCTCTATCCCATGCTCCCACCGCAAGGCCCAACAGCAGTGGCCAGGAGTCTATGGACTGAAATAGTGAACTAAAATAAACTTCTTGTCTCTTCCAACTGTTTCCTGCCAGTATTTGTTAAACAGAAGTTTGTTCATGACCCTTTTATACCTAGCCAATAGTATCTGCTTGATAGAAGACTGTTAAAATACTGAGTGCCTTTTGATACAGACAGATTAGAATTTACATGAGACCTTATTGTGGAAGTTGAAGAGCATTCAAACTGGCAGGGTTAAATTTCTTCTCCCTTTGTAAGTTTTCCTCATAGAAACACATCTTCAAGTGAAGTATTGGTGTTATTAATAGTGGTATATTAATAAATATATATAAAGCTTTATAAAAGTCAAACCTTCTCCCAAAACAATTATTTATGTAGGTGGGAATGTATGAATGTAAAACTTTGTATCATATAATCAGTTTATCATTTGAAAAGTTGATTTCTGTAATATTAAGTTGCACTATATTGAGTCACCCTTCTAACACCATGTGCCCTAAAATGTTAGACTGCCTCATCTTGATATTCATCGGGGAAGTTTCGTGACTGAATTAACTGCTTTGAGAAGAAATCCTTACATGTGTGGTGGAGTGTTAGTTTGTTATATGGGAAATGGCATCTGAATCCAGTCTTATTCTTCAAAGCTTTTCTTTGAAACAGATGTGTTCTCTCCTACAGCGGAGAGAGATTTGGGGCAACGCCTTTGGCTGCCCTGGCTTGGCCCCCATCTGCCATCTTCAACGTCATGCAACACAGCTATATAGTGTGTGGCTTTGTTGTCATGGAAGTCTCAACAGTGCTAGCTGCAAGTCTTTTCTTTGAAATAGTAAAGCTGAAAAGCAGTTATCATGCTGGGACTTGAGCTCAGTGGTTGAGCTCTTGTTTAGAACGGGAGAATGTATAGTTGAAGATCCACTTCTAAAAAGGGAGGTAGACTAATGAATACTATATATCTGGAAGCCAAATAGGTTACCCTCTTTTAGTATTTCTCAGTCTAATAATACCCTCGTGGAAATTAATTTTATATCCTAAAATCTGTGTAGTTTTCTTGAGTTTCGTTTATTTTTTTTTAACTTGTCAATATATAGCCTGTAAATTTACATTGTCCAGATGGAGGTGTGAAAAGTAACCTATCACCTCCATCTATGGGTCTGAGTTATATGTGATCACATGTCTGAAAGTCTGAGGTATATGTGATTGTATGACTTTACACTTTAACAAGCCTTGCAAAAATAAGAAACAGCCAGTTCTGACAGTGACTCAGATGATTCAGAATAAGAGTAGCCTTGTAAAACTTTATTTGGTATGATTAGTCATGCTTACTTACTCATGGTGGTTAAATTCTCTCTGTAGGGTTACTTTCAGTTTGGATTCAAGGACCACACCTGCTTTTTCTAACTCTGTTATGAGGAACTGGAGAATGCCATGAACACTATCCAACCTTCTTGTTCTTTCCAATGATGGGGCTTTTATTTATGTTTTTTACTTTGTTGTGATATTTAAAGTGCATGGCAATTGTAAACTGCATTTGTTCTGGAAGTTTCCAGAAATGTCAGGAATTTTTACCAGTCCAGTGATTCTTTTTCTGAAGATTGCTTTCTGGGCGATCAATAGGTACAAGATTGAAAATTCTCAAAAACAAGTGGGAAATGATACATTCACCATTTCCATTCTGGAAAACGTGTGAGCTCTGCCATTCTTAATGATATATGACCCATTTCATATCTGCGAAAACGTCCATGGTTACTTTCCTGTGTCCTGGGCCTCTTGCTCCATTTCCTTATGTTTTCAGGCTCCTCTGTGTGGAAAAGAAGCTCATATTTTAACCTGCCCCATGAACTGTTGATTGTTTCTGAAACATTTTCCACATTGCTTACTTAGTGGGGGTAGAAAGGAGGAGATATTTTCCTGGGAAGTTGTTACATTATTTCCTTACAAGTCTAAATGCAATTTTGAGCGTTTTATGGGCCATCTCCAGATCTGGCCCATCATAATTTTGAGTTATCTGTGTAAAATTAAAACATAAATTAATTATTTTCCTCTAAGTGTATTAACTCTTTACACTGCTAAGTTTGAACCACAGGCACAAGAGAGGCAGAAATAAGAACAGTTGTCTCTTCCTGTGGCACTTCAAGATGTATTTGTTCATATTTTCTTCTCCGCAGTGTACATGGAATTCTAAGATAAATAGTTGATAAATGTACATAATTTATTACACTGTAAATATGCAGAATGAGGAGTTTGGAGACCAATAAGTACCACAGACTTGCAACTTGTTTATTGATGTGGGATTCTCTCTCTGTATGCTTTTAATATGTTTTTTTGTCATTGGTTAATAAAGAAACTGCTTTGGCCAATAACTTAACAGTATATAGCCATGCTGGGAAAGATATATATAGAGAGTAGGCAGAGTCAGAGGGAAGCCATGTAGCTATCACAGGAGATAGATGCTGGATGCTGGACGGAACCTTACTGGTAAGCCACAACCATATGGTGATACACGGATTAATAGAAATGGGTTAATTTAAGATAAAAGAGCTAGTCAATAAGAAGTGTAAGATAATAGGCCAAGCAATATTGTAATTAATAGTTTCTGTGTGGTTATTTTGGGTCTGGGTGGCTGTGAAATGAAGGAGTAGCCTCTGCCTACAAATTTGTGCACCAACATGTGGCTGAATATATCCACATAAAACCTGAGAGAACTTAAAAAAAAATCTAGACACAAAAAACAGAGTTTGGTGCAGTAATCTTGGTAGCAAATCTTGGTAGCCGTATTTTTTTTTTTTTTATTTTTCCAGATTGGCTCTGTTTGCTGGCTGCAGGAACGCCATAGCTCCTTTAAGAAAAGGCTTACTGACTCAACATCAGAAACTGCAGCTTCCTGGTTTGTGCTCCAGCATGAAATCTGCGTCTTTCAGGGGGCTGAGCACTTAAATGGGGTTTGTGAGCAACATGTTACAAACTGCTTAATGGTGTGACATAGACCTGCTGCATACCTGGAACTGGGGTGGTGTGCCCAGCTCGCCTCCCCCATATTGGACTGGACAGAGTCAAAAGACAAAACAGCCTTAGTCATAGCTGCCACTTAGCATTTTTTTCTCCTTTTCTTTTTTCTTTTTCCATTCAAAAAATTTACACTTTTCCCCCTCCTCCCATTCGCCTCTGCTCCCCCAGTCACCCTCCTCCCTCCCGCTCCCTCCTTAAGAGAGGACAGAGAACCCTGCCCTGTGGGAAGTCCAAGCCCCCTCCCCCCACATCCAGTCCTAGGAAGCTTTGCATCCAAATAGACAAATAGACTAGGGTCCCAAAAAGCCAGTAAATGCAGTAGAAACAAGTCCCAGTGCCTTTATCAATGGCTTCTTAGTCAGTCCCCATTTTCATCCACTTTCAGAGAGTCGGGTTTGATTGCATGCTCATTCAGTCCTGGTCTAGCTGGATTTGGTGAGCTTCCATTAGAACAGGCACACTGTCTCAGTGGGTGAACCAACCCCTCGCAGTCCAGACTTCCTTCTGCTCTTCAACTGGACCTTGGGGGCTCAGTCCATTGCTCTGATGAGGGACTTTGTCTCTATCTCCATTCATCACCAGACGAAGACTCTATGGTGATATTCAAGATAATCATCAGTGTAATAGTTGGGCAAGGACAATTCAGGCACCCTCTACTCTGCTGTCCAAGGACCTAGCTGGGGACATCCCTGTGGTCACCTGGGATCTCCTCTAGAGCCAAGTCTCTTGCCAACCCTAAATGGCTCCCTTAATGTAGATATCTTCTTCCCTGCTCCTATATCAGCCCTTCCTCCATCTCCACCCTCCCACTCCCCCAAGCTCTCCCCAGTCTTTCCATTTTTCCTTCTCTTTCCCCCTCTCCCCTTCCCCCAACCTCACCCCCACCCCCAGGCTCGCAACTTTTGCCCGGCAATCTTGTTTGCTTCCAATTTCCAAAAGGATCTATATATGTTTTTCTTTGGGTTGGCCTTGTTATTTGGCTTCTCTAGGCTTGTCAACTATAAGCTTAATGTCCTTTGTTTATGGCTGGAGTCCACTAATGAGTGAGTACATTCCATATTCATCGTTTTGTGTCTGGGTTATTTCACTCAGGATGCCGCTTAGCATTTTAAGAAGCAGTCCTCGTCAGAAAAGGATTACAGATACATAATAAAGACAGATTCAGATGAAAAAGACCTCTGAATGGGTCACAGTGTTGGATAAATGTATGTAGGCTTAGAAGAGAGAAGAAAAAGAGTAAAGAGAGTAAAAGTAATATAAAAGAGTACAGATAGTCATAGATTAAAGGAGTAAAAATAATAAAATAAATATTAAACTTGTAGAAAATGTAATAGAGTAAGAAAAATTAGCCACATAAAGATGGACTATAGAGAGTCTGGATTATGTATATTATTGTATTTTCCTTGAATTTTATTGACTGTGAATGAGTTAAGTACAGACAGACATTTCATTGTTTGGGCTGCTAAGCTAAACCAACATATATATTTTAAAGGTATCTTGACTTCAAAATTTGGGTCTTAGGATATGTTACTTTGGAAAAGAGTTTCTGCTTTTGTTTCCACAGAAGATGAGAACCTGTGGATTCCTTCTAGACTAATGTGGTTTGATGGAGTAAGACTCCCTGAAAGGTCTCTGTGAACCCTAGAAAATACTTCTCCCTAAAAAACAACAGGAAGCAGTTTGGAGAGAACTATTCCCAAATTCTATAAATGATTATTTATAAATGTTTGTTTACATTTAAAGGGGAATATGATATAGAGATGAATACTTCGTACTGGTATGGATCATGATCTATTGACACAAATTTAAGGTCAATTTTCTTATATTTCTGCTCTTAATTAGGTTGCCCAAAGTTCATCTGTAACATAGGGACACCCATCTTCAGTCTATAGGCCCATAGTATCTGGCAGACTTTTCCATGAAGCAGAAAATTTCAAAACCAGTTTTACCTACATTGGCAGTTTGTCAGTCACTTTTTTTCTATATCCTGCAGAATGTCTGACAGTCTCTCTCATTAAGGAGGAATCCTGAAGTACTGCCTCACCTTTAGGCAAGTTCTGAAGTCAGTTTTCTATGGGTCCTGGTCCTGTTTATACAGCATACATCAAGCATTCCAGGTAAGAGTGACTGACACACTGCTGATATAGGTGGAACTATCTTTGAAATTTCCTACTTCATAGAAAAGTTTGCTTGATACTATGGGCCTGTAGATTGAAGATGGGTGTCCCTATGTTACAGAAGAACTTTGGGCAACTGTCCAGGCAGCAAGATGTCTCTGCCAATTCTAGAGTTTTGGAAGTTGCTTACAATGTACTTCCTGTTGACTTAGGTAATATTACATCCTTCTGGAGTCTTTGGTGGAGTTTAAGAATAGATATTTATAATTATAGTTTTCCTTAGCTATGATAAAAATAAAGTAGATATAAATATTGTAACTGCAATTCTTGCTTGATACCTGTTTTGTATATATAATTTTACTATGTTAAAGTTAAAACTTTCCTTTTTATTTAGACAGAAATGTGAAGGTGATGTGGGGTTCTCCTCTGTACGCTATGGATATGCTTTTATTGCCATTTGTTAATAAAGAAGCTGTTTTCAATTAATGACTTAACAGGTTTAACCAGGCTGGAAAAGATATATTGAGAGACTAGGCAGAGTGAGAGAGAAGCCATGTAGCTTCCACAGGAGACAGATGCCAGAGGGAGCCTTACTGGTAGGCCACAACCACATGGCAATACACAGATTAATAGAATTGGGTTAATTTAAGATATAAGAGCTAGCCAATAAGAGACGTGAGCTAATCGACCAAGCAGTGTTGTAATTAATATAGTTTCTGTGTGATTATTTTGGTCTGAGTGGTCGGGGAAAAATAAAACACAGTATCTGTTTATAAATGGCACCTCTGTGTGTTTCTTTGGGACTGAACAATAACAGGACCAGGCAGGACAGAAATTTCTCTCTACATTTCTATAGACAGAACAACACTAATTACACTAACTACAACACTAATTAACTAAACACTAAATTAACTAAACACTAATTACAACACTGTTTGCCTGATGGCTCAGGCGTATTTCTAGCTAGTGCTTACATCTTAAATTAACCCATTTCTATTAGTCTATGTATTGCCACATGGTTGGGGCACTACTTAATTTTCTACATGTCTTGTTTTCTCCACAACTAGCTGGTGTCTCCTTGACTCTGCCTACTCTCTTTATATATCCCTCTTTGGATTTCCCACCTGCTTTACTCTGCTAAGCCATTGGCTGACACAGCTTTATTCATCAGTCAATAAAAGCAACACATGTACAGAAGAATATCCCACATCATAGGAATAATTAAAATAAAGTTTTTTTTCCAACTGATGATTTAAATAGAACATTTCATTCAGCTCAGATGTTTTCCCTCCAAGTATAAGAGAAGCAGCAGGAAGACTATGCTCTGGAAACCACAATCTTGAGCTTTCTCTTTTTCTTTCCCTCCCGATTCGCTGTAGCCCAGGATGCCCTTGCACTTGGAATTCTTCTGCCTCAGCCTATCCAATACTGGGAGTGTAGACCTGTGCCACTCTACCAAGGAGGTCTGGGTGTTCTTGAGCTGTTGGCCTCATGATGTGATGCACGGTCATGCAAGTGTAGGTCACATAGTGTAGGAGGAGGCTGCTTGTTTGTCCCTGCCGCCCAGAACCAAAATAACCACACAGAAACTATATTAATTAGGACACTGCTTAGCCCATTAGCTCTAGCTTCTTATTGGCTAACTCTTATATTAATTTAACCCATTTCTATTAATCAGTATGTTGCCACATGGCTTTGACTTACTGGCAAAGATTCGGCATGTCTGACTCTGGCGACTCCATGGTGTCTCTCTACTCTGCCCTTCCTTTCATCATTCAGTTCCATCTTTTTGCCTACCTAAGTTCTGCCCTATCAACAGGGCAAGGCAGTTTCTTTATTCATTAATCAAGAAAAGCAACACACAGGCAGAAGGACCTCCCACACCAACATGGTTTAATGAAATGATGATTTTATGTAGAGGCAGTCACTAAACAAATAGAATTATAGTATTGATCTTGGCTGTGACTATTTCTTTTGTAGAAATATGTCTAGGAGTGGTATACTTACTGTTGACAATTATTCAAAATTATTGAATTTGTGTTTCCCAGTGAGAAAAATGAAACAGCATGTGTCTTTTTTAATATGATGGTATCATTAAATCCTGAGTGTCTCCAGGAATAAAAAGAAACACACACATGTGTATGAGGATGGAGAAAGATATTTTGTAGAAGAGAACTTTTCTCTTTGAGTACTATTACAGTGTTAAATGGGACAACTATAAGCACAACATCTAATGGCAGATTTATGGATCAGTGTTGATGAGGTCTCCAGGAGCTCTTGAAATTCCTGGACATGTGGTTTTGATGTTCCTGATCTTGTGCTGGAGAAGCAGGCAACCAGTGGTTTGTTGTGTCTTCCAGGTCTTCTGCCCTACTCTAGGACACATGTTTCCACATTTCCTTCAGTAGTTCAGAGGAAGCATTTTCTTCTTGGCTGATAAAAGGAGTTCACCTAGGCCTGCCCTGCTTATGGATGTAGAAAGAAATGAGACAACTAATTTCCCGTTTGTTTTTCTTTATTAATGATGTGTGAGATGAATGTTCAAGAACACTCAGAGGGCAAACATTGCAGGTCACATTAACTATGTCCTGTTCCCTACTTAATGAACATTGAATAGATTTTTCAAAGGACTTCTGTATATGTTAATTATCAGTACATACCAACTTATTGTACCTTCTTCATGACTTTGTAGAACAGAAGCATATCTGCTTTTTGAAACCTCGGAGAAAGAATCCGAGGTTGAGAGTAAGTTCTACCAGTGACTGCTTTCATGGCTTCAGTTTTATCTTCAAGCAAATGTTCTTCTAAGATTTGTTGTTTTCATTCCATAGAGAGATAAATTGATGAAACAGAGAGACTATTTCTTTAAGGCTATACTTTCCCATGGTCAAGAATATCTTAAGGCTTGTAATACCATGCCCCTTCAGTATTTAGAGATGATATACCTGAAATGTTGAGTGCTAGTGATGTTTGGAATTAGATGTTAGCAGTGATCAGCACATGATGGATGAGAGAATACTCCTACATGATTGTGTGAGCACCAAATCATCCCTGAGGAGGCAGGAAACCTGAGGAGTGCAGAAGTAGAAAGCCACCTCTTCAGTGATATTGCCTGCTGATGAATGACAAGGAGTGGGGTAATTTATAGGAATCTGTCAGGGTTACACAGTCTCAGGGACAGAGAGCTGTGACCACTCTGATCTGTGTCAAGTGGATTATATAATGCTGGAATTCCGGAATGACCTGCTCACTAGGAATAGTTAATGCATTTCTTCTTCTTGCTGTACATCCTCTGTTTCCAGCTTGGTTTTCAGTGCAGGTCCATTTGGTTGTCTGCAACAGGCTTTGCTCTGAAATCATGATACGGAGACTTATTATTAGTTATGAATGCTTGGCCTTATCTTATGCTTGTCCCACTAGCTCTTATAACTCAAATAACCTGGTTCTCTTCATCTATTCCTCCCTCAGGGCTTTTTAACTTTTATTCTGTATGACATAAGTCCTATTCTATGTTTGGCTGGCAGCTTTCTGGCTAGCTGACCATGGGTATCTCCCCCCTCCCCCCATTCTCTCTTCCTTCTTTCTCTTTACTCTCGAGTTTAGATTTTTCCTCCAACTTATTCTTTCTGCCAACCAGCCATGCTTATACATCCTCTGCCTAGCTATTGGCCATTCAGTTTTTTTAAAAAAATAGATCAAACAGCTTCTTTAGGCAGGCAAAGCTACACATCTTTACATTGTTAGACAAATGCAGTACATATTTACATCATTGAGCAAATGTAACACATCTTCACATAATCAAACAAATAGTCCATATCAGTTGTTAGGAAACTTCTTTATTTTTGAGTTTGGCAAGAGCTAGGCCTCATTATAGACTGTGAATTGAAAAATTTCATCCTAGAGGAGGGATCTGTAAGAGTTGGGAAGCAAACAACTCACAAGCCCAGGAAGTTCCTGACACCAGCTTTACAAGTCACCTCTTTCCCAAGGTTACACAAGCAGTGAGCACTGCGGAGGGGAGAGGGAACTCCTCATCCCGTCTGGCTACTGGCATGCTGGGCACAGAGCTCCAGCATTGAAGCTCTGGTGAGTGAGACATCACCCATGCTGGAGTGGGCTTTTGGTGGTGCGACTTCCACTGAATGGTCCATGTTCCCATAAGCAATCCCACACTCATACCTCTGTAAGTAACCCCAATAAACTCATTTCTTTGCCAAATTGAAGTTTAGTAGAATACTTTCTTGGGTTTGTTGTCATTTCCTTAGCTGGGATATGTAGACAGTTGTTCATATCTCTGAAAAGGTCATAGAAGAGACATAGATGTTCAGAGCTGAAAAAAAGGGGCTCTCTGTCTTTGTTCTTAAGGCCTTATGATTTATTTGGGTTACCTTGTTTGTATAAAAACCTATAGGATATTAGCATACAGGATATTAAGGCAGAAGGATCATGAATCTGAGGCCTGTGTGGGCTACATAGTGTCATAGTGTCTCAAAAGAAAAGAAATCCAGTAATTATTTTTGAGTGAGGTATCTGTTATTAAAAGATTTGTACAAAATTTGATGGGAATAACTAACTACACAGCACTCAAGCAAGGAAATGATCAAAAAATTCTCACAAGAGGGACAATCTATTCCTTAAAATATGAACAGAAAGAATTTTCCTTGTGGATTTTATGTGAAATATTTATGTGGCTTGTTGAGAAAACAATGACAGGTTTTGTGTGGTTGGGGGTAAGTTTTGGAAGTGTGTATGGGGAGGCATGGAAGAACAAAGAAGAAAAAAAATGACAGAGATATAAAATGAGCCAAGTTGGGTCCAGACACAGAGACACCAAGGTTTGGGTTTTATTCTGTGGATGAGTAGTATATGCTTTCTTGTGGGGAAATGCAGGTTGCTTCAGAAATCAGTTACTGAACAAAGAGCAATTTGCTTTAACTATAGTCTTTGTCTGTTCTCCAGCCAGTGGATGTATAGATTTCCTGGTTCATTGGTGACCATGGTAACTGTGATGCTATGACTTAGTCAACTTGATGAGGTTTAGAATCAATATAAGAGACACACCTCTGCCAAGGGCATCTCTGGAGGGATTTTCAAGAGGATTAGCTAAAGAGAAAACTGGGCCTTGATGTGGACAGTATCTTTCAACAGGAAGCCCAGATACAGAGGCCTCAGGAAAAATCACTGTGGCCTGCCTGACTGCCTTCAGTTTGTCTGAGCAAGTACCTCTGTTGCTCTTGCTGTCATCTTCTACTTATGCCAGTCTGGCCTCTTTGGCTTTCTAACATGACCTGAATAACCATTATTCTGCTGGGATTCTAGCTATTCAGCACTAGATGTGGACTTGAGCCATTCATCCAACTTCATAGACTGAGCAGTGACCTAGTTCTCTGTGTTTCTAGGTGCAGATGGATATTGCTATACTATCCTCTCTCTTAAGTCAATTTCATAAACTCTGCTTTATAATTTATAAAAATTCCATGGGTTCCATCCCTCTAGAAGACTCTGATTTAAACAGAAATGAGCCTGAATTATCAGTGTAACTTGGTCATGGTCTCATTTGCCATTTAATCAGTTTTAATCAGTTGAGAATCTCTTATTCTACTATCATATTGAGTCTTTGGGTAAACTATATGTGAACTCACGATTAAGAGAATTGGTAGTTTTGGTTCTGGGACAAGGTGACTGTTGTGAACTCTCAGTGTGTGTGACACCATTTTTCATCAGAATCAACATGTCATGGACCTCAGGCCAGCCCTTCATGTTGTCAGTAGTCTTCAAGTATAAATATGTGACCAGTAAGTTTCTGGTTTTGATTTATGTATTTAATGAAATAATTGAACTTCTGAAAAAAATTTTGTCAGTTCCCTTCTCCCCCACCCCAGGTTGAATAGGCTATGGGTATCTCCAGAGCACTTGGCTTTCTGAATGTGTGCAATGGAAGACCCTTCTGCGGCTCATAAGACATCTTCTGCAATGTGTCCTGTTTCCTAAAGCACTGTGGCAGGAGCTCTCAGTCAGAAACATTCTGAGGCTGGATTCCTGGTCATGACGCCCTGATCTGAGAAGTCCAAATCCATTACCTTTTAGTCTCTTTCTCAGGGAAATCAGGTGCCATGTGCTGTGAATGTGAGGAAATTGTGGCTCATGGAGCCTTGTCTGTATCAATATTTAACCTCTATAATGGGAGTATGACTTCATAACATGTGTCTGAATTATGCAGCAGACAATCTTGTGGGCATGACGGGTTGCTGTAACCATTCACCGAAGAATAAATTCCCAGTCATTTCTCTTATAAACTTTTGAGTTCAATCAGAAATATATTGTGCTCACATTTGGTACATTTGACATTAAATTGGTCTCAAAGGATTCAGCTTTGTTGGAAACATTATTAAAGCAACTGGAAACTTATATCAGGGAAGTGAAAGCTTGAAAGTAGAGAGGAGAATTCAAGGCATGAGTCAGAGCTGCAGACATAAACAGGGATTTATAACCACAGTCAGTGGCTGCAATCATTTGTAATTGTAGGAAGCAATGGTTACACCAGACCGTTCCAGATTGCCAGGCTTTCCTCTCAAATTCCGTTCGATATTTGTGTTTCAAAGTTTGATATTAATGCATGATATTAAAGATAACTAGATCAAGGAATGAGAGGGTGTGCATTTTCCCTATATAACTTCATGGTGGAATGCATGAAATAGAAGAATATTCTGATGCTATGTCCAGAGAAGAAGGTAGTTCTCTTTTGGCTACTCATAGAATAATTTGAATAGAAGATGTCAGAGCTGCTACAATGACTCAGTGGTAAAGACACTTGTTGGCAACCTGAGTTTGGTCCTTAGAACCTTTGAAAGGTTACAGGGAGAGAAGAGATACCGCAAAATTGCTGACTTCTTGTGTTAGTCAGGCTTCTCCAGGAGAACAGAACTTATAGAATGAATCTCTCTACATACAAAGGGGATTTATTTCTATTGTTTTTATTGTGCTATGTGTTTTTCTCTGCTCCCCTCCCTTCTTCCCCATCCCCTTCTGTCCTCTCCCATGATACCCACACTATCAATTTACTCAGGAGATCTTATCTTTTTCTACTTCCAATATAGATTAGAATAAAGGGGGTTTACTAGAGTGGTTTATGGGCTGTGGTTCAGCTAGCCCGAAAATGACTGTCTACTGAAGTCCAAAAATCTGGTTCCTGTTCAGTTCATGACACTGATGTCTCAGCTAACCTTCAGATAGGCCTGAATTCTGCTGAAGAAATAGGCTCTAATGCCAGTGAATGAATGCCATTGGTATCAAGAGGGCTAGTAGGTAAAGAGAATAAGCTTCCTTCTACCCTGTTCTTTCTAAAGGTTGATACCAGAAGGTATGAACTACATTTAAGGTGACTTTTTTTTAATCTCAAATAATCTAATTAACAAAAAATTTCTTGCAAGTGTGCCCAGTGACTAGGGTTTTTAGTTCATTCCAGATTGTAGTTGAGTTGAAGAACAAGAACTGCCTCTGTTCTCTCTCTCTCTCTCTCTCTCTCTCTCTCTCTCTCTCTCTCTCTCTCTCTCTCTCTCTCTCTCTTTCTCTCTCTCTCTTTCTCTCTCTCTCACGCACACACGCACGGTCTACTGCTACTACAACTACCACTATAAATAAACTATGTTAGAAAAGCAAAAAATGACTGGACCACTTGGGAAAGTAATCTTGCTGCTGCAGCCTCTCTTATGATCAACATTGTTCTTTTTATGACTACTAAAAATAAAAAATAGCAAGTAATGCTTCTGTCACAGGACCTACATTATGTATCTAGAAGACTGTCTAGTAATACATTGTAATCATTTACAATAATCAAGTGTATTCCAGAGGATTTATTTTCAAGGTGTCAAGCTGAATTTCACATCATTTTAGATTTCCTATGAAGGCTTTGTGAAACACATACCGTGAGTTCTATCTGCATCAAAAGATATTAAGGTTTCTTACTTTACCATAAATCAATATCACTACTTCCTTCTACTTTTTTTAATCAATATTACTACCTTCTTCTTCTTCTTCTTCTTCTTCTTCTTCTTCTTCTTCTTCTTCTTCTTCTTCTTCTTCTTCTTCTTCTTCTCCTTCTCCTTCTCCTTCTCCTCCTCCTCCTCCTCCTCCTCCTCCTCCTCCTCCTCCTGTTCCTCCTCCTCCTCTCCTCCTCCTGTTCATCCTCCTCCTGTTCATCCTTCTCCTCTTTCTGCCTCCTCCTCTTCTTCCTCCCCACTTCTACCCCTCCTCCTCCTCTCCTTACCCACCTCCTTCCTCTCCTCCTCCTCTCCATCTCCTTGCCCACCTTCTTCTCCTCTTCCTCCTCCTTTTTTCTTCTTCTTTTTGGAAACAGGGTCTCAATCTGTGGCACAGGCTAGCCTGGAACTCACTGTGTAGTCCAGGTTAGCCTCAAACTCATTGCCATCCTCTTGCCTAGTCTCTTGTGTGCTATGATTATATTCATGTGCCACTGTGCCTGATTAAGAGAAAAAAAAACTTTTCTTAAAATCTTTTTCAATCTTCAAATTTGTTAATCAACTGAAACAAAATCCAATCTTGAACCAAGATTTTATTCATCTTTACTTCATTTGCCTTAGAGATTTATTGTTTTATAAAGTTATTTAAGCTCTTTAATTTTGAACTCCTGTGTGTGTTCTTGGGTAAAGGGAAGGGGTTGGGCTATAAGTAGAGAAAGAGAAGAACAGCACTTAAGAATGTCTCCTATCCTTTTAAAGGAACATCTCCAAATGCTCACTGTTTATTCTTCTGGTAAGTGGTTTTATAAAGTGCTGGGTAGGACAATTTCCCTAAAATTTTCTGTGGACTTTAATGACCAGAGAATTATTCAAAATATCTTCCAGAACGCTGACTGGAAGGGTGTGTGGTCTGGGCTGGAGTTCTCTACTGTTTTTCCGGACAGGTCACATCTCCAGACTCAGCAGGCCACCCTGGCTGAGACGTTCTCTGAACAGTCAGCTCTCTTCTGAGACACCTCCCTGCCCACTAAGTTAGGGCCTGCCATATGCCTTTATGCTTTGTGCCCACTGTGGTCCATTTCTACTTTCACTGGCCAGGTGCAGGGCTTCCCTCAGACAGGTGTCAGTCCTGCAGTGAACACTGCATGCCGATTATCAGTAGGGTTTGTCTTCTTTGTTTTCAGGGGCCTTTCCTGGTGGTGATTTCCCCATGCCCTCTAAAGACTAGTTGTATGTAAGTCATATAGTCTCTGAGACTTTGTCTTAATTTTTAAAATAAGTTTTAAATTGTGTGTGTGTGTGTGTGTGTGTGTGTGTGTGTGTGTGTGTGTGTGTACAGGTATGCACTTGTAAGTGCAGATGTCTGCAGAAGCCAGGGGCTTCAGATCCCCTCTTTCTGTGGCTACAGATGGTTGTGAGTTGCCTAGTGTGGGTGCTGACAATTGAACTTGGGTCCTCTGTAAGAACAATATACACTCTTAACACTTTTAACCAATAAGCCATCTCCCTAGCTCCAATATTCTTCTCTTTTAGGTAAGTGGGTGTTTTTGTAACATTATTATAATGTAAATAAATGAATTATAATCATTTCTGGTTCTATAAATGTTTTAATAAAAAATTTCTGTATATGTTTAAGGTATTTTTTAAGGGACATAAAATTCTATATATTCATCATACATAGTATATTGTTTTGAAATATAAATTAAAAAATTAAGTTAGCATACAAAGTAGTGGGTTTCATTATCATTTAAAATATTATTTTAAAATTATTTTTTTGAAATTAAAATTTAATTACATCACTTTCTTTCCCTTTTTGCCTTCCAATCCCTCCCAAGTACCCCTAATTTATTTTTTTTATTTTTTGAGATTATAATGTAATTACATCATTTTAATTTTTTTCCCATCCCTCCAAACCTTCTCTCTATCAAATTCATGGCCTCTGTTTTTTAATTGTTGTATTACACACACACACAAACACACACACACACACACATTTGGGTATCTAAATACCTTAATACATATATTCAACTTTTTCAGTCTGTATAATGTTATTTGTATGTATGCTTTTAGGAATGACTACTTGGTATTGTATAACCAATGGGTCTGCTCTTTCTTTGGTAAGACTGCTTTTCCCTTTCTCAATATTTTTTATTTGCCTGTAGTTCTTTGACTAGGGTTGAGACATCATGAGCTTTTCCCCTTCCACATTTTTGTCCTCTTTGTTCAGGTTATTTTAGGCAGCCATGCTGGTGAGACTTTAGTGGTGCATCTTCAGAAATTACTAGGAGACAGAGTCTCACAGCGAACTCTCTGATCCTCAGGCTCTTCCAATCTTTCCGTTTCCTTCCTGTGTAGTGATCCCTGAGCCTTAGGTAGAGGAGTTGTGTTGTAGATGTATCGTTTGGGACTGTGTTCCAGGACTCCATGTTTATTAGTTGTGGTTTTTTTTTTTGCATGATCTCTGTCTGTTGCAAAGAGATATTTCTTTGATGGGGGTGAGAACAATCTTTTGTGGATATAAAGACAAATATTTAGAATGTAATTAGGAATTGTGCTGGTTTAGTATAAGGTGGTGGTTGCTGATTCTCTTCCAAGATCCATGACATCATTAGCCATGGGTAGTTTGGTTAGATTTCCGGTATCAGGCATGGATTTCCTCTTGTTGAGTGGGTTCATTATGGCATTTTCATAATACTTGAATCTTCTTTATCCTCTTTGCCTTTGCCGTTGCCCATCACCCCTGTTTACCTTTTGATAGTCCCTTTCTTTGCTCACTTTAAGTGTTTCCTTTTTGTTTTATGCCATACATATTCTTTAACATTTTCATCCTTGCTTAAGGTATTGTCTCTCTTCTTCCTCTCTTATGATCCCTGCATATCCAAATGTATGTTCCACATAGGAGAATAAATATGATTTCTGTGGTTTAAATGTGAAATGCTCCCCAAGTTTGTTGGAACACATCTGGTGGTGCTATTCGGGAAGTCTTTGGAGTTGGAACACTGCTGGAGGAAATGGGTAAGCCAGGGCGTGTGCTTTGAGGGTTTATATGCTGCCCTATGTCTTGCCTTCTGACTATGAACATCATGTTCCTGCCTTCCTAGTTCCCCCAGTTCTTCCTAGTACAATAAGCTGCATCACCTTAAACTGTAAGCCAAATAAATCTTTCTTTGTCTTGAGATAGTGTTTGGCAGGAATTTGCTCACAGCAACAAGAAAAGGAAGCAATACAGGAGGTAGTATCTTTCTGAGTTGGGCTTATTTCACTTAACAGAATGGAGCCATAGGTGTACATTGTTCATTGCAGCCTGGTGTTTTAAAAGTGTGCTTTCAATCAGTCCATACAAGGTACAACTGCAAGCCCGCCCCCCCTCCCCCCCATCTACTTTTCCCTTCACCACCAACCTTGTCTCTCCCCTCTGGCATGATGGCAAAGGTTCCTCTGCTTTACCTTTCTGGTCAGAGGTTTGTGAAATGAAATTGAAAGAGGGTAGTGAACTGTGATAAGTTGGCAAAGAGTGTAATTAACAAAGGAGTGCTGAGGAATATTGATATTGCTGTCCAGTCTCCTATGGTAAAGACTGTCAAGGAGCAGTTTCCTTCCTCTCAGATGTGCTTAGATGAATAAATAATTACACTATTTTGTTCTTTTATTTTTCAGTGGTTTGAAAAATTTCAAAAAGAAATTATAAACAGAGAAAGAACAGGTAAGAAACTATGGATTCAATCTACAAATCATTACATACAAGAGTACACTGAGTTCTGGTTTATGCCTGGCATGGTTGATAGATGCATACATAATCCATGTACTTCTTCTGAGGATTAAATCACCTATGAGAAGTTCTACCTGTGAGGACTTCTTCCCTCCTTCTTTGAGAAGTGACTTGCACTGCGATAACATACTTAAATTGTTGAAAGTTTTGGCTGAAAGGTTTGGGTTTTACTTAGGAATGTATTGTATGCTGATAGGATTGCATGCTTCTCTGAACGTGTTGTGTTTTGAATCCAGGAGGGAAAGTGGTACAGGAGAATTGTCTGTATTCTGTCAATCATGTTTTAAATAAATGCTGATTGTCCAGGCAGGAAGTATAGGCGGGTTAACCAGACAGGAAGTAGAGGTGGGGCAATGAGAACAGGAGTATTCTGGTAAGCAGGAAGCTTCCTGCCCTCCTGCCCAGACACCAAAGAAGCAGAATGTGACCTGCTCTGCTGGAAAAGGTACTGAGCCATGCGGCTAACATAGATAAGAATAATGGGTTAATATAAGTTACAAGATCTAATAAGAAGCCTGAGCTAATGGGCCAATCAGTTTTATAATTTATGGAGATCTCTGTGTGATTTTCTCTGGGACTAAACGGCTGGGGGACTGGGCGGCACAAAACCCCAACAAGCAGCCCAGCCCTCATGTTACAGGAAAGAGTCCCTGGACTTCAGTTACTTTTCGCTTTCATTTGCCAGATCTTAAAAATTCTATGTTTGGTGTTCTTGCTCTTCATATTTCTGTTAAAGTGAAAATAAGCTTTATGAATTGCTTAAAATTTGACCTTGTATCCTTGAATCGATAGAACTAGTGGGTGACAAACACTTTGCTTTCTGTTTAGTTGTTAGTTAATATTGAATTTTTCTAGGTGATTCTGCCAGGTTCTGAATGGCATGGAATTTAATTTTGGTGACAGTACAGATAATAGTCAGCCAGCCTGAGCTCAATGTAGAAGGCTTATGTATTTATTCCCCTGCCAATTCTGTGAAGATAGGTCTATTTATTTTCTTTTTATGCATTTGACAAAATACATACTTTGACTAAATAGTAATTTAGCAGATATATTTGAGAGTGCTAAAAAATTGGGTACTTTCTTAGTGTATGAAACTAACATGCAGTAGGATAATGTTTTTTTGAATATATTTGAAGGAGGGAAAAAAGAAAATAAAGCACTCCAAAAATCATGCCGTTTATTATACGTCTTTGAAAAAGTGAGTGTAAAAACCAGAGAGGAACATTAGATTTTAGAAAAGTTGATATTACTAAGCGTCTATGAAGTTTTTATGTAGTATATGTGCTTGGACGTGTGAACCAAATATAAGGGTATTTTTCCTTATTGAGAGAGCAATTAAAATGACTTTTGTGACTAATTGTAATATAAAACTATAAGCGCTTTTCTATCTAATAAAAAATCAGATATTTCTGATGACTTCTTTAAAATTGTCAAATATAATTTTATCAATATTACTTTGTAGTTCACACTAAAATAATTGAGAAAATGCCTTGCAGTCTTGAGAGATTTCTATAAGGAGCTTGATATATATGATTTTCTCATTTTAGAAGAATGTTTTGTGACAGTTCCAGGATTTTCTCTTGTGATACACAGCCACAGTAGCATGGGGTGTAAGTGATATTGAGACTTCATGCCAGTACCAAGGATCTTGTAATCCTATCTTAAGCTTCTCTCTTACAGTGGTGCTACCAACGTAAGATGACAATAGTTCCCTAGTTAAGAGTGATAGATATAATAGATGGAGAGTAAAATATATCATTAAACTTGAGGTAGAGAATCATCCTTCCCATTTGGCCTAGGAATGATGCTGGATGTGGGCTGTGTTCTTCATGTGAGTCCATGCCTCACTCTTTATTTATGGAGTCTTGTTTTCATCTGAGAACTAGCATTTTGCTGCAACAAAAATGCAAGAATGGCCTCTCTGTGGTCAACAAGAGGCCTGGTCTCTATTCATAAAGAATGATTCCCACTGAGATAGATCCGAGAGGTAGCTAAAGAAATGCCAGAATTTATTGGCTTCTCTTCTTTGGTAAAAAGCTTTTACTTCTTGTTTTGCAAACATTTTAAAGAGGAGAATAAGTGCTGACCACTTCACTATGGTGTATATATGTTGGGAGAGTGATGGAGATGCTTGATACAAAGAAAATTTAAAGCACCCTCCTAGATTTTCAGAGTCTGTGGTCTAGAAGCAGAACAGATTTAAGGTCTGCGTTATGGGAGGGGCTCCATAACTAGTGTTTCATAAATGCGGAGGGGAGCTCAGTCAAGCTTAAAGTTTAAGGTGGAGGCAATTCTTGATGGTAAATTAGGCCAGAGGATTGAAAATGATGAGGTTAAGGTGTTTGCTGCCAGCTCTAGAATCATGGAAAGGAGCCGAAGAAGACATTGTTAATTTTTTTTTTTTTAATTCTAGAGATAGAAAAGGAAAAAGAAGAAAGTTTGTGAAGTTGTTCTTGGGGTTGGAAAGAGAGAAATCATTTTGGGTCTGGAAGATATGGGCACCCATAGCAGCCTGGGAGGCAGTGGGGCACTGTGGTGAGGAGCTGCTGGATGTGTGTCTGGAAGGTTGACCAGCCTGGTAAAGGGGGATGCCAAGGAAGGAATCCTGCTGACTTATTCCCCATTCTAGCGACTTTGCCAATTGAAAGCACTCGGTATGCTCCCCTCTCAGGGTCGTTTAAGCTCTGTAGTGTTCTTGGAAGATGCAGGGGAAAGTAAAGTGGAGCACCAGGTTGCTGTGGTATTCTTTTGGTTATAATTAATGAAATAAGAGGCAGGAGCATTTCTGCATGATGAGCATTATGAGCATCTCAAACAAATTCCTTTTTATAGATGCTGTTAACCACCATGGCTGTGCTTTGCTTTATGATGTGTGGTCCTAACAATACTGAAATTACAGTTCTGCATAGCTGTCCCTTACACAGTCTCCCTTTCTGTTGTTCTTTTTTAAATATTATCCTTCTCATTGCATTTAATTTTTAACGTACTGTTGGTTTAGATTTTTAACTTTACGTTTAATTTTTAACTTTACTATTGGTCTTTGTTGTAGGTGATAGAAACTCCTCTTGAACAACCCTCTTTGTTGTGATCTCTACTTTCAATCTGAACCCATTTAATGCTGAATCGAACCAGTTTTCAGGTGGAAGCTAATTTTCCCTGAAGGCATCCCATCCCATTGTTGTTCCAAGTATTTTGAATAAAAAATTGGCAAATTGTTAAAAAAAATCAACAAAGAAAAATTGCTCTGTGTGATTTACTATCTTTTTCTAGATCTGTTGGTATCATTTACACTGGGGACAGAAAAGTGGCCAAGCATTAGGAAAACTGTCTTCATGATCTGGCTCAGGCTGGGATCATGGTAGCCTAAACGATGAATCTGGGGGTGGGAGGGGAAGGTAAAATATTATGAAAATCATTTCTAGGTATACCCTCAGGCAAACAAAAAACGTCTTCTGCAGTTAATAGCAATGATATCAACATTGAGGATGATGTCACACAAAACAGTTCAGTGAAGGTAATCAAATGACGTCTGAGACTACATAGGCATGATTTCATCTGTTATCATGATTGCTGAGTGCATAAAGCCTCAAGTGTGTCTGTTCCCATTCTATAGATGAGAAAACCAATGGGCACAGAGGTTCTGCAGCTTGCCCACGGACACACAGCTGGTAACTCACAGAGATGAAACACGAGGCCTTTCTACCACATCCTCTTCCTAGAGGCTTCGAGTCTCAAAATAAATCGACTCTGTTGCTCAGGTCGTTTTCGTTTATTTTAAGGAAACAACATTCTGGTTTAATTTTAAGTAACAGTACCCTGAAGGCACACAGAATTTTCAGAGTTGGACGCTGATCGTCAGATGAAGTCGTAACATTTCCCGCTGGGTTGGAAGAAAGGCCATTCTCCCTGCTCCTCCTTTGATTTCTGACTGGCATCTTTTCCCGTCCGTATTTCTAGATATTCAAGCCAGATGCCAGTTGTCTGTGTGAAAACACATTGAATCTCAAATGTATGAAGATGCCAAGTGTATGTGTAATATTGGACCATATGTGAGTGTTCCAGCAAACTCCTGGGGACTGCCGCTCCACAGCCAGTGCTGCATAACAGGAAGCCTGTAAACCCATCAGCTAACCAGAGAACTCACATATGCCTCATATTTATAAATACCCCAGAAATACGGTGCCTGTGAAAGCTGCCTTTTGGCACAGTAAAGGTACGTATGCCTCCGTAAGGGAGGCAGAGGGAGTTTGCGAAACAATCAGCGAGAGTTCCTTACCTTGTTGCTGTCATTACTAATTGTAGGAACTGATTATTGTGGAGAAATACATGATTAAGAAACATTTCTTACAGAAAAGAAGAAAAGAACGTGTGATAGCCAATAGACAGACAGGTAAATAAACAAATACCAAAACAAACCAGTTGAACTAGATAAAGTGGGCCCAGAAAGTCCTGAATTTGGACAGGGTAAGTTCTAGAACTGCAAACAATATTAAAACGGACATGAGATGAAGGCTGGGATTTGAGTGGTGTCTTTATCTTGTCCTCTTTGTCAGCCTCCTGGGATGCAGGTTTAATAACTATTAAGTAAAAGTACAGGCTGGGTGGTAGTAATGTGGGCCTTTAATCCCAGCACCTGGAAGGCAGAAGCGGGCAGATCTCTGAGTTAAAGTCCAGCCTGTTCTACAAAGCAGGTTTTAGGACAGCTAGGACTGTTACAAAGAGAAACCCTGTCCCAACCTCCCCCAAACACTAAATGAAATCACTTTAAGAGGATTTATTACTCACCTGGCTCACTTTGGGCTTAGTGGGTGTTGAGAGAAAGAAACAAAGACAGCTTCAGTTTTTGAAGTCCTCATGATTTTAGAACAGGTACTGTACACTGTCATAAAAGTGTCCCCAATACAAAGGAAGGAGCTGGAATTGAGGGAAACCCAGGATGGTTCGGGAGATGGTGGGAGGGAGCAGATGCTCAGTTGGCATCCAGGCTGACTCAGGATTGGCTGAAAGGAAGTGCTCTTCCTACAGTGTGTTCTTCTGGAGAGCATGGGGCTCCACTGGAAATAACCACAGCAGACATTTATCAGGTTCTTACACATGCTGTGTATGTTACTTTATTTTTTGCAATTGGACTTGCAAAACAACTGAGACATCCTGACGGTCCCTATAATATAGCCAAGGACACTGAGGTTTAGAAAGAAAAACACAGCTTGCTCCAAGTCACGTGTTTTTGAGGTGGTGTCATTCTTCTGTCCATAGATTGACCTTTTTGATTTGCAAAGACCAGGGTGTAGCTGGATGACCGCTTTGTTCCTTTAAGCTATCACACGGGAGGGGAGTCAAGGTCAGCCTGCACCACACAGTAGACTCTATCTCATTTAAATAAAAATAAAAACAAAACAAACAAACATACAAAAAAAAACCCCTAAACAACAAAGGCATGATCAAAACAAACAGAAGCTGAGGTGTGATAAAGATGTGTCCTGCCTGTCATGCAGTAGGCTCTGAATCTCTGTCGATTAACCCACATACCTCTTCCTACTCTTCAGGGACTCCCTCTACTTCTGTAAGAGCTTTCTGGTATCTTGGCACTTCTCTCCTGACAATGAGCTCAGAAATTTGCAGTAATCTCATTTACTTAGCAATTCTTCTTAAATTACCACTCACACGCCCACCCTCGTTAAAACCATCACAATATTGCTTACTTTTGTGTAATGCTTCAGTCTTATCTGGTCCGTTGCTTCAGGGTGGTGACTTGATCTTAGGGAGTAAAAATGAGTCTTTGCACTTCTGCTTGCAGAGGACACTACGATTAGTTTCTTTATGTTGATTTGATTAGATATTTAATTGCTTAGGCATTGTTGCTTAATAGATTACCACAAACGTCGTAAGCCTTCTAAACAACATACAAGTAGTTGCCTTTTCTCCGTATGCTTTCTGTGCAGTGGGTGTTTGGCATGCATCCTAACTGGTCCTCGGCAATGTTGCTGGACTCTGTTCTCACCTGGGGGCTTAAACAGCCACAGATCCATGTCTCTGATAGCTCTTACAATTATCCTCCCTGTTGTTGACCAAAGTCATTTCCTTGTGGTTGCAGAACTGAAAACCTCAGCTTTCAGCTGGCTATCAGATGGTAGCCATTATCTTCAACTAGACAAGACAAAAGACCAGTTCGATGCTATATGGCTCTCTCATTCCCTCTTTCAAAAAATAGGGGTTTCTCTTTTAAAGCCAGATCTAGAACGAAGCCTCCAGTTGCTTACTGTAAGACAGTCTTACACAATGTAGTGAGATGTTGGAGGTGGCATCCATCCTTGCCGTATCCTGCTGGTTCTAGGACATTCACAGGACCAAATTCATTCTTTAAAGAATGGAAATACACAGGGTGTGGGCCGCAAGAATGGGGGACCATGGCAGGATTGCCATAAAAGTCTCCACTAAAAAGAAAGAAGTCGGGAATGTGCACAACTGAGGCTTGAACTTAAGTAGAAAATCAGTAATAGTACATGAAGTAAGGTTTAAAAAAACAGATATAGATCATTTTGCTTCAGTGGCTAAATCATCACTGTGGAAATTCAGGTGATTTTTGGTTAAACATCCAGTTCTAGCTTACCAAGATGGAGTTCAAGGATGTATCAACTTTGTGTGTGTGTGTGTGTGTGTGTGTGTGTGTGTATGTGTATGATGCTAGGAACGGTCATAGGCCAAAGTGATGTTGTTAGCTTAAGCTGTCCTCTGGTTGGGGCTGAAATATAAGGTCAAACATTCAGGAGTGTGAAGCAGGAAACTGGGTATAGAACCAGTGTGCATTTAATCTCTCAGGGAGTGAAATTGGGAAGGTTCAAGCAGTTTCCGAGACCTCCTCCTGGAAGGCCAGGGACAGAACAGAAAGCTACTAGCAAGAAACTGAGGCTACCGAGGCTGAGAAGAATGGACCAACGTAAAGATGTGACTGAGGACGTTTGTGATGCCGTGGGTCTGTCCCCAGCCTTAGGGCCTCAGTTTTCTGACTGAGGAAAGGGACTAAGAATTGTCTCACAAGATCTAGGCTCTAATTCTATATTGGTTTAATTTGCAAGAAGTGACGTATATTCATATTTTCCCGAATATGTGGTACGTAATTGTTTTAATGATTTCTTTTCTTTTTTTGAAGAAAAACTCAGGGTCAGAAATTGGGGTTCAACCTGAAGATCCAAAAAAGCAAAGCAGCTAGCTACTGGCTCTTACCTCATCTTCAATCTGAAAATGAGAATCCTGCCTCCAGGAATCTCAGAAGGAGACTGCCTCTGAGAGCTGGCTTGCCCCACTTTATATTCCTCTCTAGGGCTCGGATCAAAGGTGTGCACTACTGGAATTAAAGGCATGCACCACCCAATTTCTATGGCAACTAGGGGGGGCTACTGGGATTAAAGGTGTGTGCCATTGTGCCTACTGGGATTAAAGGTGGGTGTCATTGTGCCTATTGGGATTAAAGGTGTGTGCTACCATAATCTGGTCTGTAAGGCTGACCAGTGGGTCTGTTTTACTCTCACATCTTCATGCAGTCTTTATTTATTAAAATACATTTGAAATGCCACTACGTTTTTTGTTTCCTTTCTGTTTCCCATCAGTTAAAATGATTCTTATTCTGTTTTTCTTTATTTCATTGGAATCCAGTGATAAAGATATAATCCTATCAATTGAACAAATTGGATGGGATGTGCTTTTCGACATATTGCTTTCTTATTTTACAGCTTTATGCCTTTTTAACTAGTGCATGTTTTATGGGTCTTTCTCCTGTGACTCATGTTTGGAGGTGATCCGAGAAGGAGTTATTCTCCAGACATGGCACCACTGACCCTCATTTTGAACTCCGTTTTTAAACTTATTTTTAAAAAGATATTTCATTCACAGAATCCCTGCCGAGCTTTTTATTGTGGAAAATTAGTGCCAGTAAATCATCCCCCCTCCGAAAACTATAAATTTTATACAATTGAAACATTCCATGGACTGAGCTTGGCACTTTGATGAAATCACTCCTTCGCTTCTCCTAATTTATGAGCTTCCCGCACTTTGCTCCCTCTTGCTCCTTCATCATCATGCCCTCCCAGCAGGAGTGGGGGTGGTGCTGTGACTTTAAATTGCTCATCGGGGTTTATTGAGAATAATTTGTGAGGGAATTTATATGAACCTGCAATATTGCAACTTATCCAAAATTATAAATTATAAAAATTTTCATTTTCTCTTGGCAGGCAAAAGGGATATGGGTTGGCAATGCTGGAAGTATAGACCTGGCGGGTGCCCTGGGAAGAACAGTATTCCTGGAAGCAAAAATGTGCCAGAACCATAGGTCTCCCCACCTTTCCCCATAAGGTGGCCTTCAGTTCCCTCACCAGGATACTCAGAGCAAGAAAAGTTGTCAAGGTCCTCCCCTTGCACATTCTGAAGCTAGGGGTAAAAATTGTTCTTAGTTTCTTACTTCTTAGAGAGTGAGTGTCAAGGCCCATATCAGTACCTCAAAGATTTTAGATGCAGATGGTTAACCAAGTTGTTATTTTGTTTTGTTTTGGCTTGCTTTACTTACTAGGTTGCACCCCCAAAACTTTTGATTCTTCTGCCTCATCTTCTTGCGATCTGTGTTTGTGGCCTGGGCAACCACACCTGGAATTCTTTGCTCTTTAGGAGTAAGGCAGCAATGGGGGATGCACAGCATTAGCAAAGAGCAGCTCACTTCTAATTCTGTTCTGCCAGGTTTGTGCTGGACTCTGAGGTCCTGCGACGGCTGTGCCCCGGTACAGAACCTCAAGCCTGAATGAGAATACAGAGAATTTATGGGTTTAAGTGTCTTAAACTGGACCAGATACACAGTAGATATTTGATATATATTTGTTGGAATTTCTAACAAATGGCATCATTGGGTTTATGGAGATGCCCTGTTTGTCCCTTCCAAATCCATGTGCCATCTCTAGTCTTATTCTCAACTAGAACACTAGATAAATCTTCTAAGAAAAGTAGCTTTTTTTTCTGACTGTAGTGGCATTCACCTATAACCCTAGTAACTTAGAGGACTGCGGCAGAATGAACATGAGTTCAAGGTCAGCCTGGGTTACATAGCGACAAAAACAAATGTTTTTTTCTTGGATGGGGGCATTTCTAGTATTCACAGTGACAGTGAGTTTTACTCTTGGAGACATGGAACATACAGGTGGTCCAGCTGAGAGTTTGCTCTTGAGCTCTAGCTGAGGTGTGACTATTTAGTCCTTTTGACTCTGTAACTGACGGGCTCCATGTCTTTGGGCTGCCCGTTTTCCCCTGTTGAATCCCATTCTCTGCTGTGCTCTGGAGAGCCAGAGTGGTGCCCATCTCGTTGGGTAGAAGTGAGGGTTTGAAGTGATTTTTCATGGCCAAGTGCTTACCCCAGGGCTGGCCTCCAGCAAGTGGTCACCAAACACCAGCTGCAATTAAACTGTAATTATTATGAATACCATTGGCCTATGAAACAGCAGTTGCTGCAGTTTTCACTTCTGTGCTAAACTTCAGAGTCGGTTGCAGCAGTGTGACCACGGTCTGTGCAAGACCTGCTGCAGTTTTAGCTCAGCCCATTCTATAATTTCTCAGGCTCTATTTTGCGATCCTCATGTTGAAGGGCATGATGACTCTTAGGAGAATCTCAAAATTCAAGAGTGCTGCTTACATTTCTCCTGACTTCTAAATGTGGTGTCTGCGATCCCAGACCTCTAGCTAGGACTGTGAGCATAATGCTACCTAAAGCAAGTCTAAAATCTATTATTTTTTCACGAGACGGGAAATTCTTTCCTGAGAGTTTTCAGTTATGTCGGTCCGCATGTAACTACAATGAAACACACTGTTGGTTTAAGAATATTGCTAGAGACGGGAAGCAACACAGTCGAAGACACTTGGAATTCAAGCTTTTCCCTTGTCTTGGATTGGCTTGTAGGAAATTTAGACAGCATATGAACTGGAATACAGGTCCAATACTCCCTAAATATTCAAACTGAAAATAAGTGTTGGAGGTCAAGGGACAGAGTACTGAAGCGATGGCCACCCAGCTCTTCCAAATAAAATACGACTCACTTAATGGCATTTCAGTCCTAAATCACTGCACGACAGGCGAGTTGTGGCTGAGGGACTGCACAAAAACATTCCTTCAGTACCACTGAGAGAGGCTGAATAAGCAAACGGTGGGTGACAACACTCAGCAAATCAAAGGCAGCGCTCTAGGTACACATGTTATTGCCAGTGGCTCCAGGCCCAATAACCTTTTCCTTACGAGGACAGATGTCCTGGGTGGCAAATAAGGCTCTTTCCGAGCTCGAGAGCTTTTATTGGCTTTATCTCTCACTGTCAGATCAGCATTCAGGAAACAAATGAACTCTGCTGCATGATTCAGGTTGAAAGGAGAGCAATCTACGCTGCTCACTGACTTCTTATAAACTTTATGGGTCCCGCCAGACAGTCAGGACTGCTTAGTTTCATCTGACGTGTCCTCAGCCCGGCTTAGGGCTTAGACAATGGTGGCCTAGCATCTCATGAAAAGGAAGTGAGACAGTTATACATGGCTTTGTCTCCTAATCAAATATTCTTCTCTATCTCTTTAAAGTCTACCACTGGGACACTATTGTTATTTGGTTTCATTTTCCCCTAAGCTGTGGTCTATATTTTCCACTTTGTTTTAAATTTGTCACAGCTCTAAAATGGAATTAAGTTACTTATATATGCTCACGTCTCCTTATTTTGGAGCTGGGCATTTCCTAATTCGGTCATGGATATACAACTGTTTAAATCCTTTGAGTCCTAGCCTGGTGTGTCCTTCTGATGTAAATTCATTACACACAGTGTAAATTTATGTGTTACTTTCATATTTTCTCCTTTGTAATAAGAGATTTATTACTTAATATTTATTTATTTTTTATGTAATAATACAAATAAGTGACACTGGTTGTAAACTTGCTTTATGCAAGTCACATACATTGGCATTTCATCTAGGCATCATGAAAACCTTCTGCGGTAAGAATGATTGGTGCTTTCATTCTAGATATGGGAGCAGGGTTACCCAGGAAGAACAGCTACCAAATTCATTGGCTGAGCAGGGAATCCATGCTGCCAGACTCTCTTCATGACACTGCACTTTCTCTCCAGAGTATTAGTCTACAGTTAATCAAATGTGAGCTCCAGATAGAGGCAAGAGACTGCATGCAATAAAGAATTATCAATGAGTTCCACAGTAGACCAGAAGGGAGTATAAGACAAGCTTATTTATGTGTGGATAACTCACAGTGAGGGTAACGATCTGCAGTCCTCTGTGTACACTGGGAACTGGAACCAAATCCAGCAGAAAAAAAGGGGCCATGCATGCTTTTCCTCTGTACTTATAGTCCATTAGACCACGCCCAAAGTGGATTGGTATCTTAAAGGCTATTGGCTGAAGGAGTTCCCACAACACCTCCCCCTTTTATCTAAATATGAGAGTTCTAAGTCTAACACAAAACTACATACAATAAGAACAAATATCAAGTATTGTCCAGGAAAAAGTAGGGCAAAAACATACATAAAAATTAGAATTACTACCAGCATGAACAATATCAAACAAGAAACATATGCTAAATGTTTCAATAGTTAACCTATCCTAAGGAGTCTAAGTCTTATATTAAAAATGGCCTGGCTAAGTCATGAGAGGAAAGTAACTATGACTATCTAGTCTTCAACCCCATCAAAGACCTGAGAAGGGAAATAATATTACCTGAGTAAACAGGAAATTCAATCAAGCAACTTCCAAATGGTGTAAGAAATGGCAGAGACAACTGACCAACTGGGCCATCAGCCAAAGTCTCTTTTGCAACATTGGGGCAATCAACTTTGGCTAAGGCCTGGAGTGTATGACAGACCATTTTCAGAGGCAAGGAAATTTGTAACACAGTCTTACCTTGTCTTGGCAAGGTTTGACAGTTGTTTTTGCTTCTATCCTGCTTGTCTAGTTTAAACACAGTGTATTTTGTTGGTAGTCGAGGGAGGGGCAGTTCTTTGCCCAAAAGCCAGTTTTGTCAAAAAGAAAGCAAGCTTCAAGTGAAATGTCTTTGGTGCCCAACATTCTCTTGGGAACAGATTGGTGCTGCCAGGAGCAATTTTGTCTCACATCAACAGAATCCTAAGTAATTTAAATGCCATATTCTACAGTTCTTTGAAGTGTTTGAAGATTATTTATATATGCAAAATACTATCTCTATGCATCTAAAGAACCTGACTAATCTAACTGTAAGTATGACAAACATGGGTGACTATTGACCTGTAATTCTTAATACCTATATAGCTTAAAGACCAAGACTTCATATTAGAATATTAAACAATCTTTAAATAAATGTGTAGCAAATGAGGACAATGACCTCAAAGTATAAACAATATATATGAGTATCTTGATTAGAGGTAGAAATGAATAATGCAATATGATAAACATATTCTAATTGTATCAATATAGCAAATACCTTAAGCAGAGGTAGAAATATGCAATGTGGGTTCCTTAGAACTTGAGTTGAGGAAATACTGTGCTATTGGCTCTTGTTGAACTGAATTGGCTATCCAGATGTCATGGTAATGAACAGGGGCAGTTGCTCCAGTTACTTTAGTCTGGTAAATTTTTATTTGACATGATCTTAGATTCTCAAGAAAATTTCAAGACCATTATAATGAAGTCCTGTGTGCCTTTGCCCAGATGTTCCTGACTGTTAACATCTTGACAAATGCATTAGTGTCATTTTCTATTTCTATAGATTCTTCTATTAGGGACCATTTGACAGTAAATCCTTCATCCCTGAATATGGATGTCTGTTTTTCAAGAATAAGTAAATTGTTTTTGTATAGCCACTTTGTGACTACTACACTCAAAATTAATATTGGTTTGATATTGATATCTAAATTGCAGACTTTATGTGCATTTCATTGATTATTCAATAATCCCGGTAAAAATATTTTGGGGAGAGTTGTTCAGGGATCTGCCTGAAGTCATGTGGTATATTCAGTTGCCATGTCACTTGTAATTTGTTTCTTTCCATCCTCTTTGTTTGTTTGCTTGTTTTGTTTTGTTCTGACATTTTAAGCAGAGTAATAATTCACTTGTTTTCAGACTGTGTTCTGGTTTGGATTTGTGTGATGGTTCCTTGTGACTGTACCATGGTAATAAGCCTTAAGCAGGAGCAGCACTGAAGGTATGCTGTGTTCTCCTCAGCATAGGTAGTAGGAGACTTCTGAACAGAGTTAGCAATGATGCTCATTGCTATATGTTAAAGCTACATTATTAAAAGAATCTCTTAAGTTACAAAGATTAGATTTTTTTACTTTATGCATGTTGATATTTTCCTGAATATATGTGTATGTCCTGTAGGTGTGCTTGGTGCCTGCAGAGGTCCAGGAACGAGAGCTGAAGGTGGTTGTGAGTCCCCATGTAGGTGCTGGGAAAGGATTCAGTGTCCCTCAGGAAGAGAAGCAAGTGTTTTCAATAACTGAGCTATCTCTTCATCCGTATAAAGTTGTGATTTTTCAGTGGATTGAAGATGTAGATGCTGGTTTCCTGAGAATTTGGCTTATGTCCCCCTCCAAAGCATGTTTGTATATTCTGAGAAAGCTGGATTTCAGGGTCAGTCTGTGGAGAGAGTGAATCACTGGAAGCTTTGCACTGCACTCCGTCTCCATCACTATCATCTCTAAATTGCAATCTTGTTTTTACCTGGGAAAGCATGCTGATATTTACTGAAGTTTTAATGAAGTAAATGAACTACCAAGTGTTTACATATATCAAAGCAAAGTGGAATGTTTTAAAATTATAGACACAGACTGTGGGTAGACAGAGCTCCCTTTTCTTTCTTTCTCTTCAGGGGAAAGGTTTTATTAAAAAGAGAAGAAAAGCAGATACACTCTAGTAGATACACAGCAAAACATCAGCAGGTTGAAGTGACATGGCTGGAGGGTCCTGAGTCCTGTTCCAGGGTTACATATAATTTTATATACCAAATGATGGACACCATAATGATAGAATGATGTATATACATAATGTATCTTTAGCTTATTCATCCCTATTGCCTTCTCTTAGTCTTCTCTCACTCCCAATGATTCAGTTTTTCTCAGATATTTTTATGTTCATTTGTGTATGTGTGTGTGTGCACGTGCATGCATCCCTTATTGTCTATTATATAGAATACTGAGTGAGGAGTTATTGACAGGAACAGAGGTTCAATACCACTGGCTACTTGACTGAAAGGAGTATCTTACCCTCCTCCAGTGATCATTAACTGTCTATACCTACCCAGGGAGGAGTCTCCTGACTTCCTCTTCCAGCTACCATTATTTTTTTTATAAGTCCTAAGGGAGGGGAAAAACTGCATGCCTTTTCTCCAGTTACGTGTCTTGGGCAAGTAAACACAACTGTTGTGTGATCCACATTGCCTCACTCCTTCCTCTTTTTATATTCTCTTGGATCCCTCTCAGTAATGTTCCTCAAGCTTGGAAGTGGGTTGTATAGATGTCTTAATATTCAGTACCTCATCTCAGCACTTTAGTTAGTTAAAGTATTTCCATAACAATTGGTTTTGGGAGCTGTAAATGGAGGATAGGGTCAAATAAGGTTCGTCTTATAATTGGAAGAGGTGATGGTCTCACACCTAGATAGGAGGAAACAGGATTTGACCATATGTGAAAGGCTGGCATCTATAACTTTACCCTTATCCTAAAGTGAAAGAGGTTCAGGTTCAGAGAATATTGTTTCCGTGAAAAACTTTACAAGGTAGTGCTGCTCAGCACAGTAGGAGCTTGTATTAAATGGGGAGGAAGCAAGTATCCAAGCAACAGGGATTTGGGTGCAATAGCAATTTTGTTGTGTGTGTGTGTTGAGGGAGTGGGCAGAGTTTATAGTCAGGAGTGGTGCAGATTAGCAGAAGAGTAGAAAAAGCCAAAGACACATGAGGACCCAGTCTTAACAACACATGGCCTTAAGGTGATTGGCAGATAGTATACTTCTGCCCAGCAGAGCAAAGCAGCAGAGTTCAGACTTGAAGGAGGTCAGCGTTAGCATAAAGTGTTGTGGCTAACATAGATAAGAATAATGGGTTAATATAAGTTATAAGAGTTAAGAAGAAGCCTGAGCTAATAGGCCAATCAGTTTATAACTAATGTAGACCTCTGTGTGATTTTCTTTGGGGCATAATGACTGTGGGAACTGGGCAGGACAGAAACCTCAGTCAACAAAGTGTGACTTGCCAAAAGGCTCCATTAGATGGAGTTAGAGAACCAGCTAAACTACCATGCTGAATTCTAGACTGCTCTGAATGGCTGAGACAATCAGAGACTTCTAGCTAGAGGGATTCAGAGATGGTACCATAGCTGATGGCACAACTGAATTCTGCTGTTAATCCCCTGACATGTGTAGCCATCAGTACTGCAATCACTGGGACAGCTGCTCCTCCCTCAGCTGAGCCATGATTATTTTGAACACCATGTTTACTCACAACGCTGTTGTAGTTTTGTATCTTACAAAATATTTAAGATTAAATCTCAGTCACATGTCTCTTTGTAGAATGATTGGTTAGTACTCTAAATCCTTTGAAAGTATATGTCACAACTGAGAAATTCAACTTTTTTTCCAAATCTCTGACATGGACTAACATAGATGAAGATGGGCAGAATTACCAGTGAGATAGTTATTGATGAGGAAATGTGCCATGGAGAGATAGTGAGATAGATAAAATACATGGCATGTAACACACGAGGCGTTGGCTTCAGTTCAACCACCAGAACTCATGGGGAGTGGGGGACCACTAGTCATGGTGGTGGTACGCAGTTGTAACCCAGGCACTGGAGAAATGGACACAGGCAGATCTGTGGGACTTGATAAGTAACTAATCTAGCCATCCGTCAAGTCCCAAGTCAACGAGATACTCCATCTCAAAAAGCAAGGTGGAGCCTGGAGCAATTGCTCAGTGGTTAGAGTATGTATTGACCTTGCAGAAGACATGAATTAAGTTTCTAGCACCCATATAGGGGAGCTCTCAACTCCAGCTCCAGAAGATTTAACAGCCTCTTCTGGTCTTCTGCACTCATGCGCACAGACTCCCACATAGACAAACACACATAAACAAAAAGAAGGGGCAGCATCTGAGAATTCATGCCTGAGGTTGACTGTTGACCTCCATATATATTCATTCATACTTCCCGACGCTTTGGTCTACACACACATAAGAGCATACACACACCAAAAAATTGTCAGGATGAAATTATCTTAGAAAATATTTGTGTTGAAAGCTATCGTCTGTCTTGCCACAGTTCCATGCTGCCATTTGGCTTCGTTGGTTGTGATCCTACTCTCTATCCTGACATTTGCTGCTAATTCAGTTTATATTATATTTCTAGAGACCACAACATTGATGCAGTATGTTTACATACAGTGGGGCAGAGTGAAAACTCGAATAGTAACAGAAGTTGTAGAAACAAGTGTGTGTGTTTGTGTGTATGTGCACACAGAGCTGTTCTGGGGCCACAGCTTTACAGAGTTCCTGCAATGGAAAATGAAGTGTTTCTCTGTGGCTACACTGTTATTGGGTCTATTGTCATCACGATTTAACATTTATTGTGTGTCTATGGTCTCCTGGACAGACCCTGGAACTCTATGTCAGCTCTGTTTAGTAAGTTATGCTTGAAATTAGATAGCAAAGCCACAGAGTGGAGAAAAAAAAGATGAGAAGCATTCCAGAGCAGAACTATTGAATAATGCATTCCCAGAATAGGTAGGTAAGGGTAAAGTAAGTTTGATCCACGCAGTTAGGAATGAAGAATGTGTGAGGAGATGTTGATGTCTAGCTTGGGGATGGCTCACAGCCATTTCCAAAAACCTCAGAAGGGACTGAATAGGTGGTATGATCTAGCACTTAATCTTCCTCTGGCACAGCTCAGACCCTATGGGGTGGATTCTTGACAGGGACATTCAATGTCCTGGGTAATAACAGGCTGTCCTCTCCATAGGCAGATTTTCAGGTGGGAGTTTATTCTGCTGCCAGCACAACCAGTGCAACCAACATGCCCCCAGGTTGCAAGGGGAATCCTGAGAATTTTTTTTAAAGGTCACTTAAAATGAAAGACATAATTTCCTAGAATATTTCCTACTAAAAATGAGCCCTTTGACCACCCTTTCTTCTCCTTTAGACAGCACAACCCACTGCGGTTCTATTGTGCCTCTTACTGTCAAAGGTAAGCTGTATGCTAATTATGGAACTGCATGATGTTCACTCTGCTAATTAATGACTATTCCTTTTCCCAGGGCCAGATCAATTTTTGTTTGTTTTCCATTGCTCTGTCTTCCTTTTGTTTGAGTAGTGTGTCAGAAATAATAAACTATAGGTTTTCAGAGTCGTTCTTGGTTCATCTTAGCGTCCACACCAGGAATTAAGGATACATCATCTCAAGACTGGTTGGAGTATGATAATGTTGGAAGTCCTTCTGTATATCACTTGCTTTTATTGGTAAATAAATAAAGAATCTGCTTGGGCCTATGACAGGGCATGGTGTAGGAGGCCTTTCTGTATTTGTGTTGCTTTCATTGGTTATTAAAGAAACTGCCTTGCCCTAGTTGATAGGGCAGAACTCAGGTAGGTGGGAAAGACAGAACAGAATTCTGGGAGGAAGAAAGCAGAGACAGGGAGACACCATGAAGCTCCTGCCCAAGATGGACCTAGGTTAGAATCTTTCTCGGTAAGCCACGACCTCATGGTGCTACACAGATTATTAGAAATGGGTTAGATCAAGATGTGAGAGTTAACCAATAAGAGGCTAGAAATAATGGATCAGGCAGTAATTTAATTAATACAGTTTCTGTGTGGTTACTTCAGGGGCTGAGATAGCCGGGCAACTGGGAAAGCAGCCCACCACTCCTCCTGTTACAAGGACAGAATAAATCTAGGTGGAAAAACTAAACTGAATGCTGGGAGAAAGTAGGTGGAGTCAGGGAGATGCTATGTAGCCACGGCAGGAGATGCATGCTGGAACCTTACTGGTAAACCACGAGCTTCATGGTAAAATATAAAATAATAGAAATGGGTTGATTTGAGATGTAAGAGTGAGCTAGAAATAAACATGAGCTAATAGGCCAAGCAGTGTTGTAATTAATATAGTTTCTGAGTGATCATTTTGGGCGGCTGGGAAACAAATGAGTGCTCACAGTCAAAAGTACGTTTTTTTTTCCCCCTGCCTATTATATAACCATAGAGTCCATGGGGGAGAATTTAGATGGGGTTCTGTGGCTCCAGAGCTCAGTTATTCATTCAGTGATGTTTGTCTTTACATTCCAGAAGAGAGCTTGAATAAACTTCCAATTCAGCAGCCTCCACCAGTGTCCACTAGCAAAGGTGGAAATGGGTCTGTTTCGATCTGCAAGAAAGACCCACATCCAGATGCCGAAAACCAGCAATGTTATAGTGAGGGGAAGTTTTTTTTTATTGCTGCCTTCCCTCTTGGTTTTCTGCATGGAGAGCATGGTATCCAGTTTCTTTTATTTTTTTAAAAATCCCAAGCCATTGGATCCACCTGAAGCAAGGCTCCCTACACCTATTTATACCTCTTTTATCTCCTTCAATTGCCTAATTGCTCTAGCTAAGACTTGAACCATTTAAGGGGAACGAACATCCTTTTCTTGTTCTATCATCTTTCTCGTTCTACCTTCTGTCTCATTGGATGTTATGGGTCTATCTAAACTTTGGTAGGTCTGTGTGTGTCTAGAAATTCACCCATATCTTTTTAATTTTGCAGTTTGATGTAACGCTGTAAACTTGAACTATGTATGTGTACACTTTAAAGTTTGCCGTTATGATTCTCTGAAATTCCTCAGTGACGGTCACACAGAGTGCCTAGATCAGTGCCGTGCTTGCCCCCTGGTTGTTGGTTCAGTCCCTGAACCGCTATGAGCCCAGGCTATTTGGTTTTGTGAGTTTTCTTGTGGTACCCTTGCCATCACTGCGTCCTACAATCCTTTCACCCCTCTCTCACAAGATTCCCTGAGATCAGCCTAGTGCTTAGTCGTGGTGTCCTTTCTTATTTTATTTGAAACACACTGTGTCCCATTGAATTAATGCTGCCTGTTGGGATATTGCCTGATGTGGTTGGCTAGATCTTGTTCACATAAGCTTGGCTGCAGTGATTTTGTGAGTACAACATGGGTGATGTCATGTCAGACACTTATCCCCATCCTCATCCTCATCCTCCAACTCTTAAGTTTTTTTCTGTCTCCTCTTCCACAACATTCCATGACGTGTGTGTGTGTGTGTGTGTGAAAATAAGAGTCCCATTTAGGGTTGAGTACCCAATATTTACTTGTTCTCATCACTTTGACAGTTATGAATATCCATTTTAACTGCTGCTCATTGCAGATAGAAGCTTCTCTGGCCAACTTGGAGAGCAGCACAATTTCAGGGGCATTTTAAACATAAATATTTAGAAGGTAGTTTGCAATGTGTTCATTTAGCAAAACAACAGGAAGGTCCATAATCCAGAACCACAAGCTTTGAACTGCAATTGCAATAACAACCATGAACTCTTTCTTATAGAGCAGGCTCTAAATCCAACCAGAAAGTGACTGGTTACCTTCACACCTTCGTGCCACAATCGCACAAGTGGACACAACTTGTCTAGAAGGTCAACATTGTAGTATTTATGGCTGACCACTGGTTAAGACCACTGATGATTTTCTCCTCCACAGTCTGAATAAGACTTTATGGCCCTGGGAGAGTTAGCCACCAGGGAGCAAGTTTTCAGATCTTTCCGTATATCCTGCAACCAAAGTGGGTTGTGTCTTCAGCAATATTTTCTTACCACATAATTATGGTGAGCAACCAAAAGCAATGACAATATCCTGCATTGTTTTTGGGGGGTTTCTAGGCCCCTGACCAACAATGAGTTTGTGATGAGTTATCTAATCTTGACACGGAGATTTTTTTTTTAATAAACCAGTGTCTTTTTAGAAAGCATTGTTCACTCACTTAGGGTACCTGAACTCCATGCCCCTCCTTTATTTTCTTCTTGGAATTCTTTGTTTTAATTAGCTTGCAAAGTACTTAGTTTCCATAAAGTTTGAAATACATCCTTAGTTTTGGTTAACACACTCCTGCCCCCACAAAGACACCCACTTTCTAATATGGCTAAATTCTAAGTTAGCTGATATTCTTGCCATACTATCCGTTGTTAATTAATGATGGTTCTTAGTTTATTTCCTGTCTTCTTCAACTTCTTTCAGACTTCGCATCCAGTAAGGCATGAAAGTTATGTACTATGGGCTAATGCAAGCTGAGGACCTGAGTTTGATCACCAGAACCCTCATAAGAAAAGCCACATGGGGTGATGTGCACTTAAAATCCTAGCACTGGGGACATGGAGACAGGTGGCTCCCAGAGGTTTCCAAGCAAGCGAGGTTAGTCTACTGACCCCCAGGTCGGTGATAGAACCTGTCTCAAAGAACAAAGTAGATAACTACTGAAGAGCGATGATACCTACAGTGTCCTCTGACCTCCACACACACACACAAGTGCACTTGCAACTGTGTGCGCATGCATACACACACAGAGACACACACATGCACGGTGGGGAGAAGCCAAAACTAAGCCATATCCTGCAGGAGGATTTAATGCCTTAGCTCAGCTGCTCTTGATCAGTGTTCACTCTTCTTTCCTTCTTTCCTTGCTGAGTGAATAATGCTATCAGGGAATGATTTTATTTGTTCAGTGATATTCATCTTTCACTTCAGCACAGGACTTGAATAAACTCTCAACAACACCACCCTTTGCTAATGTCTACTAGGAATGGGTCTGCCTCTTAAGATCTGTGAAGTAACTCATGTGATTGTATCTACCTTTAAATTCGTACTCTCTCTTCTTCTCTCTCTCTCTCTCTCTCTCTCTTTTTTTTAAAGGGTCTCTGTTTGAATGCTATTTCTTGTCATTAAGCTGGTTCAATTCTGATACAATGGAGATACCAAGCTTAACTCCCCTAGCAAAACCTGGCTAGATACCAGTCAAGAATACCTTCAGGACACTTTTCAGAGTTACAGATCGTCCAGCTCTGCCATCTGCCACAATCAGTTATTACAGAAATAATAAACATTGGGTGTAGAATGGGTTCTTGGAAATCGTGGGCCTTATTAATTATTCTGTATTTTGGCAATAATGCCAACCATATCTAGGCTCTATTATCCAGAATTTCCTCATCTGTTACTAGTGAAACCGACAGCCCATCCTTATTCTGGCAATTGCATTCCAGCTGAGAAGTTAGGCATTTAAACAAGCAGTCACTATGTAATGTGCCAAGTACCATAATTAACATACAAATAATGTGATTCGCAGAATGTGGCTGTCACCTCCATATTGGTTGGTAGCTTGTTACAGCATTTTGAAATCAAAGAAACTCTCTGTCTTGGTTTCTGGACAGTCTGAGTTGTTTAGAGGGTCTTCTTTTACTCTTGAGGTCTTACTGGAATTATATCTTAGTCAGGGTTTCTATTGCTGTGGTGTAACACCAAGACCAACATCAGCTTGAGGAAGAAAGGGTTTGTTCTAGCTTACAACCCTCAGATCACACTCCATCACTGAGGGAAGTCAAGGTGGGAATCCAAGCAGGGTAGTAACTTGGAGGAAGGAACGGATGTTGAGATCGTGTAAAAGAGCTAGCTTAATCCCCGTGGCTTGCTCATCCTGATTTCCTAAATACTTCAGGACCAACTTCCCAGGGGTGACGTCATTCATAATGGGCTGGACCCTCCCACTTCAATCATTAATTAAAAAAGTGTACCACAGGCTTGCCCACAGACCATCCTAATAGGAATATTTTCTCAGTTGAGGTTCCATCTTCCAAAATGTCTCTAGCTTGTGTCAAGTTGACATAAAATTATTTAGCAGCAGTGATAAATTATGTGGCCTTCCTATTGATAAGCCAAATCTCACACATGTGATAAATTTAATTTGGTGTGATGGTCATATGTTTATATCTGAGGAATTCTTGAGTTGTCTGGCTTGAATGATGTACACTGTAGAGTAGGTTCTTGGGGGGTGGTTTCCACTTTCCACCAACAGTAAGTAGTTCTTGTATTTTTTCTCATTATACCAAACAACAAGAAATGGGAAATATTCTAAGGGAACAGTTTCAACAATCAGGATCTTCATATTCTTCATCAGTCTTTTGAGTTTTAAAATAAATCTTAAGGAATTGACTAACAGCAATCTCTGTGAAAAGCACAGAAATCTCAGTTTTATATTCCCAGATCCTCTGCACATTTTTCTTAGGGTAGGAACTTATAGAAGGAATTGCTTAAAGTTATTCTTCACAGCTTAGCTTCAGTGTGAAAAAGAAAACAAATATTTGTCATGGAGAAATCTAGATGTATATTCTGTGTGATTCCATAGGTTGCAACTTTGAGAGACTACATGCATTTGTTAGGACTTCACCATTTTTAATTTGACATGTGGAGTTATTTATGCTTAAAAATGTTACACAGGTGGTGGCTCATGCTTTTAATCAGGAGTCAGAGGCAGGCAGATCTCTGTGAGTTCAAGGTCAGCCTTGGCTACAGAGAGAGTTCTAGGACAGCAGTACTGTCTCTCACAGAAACTCTGTCTCAGGGAAAAAATGTTATGCACTTGTATATGCATCAATGTAAGGAAAACTGTATCTTGATGAGATACAGTGTTTAGGATTAATTTGGGGATTCAATTCCAGTTCATAGCCAAACCTGGTCTACGAACTCTATAAGTGGAACTGGGGGGGTTATTAATAAGTAATAGCAATCATAAATATTAACTCAGGGCATGTGCAACTGTGTGTGTGCTTCACTCAAAGTCAGCCTTTGAGTTCCTGTGCTACATTTTAAAGTCTGTGTTAAAGAAGTATAATGGTTATTACTCAGGATATTCATGGGAAATTTATACACCTGGATTTCCTTTAATACGTCCTACAACTCTTGAGTCTTCAAAGAGTTCTTAATTGTTTAGGTTTACTCTTTTAGAATCTGCGACTTTGACAGAGTGATGCTGCAGGTCTACTTTTCTAGTTCAAAGTTTCTCTTCTGGGATATAGAGAGATGGCTCAGTGTGTAAGGGCACTTGTTGCTCTTATAGGGGACCTGAGTTTGGTTACCAACACCCATACAATGACTCATGACCATCTGTTACTAAAGTTCCTGGGGGATCCGATGCCATCTCCTCACATCTTCAGACACCAGACACACATGTGGTATAGATATATACATGTAGCCTTGTACATACAAAATAAAATTTTAAAAAATCTAAAAACATTAATTACAAATTTATGTCTGAGTTTTAATTTTTTTCCCTGTGAATAAACATTAATTTGTTGAGGTGGTCTGTTTAGCACCCTGAAAAGGCTTCCTTAGCACCGTTGTCTTTGACCTTAAGCCAATAGGTTAAACCCTATTTCCAGTTTTGAGTTCTTTACTCTAGTTGGGGTTGGTTACATTGGAGTGTCTTTGTGTTACCTTGACCTTCAGTGAGACTTTCCTTGTGACTCCCTGATTGCACAATAGGAACCCACATATATCTACTGCCATAAAAGGAATAAGAATACTTAGCTGTAACTGTGCCATCTGATGGGGAAAATCAAACAAATAAGGCAATAAACCCTTTTAACCTCTATGCCACCAAAAGACACTCAGCCTAGAAATGTCCCTGCAAATGAAACCAGGAAATGTGGACTCTAGTGAAAGCATTACTGCTTATGGACCGTGTGGTCACAGTCATGCCACTTAGGTGCCCTGCAGCTTAGTCCCCTCTTGTATATTGCAAACAGAGGATGCCATGCATGAACCTACTCTTACCACTTGGGAAATTCCTCCAACCTGTCTGCTTAGGTTGACTTTCTGGAGAAGTACTTCATCCTCAGAGGGTTGCACTGCTGAGTTATCTTCTGTTTCGTCTGCTGTTAGTAGATTTACCATAAACGCTTCCCAAGAGTCTCTCTCTTGAAGAGATTCAGACCCATGTTAAGTTCATCCCAATAAAAATAGAAGCCAGAGACGCAGCAGCTGTAGTGCCTCTTAAGTCTCTTCAAATAACATTGAGCGACTAAGTGCCGGCTACTGTACAGATAGTACCCACAAAACCAGCGGCGGGCCCTCTCAGAACATGATAATGTTCTAAGTGGCTGTCAGGCCTAAGTCATTTCCAGTACTTCAGGGGATGTTGTCTTATCTCCAGAGAATTCTAAAAGGCTCCTGGGGAAAAACAAACCATATATTCTTTCACAAGGACAACAGAATCCACTAAACAAAACCAAACAAATAGGGACCAAATGAGCCCCTGTCATCTGAATGAGGTAGAGGACTCCTTTCCCCACATGTCTATCTGCCAGGTGTGGGGTAAAGTGCCGATAAAGAGGTAGTTTAGGAAGTGAACCCCTTAATTTATGTTCTTGCACTTCTTGAGTAAGTGATTAGCATCAAAAGGCATGAATGAACTGACTTAATTCCAACGTGCTATTTTCTGGATTTATTTCTATATGTGTGTGTATACACATATATACACCTACATACACATAAAGTTTTGATTCTTTAAGAACAGTTTGGAAACCAACTTTCCTCTCCCTCAATCATAAACACTTTGTAATAAAGAAGCTACCAATGAAAAATTGCAGAAAGTACTTTGTTGAGGAGACAAAGCTCAGAGAAAGGCCTCTTTATAATACTACAACAGCTAGTCACTTCTTTTCTTAAAGCTTGCTTGCACACATCTATTCATTAGTGAGCAGTGTGAGTATTTGAGCTGCCAAGCTTCTTTTATAAAAACTTTCTTAGATAAGTGGGGTTTTATGCCCTTTCCCAAAGGGCCAAGTTGGCAGATATGGCATTTTGCTTTATTTCCACAGCGTTCCACATCTAAATCCCCAGGTCAAAATATATGCCACCCATTTCCTAGAATTAGCTTTCTCCTCTCTCTGAAGGCTGGTACCAAAGAGTCCTTTCTGTGGAGACTTTCTGCATGGCCCGTAGTCACTAGATAAGCCTGTGAATATGGAGCATTGCTCCTTGAAAGCTCTTCAAACAGAGCTTGTTTCTTACGACTTTCCTTTAAAAGCATGTGGCTGACTCTTTGGTGTGATTCAAGGGAAAGCACTTTTTCTGTTGGAGTTCTATATCCCACAGCATACTACTCCCATGGGTTACAAGAGGCTTTTCCAGGTTATTCCCCCCCCCCTTCTCTCTCTCTCCTCTCTCTAGCATCTCCTCTGGGAAAATTTTGATATTGTAGTGTGTGTGTGGTTTTATAATACTGTTATCCTTTTGACAGAGAAAAGAAGAAGATGGGAAAGAAAATGGCTGACAGGAAGAATGTGTTGAAAGAAGCAAAATGATTCATGAAGAGGAAATGAAATACGGAGGGACTGGAGTGAGTCAGCCTATTACGTGTCTTGAATTTATCAGTGAGGATTCAGTATACCTGGAATGATGTTAGTTTCTTCAAAGACTCACATGACCATTGGCTGAGTCTATACATATATATGAATATATATATATTAGAATCTTTCTAGAAAAAAAAGTTGGAAATATTTACCAAGGGGATAAAGAACATCTGCATACTTAGAAACAATAATCATAGTTGTAGAGGTTTATCGTAAAAAGTAATGAATAGATTTTAGCTCAAAGATGTTCACTAGGACATTACTTATAATAGTAAAAGCATTAGAACAAATCAAACATTTATTATAGGGAATTAATACTATGGAAATAAATTTATACAGTAAAAGTGACTAAAACAGTTTATGAAATATGTTATCACTGTGATATCAAGTATATAAAACCCATGTGCAGAGATAGAGGAATTTTAGTAATGATTATTCGTGGATGCTACTTGTATCTCTTTATTATTTTATATTTTAAATATATATCCTTTTATATTTTAAAAGTTTTCCACCATGGTCATTTACTACTTTTAGATATTGTAAAACATGATATTAAAAATTCCTACAAGAGGAAGTGTTTGTGTGAAAATTATAAACCTAAAATAGGTATGTCCTTTGATGAGACTGACTATAGCTGGACAGCCAATTCCCAGAGAGTCACTGAAGAGTTGTAAGACCCGCCCTTATGTCTGGGTCCTTGATGTTCATGACCGGCAAGTCTCTCTAAAACATCAGCTATGTAGTAAGAAATCTGGTACCAGATGTTTCATTTTTGGGTGAAGCTGTAGCTCACTGTCGACAAATTTGAGATAATAAACAAAAACACAATTTGTGTGGAAATTAGTATAAAGAAATATTTCTAAGCTTTCCTCTTAGAACGGGACAAGACAGAAACATCTAAGAAGTCAGGGGAGCATGTGGAATTAAGTCCTTCTCGGCTCCGTCGTATAGGTAGCAGTTCTAGTGCTTGTTAAATGCAGGTGTAAGCTCTGTTAGATTGTGTCTATTCTCATGTTCAGCTTGCTTTCAGTGTTTCAGCTCTATCTGTCTCATATGTAGAGAGTGGGCCTGTTCCCTTTCTCTACCCAGCGTGCATCACGTATTTCTCTTTCTTCAGGATGTTTTGTCCTATGTTAAGTAATAGTTCTTTGAAGTTTTATCATTACCCCAAAGGAAGATGATCACCTTTTATTTTGAATGTTCGTGGCACGTGCTTTTGGTGTCGTTTTCAAAAGACTGTTTTAAGTTTCAAAAGACTGTTTTAAATTTCTATGCATAAGAATTTAACTTTGACTCTTCGTACCTGGCCCATCTTAGAACTGATTTTTTTCTCTCTTTCAAAAATCAGGTAGTTTGACAGGCGCAAAACCTGACTTCCCTACTTCACACAATTTCCATCTGATCCAGTCTGTTGGCTCTCAAAAATCACTGCAAGGAAGTTTTCAAATTTTCTCAGTAGAGTATCTTTCTAGACTCTGGGCTGAAATGAGGGAACACAGAGCCATCAACTCAGTTTAGGACTCCATGTGGATTTATTGTCCTTACGGAGAAGAAAAGAGCTGGCTGTACTTCAGCATGAGAAATAACTGGGTGTGAACCTTGGCCAACAGAGAAGGTCTGTTTCCTTGTGCAGACAGAAGGTCCACTGCATCTAAAGCAATCAACATTCCTTGGTTTTTCTTTTTGAGATAAAATCTCTCCTATGCCAAGTGGTTTTCTATTTGTGACCCATATGTCTTAGCCTGCAAAGCTCTGTGATTACAAAGAGTCTTCATTATATTCTTTGAGATTATAAGCATTCATCATATCTGACTGACAATATTCTTAATCAGCATTATGCTCCTTTGACTTTTCAGGCCAACTAATTTCTGGACACAGTCTTCTTAAATCACGGATCTATTCCTCTTATACAAAGCTTCCCTACACTTTCTACAGTTTCTTTGAAAATGTTAAAGGAATAAAAACTAGAATATTCAGTCTTTCCAACAAAAGTCTATTTCCCCACCAGTATATAATCTATGAATGTACATAGTCCCATATATATATATATATATATATGGGACTATGTATATATATGTATATATACATACATGGGACTATATATATATATATATATGTATGTATATATATCGTATACAAAAGACTCCCAAGCAAAATTCTTTAGTGGCTCGAAGGTATCTTGATAGGCCATGTTTGGTAGATATCACTAGGAGGCCCCTTTTTTTTTTTGAAACAGAGGAGGAATTGATCTGTGGGAGAGCAAAGGGGGGAGGAGGAAATGGAAGGAGTGGTGGGGCAACTTCTGGACATATTGTATGAGAGAAGAATACAAGTTAGAAACAGAGCAAAACAATGACCACAAATCCTGAGGCTATACTTAGCCTTTCTATTGCTGGTGTTCTTTATTATGTGGGATTACAAAAATACCTTACCTTGGTGACTTACTTTAAGAGTACTGGTGAGCTAATGCTCACTAACTGCCCAAAATGGAGTAGGGCAAGCAGTCAACAAAACCAACCATAGTTCTCGGAATTTGGTTTAAAGGCCTTAAGTTCTTAAAGTACTTGGTAGAGTCATCATATTCTAGTAAGTGAATGAAACTCCCTCTGTAGAGCCTGTGCCATCTTTTGAGGGAGGAAAAGTGTATGATTTGGAGACTGTGTCTTATAGTGAACTGGAGTTGCTCATAGCACTAGTCAAGGGACACAGAGGCCCTAAACAAGTTATCAGATGCCAATAAGATAGAGTGCTGTGTGACAGACTTTAACATATTCAGCCGGCCAAAAGGGGAAGTGATGGATCTGCCTAAGACATTACATGCTGCAACCTTGATAGCCCTGGACACTACCCCCAGCTCCGATGTTCCTGTTCACACAAATAAACAGGAGAAGTCCCTGATGACAGAATACCCTTGCTTTCTGATGGAATTTCTACCTCTGTTACATGAACGTTCTATGCTGTAGGAATGGAGTATTATTCTGAACAAGACACTAAGAACAAGATTTTATGATATGAAGAGATGAAAGCAATGTGCAATTTGCTTTGTTTGTCTGATATAGGTATTGTGTCTAACGATCTTCACATTTCATGGAGTTCCTTCTGTAGTGTACTTGCCTATTTCATACGTTCAAACTCTCTGCCTTTAGGCACTGGAGTTTTCACCTCTGAACCTGTGACCCTGTTATGCAATGCCACGTTCTTCTAGAAACCATCTTTGTATTTTCTTCCTGGTCCTTGGGCTGTAGCCAGCATGGAGCTCATTGTCCCAGTCCTCTAAAGTATCCCATTAACTTTTGTATTCCAGCAGACTGTTCCCTATCTCTGTACTTCAACTGTGTGTGTGTGTGTGTGTGTGTGTGTGTGTGTGTGTGTGTGTGTGTTTGGTTATCTCTCCCTTCTCAAGATTAAAAAGAGAAGTTCAGACATCATTTAACCCCAGAGTACTATGGTGGTTATCAGGTTAAGGAGAGCACTCCGGAGACATTAAGATAGACTCAAACAGTTGATCTTTCTTTATGGAAAGTCCATGAAGAAAGATTGTTTTATTTCCCTCCTTGAAGTGTGTGTGTGTGTATCTGTCTGTCTTCATGCTTCAGACTCATTGTCCTTATTCAATCTAATTTTGTTAAATTTCTTCAGCATATGTGATATTGTAAATGTACAACAGAAGGCTAATATTACAAGGAGAACACTGACTGTTTTCGGCAGGGTTCTATGTACTCCCTGAAGCTGGTCCTGTTCACCACCAAAGAACAGAGATATCTATATTCATATCTATGTCTATCTGTCTTTCTATATTAGTGCTGTTCTGAAAAGAGCCTCCAGGTAAAAATAATCATGTAAGTAAAGGTTAAGAAATCTGGGATGAGCAAGCATGGGAGAGTTAAGACTGGGGAGTTGAGAGAAGCTGGGGAGCACAGGTGTTTTCAGCAGAGAATGAGTGAGCAGATGACTCTAAAGGACTGAAGCTGGCGCAGTGCATTAGGAATACAAGAGAGAGGCTTTAAAAAAACCTGGTTTTGCCCCCTGCTTCTCATTTCTACTTTTCATTGTCCTCCTATTTCAATTTAAGGGGGAATAATTCAAAGCTGAAATTTTCTGCCCATGGAGAATATTCTGGACCTCTAGACAACCAAGGATAAAATGGGTGACCACTTGGTGGGGGTGTTGTAGAAGGGATTGGCTCACTGATGGGTAATTACAGCGGATGACCATGTAGAGTTCCCTCTAGTCTGAGACTGAGAGCTGTAGCAGAGATTCTTGTACATTTGAAACTTGAAGTTACAATGTTGTGTGTGTGTTTTTAGATACCCTAGGTGTGGATTTTATTTTCTTTTTTTCTAGTTGTAATAATAAAATTCTAACAATGCTAATATGCAAATAAATCTGTTTGAGTATGATACATACAGGTAAAAATATCTCCTTTCTAGGTCACAATATCTATATATTATTAGAACACATTTTACTGCTTGTATAAATTAATCATTTATAATTTATACAGAAGTCATTTATCCTAAATGCTGGCTAATCCCTAGTAATATTTACTTATTTGCTTCTTTATATACTGCTAAATTCAGAGGGGAAGCTATAAATAACCCCTTCCCACTATCACTTAAAATCAAGAATATGCTAAATCTGGAAAATTCAGTTAAGAGGATCTGTAATGAAATGATTTAGCCTCATTTCTTTCATATGGGTTGAAATTGAGCTTTATTAATTTTTCTCCCCAAAGCCTTTTCTAATGTCCTCCATCTGTATTCTGTTAATTTTCTCCCCAGTCCCTGGACCACTTACTATGTTTTGACTAGAGCATGCTCATTTGTGAATACATCTCTTTCTCCCACTGCATGGTAAAGGGGAATCTGTCCTGCACATGTCTGCGATGCCCACAACACCTATTGTCCTTCTCGGCATGGAGTGATGCTGAATAGATGTTTGTGGTTTGAAATGACTTTTTATCATAAACTCAATTGCTTATGTCCTGTGTACCCCAGTGTGACTAGAATATTAAGGATCATGTGCCCCTTTCGAGAGCAGGATCACCTTGCTTTTAGCTACTATAGACCACTATCACTATGCGAGAAGATGATGATGATGGTTCTGAACATATAGGCTCATGATGGGAAGAAGAGGTGTGTGGCATGCCCCCATATCCAAATCTTTATGTTTGTGGCTTGCAACAACTCTTTCCAGGGCTTATGTGCACACACACACACACACACACACACACACACACACACACACACACACACACAAAAACAGACAGGAAATTTGGTTCTTGTTTTAGTTTTCTACCTAATAGCAATGTTATGCTAATTCAAACATCAAACGTTTTGATCTTACTTTCCTCATCCATAGGGAGAATTATAGAACTCACTCACTCTAATAATCTTTGACTTTACTAAGTTGAGAGGTTCTCACCTTCTATGCCATTGTCTTTTTCCTTTCTACTCCTGACTATGTGTACAGCTTCAGATAAGTAACTTAATCTTTATGTGACTCAGCTTTCTAACTTAGAAGATGGGAGATATGTATTTTATAAGGTTGTGATTGGTATTAAATATGTTGGTAAATATGGAGTGTTGGAACAGGGTCTGATGTGAAATAAGCATCGATCATAATATTAACTCATTTACTTGGTTGCATGATTGAAAATTCATTAGCCCATCTCCACTTAAAATTTTGAATGGTTCTTGACATGGTACCTGGTGTAGGTAATGTATGTGATATAGGTTCTCTGTATGCTGTGAATACCATCGGTTAATAAAGGACTGTCTTGGGCCTGCACAGGGCAAAATAGAGGTAGGCAGGGAAAACTAAACTAAATGCTGGGAGAAAAAAGGCAGAGTCCTGAGAAGTCATGCAGCCCAGCCAGAGACAGACGCAGGACTTAACCTTGCTGGTAAGCCACAAACACGTGGCAATAGACAGATTAATAAAAATGGGTAAACTGAGATGTAAAAACTAGCCAATAAAATGATAGAGCTAACAGGTCAAGCACTGATTTAATTAATATAGTTTCTGGGTGGTTATTTTGAGTCTGGGTGGCCGGGAAACAACAAGCAGCCTCCTACAACAAGGTTTTTTATCTAATTTTGTTTTTAATACTTATTTCAAAAAGCACACGTGAAATTGTATTTGCATTAGGTCACAGAATACTTCTGATCGCCCACTTAGTCACAATGTGACATCTTTATCCCTTACTCAGTGTTTATTTAGGCATGACTAATTTTTGACTTCGGCATTGTTGTCTCGTGTTCAGAGATCAGGGAGAAACTCCTCATCCCTATACCCATAAAGCTCACAAGTAAACTAATAAGGGAAATTATATGCAGAGAAGTGCTCTCTCAGATATCTGAATCTGATAGTCCAGTGAAAGGCACAGTTAAAAACTGCTCATCTTCCAGAATCTCTACCTTGCTTAGGATGTATGTATGGTACTGATATAATTGTGAAGTCTACCAGTTCAATTCTGTGCTTTAGCTTAATAAGCTATATTGTGAATCTTATCTAAGTCAAGCACTGATTTAGTTGTGTGTATGAGGAATATATGTCCCACTAGAGGTGGTTGAGAGTAGAATGGGAAGAGAAAAATAATGGATCTTTAGTCTCAAGGAATGCATTACAATTGGATGGTATGGTTTAGGGATTTTGAGAGCAAAAGGCTTGGAAGATAATTATTGATTGAATGCAAACGTCTACTTACATATGATACCCATTAATCTACCAGCAATATTATTTCATTTAAAATATGTTATTTTTATTTATGTATATGCATGTGTCTGTATTTGAATATGTGCACGTGTGTGTGGATACCCACAGAAAACAGAAAAGAACATCAGATTCCCTGGAGATGGAGTCACAGGGTGTTTTGAATCATCAAATGTGGGTGATGGGAACTGAACATCAGGTCCTTAGGAAGAACAAGTGCTCTTAACTGCTTAGCCATCTCTCTAGTTTCTTATTTAATTTTTCTTTTCAAATTTAAAAAGTCAACTGAATTTAGAGAGTTTGAGTGACATGCCAGCAGCTTGTTGATGAGAAGGAGAAGTCCTAGAGGTCTGCTGATTATGGGCCTGGGGTACATGTGCCAATGTCTTTAAACAGGATACTTTGAAACTATGTTCTACCAAAGGTATGTTGGGTGAAATGCAGAGTTCTTTTGCATGGTCCCTGATTTTATATGAGTCTGAAAAGGATTTCTGCTTCTCCAATGTGATCCACAATTTTCCAGCTTTGAATTCTCGACAGTCATGATTTAAAGCTCCAAGCATATGATTATGAGATGGTGGTTCTTGCCACAACCTCCCAGCTAACCGCACAGCAGCCGACATTCAGGATTCTTCTAGAAGGAAAGAGGGCTCTTTCTCCCCACATTCAACCAACGCCATGGGAAAACATTAGCGGTGACAAATGAGGGAACTCAGAAGCTCTGCTCCTGTGCAGGAGGAAGCCACCACTGCAGCATCCCCCATGAACAAGTTTGAAATATAATAGCTGGACGATATTGGTCATTACTTATTAGATTTCAGGAGAAATTTTATAATTACTGAGCCTGCAGGGGAAAGTGCTAGTTCTTGGAGTGAAGTCTATTAGCATCAATACTTATTGATATTTATATTTATTTCACTAGGCAGACATGTGCAAACACAGTTTTGAAAAATACTTTGTCTGTGGAAAAGCAAGGCAGACTACCCTTTCAAAAAACATCTACCACAGAAGGAATAATAATAGCTTCCATGTCTGGAGACAACAGACAGGCATAAAATATAAAGGAATTATTTTATGTTGGACAAGAGAATTGCTGTTACAGCAAATTTCGACCTTGTCAGACGCCGAAAATTCTTAAGTTTGGAACCTCGCCCCCGACAGAGCTCAGGCCACAGACGAGATAACTGAGCTGGGGTTTAGCAGTATTGGCAAGGTGGTACATTATGGGATTTAGCGATAGAGTATTTGCTCCCTAAAGAGAGGACTGCAGGAATCTTAGGAACGTGCATCAGTTCCCCCGTGTAGAAGCAGTATGTCTAAGTGTATTTCAAGTAAATCCTCAACTCAGCGCAGAAAGCTGCAGTTCCACCACGCCTTCAAAAGGAAATTAACATTGGGGAGCCAGGCCAGAACAGCCCTCCAGGAGACAAATCCACCCTTCAGCTCTTCATTTGACCTGGCAGTCTATTGTAGTCACTTCTGAGATACTCTCTCTCTCTCTCTTTTTTTTTTTTTTTTGGTTGAGTCCATGGTCTTCTTATTTATTCCTCTGCCACACCAGTGTTAAACTCTTATTTTTCTTTTAGACCCAAACAAATAATGATTTCAATATTTACATAGATACTTATAATTGTCTCAAGTTGCAATGATTCTCAAGTAATTTCAAAGAACTTATTATTTCTGGATTTTTGCCTTAAAGTTTTCAGTGATGGTGATTGGGTAGATTTGGTAAGTATAAATGGGATTTATAAAAAAAATGACTGTGCCTTGGAGGCATATTTACTAAAATGCTTAGATGAGAAGGCATATTACCTTCTTCAAGAGAAGGAATAAAAGCCAATGGGCTTAACTGAAAAAGAATGAAAAAGGTAAAGCAAGGCTGAAAAAAATGCCTCAGCAGTTAAAGTACTTGTTGCTCTTCAGAGGACCTAGGTTCAGTTTTCAGCATCTACATGGTGGTTTATGAGCACAAACCCAGTCCCAGGGAATCTGATTACTTCTGCTGAACTCTGTGCGCACTAGGCATACACAATGTTGTCTGCCTACGCACAAGCAGGAAAAACACTCATGCACATAAAATAAAATTTTAAAAATCTAAATAAAAATTTAAAAATGGTATAGCCACATGTATACTTTTAAAATGATTTTTATTGAGCTCTACATTTTTCTCTGCTCCCCTCCCTGCCTCTCCCCTTCCCTTCATTTCTCTCCCAAGGTCCCCATGCTCCCAATTTACTCAGGAGATCTTGTCTTTTTCTACTTCCCATGTTGATTAGATCTATGTCTGTCTCTCTTAGGGTCCACATTGTTGCCTAGGTTCTCTGGGATTGTGATTTGTGGGCTGGTTTTCTTTGCTTTATGTTTAAAAATCACTTATGAGTTGAGTACATGTGATAATTGTCTTTCTGGGTCTGGGTTACCTCATTCAAAATGATGTTTTCTAGCTCCATTCATTTTCCTGAAAAATTCAAGATGTCATTATTTTTTTCTGCTGTGTAGTACTCCATTGTGCAAATGTACCACTTTTTTAAATGTGCAAAGCTAACCATAATCTAGCCGCTGTCCAGAGATTGGACAGATTTTAACATTGGCTCCATGTTAAAAGTGTCTCTTCTCAAGGGACAGTGTTTAACACAGAGCTCACAACTGACAAAAATGCAGAAAATAACTATCTACAAAGTGCCCATCCATAGCTAAGGTATCCATATCACCCCTACCTCCAAGACTTAGGGACCATCATGGAAGAAGAGGATTATAAGAGCCAGAGGTTGGGAAAAAGCAGAATCGAGCAGCATCTTCTGGATACTAGACTGACGCAGTCATGAACTCAGCTTTGGTTTCCTGCACAAGAACTGCAGAAGATCAAGCCAATCAACATTCCAGCATGGGAGAGAGGTAGGGGGGTGTCTCAGGAGGTCCCACATCTAACTGAGGAGCTATGACTAATTGGCGGCATCTGAGGGAGGGAGAATCTTTCTTTAAGAGTGTGGTCGCTGGCAGGTCAATCACACTCAGGTGGCTGGTCCCATAGCCATGAGTACATAGGAGACACATTGGACTTGGTAGGTTATTAAGAAAAACAAAAAGATGCCACAAAGTTAGGAGGGGGTGGGTCTCCAAAGAGTTAAGGAGAAAAAAGGGCAGGGCAGAACCTAATTAAAATACATTGTATGACATTCTCAAAAATTAATAAAATACGATATTAAAAGTGTGAGTTTTCTAGTTAGCAGACACGAAAGCTATACATTTTCAATGTGTGTGTAAGGTGGCAACTTGAAAGCATACATAAGGATTGGGTGTCCCTGGTCCTAGAATTGATCCTGTGGACTCACTTCTGAATTGTTCTCTTTTATTTGCTCTTATATAGAACACATGCGTTTTGAACAATTCTTAACAGGGCGAAATGCCTTGGCTGTATTCAGACTATCCTGTGGTCTTCTATTGATCTTTTGTCTGTTACTTGGCTTGCATTTGGTAGAGAGGCACAGCATGGTGTCTTACCACTTGGTTTTCTGACTAGACCTCATACCTACCTTGATGCATGTCTCCAATGATGTGCTAGTGTCCAGTAGGTGAAAGTATGAATTAAATGCTATAGGTTTGAAATAAAGACTATTGTCAGTTTTGTAGCATTATGATCAATAAGCCATTCCCTCTGTGTGACTGAAACTGGTCACAGTACTAGAATATGCTGTCTTCAGAACAGTAATGACACCATGACAGTATTTAATGATTTCCAACATTGGGAGAAAAACTTAGAACTCAGAACTTAGGGTGGGCGTGGTCAGGGAATTATAGCATAAAATACATATGCTTTAGAGTTGGTTGTGCTGCATAGGTTAGAGGAACTCAGGTATGTTTTGGGTTAGTCCAGTCCTTCAAACTATTTCTTTCAAATGTTTTCTTTCAACCTAATCTGAAACACATTTTACAAAAACCTTTTTTCCCTTAATTTTTAAAGCCATGTGTATTTAAAGGGACATTTAATCCATATGTTTTGGCTCATTTACACTTAACTCATCAAGATATTGTTTTTAAGAGTTACTTGAGCTCCACGAAGCCTATTTTATAAGTCTTTTTCTCTCTCACTACTACGAAGTTGTGTTTTGCTGGAAACAGACATTGAACCCACAAAATAATTAAGTTCGGATGCAAATTGAGAATGTACAAGGTTCTTTTTTTTTGAGAGCTGCTAAACTTAACTTTGAAGAACACATTCTTCTCTTGCAATTTTTAAAGATACTTCTAAATACTAATATGCTTTGCCTGAGATGCTATATTTGATCATCCTTTAAATTTTTATGTTACAGTCGAACGTCTGAATGTTTGTTTCCCAAAATATCTTTAGCGTAATGCATAAAATCAAAGTCAAAACATAAAAAAGCATGCACTGAGGAGTGAGTGCCAAACTCCTTTTGAGGTTAATGTCAAGTTATGCTTTTGAAACTCAAAGATGCCTTTTCTCTCCTTACTAACTTTCCAGCTCTGCCTGGCCTGTTCTTGGAAGCACTGTCCCCGGTGCTTCTGCTACCATTGCTTTGCTCACTCTGGCTACAACCTCAGAATCCCCAGAGCCTTCTCTCTCCTCTCTCTCTCTCTCTCTCTCTCTCTCTCTCTCTCTCTCTCTCTGTGTGTGTGTGTGTGTATATTCTTGTTTTCATGTATAGCTGTGTATGTGTGCACATGTGTGTGCATATGTGGAGGCCAGAAGTCAATGTTAGGTGACTTCCTCAGTCATATTTCACATTTTTTTTTATTTTTTGAGACAGGGACTCTCTTTAGAGATCACGGATTAGCTAGACTTCCTGGCCAGGAAGCCCCATATATTCATTCCTTCTATCCATGGCACTTGGTAGGATGAAGCAGGATTGCTGTGATTTTGAGACCAGCTTGGTCCTCTTGACAAATACCCGTCAGTGCTACAGAGCAAGACCCTATCTCAAAAAATTAAAAACCATTAATCAAGATTATTAGAACAGTGTTCTTATGACTGCCTTTTCAAAAGTTTCCTGCATCACCAACTCTGCCTCTCAGAGGTGGAGTCTAGTAACAGCTTCCTTTGGGAACTGATTAAAAGCCTGAAAATGTTGAGAATGTTAGACCTCTGTGCCCAGAAAAGATATTTAAATATCAGAAAAATTTTTGAAATGGGTGATAGTGGCTTCAATGTAGATATGTTTAGAACCTACAACATTTGACTGTTGACATTAGCCACAGTGGATGCTTCACAAGATGTTTGTTCTCATGCAATGCTGAAAGAACAAATGCATGCTTTTCCTAAAAGGGAGATGTAAAATTTACATAAATACACCTGATTTCCTGTAGTAAAGCCCTATTCTTTCTGCTCAGTCTATGAAGACTGGAGAGTTTTATTTACATCACCTGGTCAAGCATCAGACGTGATTTTATGTTTTGTATGAACTAAAAACTAAGTTAGCTTTCACTCTCATCTTCCCTAATGCAAACTGATTTAAAAACATTTTAGTTTTTATTTTTACATTATTTGTGTATGTGTGTGGATTGGTTCAGAAGCGGGTAGTGCCTATGGAGGCCAGAGGAGACTATTAGATTCCCTGTTCGTGGAGTTACAGATGGTTTTGAGCCCCTGGACTTAGGTGATGAGATCCAAGCTCTAGTCATCTGGAAGAGCAGCAAGCACTGTGGACCAATCACCCTTGACCAACCTCTGGAAGAGCAGCAAGCACTGTGGACCAACCCCTCTTGACCAACCTTTGAACTATCTCTTCAGCCTCACTCCAGTAGATTTTTATTCAAGCATCCACTTGAATGAGAAGAAAAGGAAAATGTCAAGAACGTCAACTGACTCTAGAAAGCCTGTTCAAAGAGTTCTGAGATACAGAGATCAATTTCAGTTATAAAAAATGACTGGTTGAGAAATAGTAATTTTTTCATATATATTGAGGTTCAGTGGGTAGGTAAAATTTGTAGAGATGCACAATTCTTTTTTAAGATAATGCAGCTATAACCTAGGTCATTGCTCATTTGAAGGTCTATTTTGTTTTGTGATCTATTTCTGTGTTGTTTTGTCTTAATAACAATTCTATTTCAAAAAGGACTAGGTGAATCATCACCTTTTTCATTCATTGTATACATTTATGGGCAGGTGAAATGGCTCGGTGGGTAAAGGAGCTTGTCACCAACCTGATGACTTGAATTTGAACCTTGGAATCCACATGGTGGAAGGAAAGAACTTACCCTGTGTGTTACCCTTTTACATCTGTGTGTGGGATATCTCTATTCCTCACTACATGTGTAGCTAACATGAGAATACTCTGTTTTTCAGGAGGAGAGTGGAGGTGAGTGCTTTTGCCATCTAGGTAACTGACTTACAGGAACTGCCCTTAGCATACTAATCTATGTATTGTCATAAGAGTTTTCCTTTGCACATAATTAGAATTGAATGTGAGGTTTTGGTTATTGCCTAATAATTTAAATCAAGTAGCAGAATAGAACATAAACCAACTGTTAAGCTTACAGTAAACCAACCAACCAACCAACCAGACACAAGGTTTGTGCACCCCTTTGCTGTTGTTAATTATATTTTTAATTAATATAATCAACCAAGAAAGTGAAGTAGACAAAGATATTTGTGTTTTCAATTACATGCTAAATCACTTGATTGCAGCGATTCTGTGTAAGCTGCAAGTCTGAAACGTTGTTCAGATATGTATCTACAGATATTTCTGCTATTGTTGAAGTTAATTTATTAGAGAGAGAAGTTCTGTTTCTATCTGTGGAGCCCAGAATTTCAGAGAAATCAGTGTGAGAATAGGAAATGAAGTCAAGAAGCATGAGCAGCTCTTCTATTGGGATCAGGGTATGTCATTAACAACAGAAATTGATCACAATAGAGAATCGTATGTGTATTGAGTCTCAGGTTACCAACTTCTGCACATAACAAGATAAATGTCTTCTATCTTAAGAAGTTACGGAACTGTTTTTTCACCACTCACAGTGTGAATTTTTATTGCCTTGACTCCCTTCATATTGGCTTACTCTAAAATTTCTGATCTCAAACACAGATTCAATGGTTTGAGAGGTTCCCTTTTTAGATCTTCTTTCTTACCTCCTCGAGAAAATCAAAGTGTGTCTGGAGAGATGGCTCAACAGATAATGGTGTTGAGAGCCCAAACTTTATCCTGGGTCATAACAACTCCCACAAGATGTCCTATGCCTTCACATGTTCACCGTGTCATGTTATGTGCACACATGCGTGCGTGCACACACACAAGACACCACTACTGACAACAAAATATAGGTTGGGTTATAGAGTTTGATTCTCTTTCTCTCTCTCTCTCTCTCTCTCTCTCTCTCTCTCTCTCTCTCTGTGTGTGTGTGTGTGTGTGTGTGTGTGTGTTTGCGTGTGCATGCACTAAGCTTTTTATATCTCAACCCCTTACCTCTGTAAAAGAATGGGGTGACCCACAGAGAGAAGTAATAGTAAATTAGAGAGAAGAAGAGGGCTTAAGAAAGTTATATTTTTATTATATCACTTCTCAGCCCAGCTATGACACATCCTTGAGAGAGAAGGGGCATAAATGTTGCTTGTTTTGGGTATGACATTTGCCTTTGATTGTGTTGGTATTGTTTTGATTTCTGACTATCAATACCATCTGCTTTACTTTTAAATCAATGGGTGGGACAAATCATAAATCTTAAGTAGCAAACTTAGTTTGTAGATAGGGCTAACATTATGGCCTAAGAGAAAGGACAAGAATTTTAATTTTGAATATCCATCTTCGAATCCTTGCTCTGCACATTTCACTTGGAAAAATTTGTTAAATCTATCAAATTATGAATTTCAGTAGTGAATTCCACACAGATGGTGATATATATCTCACAAGACTGCAGCAAGGGTCAAATGAGATGTACTTTGTAAAGCAGTAGCAAGGTGCTGGGTGCGTAATGACCTTCATTCAATACTGGCTTGTTCCTCTTTTCCTTAATAGTCAAGTCAACAGCTCTGCAAGCAGAGCACTCATGTTCTGATCTAGGTTCTATTTCTTCAAAAGCATTTATGGTAGTTTTTATAATAGTTTTTTTCTTTTGTTCTAATACATGCATATGTACACACACACATACATACCTACATGTATATATGTGCATGTAAATATATATATAGGTATGTATATGCACAGATATGTGTGTATGTGTCAGAGTTTATGTGCATGTTTTTGGGTTTCTGGTCATATGTATGTATATGTATGCAAGTGGAGACACAAGGCTGGCATTAGGAATCTTCCTCAATTACTCTATATTGTACTCATTGAGGGTCTTTTCTGTAATTCCAAAGCCAGCCAGTTAGCTCTAGGGAATCCCCATCTTCTGTCATTTCTGTACTAGAATCACATGTGGACTATCACACTTGTGTGGCTTTTCTGTAGGTTTGGGGGAGTCTGCACTCTGTTCCTCACACTTGTAGGGTTAGTGTTTTCACCGTTGAGTCATCCCAGGTCTTGGTTTTCCTAACTGTGGAATGAGAAGATATTGAAGTTATTGCCTAACTGAAATATCTGTCCTAGAGAAATTTTATGCCTATCCAATGAGAAAAGACTATGCCTGCACCTAAAAGATTACATTGAACAAAGAAGAAATATAAGCTGGAGGGCTATTTATAAGAAGTTACTAATTTAGACACTACTACTGCATAGTTTTCTTTTGCCTTGAAAACAGAATAAGGAGATTTTCAGGGAATGATTTCTTTATATTTCCCAATAGATACCTCAGCCACTTTCTGCACATTTATCCTTGGTCATTTTAATATGACTGTGTGTAAATGGATTCTGAAAAGGTATTTCTTTCTGAGTGCTGGCATTTGTTCTTTTATAAATAAAATTATGTAGCACTAGAAAACACCTAGCATCCTAAGAAACAAGGTAGAACTGTTGGAATATTCTAGAAGATATATCCACATATGACAAAGACAAGATTGAGGTTTATTTTAATGAAAATGAGTGAAAATTTTTAGATTTAAAGAAAAATAAAATTATTTGCCAGGATTAAATAATATACAGCAATCATCCCTGGAAGTTATTTTTAAATAATACCTGTCTTAAAAATGCCGTTTAACAGACTATATTTGCTTGAATGGTAAATTTTTCTTTGTTTCTATTTTATTTTTGATATTTGCAGCAGATCTAGAAAAGAAATAAGGATCACCCCGCTGTCGTTGTTCTAACTCTTTCTAAACAATAGAACGAAGTTTCTAATGCAGAAGACGCATGCTAACTCACTGACCATAGATTGTTCTAAAAAGAAACTCCTTGCCTCTTTGCAAAGTATGTTATTTCCCTGCCTTCAATTCAGTTATATACAAAAGTATGAGAAATTCCAGCATGTTTCTCATAAACCTTGATTTTTATTTTCCATTTTTCTGAAAGTGGAATGACTCATGACCTCGCTTTATGTAATTAGCTGTCCTTAGTCATACACAGAAGCATGATGCTGGTTAAGAGGAGTGTTGAGAAGCGCTTGGGAGTTAGTGTTTAGGCGCTGGGATAGGGCCGTGCGATGCCGTGATCTGAGCTGCAAAACAGGGTCTTTTTTTTTCCTCCTCCCTTTAGAATCTAGAGAGAGAACGGAGTGCCAGTTAGGGCAACAAAGTGATTGAGGTAGACAGAAAGTAATTAGTTTTTAATGATCTTCTGGAAGTCACACGGGTAGATTGATTTCTGATTTGATCTTGCCTGGATTACTAGCTGCTTTTGAGTGTCCAGTCCCACTTCAGCGTCCATTGTTTCTCCATTTCACGGTCTGGCGCTCCCACAGTTTTGGTCTTCCTTGGCCTATTGTTTCTCTTTGTAAGGCTCGGCCCAGTGTTTTTTGTGTTCTTCAGATTTAAACACAGTGGTGGTGTTTTCCTTTCATTCCTATAGCTGTTTCCTGTTGGGAATTCCATGGGGTTATTATCACTTCCACAGACTGACGCCCAAATAGGTTCTTAGTGAATTCACTGCACATGAAACCGGGCCCTGTTCCCTGTGAAGCGTGGAGTTAGTGCTAACTCAGACTCTTCCTTTTCTTTTTGTGTTGGCTTTGGGTGGGACTGTGTGGAGTAAGGAAGCTATTTAGAAACCTCTAAGTAAGGAGTCTTCGAGGAGACAGTTTCTATGGATGAATCTGCTGTTAGGACTGAAAAAACTTTTCCCCTAAAGTAAATGGTAATTTTCTTCTATTGCTTTGCAATGATACTGTGATCCATTCTGCCTCAAATTGTCACCAATTCCTGACATTGCCACCCAGAGGTTCTTTTGGTCTGCCTTCCTTTTTCCACCATCCCCAAAGAAAGTCTTAAAGGCATAAAATTCATTCTTTTGCTCTTCTCGGTCAATCAAGTTATGCATACAATTTTTAAAAAAATTCAAGACGATGAAAAAAAGTACATCAGGCAAATTTTCACAAATCATAGACTTGTCAATCATGATTTGTAAAGATTACATAAAAAATGTCTATCTTCACAGTTCTGAGTACTTTTGAGTGGCTACAAGAAGCAAATCCACGTAAACGGCAAACAGTGGATGATGAAATAAGTACCATGGAATACGTACTTTGAGAAAAAGGAAATGGAAAAAAAGGAGAACTGACTTCCGATGCACATTCCCAGACTTTAGAATACAAACTAGATTCCTGTTATACCGGCTGTCCATTCACATGTTAGCTCTTGGGAGGAAGGCTCCAGTGAGGGAAAGCCAGGAGATGACAGTCAGCTTTCCATTTAGTCTCAGGCACCCACTGGGGAAAAGGAGGTTCGTCCTGGCAGGCGTGGCTTCTGCATCTTGCCTTCCTGACCTCATGCTGCCCAGGGTTAACTTTCTAGCAGTAGGGATAGAGGAGGAATTTGAGGAGAAAGTGCAGGGTAGTGGTAAAGTCAGGCACAGCCCACTTGTGGATTCCTGACATCACTAGTTGCTGTTGTAGGGTTAGATAGGATCCTTTCTCAGAGTGTTTACTTCTCTCGTTCAGATTCCAAGACACTTTTTTTTAAAGTAATTTTATTAAATTATAAAAGTTTCCATTTATGCCCCTCTTCCCACCACCCCCCCCACTCCCCCCCCTCCCTCTCCTCCTCCCTCTTCGTCCCTTAGGGCAGTCAGGGTTTCAAGCCCTGTGGGAAGTTCAAGATCGTCCCCCCTCCCTCCAGGTCCAGGAAGGTGAGTATCCAAACAGACTGGATCCCAAAAATCCAGTATATGCAGAGGAAACTAGTCCCAGTGACATTGTCAATGGCTTCTCAGAAAGACTCCGGGCCAGCCACATTCAGAAAATCCGGCGACATTCAGAGAAACTGGTTGGATCCCGTGCTCGTTCAGTCGCAGTCCAACTGCCCTTGGTAAACTCTCATTAGATCCGACCCCTTGTATCAGTGGGTGATAGCATCCCTCGCAGTCCTTCGTCATTTTCTTCGTCCTTCTGCTCCTCATTTGGACCTTGGGGGGCTCAGTCCGGTGCTCCAATGTGGGTCACCGTCTGTATCGCCATCCATCGCCAGATGAAGGATCTATGGTGATAAGCAAAATATTCATCAGTATGGTTATGGGCCAAGGCCGGTTCAGGCACCCTCTCCTCTGTCCAGAGAACAATCTGGGGATCTCTCCTTGGACCTGGGATCCCATATATAATCAAGTTTCCTATAAACCCTAAAATGACTTCCTTAGTTGAAATATATTCTTCCCTGATCCCATATTCATCCAAGGATCATACCTAAATATCCAAGACACTTTTTACCCCTCATCCTCTATGGCCTCATTTTAGCCAAGGTCAGTCTTTTTTAAAAGTTTTGTTTAAGCGCATCTTCTGATGACTTTCTGAGATATTACTGGTTTTTGTTTCACTCCCTCATTTCCTCCCTGAAGTTTAACATCTTTTGATCTTTTCAACACAAATCTTTAATCTGACCGACACTTCCTATTCATGTGCCATCTTTCCAGCTGTAATCCACTGCCGCGGTAGATGTCCCATGGGATTCTATCCCATGCATCCTCTTTAGTGAGATGCACAAATATACCTCCTTTCAAATCCTGGAAAGCCTAACTGTTGAGAAGGACAAAGAGCTGTATTTTTAGGAGGCAGTGACTAAGTCCCGACTTAAGAGATGGCACGATTGCATCAGTCCAATGGCCTTTGGGATAATTTTGAATTTTGATAGTTTTCCAAAATGAAGGATAGCACAAGAATTTATTGTTCATCTGAACTTTGCTTCATTTCTGCCCATCACTTTGGAAATTTCCACGCTGTCAAGCAAAATTTGTTCAATCAACTCCAATAAAGACACAACACACTGTCATCCTGAGAAGTGTTTTGCCCGGTACAGAAGCCTACTTGCTTCAGATGGAAAAGAAATGGAAGAATTAGTAGGTTCGTTTCATCTCATTTCTCTAACAAATCAATCTAACTGTGATTTTCCTTCCTCCATTTTATTTAATTTTTAAAATTTTGTTTGGGTGTGTGTGTGTGTGTGTCTATGTTTTTGTGATATTCTCATGTGTGTGCTATTGTGCATGTGTGTGTGTGTGTGTGTATGTGTGTGTGTGTGTATTTGACAGGCTGTCTCACTGGCCTGGACTCACCAAGTAGGCTAGACTGGATGTCACAGTGCCAGGCTGTCTCTGTTACCTTAGCACAGGGACTACAATTTTCTTATATGGACTCTGAAGGGTTGAACTCAGGTTCTCATGCTTGCAAGGCAAACATTTTACTGACTGAGTTATCATCTCCCCCCATGTACTTAATGATATAAATAACAATAATTAATCTCATAGAACTCTTGTGATATCAAAATGATATATACTTGGCAAGTTAGTGGTAACTGCAGCCTTTGCCAGCTTGTTTATATTAGTAATAACCATTAGGCATGGTATTAAAATGTTTATGTTAACATAACCTGTTGGCTTCTCAGATTGATTCATGGCTGAGTCTGGACAATCAGAGCACGTGACTCATACCAGATGCCTCCTCACCTGGCCAAGCTACTTTGATGCCCTCCAGTGCCAATAGGACCCACTCAAGTGACTGTGAATATTAAGCATGCACTTTGGGTTTCTTCTTCTTAATTAAACAGAGGGACAGCTGATGTGACTTACTTAATTACATGCATTCTTTTCCAAAAGCATTCTGTTTTTCCATGAAAGTTCCTGTCCTGAAAGGTCCCCTGATAGATCTGGTCATCACTTGGAAGCATATTTGAGATGCAATGTAGCACAGTGTGTTGAGGACTCAGTTGATGCGGGCTGGAGCTCTGTCTCTATTCCTCATGGGTTGTAGTGTTTGGGGCAGTTTCTCTAAGCCCTTTCAACTTCCTTCTGCCCCTGTAAAGTAAGGAAGATGACAGTACTTATCACAAAGCTGTTTCTCAAAATAAACATTAAACTTTATTTAAATCAATTAATAGAGCAGTTTATAGTGACTCATCACCAAATACAATTGGTAATAGGAACTGATAACAATAGTGAATATGAACAAAGGTATGGCAACATCAATCATTATATAATATATATAATGATTGGTGTTCAAATTCCTTATTTATTTAGTTACCATTGTAGACATTATAGTCCTAGATTCAGCAAGCTTTTGTATTTCTTCTTGTCTCTAACCTGAGGGTGATATTATCTATATCTAGGTGCCGGAGCCACATGCAGTGCAGGTGTTGTATGGGGATTAAATGTGCTTCTGGGTGTGGCTGTGCTTTATGGACAGTTGTAAGCTTCCGCACTTTTCTGTGGACACCCGAACCTCGAAACAGGCGCGCGCTTTCCTGACTCGAGCCCACGAGAACGGACGCATGTCCTAGGGGTTTGAACAGACGACACACACATAAAGAGACCGGCTCATCTGCCAAAGAGCAAGTGGCAAATGGCAGCTTTATTAAGCATAAGTTGGATATATATACTGTGGGGCAAAAGGACACCAGCCCCCCATCAGGATCAAGGAAAGAGAAAAGTCAGGGGGTCGCACCCAAGGTCGGACAGCAGCTGAACAGAGAAAAGAGGAAGCCAGGTGGGCGTGCTCAGGCTCAGAGAAAAGCTGACCCAGGAACCTTGCCTGCGGGCGAGAACCTTGCTTGCAGGTGGAATTACCATGACAGAAGAGTTCTCTCTGAGCTACACCCTTGGGCCGTAGGTGATATTAACATAACAGGAGAGGGCAGTTCTATGCCACACCCTCAAGCTGATGCAGTGGAACCAGGAAGCAGAACAGCCCTGCATGGCGTCTCGGGAAAAGTGGGGAACTTGTGTACCTACAGACAGTGAAATGACTTATTGCAAAAGAGGAAGTCAGTGGGTAGGATCTATGGCACTCCCGGCCTCAGTTTTACCACCAGAGTCTGCAAGACACTTCCTTGAGGAGTGCTAATCTTTAGAGGGTCAGGGCTGGAGTTTCTGGAGAGCAAGCACAGTTGCTGATGATGTAGGAAGCTTTGTCCAGTTGGCTAGCTGGACAGTTTTCATTCAGTTTCCTGTATCTGGTAAAGCCATTTAGCTTTAGTGTTGCAGCCTCTGTGGAATTGCACCTGATGCTGGGTTACACAGAATGAACCGTTCTTCTCTTGGAGGGTTGTTTTGATGTGAAGGTTCTTCCTCTTTTGTACCATTAGGATAAACTCACTGGGCGTCTTCCCTGAATTAGAAACCTCTTGAGATGTGCTTACCTATGCTCTTTAGTATGTCCATCCTTTGGAACATCATTAGCACCCATAGTTACCGGTGGAAAAACTAAGGCTCAGTATCATCTCCAATATTCCCTGGGTACTTGAGATTGGGACTCTTATTGCTCTGGAGTCAAGCATGAACTCTTCCAATTAACTTGATATTCAGGCTATATTAGTTCTTTAGCAGAAGTATAGAGAAAGGCTATAGGAGGTGTGCCCTCAATGTAGATCAAAATTGCCCTAAAGACAATGATTCTCAACCTGTGGAGGTAAAATGACCCTTTTACAGGGGTTACCTAAAACCACTGGAAACACAGATATTTACATTATGATTCACAACTAGCAAAGTTACAGATATAAAGTAACATTGGAAACAATTTTATAGTGGGGGCCATCACAACATGAGGAGCTGAATTGAAAAGTTAATTAGGAAGATCGAGAACCACTACCCCAAGGAGTATTTGAAAACGGTCAAGGAAGATTCATCAGTATAGTATTTGGGTTAGCAATGGTTCTCTTCCTGTGGGTCGTGACCTTTTTGGGGATGAGCAGTCCTTTCACAGGGGTTGCCTAAAGCTATTTGCATATCAGACGTTTATAGTATAATTCATAATATCAGCAAAGTTACAGTTATAAAGTAGCAACAAAAATAATTTTATGAGAAATTGTATTAAAGGGTTGAAGCATTAGGAAGATTGAGAACGACTGAATTAAAAGATGCTTCTGAATTTGTTGCCAGGAATCATGGATGTCAAATATTCTGTAATACTCAAGGTTACAAAATTGAAAGATCTCATTTTGGAAGGGCACTAACATTTTCTCCTGCTTCTGAGTGGACCATGCCCATGCTAATGTGATATATTGAGATTTCACTTGATTGCTCCTAATAATGTAGGAAAACCTAATCTGCACATCCCCGTTTTCTACTTGGGGGTTTTATTTGTATGTTTTAAGTAACCCTTATAGCAACAGTTAAATTGCTGTATTTCATATCTCAAAGGAAAATGTGGGAAGTCATTTATAGTAGTGCATGCCTATAATCCCAATATTTGGAGTTGGAGGCAGGAGGATCACAACTTTGAGGTCTGTTTGCCTTTCTTAACAATAATAAAAATAGAAGAAGAAGAAGAAGAGGAAGAGAAGAAGATGGAGGAGGAGGAGGAGGAGGAGGAGGAGGAGGAGGAGGAGGAGGAGGAGGAGGAGGAGGAGAAGAAGAAGAAGAAGAAGAAGAAGAAGAAGAAGAAGAAGAAGAAGAAGAAGAAGAAGAAGAAGAAGAAGAAGAAGAAGAAGTAGCCCACGTGGCCTCTGTTTTTGCTGGTTTTGCAGTATCCAGCATAGAGTTTAGTTAGTATGGGTATTCAACTAACACCTGTTAGCACGGGGAGGTGGTAGGTTGGTAGAGTCTTTTTATCTGTCACAGTCAGGATGCAAGCTTTAAAACCTGAGTTTGCCATGTCTTATACTCGGCTTTTTTTTTCCTCATTTCTGAGTTACAGATAACCCTGTGGTTTAGAGCCCTTGTAGGTGCCCAGGCACCTGTTGGAAAGAAAAGTTCTGCTGCTGGCATCTGCTGGGGCCTTGGAAGCTTTCTAAGATTGTTTATATTCGGTTCCTTCACATTGTAGTCCAGCTTTTTCTCTATTCCTTGGTGGCTGAGTTCCTTATAGAGCTGTGCTCTGTTTTCTTAATGGCTGGCCAGAGTGAGAACACCATGCCAGACTTCTTAATGATGCACACTGCTAGTTCTTATTTCTGAGCTATTAGCTATTCTTATTTATTTTTGCTTGTGAATTTGTATGTACATCAGGGACATTTTTCATTTTTATCCTTAAAACACATATTAATAATTAATTAATGTATAGATGACTCTTCTTATGTTTACAAAGCTGGTAGTTGGAAGCCTAGATTAGCCTTAAATCTATTCTTCTGTACCTGAGGATTGGATGCTGGGATTATAGACCTGAGCTATAAATTACTGTTGAATGGGACATTCTTAATATTGGTAACAAGAGTTTCCAATTACTAACTAAAACACCACAAAGCCATTTGAGAAAGAATGGCACACTTTTCTCTTTTTTATTTATGAGCCTTCAGTAGGAAGCCCTAGTAATTAAAGAGATGCATAGAGGCTCCAATAGAAGAGTTAAATAGCCTAGATTATTAGTCATTCATCATTATCAAGGCTCCCCTTTGCTCTTCTTGGAGTTGTTTATTTTCTTCCTATAATCTTTGCCTTTACTTTGGGACTCAAGGTAAGGTGCAGGTGAGCTTTTTGAGCCTTGTCTCTCTTACCTAGCCATTATTCTTCCTTCCTTCTTAGTACTCTATCTCATTTGTTTCCTCCCTCACTCCTTCTCTCTCCCTACCTTCCTCCTTTCTCCCTTCCCTTCTTTCTTAAACGTTTTCACAATTTCGCTCAGATGGCCTACAATTGACTGCAGAGCAGAATAGCCAGCCTGTGCTCCCGAGTGCTGGGCAGGAAAGACTGTCACCTCCTAGCCTTCTTGCTCACTCCTGTGAGCCCATCCACTCACAGTCCTTGTATGTTGTTGTTGTTATTCTGTTAGAGATGACTTATTTTCTTCTATTTGGTTCTTTTCCTTTTTGGCAGTGGACAGGGTAAATATGATCATAGAACATGCTCCCTTGTACCAAGGGGCTTGAAGCTGTCACCTAGCGAAACTTCACAACTTTCTGAAAAGAAAATAAGGTTATGGGATGCTGACTCATTGTGAATGCTGCAATTTTGTTGAGAAGCAAAAACCCCAAATCAACCCAACGAACAAAACAAAATGCGCACACCAAAACCCCAAATGAATAAACACAATTATGTCATTTTTCAAAGCTTTCAAAGAAATGGTGAAGAAAAGGGCAGCGGCTCAGAAGTACTGTAATCTCCAAGGGAGCAAAAATTTGCCTCTAACTTGAGAACATATTTGAAAGGTGGGCAGGATGGTGATTCGGGAGCCATTATCCTGTGTTCTGATGGGATCAAGAATAGTAATCATAAGGGAGAGAGAATATTAGGGCCACAGATAGAGAAATTGCTGGCAGTTAGTTATGTTACCTTTCAGGAAGGCAATGTGCATTAATAAAACAATCAAACTTAATAGATAGATGGCTATAACTGGTTTTTTTAGGTTGAAGAACAAGTTACAGAAGAGATAGAAACAATTTTTCATCAGGCTAAGTGGGAATCAGTGCAAAGTCTGGTTTTAAATTTTTTTTTCCAAATCTGACTATTCCTCAAGGTATGCATCATAGAAAGCAAAGTTGCATTTCTTGGCTATTGTATGGAAGGTCAACCTTGATTCATTATTTTATTCAATTAAATGATCAATTTAGCTATCTTGGGTCTTGTGCATGCTTGGAAATCATTGTAGCACTGAGTTATGTTCACTATTTTAATGCAAGCACGTTTTATCTCTCATGATTACTGTTGTTACATTTAAAGTACTGAGGAGAAGGAAAGAATGGCTCTGGTGAGGTTAGGACAGAAGGTAAATGGTCTTGTGTGCTGGTCTTTTAATTCATGTGACTGAATTTCTCAGACTCAGATATTTTTCACTTGCAAAACTGAGGCAATAATGCTACACAATTTTCATAATTCTAGCTGCTTCTAAAAATGTAGATACCCCTCAAATATCTGCAAAGATACAGACTGAAAGTGCTGTGAATCTATTGATCAATGGTAATATATCGTAGAAACATCAGAGAGAAGTTCATGAACTTAAAGGGGACCCTTTAAGATTGCTGTCCCATAGATGGCATTACTAACCTGTGTTCTGGGGAGAGCGGATATTATACTTAAATGCCTGGTAGCCGTTTATTTGAAATGAATTTGCAGTGGTTAAACACGTCCCTGTGTTTCAATCCAAATATTGAAAATTCATGGAGATTGTTGGGTATAACTTTTGACAATGGAGGCAATTGAAAGGAGATTTTCTCATTAGTTTTGCTTTGCGTCATTTCCTTAAATCCCAAGGGTAAAATGTACGTTTTACAATTCAAATGATAATGTAAAATGTAACTACAAAACTCTGAAGACGCTGTCACTTTAAGCTTTCTTCAAAAAACATGAAGAACCATTTTTAGTGGGTTACGCATTCCTTATTTAGCTGGATTAATCTTGTACTTACCAAAGGCAGATTGAGTTGCTTATAAACTCATTAAACCCAATCTGCACACAACCACATCACAGATGATAAAGTGGGAAAAGACCACTCAAATTGTCAGTCTGCATCCACTCACCGCCTCAGTCTTACTAACATCTGATTTAAATTCTAGGCAATGTACTCCACATTGTGTGTCTTACACATTGTATTTTGAAGTGATGTGCTAACGATTATTTGCCATGTATGCTGATGTGGCTGAAAAGACCTGATATGAGACCTAAGGCTGGGAGACTGTGGGTGAATTACTATTGCTGTATCAACATGGAAGTCCCCATGTGTGGGCTTCTGTGTTGGAGACAGTTATTCAGGTGCCAGGCATCTTTCCTCCACATTGGTGCTGGAGTTGAGAAAGACATGTGCTGTTCCCTGGTTACTAACAGTTAAGAATATCCCATGCATGCCTTTCGCTTTATAGAAACCTCTTAGTTTCAAAAGGAACAAAATTTGTTCCCCCTCATTTATCTAATGAGCTTATTAGTGAGAACATAAATTATAACATTGTGAGGTTGAAAATTCCATTAGTTGTGGTACTTAAGATTTTTTAGTAATTTCTGTGATGGTATTATGTGAAAACACTTGTCTGTGATAAGAAAGAGAGAGAGAGACAGACAGACACACTCACACAGAGGCACACAGAGAAAGACAGAGAGAAACAGATACACACAGAGACAGACAGACAGAAACAGACAGAGACAAAGGGAGACAGAGAGAGACAGAGATAGACAGAGAGACAGACAGAGGGAGACAGAGACAAAGAGACAGACATACCCAGAGACAGAGAAAGAGAGAGAGAGAGAGACAAAGAAACAGAATGACAGGAAGCAACACATATAAAGAGAAACAGAGAGACACGCACACACAAAATTATATTTAAAGAATAGGAGAAATGATTTTTCTTTCAACATGTGATGGCATTAAAGTCTTTAATACAGTGCGGCTGCTAGAAGTTTATCTATCACAATGTAGGCAGAAATATTTTATCTAGATTTGATCTTAGTTTTACTCTTGAAATTCGCCTTGTCATAATTTGATCCAATTGAATTTTAGGCAAATATCTACTAACTTCATTTCAAAGGCTGGCAGTTTTCTTCCATGGCATCTGATAGAGAGAATGAATGAAGGCCATCTATAATTTTGGCTGTCTTGCCCAAGCATGACTCTGCTTTTGGCTGTCTTTCTCATTCTTGTTGGTTTTGGCCAAGTAGCATTTGGGCTCTCCTGATCCCATCCTGAGACTATCTTTTAAGTATGCTGCTAATTTATATAATTCTGCATGGAGGAGACAATGTAATTTCTTCCAGTCCAGAGGCTTCCGTTGTCATATTCATTAAGTGACTATCACACTCTGGAATGACCTCATCCTCATTTACATTTTAATTACATCTGCAAAGACCCTATTTCACTGTGAGACCACATTCCCAGTTCAAGGTTTAGTACTCCAGCGTATCTTTTTGTGGGATGCAATTCACGTTGCAGAAGTGACTGCCCATTGTGGCAGAGGGGTGTTTGTGTATTACTTAAACCTAATAGACAATGGTTACATTAATAGCATGCTGGACCTCACTGATGTTGGAAAAATCTTCTTTCTCATACATTTGTTCCTTTCAAGGGGGTTCTATTTTCAGAGCTTGTGACAGTTCGTTTTAATTGTTATCTTGCCAGGATCTAGAATCGTCTGAGAAGTGAGCCTCTGGATATGCTTATGGGAGGTTATTTTGACCATATTAACTGAGGTATGAAGAGTCAGCCACAGTGGGTGGCATCGTTTTCTGGGGGGCACCTTGGACTGTGTGAAATGGAGAAAGGGAACTGAGAGGCACCCAGCGTTCATCCCTGTCAGTTTCCTCACTGTGGATGTGATGCCCACTCACAGCCACACTCCTGATGCCTTGATCTCCCCACTGTGATGGGCCACGCCTTGAACAGGAAGCTACAATAAACCCTGTCTCACGTGAGTGGTTTTGGTTTCGATCAGAGTATTTTATCACAGCAACAGGAAAAGAAACTGAGACAGAACTTATTCATTGAAAAGGACTCAATCTGTGCAAGGCACTGACCACAACTATCTGGTAAATCCATAATTTTGGTTCTAAAAACATTAATGTGTTGTTTTGCAGTGAGCCTGAAAAAGGTAAATTTGAGAACCAGTGACTCCAAAGAGGTAGCTTATAAGTGACTACTCTTGGTATTTACGTATAAATGTGTCTTTAGTCATGAATGTTTCTTGACTACATACAGGTAGTTCCTTGCAGAAATGTGTTTCCTGATGTTCATCCACTTAGGCTGCCTTTTCTCTCCCACCTCAGATGTTTTCAGGCTGGACTTGCTGAGATCCTCCCTGTGACGTCAGTTTCCAGCTCCACCTGGAAGAACTGCAGCGTTGCTCAATCTAAACATATTCAGAAGTCTGTGATGTAAAGAAAGGAGGCTTTAGATATTTGTTTGTGTTTGGACTTGTAATGTAGGAGGGTCATCCGTCTATGTGTTGCTTTCATTGGTTAATAAAGAAACTGCCTTGGCTTTTGATAGGACAGCAGCTTAGATAGACAGAGTAGACAGAACAGAATGCTGGGAAGAAGGCAATGAGGCAGACGCCATGGCTCTTCTCTCCGAGATGGACGTGGGTTAGAATCTTCCCAGTAAGCCATGACCTTGTGGTGGCATACAGATTATTAGATATGAGTTAGTCAAGATGTGAGAGTTAGCCAATGTAGAAGGAATGGTGGGACACTTCCCACCTCCCACCCGACTAGCTTTACCCGAAATAATTACATGGAAACTGTATTCATTTAAACACTGGCCCATTGTCTGTAGCCTCTTATTGGCTAACTCTCACATATGCAGTGGCCACTTCCCACCACCCACCTGGCTAGCTAACCCCAAAATAATTACATGGAAGCTGTATTCTTTTAAACACTGCTTGGTCCATTAGTTTCAGCCTCTTATTGACTAACTCTCACATCTTGATTAACCCATTTCTAATAACCTGTGTAGCACCACGAGGTGGTGGCTTACCAGGAGGATTCTAACCTGCAGCTGTCTAGGAGAGGAGAGTCATGGCGACTGCCTGACTCTGCTTCTTTCTCCCAGAATTCTGTTCTGTTTACTCCGTCTACCTAAATTCTGACCTATCAAGCCAAGGCAGTTTCTTTATTATCCAATGAAAGTAACACAATAGACAGATGACCCTCCTATATCAAGCCAATAAGAGGCTGGAGATAATGGGTCAGGCAGTATTTAAAAGAATACAGTTTCTGTATAATTATTTCGGGTGTAAAGTAGCCAGGGAGCCAGGATCCTGGCGGGAATGCAGCCCGCTGCTTCCTTTTTCAACAGACTTGGGTCAGAGCCTTCCATGTATAGTGGAATGTGACCTGGATGGTTTCAGAAGACTGATACAAACCTTCTCAAAGGCAGCCATGGAGGCTCAGGAAAGGAGACCTAGGGGCAAGTTATCACGTTAAAGAACATTTTTCTTTATCAGTGAACACTGATGTTGGACAACGAAGCCACAGAAGCTCCCTTACACTGGAAACCTCAGCCCTCTCAGCTTTTGCAGAATCAGAATCAATGCCTGGGTGAGTTATCTTCTGTGACGTCTTTCAGCCTTTGACCCTGAGTCCAAAGGAACCTTGCAGAGGATTTCAAGCTAAAATCCCGCAACCAAACACATTTATGAATGATTACATGTACTGTTAGAAGTGAAGCAAGTGTTTCCAATAGATAGAGCTTTAGGGAAAACTGCCAGAAGTGAGATTGATTTCTGGCTAGCTAGTCTCTACTAATTACTTGGGTCGTGATGTAAGAATTGTCATCTTCCACCTTCAGAGATTTATCACAAATATATGAATCACTCTTGCCTTTTTATGAATGAGCATTACTTGTGATGGAGATTTCTGTCCCAAACGTTACTTCTGCTCTCTTATCTTTTGATCGTCTAAGTACTGACCACCTAAACTTTCCAACTTCTTTGAAGAAAATTCAGGATCTAAATACAGATTGCAAAACCACAAATGTGAGCCAGCTAACCAGAAACTTCGTGGAGACTTCACATGACAAGTTGCATTTCTTGAATCACTGGGAAGTTGGTGCTGGTGATAACATCATGGAGGTAAAGCACATGGCAGATTAGAGCTGAGAAGGTGAAGTCAGCTCCTCACAAGCCTGCTTTACCCATTTCTGTGACGTGAGCTAGCTTTGCAAAATTTTTGCATGGTCAAGGTCTGATCTATAGTGAGAAAGCTTCAATACATTCTTTTCAGCTTCCTTGAGATTATGTTTTGTAAAAGTAGGAAATGAGCCACAGCTCAGGAATGGCCAGAGCTAGGTCATCAGTACACATTCAGCCTCCATTAAATGCATTTCAAGGAAAGATGCCTTCCCAGAAGCTCACTCTTTTGGGTGCTTTTTGCCTGGAAAAGATTGTTAGGCTGAGTCCCAGGCTTCAAAAGAACCTGGGCTTCAGGCTGCAGTGGAACATGGCCACCCAGCTGGGGAAGCACCTCTGAGTCTCTCGATGATTTTCACTGGACAAGAAAAATGAAAGACCTTTGTTTTCTGCTGAACCTTGTTCTCTTGTCTCAGGGAGATGGTAGACTCGTGGGCTTTTGCTTCTTCTCCTATGGATGCCAGCATTTTATGTTTGAGTGGGAAGGGAGGAATTAGACTTTTTAACCTACGAAATTGTATGATGAAAACTCATGATAAATGAAGCACAGCCCCTTTCCTGGATTTTTACTACTAAATCAGACAGATAATTGTTGCACCTACTCACATGTCTCCTTGGTGCTCCATCTTCCCAGGCTCTCTGTTCTCTCGTGTATGGTCCTTTTCCAGGAAATCTTCCATCCCATTAGCTTTTCCTTCCATGCTACTGCATTTTCCTTTTATTCTAGAATCTGTATTTAATTTTCCAGCTCTCTCCTTTATTCTTATTTTCCTTTGTCAGCCCAGGGTCTTTTATTTTCCGTGTATTGTTGTTTCATTTCTCTCTTGGTACCCCTTTCATGGGTTATTGTACAGTTGGCTTATTTCTCTCTGCTCTTCAGCTTGTAAAGCCTTTCACCATACATTATACATCAAGACAACAACAAAAACCCCACAAAAATGGATTCTTATAATAACTCTACACTGTAAATCAATTTTTAGACTCTATGTTGCCAAATCCCATTTTAACTTAGTTTCCTTCAAAACTTTCTATGGAAAATTAGATTTATTAATTGTTTTCAATAAAAGCAGAAATAGTCGGTCTTTTCACGTGGCAGTGGTTGTCTGCTGACCTTGAGATGAGAGTCCTTGAGATGGGTTCAGATCACATTTGTCCCTTTGTCCACTGTGTTCTCTTAAGGAAGTCATGCTATCTACTTAATTACTAGTGTCTTCATCCCTAAAGTCAAAAGGGCAAGTCAAAAGGGCAAGTCAAAAGTGTGTCCTCAACTAACTACAGAAGTCAGGATTCCCTTCTTCCAGAACTTCCTGACTCAAAACTGACTTTTTTTAAAAAAATATTTCTTTATTTATTATATACACAGTGTTCAGCCTCCATGTATGCCTGCAGGCCAGAAGAGGGCCACCAGATCTCATTACAGATGGTTGTGAGTCACCATGTGGTTGCTGGGATTTAAACTCAGGACCTCTGGAAGAGCAGTCAGGGCTTTTAACCCCTGAGCCATCTCTCCAGCCCCCTGACTATTTTTTTTAAAACAAGATCCTGAAGTGAATTTTGTGTTCAAGAGAGGTAGAGAAGCACAAATTAGATATTCTTCCAGAATTCTTTCAGTGTTGGCTTTAATAATTAATATAAAACTATTTTAGCAAGAGAAATGGATAAAATAATTTTCAACATAAAAAAAATTGTGAAAACTTCTTTGTAAGCGTTGCAGTGGAATTACGTAGAAAGCTCTGACGTAATGCTGATGGGTGTCTTCTCCGAACAACACACTCCTACCTCTGGGGATGTTCTGATGCTGTAGGTAGTTTTCCCTAGCAGGCTGCCTGCCTTCCACTGCAGTAGCCGTTGGAACTCTTACCTTCTTCCCAACCATCAGTGCTGCTTGTTCAGGGTTGTAATTCCTACGGAAGAGGACTGCCAACGTTCTTTAGAAAAATCTGCTTAAGTGCAAGAGAGTTGGTTCTGGGGAGAAAAAGGGAGACAATCATTGAACAATACTGTAGTATTGTTAGATCGCTACAGAGGAGCAGAAAGCCATGCTTATGTCAAATCTGTCTGTAGTAATACGGAACGGTGAGCTGTGTTCCCACCCAGATCCCGGCTAGCTTTCCCCAAAATAATTACACCGAAACGGTATTCATTTAAACACTGCCTGGCCCATTGTCTTCAGCCCCTTATTAGCTAACTCTCACATATTAATTAACCCATTTCTAATAATCTTTATATCACCACGAGGTCGTGGCTAACGGGGAGGATTCTAACCCACCTCCACCTCGGAGAGGAGAGCCATGGTGTCTGCCTCATTGCCTTCTTCCCAGCATTCTGTTCTGTCTACTCCACCCACCTATGTTCTGACCTATCGGGTCAAGCAATTTCTTTATTAATTAATCAATAAAAGCAACAGAAATACAGAAGGCCCACCTACATCATCTGTCTTCTTCCAATTTTCTCAGATACTTTCTAACAGTGGAGTGTTTGTGCTAAAGGAGGGTATCAACACAAGGTAAGTGAAGGACATGTCACAGAAATCCCACAGAACTGCCGGCTGGGTTGCATACAGTGGCAGAATGGTTTCATTTCATTGTAACTTGTTGCTGATGTTGATGGGTTACTGACCATTAAACGCCCTATTTTTAATTGTTTCATGTTGTTGAATTGCAGTTGATTTAAGGAAAACAGAAACAAGAAGATTTCTTCTTCTTCTTTGTTTTTTTAGCTTGCCATTATAGTCTTTAATGTGAGAAGCGGGGAAGGAATAGTCATAAAATAGCTTGTCACAAGAGTAGAGGGAATGACAATGCTATTAAGTGGAGATTCTTTTTTGTCATAGTCTTTCAAATCAGGCCGTGAGGAACCTTGTCTTCAATTTATATTGTTTTGAAAGTTCAAATGTGTTCCAGTAGCACTCAGTGAGACTTTAAAGTAGATGACGACATTCCTGGAGCGAGTGAACTGCTTGATCGAAATTAAGGAAAAAATATGGGTAAGTGGTTTTTGTTTAGTTAGCACCTTCTTTTCTCAGTTTTCAGGCTCTTAATTACTTCTCCTTCATTAAATTTAGCCGAGGAGCCAAGCTTCTGTCATTGTGTCAGGGGCAGGGGTGTTCCTAAGGTGTCACATTGACAAAAAGAGATACTTAGACTAATGGCTTGCTGGTCTATTCTTGAGTGTTACTCCAGGAGTTATGTGACAGAGGAACACTCATTTTGTAGGCCATCTGTCTTTCTCATCGGGGGCAGAACCCCCAAGCAGAATCTTTTGTCAAAATCTGAAGAGAGTCTCTGGTAGTTATATGAGTCTGGCCTCACAGACCGCTGGCTATCACATAAAACCTGAGCACCTATGTCCTCTTCAATTTAATCTAGTTCTAGTCAAAAGTAGAAACTATTTGAGGACGTTTTCTTTACTTGCCGACAGCTCTTTGTGTCTCCTTGCATTCATCCTTGCTGTCACTGTGGGATCTATTTACAAGTAGAGTCTGCAGCTTCTCCAGATACTAGGTTACCTCTCTCTATTTGGACAAAGCAATAACGAAGTTGACATCTTTTTGTCATTCACACACTCTTGCTTTTATATTATGTGATAGATTTGTTTCTCCTGAGTTTTCTTCACCCCTGTTTAAGGAGAAAGAAGTTAAAATACAAATCAAAACTTGATTTAGAGTATAACAGCTTGGCTAATTTTCTTTATTTTTTTTTGAGGGGGGGGGGAAGGAGATCCAGTATCATCTTGAGTCATCTCTCATTTTGAATTCACCCCTTTTCAAGGAAAAAAAAAAGTTAAAGTACAAATCAAAACTTGACTTAGATTATAACAGCTTGGCTAGTTTTCTTTATTTTTTTGGTGGTGGTGGGGATCCAGTATATTTCTTGAGTCATCTCTCATTTTGAAAGAAAAGAACTGAAAATGAAATTTATTTTTTTAATGTTCTTATTTATTTATTTTGTGTATTTGTGTTTGGGTGTGAGTTCATGTGTGTTATGTAGAGGTCAGAGGAGAAGCTGAGGGAGTTCCTTCTCTCCTTCCACTCTGTGGGATTTGGAGCTAAAGTCAGATTGTTAGTCCTGGTGGCAAGTGGCTGGACTTGGTGAGCCATCTTAGTAGCCCTGAGATAAAATAGTCCTATAAACAAGATAAACTTTTTCCATTTTTTAGAACTTTCTAAATAGAAGGTATGTTTCCCAAGGTTCCATTTACATAGAGGAAAGGATACTGTTGACAGTTGTGGCACAGTGTTCTAAATACAAGGCTTAAATGTGAAAAATCAAGCAAAGCCCATCATTATTTCCCATTACTTTGATCTTTAAGGTCTTTCACATTTTTTTCTAAATCTTTGAAACCAAAGTATGTTTTTGTGATGTTAAAATTTAGTTGTTTTTATAAAAAGGCAAATAACTCCATTTTTCATAGAATCAACATTCAGTTGCAAAAATAAGATTGATTTTACAAATGTTATTTTTATGGGTCTGGAATCTTTTAGATTCTAATTTGGTGACATATATATATATATATATATATATATATATATATATATATATATATATGTAACATGAGGGGCTGGCTTGTTGGGGTTTCTGTCCCTCCCAGTACCCCAACAGCCGGCAAATCCCAAAGAGAAATTACACACAGGACTCCATAAGGTTATAAACTGATTGGCCCATTTGGTCAGGCTACTTATTAGCTCTTATAACATATATTACCCCATTATCCTTATCTATGTTAGCCACATGGGCTCAGTACCTTTCTCAGTGTGACAGCTTACATGTTGCCTCTTCGGTGGTCTGTGTAGGAGTGGCAGAGGAACTTCCCTGCTTTCCAGGATACTCCTGTTCTCATTGCTCCACCTCTACTTCCTGTCTGGTTTTCCCACCTATACTGCCTGCCTGGCCAATCAGCGTTTTATTAAAATATGATTGACAGAATACAGATAATTCTCCCGCACCATATATATATATATATACACATACATACATATACATACACTTGGTGTTTGAGTCAGTCTGTTTTTCTGGGACAGCAATAGTAATCACCTTGAACTAGTGAGCCAGTTCTACAATCCAGAGGGACACAAGTGACTTCCAGTGTTTCGTCTTTCCTAAGGTTGCTGCTAGGTTGTGGCATAAGCTCTTTCCTTAGGACATGCTCTGGCCTTGTGAATGTTCTAGTACTCTGTAATCCTGTGGAAAATTTAAAGAACAATAGACTTGGTACTCGTTCAAATGTAATTTCTCCTAAGAGCATTTGAAATTTGCAGTGGGTTAATGAAAACTTCAGTCACTATTCTAGTTCACAAGGTTTGCCCCTGGCTAATGGAATTTTTCCACTACTCCCAGGCTTAAGAGAGAAATATGCAATAATGGGCCCTACATTTGAGATGGGTGGCTTATTTTTTCCCCTGCCTCTCAAATATTTGTCTTTTCTGTACCACTGGCATGAGAGTGGTGGAGACAATGGACAGAACTTTTTTAAAATAGATTTTTATTGAGTTCTACATTTTTCTCTGCCCCCAACCCTTCCCATCCCCTCCTTTTTAACCCTTCCCCAAGGTCCCCATGCTCCCAATTTACTCAGGAGATCTTGTCTTTTTCTACTTCCCATGTTGATTAGATTTATGTATGTCTCTCTTAGTGTCCTCATAGTTGTCTAAGTTCTCTGGGATTGTGATTTGTGGTCTGGTTTTCTTTGCTTTATGTTTAAGAACCACTTATGAGTAAGTACATGTGATAATTGTCTTTCTGGGTCCGGGTTACCTCACTTTTGCTTTATGTTTAAGAACCACTTATGAGTAAGTACATGTGATAATTGTCTTTCTGGGTCCAGGTTACCTCACTCAAAATGATTCTTTCTTGCTCCATCAATTTTCCTGAAAAATTCAAGATGTCATTATTTTTTTCTGCTGTGTAGTACTTCATTGCATAAATGTACCACATTTTCCTTATCCATTATTTGGTCGAGGGACATTTAGGTCTTTCCCAGGTTCTGGCTATGACAAACAATGCTGCTATGAATATAGTTGAGCACATGTCCTTGCGGCACGATTGAGCATACTTGAATATATACCCAAAAGTAGTATTACTGGGTCTTGAGGAAGGTTGTTTCCTAATTTTCTGAGAGATCACCACACTGACATTCAACGGAGCTGTATCAGCTTGCATTCCCACCAGCAATGCAGGAGTGTTCCCTTTACCCCACAACCTCTCCAGTATAAATATGAATGACTGAGATAAAAAACGTTGATGACAACTTATAATCGTCAGAACTTTGAGTCACACCATCGAGGAACCAGAGACTGCTCAAATCAGAATCTTAGCATGTATATTAACCTGTGTTAGAGGGGGCCATGTTCAGGAGTTTGTCATATGGAGAAGAAAAGCTGACCCATCCTGCACTCCCTCATAATCCGTGAGGACAGTGGGAGCAGCAACAGTAAGTTTCTCTCTTCCAGGAGACCCAAATGTCCCATCTTCAATCCCCCCGCCCCAGTCTACTGCAATCATTTGTAATGTGCAACAGGCACCCGAGAAGGCCAAGAATTTTATTGCTGCTGTGACTAATTTATTTTTTTTGTTGCTATCATTTTTCAACGATTTTGCTTTCCCAGAGAGCCCTGTAATAGGGGGAGGCAGAAGTCTGTCTTGTTTCTGGAGTAAGGAGGAGGGTCCAAGGACATTGGCCAATCGCAAAGATGTCAGACCTCAGTAGATGAGAACTGGGATGCCCGGCCATACCCACAAAGAATAAGTTCTAGGATGGGTGATTCTTAATCATTTCATGTGTGAATGCATCCCAGAACAATCACATTCCATTACCTATAACAGGGGCTTCTTATACCACTAAAAGTGGCTCTGAGCCTGGAAATGGGGAAGCAAGGAATGAATGGACGTTCCCAGCCCTCAAATCTAGCTTGCTCACTGAATGTGAATGAGCCCCCTGCGGCTGTGGTTAGAACTCTTAGAATAGTGTCATGACGTGTGTATTTTCTACGCTTGTGCTGAAAATTGGTCGGTGACACATGCAAGTCAGGAGAAGGCAAGTAAAAGGTTGTTGGGATATCAGGGAGAGCGTAAATCGGGCAGAAAAGAGCTATTAAAATAGAATAAGCCTGGAAAGGGTGGCTGTATAAGAAGCATATATGGACGAAGGGGGTTCATCGGAGTGTCATGAGGACTCGCTGTGCCTTCATTAATACTGTGGGTTCACTACCTACCTCCAGGGGTTTACTGAGCCTGACAACAATTCTTGGCATTGAGAAGCTAGTATTTAACTTAGAACAAGTGAGCCCTTCTGCTCCTTGTTTAAGGAGTCTGTTTATATCAAAAAGGACAAATGAGAGGATCGTTTTCATATATGAAAAATATATGATCTTTTTTTCATATATGAAAAATATATGATCTGACTTAGCAAATCCTCTTGAAGAGAGATCAGTGTGCTGGAAAAAACCCTGAGTAACATGGAACAACCTCTTCGTCTTCACCTTTCTGTCCTCACATGGCTATGTGGCCTTTCCATTCTCTGAACATGAAAGGAATGAGGAGGTTATTGGGAGGTAGGAGGGGCTCTCCAGCTTTGGTTACCAAGGAATATTGAATGTCATCTCCCCTGAAAAACAGTAGGTGAACACACTGTAAGGAATCAGCTGGTGAGTAGACCCAGAGAGGAGGAGCACACGGGAAAATCAGCCCCATGATTTGCTACTTTAAGACAAATGGGCCGTGAGTGGATTTTGAATCCTACTCTAAATACACAGCTACTGTCAGTGGCTATTTTCACGGAGACCAAAGTAACTCAGCGGTTGCCAATGTGTTAGGGCAACTATGGCCTCACACCGTGAACTGAAGAATGCTGTTTGTCTTTTGTCTTCAGATGTCTGTTTGGGGACCTGGCAGAATTTCCTGTGGTGTATCTTGTCACCACTGTGTTGGGCCAGCAGAATATCTGGGAATCTAAGAGTATAAACATTCAAGGAGCTAGGTGGGAACTGCTGTTTCTCTACAAAAAGAATAAGAAAACCTTGACTAGTCTCCTTGCTACTGCCTGGATTTGCAGATTCCAGGGTCTCAGAGACCGGCCTTCGTAATTTGGAGCATGGATCTGGGAAACACATTTTCCGTCCTTGTAGCTCTGTTGTTGTTTACTCTAGTCACTAGTATCTGGCAGGTTACCCTCAAGAGCAGCTTTGGAAGAGGTTCTAGTTCTTCTAATCTAAATCTAATTCTAATCTAGTTCTTCTAATCTAAATTAGCATTCCAAATGCAAAGAGTCTTAGTCACTGAAAACAGAAAAACCGTCTCATCTTAGACACATCTCTATTTTCTGCTGGCTAAGTATGGCAAACCTCACATGAGGCTCCAGACGTTTTGGGGTGTGATGTTGGAATCTGCACTGTTTGACATCTGTTTGGCTTCCATGACCTTCAATTTAGCAAAATGTGGAAATTTCATTATGGCATTCTCCCCATATAATGAGGAAAACTACGTCGGTCTCAGTCCCAGATCCCCAAAGCAATGCAGCTCTTAACCACACTTTCCTATATAGCATGTTACACATAGAAAGTAAACCAAGATATTGGCTCCCTGAATGCTAATATAAATTAAGTTTCCCATCTTGTAAAATAGAAACAATATTAAGACCCATTGGATATCACAGATCTCTTGAGCAGAATAAAAAGATGTCATTAAGGTTTGATGTAGCTAAAAGGACTCCTTCCTCGCTTTACAACCAAGCTTGAATGGTACTGCTCTTCAGGCCCAACCACCTTTACTCATGTTGATCATAACTACTATGGAGATTAGTGGTCTCTTAAACGATGTGTATGTGTGATATTGAGGTGGCTGCTCCAAGTCACTTTAAATTGCCCACTTGCAATATCAGCATATTGCCTTTAGCCAATAGAACACAAGTATCTAAATATTTTAATCTACAATCTTACCACCTCCTAACTTTAGCACTGAGCACTAATTAAACCCAAGTAACCATGTCAAGAGAGACTGGTAATATTTAGAAGTAGATTAGGGTGTAAAAGAATGAGCTTTTGCTGTCATTTCGTCTGTTTGGGGGTTAGAGTACCCAACAGCTTCTATATTTCTACATTCTTGCTTCTTTGTGGCTCAGAGGTTTATGAAGTTTTGTATGCATATGAAGACTTTCTTTTGTTTTTTTCATTCCTAGAGGTTTGGCTTCATTGGGAAGTCAGATGTGGAGCCAAAATACCAGAGAGGCTATTTTTGTATAAGAATTAGTTTATCTTGTGATTGGAACTGGGAGGGGAAGGGGAAAGCTAAAAAATATTCTCCAGATAGATATCTGATTTAGCTGATTACTTAAATCAGCTTGAGAACCTTAGATATGCACTATTTAGACAATTGACACCAACCAAGCTCCATTAGATTCTGTTTGGCTCTGACGCTGGTGGTTAGGTTCCGTTCCCTTAATCTTTCCAGTAGCCTGAGGAGTGAATGGGACACAAACGGGACTGAATGTCACCGAGCAGATGGTTCAATGGCTAAATAAAGTACTTGCTGTGTAAACATGGGAACCCGAGTTCAAATTCTGAGCACCCACGTGTAGCAGCTATGTGTGGTGCTCAGATGTGATCCCACTATTGGGAGGCGGAGACAAGAAAATTTCAGGGTCCAGCTGCCCAGATAGTGTAGCTCAATGGATGAGTTCCAGGTTCAGTGAGAAACCCAGTTTCAGGAAGTGGGGAGAGAAGAGGCAAAAGACACCTGATATCATGCCCTGCCCTCCACATGGATGTGCTCACCTCCACCCCACCACATGCACATCCAACACATCCAACACACAAGTAAAAGATGTTACCGTTAAAGCATGATCATCAATGGATATGTTTTTATTTAAGTTAATACTCAGCAGATGTCCTTGTTGGGATAGTTTACTCTGGAAACGATTAGAACTGAAAAGTTCACCTTGGAGACTTAAAACTGACTTTTCTAAGTGTCTATTGATACAAAATTTTGGGATGGAATGCTCTAAAGAAAATCTACCTAACTATACATAACTCTGACAATGCTCACCACTCATCCGAGAAGCAGACCCTGGGAGGTTGGAGAGATGGCTTACACATTAAGAGCACATACTATCTTGCAAAGATCTGAGAACACATCCCAGCAACCAGTTTAGGCTACTCACAACCAGCCATAGAATAACTCCAGCTCTGTGGGGCTGTGACACCTCTGTCCTCACTGGGCCCCTGCCATCTACAACCCCCATCGACACACACATAATTGAAGATAATAAAAGCAAATATTTAAAAAAGAAAAGCAGCCTCCAGAGCTGGGGCCGTAGCTCAGCGGCCAGGTGCTTGCTGTGCCCATGCCAGGTCCTGGGTTCGAAGCCTAGCATTGAACAAATAAAAAAGTCTCTGTTACCTCTCTCCCTCCTTCTCAGAGTTGAACTGAGGGAACCCAAGTGCTCAGTTTTGCTTAAAAAATGACATTATGAAGGCGTTTTGGGCCTGTGATATGCAGTCACCCAAAGGTCAGCTTCTTACTGAGGCAGAAATGAACAATTCTGTCCCCGTGATAAAAACAAACAAACAAACAAAAATCTAGTACAAGATTTAATGTAAGTAAACATCAAATCTTGGTGTTGGGAAGAATTCTTATTTTAAGAAGCCTGTGTTGAGTAACGCTGTGAATCACTAGGAGACTCTGGGTAAGCACAGGAGCCAAAATACAGCACCACTTGGTGTAATCAGTCCCTTCACCGCTAAGGCTGATAAATTCGTTAATGCAGTCAGAATCCAATTCAGCAGACATTGTACACGTCTGTTCAGACCAGGCAGCAAAAACACATACCTTTAATCCCAGTAGTCACACTAGTTTACCACAGAGACCAGGCAGCAGTGCTGCACGCCTTTAATCCCAGACCTAGAGAGGACTATAAGACGGGAGAAGACAGCTCTTAGGTACAGTTTCATTCTGAGATTCCTGGAGGCGGGATCGCCATTTTGGACTGAGGTAAAGGTAAGAGCCAGTGGCTGGCTGTTTTACTTTTCTGACCTTCATGTTAAACAAACTATCAAAAAAAAAAAAAAAACCCTACAACTCAGTTCTAGAAACAAGAAACTCATTCAATTGACCACTTAAGGGAAATGATGTGTTATCTTTAAAAAAAATGTTGAATTTAAAGAAATTTGAAAATCGCTGTGATCTGGGGGTATAAAGACATCTCAAGAACTCAGACAAGAGCCTTTTCTTCGTGTGGGTTTCTCTTGTTTCCTTACTAAAAGAAAAGGAACCCCTCGTGATAAGGGGTTTATCAAGGATGGGCTCCTTGCTAAACCACTTTAAGAAGAGTGTCGATGGTTTATTTTCACAAATCAGCTTTAGTTTCTTTCTATAAAATGAATGAACAAGAAGCCTATTAAAGAGACTGTAAAAGTCCTTCCTTTTAATTGTTTGCTTGGCAAGGGTGACAATACGTGACAGCCTGATGTATGGGGAATATACACTTGCTGCAATCAGCATCAATTACAGCGGGAGGACATGATGATCCTTCAACCCTGAATCCATACATCCAGGTTGGAGGTAGAACTTGCAAGGAAATAAAAGCTAAAGGGAATTTTATCTCGATGCTAGAAGCGCCTGCTTCTTGGTTTAATGGTCGCCAAAGAAACGTGAGGTGAGACTAAAAGAAACATGACGAAAGTGAATTGAAGTTATTGTATTTTATCAGAGACCAGAAAGTCAGTTACTATTAAAACATGGAATTAAGTCATTAAAGAAGACCTTAGTGTTAACACTATTGATTTACATCTTTTTATTTCCCAGGTATTATAAAGCAGACATGAATAAGAAAATTAACTTATAGCATTATGAAAGCAAATGCTTCAAAGAAACTGGATGCAATCATTATTATGAAACGTTAATACATTATTTTTATTAACTCAATGAAGGCACAGAGTAGAGGAAAATAGAACTGTAGTATTCACGTGAGAGACAACACTCCAGTCGCATCGTTTAGCCTCCCCCAACCCTTGTTGTGAACATTGTAACTTTTTGTTTGGCTATTTCTTCTGTCTTGATAAAACTTCTAAAAAGACCAAAAAGAATGTTCACACTGCTCCTTCTTACATGTCTGTGATAAAGCTTCAGACATATTCGGTCACTTTCTCTTTCAAAGCAGAAACCCACAGTCTCAATGACTCCTTCCGAGCCATTGGCAAACACTTCCTATTTCCTCAACTTTTAGACATACTTGCCATTTTTAGCTTGCAGGTCATTCTGGACACCCACTGCTAATCTTTTAGTTCGAGTCTTCTCTCCAAAGGGAAAAGTAGGGTTTTCTTCATCTTTGGCTGTTTTTTCTTTTTTCTCCTTTTTTTTTGAACTTATTTTTTGGTTTCTTCCTCCTCCTCTTCTTTTCTCCTTTATGAATCCTTTGGTTAACTTTTAAGAAAGCTAAGAAGGAGGCAAAGTCTTTTCTACCTTCACTGTGTATGTAGGCTTTCTTAGGTACGGTTCTTTGGATGGAAACCATTTTCCCTGAGGATTTTAAAGATGTCACCATACTCTCATTTTTGCCCTTTTGAAAGCCCGCGTCTATTTTCAGTGCTAATCCTGCATGTGGGTTTTCCTCCTTTCCCTTTGGGAGCTTCCAGGATCTCTTTATTTTCAGAGTTTTGAAATTTATTCCCAATATGTTTTTTACTATATTCGAAACTTAATGGAATTTTTCAACCCATAACACAAGGTTGTCTGTGATTATTGTGGGTGTGTGTTTTTCTTATGTTAGTCACGTGATACTATATCCCCTTCATTTTACCTGCCTTTCTTGCTAAAGCTCTCATTGATTAGACGTCTTCCTCACTGAGAAGAATTGCTCAAGCTGGCCCTAAATCTCTCATTTAGCTTTATGGTTTGTGTGTCTTCTGCCTCCTATGTAAAATTTAAAAATTCAGTTATCATCTTTTTAAATTTCAAGCGCCCTGCTGCGTTCTTGGAATTCTCGACATTAAAACACTAGCATTATTTCTTTCCTTGTTTCACTGGATGCAATAACACCTTTGGTCCTCTGGAGGTATTCATTAGTTTTTTTAAAGGTTGTTGGTAGACACTTGGTGTACACTTCAGTTTATCTGTTACTGAAGAACCTATCTCCCATGACCACCCCCTTTTGGTGATACCTGTGTCGAAAGATGCAAGGATGGTGAGTCCTCAGTCATCTTAGGCCAACGTGGTCTGAGTCTTACTGAAGAGCTGTTCTAGAGACAGAGATGGAAACAGAGGTTGTTATGGATTTAGACTGGTATTTAGCTTCATTCTTGATCTGCTCATTTTTGCTTTCGTCTCTTCTAAAGATGTATCCGAGTAAATACTTTGTATGCTCAAGTCAATGTCAGGGTCTGTATCTTGGGGAATCAAAACTGTGGTTTTTTTTCTATATATAGTATATCTGCTTCTTCGAAACTTTGTTTGTTTATTTTAGAATTCAACTTCTGTTCAAGGCTTTCTCACTCACCTTGTTTGAAAATAACGTTTACTGAGAATGCATTTTGTTGATGTTTTGATTTGTTTTTAATCCCGAGGTGGAAAAGCAGAGGAAACCGGTTGTTTCTTTGGCAGATCTTTCCCCATGGCTCAGACCATTCTCCTTGGGTGGGAAGAACAAGCCTCATTAGCAGCTTTCTGTGATGTCGTTGGGGGAAAGGGCTAAGCAGTCTGCTGGCACCGTAAACATTTTAATGTGCGTTAAGTGTGGAACAGCACCCTCAGTTTCATTTCCACCTGGAAAAATCTGTTCAGCTCTGTTGCAAATAATTTCTGAAATTCTCTTTACTATTATTTCAATAGGACAAAGCTTCAGAAATTGTGTGTTACATCCCTATATAGGGTCCTGAGACAAGATATGAGGCTCATATAAATTTTTGGTAACATTAAAAGATTTCTGAACACACAACAACCAAAACTTAGCTCAAAGCCAAGCACACAATGACTCTGAGGTACCTCTGATAGCACTGCCTGGGTTGTGTCACGTGACTTCACTACAGCCTGGGTTCAGAGTACACTATAACCACTTTGCACTGCATACACTACCATGCCACGTGCCCCAACACATACGTTCTTAAGCAATTTTGCTCATGTTAAAGGTATATGTTTTGAACCATAGTACTTTTAGTGCGCCAGCTTTTCTCTTCTTATGGAAACCCAATTGTTTAATTATGGAAAGCAAAAATGTAATGTTCTCCTACTACCGTCTCTCAGCATGTCTATCATATATAAGGATCTTTCCGTCATATTGTATTAGACTGCTGGTTTTAAAAATTGTTTTAAGTTGTTGACTTGAATTCAAAAAAAGCAATTATGTAGATTTTGAGATAAGATTGGGACAGAATTTACAACAGTTTCTGAAATGATCTTGGTAAGCATACCTCTGCCTTTTTGTACTATATATTTATTCAAAGAAGTTTTCTTAACTCTCTTAATGATCATAAAATAAGTATTGAAAAACTCTGGAAAATATGTCTTGCAGTATCAAATATTCAGCAGAGATTTACTTCTTTATATAAGAATAAATAAGTAAATCCACCCAAACATCACAGATTCACAGGTTTTCTTTAATCTTTTGTAAATGGTAAAATTATTTGTATTCCAAATAATTGTTTTAAAATAAAGGTATTTGTCTTCATAAGTGTCTGACTTGTATACCTATTTAATATATCTATATATGTTTGTTCTTGTATACTTTTTATATCATCCACATGGGTAAAAATCAACCAGGTGAAAAGGACTATGAGTAAAAATAATTTTAAAAGCTCAGTATTAGGATGGAGGTGAGGGTAAGCTAGGGCGTGTGGTTCTGTGAAATGACCAGGTGGGTAACCTGGGTGTGGTTCTGTGAACTGAGCAGAAGCATCTTATTTGTCCTCCTGCAGATTTTCTTGTCTGCAAGATGTCCTCTTGTTTCATCAGCTTCCTCCCCCTCTGAACTGCCCTTGAAGTCATGGTTCCTTTTACAGCTCCACAATAAAGATTGTTGTTTCCTGTGCAGTCTGTCATCCCACTGTGAATTACTGGAACAATCTTTTCTCACTAAGTGAGATATACAATATTTTAAGTTTTGTAATTTTACTGAAGTGGCTTGCCTGCTGTGTTCCCAGCCTCTTTTCTCTTTGATTATGTATATCCAAAGCTTTTAAAATTTTATTATTGTTATTTAAATGGAATTTGAAAGAGAAACACACCCAGGCTTTGCTTGAACACATTTGAAGGCACCAATGTCATGTCAGCAGCAGGTGACAATGTTCAATTGGTCCTCTTTTTAGGAACACCTTTCATTGACTCCTAACACCTTATATTTGCCTAATTTCTTCCTGTTTAACTGGCTTTTCATCTTACCGTGTGATCTTTAAATTTTCTTTTCTTCCCAATTCAATTATTTGTAATAAAAGATCAAAATATGACAGTCAAGCAACAGAGTAGATGTGCTTAGATAAAAGATTGGTAGACTAAATGCCAGACTTTATCCATTGCAAAGGGTAATGAGTTATAAGATAGTTTATGAAAGAAACAAACCTCTCAAAGCCACTCAAAACTCAAGCAATTAACAACTGAATAAGTTTTCTCATGAACTATGGAAAACACAGTCAAATTTAAGTATAACTTGATTTCTTTTAATGATTGAGGAAGAAAACTGTTTTACAAGAGAGATAATGGAATTAATTGCTTTATTGATCACTGATCTAGGAAGTTATATTTTGCAAATACTTTATTTGATGCTCTTGGATGATCTTCCCAGACTACTTACACATTCCAGGAAAATGTGGGGACCTAAGTTTAATCCCCAGATCCACATCTGAGAAAAAGCTGGACTAGGGGCATTTGTTTACAATGCTGGGGAGACAGAGACAGATGGATATATGGAGCTCCTTGACCAGCCAGATCCTCTTATCAGTGAGCTCCAGGACAGTGGGAGACCCTGTGCCAAAAGAAAAAAGGTGGTCAAGTCCTGAGAAATGACATCAGAGACTGATCCTTGGCCTCTGCATTCAAGCACATGAACACACACACATGCACACACGCACGTGCACACACACACACACACACACACACACACACACAGACATACACGCGTATGTGTTATAGCACTCACACCAGAATTTAGCTCAGAGGGGTAAATATGCACAATGAACCAATAACTTTTTCTTAATGTCTAAGCCATAGCAGTATATATTTATTTAATTGGTTAATATAGAAATCCTGGTAAGTCTGGGTCAGAACTGTAATTTATGGAAGTGAGGCTGATACATATATTTTCATCACAACTGCAAAATTACCAAGTGCCTATTTTTATTCAACATTCACATATTAATGCAACGAGAGGAGCCTGAGCCAGCTCTGATGCTCCGGTCTTTGGCCACACTGCTTCAGAGTTTATGAGTTCTGGGACTTGCTTGTTTTAATCTGACTGCAACAGTTCTGTCCCATTGTCTTTTCACGTAATAGGAACATGACTTGCATGACAAAGCCCAACTAATTACAGAACTTAATTTAATAGTGTAAAATGCAGAGGGTATTCCCTGAACAGTAAAATCTTTTGTTTAGAAATTTTCAAACAAATTATATTTTACTTTATGTTTTATTATTTACGTAATAAGTATTTACAAGAATACAACTTTTTCAACATTTGAGCTCCTTATTGTTCCATAAATAGGACACACATTTGGAAGGACAAGGTTTTTCTTTCTCCTTTAAGGAATATTTTAGTGATTACCTCTGGCTGTAAACACATAGCGCATTTACTGCTTGATGTTAGAATCTTGTTGTGGGTTGTTTGTCCAGTCCTTTCTTTAAGGTTAGTTACAGAAATGACATTAATGAAAATAGGAGGGAGAGACTGGCTAGGCAGTTTAGGACAAAAAGACCCCAAAGAAAAATGGCGACTTTCTGCTTTTGGCTTAATGCTAAAAGTGTCCAATGGGCCTGAAGTCAGCCTCATCTTTGCAGAAGGCCAGAGATGCCAGAAGTGTTTGAACTGAAAATGTCTCTGGTTCCTCATGGCTCGAGGGTGGAGATGCCAGAAGGGAGTCTGGTTTTTCCTTATCTCAGTTCCCCTAAGGCAGTAAAGTGCCCCTTTCCAGGAAATTATCCGGACCACAGGCCTGAAAATGCAACACACCACCAGACCTGGACCGGGAACTGGACTGACCAGCTCATCTCCCCTTTCTTTTCTTTAGAAAAGCAATCTTATTAACCATAAGGTAGTGATACTCAATGGTCCCCCACTTCTAGTTATCCCCGTCTAATACATAGCCTCTCTGTCTTCTCTCCTTTTCTTAAGTTGTCTATAAAAATGTTCTTCTTTCAAAAGAGCGCCTTGAACTATCAAGACAACAGCCAGAAAGCCACTGGCTTGGGTGGCTTTGGGGATCATGGAGTTTCTGGAAATCTACCCTCCCAAGCTAAATGCCAGAGCTGAGAAAGGATCTACTGTTTTCAAAGACACCCTGAGGTTCCTGCATAAATCTCACCTGTAGCTATTGCTTTTATTTAGGATTCAATGTCTAGGTGAAATTCCCCTATTGCTTAGTAGAAGTGTCTGCCTGGAAAAATCTATCTCCCCTCATGTAGCCACGAACCATAATATTTGGAAGTACACATGACAATGAACGATTAGCCCTATCCCTTTCTCTATTTGTAATTCCCTTAAAGATAGCCTCACTAGTATTGTTCGCCCAGCTCCCATTAGGCTACTTCCAGGGATGGCGACGTGTCCAATTTAGGCATCTTAGTTTCCTTAAGCCGCTGTTTCCACCGCAGTGTAAATTCCTGCTTGCCAAGGAGTTTAATGGTTGGATGGGGAGTGAGAAGCATTTACTTTAGAAGGTCAGGGATGTAAGTTGCCTGAGTGAACGCTGACCTACTAGAGAAGAGTACCATTGTTCAGGTGAGGTGGGGAGAGTGTCAGTCATGCTGGTTCTGGGGTGGGAAGAAGGTGTTTCCCAAGACTGGGGAGGATGTTAGGCCTGACCTGTTTCTCAGAACTGAGACAGTTGGAACAGCTTCCTGAGCCAGAGTTCTCATTACCTTTTCTTTATTTCTTTTATGGATCTTTTTATTGTAATAACTTTTTTGGTCAACACTCAGGGATAAGGAATATGATCTGCTAAAATCATAGCAAATTCTGTCTCTGGACAGCCATCCACTTCAACAGAGGACTTGGGGTAAGAGGAGAAGTTGAAAAGCAAGCAGAGTTAGACAGATCTCACCCTCAGGGAATTTTCTGGTAGCTTTTTCTATTGGGATAAATACTCTTCCCACTACTCAGAATCCAGCCCAGGACTGATGTGCTTTGTGTAATGATGTTTAATTGGTGAAGCCCTCAACGGTTTTGTTGTTGTTGCTTTGTTTTTAGCATTTTCTTTTTGTCATCTTTGTTTGTGGGGTCTGTGGCTTCCTAAGCCCGCCCTGTATTTTCCAACCTCCTTCTTTGATCACCCTGGGTGACAAAAGAGAATACTTTCCCTTGGATGTAGAATCATTGCCTTCATCCTTGGTGAAGGTAGGAAGATGGCTTTGAAAATTCCCTCTTATTGGAATCAGGTTTTGGACTCCATCCGTATTGGGGTGTTCTGAGCTGAAGACAGCTTTGCTAAAGAAAAGAATAGACTCTGTCTTTGACCCTCAGGTCTCCTTATTCATTTTGCAGTTTCTACCGCATCACTGAGTATCTTGTTGGCTGCACCCTTTGCGATTGTGTTTACGTTTTTCTATGATTAAAAAGCCAGTGTCTGGGCTGGGGATGTAACTTAATGGTAGAGTGCTGCCTAGCCTATTTGAGGTCCTGGGTTCAATCCTCAGCAAGCAAATTGATAATTACAACAACAACAACAACAAAGAAAACAGAACCATTTCAACTGAGGCTGTTGTACCCCATGTATAAAGAGCTTCACCTGTCTCCTACAGGGTAGTACTCCAGGAAACCGGACTAGCAAGAGAATTCACACACCCTTTCCCCCTAGCTTCCACACTTTCACACCCACATAGTGCAGGCATCTTGGACTGATTGATGACATTTCCTAATATAGCAGGGGTAAGATGACTTATTTTGAAAATAGAATTAAAACTTTCCCTTTTTAGGAGCAAGGGCCGCTCTGGCAACACTGTCAAGCCTAAGCACATTAGTTCTTGTGGTCAAAACATTAGCAGGGTGCTTTGTTAACAAAATGTTCAGGTCATGATAAGGCCAAGAAAAACTGGAGAACTTTTTATGAGCCAAGGCTTTCCAAAAAGTTCTCTGAGTGCAAGGGACCAAGGGTAAAACTTTCTCCTATAAACAGAGTCTGCAGATGAGCTAGGGCGGAACTCTCCGGAGTGAGCAGAGGTGTTTGGGGTATTGTACTGACCAAAATATTCCACCCCATTAAAAAGCAGGAAACAACTGGTCAAGTCATAAAGTGCCTGGCTCTGTGAAGACTTGGAGTGAAGGGTCTAAGATTGAATCACTAATTAGCCTTGTTAGGCTGCTTTCGAGGGCGGGGAGCCCTTTAAGGCGATCCTAGGAAGTGCTAAGTGCTTGTGGACTTTATTGCTGTCCTCGTAACAATGGGACCAGGCAGGGGACAAAAAAAGGGGGTGCTGTTGTCTGTAGAGTACCTGCTCCAGGAATTCATTTTTAGGAAACTTTTCCTGACAGTAAACCCTGCTTATTTTATGACGATGCCACCTCCTCAGCGAGAAGGCAAGGTTAGTAGGAGTGCTTCAAGGTGCTTGGTCCTTTTATGGCACGAGGGACACTGGGAAGAAAGCAAGATGCCACCCAGAGTCTTGGATGGAGTTGCTTATCACAGTTCCCAGCTTGGACTATGTGCTGCTTGACCACATGATAAAGACCCCAGGATCCTGTTTTGGTATCTGTCAAATGACAGAATTTGATGAGAAGCTATTTTGATATTGAAAATCATCAATTATACGATATGTTTATTGGTGTCCTATAATCTAGTGTTTGGCTTTATGGTTACCCTTGAGACAAGCCTAGCAGAAAACCATATCAGTGCTTTATGGATGCATGCTGTGCTACCCAGGGGTCACATGTTCTGAAGGACAGCTCACACATTGTGGAAACCAGGGCAACGATCCAGGCCTTTTTAATTTTGGGTTCATTCTACACCTCTCAAATTTGAAGGCAAAGAGGGAATGCCATGTTTTGTTTCCAACTCTGCATTTCTTAGTAGATTCTGCTGACTGACTGGCTAAATATTAGTTTTAAAAAGGACCATAGGCAACAGTGCTCTTACCTTCAAATCCAGAGAACAATAATGACAACAGTTGGAATTTCCAGTAGTTGGAGTTTTATATGGCGTCGAGACGAATACTTGTATGGCACTAATTATTTGTTTAAGAAGGTTAATTTAAAAATTAATTTTAAAGATGAGGAACTGGGAATTCAGATTGGCAAGTCATGCCATCAAAGACAGGAGGTGGGGTGTGGGTAGAGGCTCCATGCCACAGAAGGGAAGATTTCTCAGTCTGACATTTTTCTTCCGTCTATTTAGTTTAAGCCTTGGTCTTTCCTCTCCCTGTGTTTTACTCTTGATCTTCCCTTCAGGGTTCAGCTTAGGGCCTAAGCCTTAGACCCTTTGGGATCCCTGAGATGATGGACAGCAGCTGAATATTATTGCAGGTCCAGTTAATGCCACAGAAAGGTTCTTTGGGTCCCTGAGTAGGGGACCCTGTGTCTGGTTTTATGGTAGCGTTGCTGTGAAGCGTGTCCCTAAGAAGAGGGGCTGGGAAGTCACTTGGCAGAAATAGAATCAAAGCCTGCCTCCCAAAGGCTTCATCTGTCCGAAAACACGAGGCAAGGATAACAGCCTGCTTGGCATCAAGCTGAAAGGAATGACAAACATTTCAGGGACAACTGACATTTGAGAGCTGGGTCCATCACCCTGTGCTCCTGAGGCGTTTGCCCAAGGGACTGTCCTTTGACACCACTGCAAGGGCTGATGTTCTGGGAGATCAAGGTTTGATTTCCACTGCCAGCCTGATTGAACGGGAACTTAGAGTCTGAAGGGACTTCAAGAACAATTAAAATGATAAATTGTAACATAATTGAAATTACAAATTGGGGTACATATTTTCTAAAGACAATTTTACAACCCTTTCAGAGAAAAGCACTAAGAAAGCTAAGCCAGTATTCACTGTCAGTGCTTCGGGCACACTGCGCTCAGATGAACTTGCCTGGGAGTCTATGCCCTGAGGTTTTTCTGGCTTCAAATTAAAGTCTATCTACTTATATCAATTGTTTAACTTTCATGTTCATTGTCTGCTAATTTCACTCAATTTAGTTTATGAAATTATTTAGCTTTAAAAATTTTGTGAGCTGTAAGTACAATAGTTTTACACCTGGTTAATATGTGCACACATTCCGGCAGCATCAGATAAAAGTCATATTCACTTTATGGGGGTTGGAGACCATTTCATTCTTCATGCATCATTAAAGACCGGAGAATATTCAAACTCAAAAGAACAATTCGAATATAGTTATTAAAGGTCAGCAGTAAGAGAAAATACACCAGGGGAATAGGAGGGTGTTTTCATGAAGTCCTCTAGAAATAAGTTGCTTTATTTCTCTATTCAAAGCGACCTTTAAATACCTTAGCCCTATGTTGAAACACTAATTTGGTCATGATGATTTATTTGCTAGTGAAGAGAGCAGTCAATGTGACCTGTTTAGGTCAGCTTTTACAGGCAGAAAGTTTATCTTTCTCCTACAGTCTTCCTCAAGAGACAAACAGGAGCCTCTGGGCTCTTCGAGTTCATTTTATGGACCCTCCACCCATTCTCGGATGTAAGGAGGAATGTGGTGAGGGGGCCCACCTCCCTCTGCATGTCCTAGAGCCAGGCTCCTCCATGAGTTTTTCTAATTTAAAAACTTGCCTTGGTCATCATTTCCATCTCATATTCTTTCATTAATTTCCATCTCATATTCTTTTATTCTATTGTTTTCTGTCTTCTTTGGTATAATTAACTGATTATTAATTAAGTAGTAGAAAAAGTCACAAAGTTAGATCATAGCTTCAGAAATTAATGTTTTTCTACCTGTCATGTGCATTTTACATACTTTAGAAAGAAATATTTTAATTCTAAGTATTTCAATTATAAGGGTTTTGACCTTTCTTTGAGCTCACAAAGGATTTTGATAACTTGTCAAATAACACAATGCAGTTTTAATAGGTCAGGGAAAAGGCCTCTGTGTCCATTTTGGTTGGAATGATAAAGTCATAGGGAGCTTAGGCACAGAATAATTGTAATCCATTTCATTTCATTTCATTGAAATAAATCATTTTTCCCTTTAGTTAAGCTATGGAGAGGCATGGTACCCATTCATCTATAGGTAAAACTTCAAAATCATTTGATTAAATAGGTTAATTGAATTTCTGAAAATGTATGACTCAAAAAGTGGGGAATCGAATTAAAAGTTATAACTAGATAGTGAATTTTGAACAAAAAAGGAGTATAATGTTTTTGGGGTGACAGTAAAACGGAATTTTACAGTGATAAATTCCAATGGAAAGTTACTTGGAAAAAAACTGCTTCACTTATTCTGAGTTAGAAATCTCACATCTCACTCACATTGGTTGCAAGATTCTCACTGTCTCTGTAAGAATTTTGCTCAATATTATCCAGAGATATCGTAATTTTTAATCACTTGTGCCGTGGTATTTATTCTTGCACAGTTCCAAATTCTCGATTAAGGTCTTCGATTCTGATTGTTCCTTATGACCTTTTGTTTCCGTGTCAGAAGAGCACACAAAGTACTGGGTGAATGATAATGAACTTGGAGTTTGAGTCTTAAGACTAAAAATAGAAATAACCATTTATCCACTTATCGTAAAGGTCACTTACCTATTCTTTATCAAAATTTTCTCTGAAAATAAGGATTGAAATGTTCTTAACCTGACAAAAACATGCGTAAGAAACTGAGAAATATTCTTTGTGATTGCACTAAAAAATTCAAACACCTAAGAATGAGGCAAATTAGAAATGTGCAAGTTGCACTTTTTTTTAACAAAACATTGGTATTTTTACAAAAAATTATAAACAATTGATAAGAAAAACCAAAGTAACACATGTGTATTGGTAGATTCAGCATTGCCAAGAGGCAGCAGCTGGGTGTTATGCCTGTAATCTAAGTACTTGAGACACGGAGAGAGGAGAATTTCAGTGAGGCAGAGTGCGTGTTGGTCTATGTAATGAGTTCTTGGCAGCCTTAACTATATAGTAAGTTTATCTCTATATTCAAATGAATGTCAGTCATATACCTAGTGAATTTATTTTTGTGTATATGTGGCATTAGAAACTGAACACAAGGCCTTGCACATGTTAGAAAAGTGTTCTACTCAGGAAATACATATCCTTCATCCAACCACAAACTATAAATTAATTAATTAATTAATTAAATGTGCATTAATGTTTTGCCTGCATGTATGTCTGTGTGAGGATGGTAGATCTTGGAGTTATAGACAGTTGTAAACTGCCATGTGGGTGCTGGGAATTGAACCTGGGTCCTCTGGAAGAGCAGTCAATGTTTTAACCACTGAGCTGTCTGTCCAAACCTAGCAATAAACTTTTAATGTAACCCTAATCCTGACACTCTTTTGAAGAAATTAACAAACTCTGAAATTTAAGTTAAAATACAAAGAATTCAACACAGCCAAATCAATCTTGAAAATGAGTCAAGTGTGAAGCTGTTCAGTGCCTTATTTTAGGTTATAAATATCCAAACCAAATTAAGAAGATCAATAAAATCCAATAGACCCCAGAAATCATCAAACATATACAACCATATTTTTTATTAACGTATCCACGCAGTGGATATTTATTGGAGAACTCGAATCTTTGATATAAGTAAAATTATCATAATTTTTACTTAATTGCAAATAGACATCAATTTGAAACACATCATAGTCTTGAATTTAACAAACTGAACTAACTATGAAAAGGGTTGAAGAAGACAAAAAGAGACTGCTTTGCGGGGAGCACAGCAACAAAAAGCATGGATTATGGAAATAAAATATCGCAAGATAAATTGTTTTAGCAGAAAGAACTCATGTGCCAAGACGTCTCGCGCAAGGACTGACAAACGCATTGTGGATTTGGAGGAACAATTCTGAGCACACCTGACTGAGAAAGGGCTCATCAGATACACACACAGATTTCCCCCCGATGGAAGAGTACAAATAAGAAATAGACAAGAGAGGTAAGTGAACAATCCACAAAAGAATATTAAAGAATTAATGAGTAGGAATTTGGCGTCACTGGTAATCAGGAAAATGTAAATTGAAATCACAATGAGTTATCACTTTATATCCACTAGGGTGGCTAGAATAAAATAGCCCAACAATCTCCAAATGTGGTGCGGATATAAAGGAACCGGGGTCCTTCCAGTCCTCTTCTGAAATGAGCTAAAGCTTGTCTCTGTGCTCAGTTCCATTAAACGTGATTTAATTCTTGGGATAAAATTACTTCAGAAATTTTTATTCATTTATAAATTTACCTAACAATTATGTATTTAGAATTCATAATGGAAGAAACAAAGTTCATGCCTTGAAGGAGCATGAAGACAGATTTATAAATTGAAGCCCTGCTAAGTCTGCCACATTTTCTTGAAGCTTGGACACATATATTAATCTATAACTAATTTCAAAATCACCCTGACAGTTGATTGAATTTCCTACCAGGAAGTTTTCATTAAATCAAGAGCAGCACACTAACTGAATCTAGCTATTATGTCCAAGACGGCTTGCTTTTCTGTCTGGAGGAAGTTAATAATGAAATATGAATGAACTAAAAGAAGGTGGAGGGAGGGGGATCAGCAGCAAGGGACAGGAGGTTGGATAAAGCAGTGGGAGAGAGGTTGTCTAGGAATCGAGGGCAATCTTGTATGAATGCATGTACATCTTAGTGAAACCCATTACTCTGTGTGTTACCTTTAAAAAGGTGAAAACAGGCAGGCTGACCTCTGTGAGTTCGAGGCCAGCCTGGTCTACAAGACCTAGTTCCAGGACAGGCTCCAAAAGCTACAGAGGATTGTTCACTTACCTCTTTTGTTTATTTCTTATTTGTACTCTTCCATCGGTGGGAAATCTGTGTGTGTATCTGATGAGCCCTTTCTCAGCGATGTGTGCTCAGAATCATTCCTCCAAACCTATAATGCGTTTGTCGGTTCTTCTAGTCCTTGCCCGAGATGTCTTGGCACACAAGTTCTTTCTGCTAAAAACCCTGTCTCGAAAAAACAAAATAAACAAATAAATATAAATAAATAAATAAAATAAAGGTGAAAATAGAAAGCAATAACAGAAAAACAGTCATGAATTCTTAGAAGTTGTAGATCTTTATATTTTACGTGTATGTTGTGGGATTAGTAATTTTTTGGTTCATTTCACACAAAAACATAAAACAGCCTTTGAGTGTCCAAAGCTTGAAAAGGTGTCTTGGTTGATGGTGGACGTTGGTGCAGGTCTCTCGTTTACTACGTGGGTAAGTTTAGGCAAGCGCTCTCCTTCGGAGGACCTCGGTTCCTTTGTAGCAATGATGCCATCAGCATTATTGAAATTTACTGAGATTTTAGTGTCTAGGATGGTGCTTCATAGATTTCAGGTGTTCATTAAATTGAAACTCTTATTAATTAAAAATTCTCTTTGATTGGTATCAAAGTGTTAGCCAATATCAACTGAGCAGAAGGCCTACAAGACTGAGCAAGTTTGTAGATGGCTTACCGACAGACAGCCTATCAGAGGGCATTTCAGCCACTGAGATATGGAGGGTGAATCCCAGTGAGAAGCTTTCACCATTTGACTAAGGTTCAAGACTGATTGGTTACAGACAATTAAGAAGCAGTGACTTGGCTAAGTTTGACCAGAATACCAACCTTGTTCTCTAAATTTTCTTTTTTCTAAAAGAATATTTAATAGTTTAGGGTTAAGTGAGGTTAGCAATTTCAAAAGTAATCACAGTCACAGGTGTGTCTCTGGGAAATGGTCTTAATAGGAACTACTATGACCAGCTTTTGTATTTGAATGCAAAAGAGCTCAAACTCTATTCGTTGATCTTTTATGAATTTTTAAACTATGCAAACAATGATTTATTTTTTCTAATCTTCTTTATCTTTACACTGATAGGCCATATATTCCTGAACAACATTTACTTAGAACTGCTTGCTTTGTTCCATTGTGCAAACACCAGATATACTTACCCAAATCCTGGTAATGATGGTACACCTGCATGATAGAACTATAGAAAAGTACTGTCTCATGGTGTCTTTCGCTGACTGTGATGCTATGTGATACACAGATGTGCGTTTCTATTTCTCTCTGTATCTATATCCTGAGGAGTGAAACAAAGAGACTAATTGCTTTGGAGATGGCAACTGCTTTTAACTGGAAACAGGCCTGTTAAGAGGGATTTCCGTTGAGGTGAGAGATTCAATATTGTGGACAGAAAGAGAGTGAAGAAGAAATGTGGATGTCACCTAAGAAATGATGAGGGGAAGGTTCCCCTCATCAACAAGAGCCTGGGACATTTGTGTGAATTGCTTATGGCCTCTATTCCCTCACTCACTGAACAATCACTGTGCAAAATACTTTGAGAGACAATGAGCCCACAAAGATATCAAAGACTAGGTCTTTTCTTTGAAAGAGCTGGTCACAGACTGGAGAGACCAATATTCATACAATACACAGATGGACAGTGTTGTAGTGGAAAAATCAGAACCCTTAGAACACTTCAGTAAACTTGGGTGGAAAAGGGAAGCACATTATGTCTAAAGGAGGTGAGAATCCCTTAGTGCAGAAAGGACAGACCATTTCAGAGAGAAAGAACAGTAGGGCAAAGTAATAAAACATGTAGAACGGCAAGCTTGGCAAGTGGCATCTATCTGTACTCATAAAAGGCCTGGTCATGCAGCTGGCTTAATTTCTGTTGGGAGCCACCTGGAGGCACAGGTGGTCCTGCAGTTTGGAGGTAGCCATGTGGGGCTGAGCACCCCTGCCTGCACCCTTGCCTGCACATGCTCAGACCAGCAGAATGGCATTAACCAATCAGGACAGCGTTCAAGCCGCTCCACCGTTTAAAAGCAGATGCCTCGGGACCCTACTTCCTCTCTCTAAGCTTTCTCTCGTCCCTGCTCTATCGTCCCTTCCCCCAATTTTCCTCAAGGGAATGCTCCAAATAAAGATGTGACCAGAGAAGGAATTCTCGTTTTTGGTGGGGTTCATTCCTGCTGGACAGGATGGCGCCCCGCAACTGGTGCTCGAAACCCCGGACGCTGAGGGACCCTGACAACTACGCCGGGGGACCCTGAGAAAGCCCGGGAGAAAAAGCCAAGATCAGACACCAGCACAGAGAGCCTTGAATTTCAGAACTCTGAGAACATGGAGCGGTGAGTGACGTCGGTTGAAATCCCCAGAAAGGGGAGGAAAAGAAATGTAAAAAGGAATTTCAAAGGATAGGCCTAAAATAGAAAAGAAAATACAAAAAAAAAAATCAAAGTTAAGGTATCTGAAAGAAGGTACAGAAAGCAACGGGGAAGAAAAATCCCTTAAGTTCAGTGCAGGTGGAGCTGAGAAAAAGCGAGGTTTACGGTTGGGAGATCCGCGGCTTCCTCCGTGCATACTCGCTGATAGAGACTGGAGGCAACAGTCTCGTAGGGAGGCAAACTTGATCACTGCCTTCCCTGTTCTTAAAGAGCCACAGAGCTTTTGGAGGTGATTTTCGCCTAATTTTTTGTTAAGAGAGCTCAGTCTCTGGCTCTCACGTACAAAAAACTTTAATTTTTTGACTGAGAAAGACAAGCTGCTTGATCGTGCTGAGAGTGCTGGCGGCAGCCGGCCCGCCTTTGAGCGGTAATGCCTGATTAGAAACACGGAAGTGGGCCAGGCACGGTGGTGCACACCTGTGATCCCAGCTACTCAGGAGGGAGACGCAACCAGTTGCTGGCGGGGAGTTTGCTGGAGGCCTACGAACAGCCAGGTCCGACGGGCGGGCTAAAGTCCGTGTGACATCAGAGGCTATATGTCCCGGCCTTCTGGCGGGGCTATGGTTTTTGGAGGACTTTTTCAGCACCTGAGCGGACTCGCCTGACTGAGGCGGAAGCTGCGTGGTGAGCAGCGGCGCCATAGAAAGCAGAGAGGAGCTGAATCGGCTCTGCAGAAAAACTGTGTTTCCATAGCATCATGGGCGGGCGGAGATGAGTTCCCAGAGAACGGGGCTCTGCGCGCGGGCGGACCGGGCAGGAGAAGCCCCTCCACGGGTGGGCGGATGCCCCCCCTCGCCGGAGCTTGGAAAAGGCTCACAGCCGGCGGTGCGAGTTCATTGCCTGAGGTGAAACGGCGAGCCCGCGCACGGCCCGGGGCGGAGCCATGCCTTTGGGCCATGCGGAGCGCGCCATTATGGGCTTCAGAGGCGGAGCTGTGGCAGCCTCCGCTGTCCGCTGCTGCCGCCGCCCTCAGCCAAGGTCGCCAAGAATTTAGTCAGATAAAAACATTTGTCGCCAAAAAATTCAGTCAGATAAAAACATTTATCCCCCCAAACATCGCCCCTTTGTCAGCAGGAAGTAGCCAGATGATCGACGTCCATTCTCCCTCAAAGAACTGGTCCTAATTATCATAATAAAGGCGCGTCAACCTGGTTACCATTACCTATTGCCCTTGGCAACGGGTGAAATAAACAATGTTACCTAGAGGTTTTTCCATCTGAATAGGGGAGCTGGAGAGATGGCTCAGAGGTTAAGAGCACTGACTGCTCTTCCAAAGGTTATGAGTTCAATTCCCAGTGACAACTGCTTTGGTTTTTAAACAATAGAGGGGGACTACACTACCAGTGACAGCTTCCCCCAGAGAAAGGATTTCTCTTGCATTCTTTTTACACTTAATTTTTAATTCAAAATTTTGCTGGTACAGGCAAACAAGATTTGCTTTTTGAAGCAGAGACCTGCAGATCTCTAAGTTCAAAACCAGCCTACTTCCAGTACTGATTGTGCTGAATTTTTACACTGAGAGTTTTTAATACTCTTAAATGTTAATTTGGGAGGAGAGTTTTGTTTATGTTTTTCTAGGAATGCTGACATACATCTGGATGCCAGCGAGACCGACCAGAGAGATAAAGAAGATGACCCAGTGGATGCTGAGTGTCCTGCTGTGGAAGATTCGTGCGGAGACAGCAGAGATGACCTTCTGGGCAGTGCCAAGAGCAGCTGTTTCACAACATCGACTTGAGCAACACCCTGTGCAACCTCTTATCTCTTAACAATTTTCTGACTGACTCTATTCTGCCTTTCTCCCTCCTTGGAGATGGGTGGGAGCAGAGATATCCTTGGCATGCTGCGTCTAGGTGGGGACCAGATTGGAAAATAGTTTTGCCTTATTGCTCTTAAAGACAATAATTAGGGGGAGATGTTGGGAGCCACCTGGAGGCACAGGTGGTCCTGCAGTTTGGAGGTAGCCATGTGGGGCTGAGCACCCCTGCCTGCACCCTTGCCTGCACATGCTCAGACCAGCAGAATGGCATTAACCAATCAGGACAGCGTTCAAGCCGCTCCACCGTTTAAAAGCAGATGCCTCGGGACCCTACTTCCTCTCTCTAAGCTTTCTCTCGTCCCTGCTCTATCGTCCCTTCCCCCAATTTTCCTCAAGGGAATGCTCCAAATAAAGATGTGACCAGAGAAGGAATTCTCGTTTTTGGTGGGGTTCATTCCTGCTGGACAGGATGGCGCCCCGCAAATTTCCAACTTACTCTGTGTGTGTGTGTGTGTGTGTGTGTGTGAGTGATTTTATAACAAGGGAAAATTGAAGAAATAGCCATGGAAAATGTCCCTCTGCCCGTAATTCCCATTCAAAGGGCTTGTGAAACATCAAATAGGCAATGAAGTTTCTTAAGAAAAATGTCCCTAATTTTGAATGCAATTTGAAAGTCATCAGAACAATGACGAGCGTCAAAGCTCTCTATTACGAGATTTGCCGGGAAAAGAAGGGATCAGAACTCCTGCGTGTTGACTTTTAAGAAGCTTTAGCTAAGCTTGAATACCAAACCACTGCTTGACAGGCTTGACTAGATCCATTTGCCATTGCAACTGATTTCACGAGCAGTAATGTGCGTCTTTCTTCTCTTAGGTGCACAATTTCAAATACTCTAAACCTTCAAGAAGATTGGGTGTGGCATCGCTTTATACCTGTGTCAATTTGATAGGCAAAAAATATCATGCAGTTTTTAGAAAGTAAAATTCAAGTATTCTGAGATTCTATTCAAATTTGTTTCCCCAAACAGTACTGCCAATGGGGACCAAGTGTTCAGATGCTGGAGGCTTTAGAGGGAATTCCAATTCAAACCACTGCAGTTTTCCAACAAATTTTATGGGAAACTGGAAACTAAATACCCTTTTAACCAAAGGCAAGGGAAATGTAGTTGTGCCATGTTGCTGTGTCATATTTTGCGGTGTTCTAGTCCTTACTATTCCACCCAGGCTTACTCCTGTGGAGAACACACAGGTTTCATATTATGAAGTTAGACAAAAGTCTATTGCTAGAAAGGTCACAGGCCTTAGCAGGAAGTCAACTTCTGTTGGATTGCTAAGCGTACACATAACCAAACTACCTTTGTAATTTTCACATTGTAGCCATAGACTTGGGATGGAGAAAAGCTTTTGACAGTGAATGACTGTTAGTGTAGACTCATAACTCACCTCAGAACAAAGACAATATGATGTCAAGTACTCCACCCTAAAGAAGAAATCTATGTCACGCTCTTCAAGTCCTAGGGAATATCATGGAAGAAGGGACAGAAAAAGGGGGATGAGTGCTATGAAATGTTGTCATCTGGATATGATGCGGTCACAGCAATTATATACACATGACTGATGTGGGTTCCTAGAAAAGTCATGCTGCCTGCCTGGCTCTAAGCATCTCCCCTCTTTCTCCCTCATCCTCTCCTTTCTCCTCTTCTGTCTTCCTCCTACTTATTATCTCTGCCTACCAGCCCTGCCTATCACTTTACTGCCTAGCTACTGGCAATTCAGCTTTTTATTAGACTAATCCGGTGCCTTAGACAGGCAAAGCAACACATCTTTACACTGCTAAACAAATACAGCATGAATGAATGAATTCAATCATCTTTACTTTATTGAATGCAGCATAAACAAATATAACACACTTTTACATAGTTAAAATCATGTTCCACAACACCTCTGCTTCCTGGAGAAGCTGTTGGCAGTTAATGGTACCAGGGAGGAAGTGTCTTTTTATCCCCAGTGATAAAGTAATTATGGTAAACAAGCACAATTAAACTCATTGGTTCTTTGTGTCGCTCTCCTTCATACTCTACTCTCTAGCACACAGAAAGATGAAGAGAAAGTAGGGGAGGGACTAGTTGGGTTAGCAGGAACATAGGATGATAGGAAAGTGTAACATCATCTCAATACATTGCATATACATGTGAAACTGTTAAGCATGGTCTATCTATTTATGTACCTACTTATTTGTCTATCCTTGTTTCAGTCTATCCAGTCTTGTCTGTCTATTCTTTCTTTCTATCTTTCTATCTATCTATCTATCTATCTATCTATCTATCTATCTATCTATCTATCTATCACCTATCTTTAGGTGTATTTTTAAGGTTTTAAAATGTTTTCTAATGCTTCCCTTTCTCTCCTCCAATTCTTCCCAATTCCCCCTCACCTTCTTTCAAATTTATGACTTCTTCAGTAATTATAAGGGTTACATATAATACACACACAAATGAACTTTAAAAGTAGGTCATCCTTGTCACTCCTTCTGCAGCTGGTGACTGTTCCTCCCCTGCTCTATTCAGACAACTGCTTGTCCCTAGCTGCTTAAGTGATATTTTGCCTTATATTGTACGTATTCTGGATTAATTCCCTAAGAAAAAAATTGCTGTAATTTTAGATTTCAGATTCCAGCAGAGATGCTTTCTTCTGTCTCTCATGTGACTCCAAGGTTGGAAATATCTTAAATGTATATTTTAAATTAATCTCTAGCAGGGCTATCTTCTCACGTTGTTGAATATCATTGACCATTGCAGATTTTAATGGTTACATTAGATGTCACCTTATAGAAAGTTGTTAACATAATTCCTGATTTCTAGGTGGTCACAATCCAGAAAGATTTCTATACATTTATCAGACATTTCATCATTTGTTTTCACCACATTAAACAAAAAGGAAAGTTCATTTTTCTTTTCTTCCACAGAAGCTTTGTTTTCTCAACAACATAACAACCGAAGAGGATGGAATGAAACTCAGACTACATGTATGGCTTCTCCTTATAGCTGCTGTCCTTTGAGCAATGTATTCTATAGAATTTACATAGAGGAAGGTTTCAAAGGCCCGTGCGAGCTGCCCTTATCTCTCCTTAAGGGAAAACTGCTAAAACCCAGGAGGCAATGGCAGACCAAAGAAAAACATGAGCTCAAAGGACATATGCCATCCCACAAAAGAACCTCTCAGAACAAGAAGACCTTTTCTTATCCAGGTGAGAAGAAATAATAAACGCTGGTTATCAGTTACCTTGATCTGGGGTGGAGAGAATGAATGTAGTCTTTGAATCACCTTAATAAGGCAGCGTGGACTTGATGGGGGCATTTTAGACATAGCTTGCATTCTGGTCTTAACCTTTCAGGACACAGCCATTGCCCTCCTGTCAATTACTACCCTCTCTTCATTGACAAGCCTGATGGGTTATAAGTATTTGAGATGCACTGAAGAGTCAAAAAACCAAACAGAAACAAAACAAAAAGAGGGAGACATTTAATGCTGCCATGGCGCTTCTGTGCATAGGAACTGAGGCTCATAAAAGGAGGAAACCGCTGTAGGGAAAAAAGGCTGAGACCTCCTTTCTATTGAGCAAAGCAGTTAGTATGTCCGCTTCTGTAGAGACTGTATGCCAGAGTGCTCCTATCCCTTTTTCTGAGGTGACTCTTAAACAGGTTTTCAGAAAAGCAAGTAATTTAGGTTTGTTCTTTCTAAGTTTCTACTGCTTGTTATCAGCTGGATCTCCCAATGGCTTCCCACCTGAACCTGATCCTCATTCCAGAAATGCAAAGCCTGGTTCTTTGTGTTCACTACGGCTCTTCTGTCTTTCCATGAGCTAAGACTATAAATCCCACAGTGAAACATGCATAAACACAAACTAGACGGGATTAGACCACACTGTTTAGTTCATCTCAGTTTACAAAAACCCTTTCTCTCTGCCTGAAAGGCTGCCACAGAAATTCAGAAAAAGCATCTTGCAAGAATGACATGAGAACTTGGTGCACTAAGTGTGGAGAGAGAGTCAAAAGAGCTACTCCTTCCCTAGAGCATTTCCCAGCAGCCCTATGGATATTTTCCAGAATACAACATTGTTGGTTAATACTATAAATTATCATCACTATGGAGAAAAAACCCAACCCTATTCCTGTTCAAAATTTAAACAATACAACCTCCAAGAAACGAGAGAAGTATAGCTTAAACTAGCCCTTCAGTTCGCCTCTTCAAAAATGATTGTTGTGCATGTATATGTGTGTAAGTACAGGGGCATTAAAGGCATAGCATGGATGTGAGGGTAAGAGTACAACCTTGTGGAGTTAATGCTTCCTCTCCTTCTCTCTGTAGGTTTCCGAACTTGTACTCAGCCTGCTAGACCTGTGTGGCAAACATTTTCACCCATCTGACCATCTCATTGGTCTCCAAACTACTTCCAACTCCCATGCTTAGAACATATGTTTGGGGATCCAGTGCAACGAGTTCTGGTATGAGAATAACCGAAAGGTTTTGAGTTCTAGGAGGAGCAGCCAATGGCAGCTGTCCTTAGCATGTTCACATAACTGAAATAGTAAGCAGTACAATCTCTGAACAAAAGTTATGTTCCCTAACAGATATGGGAACCTAGACAACAAGGGCTTGAGGGTTGAAAACCTGATGTCATGAGCACTAGTTCTATAGAAAAGCCATGTGTGGCAGAACCATCCTGGGTAGATGTATGTGAACAAACACTTCATTGTAATTTTGAATTTAGATGAACTATGCTCTACGGAGTCCTTCTCCCCAGTGTTCCTCAGGCTGAACTCTACATACTACTCTTTGAATGTCCCAAAAGATCCTATTTACTTTGATCGGAGATAGATGTTCATTCCCCTAATCTCATGCCCCATTCTCTCAAGTTGGTGTAATTTGAGGATGCTTCAGAGTTTACATATGTCAGACTCAACCAAGGGTCCTGATGTCAGTTTCAAAGTACTAGTCTTTTAAAACACAGAATTTAGATGAACCAAAAAGAAAAACTTATTTCAGTTTAAATAGTCATGGTCATGAATGTATCATGTGGGAAGCTGCTTGGCTGCAAACCAAAGAGAAACTAAAATCAACACAGGGTGGTGAGGGTGGCATTAGTTTTTGGCAGTAGCAGTGGTAGAAGGGGTATGTGTATGGCTATTGCAAGTAGCAAAGATAACCCACTGAGTACTAGGCTACAATTTCTAGAACATTCCCTATTTACCTAGCACATTGCTATTTACCTAGCACTCATCTGGAGACTAGCAATGTTGTTTTAACATACAAAGTAAAAAGAACCTGTACTGTATTATCATCTGTAGCGTTTATATCTTGCTGTGAGTTCACTGGTAGATGACACGAATGGATGAAACACTAGCATTTAGTGTTGACTTCTCCTCCATTCTAGTTTAACACGTATTTCTAAAGGCAGACTCATCGTTGCCTGGCCTGATTCTTCTGACTGGGGTAGCTCTCTTTATTGGTAATTGTAGATAATTGCATGAGCATGTATTCTCGAAGCACTTAGGATGGAGAATGTTTACACAGACCCTGTGGAGATCAGTCTGCTCACATGGTTTTAAATGCAATGAAGTTATAATTCAGAATGAACTGCCTGCCAATGTCATGTTCCATAAGAAATTCTGGCATCCTTAGCAAGTGATATGTTTATTGATGCAGTCTCCTTGGCAACTTACTTGGTCCATGGACAAGTGCTTCTTTATATCCAGGATGGTTATGGGAAGGTTCATCATAAATGTTTTTGAATACTGACCCTTGATATTACATACTGATGGTTGAAATTTCCATCTAGAAATGAAAATGATTCATATTTTATTCTAAATAAATCTTTGGAAAATTACTTTCATTAGATAAAATAGATATATGAAAATGGGATGCTAATTTTCTTTAAAAGACATGAAATTTGGAGGGAAATTTGTTGGGATTACATGGGAGGAGTTGGCACAAGGGGTGCTGGATATGAGCAAAATGTATACATCTATGAAATTCTCAAAGAAGAGATCAAATATATATTGAAAGGGCAGATTTATTGTTATAACAAATTTTCTCTTCCTATTGAATAGTCTGTCTTCTGTCTGCTCCATCTATTATTCTTTTAAAAAATAATATGATGATGGGATGCCCCAGGCGGCCTGCGAGCCAGGCAGAGGCTGCCGCCAGAGCAGTGCAGGGTCCCCGGGTAGCAGCAGAGTCAGGCGGCTGGATGCGGTGGATGGCAGAATAAATGGACATAAGGCTATACATAAAGCTAAACATTTATTACTTAAAGAAAGGGAGACATAGACAAACATAGAGAGAGACAGAAAACACATGTGCACATGGCAAGAGACGGACAGAAAAGGGGAAAGCCAAGATGGCGACGAAGTCAGAAGTGGCTGGGGGTGGGCGTGGCTAGCTCTTAAAGTGATGGCAAAGGAATAACACCATCATCCTACACAATTCCTGAGGGAACACTGTCATCCAAGAATGACAACATTCCCACAGATGTCTTTCCCCCTGAATTAGTCCTGATTCTTTCAACCATGGTTCCAGGAAATTATCGAATAAGCCTGCTGTCCCGTCTTTGTGCAAATGACGGTTCACAGAGCCATTTACATTTCTCCATTGCTTTCTTTCTTTAGGTGTTTGATCTTGATAATTTCTTTAGTCTTTCAATATAGTTTATAACTGTAAACCTTTTTATTCCTTTTCCTCTGTCCATCTGTATGTTTCCCTTGTGCTTGTTTTCTTTCTGTTTTTGTTATTTGTTTTCTAGCTTCCTTTGGTGTTAGGCATGAAACCATTATGTTTATTATTATTATTATAATAATAATAATTGTTATTAGCTTGTATTTCACCAATGAGCTAAATTCCCAACCACTGCTGTAACCTCTCTTAACTTTGGTCTTCCTCTCTGTTGTCTTCTCCGTGATTCTCCTCATTGTCTCTTATGTTTGTATCTTATAAGTTACTGCTTCTTTTCTTATTGTTGTTGTTCCTTATGGTTATAATTGAATTTAGGGTATTTTCATATTCTGCATTGTGTGGAATATACCTTTGGAGACTTAACTGCCTCTTCCAGGGAGCCTAGTCCTACTTCACTGGAGGTCACTCTTAGAACTACTGCTTTGATCCCCTAGTCTTTCCATTTTTTTCCATGCAGAAGAAATCTCAACTTATTTATGCTTGTCTTTGTGGTCTTTGGAGTCCATTCCTGAGAAGACACCTTGCAAATGTTTGTTGAATGTCAGATAACTTTAACATTGCTTAAGAGTTTGGTTAGACACAGAAATGGATAAGCTGAAATTCTTGGATAGCCCTGTCTATATCACAGTTTGTAGCATAGTGTAGGTAGCCAATAAAGAGCTTCTTAATTATACCAAAATTTTGATAAATAAATAATCTAAGGCCAATGTTAATACCGAAGTCTTATCATTGCTGATGTAAGCATATTTACTCATATCCTGGAGTAAACTTTTACTTGCAAAGAGTATTTAGACTGCCATGGGACAGAATCACACTTTTTTATTCAATTGAAAAATAATATTTTAAGGAGCATGTGCAGATCCCAGTTTCCCTTCCCTTTTTTTCCCTCCCAACCCTTCCCATCTCCCAACTTATCCAACTCAACCCCTTCTTAACTATTTCTTTAGAAAATAACCAGACCAATGAGAAACCAAACAAACCAGAATAAAACAAAGCAAATAGACAGAGAAAAGTAAGAGAAAAAACAAAACAAGAACAGAAAAACAAAGAAGCCAAAGAAAAACCCCACCCAATAAAACCCATTAAAAATATGTGAACCATAATAGATAAGCAAAAAGCAAGAGAGGTTAAAAAAAACTTGCCCAAAGAAAGCATTATGACAAGACCCAACTGCAGCCCTGGTCTGTGCTGATGCTCATGACTCCTGTTACCATTGTGGGCTGTGCTGACTCCCCAGTTTTGATGGTCACCTGTATCCATGTTGATATAGGGACCATGGCCACCCGGCTGGCCTTCATCACAACCTGGGACCATGTGACAACATGGCCCAGGCTCTGAAGAGAACCATGTCCAGGCCAGAGATCCTACTGCAACCAGGGTCTGTGTTGAAGTCCATGATGCATGTTGTCACTAGGGCCCACACGAAGGCCATGGGGTCTGGGCCACAACCTGCCGCCTGCTTGGAGTCTGCAGCTGGGGCCATAGATCAGGGAGTCCTTGGTGCTCCAGGATCCAGACTATGGTCCAGATTGCTGTCAAGGCCCACGTCAGGATCCATGGCCCTATCGTGGCCAGAGAATGGGTTGACACCTATGGCTCCTGTTACCACCAATGGCTATGAGGATTATGCTAGCTAGACTGCTTTCTGTTGTCTGGTGGTGATGACATCTTTAGGGGACCTTGAGAAAATTGAGATAATGGTCAACTCCTGGAAGAACTAACTGTATTTTTGTTGTTGTTGTTGTTGTTTAGTCTCTGTGTGACGTGAAAGTGTAGGGTTTAGCTGAAGTCTTTGCTGGATAATCTGTGAGACTGGACCATCTCATTTAGCAAGTTTGAAATTGTTCTAGATGTAGAATTTTGAGGAAATAGCAACAAAGGCTTTCTGAGAGCCTAGATTACCTGGGCTACTTAGCTTCAGTCATGGCTGGTTCTTTTCTTCTCTGAAAACACACAAACTTTTAAAGATAACATATATATCTGCATTAACACAAGTATGGAATGTGCTTTGTGCACAAGTCAGTTTCGTTTTATGTTTGAGCAGGTAAAAGGCATTCGTTAACTCTATAAATTTGTTTGGACCATATAACCAAACTGCAATATAAACCTCCATCCATGTTATATGATATGATGACATGTAATAAATCATGAGGACTCTGTAGCCAACAAGATTCATCATGTCTCATCCAGTCTCAGAGCAGTTTCCATGCAGAGAGATCAGCAAACACATCACCTGTCTTGTAGTCTTTTCTGTCTTCCTTCCACATGTCTGTAGCCAAGATCCTCACGAGGTCTCCCCTTGCCAAATCTGATCTTCACTAACTTTGAAGGAATCCCTAGCTTTTGTTTCCTGTGAAAACAAAAGCAAAACCTCTCCCCAATGCAACATATTTTCTGATTTCCTTTATGAAGTTAAGACATTTTAAAAATATATAAGTTGGTTTAATTTAGTCATTTTCTGTAGGCCCATATTTCATACAAGATATTTACAGTCAAGTTCTCTAGCCATGCTTGGTTTCCAAGGTAGTCACTGTCCTGCTGGACAAGCTGTGGCTACCTAACACAAGCCTCAGGATATACTGCTCCTTCTCTTTTGTTATTGTGTAGGTTGCCTGGGGAGAGGTGTGGATTCCAAGCTGGTGACTTGAGTTGCAGGTGTGATGGTACTCCCTGAGCATCCCCCAGAAAAAGAATATTAATGAGCTCCCACTTTGGCTTACCTGGGGGAATAAAATAATAAACGCGGGGGATCTTCAGGAATGGATGAAGCCTGAGACTACCTTCTGATATTGCTGTGTCTCATTTTTTTTTCCCGTGCCTCCGCACCAGTCCAGTTAGGAAAAAGTAGTTTTATGTTGGAGCATCAGACCTCAACAATTTTCATAATCCATTGTCTCAGCCGCGACTGGCTTTTATTCATTAACATTTAAAAATTTTAAATCAATAAACACCATGCAAGATTCAGACACCTTGTATATTTCCCATCATTAATGGTTTATTCTTTTAGATTTTTTTAGTTTGAGAGTTTATTATTTTTAAATTATTTTTTTTCTATGACTATCTATACCAATTTTCTTTTTTTTCCTCCTTCAGCACCTAAGCCTATTCAAACAGATTGTATATATTTAAAAGTTTGGATTTTCAGTCTGGACTTGACTTTACTAAGCTCCTGAAGTGTTCTCTGACCATGTTAGAAAATATTAAACTGTTTGGCTAGGCCCTCTGCTGTGTGGTTTTGGATTGTGGTGCTGGTGGCTGACGGTGCCCCCTTTGGACCCTCCTAACCATCTCAGCTACATCTAATTACCACAGCTCTGGAAAGCTGCTGGGTCCCTGCTGTGGCAGGAGATTCTGTCTGGTCTCCCGCTGCAGATTTAGCACATTGGCTGCTCATAGTAGGGCCACGTAAGCAAGTCACAGGACCTCCGACATGAGCTGTGACTCTGTATGCTTCAAGCAGTGGGCTCTGTGTCCTTGCAGCACATTGGGGCCAAATGTAGTTTGATTTTTCTGTGGGCTGCCAGCTCCCAAATAATGACAAAAAGGCGTATTATAAATTATAAAGGCTCGACTTATAGACTTGTTCCTAACTGGCTCTTATAGCTTAAATGAACTCATTTATATAAATCTGTATGTATATTTGTTTCTACTTTTCCTCTGTAGCTAGAAGCATAAAAGGTTTTGTCTTGCAGCAAATATACATTTTTATGAAAACCAAGTGAAAAGTAATGGAAAAGGAGGCAGTGAACATAGAATGTATCTTGGTTGTTGGCATGTTGCTTGATTTCCTTCAGTCGTATGTTGATTGTTTTAATTCAGTGTCAACACATAAGCCGCAGATCCCTTTTAACTAAAAAAACTTTTAAAAGTTTTTAAAAAATGAAAACATATCATATTTTTATTTTAAACACACACTTAGACATATAGAGAAAGTTGTGGGTTTGTACAAACAGCAATAATGAATGAGGCTTGTGTTTCAATGAGGCTTTTGTGGAATCTTCATCATTGTTAGGTTAAGTGTGTTTACTGGGATTTTAAACTCTTTGCTGTCAGATGATGAAATCATGCTTTTGGAGGATATTTTCCCCCTTTGTGGAGAGTAAGGAAAGTGTGTTGGGATGCAGTTAATGGCATATACAAAATAGTTGCTATGGTAGTTTCATAAAGCATACTGCTTGCTTTATAGCAAGAGTACGTCTTTCTGAGAAATAAAACTGACAAGGGACCCTAGGTGGCTAAGTAATCATGGAAGAGACCCAGTGGGTGAACATGTGACCAGCCCCACTCTCTGTACTGGATAGTGGAACTGGACTGGCCCTAAACTAAGGAGACCCCAAATTTGATTTCAGGGGTTACTTCTTTGTTGACATTGTTTTGACTTTGTGATTTTTCAAAGAAGGGCCCCACATTTTCATTCTGTAGTGAACCTTGAAAGTTACCTGCCTAGTATGGTGTAGGACTTATCCTCCAGATATCTTTCAAGATTTGGAAAGACTTGAACTTTCTCTAACATGCAGAGTGTTCCATGTAGAATGTAGGAAACACCAGAAAACAATGAACAGAGAGAGTATATTACTTTCTTATCATGGTACTATTACAGAATTACTGGCCAAAGCAAATTAAAGAAAGGAAAGTTTACTTTGGATTCCAGTTTGAGGGTACAGTCCGTTATAGGGCAAAAGGCATGAAGACAAGAGCTTGTGGCAACTGATCACACTATATCTAGGAAGCAGGAAGCAATGACTGCTGCCGATTAGCTAAATTTGTTCTTTTAATTCAGTATAGCACTCAAGCCCAGGGGATGGTGCCACCCACATTTACAGTGATTCTTTCTACCTCAGTCAACCAATTCTGAAAAGAAAGCAGCAGCAACAAACAACAACAACAACAACAGCCATTGCTTCACAGATAAGGCCAGTGATTAGTTCTCCAAGTTGATTCTAGATCCTTCCAAGTTGACAATGAAAATTAGCCATCACAATGAGTAAAGGGTTATCTTCCATCTGAGACCTCCAAATGTAGGAAACTGTCTTGTCACCTTAGCAAACTCTGGTCACCACTGAGTGTAATTCTATACTTGGGCAATGAAAACAATTTGAAATGTATAAAAAGATTCCCTTGGAACCAACTTATACTGATGTATCTGAAAAGCATCAGATTCTGTATTTTTGTCAGTTTATCAGTACCACATTTGGGATGGAGGTGGAAAGCTTTATGTATAAGCATGTTCATTATAATATCATTAATGTTAATAAAAATGCAAAATTTTTTGACTATCCATTTATATTCAATCGATTAAGTACATTTTACTGGACTTATGACTTACCATATAGCTATTCAAATGATCTTGTGATATATAATGTTAAATATTGAAATAATGTTACAATATATTATACACAGTATGATCTATTTGAAAAATATATGAATACGGATACATAAGATGTTAAAGAGTTATTAATACAATATAGTTATCTCTAGATAATGGGATAATAATTATTTAATTATATGGCATAATAATGATATAGGATATCATTAGGTTTCAGATTTACTATGAGTTATAAAACATTAATATTAATTAAAATTAAGCAACTAGTCCAAGTAATTAAGCATCAATCCACCATAACAAGTTTTTCCCCATTCTCAAGCATGATTAAAGAGAAAGTTTTGATGTGATCTTAGTTCTTCCTCTTATAGATGTCATGGGCATTCTTATTTGTTTCGAGCCAGCTAGCTCTAACCCACTGTCTCTGGCCTTGCTCTAACCCACTGTCTCTGGCCTTCCTCTGAAACTTCTCCAGAACTGCAGCAGGTGCTGACTACATCACCACAGCTGTTACTGTGTGTAGGTGTGAAAGAAGTGGCAAAGTCTCCATCTGGGAGTTTCAATGCTTGCCAGTTTAATAAGAGAATTCTGGACCAGATTCTGTGGCTAGGCTGTGATCTTCGCTTACCACTGTGGAGGAAAGGGTACACACGGCAGAAGGAGCGTGTCTTTGGAGTTTGCCTGCTGTCACGGAGTACTTCGTTGTATAAGTCCCTTTAGCTCTGGTCTTTTCCTTGGGTGGTGATAGGGAGGAAAGCTGAGCTCGGCATTTCTGTTTGTGTTGCTGTCTGTTCCGTTGTACTGGGTCTTGGCACCATGAAGGGCTGGCTGACAGGAGCCCAAACTTGTTCTGGGATGGACAAATTTCCTTTCCTTCAATGTTGATAGAAATAAGTTATATAACTCTTTGTGGCTGTCAGAAATTTATTCTAACATTGTGGGACACCGTGTACTAACAAATGCACAAAATATAAGACACCGTAGCTTTGCCTACAGCAGTATTAATATTTGCTGTAATAACAGGTTAGTCGTGAGCTTGGTTAAGACCAGTTACTTAAACCAGCTGGTTTCCTGACAGGACTGTCGTGATAAAACAGGATTTGCTAATGTTTGTTATAAAACATTTATATCTTTAGGTTCTTTTCATTTCTACATTCCCATTCAACTTAAGAAGCCTTTTTAAAAAAATCAGAAGCATCTCCAACTCAGAAGTCTGTTAGATATATATTATTTTTAAATGAATAATGGAAACTCTTTTATGATTGCAACCAATGATGTATCTTAAGTGTATTCAGATGTTGGCTTGCCTTTGAGCAGATGCATGAGGTTGAAAGAAGTGTGTAGAGAGAGGAAACACAATAAGAAAACCCATTTATTTATTTATTTATTGCATATCCACGAAGCAACAAATTAGAAAACATTTTTACTTGCTTATTCACTTACTTTACAAATACATTTTTTATTATACACCATCTTAAACTTACTCTCTGAGAATGTTGCCCATGCACGCAATGCATTTGCTCACATTTATCCTCATTTTCCACATCCATCTCCTCACAGATCCCCCCCTTCGTGGACTCTTCTCAGCTTCATTTCTTATTTACCATTTTATTTTAAAAAAGAATCCACTGAGTTTTATTAGTGCTGCCCATATACACGTGGGTTTGGGGCTATTCACTGAAGCATGGTCAACCAACCAGAGACCTTATTCCAAAGAAATGACTTCCCTCCCCTAGAACCCATCAACTAACTGTCAGCAGTTCCCCAGATAGGGGTAGGACTCACATGCCCCTCAGTCAGCTGTGTTGGAATGTTCACTGGTTTAATTTTGTACAGGTCTTATGCAGGCAACCATAATTTCTGTGAGTTCATGTGTACAACGGTCCTGTCACGCCCCAAAGACACTGTTCCACCATCAAACTCCCCAGCATCTAGCTCTCTCCATATTTCCCCTCCCTCCTCTGTGATGTTTCTTGAGCCTTAAAGGGGCAGGTGTTGTAAAGTGATATAGATGTCCCCGTATCCCTTCGTCTTATGAGAAAGAGTCATGATTTGCAGCTCCAGCTGGCACTTAACACATGCTCTTCCTGCTACAGTCTCTCAAATGCTGAGATCACAGTCTGTGTTACCACTCCCTGGTACATTTATCCAATTATTTTTTATTAATGAAAAATTGGGAGTCAGGTATGGGGTGAGAACCAGAATGATCAGAGAAGTGGTGGAGAAGTAACCAGTGACCTCCCATCTCTCTTGTTTCTCCATCCAAAAGGACTGAGATCCCTGCTATGCCCTGCCCTATTAATTCCTACCTCACTATCTATCCTCAGTCCTTCAAAAGCTCTATGGTTAATTTTGATCAGGTAGTAGCTAACTCTGTCCTCTGATTCAAAGCAAACTTTATCGACAGAATGTGATCAAAATATCACCGAACAAGTCCCAATTTAAACATTTCTAGAAGGATCAAAGGCTAATTGATTGTCCCACTTTACAAATGTATTTTTAAAGTTTAGAGAGCATTTTGATTTGAGTGTGCTCATTCTCACCAAAACTGGTACTTAACCTTGGTTCCCAGGGCCATAATGTCATTGGTGAGATCTTAAAGGGGGTGTTTGCTTTTGGGAGGCTCTGCCCTCATAAAAGAATTCGTGTCTTTTTGTGGTAAGAACAAGTAAATTCTTACCCAACAGGGTTTGGATTCGTCCTAAACCAAGGTTGTCTCTGGTGTGGTCTTCCCTGTCTGTTTTCTGCCATGAGTAGAAGCAGCGCATAGTCTTCACTGGGGGCTGGGAAGACAGTGACCAGGGGCTCGTGATCCCTGCTGATAACGTTCATTTCCCTGTAAATTACCCAATCTTAGCAATCATGTTTGTGTGACAGAGACGAACAACAGAGACCAATCTGTTAAAGAAAACTCCTTCGAAGGAAATTAAAGCAATACAATTTTATACAATTTTGACTTTTATAACCTCCAATTAAATTGTGTTTTGATCTAGGAAACATCCATACATTTTCTTTGAGTGTTACAAAATTTGGACAGAAACAGCATCACTCATTTGAACATTCTTTTCTTTATTCTCGGCAAGAGAAGCTGGAGGATACCTGTTAGATGATGGAACTGTAGAGAACATGTGGGAGGTAGGGGTGGGACGGATGAATAGGCAGATGGAAGAAATCTCAGAGACACGTGTGTCTGACAGGCTCAGCTATGCACACATGTGTAAGAGCTTCCATCCAGGACTATTGGTACCTTCTCAAAGATCTTGTCACCAAAGATCCTATTGCCATATTATAGATGCTCTGTTACATAGATGTAATATTAGTAATACTGGCCACAGCTATTCTTTCAAAGGTTCATTTCAGTTCAGAATTCTGCCTCTTGCCTCTTAAAATTTACAGGCTAGGGGCTAGAGAGGTAGCTCAATGGTTAAGAGCATTTACTGGTCTTGCAGAGGACCAGGGTTTTGTTCCCAGCACCCAGGTTGGGTGGCTTAAAACTGCCTGTAACTCCATTTCCGGGCATCTGATGCCCTCTTCTTGTCTGCTTGGGGGTTATGTCTTGGTCCATGGTCTTGCCACGGCAGGTCTCTGAGTTGATGTCTGTGGCTATTGTCACTGAGGGCTGTGCAGAGGCCTTCAGTCCAGGCTGATACCTGAGGCCATGTTGGTCTTAGAGAGTCAAGCTGCCACTGGGGCCATACCTGGGTGACCCATGCTGCCACCTGAGGACCATAGTGTCCTCTAAACTATGGCTTTTGGGCCATGTCTGGTTTTGTAGCCCTACTGCAGCCGGGGTCCGTGTCGATGTCCTTGGCTCCTGTTATCATCAAAGGCCCAGCCTATGCCTGAGGTCTGGGCTGCCACTTGGGGACATGTTGGCGTTTGGAAGCCACACCACCATTGGGACTATGCTGATGGGTGATCTACAATGCCAACAAGGACCATGGTGACATCCAGGTGTGAGTTGTTGCCAAGGACCATGGGACCCTCTCTGAGTCCCGTAATCCTACTGCAGCCCAAGGCTATGCTGATGTCTATGGCCTGTATTGTGATCTAAGGCCACACTGATGCTCAGGATCTCGGCCTTCATCTCTGGCATTCTTGGTACCCAAGGGCTGTGCCATTGCTGGGCCTATAGAGACCTGAGTGACCTGTGCTGCTACCTGGGACCAGGGATCCTATGGGTTTGAGCGGCTGCTGGAGCCATGTCTGGGTCTGTGACCCTGCTGCAGTTAGGGTCTGCCTAATGTCTGAGGTTCCTAATGCCACCGAAGTCTGTGCAGATGCTCAGTATCTGGGCCCACAGCAGGAACCATGTGGGAGTTAAAGGGCCATGCCGCTGCTGGGTCTGTGCTGATCTGAGTGACCTGCACTTCCGACTGGGACCATGGTGACATCTGGACCAGGGCTGCTGTCAAGGACCATATCTGTGTTTATGGTATAACTACTGCTGGAGTCTGTATTGATGTTGGGGGTGGGGTAGGTAAGCTGGACCTGTGTGCTTGAGAGCAGGAGAGCTGTCTTGCTTCTATCTCCCATATGCCATGGGGTAGGAAGAATAATGGAAATATGTCTTTCCTCACTACTTGCCACCTATGACAGGAGAGTGGCCTTGGAGACATGAGAACGGAATCACTGAGCTGACTCTCCCCTTCACTAAGTGCAAAAAAATCCAGAGAGAGGGTCTCGCACCTGACTTGGATAAAACAGTAGCAAACAGTAGGACTGGGCTTAGTGGTGTGAGTGGGAGTGAGCAAGGCCCGAGGGTGCGAGAGCAGAGAACTGGCCGGCTCCTTGTCTGCTACATGGGGCGAGCAAGCCAACATTGGAGAGCCTGCCCAGGTAATAATGATGAGGGAAAGCTGGCAGGCTGACCAACCCAGGGACCACCCAGGTTCAGAACCAGGACTGTGAGGTAGACCACATCCATCTCATTTATGAACTGCTGAGGTGTGTGAAGTGGACCAACCTGCAGATCCAGAGCTGCAGGATCTCTAGGACACGAGGCAACAATAGGATCTCCAAGAGCAGCCCCAGTGAAGGCCCAGTATCCAGGGTATAGCAGAAGCCAGAGGCCTCGAACCAGACCAATGACTCATTGCAATGAACACTTGTAATTAAAGATGTATGGAATAAAGGATATACTGTGTGATTCACTGGGCCACACGACAGCTTCCACACCGGGAATTTTCCATTTTTATTCTTGTTTGTTTGTTTTGCTTTACTTTCAAACTTTGTTTTGTGGGAGGAGGTTGTGATGGAACCTCCTCCTGGCAGATGGAAGAGGACGGGGCAATGGGTGGATCAGGATGCATGATGTGAAATCCACAAAGAATCACTAAGAAGTAAATAAAATAAAATAATCAACAAAACAAAGAAATAAGCAAGCAAAAACTAACCACACATAGATACGTATATACATAATTAAAAATAAAACTAAAATCTTAAAACAGTGTTCAGCAATAACTTAGAAAAATGCAATTCACTGGCTGGTCCCTGTTCCCTTGTCACCTTGACCGAAGCTCTGTTCCATGACTTACATTTATTTAGTCCAGATGGCTTTGCTAACAGCCTTGTCTGGTTTAGAATTTTGCTACTTGTATTGTTTTACCTTATGCCGCTGCACCTCACCTTTGATATATGTGAGGGGGTCGTTGGTTTATCATCAGGGATCTGTCAACCCATTGATTCTGGTCCGGCAAGTTGAGTAGGGAACAGAGATTCTGCCTCTATATCAAGCTCCTAGGTGATATCTACGTGGTCAGCCTGTATGTGCTTTGAGTAACCATGGTTATATTGCTCCAATATGGCTAGAAGCAAAATGATCTTCTCTACGTATTTCAACATTGCAATGTGGTAAGCATCACAGGACACCTGGCTGTTCCTGATAAGTTAATCAGCAAATATCTGTTCACTCTCAGTATTGGTAGAGATGCCATTTTTAGACTGTGATGTATTTATTGAGTGTAGCACCTTCATACTTACTAGACTCCTAATCTTCCTTTGAGTCTGATATCTAGGTCAAAGCACACTACTGTACCGTACCTTAGGGTACTTTGTCTACCAGAGACTATCTACCTATTAGCTATTTCCTTATGAAAAACTCACCAGTGTAACATAACTTTGCATTAAGCTGAACTTTGATTTGAATAATGTCTACATTTTCTTTTTCTTGACTCTAACAAGGTAGAAATAGTTTATTGGAGGAACATAGACTATTAATTAAATTGATATCTTTTGTTCAAGTATCCTTGTTAGTTAGAGAAACTTACGTTCTCAAGTCAAAATAATTTAAGCTAACTCTTGCGTTTATGTTTAATATCTATACTGAACAGAATCTCATTGTTTGTCCGGTGTGACTTTCTAAATTGTGGAGTTTAAATACCCTACTTCTCAATTAATGATTTTGGTAGGGCTTCCTCTCATTGTGCCTCTACAGCTTTGTGTTCATGGAGCTGAGCACAAGACCATCTGCGTTGCTGCATTTCCTCATTTAAACAATATTTTCTAGTCAAAGGTAGGACTCTCATGAATCGTGGTACTTGCAGGTGGAGATGAAAATTCATTGTGTCTGGGTTGTGGAACTGAGAGGAGACAAAGTAACCAGAAGACACTGGCTGTGCTGGGAAAAAAACACATCTACTCACAGAACCGCAGACAGGAGATGAGTGCACACAGAGCGGAGGATATGGAGAGGGATGCTGCTTAGCTCACTAAGTTAGTTAATGAAGGTCTGAGTTGTAATTTTCCCTAGCTCTTCTTTCATTTCCTAGTGATACTCAGATTTCATGAGCATGTGCTGAAAAATCCCTCCTTGTCAAGCCAATTTCAGTCGGTCATCTGTGTCTTGTGATTACAAAGAGTCTATTAAACATCACGTACACATTTATTGAGATAGTCCAATGAGGCTGCCCTCTCTTTCTTGTGGTCATTGTATTTAAACTCAACTTGCAAATAGTGGTCAGAAATAACTAGGCACTGTGATCTATTTGATTTGTCAGAAAGTGCATCGCATTAACAAGTGATACAACATGGCTAAATCTAAGATGGGACAAATCTATTGATTGTCACAAGGGGACTGAGTGAGAAAATTCTAAAATTAAATGCATAAGGTGAAGATTAAATTTAAAACTAAAAGAGGTAGAAAAATGTGTTTTCTTGACTCTCAGAAGTAAACAAGGCTAGGCCACTTAAGACAGAAAATACAGAAAGAAAATACAGAAAGATTTTAATTGAGACAATGGATTGCTGAACAATGACTAGGTTACAAAGAGGGAAACACAACATTGTGTGTAAAGCACAAACCAGAGCAGTTTTTAATAGTGTATCCCATGATCACAACAAGGAAGAAGGTAATGGGGAGGAAACAGACTGTCCTGGGGGCAGAATTTTCAACTACCTGGTGGTATTTTCAAGTTGTATCTATGTGCCTTCTCTTTTTGGTCTTTTTCATATCAATTTCTAAAAGGGCAATGTTTTTCTTCCTTAAATTCTACTCCAAAGCAAGAATCCAAATAAGGGGAAGATTATTAATGCAAATGTACAGTATTTCTCAAGTGTATAGAATTCTTTTAGACAGCGCTAATATTGAGACATATTATGTAAGAGAGCAGATTATTAATAAAATGGAACAATAAATCTGAAAATAAACTTCATAACATACAAATAAAGATGGGAAGATATTTATTACTTCCAAGATAAGGTTATAAGAGTCACAAAGGACAGATCAATGCTAATGAAGGGATGCATGGCAATGTTGGGACTTAGGCAACAATGAGGTACATTAATTGCATTTGCTATGAAGTTTTCATAAAAGCAGTAGAGGCTAAAGAGTCAGATAGGTATTTAAGAGGTGGGCTGAGATTTAAGGGGGTAATTTTCGCATATCCATTTACTGTGTAATAGGTACTGTAGTGAACATTATTTTGACAAATTGTTATGTGTAGTGGCATTTCACTTGTATTTTAAGAAATAAAAACTGCCTGAAGATCTGAGAGTAAAACAGTCCCACTGGTCAGCCTTATAGACCATGTTATGGTTACATACACCTTTAATCTCAGTAGCCACAATGATACATGCCTTTAAACCTGGTAGCCATAATAACACACACCTTTAATCCCAGTAGCCACACTTGTTGCCATAGAAATCGGGTGGTGCATGCCTTTAATCCCAGTGGTATACGCTTTTAATCCAAGACCTAGAGAGGAATATAAGACAGGAAAGACAGCTGTCAGGGCCAGTCTCATTCTGAGATTTCTGGAGACAGGATCACCATTTCAGACTGGGGTTGAGGTAAGATCCAGTTGCGGGCTGTTTTGCTCTTCAGATCTTCAGGTTGAACCCCAATTTGCTCTCTCTCTGAGTTTTTATTAACCACGCTTCAGTCATGTGCTTCTTTGAGATCACTGGGAAGCTGGGTCTAGAAGCAGGGTTGTCCCCCAAAGGCAAAGCTAAATATTTTTGTCTCAAAGTGTTCTCCAAAGCCTCTTGTCTAAGGATGGGCTGGTCCCCCAACTCTGTAAGGAGGGGAAACAGAGGAAAAAGATCCCAAGCGTAAAAACAACATGTCCTTGAGAACATCTAGGAGGAAAATCATTTCCAACAAATGCTGCTTTTGTTTGTCCCATGGTATTAAATTGCCTGCAAAGAGAGAAGCTGGAAGCTCTGCCACGGGGAGGGAGCTCAGCTGGAACCTCCACCTGGCTGCCTCAGAGTTCCCAGTTGGATTCTGCTGGATGTTTTGACCACCCTATTTGATGATGTTGCCTTTGTTTGTTGTTCTTCATTCTTTTTCTTGGAAGCCTTACCCGAGGGGACATAAACTCTCAATGTAGAGTCCCAACTAAGGGTTTTCCCCATTTAATTTCTGCTGGATATTCCGAGGACTCAATATGAAGATGTTCTGCTGCCTATACCTACCTACTTAGGTACCTATCTACACCTCCCTCTCTTCCTCCCTCCCTACCTACTTACCTACCTATACCTAACTACCATTTATCTATTTATTTATTTACTTTGGCTAGTTGTATACTTAATAAATTCACTCAAAACCAAAAAATATGGCTGTCAGAAGTAAGTCTCCAGGCTGTACAAAATAGATGTTGGGTTCTGCAATTGTTTGGCCTCAAAGCCAATGAGCACAAAAGGATGAACAGCAAAACGTTATTGGATGCCTTTATGTGTATATCTAAAAGTCTGGAAAGGAAAGCAGACAGATAACTTAAATCATGCTTTAAGTCTTTTTAGCAGAAATGGGGACACTGCTCTTCCATTGAGTGGAATAAACATATTGTAAACTGATGCATATGACCTTTTATAAGAGTTATACAAAACCCACTTTAAAGGTACAACATTTGAAGCAATAAAGAAATGTATCTTTAGTCTTTTTAAATGATCAATTTAGATCACACGAGCAGTTTTCAGATTTCTTCACCATTGCTCACTGGGAGTGCCTCTTGTGTGCCTTTTGAAAGTGTGATTGTTCTCAGGTTTTGTAAGGATTGCTTCTTGAGGACCTAGAGCATCCGCAGTAGTCCTCACCATATTCTAAAATATAGATAGCATAAGGATACACTGAATTATAATTTTCTGAGCAAAGCAACACAATAATACATTTTAGTCTCAACTCATGCCTAGTCAAAGATAAGAAATCAGTGTGGATTTCTGAGTGAGGAGAGCTGTGGTCCAGCCATTTGCTGACTGCTGGTTATCTTTGGCAAAGCCACTATTGTTAGTATTATCACTAATACATGAGGGCATTTTACCAGACTTTTTCTGGGTTTGAATTCCATATTTATTCCATCTTAGATTCTATTGCATTATGAGCCTAAAATATTATTAAATTTCTCAGACCATATCAAATTTTTATTGGTTGGAAAGCCTGAAATAGACAAAATATTTGAATACTTGGGTGTGTTATGTTTAATTATATTAGACTCTCAATTATAAAAATAAAAATAATAAAGCTTCTACCACTGTATCTTAATATCGGACATTTATACATCCTTGTGGGTTTCTTGTTTTCTGAAGTTCCATGCTGTTTTACTGTTGCCAGTTTTTCATACAATAGCTCACTTCTTGAGTACGTGTTGTAAAGAGAAGCCTAAGATGGCCCCTAAGGTTGCTTTCTGCTGGATACATGCCGTATCTTTCTTGTCTGTTATTGGATGTGGGGCATAATCATGATGCAATTTCAATACTAATCAAGAGAAAAGCTGAAAGAATTTTTTGGATAAGACTGAGGTTGTCAATGTTAACCTCTCTTAAGCAAAAGTGAGATTGTCCTGATTGGACCTAACTGGACATAAAGACAGGCCTGGGCTTTCGGGTGAATGTCATTTAAGGTGAAGAGATTGGAAATCCTTGTTGACTGGTCAAGTGAATTGGCAGATTCTGGAAAGGATCCCAAAGCAAGGAATGAAGGCATCATTCAGGGTCTGTTGGAATTAAACCTATGATCCCCTAAAATGCAATTCTTCCAACAACTAATGAACTTAGGAAAGGATCTAAAACTTCGGGTTGTATTGACATTTGGTCATGGCTTGTGAACCCTCGAGCAAAGGAGATGATCTACCCACGCCTGGAGTCCCGAGCCACAGAAACTCACATAATAGATGTATTGTTTTCAAGTGGCTCAGTTTGTGGTTAAGTTGTGTTGCAGCAATAGAAAACTAATACAGCATGACTTTAATTATCACCACATGAGTCATAAATTAATACCTCAGCAAGACCTTCCCTTGCATATACAACTGTTCATTTGACATTTTTTTTTTGTCGTCTCAAGGCTACCTCAGTTTTAATGTGATCAAAGCCAAACTCCCGTTCATTATTCATAAATTAAATTCAGGGAAGGGCACTTATCCTCCAACACCTGCAAAGCAAAAAGTTAAGGAGTCATTCTGATACCTTGCCTATTTTCACCCTTTAGATCAAATCCATTACAAATTCTAGTCCGTCGCACTTTGTGGCAGGTGTTTCCATCTGGCTCACTCAACATCTAGTTCTTCCCCATCTACTGTGTTTTCCTATAGAGTAAAGGCTAAAAGGCTAAAGAAAACATTTACTATTTTTGTTGCTAATGCTTCATTGGACTTAGGCTCCCCAGGATCATGCAAATTTTGTAAGATGGACGCTTGCAACAAGAGGTGGTGGCCATGTTTAAAGAGTTACCACCATTTGGCAAGTTTGTAGAGATGATTTGCTGCTCCTGGGAGGCTAATATAATAGTTATACAAGACCAGGCTAGAGAGATAGCAGCGGCCTGCTTGATAGGCTAGTATTCCTGTCTTCATTCAAAGGATGGGGAGCTAGGGGATGTTTTAAGTGAGAGATATTGTGTTTGTGTGCTTTAAAAAGATCCAATTATCTCCAAAGATGATCCTGTATTGTGTTACATTTTTTGAACTGTGAAAAATTCCCAAAAGAGATGATATAAAGTAGGAAAGATTTCTTCTGGCTCATGGTTTTGGAGGTTTCAGTCCCTGCTTTGCCGGCTCTGGCTATGGGCCCGAAGTGATAAGAGATAAAACCACAATGACAGGTTATGTCAAAGGAAAGCTGCTTATCTTATGGAGGCTAGGTGGAAAATCAGCAGAGAGAAGAGGGCATGAAAGGGAGGGGAGGAGTAAGGGAGGGTGTAGAATAGAGTAGAAGGTAGGAGAGGAGTAGAAGAGAAGAATAAGAGAGAAAAGGGAGGAGACGAAAGAAGGGAGGAGAAGGGAAGAGGGGGAGAAAAAGGGAGGAAAAGGAAGAGAAGATAGGATGAGTAAAGAAAGAGCTAGGCAAAAGACCTTCAAATGTATGTCTTCAATGGCATACTTATTTCTAGTAAGTCCCACTTCCAAACTTCTAACAACCCCTCCCCCAAATAGTTCCAGAAAAGTGTAAATGTATCACTGGATTGGTCAGAACACTCATAATCCATTTTCCTCTTCGTATTTAAAGCATAAATAAATACTAAAAAAAAAATTCCTTGTTCTTTGTATGACTAGAGCCAATAGAATAGTCAATCTTGCTGGGTGGGTGAGGGCTTTTGTTTCTTTTTGTTGCTGTTTTGAAATGTTTCAGCTACAGAACATTTTACCTTACTGCTTTTGACCTTATGTGAAGGTTTTTAAAGATACTTAATGTCTTGAAATGTATCTTTCCCTTTTTTCACACTAGAATAGATGAACTAATACATATATATTATTAAAAATTTATTTTTACTTTATGTATATGAATGTTTTGCCTGAATACATTTATATTTACCATGTGTGCGTATATGCCTTGTACCGGTGGAAGAGGGCATTGGATCCCATGGTACTAGAGTTACAGGTGGTTGTGAGATGCACTTGGGTGCTGGCAAGTGAATTCTTATTTCCTGCAAGATCAGAAAGTGCTCTTAACCATGGAGTCTTCTCTCTAACCTTTGTGTGTGTGTGTGTGTGTGTGTTGCGTGTGTGTGTGTGTGTGAGAGAGAGAAAGAGAGAGAGAGAATGCATACTTATGCATCTCTACTACTAGTATTGCCACAGCTCCTTTATCATTATCATTATCATTTACTAGGACTATATCAATAGCTTTCTCAGCCTTTGTGCTCTGTACCCACTGTATCTCATATACCTGTTCTTTACTTTCCATTCTTCAGCTTAAGTCATCTTGTAGTATACAAAGCTATCTAACTTACAGTATTCAACCACTGACCATTATTCTTCAAGTAATAATCAAACTATTCACTGGCCTGCAAAGCTCGACACCCATTTATCCCTCAGGCCTCAGATTATAGGTATTTTTCCCAGAGCTACCATCCCACCTGGAGGTTTTAGTCCCTTCTAGGCACCATGTATCTTTTGACCACAGGTCTTTGCACACACTCTTTTCAGTGAAGTCTTTCTTCCCAATTCCCCCGCTAATTAACATCATGCTACAAGTTGACTTCCTCTCTGAAGGAAGCTTTTGCTCTCCTCTCTTGCTTGACAATCATTTCACATGTTTTTGCTGTAGCATTTACTCCTGAGGGGTCCCAGGGGGAAGAATTGCAATTTAATTAATAACTGCTTCTCCCGTTATGTGGTTGAAAGTTGTGAATGGGTGCTGTTTGTCACTATTACAGGAGAGAAACAATAGTTATTTCCTTTCCACCACAATACAAGAGTAAGGAGTTTCCATATATTTTCATCAATTATATACTGGGTTTTGATAAGTGTTTCAAAGGAATTATCAGTCAAAATCATTAATTTGTTTAAGATTTGTCATTTCAGTTGGCAGAAAAGACTTTCCAAAATGCAAAAAAATTAGGCAAAGAACTACATGAAACTGTGGTATAACCAATGCTAATAATTTAAAGATATGATGTGTTACTTATTCAGTGAACATGTTGTGAACTTTAAATTTAACCAAGATACACATACTTATTGCTAATAATAATTTCTATATGCATATTAATCAAATTTCTGTCTTGTCTTTATTGATAACATATAACTACATCACAGTAAATCCTGGGAGAAAATGTTTATGAAATAGAATTTGTTGTCTGATATAGAAGTGAAAATATTAGAGTAGTTTAATAAGTCTCTCTGGGATGCCTTTCCCTAGAGGAAGAATAGGGATCATGTTAGAGTACTGAGGGTACTGAGTCAGGTGTGGTGTCTCATTCCTGCATGCTCATCACTCTGGAAGTGATTCAGGATGATAAAGTTCATCTTCAGCTACTCAGCTATATAACAAAATTGAGGCCAGCTTTGACTATATGGGAGACCTTGACTCAAAAACTCAAATATATGAAAGAAAGACAGAAAGCTCTACTGGTAATGGATACAGACCTGTATTTTTTCTATACACACGGACAAACACACATGAAAGAAAATACAGATATGTATGATATGTATTTATTTCTATTATAGCTTTCTATCTTTGTCTTTCTTAATTCTGCATTCCTCACTTGAAAATGTTTATCTGTAATGGATCTGATTGTAATATGGTCATTTATTCCTTTGAAGACATTTTTTCTTAAGTAAGAAGATGTGATATTATCCATAACAAAACTTCACAAAGGGCCGATGAAAGTACTTAGCTAAACCAAATCTGCAAGGATAACTCAAGGTGACCTCAGTGCCTGCTTCATTTAAAAAAAAATGGAAAATGTACACCTGGCCTAGGAGAATCACAGGTGGTAGAGGCCGACTGACTGGCTGAGTGACACAGTCTCCACTGTCCTCTTCTTGGAGTCCGGCTATGGGAGACTTATTTCATTCTTAGCTAAAGATGGCCGCCTTCTGCTGAGATCAGCCCAGCCAGAGAGACTGACGAGCATCGTAGCCTGCCAGGAATCTCTGTCTTCTCTGTCACAAAACCTGGATTTAAGTATATTGACATCCTTCCACAAAACATGTTCTTGTTGAACCATATGTGAAAGCTGCATAAAAATCCAGAATGTGGCCTGGGCAGGATCATTCAGACAATAAAGCTGCTTGCTGCCAAGTCTGACCACTGGCGTTTGAATCCCCGAACCAGCATGTTGGAAGGAAAGACTTGAAGTCTGTGAATTGTCCTTTGACCTCCACATGCACACGGTAGTATACACATGCACACAAGCCCATGGGCATACCCCCTCCCAGCACCCCGCCACCCCTGTGAATTCGTAAAAGCATGAAAAACAAACAAAAAACCTGATGGAGAGCCACAAGTGGTGCGGTGGCAGGTGTCTGTAATACCAGTCCTTGGGAAGCTGGAGGGTGGGAGATTTAGAAGTTCAAGGTCACTTGTGTTACAGAGAGATTTTAAAGCCAGTCTGGGTCACATGAGACCCTGTTGGAAAAAAAATCAAATTAATCCACTCCTCATCGTGCTAAAACAAACCAACCAAAAACAAACTCAAGCAAAAACAACCCAACCCATAAAAGCAAAGCAAGTCAAATGATGAAGCCATTGCGTCTCTCTGCTGAAACGAATCCTTTAGGTAACATTGGCACATGTGTTTCATTTAGCTGCTGATTTTGCCAGCTCTTCCTGAGTTTTGGCTTAGCTAATAGTTTCCCATTTTAATACCAGTTGCTGACTGGCATGCCTGTCCCTCATCTTCCTCTGGTACTCTGGATGGCATCTCCTTTTGTACGGCACTAGATCCAGCCAAATTCCCTCAGAAATGAGGCCTCTTTTGGCTAAGTGGTCCTAGGGAAATGGGGTATGTAATGACGGTGGAGAGCATGCTTCCGACCTGCATAGACAGATGGTATAGAAGGAGATTCCTGATGTATAGAAGTTCCCACATAGGGGAGCAAGGCAGCGGTGGTGGTAGGAAAGGGTGTATGTAGTAAGTTTGGCCATGTGCTGTTTCTCTCTGGATCCGTGTTTTAAAAGTCACTTCTGGCTACTTGGCCAAGCTGCATTTAATTACCTGTTCCTGCTGTATTCTCCAGACAGACTGCAGCATGGTGGGGCTATTCCGCATCCCTCCAGCAAGCCCCTGCAGACCTGGGGTTGAGCTGATCCATTACAAATGCCTTGTGGACAGACCAGTGTATGTGTCTTTGGGGGATTTTTTCACTATGGGTCAGGATACCAGCTCCAGTTTTGATTGTTTTAAGTGGCTTGTGCGCCGAGGCTAGGGAGCCGCTCGTTAGCGACCCTAGGAGTCCAGTATCAGGAACAAACTGAACGGGGTCGCTCTGCTCTCTGCCAGCACAAGCATTAATAAGAGAAACCATGTCAATAAAAGTTCCCTGGATGAAGCCACAGAATGAGGCACTTATGGACGATTATAAACATTTTGCCCGTGGTAACTCTCCTCTATCAACCCTACTCCAAACCTGATAAGCGCGGCCTCTTTAGGGGTCATTAATTTCCTTGAAAATTTAAACAGCTGTCACTTGTGAGCCTCCTCAGGTGCTCATGTGGGAGAGATTAGCCCGTGTTTATAAGCTGGTCTGTTCATTAAGCGCCTGCTGGTGTGGAACCCCCTCCACAGGCTGTAGGTCAGGCTGCAGATCTCCCACAGATAATTGGGGGCTGCTGCGAATTACACAGAAGAGCTGCAGGCCTAAAGGATGGTGCGTCTTATTAATATCAGCTGGGTAGACTGCACCATTTTAATGACTTCCAATAAACCAAGGCAAGACCTCAGAACTCCAGGAGCCTCTGGGCCCTGATGGCTACAAGGGACGGAGCAGGTTTGAGTTTCTTTGGTTATTGTCAACTTCTTTCTCATTAACATTTGAAAATCAAGGTTTAACACTTTGAGATGGAGCAAATCTTCCATGGTGGGCTCCTAAGTGACTGGTGCACTTAAATGCCTGCTAAATCCCTGGCTGGGAGAACATCTGCTGATGGAGGGAGGGAAGGGCACTTCTTCAAGGTGTGTGGCTTTGTACATCTGGCAGGTGCGCTTGAGATGGAGGAACTCAAACTTTAAATAGTATCTCTGTGTGTACACTCAATGAAATTTGGTGGATTCTGTGTTCTCAGATGTTACAGAGTTCTTGCAAACTGACACCCCCCCAAAATGTATTTTAACATGTTGAACAGAATCCCCAACCTTATTGAACATTCTTAGCTTAATGTGTGTATGTGGGAGATGGGTGCATGGTGTGTGTGCACACATATGGAGTCCAGAGTAGGTTGTCAAATGTCTTCTTCCATCTCCCTATTGCTCTTTCTCCACACCATTGCCTTGAATTAGTTTGCTACTCAATTGAAAGCTCATCAAATTTGCAAGGCAGACTTGATGGTCAGCCAGCCTAGTTCTTGGGATCCACTTGTCTCTGTCCTCAGTGCAACCAAGCTGGGGAGATTTGAACTCTGGTCTTCAGCCTTAAACTCAAATTGTGTTTATTCCTTTAAGCATTTCCCCAGACCCCGTGTAAAATATTTTAAAATGGGCAATTTGTTCACCCATTTAATAAACACTTATATCGAAAGAAAAATTATAGGGCAATGTTTAAAATCGGTGATATATCTATATATATTTCAGTAACAATGTGCATTTAGTATTGAATGTGCAGATCACATGGCTCAGTCCTCATCAGAAAAGCTTCTTCTTGTAGTAGGTGGGAACTAATACAGGGGTCCACAGCTGGACTATCGATATGCAGAGAGTGAGAGGTCTTGGAACGTCAGTTCTAGATGGGCTGTCTTCATCAGACCCCTCATTTCTGAGATCGGGAACTATATGGAAGAGGAGGTGGAAAGATAGCAAGAGCCAGCGGCGATAGATGCCTCCAAGGAAACCACTTTCCAGACGCAACAGGGCCGATGCACATAAAACTTAAAGAGACCTGCCCTGGTGCAGGCTGGACAGAAATCTCATCCTAGACAAGGGAAAGTTCCACCCCTAACCAAGAAGCTATTTGTAATTGTTGTCTTCTGGGAAGGTAAAAGTCAATTACATCCACTGGAAAAAACACTGAATGTTCTAGGGAGCAGGCTCCGTGCTCAGGCGTTGATCAACACAAAATGGACTCTGTGTTTGTTTGTTTGTTTGTTTATACTTTACTCATTATGCTTTGGTACTTTTTCTCTTTTTTATCTTGTTTTGTTTTTGAGAGAGAAATAATATCAAGTTGGGGGGTTAGAGGATCTGAAGGACTTGGGTAGGGGGAGACAATGATAAAAAGTTATTGCATAAAACTTTAAAATAGAAAAGTAATTAAACATTCTTTAAAAATACTGTGTTGTGGGATTTGATTTTAAAAAAAGTCATTTATTCTCATTGTTGATATATATATATATATATAATTACATTCCCTCCTTAGAAGCAATCAACTACAAAATATGAAATATTTTCCCCTTTGTTTCTCATCTCAATTAAAATATTCTAAAAATCTACCATGTTTTGAGGTTACATTTTTGGCATTTTTGCCATGCATACTGCTGATGGCCTTTAGCTTAGAGAATACCGTAGCTTACCACATTTGCTATGATTCTTGGCTACGAGCCATGCAGGAAGTGGTTTCTCGTAGAATACTAACTCTGAAAGTTTGACTTCCAGTTCTTTTGCTGCATTCCTCTTGAGGCAGTGACTTCATGAATGGTTGATTCTATTATAATCTTCAAAACTTTGTTCTAATGAGGAATTTTTATATTATTGAGAATCTGTATCTTTACTGCTTTATATTTTCTTTAATTTAGAAAAAAGTATAGTATTTACATATTTGTCAATAGAATTTGATAGATACTGTAAGCTAACACAGGGGACATCACGATGTTCATCTAACTGGGATCACTGACAATAGAATTTGATAGATACTGTAAGCTAAGACAGGGGACATCACGATGTTCATCTCACTGGGATCACTGACAATAACAAAGAGAAGCTTCTCTGACAGAAGCCAAGAACAGCAAGAATGCATGACTTTTATGCTAGGCAGGAAAGTGCATCCTAGGTAGCTAATATGGCAACGCCAGGGACTTCTTTGGGCTATAGGCCATCGGCAGTATGCTTGGTAAACATTCACTCTCAAAATATACTGGAAGTTATGAAATACTTTGATTGAGATGAGAAACAAAATGGCAGGAATATTTCATATTCTGAAGTTCCTCATACCATGATTTTTTTTTTTTTTTTTTTTTTTTTTTATTACTAACTAACTCTTTTTTTTTTATTAATAATTAAATTCATAGTTTCCATTTCCACCCCCCCTCCCAACACCCTCCCACTCCCCCTACTCCCCCTCCTCCTCCCTCTTCGTCCCCCAGGGCAGTCAGGGTTTCCTGCCCTGTGGGAAGTTCCAGTTCCTTCCCCCTCCCTCCAGGTCCAGGAAGGTGAGTGTCCAAACAGACTGGATCCCCAAAATCCATTATATGTAGAGGAAACAGGTCCCAGTGTCATAGTCAATGGCTTTTCAGAAAGACTTCGGGTCAGCCACAGTCAGAGAATCCAGCCAAATTCGGAGAGTCTGGTTAGATCACGTCCTCTTTCAGTCCCAGTCCAACTGGCCTTGGTAAACTCTCATCAGATCCGTTCCCTTGTATCAGTGGGTGATGGCATCCCTCGCAGTACTGAATTCGTTTTTCATATTCTTCCTCCTTCTGCTCCTCATTTGGACCTCGGGGGGCTCAGTCCCGTGCTGCAATGTGGGTTTCCGACTGTATCGCCGTCCTTCATCAGATGCAGGATCTATGGTGATAAGCAAAATATACATCAGTATGGACATGGGCCACGGCCGATTCAGGCACCCACTCCTCTGTCCAGAGAGCAATCTGGGGGATCTCTCCTTGGACCTGGGATCCCATATATACTCAAGTCTCCTGTAAACCCTAAAATGGGTCCCTTAGTTGAAATATAATCTTCCCTGATCCCTTGTTCATCCTTCCTCCCTCCCTCCCCATCCCAGGCCACCAAGCTTTCCCCTTTCTTCCCCTACTCCCTTCTCTCTAACCTTCTCCCCTTCCATCGACCCTCCCTCCCCCCCATGCACCCGAGGTTACCTGGGACTCTTGTCTATTTCCTACCTCCTGGTGGATAGCTAAATAATCTTCATCAGGTTCATCTTCTTATTTAGCTTCTCTAGGATCACGAATAATAGGCTCAAAGACCTTTAATTATGGTTAGAATCCACTTATGAGTGAATACATACCGTGTTCCTCTTTTTTCATACCATGATTTTTAAAGACGCTATGGGAAGGACCCATTTCTCTCAGGTCTGTAACTCTCAGGGATTTCTGAATTTTGATACTAATTACCTGTTTTCAATTATAATCCTTTCATGGCTGAGAAAATTTTATGTGTTTTTGAGTATATAGGTATATTAAAGAGGCATGCAACTCAACATTTACTGATAACAAATCATAAAGGAATTTACTTTAAAACAATTCTTGCCATTTATTAAATGTGAAAGCAAATTTGCATACTAATGAGAAGAAAATCCTTGTTTTCTTATATAAAGATTTAATTTTGACTGAATACTTGATACTGCAGGAAATAGACTGACTTCAATGTTTTTCAGAACTGATTTTATAGTCACAGTTACTGAAAATGTTGCTTCAGATAAATATGTGGCCCCATGTAGCAGAAGTATGTCTAGGAAGTATGTTTCATGTCAGAAATTATTAGAAAATGAGTCCTAATCTCAAGCCAAAATCCATTCAGCAATTTTTATATTACTTAAGTCAACAACACAAATATTTACCTTATAAATCAAACGTCTAACAAACTACAATCCAAAGATACACGAGTCTCATACTTTGTACTGAGAAATAAAGGTAAGAAAACATTGAACTTGTAACCAGAGAGGCAATAACCCCTGGACAGAGGGCAACCTATTGTTATTACTCTGCTTAAAGGACATAGTATTAAGGCGACTTCTGGTGACTTTTGTTATTCCTATAGATCAATATTTCTCTCAACCCTCACCAGAAGAGCTTCTTTCCTTCAATAGATGTTGTTGAACACAGAGATCCACAACTGCTCAAGAGTCAGAGAATAGACAATCTAGAATGCTCTGCCCTAACTGGGACATCTATATATCATATTCTCTCTTCACAAGACTGAGGAGACATGGCAGAGACTAGATAGAAAGATTATAAGAGCCAGAGGCCATTGATGCGTAGAAGGAAACAGTACCAAACTGTGTTATGAATATTTATGTTTCTGCACATAGCTGAATGCTTCTCTCAGCCTTAATTAGAAAAACTTCTTTTTCCAGAGAACGACAATGAATGCGGAGACTGATGGCTGATTGAGATGCTAAGAGTCAAGGACTACTGAGAATTATACAGAACACATACTACTTCCTTTACAGTATTGAGACCATCACAGAAGAAGGAATGGAAAAATAAGAATGCTTGGGAAATGCTCTCTTCAGGGAATGACATAACCATTGCACACATGACCTCACAGGGGCTGTGACTGTACATTGGCTACTGGTGGATCCTGGAGTAAGGGCAGTTGATATAGATATGTATAATTTGCATTGGTATGGATCTTGGTTTATTGATACAAATTTAAGGTCAGTTTTGTTATATGTATATGTATTTCTGATATTGATTAAGGTATTGTGTTTGTGTAGCTTGCTGCAGGAGCTCTTTCTGCTCCTTCAGCCAATAGCCTTTAAGATATCAGCCCACTTGGGCATGGTTTCTTTTGCTTTAAAAAGCAGCGGTAGCCTTGCTCTCACTCTCTTGTTTTTAGCTCTGCTTCCAGCTACTAGACTCTGTTCCTGGTTGTGCTGAGGGCTGTTTTCTAGGACAGTGATCTATAAGTTTTTCTCTTAAATAAATAACCCTTTTATTATTCATAATTTCAAACTGGTGTGGGATTGTTTTGTGACTTACATCTACACTAGATTATTTAAAAATGTAATATATAATTAAGAAATAGAAGTTGATAGCTACTCATCTATAATAGTTAAGCTTGTAGAAATGTTAGTTAAATTTTCTAGATGTATAGAGATATATTTCAGTTCGGTAGGTATTCTTCAAATCTTTCAGAGACCTTCAGAATATGGCATTTAAAATGTTTAAGAATAAGACTTTTCATGACAGTGAGACACATCTGCTCATGGTAGCACCAAGTTACTTCAAAAGGATGATGGGCATTGAAGAGGCTCCTTATGGAGTTGGTTAGCCATTTGGACAAGAAACTGCTATTGCCTGGACTGCTTAACTGGACATGTTGGAGCCGCAGAGAAATGACTGCTGAACTTGCCTAAAGGTGAGATGATCTTTTGGGGTTCCTGTTTCATGAAAGAGTCTGTGAGACATTCTGCAGGATACAAAAGAAAGTGACTGGCAAACTACCAATATAGGCAGAACTGTCTTTGAAATTTCCTGCTTTGTGGAAAAGTCTGCTAGATACTATGGGCCTGTAGACTGAAGATGGATGCCCCAATGGTACAAAAGAACTTTGGGTGACTGTCCAGGCAGTGAGATGTCTCTGTCAATTCTAGATTTTTGGAAGTTGCTTAATGTACTTCCTGTTCACTTAGGTAATATCATATCTTTCTGGAGTCTTTGCTGAAGTTGAAGAATTTATAGTTGAAGAGTTATAGTTTTCCTTAGTTATGATAAAAGATAAAATAGATATAAATATTGTAACTGTAATTCTTGCTTGATCATTGTTTTGTTATATGTAATTTTACTATATTAAAGTTAAAACCTTTTTTATTTAAACTAAAAGGAGAGGTGATGTTGGAGTCCCTTCTGTGTGCTGAGATTATCATTAATGAATAAAGAAACTGTGTTGGCCTGTCGATAGGTCAGAACTTAGGTAGGCAAGGAGGCTTGGATTGAATGCTGGGAGAAGGAAGGGTGGAGTCAGAGAGAGATGCTATGGAGCCACTGCCAGAGTCAGACCTGCCAAATCTTTGCCTGTCAGCTACTGCCACATGACAATATACAGATTAATATAAATGGGTTAAATTAAGATGTAAGAGTTATCCAATAAAAAGCTAGAGCTAATGGGGCAAGCAGTGTTTTAATTAATATAGTTTCCACGTGGTTATTTTGGTTTGGGGCAGCTGGCCGGGACAAACAAGCAGGCCCTCCTTCAACAGGCTGTCAGTGTTTTAAATTGTGTATCCACTGGTTAAAGTGAATATTCCAAACTTGTGGTTATTCAGATGGTCCTGGTGACACTCAGAGGGTCACCAAACAAAATGGAAAGACAGGAAGGTGGAAAAGAGATTTGTAGGGAGGAAGGAGAAATGGTGGGTGTGGGGTAGATGTCAGAGAGGATGCTTATGCTTGAATTGTTAAAAAGTTTCAAGCCACTGGACTATTTGCAAGATTTAAAAATCTGACATTATTTGAAAGATATCATGTCATTAAAAAACAGGTAATGTGTTTCAACATTTGAGAAGACTACATCAAACTGCAACACAGTAGACAACCATAAAAACAAGACATTGCTGCTGCCTCTGCATTGCTTTGTTTGACACTAGCTCCTGTGTTACCTCATGCGCACAGAAATTAGTACAGACTCATTGAAAACAGTGATGACTGTGGTTTCAAGAGAGTTTGTAATATTAAGGGCTATGATATGAGCTCAGTTGGTGCTTTTCTGTCTTTATGAATGAGATCTGATCAAAGAATATAAGAGCTGGAAGATAATGAGAAGGCTATAACTTGCCACCTTTTGGATACAATATGGGCATTGCCAGTATGAACTTGCAGCAGGTACAGTTACTGGCACTGGCCCTACCCATGATTGGCCCTGTCAACAGTCAGTCATCAATGTGGGGAGGAGATCATGGCATCCTACTTTTTTTTTCTGTTGTATTGATAGATTCTAGGTGGAGAAGAGAAGTCATTGTCTTCATTTGTATACACATTAATGACCCCACCAGACTCCATTAGGTAGATCCCCTGGTCATGCAGATGGCCCTGGTTAAACTCAGTGGGTCCTAAAGTAAATTAAAGACATAAATATGAGAAAGAGATTTATAGGGCAGAAGGTAGGGTGACAGAAATAGAATGAAATTAAGAAAAAGGAGAAGTGTAATTAGGATACATTATATTTATACTTGAAATAGTCAATGCATGAATTTAATTAATAAAATATATAGTCTTAAGGTAAATATTTTGATTCATTGATATGACAAAACTAAGCAAACCTTAGGCTTTAAAATGTATTATTGTGAGACAGTCTATGCATATGAATCTCATGTGTTCTCCATATAGATATGTATAAGCAGAGCAGACACATATTTGTGAGGGAGGGTTTGATTTTTTTTAGACAGTAAAGATGGTGTCCAGGATCAGTGACACAGAGAGAGAGACAGAGAGACAGAGAAACAGAGAGAGACACACAGAGAGACAGAAAGACAGAGAGAGAAAGGCAGACAGACAGATACATAGAGAGACAGACATAGCCAGAGAGCAAGTAGTGTCTGTGCTATTATGTTTTATTTATTCTAATAAATGGAAAAAGTCTCGAAGCTCAAAGAAAGTTTACATTTTATGTAAAAGTATCTTTTATTGAACAATAAAAACTTAATTTTCTTTGTGATATTGTGATAGGAAAGATGTGAGATTCAGATTACTAGCGAATGACTTGATCGTTTAGTGTTGGAAAGAATGAGGTGCAGAGTGACATGTCTCTGTGATTTGGGCAAGAAAGAGCCAGGTCCCTGACAGCTGTATCCCGACCATCAGAATGAACCTACAAGGTCTGTTTCGGGAAGCAATACTCACTATAAGACTTTCGGAGGTCGTGCTTTGTGAACTCTTACTTCAGTATGATGTAGTTTATCAGTAAAAATAGGAACTTGTTGCAGGCAGAAAATAAGAATATGAACATAGGAATCAAAGCTAACAAAAAGTGCACAAAGTCCATCAGTACATGAACTATGCCTTCTGGAAAAGCTCCCACTATTTTCTATAAGCCATCCCGACTCAAAGTGTCAAGTTGTATTCTGGCAAGTATTCGCCTGGAAGCACTTTTATTTATTTTCTTTCTATTTGGATTTTCTTTTGAGGACACCGACTGCTTCACAAAGTTTATGCTCCTCTTTGCCTAATTATAGCTTTGTTGTCCAGGACTTTGGTCTCACTGAAGGGAGAGGACAATGCGGGAAAGGGGTAGATAGGTCAGGGTATCAACTTGCTATGTTTTATTGCACCAAGTCATATTGGTTATTGATTGAATTGTATTTAGTTTCTTCATAGGAAGAGATGGCTGTTGTTTTGGGCCCAGAGTAGCTTTTTTTTAATGTTTGTTTGTTTGTTCTCAACTTCATACAGGTTAGAATCATGTGAGAAGAGGGAAGCTCAATTGAAAAGAAAGAAACACCTCCATAAGATTGGCCTGTAGGGAAGGCTGTAGGTTGTTTCCTTGATTAATGATTAATGTTTGCGTTGCTGCTATTCCTGAGCAAGTGGTCCTGGGTCATGTAAGGCAGAAAACTGAGCAATCCATGAGTTTCACACCACCAAGCTTCTATGCCATCTGCTTCGGTTCCTACTTTCAGGTTTCTATATGAGGTCTTACCTTGGCTTCCTTCTGAAAATGGACTCTACCCTGTAAGCCAAATAACCCCCTTTCCTTAAGCGGCTTTCAGTCATGGTGTTTTCTCACAATCGAAACAAATTAAGATACTGACTTGTGACCAATTCTTCAAATAGTGTGACATAAATAGAGAAAATTATGTCTCATTCATATTAAATATAGGCTGATGCTGGGAATGTGCTCTGGTAAGCCACCCAGATTCCAGAAGATTCTAGGAAACTTTTTTTTTATCTCTCTCAGTGGTGATTCCATTTCCAAAGCTGAAAGAACTCACTGTCGCTTTCAAATGCTGGTGGGAGGGAAGGGGACATGACTGGAGAGGGTTGTCACTCATATGCATTGACTGATCTTGATGCTTAGTCGCACATAACTGTCAGGTGTAGGGAGCTTTGTTTTGAATGGTTAAAGAGAATCAGCTTTATTATTCTAGAATGAGGGACTGATTAGTGTAGTTAAACTAATATTATTTGATGCAGGGGGACCTGACTTTGTCATGAGCTAGACAGGACATTGCCTAGCCCACAATATACTCTTGGGTGAGAAAAAAAATCTTTCTTTAAAGAAAGAAAGATGGGACTGGAGAGAAAAATCTGGTTAAGAGCAACTTAACATTCAGTACCATATAAAAGTAGAAGTGAGGTTGTCAGGGGCAAATGGTACTAGCAGGAGGGAGAGGGAGAGAACAGGAGCTTAGGCCTGGGCTCTCAACATGCTTAACATATAATGTATCTTGTACAAAAATCCTTATGTAACGCAGTGCCTGGTACAATATATACAGAATATGAATTTTCATCAAGTTTTATTAATTTTAAATTGCTCCAAATCCTTGCCTCCAAGCTGTATGTCACAATAGGTAAATGTAGCATATTTTTCTGAGGCAAAAGGTTTACTCAGTGTTAAATTTTGATGAAGACAAACAAAGCTGTAGAGAGAAGGAAAAATCTACATAAATTTTAAAAACCAACCAAAGAAAATTTCAAAAGTACAGGGGACAACTCTTGGCCTGCATGCAAACTCTTGCTTTTCTGTTTTAAAAATTATTTCAGTGGGAAAGTTTGAGCAGCACTATTCAGAGTACTTGACAATTTCCTGACTAAGTTTAAGAACATGGGTTCTACACATGTGTACCTGTTTCAGTGGGCCTTCTGAAGCAGAAGATGACATAGTCACTGAGCCTGGACACTCTAGCCACAAAATGAAAACATAAGAAATCTGTTTTGCAATCTGGTGTTTTTAAGGACTTGAGTTATTTTCACATGTTCCCATGTTTCTTGAAAAACAGAAGATGTCAAAATGCATGAACGCATCTCCATTTTCCAAATTCTTTTTGGATATTGAGATTTTTATCAAAATTAGAAGTTCATGCTTTCTTTCAAAGTTAGCAATTTACCTTTTTTTCTTGCCTCATCTTCTTGGCAATCAAGTAGTTTGTGTGCTATTTATTGGATCTAAACAATCCCTTTAAACACATAAGTGTGGCTGTTTGCTTTGGACTGATCCTTTGGAAATTTCTTCTGCATGAGTTTGCTTGTTTGAAATGTGTTTGACATTTGAGCCATGCTTTAGTTCTACAGGGATAGCTTGTGTGTTATTCTCTGTGAATATACTGGCACCTGGGACATGTATTTGCACTTGTCCCAGGAACTTACTCAATAGTTTATTGCTTTGATTTCTTAAGTAGATACTTGTAACCTGTGTTTGGTTAACTCTGAGTCAACTTATCTACTTTCAGTAAGCTAATTTTCTTGTATGAGGAAAGTTAGGTTTGGGAGTTGTTTGTATTAATCCTTGAGTATTTAACATGGTAGAGGATGTGCAGACACAAAGGTAAGAGGAAATAAATTACAGGAGCTTCTGCCATTTGTGGTTAATGACCCTAAGCAATGAATTCACCACTTTCTGAACAGATTTCAGGCTATAAAAAAATGAATAAGGTGAAAACAAGCATACTGACAAAGATAAGGAAAAAATATTTTCATATTTGCACACTGTGGCTTTGTGTTTATGCTGAGATCTTTCCTGTATTACCAGGGTAAAATAGATATGAATCTTGGTTTCTTTGAAAACTTTCCTGAGAAGCAGAACACAAAACTCTCTCTGGGATCCAGGAAGGTCTATGATCCCATCAGTAATCTGTTTCTCTCCAGTTTCTTCATTAGAAAACCTTTTATTTTCCATAGTTATAACAGAAATTAGTTTTTGGGCGATTTTCAAGCAGGTTTTCTGGGCACCTATCTCTCCTTCTTCCTCATAGAACTTCAAAGGGCCAAAAGACTTAAGGAATTGTTCAACATCCTTAGCCATCAGAGAAATGCAAATTAAAACAACACTGAGATATCATCTTACACCTGTCAGAATGGCTCAGATCAAAAATACTCATGATAGTTTATGCTGGAGAGGATGTGAAGTAAAGGGAATGCTCTTCCGTTGCTGATGGGAGTGCAGACTTGTACAGCCACTTTGGACATAACTTTGGCGATTTCTCAGAAAACTGACAATCTACCTAAAGACACAGAGATACCACTTTTTGGCGGTATACCACATATACCCAAACGATGTTTAATGTTACCACAAGGACACTTGCTTAACTATGTTCATAGCAGCATTATTCATAATAGCCAGAACCTGAAAACAACCTAGATGCCCCTCAACTGAAGAACGGATAAAATACATGTGGTACATTTGGACAAGTATTACTCAACTGTAAAAAAAAAAAAAACCAATGACATCATGAACTTTGCAAGCAAATGAATGGAACTAGAAAAAAAAGTCATCCTGAGTAAGGTAACCCAGACCCAGAAAGACAAACACGGTATGGACTCACTCCTAAGTGAATACTAGATAGAAAGCAAAGGTTAACTAGACCTAGACTACAATCCGTGGCTTCTTAACAAGGAGGACCCTAAAAGGGATGCATGGATCACCCTGGGAAGGGGAAGATGAGATCTCCTTGGTAAATTAGGGGTAGGGATTAGAGGCGAGGGGATGGGGCTTAGGAACATGAGGGGATGGGATGGTTGAGTTGGAGGAGAGATGGAGTGGCATAGCAATGAAAGAGATATCTTGATAGAGGGAGCTATTATGGGGTTAGGGAAAAGCCTAGTGCTAGGGAAATTCCCTGAAATCCACGTGGATGACCCCAACTCAGTCTCTTAACAATAGCGGAGCAGGTACCTGAACTGGTCTTTTCCTATATTCAGATTGGTGACTACCCTAACTGTCATCATAGAACCTTCACCAGTAACTGATGGAAGCAGATACAGAAATCTACAGCCAAGCACCAGGATGAACTTTGGGAGTCTCGTCAAAAAGAGGGAGGAGGGATTATATGAGCAAGGGGGTCACGGGAAAGACACAGAGTCAGCTTACCTGAGGTTGTGGGAGTTCAAGGACTCTAGACTGACATCTTGGGAGCCAGCATGGGACCTAACTAGTCCCTCTGCATGTGGATGACAGTTGTGTAGGTTGTTCTGTCTGAGGGGCCATGACAGTGGAGTCAGATGTATTTTGCTGTAAGTCTTTTCCTGGAAAGGCATAAACTAATGTGTATTTACCCCAGATAGGGAACCAATATAGCAGACCAAAGAAACGATCCCACCAGGTCTAGCCTAGTAAACCAGTGAGTGTGTGAAGTTATGGACAGGAATGTGATAGGGGAGTTCTGCCAATCACATTCTGTCCATGGGGTGTGTTGCCCTAAGACAAAAATTTACCTATAAACCTGGTGGGTGCGCTTCCCCGCCCCTCTTGGCCCCTGCATTCCGGACGGACCGTTGGGACTCTGGTATAAGTTTTCCTTCTGTTTATTAAAGCTGTATCTTTTGTATTAAGCTAGTATGGCTGATTTTTAATTATTGGTCGACCACGTCCGCTACAGGAATGTGGGGGAGGGGTTGTTGAACATGATCTCTAGTGACTAAAGGCAACTGCATTACTGAAAAACCTAGACCAGCATGGATAATGACTGACTCAGAAAAGCTGGGTGCTTAAAATGTCCTGCACAAATTGCTTGCAATTTTGCTGGCTGGAGAGTTTTCCTTTTCCAAGTAATTGTTATTGCTTATTCAACTTTAGGGGATCCCTTTGGAATATTATAATTTTCAGAAGCTCTTTGAGACTTGTAAGTTTTACTTCCTGAGTGCTATTCCTATCCAAGAGGGAATATTTCAGTTCTGGAGAAATAGCTATGTAACACAGGACTTGAAAGAAGTAAAAGTGTCCAGAGGGATGCAGGGGAATACATGACTAGTGAGAAGCAAAAGGGGATGGGAGTATAGGACACACAGGAGTGTAGTCAAAGGAAATTACATGCCAGTAGGAAACCAAGTACCACCGACAATAAATGTATGCCTTTAAAAATGAACACTTATCAGTATGGTATCTGGAATAAGAAAAGTTAAAAAGAAAGACCAGAAGAAAAACCATGAAAACATCTATTTCTATCTAAAATTGAGTTCAAACAGGGATATCTTCAGATATCTAAAACTTAATAAATTTTCCCAATGTAGATCACTATTGGAGAGGAAAGGTAAACTTGTTTATCCAAGTAAGTATACTAAGAAGTTCAAAGAATAGGGGAAGATGATACTCAGTCTGTTATGTGCTGATGTTATGTAGCAATGCATCAGATTTTTGTAGGATGCTTATATGAAAATACTCAGAAATCATGGAAGAAGAAATCTGGACTAGGCTGTTAAGTGATTCAGCAAACATTGTTTTATGCTGTGTCTCCAGCTTTCCTGCAACTTCATGGCTGGTTTCAAATGAACACAGTAAAGAAATAAAAGGAATGGAAAAAACAGTATGTAGTAGGAAAAAAACCAAAGTCACCTTTCTGGGAATCTCTTCCATCTAGAATTCCACTCACACTCTGTCATTTATTCCCCATTCCTCCTTCCTAGCATCCGTCAGCAATGGGCTAATCTTAGATTTAATTGTTTGTGTTTCTTGACTTTTACCACTGCCTTCCCAAACAGTATAAACCTTTTATAAAGAGCTCTGTTCACTATTATAGTCCCTGAGCATGGCGCACTGCCTAATATGTACTGTGTTCTTGATAAATATTTGTTGAATGAACCAACAACCTCATTATTGCTAATGATAAGTAAAAATGTCATTCTTCACAGAATATTAATACTAAAATTGTAGCAATCCTATAATTTGAGATTACCAATTTTCTTTGCAGTTTCTATATGGAAGGAAGTCTATTCAAACACCTCTTTGAACATTATTGTTCTCTGGGCGTATTTAATGAACAAGATGTACTCTTAAATCTATTTAAGAAAAAATTGCAATTTTAAGAGTATTAAGTAAGTACTTGTATATATCATTCTTTTTTTCAGAATATGACATACCTAAACTTTTAAGGTAAGTTCCAGAATATTTAAGAAAAGGAAAAATAATTCCAAGAAGACACTTACGTAGTTGTTCCAGAATCTGAATTAGAACAAGGAATAAGAAGGACCATTATAGTCTTATCTAAAGGAAAAGTAATTTCTTATAAGTAACCATGTGCTAAAAAAAACAAACAAAATGAATCTATGGTAAAGTGGAGGCACAACATACTACTAAAATCAACTAGAGTACATATGTGGAATCTAGCCAATAATATATGTATATATTTAAATAAATATATATGTGGATACAGTCAAACATGAAGAAAAGAGAAGTAGAATGCTACATAAAGGGAGTAGAAAGGACCAAATGAAGGTAATGGACAGAGGTTATAAAAGGAGATATAAGGCTAATTTTTTTTCTAGTTCTAAATCAATCAATAGATTTTTTTCTATTTTGGTTTTGGTGGTAGATTAGTGAATAAAATGTATTCAATACTAAAAGCATAAAATTTAATATGAGACTCCACAGTTTCTGTTCTGAATGCCTACTCTAACTGTATAGATGATCCCTGAGTTCCATAGACTTTGGATCTAGTTAATTTTAGTGTATGGTGGTTCTTTTAAAAACTTATTTTGAAGTTTTAATAATAGAATTTATAAAATAAAAAGATGAACTAAGAGCCATGCATGGGTCTGAAGAGATGACACAGTAAAGTGCTTGCCATGCAAACACAATGACTTGAGTTCAGAGCTTCAGCAACAACATAAAAAAAAAAAATCAGATTCAGTCGCATGTATCCGTAACCGCAATATTAGGGTGGGGTGGAGACAAGTGGATCCTTAGAGCTCATTGTGCAGCTAGCCTATCCCAGCTGGTGATTCTAACTGGACTAAATGAGACTCTCTGTGTCAAACAGAAAAAGATGTTAGCGAGCATTTGAGAATGTTACTCCGTGTCAGTGACCTTTGGTCTTTACAAGAAGACATGTTTCTATTCCCACATGAATACTTATACACAAAACACACACACACACACAGAAAGAGAGACAGAGACAGAGAAAGAAAGAGAGAGAGATGCCTGCCAATTATGTGGTTCTGCTAGCACAAAGTTAATGAGTACAAAGTTAATAACAATGGAATGAGGTGTATTTTGCGTCTGCTCATACTTGCTTCTTCAGAGAACTACATTTTAATTATTGTGTTGTGACCACTGATTTTTATTTTGCTGGTTTTGGATTAACCTAGAGAGCTGCTTATTGATGATAAATTGTATGATATTTAATGGATAAGTTGTGATATGATGTCTAAATAATTCAAGAAGCACAGCAGTGTTTTCATTTGTAGATACAATGAGTAAAAACATGCCTCTCAGTATTTGAGGTTTTGAAACATTCAGATATGGGGAAGTGAAAGCGTAACGTAAGACATAGGTAGTCTTCATTCTTCACAATGAGCCCTGTTTAGGTTTAAATAAAGTTGATTAACATTCAAGGAATTTGTGCGACCATTTTGGTTTTATTACAAAAACAAGTGTAAATTTTAGTTGCTATCAAAAATGTGATTTTTATATCAAAAGTAAGAATTTAGACTTAAGAATGGTTTTATTTTCATCTCAAACCCTCTCAATTTGGACTTGAGATTTTACATTACGTATTAGATGCTCACAGAAAATAGCTGCTGCAGCAAGCCTCAGTTGTGACATTGACTTCCTCATGGGAAGGAAAGAACGTTTAAAACATTTTTTTTCAATTAGGTTTTTTAAAATACTGCATTACAGTTATGAAATAAAATGATATAGAAGAATAATGACTTATATATGCCATTTATTGATAAGGTTACGAAGGTGAGAACAGATGAGAACAGAAAGTACATTGTGTTGGCAAAGGTTAGGGACCCAAGCAGGCAGAAGAGTACAGACACAGATGTGATGTTCCCTCATAGAAGTGAGGGGGCCCTCTTTCCAGTGAAGAGTGACAGGGAGTGGGGTCAGACACAAATATAAATTATCTTTTAAACTTTGAAGGATGAGAATCAAGAGAGCATGGAAACAAAACTACTAATATTTAAAGAAAACGTTCCTCAAATGATCATGGAAATTTTCAATTAAGTGTTGCATCTAATTCTTGGCTGCACATGACAAGACTGTGACAATCAAGGAAGATAAAATGCCCACATAAACAGTTAAACCCTGTGAATGTGGGTGGCTGCAAGATAGTTATCAACTTGAAAGGATTACTTTTCTTTTCCCATGATGCAAAGAACTTAAAAGATAAGGTTGTATTTAATCTCTCATTCTTTTCCTTGGCATTACACTTTTTTAAAATTAAATTATTGAGATAACAGGAATCACTGCTTGGGATCATAAGTTAGCAATGTTAAATGGTATTCATCATTCTGCTTTGAACTACTAACACCAAAAAATCTGATCTAATCCAGGGATTTAGGCATTGATGAAATCCCTTCTTCCTCTTCCATGATTCCTAAATCCAGAGAACATTTTTTAAAAAAGCTTTTAAGCACATTTTGTATTTGCTTGCTTGTATTCTGCTATGAGCTAATCTTATAGCCTCAGTTTGAGGCTATGTTCATGTGAGCATGTGGTGACCTGCAGACTATCTTGGTCTGGAGTCCTGGCAATGAAATACACAGAACTATCCAGCAATAGTAAGAGCCATCCTGTGAAAATATGGCTGTAAACATTCCCTTCTGGAAGGAACAGGCAGTGTCACAAGATGCATGCCTGAGGATTAGCATTTATCCTTCCTGTGGCACATACATGTGGTCTTAGGGTCAACAGAGTGCATGCAAGGTGAAAGGTTGATGTGGGACAAGGACTCGTGAGCTGTTCTTCAGTTGTCACTTATTCTAGAAGTGAAAGTTTTCACTGATAATTTCTTTGGATTGACTATACTCCTATAAGTAACCCTTAACCTATGGTCCTGTAACCAACCAATAAACCCATTGCTTCACCAATAGGGACTGACTTGGATGCAATATTTAGTTTGTTGGTACCCTCTCTGTCTTTGATGAATAGATGGTTTTTCTTCATGTTCCCACAGGAAAAGTAGCTTCCTTCCCTGAGCCATGCCTGCCACTTGGTGCCATCCCATGTGTCCCAGCCACAGTGGACTGTTAAACCCTTGGAACTGTTAGCCCAAACAAACTCTTCCTTCTATAAGTTACCTTGGTCATGGTATTTTATTGTGTCAGCAGAAAAGTAATTAATATAAAAAGTAACAAAAGGAAGTAGTTAAATTTAGGAAACGTTATAATGGTCTGACTTTTAACAGTCCTCTCCCTCAAAGCACCTTTCCCAGAAGAGATTTTTTTTGAAATAACACATTTTGATTTAAGTATTTTTCATTTTTTTAAAATAAAAAATGTCAAATTGAAGAAATGCTTTAAAATCATATAGTATTAATGTTGTGGAAACTGATTTGGAAGAGTTGCAGACAGACTGTTTATTAGTTATGTAGCATGGACTGTTTACCCAGCACACTGCTGGATTTCACTCATACCTGTAGACTAGCTCTCTAACCCTGTGATTCTCAACCCTCCTAGTGCTGTGCCTCTTTAATGCAGTTCTTCATGTGGTGGGGACCAACCCTAACATTATTTTCATTGCTACTTTATAACTGTACTTTGCTACTGTCTTGAGTCATAATATAAATATCTGATCTGCAGGATATTTGATATGTGGTCCCTCAAAGGAATCACAACCCACACATTGAGAACCAGTGTTCTAGATTAAATTCTTTAAAAAAATTGCCATGTTTATCTTTATACATTTATAGGATTTTTACCCCTTGATTTGCTGAATATAATTCGAGGGAAAGATAAGCATTTACTTACAGCATTGCTCTAGTCTTCTATTTAAGGATATCAGCTTGCCTAAAATTTTAAAACATTTAGTTCATTCTAAAATTTTTTAATACATATTTAAGACCCCAAGCACTAGTTATTTCTTACAGTAAAGCCTTTCTTTTATTGTAGCCTTTTGAATTGCTTTGTGCATTGTTAAGTGTAAGTCAAACACTGCACAGAACCTTACAGGTAGGCCACAACCACGTGGCAATGCACAAATTAATAGAAATGGGTTAATCTAAGATGAAAGAGCTAGTTAGAAATACACTCAAACTATTGGCCAAAATAGTATTGAAATTAATATAGTTTCTGTGTTATTATTTTGGGTCGGGGTGACCAGGAAACAAATGAACAGTTTCTGCCAACACCCCTGCTTTGTTCTTTTTGCTCCAGAAGTCTTGTCTTTTTATACATTTTGTAATTTTAATATTGCCAAAATTAACAGGAATTGTAGTCTTAACACCAAGCCCATCTTCAAAGAACCTCACTGCTTTTATAGTTTTATTATTATTATTATTTTGTTTTCTTGTTTTTCAAGTCAGGATTTTTCTCTGTAACTGCCCTAGCTAGACTGGAACTTGCTCTGTAGATGATGAGGCTGGCCTCAAACTCATAGAGCTTTGCCTGCCTCTCCCTCCCACGTGCTGGCATTAAAGATGTGCACCACCACTGATTGGCTAGTTTTTGTTATTTTTTTTTAATACAAGAGCAATTGTCATTTTATGTTTATTTTATTTTGTTTGAAGAGAAGGAGGGCATAAAATCAAGAGTTCATTTTAAAAATAATTTCTTTAAAAATAGTTCAGTTTTTCTTTATCCCTCCAGTTTAGATAGAATGTTAGAAGTAGAGACTTGGACATGAGTCAGGTAACAAAGATAAATGCAGATCAAATGTTTACAGATTAAGAAAATGGGGAGTAACATGACATTTGAATCTGAGAAAATATTTTTTCAAGATTCCATCAGTTTTTTCTTAGAACTAAATCTGTGAATAGTGAGTGTCTCTGCACATAGGGCTGCAAGTGAGTTATTACCCCTGTCCGTTCTTCAGTATCTTTTATGTTCTTTATTCAGACTGGAGTTCCATAAATGTTTCTCTGTCAGTGAGATTCCCCATTATGTGGATAGGTTCTCAAAGGTTAGGGCTCCTACATGAAATAGACACATCAACATATTAAAATGACTAGGTGCTATATGGAACCATTTTGAATAAAGCTTACATTGGCTTTATAGAAGAATACGTTTAAAAGCTTCCCACTTCTACCAAAGAGTGGGTTTCATTTTGACATTTTCCTGGTTTTGTATAATGTACTCTGTTCATATTAACCCCACCTACTCCACCCAATCATTCTTCATTTCCTGTCCTGCTGTTCACCACCCTCTTTCAAAATAGTTACCTTTTAATTTTATGTCTCATTTTTAAAATTTAAATTCCACACATGAACTAAACCATGCAATGTTCATCTTTCTGAGTCTGACTTATTTTGCTTTATATGTTGATATCTAGTCCCATACACTTTTCTGAAAATGATATACTGTCCTTTATGGGAGACTAAAACCCAATTGTGCATATATACCATGTTTTCATTTTTTTCATCCATTGGTGGCCACTCAGGATGACTGCACTGGTTGTGTGTTGTCAGCATTTCTACAATATATATGGGTAAATTTGTGCTGAATCCAACTTTGGTCAGAGAAGCTTCATTTTGTGGTGGGTAGTGGTGAAGGCAGAGAGAATTAACTTGTCAAAGTTCCAAGTATAAGTAACCACGAGAGCTCACCTGCAGATTGGTCATCTACCACAACCTCCCGATCTAAACGTGCTGGAAAAGCAGACAGAAAGAATCTAAGAGTCAGTGGGTGGAGAGGGGAGAGCTGTGGAATGTTGACTTCTGAACACGTGACGGTTGTCGCATCCATCAACTCATAGTAGCAATGGTTACCTGAACAAGACTCCCAGATCCCTCTCCTTACCGTCCTTCCACTCCCCCACCTCCCATCCACCCAAACCCCATCCACTCCTCAGAGAGTGTAAGATTTTCCCATGGGGAGTCCACAAAGTCTGACACATTGCTTTGAGACAGGATCAAGGCCCTCTCTACTCTATCTAGGCTGAGCAAGATATTCCTCCAAAGAGAATGGACTCCAAAAAACTAGTTCAAGCACTTGGGATAAATCCCAGTCCCACTGCCAGTGGCCCACAGACAGCCCCAGTCACATAACTGTCGCCCATGTAAAAATGAGAAAAGATTGTTGAACCAACAAAAGGAAAACAAAAACCTGCAGGAAATCAAGTCACTCAAAAATGATGTAAGAAGAGTTCCCTGGGGCCCAACCCCTCACAAAGGAGCTATTGGCAATTAATGACTGCTGAGGGAAGAAGAGTCATTCTTCTTTGGAGACATAGCTGCTGGTAAGTTGCTCATGCTCCAGTGGATGACTCGACACCCATGTATTAAAGGGAAGTGCTAATTGTACTCAGGGGTTATTAACAACAGTAAACAATCACAAAAAAAGGACATGAAGTTAGGAGGAGATGGGGTAGAGGCACTTAGGAGAGCTCAAGAGAGATAGTGGTAGATGAACATAGTCAAAATGTATTGAATAAATCCATGAATTCTTCAAAAACCAATAAAAGATATTTTAAAAGGAAACACAGGTAAACAGATTACCTTTTTAAAATATAAACTAATTCATTTGAATACGTACTCAAATGGAATGGCTAGAGGATATAGACATTTTCTGTTTGCTTTCTGAGGTGACTCCATTCAGATTCCATAGTGGTCAAACTAATTTGTAAATCCACCTTTGCTTTGTACCCTACTTCTGCTGGCTTCATAGACTTGGGAAGCATGAAGGAAAGAAAGAAGTTGTGAGGATTTGTGGACAAAGGTGGGGGTTATTAGGATAACTGATTTTATGGGTAGAAGGAGAGGAAGTACTAGGGCTGATATTTATTCTGATTATTCCCAAAACATTGATTTACTGATCTTTTGAGATTTTATGAATAACTGACTTGAAATGAGTAATGAAAGAACACCTTGATAAAATAGTTCAGTGGGTTGATACTTCTGACACATAAATACAAACTGATGGTTCGTTCTTTTTCCTTGGCTAAATACTCTGGCATTATGGGTACACAATCTATATAGGAGAACTCGAAGTATTTGGAAGAAATTGCAGACATTTCATTTACAGAAAGCCCATGGTGATACAGTGAAAATCTACAAAATTTTAGTACAATCTACAAAAGATTTAGTAGAACTTAAATGTTTGACCCTGCTATTAGATGTGAGACTGGGACAGTTATTTAAAACTTTCTCATTTCTTCTTAAAAAACAGAGACAATAGTTTTTACCTCTAGAGATATTGGTAGGGATACATTAAGAAAGGTTATAGCCCATGATAGAAAAATAAAAAGGTATATCTTCTTTGTTATTATGGTCATTGATTTGCATGACTCAACATATTTAATTGTGTAACTAAACACAACAGAGATAAATAATAATAATATATTAGATCTTTAAAATCAGATAATTCTTACTGCTGTGATAAAATGGGAAGATGATCTTGTTGAATGTCATAAGAATTTCTTCAGTTTATGACAGTTCTCTGTGAAACCTAAATGCTGCAAGATAGAAGACAACAGATACCCCCTGCTGTCAGAATATTCTGGTACATTTCCTTTCTGGGGTGTCTTTATTATATATGTTCTAGGAAACACCTTATCAAAAACCCCAGCATGTCTCCTTTATTTGTTCTACTCCTGTCATGGGCCACCACATCTGTCACTTGAAATAATACTAGTGCTTGCTTTGTCTTCAAACCTCCTTATTTGTCCCACAAAGAAGACTGGGTTATTTTCCTCACAGTCAAATCAAATTACATCACTCCCTGGTGTAATATCCTGCACACTTTTTATTACTGTTAGAATACGAGCCGAACACAATTCTGTAGCTTAGAACACTCCATACAGTCTTTCCTCATGATGCACTGAGCATCACTTCATTTTTCCACACATCCTTGAGACTTCTTGAGGTGCTCTAATCTCAGCTATGTGATTCTCAGAAAGAGTGACGCTTTTGATTCCTCAGGATTTTTAACTAGTTCCTTTCTTTCTGCATGAATTGGTTCCTCACTAACGTCTACTTGGTATAGCTGCAGGCTGCTTGTTCATCTCGGCTGCCCAGAACCGAAATAATCACACAGAAACTGTATTAATTAAATCACTGTTTGGCCCATTAGTTCTAGCTTTTTATTGGCTAACTCTAACATTAATTTAACTTATTTCTATTAATCTGTATATAGGTCCCTGCTATAGGTCCAAAGCAGTTTCTTTATTCATTAATGGTAATCACAGGATACAGAGCAGAATCCCACATCAACTTGGCTGACTCCTTCTCATACTTTAATTCACATCCTTCATCAAAAAGATTCCCCCTCCGACTACCATTTTTTATTTTTTTTATTTTTTTTTTAAGAGTATTTATTAGGTATACAGTATTCTATCTGCATGTATGCCTGCAGGCCAGCAGAGGGCACCAGATCTCATTATAGATGGTTGTGAGCCACCATATGGTTGCTGGGAATTGAACTCAGGACCTCTGGAAGACCAGCCAGTGCTCTTAACCTCTGAGCCATCTCTCCAGCCCCCGACTACCATTTTTTAAATAGTCACCTAGTTACTTCAATCAATATCTAAATAATATTTACCTTCAGTATTTTTCTCATTTATTTATATGTCCATCTACCTAGCTTTTTCATCTCCTTTGTTATTTCTTCCACTAAGTTGTATGGGAGAACGATCCTCGCCTTTCTGATTGATTGTTTTCTGAGAGAACATATATATACTTGGTGCAGTTCACAGCTTACATATAATTGAATGAATGGACAGATGTGATCTCCACCTATCCTGCTTTGAGGAAGAGATAAATGTAAGACAGGAAGCACTTCATGCAGAAGGGCATAAGGATATCATCATTGTGCTTTCCTTTAGAAACTATTTCTCTTATGCTTGAACTTGAAGATGAGTTTATGCTACCAAAACACTTCCCCAAGGAAGCTATATTTTAGTATATCAGTGACTTATCAGTAATAGTGCTCTACAGTTGCTAAGTTGATAAAATTTGATTTGCTAAGTGGTTCCAGATGTGTTGTTTGCTTTGGCTACAACTTGATAATTGACACTACTTCTTTTGGTTTTTCTCCTTATTCACTTTTATCTACCACATACTGTAGGTTTTAATTATAGGTTGTAACTACCTAAGATTCTAATACTGTTTATTCTAATGACAGTATTTTTTTTCAATTTCAGGTCATTTATTGAAAAAATACTACATAATTTGACTTAGATTAATAATGATGATGATGTTATAATAATAATCAAATAATAATCAAAACAAGGGCTTCAATTGGCTCAATCACATAACATTAAACACATCAGCAACCTGATGTAAGAATGTCAGGAGGAAGTTTGGCCCCCCAGCCTCAAGTTTATCATCTACAGGCAGTGCTTCTGCCCTTCCCATTTTTAACAGTTCATTAGTTACAACACAATCCATAGTTACATAGTAACTATGTAAAGTAGTTTACTAAACATAGTAAAGAAATACAATGTCTTTCATAATGTGCTCTCCCTGGCCTAGCCATCTTAATTTGATTTCATTAGCTCTTGAATTAAACATTGGAAAGAGCAAAGATGTTATAGGTGACTGGCAACATGAGGCATGGTGTAACATGAGGGCCAGCTTGTTGGGATATCTGTTCCTGCCCGGTACCCCACAACCGGCATGTCCCAAAGAAATCACACAAACTCCTTAAGATTATAAACTGATTGACCCATTAGGTCAGGCTTCTTATTAGCTCTTATAACTTATGTTACCCCATTATCCTTATCTATGTTAGCCACACAGCTCAGTACCTTTGTCAGCTGTCAGCTTACCTGTTGCTTCTTCGGTGGTCTGCGCAGGAGTGGTTGAGGGAGCCTCCTGTTTTCCCAGAATACTCCCAGTCTCTTTGCTCCACCCTTACTTCCTGTCTGGCTTTCCCGCCTATACTGCCTGCCTGGCCAATCAGCGTTTTATTAAAATATGATTGACAGAATACAGACAATTCTCCCACACCATTTCCCTCTTTTTTTTTTAAACAAAGGAAAATACCCATAGTCCATTTGTTGGGAATGTGGGTGTAGTATTTCAGGCTACTTCCTGCTGGTTGGGGGCACTGATGATCTTATGGGGACCTAAAGAAAATTTAGAGTTATAATCAAGTCCTGAATGGAGTATCCTGCGAGTCTTGATCATCTCAGGCAGCAGTCTTGAATCTGTTCTGGATGTAGAATTCAGAAATCTGGGCCATCTATTCCTGTCGGAGATTTCTCAGGTGGCCTCCCTTGATCAAAGCTGATTTTTCTTAACTCAGAATGAATCCATAGCCTCTCATTTTCTGTGGAAACAAAAGCAAAATCTCTTCTCCAAAGTAACATACCTTTTGACTTCAGTTTTGAAGCCAAGGTATTTTCAAAATGCCTATCTTGGGTTAGTTCAGCAGCATTTATAAACAAAAGTCTTTTAGCAGCTATTGCTCCTTCCTCAGCATTCAAACAATTCAAAGAGAGCATAATAGCATACAGTATCAAGATTCTCTTCGTATTTTCCATCTTTACGTGGCTTTATTTTAACCTCTATTTCTTTTATTTTTACTTTCAACTTTTGGCTTTTTGAGACAGGTTCTCTGTATATATCTTTTTTCCTGGAATAACTCTGTAGACCAGGCTGTCCTTGAACTCAGAGGTCTGTCTGTCTCTGCCTCCCCAGTGCTGGGATTAAAGGTGTGTGCTACCACACCTTGAAGTCACAGAGGTCAATCTACCTCTGCCCCTTGAAGTCACAAAGGTCAATATACCTTTGCCTCCCAGGCATTGGGAATAAAGGTGTATACCACCACACCCTATGTCTCCCTTTTCTTCTTTTTTATTTTTAATGACTTTAACCTTTAGCCTGCATATATTTTTAACATACTGTAAACCAGTTAGAGGTTTTCTTCCTCTTTGAATCTCTCTTTACTGTATATCTCTCTTTTTCTGACTACATAAGCCTTTAATTTACTAAGCAATATGGAGAGCCGTGGCTTTGACGGCTAGATACAGCTCAGTCCTTAGCTTTCCAGCCTCATGGCTCAGATACCAGCCAGAGCTGTGTTCACTGCCACAACTCTATGGCGTTTCAAGGTCTTTGCTAGCAAACAAGCTGCAGCATTCTGCTCACAGACCACACTCAGTCGGACTGCCTGCCTGAAAGAGTCAGAGTTTACCCTGGCAGGACGGCCCAGAAAGCTGGCATTTTAAAGCAACACAGCTTTTTTCTTGCTGCGGCTGAAAACCAAAAAGCATGCGTTCAGCTTTTCCTCAACACTGTTTAAAATGTGTCGTGGCAGGACCTCTTAAAGGAGCTGCAAGGTTTTGCAGCTAAACCTGAGTCAGGAAGCCTCTCTTAGATGAGAGCGCTTGCTTGCCTCTAGCAAACAGAGCAGACCCGAGAAATTGCTGCTAAAGAAACCATGCTTTACTCTATTCTTTCCCAAGCTTTCTCAGGCTTTCTGTGGATTCAGTTATCCACGTCTGGGCGCCATATGTAGTATGACGGGGCTGACTTGTTGGGGTATCTGTCCTGTCCAGTACCCCACAGCAGACAGGCCCCAAAGAAAATCACACACAGGACTCCATAAGATTATAAACTGATTGGCCCATTAGGTCAGGCTTCTTATTAGCTCTTATAACTTATGTTACCCCATTATCCTTATCTACATTAGCCACATGGCTCCGTACCTTTGTCAGCTGTCAGCTTACCTGTTGCTTCTTCGGTGGTCTGCGCAGGAGTGGTTGAGGGAGCTTCCTGTTTTCCCAGAATACTCCCAGTCTCTTTGCTCCACCCCTACTTCCTGTCTGGCTTTCCCGCCTATATTGCCTGCCTGGCCAATCAGCATTTTACTAAAATATGATTGACAGAATACAGACAATTCTCCCACACCAACATGGCAAGTGCGGAAAGCAGTTTGCTCTATGGAAAGGCACAATGATGTATCCATTTTCTATGGTGGACATTAGATTTTTTTCATATATATTCAGGTGGATAATGGATCAATGTTAGGTTCTAAATCTGAGCAATCATAAAGGACACTTTGTACTTCAAATCTTTTTTTGAGACCTCACAGAGCAATTGCAGATATATATTGCCGAGTATCCCTTTAATATGAGTTTGTCTTTTGACTATATTCAAGGTTTTTGGACAGCTTTGCAAATAACACCAGATATGACAAAGAAATCAAACTTCAATTATTATCTATAAATATTTTCTCAAAGCTTTTTCCCCTTAGTATGCCCGAGTATACAGTTTAATGACTTCAGAACTGAACGGTTAAAATTGCAGCAGAAATTTCTGGAAGTGGGGAACATAAACCATATACCATAAAATACCCGTTTAAATTCTACAATAACCATGGAAATGATGTGTCTCCTATTAAATATAGCAAATAAAAAAAGGCATGTCCATCTATGTGGTACAGTGGGTGGTGACTCCTAATGGGCCTTTATTTCTTTCCTCCTGCTCCCTCCCTCCTTCCTTTTTCCTCCCAGACCTCCCTCCATTTTTTAAAAATACCTTTTGCTTATTTAGTTTCATTCACAGGCCTGGATTTTTGTTTTCTATTCTCCAAAGGTTTTCTTTTCTTTTTTTTTTAGCAATGTTTTTTTATTATTTATATTTTGGAGATTTCACATCATGCATCCCAAACCCACTAATTTCTCTCCATATCTACCCTTGCAATACACCACCATAAAAGATATTAATTAAAAACAAAACACCAAACAAGCAAACAAAAAACAATCAAAGCAAAACAAACAAAAAACCCACGTAGCTCCTCAGTCTTTCCCACCTCCCTATCACCTCTTCATTTGTCTTAATGGTATTGGAAACTGTGGTATGTCATGCAGTATATGCTTTTGTCCAAACAACTTTGCTTGCAAGTGGTCATTGCAATGAATTGCTGGCCAGATTCAATACCTCTGGTTTCTTGCAGACCATCAGTACTGGTCTACTGGTCACGGAGATTCCTCTCAGATATCTTACTGTTGTGCCAGTCATGAAAATCCTGCTGTGTGGTTCCACAGGACTGGTTTGTTCACCTGCACCAGCGGATCATAGGTGGGGTAGATGTTGGGGCTGTGAGTTGGCCCACCCCAACACCTACCCCATCTATGTTGAAATCCATGGGCCATGCTGAGCTGGCTCCACCCTTTGCTGACCCTGGGAGACCTGGTCCTACCCCCTTTCAGGAGAACTGGTCTCACCCTTCACAGGAGAGTTGGCTCTGCCTCTCATGAGAGCACTGTACCACCCAACATCCCATCCTCCGCACACCCCATCACCCTCACCTAGGCACCTAGGAGAGCTGGTCCCACTGAAGAGAACTAGTCCTGCTGGCATTGGAGTAGCAGAGGGCAGCAGTCCCAGTAGAGGCTCAGTCTGACCAACTCAGTTACCACTCTGGCCCGTGGATTTCAACACACATGGTTCGAATGGGCCCCTTTGGTAACGTGGCTCACGGATAACACAGACTCCAGCTGTAACAGAACCATGGACTCAGACATGGTCCTCAGCAGCAGCTCAGGGCGTACACCATGGCTCTGGGTGTCAGCACAAGTCACCCACATCAACCTCCTGTTCACTATCTTTGCTTCTTCAGATTCTCTCTACAGCACATAACCATTCTGTTTCTTTTTCTTTACCATTTCTCCATCATATATTTGCTCATCATAATGGCACCTGCCCACCTGGCAAGGTACTAGGTGGGCCTGTGGGCGTCTTCCACCAACTAGGGGTTGATTGGCCCCAATGACAGTATTTGACATCTGTGTAATACTTTGTTTATTGTAAAATGCTTCCATATTTGTTCCATGGCTAGTTTGCCACATATTTTAATAGTGAAACATATTGATTTTTTTATGTGGTCTATATTTATTTATTGACATTTTCTCCCTTATTCTCAAAAAAGAAAAAAGTTCAGAAATATTATATATACACATTTATTTTAAATTCTCAATATAAAAAAATCTTTCATGTATATGGGTACCTGGAGTGTATTCTTGGGTTTATTAATATGTTTAAAGTTTCTGGTATTTCTTTTGCAATTTTTTGTGATTATGATTTTTCCATGTATTTATTTATAATCATTAAAAATATTTTAATCTTCTTCTCTGCACACTAATTTTACTTAATACCTTTCTGGGGGTTTGTATCCTTTTCTAAGTTCTGAATATTGTTCCACCTTCAAGATTTCTTGCTGTGGTAACAATCAGCCCTGGTCTTGGTCACTTGTGGACCTTGCTTGTCAGATGCTCCTCTGCCCCGAATCTTGTACTGCCATCAGTTCATAGGTTGCCTTCTGAAACACCCAATCACATTCTTAAATCTTTTAAAGATTTTTAATTTTATTCATCTTTTAAATGAATTAACTTTAATTTTAAACATCTTGATCTTTGTATGTGTATATACATAATTTTAAATAGTACAGTTCTGGCTTTTATGTTATTCTGTTTACTTTGTCTTTTTAGTGATTTATTGTTTTAAGTTTTTTCTTATACTAAACTATCCAAATGGGAACTTTTTGTTTTCTCATCTGGTTTGTAACAACAGGAAGAATCTGATTTCTTCTATTACTCTATATCCCGTCTTTATCTTTTGTTGTCTTTTTCCTTCAACAAGCACCTTTACCAGAGCAACCACCTTGATAGTAAGCTTAAATGGCTACAAAGTAACACTTTCTAGCATATAGCTGGAATAACTTCTTTAATAATCACTAATAGATATTCATATAAATTAATGAAACGTTCTAGACGTTTAGGTGATAAGCTCTGTGTCTACTTTCCCTTTTACTTACTCTCTTGAAGGGGCGAGGTCGATCGGTAATTATATATCAGCCAGACTAGCTTAATACAAAAGACACAGATTTAATAAACAGAAGAAAAACTTATACCATAGTTTCAATGGTCCTTCCAGAATGCAGGAGCCAAGTGAGAGAGGGCGGGGAAGCGCACCCGCCAGGTTTATAGGTAAACTTTTGCCTTAGGGCAACACGCCCCATGGACAGAATGTGATTGGCTGAACTCCCCTATCACTCACTCTCTGGTCTTCCCTCTTTCCCAGGTAATTTTTCTTTCTTAAAATAGTTCATCTTTTATTTTAAGATCACTTTGGTTATGTTGTGTTGCTGTTTTTATTTTTGTTGTCTGTTTCATGAGATATTTATATCTTAGTGTTCTATTGTTATGAAGAGACACCATAACCAAGGTAACTCATAAAAGAAAGCATTAAATTGGGGGCTGGCTTTCCGTTTCAGAGGCTTAGTCTGTTATCATCATGGCAGGGAGCATGAGTGCGTGCATGCTGCTGGTGCAGTTGCTGAGAGATATATCCTGATATGGAAGCAGCTGTCAGACAGGTGTACTGGGCTTGGTGTAACCTTTTGAAGCTTTACAAGGCTATACCTTCTAATCTTTCTCATATGGTGCCACTCACTGATGACTCAATATATGATGACTCAATATACTCAATATACTGATGACTGATGATTCAATATATGAGCCTATGGGGGCTATTCTTTTTTAAACCTTGACAACTTGCTTTCTGAGTTTAACTAATTTTACCCAATATTGCTATTTTCCCTTCTACCTATTTTCTTGAGCAAAGCACAATCCTTTTCTCTTTTTCAATCCCTTTCTTTTTGTCAAATAATATTCCTCTCACAAAATACAAAATTGCCTGTTGTAAATAGTGACATGCCGAACATGAGTATGTAGGTGTCATTTATTTCCTTTGGATATATATTGGGTTACTTCTTGCTAAGTTTGTTTTATATAAAACCCATGAACTAACTGGATGGGTAGTATGCTGACTCACTGAATGACTTCATTTAGAGTTAACATGGCCTTAGTACTTTGAATGAGGATGCCCTCAAAGGCTCATATATTTGCACACTTAGCTCCCAGTTGATGTCCTTCTCTCTGCCTGCTGTCTGTGAATCAGGCTGTTAACGCCTTCAGCTTCTCCATGCCATGCCATGTCTGCCTGCCTGCCTGTTCTGTTCCCCATAATGATGATGATGGACTAACCATCTAAAACTGAAACTGAAAGCAAGCCCCAATTAAATTTTTTTAAAAAAATAATACTGGCCTAAGTCATAGTGTCTCTTCACAGAAATAGAATTGTAAATCAGACACAGGTAATAATTCAATAGGTCTTTACCTTTTTCCAAGTAGGCATTCCCATTGTCTGTTGAGCTAGTTCTATCTCACCATCTATCTCATGCTCTCTGGAAAGATTTCCTAATACTTTAAGCCTTGGCCTTGTGCCTGGACACTGTGCTCTGCTGTAGAGCGGGGCAATCCCCATTTCCAACTCTAAAGCTTGGAGTAGTACTTGCAATCAGTACATGTATCAGAATGACACTAAAATCTTTCTTTTTAGAATTCTTTTCTCCTTTGAGGAGTTTATTCTATAGTACAAGAATCTCCATAAGAGCATGCACAATGTCAACTGTGTGAGATCCAGATGTGTTTCAGATTTGCAGAGCCAATTTAACACAATAAATATTTGTTTGCAGTTATATGGCCTAATATGGGGCAAAACTTGGAAGATCCAGTTCCGAAAACCATCCAAGTGCTTGGCTGATGATCTCAACCCTTATCTGAACTATCTGAACTCGTGTCCTGTCCGCAGGACTGAATGCCTCAGGAGAACAGCCTCATTGGGTTGTTTGGGTAAATTGGATTCCAGCTGGAACCCAAAACTGCAGAGAGAGGCACAAATGAAGAAAAAGCAGGGGAGGAGGGGCTCTGAACTTCCTCAAACCTCAAAAAGAGTCTTTGGTCAAATTTGGAAGAAAGGTTAGTGATTAAGAGCAGCTTCTATTTTGTCTGGCTGCATGCATCTACTCTTAAATTTTATTTTAATTGTCCAAATAGGAGGTCATGAATATTGCTTTCAGCTAGGTTGGGTAAGTACAGCGAAACATTCTTTGTAAATGTGTCTCTCTGCTTGTTTTACATGCCATATCCAGGACTCTTGACAGTATATGTTGTTCTAGAGTGTCCAAATTTGTCTTACTGGTCATTGACACCTACCTAAGTATGACTCTGGGCACCACACTAAAGGGAGACCTAAATTAAATTTAAGGGTAGCTGAGAATGATGACACATGCCTATAATCTTAGCATTTGGGGGTTGGAGGCAGGAGGATCAGGATTTCAAGGTGATACTCAGCTATATAGTTAGTTCAAGACCTCAGGTTTTCAGGCTTGGTACCAAGTACCTTTATAGGCTGAGTCATCTCAATAGCCCCTTATTTTACTTTAGACATTATAATTATACATTAGAGACATGTAGGTACATGCTGTATGTTCATAATCTTGTGCTAATTTTATGCACATGATTTCCCAACTCTGAGACAGACATTATTTAGCTTAATTTCAGGAACTGTTGATGCAGAATATTAGCTGAAGAGGTGTTATATTCATTTATGTTTTGGAATATTTGTTTAATAATGCAAAGATACATGTATTCTTTTATGTTATATTTGTTTAACTCTGTGAAGCTGTGCTACTCCTTCTGTTTAAAACACCTGGTTAGTCTAATAAATAACTAGACAGCCAATAGCAAGGCAGGAGAGAGAAATAGTTGGGGCTCCCAGGCAGAGAATAAATAGAAGAAGAACAAATAGGGAGGGGCAAGAAAAGAAGAAGGAGAGGAGGACTCTAGGGCCAGCCACCTAGCCACACAGCGAGTGAAGGAGTAAGAAGGAAAGAGAAATATATAGAATAGAGAAAGGTAAAAGCTCAGAGGCAAAAGGTAGTGAAAGAGAAACAGGATAATTTAAGGTAAGGAAAACTGGCTAGAAACAAGCCAAGCAAAGGCTGGGTATTCACAAGTAAGAATACATCTCCGTGTATTTACGTGAGAGCTAGATGATGGGTTAAAACCCATAGCCCCACTGATGAATATCTTTTTTGTTTTTTTTTTTGTTTTTTTTTTCTTTTTCCAAGACAGAGTTTCTCTGTGGCTTTGGAGCCTGTCCTGGAACTAGCTCTTGTAGACCAAGCTGGCCTCAAACTCACAGTGATCCGCCTGCCTGTGTGTCCCAAGTGCTGGGATTAAAGGCGTGCGCCACCACTGCCCAGCTATGAATATCATGAATATCACCATAGGACCTTCATCTGGCAATGGATGGAGTTAGAGTCAGAGACCCACATTGGAGCACTGGACTGAGCTCCGAGGGTTCAGATGAAGAGCAGAAGGAGGGAGAAGTCAGGACCGCAAGAGGTGCGTTCACCCACTGAGACGGTGTGACTGATCTAATGGGAGCTCTCCAAGCCCAGCTGGACTGGGACTGAATGAGCATGTGATCAAACTGGACTCTCTGAATGTTGCTGACAATGGGGGCTGACTGAGAAGCCAATGATAATGGCACTGGGATTTGATTCTACTGTATTTATTGGCTTTTGGGGAGCCTTATCTGTTTGGATGTACACCTTCCTAGACCTGAATGGAGCGGGGAGAGCCTTGGACTTCCCACAGGGCAGGGTACCCTGACATCTTTTAGGACTGGAGAGGGAGGGGGAGGTGGAGTGCAGGGAGTGGGAGGAAAATGGGAGGAGGGGAGGAGGAGAAAATTTTTTAAAAATAAATAAATAAAAAAGAGTTTTTTTTTTTTTAAAAACTACTGATTGAGGTCAGAGATGGCTTTATTTCCATAAGTTTATATAGTCAAGGTGATGGTTAATTTCATGTGCTAACTGAGCTAGGCCATGGTGCCCAGCTATTTAGTCCAACAGTTCCCTGTAGGTTTTTGTAAACTTTACACTTAAACTGATAGACTTTGAGTTAAGCAGATTGTTTTCTTTTATGTAGATGAGTCTCACCCATTCAGTGGAAATACTGGAAAGATATAAAACATTCTCAATCCCCAAACCAGAAAGAGCCCCATGGTGTTCCTCCTTGGGGTTCGTCTATACTATCAGGTCTGGCTCTGCAGCAGACTGCCTTTGTCACCCTCAGGCTGCGATTCTTTCCTAGGTCTCTGGCCTGATTTTTGTCTCACTAAATCCTCATAGCACCATCAGTGAGTTTATTAAAAGTAGTCTTTTTCTGTATGCGTACACACAGGCCATTGGTTCTCTTGCCCTGAAGAGCAACATAGCAGTGAGCAAGGCACAGTTCAACCCTAGTCGATTGTTAACCTTCAGAATGTTACATGGGATCTTGTTTTAGTTAAATGCAAGTTTTCGTTCAGTCTCCCAAGTTGCTCAATGAAATTGTTGCTTCATGCCCAGAAGCTCACCGGTGTCCACCACTACACTTGTGCATCTGTTAGCATACTGAGTGTCTACTGAGTGGCCATAGGGGAGCCAGGTTTTGAATTTTGCTATGGAAATCCATAATTTTGTCACCATGTTACCTATAACAAGAGTATGTGTTTATCACATTTATTGTGATATAATTGAGGTATTTTTCTTCTACAATATTATCGATGTTCTGGTTGTGAGCCTAGCCCTTACAGCTGAGTCATGTCTCCTAATTTATCCTCCCAATCTGATTAAAACTCTAGAGAGAGAGAGAGAGAGTGTGTGTGTGTGTGCATGTATGAGTATATGCACAAGCATATGTGTGTACATGTTTATGGGTGTCGTGTACATGTTTCTGGGGGTATGTGCACATAAGGGTGTCTGTGTGAAGGGCAGAGATTAACACTGGGCTTCTTCTTCAGTTTTTTTCTGCCTTACTTTTAAAGATCAGGTGTCTCTTGGAATCTAGACCTCATTGATATAGCCAACTGTGAAGACTCCAAGGAATCCAAGGAATCTGTTTGCCTCTGTTCTGGAGAAAGAGGCAATGGAGTTACACACTTAACTCAGACTTACATGGCAGAAACTTTTTCAATTTTGCCTTGTCCCCAGTCCTGCAGTATAGTTTTTAATGACTCTCTGAAAATTGCCTAAATATGAAGAATTATGAGTAGCATACTTGTAGCTATTAACTTGTTTATCTTGCTACCTAGATAAGTAGCTATTTGCTACTGCATCAAAGAACATGCTTATTCCTCCTCCATATATCAAGGATGCCACTATTACATCATTTCCAACTTCAGTTTTTACTGCAACATGTTTGAGTGATAGAGTTTCCTAGCTTGAGTTTTTTTATAAGTACTTTTAGTAAAGTACCTTATAAACAACAGAAATCTACTGATTATATTTATGAAAACTAGATAGTGTTAAATCAAAACAAAAGAGAGTTTTGCGGCTTATGAGGGATCTTTCCACATGAATGAAAATTTCTCAGTGTGTCCTCACATGGTAGATAGAGGAACACAGAAGATAAACATTCTCTCTCAGGCTCTTTTATAAGGGCACTAATTCTATTCGTGAGGGTTTCCACCCTTATGACCCAACCACCTCTTAAGACAGATCCTTGAGGACTAGACTTTAATATGCAATTTTATAGGTGCAGATATTCAAGTATAACTTAGCTGCCAAAGCTGGTACCATCACCACAGCTAAACCACTCAAATGTTTGTGTGCTAAGGGCATGGTAAACATCTACCTGCTCATTTGCACAACAAGCATCAGGCTATCAATGGTTTATTAAAATGAATGCAGTGACTCTTTGGAAACTTGGTGTTCACCTCAATAATGTTCATCTCCTGTGGCAGTTTTGAAAATTTATGTCCGAAGGTTATCATTTGAAAGCAATTGTGAGGCAAAGCTTGCAGGTGTAGCCAACCATGTATGATTTGACTTAAGGCCCATTCTGTGAGATGGAACTGCCAGGGTGACCAAGAGCCAGAGACTAGATAGCCCAAAGACCTAGGGTAAAAAGAAATACGACTGGTCTTTAAACAAAAGAAAGTGACAAAATGACTCCTAATGACTGTCTGCTATACTCATAGGTCAGTGCCTTATTCAGCCATCATCAGGAAACTTCCTCCTCTAGCAGATAGGAACAAATACAGAGAGCCACAGTCAGACAAACATCATACAGAGAGGAGAGAAAGAGAGAGAGGGAGAGAGGGAGAGAAACCTTGGAAAACTCAGTCCTAAACCAGGCGATTCCATCTACTATCTTTCCTTAGAGCTCAAGGAACCATGAGAAAGAGGAAGAAGAAAGAGTATAAGAGCTGGAGGAGATGGAGGGCACCAGGACATCAAGAACCCTACATTAAGTGAGCAAAGTTCCTATGAACTCACAGAGGCCGAAGCAGCAAATGAACAAACCTTTATGGGTCTTCACCAGGTCCCCCAGGTGTATCTTCCAGCTTTCAGCTTAGTATGTTTATGGGACTCCTGAGTTTGTACATGAGTGGTCATGGATGTGTGCCCTCTCTTTTCCTCCTGTTGTCTTGCCTTGTCCGACTTCGATGTGATGTTTCTGTTTTATCTTATTATATTTTAATTTTTTATGTTTTATTGTTACTTCTTAGAAGTTTCTTATTTTCTAACGAGAGACAGAAAGGAATTGGATGCAAATGGGCCAAGAGGTGGGGAGGAACTGGGAGGAGTAGAGGGAAGGAAAGCCGTAATCAGGATATATTGTACGAGAAAAAAATTTTCCAGTTTATTTTTATTCTATGTGCATTGGTGTTTTGTCTGCATGTATGCCTGTGTGAGGTTGTCAGATCCCCTGGAATTGGAGTTACATACAATTGTGAACTGCCATATGATGCTGGGAATTGAACCTCTTGGAAAAATAGCCAGTGCTCTTTCTTAGCTGCTAAGCACCCTCTCCAGCCCCTGAAAAAAATCTATTTTCAGTAAGAGGGAGTAATTAAAAAAATGAAACATCGAGAGAAAAAAAGCACATCAGTAGTGAATACCATAACGAATAGCAAGAGAAAGAGGAATTCATGTTTGGGAATATATGTTTGGAATGTGTTGGATTTGCCTCTTAATTCGATCTGTCATCCATGTTCCCATAAATCTTTAATCTGATTTCCTTTGAGCGAGTTGATTCCAGAGACGTCAAAATTATGAATCACCTTTTTATAATCAAAATCTTTATCGGTAAATTATGATTTCTAATCCAAGCTTTGCCTTTGAAGCAGACTTCAAATGATTCAGTTGCATGTTGTTGTTTTATAAATGAAGGAACTATGGTCAGGTGAGTTAAATGACCCATTTAGCTGATCTGGCTGGATCATTATACAGCTTCTATTGAATGTTATTTATTCAAGGGCATGTATTACTTTTATCTTAAACAGTGAAAACAGGTTCAAGAAATTCCAAAATCAAGAGGAGTATTTGGGCCACTTGCAATGCGAACAAGCTTTTAATCCATGACTTCGGTCACTTATCATCGTATTCTGTTTTACATCAGAGTTCTCCAAACTAGTCATGTGCAGCTCTCATTTTATGGCTTCAGCATTCAATGGTAAATCAATGCGTTTCCCCTGTGATTTCAAACATTTCACGCTATTCCGTACTTGGAAATTGTAGACATTCTGTATTTTTTGTGCTCACACAAAGCCTCGTAATTCTATGCTTTTATGTTAGCCTTTTAAAAACCAATCCATTATTTTCAGATTATACTATAGTAAATGTTGCCCTGCAGCCCAAGCTGTCTGAGTCCTGTGAGCCGCCATGCTTGGCCCAGGTATTAATTCTTTAATATGAGTCTGATCTCTACATAGGGTTCCCTTGTTGCAAATATCTATGAATATTGTCTGTGTCTGTAGCACAATTAATAAAACTCAGAGACAGATATTGGGGTTCAACCTGAAGACCAGAAAAGTAAAGCAGACAGCCACTGGCTCTTACCTCTACCTCAGTCAGAAAATGGTGATCCTGCCTCCAGGAAACCTCAGAGTGAGATTGAGAGTGAGAGCTGTCTTCTCCCATTTTATAATCCTAACTAGTTCTGGGATTAAGGGCATGCACCACTACTGCCTGGTTCCTATGGCAAGCTAGTCTGGCTACTGAGATTAGGGTGTGTGTCACTGTGGCTATTGCTGCTTTGACAGCTCTCAGTCTCAGTCTCATCCTGAGGTTTCCTGGAGGCAGATTAAGAGCCAGTGGCTGACTGCCTTTCTTTCCTGGTCTGTAAGCCTGACCAGTGTGGCTGGTTGCATAATAAAAATTGTCTGTCATGATTTATTTACATTGTTCCCTATTTCTAGCACATTCTCCTGACATGTCGTGCCACATAGTTTTTTTGCATATTGTGGTGTTTTATGGTTTTATTCTTAAACAAGAATTCCTTAACATTTCATTCTTTAAAAAGACATTGCTAACTGTCTGAGCTCAGAAAAATCATTTACTTAATTAGGGTAAACGTCGATTCACTTAGGAGCTGTCAAGATGACTAAGCAGGTGAAGGTGGTGCCTTTGACCAAGTCTGATGACCTGAGTTCAGTTCTCAGGACCCAAACATTGGAAGGAGAAAACTAATTCCTGCACATTGTCCTCTGACTTCTGCTCTTGTGTTGTGGACACATACAGATACACACAAAGTGTAGACACACATACACAGAGAGAGAGAGAATTCAAAAGATGATTAATTTATGAAAAGGTAAGCAATAATGCTTTTAACAATTGTGAGTATAATTGATTTAATATATGCATGATATAATCGAAGTTTAGGCACAATACGACTGACTATTGAAGAGCTTTGTAAATATTACTTCATTTAGTCCCTACTGCTGCTTTGGATTCCAGGATATGATGCCAGGTTCAATATGACACATCCACCTGAAGGTGTTTTATTTAGTCTCTCATAGGGTTTGTACACTTTCAGGAAGAATATAGTCCAGTGAATTATATAATCCATAGTGAATATCCATCTATCTATCGATCTGTCTATCTATCTATCTATCCATCTTCTACCTATCTACCTGTCCATCCATCTTCTATCTATCCATCATCTATCTATCTATCTATCTATCTATCTATCTATCTATCTATCTATCCATCCATCCATCTTCTACCTATCATCTATCTATCTATCTATCTATCTATCTATCTATCTATCTATCATCTATCTATCTATCTATCTATCTATCTATCTATCTATCATTTTTCATTTATCCATCTATCTACTGTCCCATTAATCTCTCCATCCTTTATTATCATGTTTAAAATTAATTAATTAATTTGGTTAAGCCCAAAATATGATAGAATAACTCAGTGGTAGACACAATGGGAAAGTTCTTTGGTGAAGCTTGGGGACAGTTGAGCAGTTTCTTTTGTTTATAGAAAAGAAGCAAGAGAGTTGTACATAATACCCTTTGGAGTGGTTTTCATTTTTATAATTGCCTGAGATATTTCAAGGTGCTTTACTATAAATCTGAAGACTAAAAAACGTTGTTTTACAGTCTGGCCCACTAAGAATAATGACCTCTCCTGTTTCTTGTTTTTCTGGGTGATTAAGGGTTTCCTGACTGGCCCCAGGCCATCTGCCCTGACTCTTTCCCTCCAAGGATTTAGATTGGTATTGTCAAAATATAATCTCTTACTCGGAACAATTTTTCTAGCGTCAGAAGATAGAAAGTGTTTTTCGCGTGTGTTTCTACCCTGCATGGAAAAGCTCCCCAGTCACCCTTCCTGTTGATGGCATGAGCAGCTTCGTTATTTGTGCTCCTTTAACTAAATTAGGTGTAAATTATTTCAAGGAGGCCAAAGTTCTTCTCTGTGTTCCCGTGAGGAGAATTTCACAAATACACAGCATGCCCCTCCACCCGTAGATCTTGCCCAGAGAGAAGAAATCAAGGCAGGAGAAGAAGCGAGCTGTGGCCTGGGGCCAGTCCACACCTTTCCACAGGGGTTTCCAGCATGTGGGTGATTTTTAACCAAGCAGACATAAATCAGAGTGTGTGGAGCAAATGGCATTCGGATCACTGTGCTGGGAGACGCCTGGATAGTGTTATGCTTCCCTCATTAGGAGGCATGGGAGTTGAGTTCAGGAGTTGAACTTTTAGCTTTATCAACAGTGTGCAAGCTAAAAGGAGGCTACGACAAAGCAGTGCTTCCAAAATCACTGGCTTCTTCCTGACTGAGTGCTATGTGAAGTGTTCTGAACCATCATCCTCAGAGATAATTTAGTTATAAATTGAATCAAGAAGCACTTGGTTCAAGAATGCTGTGGTTGAAATCTTTGGGGCGTTATTTATGCTTCACTCTTTCTCAGCTGGGACATTATTGTACAGTTGCTTCCATTCGCATTTCCCATTGAGACTGAGTTCATAATGCGCAGTCAAAATTTTAGTGTTCAGAGACATCTTCTTCAAGCCAAATTATATATTATTTCTAGACAAGAGGGATTTTAAAAATGGGAGTGAAGTGTGAAATTTGGGTGTCAAAGCACAATATTTAGTGTAGTGGTTAAAAGAAATATAATCCTCCCCTAACGAAAAACAAACAAAAATAAATATAACAGATTCATATAACAAATAAAAAAAATGAGTACCCGGTAAATACAACCATCTTCAAGCCAAGGTGAAGTTTCAGACTGTTTCAGAGATGATGCTGTTAGCAATGGTTGGGGGTCTAGGTTACATGTTCCCAGACCGTCTAAACTATTTTATTTTTAATTTGTGTGTGTGTGTGTGTGTGTGTGTGTGTGTGTGTATGTTACTATGAGCACATGTGAATGTGGGTACCCACAGAGACTTGAGGACAATGGTGAATCTCACAGAGCTTGAGTTACAGGCCTTTGTGAGCCACTGACATGAGTGGTAAGAACCATACTCTAGCCCTCTGCAGAAGCAGCATATGTCTTAACTACTGAGCCACATCTCCAGTCCAGTTTCCATATTCTTTGCAAGGGTTTGCACAGATGGGTAAAAGCATCAAGATAGCTTTATTTGAAGGAAGCAATAGTAGAAATTAGAGAAGGAAACCCCATCAAGATTGGAAGCAGGCCACATGACTGACTGTGTTGCACCTCACCACAGGACTAAAAGCAATGGAGCCATTGGTTATACACATGGATCAGAATCTCTGCAACAGTAAAATGAGACTTGTCTTTCTCTACATTGAGGGTCTTAGGTATGTGATGTGGGAGAATTGTCTGTAATCTGTCAATTATGTTTTAAATAAACGCTGATTGGCCAGTCAGGAAGTATAGGCAGGAAAACCAGACTAAAGGTAGAGGTGATACGATGAGAACAGGAAAATTCAGGGAAGGAGGAAGCTGAATCCTCCAGTCCTGTGCAGATCACCGAGGAAGCAGTATGTGACCTGCCAGCTGAAAAATGTACCGAGCCATATGGCTAAAATAGATCAGAACAAGAACTAATAAGCCTGAGCTAATGGGCCGATCCGTTTTATAACTTATGGAGATTTCTGTGTGATTTTCTTTGGGACTTGCTTGCTGTGGGGTACTGGGTGGGACAGAAACCCCAATAAGCAGGCCCCTTCATGTTATAGAATGGCGCACACGTGGATAACTGCATGGCCCCGATGTCTGAGTTCTTTATCCAGAACAGGTTCAAGACTCACAGGACTTGATAATAACTCTAAATACTTTTTAGGTCCCCATAAGATTATCAGCACCCCAACCAGCTGGAAGTAGCCTGGAATACTATGCCCACATTCCCAAAAAAGGGACTACGGATTAAAAAAAATCAGTTTTATAACTTATGGAGATCTCTGTGTGATTTTCTTTGGGACTTACTGGTTGTGGGGTACTGGGCGGGACAGAAACCCCAACAAGCATGTCCCTTCATGTTACAGGTATGTTGCAAGCAGGGAGTGCTGATTAACAAAATATGAGAAAACAATCAGAAAACACTGTAGCTGGTCACATGTAAGGAGGAGTAGGAAGAATCCCAGGGTCAGAATACCACTGAATGTTCCTTGTGTACAGTTGTGATGTTTAGAAGTACATTAATTTTTCACATATTCAAAATAGATCTAAATCAAGAACATTAGAAAAACCTCAGCTGAAATGCCAACAATACTTCTAATAAATAATTGCATTTAAACAAATTATGTAACCACTTCAAAAGAGTAGAAGAACCAACCCAGTTAATTTGAACATCACATCTTCTATATATAGAGCTCACCTGGTAGATTTCTTTTTCCCATTTAGTTGTATGAGTGTAGGAATTCTGAAATTATCTTGTTGCAAGGTTTTTGTGAGTAAATACGTTGGTTGTGCTGCGAATCATGGTTCTCTTTGCACAGGAAGACACAAGCCAGGAAGAGATTCTGAAGAGAAGAGCTTTGTGGTCCTGAGTTGGAATTGGAGGTACCAGAATGAAATTTGATTACAAATAGTAAGTACCAAATCACAAAAACCGAAACTGATTTTATATTACAGGAGACTAAAGAGACTTGGCATGCAAATATGAAGGGTGTTGATCGAATAATTGACGTAACTGGCAGATGGACAACAGATTTAAATAAAACTGGGAAAAGCAGTGCCCATGGACTACAGCCTGCATGTAGAGGTCACAGAGCAATGGGAAAGTGTAACCTCCGCACACTTGTTGGATTTGTTTGACAAGCGGCAGTTGTATCATCAAACACCTTTGTTCCTAGGAAATAAATGAAGGACTAAAAGCAAAATGTTCAGAGAGTACATGATAAAACATGTTTTCCAAAACATTAAGAAAATTAAGTGAAAGCCACAGGGTAGTTTCCTTTGCTACTCTTCAGCACCACCCTGCTCCTCGCCCTAAAGACTTCTTAAAATGGCAAGGTAAAGTCCAATCATGTATCATATTCTGAGGTATTCCATGATTCTTGTGTATGAGGAAAAAAATGTTCCTGTGTGTTGTCATGTTGATGTATATTTCTTTTATGTTTTTCAGCCTGTACTTTTCTGCATGGCTTTTGTGGTTATTTAGAAAGTACATTATGTCTTATTAAAGCCTGTCTTCTTCTTGGTTGCATTTGCAGAATATATCTTGATTAATTTGGTTTACACAGAGAGAATGCACTTCTGAAGTATACTTGTCTCTTTGTTGATTCTAAGCATATTCTTATCACAGATAATTTCCCCAAATTGATCTTATTCAACAGCAAACATATAACATAGATTTAGTTTGAAACACTAATTCAGCAATTTTAGTGAAAATTGAGGTCAAATTTGACCTATGTGATAATCTCAATATATTATTTTGGGAAATTATCTTATTTCCCCAATCATGTTCAAATAGGCAAATCAAGATTAGAACTTCTTTTCAAATGCTAAAAACTATCAAAAAGCATGCATGGAGGTATCACAGGCAACAATGTATCTTTGATAAATATTATGCAATATATCATATATAAACATATCTGAAAACATATTTACAAGCTGTTTATTAGCATTATTTCGTATTTCCCATGGGTACATCATTGGATACTCAGTAGCCCGTGGTGTTTTCAAAGTTAGTCAAATGAATTTTATATATGTTAACGGTTCAAAGTTCCCTTTTCCATTGTACTCCAGAAGAAAAACATAATTTTATCTTACCAAGCAACTTGGAAGCAAATTACCAAGGATTTTAAATTTCTCACACCCAAAACAAAAGAGTAGAGTTTTAAAATGCCGATCTCCCAGATCAGTTGTCTGTGAGGCACAGACAAATAAGACTGTGTTACTGTGGCTAATCTGGACACAACCTGAACACACTAATAAAGGTTTGGAGCAGTGAAGCCCAGACTGGCTGGACAAGTGTTGGACAAGTATAAGACAACCAGGAGGCTGTCTAGAGGAGATAAGGACTAATTCCACATCAGACTGAGCATTTGGGTGATGCCAGCTTCTAGTGGAGAGAAATAAACAGAATATGAATATTGCATAATTTACATAGAAGGACATAATTTATATAGAATGAAAATATGCATAGTTTTAGAGTGTGGATTTAGTCAGCACCAAGAAGGTCTTTAGTTAGTCTTAGAAACTTCCTACTGACTGACACATGAATAATATTGGTGCTTACATTGGGTAGGGTGTGCTTCATAACACCATGTTCTGGTGCTTGAAATAATAAAAATCAGGAAGCATGTGCTCAATTGGCTGGACTTGTTGTTTGTTTTTCATTTCTACACATTATTTGCTGTTCCCCAAGGAAGTTATTTTAACTTTTGCTTGAAACGGAAGTTTGTGCTATTCTTTTGCGTTGTTTAAACTATTTTCAGTGTTAAATGTTTTATGAGGAAAGAACAAAAGAGACAACACAAGCTTGTACATGTGAGTGTCATGGAAGACCTCTGGGAGGCTACCATGGCTTGCTTCAGTCATGTGATTTAAAAGGCAGTAACAGCATTGTATGATTAGGATCCTTCATAGCTCATGGATGTTTCTTTGCCTGTCACAATTGAGGATACCCTCCCCCCTCTTCGAAAACGGCTACTTGGGTAAACTGCTTTTATTGTATGGGTGTATACTCTGTTCTCTCTGACATTGTTATCCAGTGTCAGTCAATGCGATGGCAAAATGCTGAACATGAAAAGGAGAAAATAGTTTTCAAATAGAAAAATTCTACCTTCTGCCTTCTAATTACTCTATATATAATGTTTTCCCATTTTTACCAAGACATACCTTAGCTTGCAATTCCTTTTTTAAAAAACACTGCTATTCACAGTGGGGTTTCTTTTGTTTTGTTTTTTGTTTTTTGTATTGCAGGTCTTGCCTCCTAAGTACTATGGAGCTGAGAATGACCTGGGACTTGTCATCCTCGTATTTTCTCCTTCCACATGTTGCTGGGATTACAGGCTTGAGTCATGACTGTTTTCTGCAGTGTTGGGTCAAACTCAGGGCTCCTTGTATCCTAGGAAAACACTTTATCAACTGAACTACATCCCCAGGCCTCTACCTCTGCTTTTTTTAGTCTCTAACTCTTGCCAGAACATTTGAACTGATGCTGGTTTCCAGGAATGGGGATAAGGAGGGAAGGGAATGGAGATTTACTGGGTGCAGAACACATTACACTGATATTTGATTTACTGTACGGATCTCTGGGAGGTTGAAATCATTGCCTCTGGTTTATAGATGAGAAAACCAAGACTCAGAAAAATTAAGTGAATCATCTAAAGCTGTATGTATCAAGTGAGCGAGCCGAGAATGTCCCAACAGAGAAAGGGTCTAAGCACAAATGGCATGCCCTAACCCAGCACTTTCCCCAGATGCTTAGTTTTGAGTCAGTCCTAACAGCATTCTCACTTTTAATCCTCAACTTCTTCATGATTTTTCTAAGAGCTTCACCGTCTAAATAAAACGTGGGGGAACCAACTCAGCCTGTGTGTGGCTGGGCAGCGTTTGACTGTATTTTGAAGCCAATATTAAATGTTGATTCCAAAAGGGGGCTACTTATTGAATCACTGCATGTAGTCACACCTTGGGTTTTCTTAGGTGGTCTTCCCTGTAATGACAAAGTAAGACAAAGTTTATTTTATGAGAACAGAGAAAGTCACAGTACAGGGTGGTCTTAAATTTCACAAAGCCTTTGTTAACATAGGTTTTTTCCAATCCTCAAAGTCACACTTCTATGCATAAACAGAAGTTTTAAGAGTCATATGTTTTCAATGGGCACGGACTCCTCGGTAAGCAGTCCTTGGGATTGGCCCCTCAGTCCTGGTAGCCGAGCAGGCTAGGTCTGTGATGAAACTCATTGGATGAAGAACAGTTACTCTCTGCCAACTGCTGCGGACTTTACTTTATGGATTTTAAATGTTACTAATAGCTGTATTATAGAATTTAACAGGCTTGCTGCTTTATGATTAATTTTTCACCTCAGACACATGAGAACTGACTTTCTTGCATTCCAACATGTATTTCCCTAGGCATGACTATCTGAAAGGAATTAAGCTCAACTAATATTTTTTTCTTCTTGGCTTGAAACACTCCCAGGGCTTTGTGAAATAGGGGCTTGGATTATATTTACAGCACAAAGAAGAAACCATTTAAGTGTGTGCTAAATTGTGGAGTCAGATAATATATCTACCAAGTTTGTTGTTTTTGGATTTATTTAAATAAATTCAAATAATAATCTACGTAAATACATTGTAAATTTAGTCATGATCCATGTGCTAGCTTCTATCTTTGTTTTCCATTAAGTATTGTATTAATAGGCATTAAGATAATAGATGAAAGACATGTTCTTAAAATATATTTCTGTTTAAATTTGAATTATTTATGATTATGGCATTTATTTTCAATTAAATTATTTACAAATACCAAAATTAATAACACTAAGATATTTATGTTCTTATCTGTGTGTAGACCTTTATGTGTGCTTCCTAGTGCCTTTTTTTTTTAAATTTCCAAAATACATCAGTTAGTTGCTTCTTACCATATGATCTTGCATTTAAGTTCTCTTTTTATGAACAATAGTCTGTTTTGGGATTTCCATCCCTTTAGTCAATGGCTTTTGTGAATTATGAATCGTTGCACATGGTCTTGTCTGAGGACATGGCAATTTATAAACTTAGGGACAGGGTCTCGGGCTCTCTTGCTCCCACACTCTCTTGGGTGGTCAGATTGGAGCAGGCAGGTTGCTCTTCGCCCCTGGACAGAACGACTGGACAAAGGTTAACTGGATCAGTAGTGGCCTCTAAACCGTTCTGTATCAGTGAGTGTTTACCCCCATTTCATATCTAAAAAAAATTCTTGAGAACCCTTAGCAAACTCTAGTGGCATCTTGCTACAATAGCCTTTATCTGTCAGATTCAATCGAGAGTGAGTTAGCATGTGGTTATAGACGGCGAAGTAGTTCAGTGTAACGTGTTATCTGTTGTGCTCCTTGAGTACTGGTTGGTGCTTTGCAGCACTAGCAGTAAAAAGTAGTGAGAACTTGAAAGATTGCTTAAGTAACAGATGTAAGCAGCTATTGCTCCAAGAACCAAGGTAGATTCTACTGCATAGTTTCCTTCCTCCAGGGCTGAAATCCCAGTCTCATTTTAGAGGAAGACTGCATGAATGAATAGCAGAAAAGCCCACTGATCTGTTCTGTTGGTGGAATTTTCTAGAAGCCTACTTGGCAGGATGCTGAGGAGTTGTGTACAGAGATACTGTCTTATCAGAGATACTGTATTAGGCACCAGAGGATGGCACCAGGGCAGGCTGCTATCCACTGCACGCTGTAGAAGCCTATTGGCAATTCTTTCGGCAACCCAATAGTCAGAGCTGCAATTTGTACACAGTTATATAGAAGGATTGGGATGGGTTTTGTAGTTTAGCGGCAAAAGCGAGAATGATTCACGAAATAGAACAAATCCGTGTAGAAGTTTATTGGTAGGAGGGTATAAGAGTGAGTAGAGAGATCCAGGGCGAGGAATGTAAAGTAGTGAAGAGAGCAAGGGATGGGTGGCGCTTGCTTTAAAAAGGGAGTACTTCACGCATGCGTAGAGAGCCTTACACGACCACACAGGGCATGATGCAGTGATGTACGATTATAGGGTCCTGGACTGACTAAGTATTTGCATGAATACCGACAAGTGCATGCAGGGTTGTACGACTCTGGGGCTGGCTAACTATTTGCCTGAATGCTGACAAGTGCCTCTTGCCAGGTGACGGGGGCGGGGTCAATATAATGCTTGAATGCTAGATAGCATCAGGCGGATGGGGTGTTAAGGTGTTGGTGGCTGGGATTGCTATGTGAAGGCTTAAGAATTCCAGCCTTGAAACAACATGACCAGAACAAGATCTAGTAAAAGTTATTTTTATGTCAGTACCCTCAGAAAGAAATGATAGCGATCGATCCCTTACACTAAATAAAAATGATTAAGCAAGTAGGTAAATGTGTTGAAGAAAATTGGAGTTAAGCTTTTCTCCCTCATGCTTGAGATATTGTTTACAAATATATATATATATATATATATATATATATATATATATATATATATATATATATATGGAAGGATAAAACTAACCTTTATGGTCTTAGATGAAAACAGGACTCTTCCAAAGGCAAGTGTGCGTCTTTATCTATTGGAGAGTGGTGTGTTTGTACACCTCCAGTCTTACCTCTGGCTGCTAAAAAGGACTGGAAATAGCGCCCCAGGAGCTAATGAGAATGCCTATCATCAAGATGTCAATCTTAAAATACTATTCTGCTGCTGATCTTCAAATACTAATCTCTACCAAAAGTGGAGATAGTTAAGTCCAGAAATGAGTCTACGTGTATACGACGAACTGGTTTTCAACAAACATGCCGAGACTATTGAATGAAGAAACATCAGAAAAACCAGTGAAGTGGTAGCAAAGTAATGAAGTGACAATCATGTCATTTTTGAGTATTAAAGATTTAAATTTTGAGAATGTGTAACTTTTAAATATAGGTAGATAGATACATAGATGGATGGATAGATAGAAGATAGATGGATAGATAGATACATAGATAGAGAGAGACAGAGAAACTTTGGAAATCAGGAAAATTAAACTTTCTGCTTCTTTCCCCAGTTCCCTCTACCAAGAGACCCATAGCACCAGCTGGCAAAGAGAAAATGCTTGAGTCCAGATCCACACAGTACTGGCCAAAAGGGTGAATTGAACAAAAAAGCTAGCATGGTATCAGACATCTTACAATGACTGAATAGACTGTAGTTAAATATTGGTTATAGCCATGACAGATATTGTTTTTGATTTAGACATTATTGCATAATACCATGGACCTGTCTGGAAGGAATTTTATTTTTAATAAAAATCAACCTTGGTTCCAGGTCAGTTAAGAGTGTAGCCCTCATACAGGTGAAGCTGTGCACATTTCTGGCTCAGTTCTTTTTTCGCTGCAACCTTAAGCAAGGTATATCACCCCTAGTGTCCTTTTGCTTCATTCATAAAATAGGATTAAAGTGGAGTCTGTCTACTTTGTGTGTGATGGGGGTGGGTGAAGTGGATACAGAGTGTACAACTCACAGATCTGCAGCTGATACAGGTAAATCCTTGACAAATAACCATTTCTTAAGGCTTTGAAAAACTGAAATTTTACAGTTGTTTCTTTGTTTTCTGCTATGTGTGAGGAGCAGGGAGGTGAGCTGGGGTTATGGGTATTTGTGTATGTAGAATCCAGAAATCAAGTTAAGGTATTTTTCTCAATCATCCAATACCCCTTCATTTGAGTTGGGCTTTCACTGGGTCACCCTTGTTGACCTAGAATGTACTACACAGACCAAGCTGGTCTCAAAAAACAGATCCACCTACCTCTGCCTCTCAAGTGCTGGGATTACAGGTGTGCACCACCGTGCTTGGACTGAAAAAGAAAGTATTTTGAATAGGAGCTCTCATTCAGCCTAATGCTCACCAGTTGGCTAGAATGGCTTGCTAGCAAGATCGAGTCTTTTACTGGGATTTCACTGCCTGGATTTTTATGTGGGTGCTAAGCATTCAAACTCAGATCCTCGGGCTTATGTGACAACACTTGGCTGACTGGGCCATCTCCTCAAAGAAAATTTCAGATTACTCAAGACAACTGGAGCAGTTTGACTGCTGAGTATTTTCTCACAGATAAATTTGCTAAGAGCACAAAGTGAGGCCACTGAGACAGTTGTCTGTTGAATAGTTTGTGCATATAATTCTGAGTGATAACCATAAAGAATGTTAGGTTTTTGGTTCTGAGTCAAAGTTATATTTTTTGATTTCTTTCTGTGTCTTCACGTGTATTGATATGTATATATAGGTGTATTAAGTATATGCATGCGAAAGACAGAGGTCAACTTCAGGTGTTGTTACTCAGCGTATCTTCAATTTGTTTTTGAGACAGAGTTCCTCATTAGCCTGAAACTCACCAATTAAGCTAGGCTGACTGGCCAGTGAGACCTAAGGATTCTCCTGTCTCTTCATCCCCAGTGTTGAGAGTACAAGCACATGCCACTAGATAGTTTTTTTCCTTTCTTTCCTCATTCCTTCTTTCCTTCCTTCTTTCTTTTTCTGTATGTGGTTTCTGAGTATCAAGTATAGATCCTCATACTTGTAAGACAATGAGTGTATGAATTAAACAATTACCACCCCTATTTTGGGTGTTTCTCAATATCATTATTGCTTGATAAGAAATCACCGCATAGATAGATAGATAGATAGATAGATAGATAGATAGATAGATAGATAGATAGATAGAGACATAGTTACAAACAACTGCAACTTTTAGGTAAGGTCAGAATATGGTCACATTGCTAGATGCTTCTTTAAGTAGTCATAAATGTTATATGGAAAGAATTTAAATACGATTTATAGAGAAGCATCCCTTCCTTCTTGTTAAATCCAACAACTATGTCACCCTGAGTTTTAGTGGTTTAAGAAAAACAAATAATGATGTGCTAGACTTGAGTTTTCAGAGCAGATTAACCTAATAGTCATTATATGACATGTTAAAATTGGACATAGCATTTGGCCAAGTTCTCTGAATCACTCACAAACCTACAAGAAAAATGAATTGTCTTCAAGATAGTTTTAGTATAGTGTCCAAAATAAACATTCCTATAACTTCATAAAAAGTATCATTGCTATTTATTGCAGATATTTTGAGAAGGTGACAAAAAGAAAATTGCATTGTATTATACACAGTCTTTCTAAACACCCACTCAAGTGTGACCCATTCATTCTAACAGCTTATTTCTCACACAAGCTGGTCACTCTCTCTGTGTGTGTTTAATTTGGGTAACTAAAGTTACCACTTAGTACTTCCTTCTCTATATACAGCGCTGTGTGAGAGGAAAAAAAAGCCACAGTCAAGAGGATCAAGTTTAGCGTGATTTTCAAGTCCAAGTGATTTCTAGCGCATCTTAAAACTGAAAACAAATATTCAAACTTTCAAATAGTTTTGTGTGATGGCTAGCATTGGCTGTCATGTAGACTGTGTCTAGAGTCACCTGGGAGGAGGGAAGCCTCTGAGCATGTCTGTGAGGGATCATCCAATTTAGGGTAAGTGATGGAGGAAGATCCATCTTGAATGTGGGCAAGACTGTTTCTCGGGCTGGAGTCCTAGATTGTATGAGAAGGAAAAACCAGCTGAACGTGAATGTTTCTTGCTCTCTGCTTCATGACCATGGACAGTATGATCTTCTGTTCCTGTTGCCAGGACTTCCCTGTCATGGTATGGTGACAGTACCATTGACCTGCAAGCTAAAGTAAGCCTTTCTTCTTTGAATTTACACTTGTGAAGTTATTTCATCATAGAAACATGTAAGATAGTTTCTGGCATGTATTTTCCCCTTGTTTCCCATGTAGTAACTCAACTGGAAAATGTGGGCCATTCAGATTTTCCTTTATTTTTTTTCTATTGACCATAATAAAGTAATTCAAAAGAAGTTACATAAATTTTACCTGGGATAATCTACATAGGACATTGTAAGAATTGTTAGTTTGTAGTATTTAAGTATTCCTGAATCTGAAAAATTAAAATATCAAGAGTAGAGATTTTAATATGGGCATTCTGTTTTATAATACATGGACATCCGTGGACAATTATTAAAATAAAATACAAGGTAGAATTTAGTTGTAATTGTTTCTCACCAGTGTCCTGATCTTTGAGGCACCTTAATGTTTATGGAAGAAGTTACAGTCAGGAGGGATAGAGTGGAAAACTCACTTTGGGGGACAATCCTCGAGGGAAGCGTCTTGTACAAGGAAACCATTAAAGAACTTTGGGAATGGAAAGTTGGCTTTTTGCCTCAGCAGAGATTGCTGGGTTTCCCAAAGCCTGGCCAGTGTACTAATCAATAACTACCAATAAATATCTGTCCTAGAAGCTATGCCTTTACATGGCAATGTTGTGTGATATTTTGTTTGTGTTCTCACAAATAAGTCTTGCCTGGAGATTAGAGGGCAGAGCTAGCCACCAGTTAACCAGAGAGACCAGGCTGTGGTAGCACACACATTTAATCCCGGCAGTTGGGAGGAGGAAGATCAGCCTCAGCAGCCCGGTAGTGGTGTCTCACACATTTAATTCCAGCATTTAGGAGGCACATGCCTTTGGTCCCAGCATCTGGGAGGCTCACACCTTTAATCCCAAAACAAGGGAGGTAGAGACAGGAATATAAGGCCGGTAGAGACAGGAATCTCAGACCCTATTCAGTATGAGGATTCACAGAGACAGGGTCTCCCCGATTTGGTCTGAACATTCAGAGAGGTAAGAAGTCTCCTGACTGCTGCTCTGCTTCTCTGATCGTCTAACTTTCCTCCTTGAGACCTGACGCTGAGGTTTTGTTTAATAAGACTCATTAGGATCACGCATCATGGCAAAAGCCCAATAGAGCTCACTATATTTTTCAGAGCTATAGTTGCTTCTGGTTGCAAACCAATTCCCTGATTTCTGTCTCCTTAGTCAGTTCCTTTCCATGGCCTGCAAGGTTTTCCATGAAGTCTTCATTATTTGCTTTTCATACAACTCCCAAACTGCTGCGCATCATTAGCAGATGGAAACCCTCCTCCAATCACACACCCTTCTCAAGAGTTTGCCTTTCAGACTTCACCGCATAAACTAGTGACTTAACGTCCCTTTATCCCCTTGTAGTCTGTGACCAATGACTGTTTACTTCTGCCAGGAGCTGGCATCTGTGTCTCCTATTTCCCACTGTACATGTGTCCTCACACCTTAGACTGGAAATCTGGGAGAGTGGGAAGAAAACAGCCATCATCTTAACGGACACTGACCCATGAAATGGCTTATGCATGTTTAGTGCCCTACTGGAATCTTAAATTGAAATTATCTGAAGCAATATATTTCTACACTTTCAAATAAGTCTGCCAAAGAAAGTTGATCTTTTTGTGTCCTATGCCTTGCAGAATGGCAAAGAAGCCTAGCTTAATTATTCTGTTGGCTGCACAGCTCAAAAGTTGAGGCCTACCTGGCCTTAGCCACTTGAACATTTGTGTTCTCTCCCTGTTGGCTATTATTACCAGGGCAATTTCCCCCAACTCTTTTCATTTTGGTCTGTAGATTATTTTAACCTATTAAATGTGTTTCTTTGGGGCTAGAGAGATGGCTCAGTAGTTAAGAGAACTTGTGTATCCATATCAGATGGCTTGTCAGCACCTGTAACTACAGCTCCAGGGTATTTGATGCCCTCTTCTGGATCTTTAGGCACCTGCATGCATGTGGTGGACAAACATACATGTAGGCACACACATACACATTTTTAAAAAGTCTTGAAAAAAAGGACTTAAATGTGTTTCTTTAGCTTGGGGAGCTAACATATACATGAGCTTATGGTCTCCAGATGCTGCCTGCCTTCCTAGTTTACTTTATTCTCTGTAAGGTTATATCTTTATTTAAATTAAAACAGCTTTTGCCTCTAAGAAAAGAATTAGTTCTATACTTATATTTACATTATTTCTATACTTACATTAATAGAGGGCCAACTATAGTTTTAGAAATTTATTTCTACAGGCTCCTGATTTTTCCCTTAAGTACAATTTATGTTAAGAGATATACATTCTGCACCTACATCTTTACAGTATTTATTACTATAATTTTACTCATAGTTTTGCAAAAGAAAAAGTGCCTGACAGATTTACTCCCTAGGCTCCTTCATGTTATTTCAAATGGAGACTATGGTGGAATCACACAGTAGAAAATCAACAAGCTGACTTCTTTTTCTTTTGCTTTCAAAATTTACATGAACACTTTCTTCTTTTTTCCTTTTCTGGGGGGGTCAAGACAGATTTTTTTTATGTGTAGCAGCCCTAACTGTCCTGGAACTAGCTCTGTAGACCAGGCTAACCTTGAACTCACAGAGATCCACCTGCCTCTGCCTACCGAATGGTGGGATCAATGGTGTGTGCCACCAGTCATAAACACTTTCATTTCACCCTGAACAGAATTTAGTGTAATGTGAGCACAGTACTGGTAGGAGAAATCCCATACTAGGGTTCTTCTCACTCTGATATGTGTTCTCATCTACTTTATTCAGTAATGCACACATGGGGGCTAGATTGATATCTCAGAGATTAAGAGGGTTTACTGCTCTCACAAGGAATCCCCTTCAGTTCCCAGTGCTCACATCAGGTGGCTTGCAGCTATAAATCAGCTCCAGGGGATTATACACTCCTGGTCTCCATGGGCATCTGCATTCAAATGTGCATACCCCTACAGAGGCACACATGAGCACACAAAATTAACTTTTAAAATAAATGTGAAAACCCATGCTTATGCAATCGCTTCACTTTCAGTGAAACAATTAATAGTTAACTTTAATTTGTCCCTCAAAGTTCTTCCAGGAGAGGTCTTCATAGGTTCTCTACAAATAATTATTTACCACTTAAAAATAATCACAATAAAATCTAAGTAATGCCGTGATCTAGCAAGTGTTTCCTACAGAAAAATCATTATGCTTGCAACTATACTATAGATAATTTTCCTGTTCTTTGTAGACTTTCATTTTTGCCATTAGCATGATTTCTCTAGCCACAGTTTATTGGATATTTATATGCCAGACTCAGTAGAACTGATTGGATTGTATGAACATGGTTTACATAATCAGTGTAGTGTCATAGCCGAGACTACTGACTTTACACAGTCCCTCAGAGCCAGACTTATTGCTGCTTTTCTGTCCTCTCTTTCCTTTTATACCAACATAAATATTAAATTCTCAAATGATGCCCTTGTTGGAACATCTTCAACACATGTTCTAGATTAGAAACCTCTTAGACTTTCATAACTGTTCAATGCAGATGAAGGTGAGCGGTGGAATTACCAACTAAACTGTGATGAACTACTAAGTCGAGCGTCCCAGAACAGTTTCTACTATGTTGACTTGTTCTTTACAATTAAAGATGGCTGATTGAAAGCCATTAAGATGGATCAAGTCTGAAGTTTAATAAATCTAAAAAGATCTAATTGGGTTGTGCAACTTGAATTTCTATAGTCATCGTTGTGAACTGAGTTAAAAACTATTTGTAGAACATTGTGACAATTTGGAGCAAAGATCTCCAGGTTAGCTACCAAGGCTTATTTGCTGAGTCTCCAAAAACTGCCTCAGAATAATATAAATATTTCTGTGAATTGTAAAATGCTTAATCAGTATCTTGAGATTTATTTACAGTGGAACTCAAGGAATTTCAGGGGCTAGAGTTTGGGATAACACTTCATATTTTCTTTCTTATACCATTGTCATTTTTGCAAACATTATATGTTCAATTATAATTATAGCTACTTGCTGTCAATTAATGTATCCATATTTAATTAATATAGAAACTAATCTTTTAAAAATGAATGTATTTTCATCATTCACTTAAAGTTGGGGCTAAAAATGAGAATAGGGCATAATACTTGTTGAATATGGAGTGTGCACTGCCCATACTCAATATGAAACACAGGACAAAATTTAGAGTGTTTTAAGCAACAAAACTGATGTTCTGAAGTGTTGGAAACAGTTTCAGGGAAAATATGTCCACAATATTTTTCAATTATGAACTATTATTTTCTTTTTCTTAGAAAACCTTAGAACACGCTAGCCCAATGAATGCATCTAGAAGCCCTGTCATAAGAAACAGATACCTCTGTTTACTCCCTCTGTGTCCCATAGTGACTTGTGCTTAGGGATGCTTTCATTTTAGAACACTGATTCGTATCTCATGGGGCTCTAGAACTCCAAGGAAAATTCTTTGGAAAAGTTGACCTGCAATATGAGTAAACATAATTTATTGCACATAAGAGGTCCACATACATACAATCACAGAATACGCCATCTGTGGTTAAGTGAAACAGACTGTCTTGGTGTATGCTATATACTCTGAAGGTTTATGGCTGAATCCATTGTCTGGAACATAGTAGGTACTTGACAAATTATCTTTAGAAGTGAAGGCACTGTAATAGATAAACCTTCACCCTCTCCACCCCTTGTCCTCAGCAGCTAATTTCCTTTAAGACTCTCTCCATGAGGTTTTTACATGTGATCAGACAGAAAGTCAAGTTTATAAGGACCAGCTGTAATTGGAACTCTGCTCGGCATGTTTTAACTGTGGTGTTCCAGCAAGGAGCTTCTTTTCATGGTTATAAAACACTGCCCAGTGTGAAACCGTAGCATGCTGAAGCTGACCCTGTAACCATTAACTATTAGAGGATTGTTTTCTCAATGTTACACATCTTCTGCCCATGTTGAATGATACATTAGCCTTCAAAGTCCACTGCTCTCCCTGGACCCCACAAATTTCTGGCATTTTTAAGTCTCTTGAGTTGTCTTTTCTTAATATTTGATCCTTGTAATAACTTATGTTTGTGTGTTCTATTTCCTTGGGGACTCATATGCTCAAGTCCACTGAACATTTTGTTATTTAAAAATCTACTATCCTTTTATTTTTGTATAAATATTTTTAATTATTATATATTCATTGACTATAGTGATGGATATAATGAAGACACATTCAGACAAGTGTACCATGTACTTTGAGCATGACTTTTTCCACTAATTCTCCTTGCTTCTTCCACTATTCCCCTTTATTTACCTAGGATCACTTTCACTTTTATGCAATTGCACATATCTGTGTAATCACTCACATATTCATGTGATTATATATATATGTGTGTGTGTGTGTGTGTGTGTGTGTGTGTGTGTGTGTGTGTTTCTCTCAGTGACTGTGCTACTGGGTTATATTTAAGAAGTGGTCTCCAGTGTCAATGCATTCAAATGTACTTTCCACTTTCTCTCCTGTGAGGTTTAGTGTCGTTGGTTTTATGTTGAAGACTTTGATCCATTTAGACTTGATTTCTTCTACATGTTGATATCCAGTTATGCCGGCACCATTTGTTGAATATACTTTCTTTTTTCCATTTTATATTTTTTTCTTCATTGTCAAAACTCAGGTATTTGTAGATGTTTGGACTGATACTCGTGTCTTCGATTTGATGCCATTGGTTCTCCTGTCTGTTTTTATGCCAATACCAGGATATTTTCAGTATTGTACCTCTGTAGAAGAGTTTGAAGTCAAGAATTGTGATGCCTCTAGATGTTCCTTGGCTCTCATGTTTTTTTTTTTTTGCTTTCCTATATGAAGCAGCTTTAAACATCTTTAAGCTTCATTCACCTTGACTATATCCCAATATTTCCTCCTTTTAATTTTCTTTCTCTCCCCTCTTTTTCTGTTGCTTTTCTAGTATTCTTAATTTTATTCAAATTGTTTTCTTTCCGTTTATACCATTAGTCACTAGTGCCATAGTCAATACTTAGTATATGATACACAATCTTTCCCTATTTCACAAACAGTACTGGAGTTGAAGGGGCAATTGTTTTTAAGTGAGCATTATTGTTTTTTTCTCAGCAACCTATCCATCAGTTTTGTTTCATCTATCAGTGGTTGCTTCTTCAGTAGGATTCTGCTAGTGGAGTAGTGCAAGACTATGTTGGGGACAAAATGAATGGAAAGAACCTGGTTTACAGTGCTATACTGGTGTGTCAAGTTGACACAGCGTAGCCTGACAATGGCTACTCTTGTTTGTCAATTTGACATAGCTGAGAAGGGAAAATCTTAGCTGAAGAATTGTCTCCATCAGGTTTGGCCTGTGAGATTTATACTTAATACAGAGGGGCAAGCTGGCTGTGTTCAATGCCATCCCTAGGCAGGTAAGCCAGCAGGTATAAGTAAAGTAGATTAAATTGAGCCTAGGGGAAAACTCATAATTTCTGCATGCTCTTCACTCCAATTTCTGCCTCCGGGTTCCTGATTTGGCTCCCTTCGCTGATGATGGACTACCACTTTAAACTGAAATAATCATTTCCTCCCCAAGTTGATTTTGGTCATGATGTCATCACAGCAACAGAAAGAAAACTAAAATGCCAGCCAAGAGTTCTTCTTTGATTATAGCACCCATTAATGTTCCTCTAATTTCTGGGCTGTATTAAGAATTTAATGCCACCAGATGATGCCTGCCAGAGGTGCTTACCTGTACTTTTAGTTCAAACTAATTTGATTATAATACTCTGTATTCAGTGTCTCAGAGAAGCTCAATAGAGTGCTTATGAGGTTAAATTTCTACCCAGGCATCAGAAATTGTCAACTCTCCTTTAAGAATTTCTTAGCCTTTAGTGCGGTTTGTTGCTTTTGAATACTTTTCACCTATACAGCTCTTATTTCTTATATATAAACTTTTCCCATATACATTCCAACGCCTCAGGCCCCGATAAGGCCATACTCAGTGTTATAGTCACCACTACAGCTGAATATTCATATGTTGCTGTGGTACGAGTTGCCTTTCTAGCTACCAACTGTGCTCTTAGCTGGAGCATGTTTACTCCACCTAGTTTCATCACTGTGATGACGTGTTACTGCAGTTCTCAGGATCCTGTGATTGTGTTCATTATGGTTGACTTTAGATTGGGGAGGTGTAATTGTGTAGTTTTCTACTCTATGGGAAGAGTCATTTATTTTGAGAGTTTCTCATGTAATCTGTTCCCTCCTTATACCAGATTAAAATGAAATTATATAGAGAAATGGTAAATAGCTACTCAGGGTCTGCTTCACAATCTTTGTGGCTTTGTCATATAAAATTTCCTTTTCTATGTCTTTTCTTCTAGACATTTTCTTTTTCTCTTACTCATGTATACAGAGTAGGTAGAACCACTACCTCTTCCTTCTGTCCATAAACTCCTACAGCAAACATTTATTTCATGTTCATAGATTGTTGAAATTTTCAACTGAGGTAGAGATGACCTCAAGTTGTCTCCTTGTCCAATAATGAAGCATATCAAAACCAACATCCATAATTCTTCATGAGCAAACGTGTTCTCTCATTGTACATAGATGTCTCTGGGTGGTAGAGTTTCTGGCTGGCCTGTTGCCAGAGAGATATCAACCTCCCTCAAATCCCCACGCTAGCCATAACCCCTGCTGGGCCATACCTGGCCTAGCTCCAGAGTTAACCTCAATCCTAATCCATCCTTTGTATTACAGACACTTTCTTTGCCCTATGTGAATCTTGTCTGAGAGTTTTGCCTGAATACAAAGTCTTTGCAAAACTTGGTTAGGGGGCAACCAGGAAAACCAGGGTACCTCCTGAATTAGGTAATTGCACTTGGCATTGTATTTTTGGAAGTTTCATTCAGGTTGTTTTGAGCATATTGAAATCTACTGACTAAATTGTAAATACAGGGAAAAGTAAAACTATCATGGATTCAGGGTAAATGTTTCAGTTCACCAAGGCTGAGAACCACTGCGGCTGGTAGGGTTAAGTGCATTCTCAAAGTGTCTCTGAATCTTAATCTCGTGGGCCTGTGTGAATCCACACACCTGCACCGTGCTACCCGCGACATGACTGTACACAGATGTCTGTGTTATCCCAGAGGGCAAGTGTGCTCTGACTGTACACAGATGTCTATGTTACCCCAGAGGACACTCTCGGAATGGTGGCACATACTCATCATTTCAGCGTTTAGGAGACTGGGAGGGGAGCACTCCAAGCTTTAAGCCAGCCTGGGCTACATAGTAGCACCCTATCTGAATGAACAAATAAAAATAAAACTGTAAATATTTGGTGTGGTTTGAATATGAAACCTCCACATGCTACTAGGCTAAGTGTTAAAGCTTAGATCCCTAGTCAAGTGGCAGTGATATTTGGGGAAATTATAGACACTTCAGGAAGTGGGACCTAGCAGAAAAATGTAGGTCACTAAGGATATATGGTCCCATCCCTCATTCCTGCCTTCCCTTCCTAATCCCTATCTGCCATGAGGCAGGCAGCCTTACCCTGCCATTCACCATTAGTGTCATGCCATTTTACATACGGAGGGTCTGAAGCCACAAGCCCAAATAAACCATTATTTTTGAAGTTGTTCTCTCAGTGGTTCTGGTGATAGAACTCTCATGCTTATTCCTTACCTTTATTTTTCAATCTCCTCTAAGCTGACTTCATTCTTTGAGTTGCTCATTGATATGGACCTCGAGATAACAGTGTTGGAGTTGATGTACTCATGGTTACCCTTTCCTCACCTCACCTTTCCAGAGCTCTGAGCAACACGTACTGGGTTTAGATTTTCCTCCTCAAACTTTATTTGTCCTTGGCTTCTGCGTCTGTTGTATAGGTTAACTTTTGGTTTTGTTTTTTGTATTTCTTTTTTTACTGTCCAATCTTTGTAGTCATTTTTATAAAGAGAGTATTCTCGTGTAATCCAGTCTGGGCCTCAAACTCTCTGAGGTCCTCCTACCTCAGCTTTTCGAGTGCTTGGGTTTACACTCATGGACCACTATATCTGGCTTCATTCTTTTACTATTTTTAAATCTTGGCTCCTCTGCTTCTCTGAATAAAATCTTTCCTCAGGTGATTTCATCCATTTCCAAGGTTCTACATTTTTCTTTAGTATCACAAATCTCTGGAGCTTCCAGCTCATATCTGACTACCTACTGGAATATATTTCATCACTATTTCAGTTTAGGAAGTGTCAAAATATAGTCTCATGTGGAGACTCACTCTCCCTGACATGCATGGAATTTTTCCCTTCCAGACCATTATCTCTCACAAAGGGTATAGGGCTTTCTTGAGGCATATGAGCTCCTGAGACATTACAAAATGATTTCTCTATTTGTATGAGATAAGTCAAAGAAGGGTCAAGCAAAATCTAAAACACCAACAGGTGTCACTCTTGCTGAGCAGTGACTGGGAAGAGTGCCAAAGATGATTGAAGAGATGCCTTCATAAGTCATCAGCGAGGAAAAGACCTCTTTCGTAACCCTGCATGTAAGGGACAAGCAGTGATTGCATATCCATGATCCTGAGCACTAATCAGATGATGACTTCCACATGGCTCCTAAATACTTAGGTGATCCTCCCCCTTTGGTTCTTTGCTGAGCCAGTCCTGCTTCCATTCATTCAGGTCTTAGTCTCTGGGCCCTTACAAGTAAGCTGTTTAGTCTTAATATTTTGTTTTCTTCATATCTCAGTATGATTATTAACATAACTGTCAGCTTTAGTGGATTAAAGTACACCTACAGGGTGGGTAAAATTTATCTTTGGGTAGGTCTCTAATGGAATGTGTAGAGAGAAATACCTAAGCAGGGCAGAACTGCCTTGATAGAATGAAAAAGGAAAAAGGAGTTTTGGGAATATAGTTCATTTGGTAAAATACTCACTGTGCAAACATGAGGATTTTTACATGAACTTTCTGTGAAATTGAACCTCATTGTATTACTTAAACTTGATAGAATCTTCTGGAGTATTTGACTATTGTAGGACAATGTTTAAAAATTTTAAGATTTTCAATTATAGAAGAATGATTGGACTTCCCTTTTGAGTTATGGGAACTTAGAGTGGGAAAAATTTAATAGGAGTAAGGTCAGGCTCATGACAGAAAGAGTGTAATATATATATATTACATATGCTCTGATATAATATAGATGGAATACAGAGAATTATAAGAATTGAAATAGTGACCATTGGGAGAAGAGGATGTTCACACTAAAGACTCTTTCTGAAACAGACGTACAATAAGAAGTCAAAATATAGAACCCGTGTGGAGATGAAGATACACAGCAAGAAGGTTATTCTAGCACCGTACTGAGTGTATGCAGCATCATTTACTCAAGAGGAGAATAGCTGTGAAGAAGTGATAAATTCTCTAATGGCCAAGCTTGAGAATTTGTAGCAGATTGCAATGAGTCACATTCGTTTGACTTTTGGATTAGAGACATGGGCAATCGGAGGCTTCAGAGCAGAGGTTAGACTCGTTGCTTCCAAATAGTTTCAGCAGATTCTGGAGGCGACACCAATGGAGCAATGAATAGGAACCCGAGTGGAAAGCCAGTCTTTCAGAAGGTTGTTGATTCAAATGTTATAGGACAAACAAGCCAGTTAAGACTCAAAACTCGTTAAATTCCCAGGCAGACAGAAGTGTTGTAAAAAGCAATTTGGATAAAATTGTAGTATGAAAACAAAGCTGTATCGAGGTGACCTTTTGAGTAAATGAGAGTTACTATATTTTCTAGTTGACTAACTCAAAATTGAATTGAGGTGTCAATTAGTGAAACTGAGAGAAGTTCACTTTCAGTTTTGCAAATAAAAGAAAAGGAGCCAATGATTATAAGGGAATCTAAAAACCTCCCAAAATCAAGTAAAAGGCAATGAAAAGGGAAGAGGGGATAACAGATCCTTGGTTAAGTATTAATATGTGGTGGGGGAGACTTGTCAAGCAAAAACCCCTGTTCAAACTTTCTTTTGTCTTTTTGGAATTGAGACATACATTTTATTACTTTTGGGCAAAGCTTTATGTTTTCTATGAGGTTTAAGTATGAATAGTGTGTGTGTGTGCGCGCACACACACACACAGGCATGCGTTTGCATGTGTGTACACATGTGTGTATGCAGTTTGAGCCCACACACAACGGTATATTCCACATTTGAAATGTGAAGCTAATTTTGTTTTGGCTTTTGTACAGCTTGTCACTACTGAGTAGTAATGAATCAGTAAGCCTTGACTAAACTCCACCATGGTATTGTACCCTCTCTACTTTCTTCCTATTCAAACAAAATCTATCATAAGTTGAATTGTACGGTTTCAAAATACATTGCAACTTCTGAGCAGCCCACTGCTCAAGCCGCAGTATCTCCAAAAACATCGTCATGTTTTCCTTTTTAAACTTGGACTTTTGACACCAGTTCCTTTCTCCAAGACTCAGTTTCCT